>NW_026562409.1:2925000-5332500 GCF_027474105.1 Poeciliopsis prolifica
CAAGAGGAAACCACCTGAAGGCTGTTGGAGGTGAAAGTGTCTCCTGCCTCTTCGGTTGTCTGATAGCAGCCTGAGGAAAAGGGCCGAGCTCCGTCACGCCGCGCCGTCGGTTCGCCTGCAGCCGGCGATGGATGGCGGTCATTTTCACCGCCCTGGATGCACACGGCCAACATGACGGCTTATTGCCAACCAAAAGTCCACCAGACCCAAAGATTTTTATTGAAAGAAACTTATTTGGAAACATTTTATTTCGTCTGATTTTGTTGCTTTTTGTTTCTTATATAAATTGTTGCCATTTTGGTCCATAAAATATCAAAATTTCCACTCATGTATATTTTGGTCCATTTGAACTCAATGGACCAAACTACAGAAGGACTCAGGCTGCTGCACTGGACCTTATCTGGGAGTTTTACAAAAACGCAACATTTTACCCAAAACTAGTTTATTGGGCAAATATTTTGGTAACTTTTCAGCAGGAAAAAGTTATAGTTCAACAACAGATTATTTCACTTACAACACAGGAAAATGTTTTGCTTTGAGTGAAATAATCTGCCAAGGCAATTTGACTGAGTGTTTGGTTTACTGAGATATTTACACTAGAAACTAGAACCAAAACTACTTGGAAATGTTTTTCAACCAAAATTTCCCCAAGTACTTGTTGTAAATTAACTTAACTCGCCCAAATCCAATAAAATCCGCTCTTAAAGAACTAACTGCAGCTGACTAAAACCAAACTGTAATTGTGGTCACAGACTAAATAAAAAAAGGATTTGATATTAAAACAATAAAAATTCCTGGTAGCAGTCCAGCCTGGCAGCTCTGGACAGCCGGCGGCAGGATGTGTCTGCAGCTGCTGTTAGAAACTCAACATGTGCTGAAATGTGAGAGGAAACCCATGAAGATCTGCTAATACAGCATTGATACAATTCATTTCCATCAATTATTCACAGGAAAAACATTTTCTGGAGATTAAATAACCTTTTAAAAACTCTGAAGGTTGAGAGAAAAATGTTATTGTTGTATTTTAGCTGATAAGTTCTCAGTTATTGTTGACATGATGGATGGATGGATGGATGGATGGATGGATGGATGGATGGATGGATGGATGGATGGATGGATCTCATGATCTGATCCATCAAACCTGCGACAGCAGAACAGTCATCATTTTGGACACCATCTTGTAAATTAGCGTTGGTTGGTAAGTTCAGCCTCTGATTGGCTGTCAGCAGAGCCAATCAGCCTAGTCAGCTTCTGATTGACTCTGCTGATAGCCAATCAGAAGCTGAACGAGCAGCAGATGACCGTGTAATTAGTTTAGCTCTGATGGATGGGAGAGAGAACCCGACTGTAAACCCACAATGTCTAAAAACTAAAGCCTGACGCTTTGATGACATCACTGAGCTGATTCAACTTTGATGGCGGCGGAGCGGCGTGTGTGTCCTGTTATTTTTAGTCGCAGCTGGTCCTGTTGGGTGGGGTCTATCTTTATCCTGTGTGACCAAAGAACAAATCGATACGAAACATACCCTGGGCCAATATTTGTGTAAGCATGCAGTGGGGCGCCACAACTCACCAGAGCATGACAGGAAGCTGGGCGCTGAGGCCCTGCGGCTCAGAGACGGCGGCTCCTTCCAGAGCTTCATCACCCATGGCAGGGGAATGTGGCGAAACAAACATTTAAAGGGGACCTACTATAAAAAATTCACAATTTACATGTTTTTGTGCTTCTAAAAACATCCGAAGACGTGAATTTCAGCAATAAGATACTATGTTTTACTTTAAGATCATGTTTATTGTCAGACTGCAAGAAAACTCATCTTACCAAGTATTTTTTCAAGTTTCTTGTGCAAATATTTTTGTTCACTTGAAATAAGAAAACTTTGACAATTTATCATCATTGTAGTTAAAAAACGAGTAAATTTGCAAGATAAAATTAACAAATTTTGAGATTTTGAGGAAAAAATGTGGGAAACAAATTAGTTTCTGAGTTTTTCTAGCAATTTTTTTCACTTTTGGAGCTCAAAAACTGTTTTGTTTTTTCCAGAACTTCTCTGAAATTTACCCGCTTGCTGTTGATGACTAGCAAGCAGGTTTTAGCTGTTACGTTCTCAGTAAAACGCACTAAATCTTAAATATACGCCTGATATATATGAGAAAAAGGCGGCCGGTGCTTTGCTACTAATTGTCAACAGCTAATAAAGTCAGAAAAAAGTTTCAATTTAGAAAAAAATAACAAGGGAGAGGGAAGTAGCTCAGTTATGCTAGCTTGACTATGATAAAGTAACATGTGGATGTGATGTGGAATTCGATATTTTTTTAGTTCTTTTGTTCTTTTTAAAGTCAACCTACACACCAAATTTGACCAGATTACCAAGTGTTTAAATTAGCAAATTAACCACGACAGTGTTAGCTTAGCTAATAGCAACGACAGCTAATTTACCACAGCGATCACTTAGTTAGTAAACGCCAAGCCTGAGAACATAAAACCGATTAAATGTTCTGCTCTCTGCGTGGAAAATGTTTGACGTTTTTTTTGGTGTTGAATCCTGAAACATGAAGTGGCGTGGTTGTCAGTAACTATGGCAATGAGTCTGGGTGTAGCGTAGCAGAAAAAAAGCGTTTTTGAGTTTTTCTTTAACGGTTTTTCTATATTATTTTTTTCCTTTGCTGAGGCGCAGCTCTCTGAATTAATAATCCCTCCAGGATTCATTTTGGTAACGTTATTGTTCTACTGCTTTCTGCCAACGACCACAAACACAAATAGATCAGAATGAACACTAATACTTTCAGTGTGAATGGAGCCTTCATCAACTTTATCATCATTTCAAGCTTAATCTTAATTCAGATGGAGTCCAATAAACTGGTGAAGATGCTGGGTTTCCATGCTGAAGTGATTTTTAGTAGGTTTGCATTGAATTGATCCCAGAGAACGTGTAATTACCAGCAGGCCCATCTCGCAGCTCCGCTCTGCTCCTCCGTATCCTTCCGCTGTGAAAACGTCCCAAAGAGACCCTCTGCTAAATGATAATTAACTGCAGATACAATCCATTCATTTTAAGGAGGTGCAGCTCACTCCTCCTCTTTCTTCTTTCCTTCTCCTGCAGTGGCACGGAGCATGCACAGCAATCTGCTTTTTGATTTATCGGTGGTGTCTGCGACGCAGTTCATTTGCAATCTATTACGGAGTATTTGCTTTGTGTCACAACGCACCTTGAACACACTGCATCATGTCAGAGCTGGTACAGGGCAGAGTTTGGGTTTATTGGTGGTTTTTTCCCCCACAGGAAAATCTGCAGATATTAATACGAACCAGGGCCGGCCAAAGCATTTTTGGGGCCTGAAGCAGATTTTTATTCGTGGGGCCCACATCAGCACCAGATGGTTTATAATTCCTAATCCTAATGTACCTACTGCAATTAGTATAATTTATAACTAGTTTACATCATGACAGCGTTATTATCGCTGGTGATTTGGTGACAATAATTCAAAAAAGTAACAAAAATAACAAAAATTGGACAAAATAAATTTTTTCTAAATCACTTTCTCTAAATATAAAACTTATGAAACTTTCACAAAAACTACAGGTGTGTTTCTGTGTCTGGTGAGTTTTTGGTTAAAACATCTTTGTTTTCCATTCAGTGGGTAGAAAATCCAGAAATTTTACACAAGTTGGTGCAGAAATGCTTCACACTAAAATTATTCAAGTAAAAGTAAAACGTAAAGCACGGTAAAATTATCCTGAAAGTAATTTTTTTCCAAAAGTTACTGAAGTAAATATAACTAGTTACTGTTCAGATGTACCTGTTAGCTGCAGGTGAAACTCAGACAGAGACGTTCCCGCCTCCACCAGCCGCTCTTAGCACTCGGCGGGAGAGCAGATCTCACTCTGCAGCTTCCTGGAAGATAAATAAGTTTCAGGCCGAGGCAAGCGGCGGGCCGGAGGCAGGCGGCGGGTCAAACCGGGGCCGGGTGGAGGACAGCTGGAGGCAAAGTCAGCGGGGCGTTGCCTTTGTGACAGATGGAGGACTGAGAGGGCTAACGCTTAACATGATGTTGCTCTGCTGCGATGTGTGATCAGGATGAAGGTGATCTGATCCAAATGGCCCAGGAACACATCTGCTACCGCAATCTGAAATGCAAATGCAAGTTTGTTATCAGCTTTTGACATTCTGCAGCACTGATTTGCATTTGAAGGGCGGCCTGGCCGCGAAGGTGAACACTTCCTCTCACACGGTGACGGTTCAAACAGGAGGATGGAGGAAAAGTTCAGAAAGCAGCTTTACATCCACGTCTCCAAATCTGTAACCTCCAAACTAGTTATAAACATTTTTCTACAGGAATTATGTCAGAAAACGGCATTACGTGGAAAAACTGGGCTCCATTTATAGTTAGTGATCATTTTACATTTTCTAGCCTCTTATTAGAGAAAAAAAATTTTATTTTTCAAAGCCATATTTTCTCATGTTATTCATTAGTCTATAAATGTCACAGCTTCAAACTTAAAGCTTAATTAGCAAGTAAAATATTCAGTGTCAAAATAAATACTAAGTGAACAAAACTAAATATTTAGTCTGCAAGTAATTATTTAGTGTCAAACTTGCTATTTACTTATTTATTGTGTAGTATAAGGTTTTAGTTCTGTTACACTGGTAGCCAAGTAACGACATTTCGTTGTCAAGATTCACCTTGTGTTTTTTTTTTTTGTACAATGACAATAAAGGAAGTCTAAGTCTAAAATATTTAGCTTGCTAACTAAATATTTAGCTTGCTAACTAAATATTTAGTTTACAGCTGATGTTTATAAACAAATGAATAACATGATAAAAATATGACTTTGTTACTTCGCAACAGACATGAGTTGCTTCTCCAGTTTCCATTTCTCATGATGAATCTCAGAAGAATAGCTTTGTCTTGCTGTGTTACTGTTGGGCGGCCATGTTTGGCGGCCATGTTTGGTGGCCTCTGGGTCGCCGGCGCCGCCTCATGCGACGCCGCTCAGACTTGCTGCGTTTGCTGCGCTGCAGAGCGAGGGTTTACTGGCTGGCAGACCCCACTGTCACAGCAAATGGTGCTGTTGGGAAAACAAACAGTTGCAATGAGACGGGATCTGCCAGAGAGGCTGCTGGACGCCGCGCCGCTCCGAACACACCAGGCTGGCGATGGAGGAAGAGGTCAAAGGTCGTTCAGTTACACAGGCTGAACCAGAAACCTTCTGAAATCTGGGTTTTTATGACTCATGTCCAACTGTAGGAACTTTATTTTAGGAACTGGACTAAGATTGAAACAATTAATAGATTATTGAAACAATCATTTAGTTTAATCGTTAAATGGAGATTTTTAAAAAGGAAACATTGAGAAGTAATTAAGCCAAAAATGTACAAAAATATATACACACTTTCCATTTGAGATAAATGTGTTCTACCTAAAACAGGTTTAGTTTCACAGAAAAAGAGTCGGTAAAAAAGAAACAATATAAATATATCAAGCATCTTTAGCTGTTATTAATCTGTTAATACAAAATAATCACCAGATCGTCTCTACAGTGTTGACGTTTAGCAGAAAGGACTCAGCTTTGTGGACGTTAAAGTTTTCACTTGATGTTGAGAAATGTATTTGTTAATTTTTTTAAACAGTTGCATTCTGCTTTAAAAAATCACAATAATTTATATAAGTGACAAAAATAACAAAATCAGGCAGAAAAATGTTTTTCCAAATTAATTTATTTCAATAAAAAACGTATAAAACTTTAACTAAAACTGCAGGTGTGTTTCTGTCTGGTGGATTTTTGTTTTTTATTCAGTGGGTAGAGAAAACAGAAATGTTCTCAAATAAGAGGAGGATAATAGTTAAAAGTACAGCAGAGTAAAATACTCCTAAAAGTGAACTTTAAAAAAAGTAACTCAAGTAGATTTATGAGTAAATATAACTAGTTTTACCCAAATCTGTGAAAAACATTCAGTTAACCTGGTCATCATTTCAAGTTACATTTTAATTCAGATTTAGTCCAATAACCTCTGAAGTTGCCAGGTTTTCATGTTAAAGTGATTTTCTGACTTGCTGAATTGATCCCAGAGAAAGTTTCTTTAAAACTCTTTTAAAAAAAAATAACTCAAGTAAAAGTAATCTGAGTAAATGTAACTAGTTACCATCCAGCGGAGGCTGGGTCTGCCGTGGCGCTGTGACATCACGCCCTCCGTCCCTCTCTCTGCCGCGTCTCTGCGGCTGCGCATGCGCGTCGGTACGCGCTGCTTTCCGTGTCTCTTGGAGAGCAGAAAGGATGCGGATGAATTTTTAATGAAACGCAGCGTGGCTCCTCTCCGCTCCCTCAGATCGCTTTCCAGGACGGCGTGTCTCTCATGATCACAGCAGCGTGAAACACAGCCGGTCACACACACACAAACACACACTTTCACCTGGAAATCAACGCTGTGCAGCACACACACACACACACACACACACACACACACACACACACACACACACACACACACAGCAGAGCTGTCTCTTCCTCACATCGTCCTTTGGATGACTGCGTGGACAAGTTGTGAAAATGAATCTTTTATTTGCCCACAGAGTTTCTCACTGTTTTCACAACTAAAACCCTGAAAATAACGTTTGATTAAAAAACTATTTACTCAGCGGTTCTGTGAATAAAAACCCAACAAATGTGAGTTTCAAATGGGAAAACAAACAGAAGTGCATTTCTTGTGTATAGAATAATATTCTGATCAGTTGCATCAAAAGCTGCTTTAAGAGAAAACAAAATAAATCTTACAAGTTTCTGATTTTGAACTTAACTGTGTGTTAAAAATATAACCTTACACTAGAAAGTTGTATTTACTTTATATTAATACATCATCAATTGTGTGTTTTTAAGGAAACTGTTCATTAAAATTGATCAGTCATTCAGTTTGCACATCTGAAAACAGAAGTCAAGATGTAGCATTTTTCTTGCATAATGTGAAATAATTTCTGGTGTAAATTACAGTATTGGATTATAATAACTCACAGCTAAAGATTTTTAATCTGTCAGGATTTTAAACAAGTTTAAACAATTTAGATGAACTTTATTATATTGTTAAGGCAGCAGGTGAAGCTTTGTTTTCAAGTTGAATCACCGTCAAATGTTTTACAGTGAACGTCTCATTAAATATTACTGTATTCATCTCAATCCAGGGAACTTTATTTGGATTTTTCAGCTCAGTTTGTTATATTTAACTCATTAAACATTTGTAAACTGGAGAAAAACAAATATTTACCAATTCTTTTCTGTCTCTGCTCGTCCTTGTAAACTGGACATTTGCTGATTGTTTTTCTAATTGACTCTGTGGAGTCAGTCGGCTGATGTAGGTCACAATCTTCTCCAAACATCCTTCAGAAACGTTCTCGTAGCTCGCAGAGAGACGGGCTCGTCGGAGCAAACGCTAGCTGCATGCTGGCTTAATTAAAACGATAATCCAGCAGGATTAAGTGGCGATCAGACAGCCTGTCATCTTCCACAACCCGACCCGATAACTTTGCTTCTCCGAGGCCGCAGAGGCTGGCAGCAGCGGCAAGATGAACCGAAAGGACGAAAAGGACGATTAGGGCCACTGGAAAAAAATCTCAAAATTCAGATTTTTATCTCAGAATTCTCAGAATTCAGACATAAGTTTCAAATTTATGACATTTTTTCTAAGAATTCTGACTTGAATCTCAACATTTTTACGTTTTTCTCAAAATTCTGACTTTATCTTCAGAACCTGACTTAAATCTCAGAATTGACTTTTTTGTCAGAATTCTAACGTTTGTTTCTCATTTAATCTGAGAAACAATTTATGTCAGAATTCTGACAAATGTCTAATTTCTGACTTTTTTCCCATGAGTTCTGATTTTAATCTAAAATTGTGTACGTTTTCTCAGAATCCTGACTCTAATCTCAGAATTGACTTTTTTCTCAAAATTCTGATTTTAAACTAAAATTTTAAAAAACATTTCTCAAACATTTCACTTTTTTCTCATTTAATCGGATTTTAATCTCAGAATTCTTACTAGACTTAAATTTCTGACATTTTTTGTGTTTTCTGACTTAAATTTTGTTTTCTGTTTTTCTTGTTATTCCAACTTTCTGTCTTTAATCTCAAAATATACTTTTTTGTCAGAGTTTTTAATTTTGTTTCTCATTAAATTTGATTGAAGTTTCAAAAATTCTGACTTCTTTCTCAGAATTCTGGCTTTAGACTCTATATTTGTCAAGTTTTTTCTTTGAATTCTTACTTAAAACTCAAAATTTTGCCTTCCTTACTTCCATTAAACTCAGAATTATGAGATGAAGTCAGATTTTTCTCTAGGTGGTCCTAATCCTCCCGCAGCTCGTCTTCTATCAGACTGTGAGACCAGGAAGGGATGTACAAGTCGGCAGCGTTTAAATGAATACAATGAAACAGTAAAATGAACAAACGCCTGCCTCCATCCGTCCCATCTTCCTCTTCTTCCTCCTCCCAGCATGCCTTGCTGCAGCAGGTCAACAGAAGACATGTGGACACTCTGTGAATTCCTAATGGGAACCGAACAGAGGAGAGACCAAGAGGAGGTGGCCTGACGCATCCATACTGCAACCATCGGCTTTTTTTCCTACATTAAAGATTAGAAAGAAGAAAAAAAAAGATCTGCAGAGAGACGCCACGCTGAATACCGAATGCCTCCCCCCAACACACCTCCACCTCTCATCCCGCTCCGAGCTGCTCCACTCCTTCGTGCTTCTCTGACCCTCTCACGCTGCCTCGGCCTCTCGATCTCTGTCTCCCACACAGGAGGAGGAATCAATAGCCACAAATTAATCATTCTGCCATGGGAGGCATGGGAGGCTGCAGGGACTGGGGCGTTTAACCACTTAGAGAAAGTTTCTAAGAACCTTTAAAGTTTATTTAAAACCTTCTGATTTTCCCAAACTGAGGGGGAAAAAAGTAATGTTTCATTCAACCTGTACTCAAGCTGTGCGTAGCTCAGGTGTGATGAACTTTGCAACTGACAGACGGTTGCTATGGAGTTGCTATGACAACAGTAAGCAAGCCATAAGCTTAGCGTTATCTAACATCTAAACAATAAAAATGATTTACAGCTACTACTGCATCACAAGCTCTGAGTACTACCAGTGATATTTACTGTCGTACTTACTGCAGAACTAGCAAAATTAGCTTAGCTAATGTAGCTTTTAAGTGCTAGCTAAGACAGACATGTAGCCTTCATGTTTGTTGCTACATGTTCTCACTCTGCCAGTCACACAGACAGTCCTTACAATCTGTTTCAACATGGATTGTATGCATCCTCCACTCTTCATGTTCACTGGGTAGTTAGCTGTATCATAGCATGAGATCAGAGGCAGCTTGTCCACGTAGTCCAGTGCTTCTCAAATAGTGGGGCGGGCCCCCTTTGGGGGGCGCGGTGCGATACCTGGGGGGCGTGTGATCCTGGGGAACAGGCTTTTTTTATTGCCGTACTAGTAGAAAGTGTAATTGCGCACAGTAGGCGGCAGTGGCGCTCTCATTGTTACTTCTGTCACGTTTGCGACAGTGCAACATTTTACGACTTACAAGACAACAGGTTTGCCTTGGTTAGCAGTGTTAAGTCAACAAAAAGCTCCGACTGCGTTCTGTCTATGGCCTCCGTTATTCAACAACCCCCAACATGAAAAAGTTTTTCACAGGGATGAAAAGAAAAGCGGAGAGAAACAAAGATAATGAGACAACAGAAAGTCAACCGAAAGCTAAGAAGAGGAAATACGACGAAGCGTATTTAGCGCTTGGCTTCACTGTGACTACAGTTGGAGAAGAGGAAAGACCGGTGTGTTTGCTGTGTCTAAAAATGCTCGCAGCGGACAGCATGAAGCCAAATAAATTAGCGCGTCACTTAAATACGTTACATCCCAATCACGCCGATAAGCCGCTAGAGTTTTTTCAGCGAAAGAAATGTTAATAAGGAAAAATGTTATGCAGAGATGGATAGTCACGGTGGGGAGTGGGGGGCGCGAATAGTTTTCTTCTTGCTAGGGGGGCGTAACGGAAAATAATTGAGAAGCACTGACGTAGTCTGACATGTTTTCATTCTCCGTTTCATATGGATCGATTCCGACGGCAGCCATTTTGTTCATGTGTTTTTGTCTCACACATCAGTCTTTTTTTACTCTCGAAGCCATCAGTCTGCTATGCATTGCACATAAGTTTGCCTACCAAGATGGCGCCGATCACTTGTGGGAACTACATATGGAGAGACAGTCGCACTGTCTTCTCTGATTTCCAGCTTTTCCTTCCACCAGAACTCGGGGCCTGAGGAGATGCGTTGAGCTAGACAGACAGGAGAGTTTTAGATAGGTTTTAGAGAATAAGGAAGGAAGGAAGGAAAGAAGGAAGGAAGGAAGGAAGGAAAGAAAGAAGGAAGGAAGGAAAGAAAGAAGGAAGGAAGGAGGGAAGGAAGGAAGGAGTTTTCCTCAGCTTTGCTGAGGAAAACTTCCGATATGTAGTCATCAGAGTCACTGGAGCCGCTCCACTGATGACATCACACCCTGTGGCTCACAGGTATTGATCATTGTATGGCAGGCCACTTTAGCATACAATCACTTTCATTTCACTGTCCGTAAATACATTCCAGATCAGAGGTAGCCTAGATTTTTGCCATTAGGACATATTGTTACGTTTGGAGAACACGAGGGCTACTTTATTGATTAAAAGTTCTGTCTGAAAGCCCGTTACCGAGCTGTCCCAGCAGAGTTCCACCCGTCACTTAGCAACCCAAGTGGAGGTCCAGCATGTTTTTGTGCTGTACAATGGCCGCTGGAAAAGGCAAGCGTTCTGTTGTTGACTTGCTGCATTCTTGTTGGTTGTGCAGTAGGTTCCACTTTTGCTTTTCAAAGATATTCTTTTGTAGTTGATAAATTAATTGTTGGTAGCTGAAATATGTGTTCCAGGAAGTTAGAAATTCATTGTAGGCGTCTTGAATTAACACTTCCATGCAACTTAACGGTAAATCGGACGTCATTTATGCTAGTCGGAATGTAGTAAGATATTTCTCAAACAGATTAAAAATATATTTAGAGATATCCTAGTTTAGTTATATATCTAGTTAGAAACAATCTTTATATATGTGGAATGTAAACGTGGTGAAATTGATTTTATGTCTAAACGGACTGTCGTATCAGTCCATTTAAAGACATCTGAGTCATGATGTTTTTGTAACAGAATAACTTCAGCTGGTGTTATGTTCATCCCTGCTGTATGTAACTGCATTTTCCTCACTGCCTGTAAATGTTGCGCTGAGTTTGAGTTTTCTGCCACTTTTATCTCCACAGAGACTTCATGTTTTCTGAAAAACCTTTTCTTCAAGGTGCTGTTGAGGCGCTCAGTTTCAGGAACAGGGAGACGAGTTTGGAAGAATAGTGTTGCAACAAATATTTCAGGGTGCTTGAAAACCTTGAAAATGCTTGAACTAGAATTATTTTCAAGGTTTGCAAAGTGTTTGATATTCAAACTGCAGTTTTGTCATGAACTGGATCTTATGTTTAATTAAAAGTTTTATTGATGAAAACTGATATTTTCATGCACATAATAAGACAAATACACATTTTTCTCTCTCTTTAAAGTTAAACCAGATTAAACTTTTCTTGTTTTAAGGAAGTGAGAATAACCAAAATTGTTTCTATTTTCTGAATCCTCATTTGTAGCTTTTTTTCCTATATTGTGTTTAAGCATTTAATTTAGGGTGATTTACTTTAAGTCATTAGTTTGGATTGATTCAACATAATGAATATTTATTTTTCCTAATTGCTCAATGGCTTATTGATTGGCGTATATTTTACACATTTAATGTTATTGAAATTGTCTTTTGTTTTATTTTTTGTTAAATTAGTGTTTTGTTTGTGGACAAGTCAGGTCCACAAACTTTTTAAAACTTCGTTATATTTTAGTTTATATTGAATGCAGAATACTATCACAGGTTATTATTAATAATAGTAACAAATTATGTTATAAAATTGTGTCTTTTTCAAGTGAGTTTTGCTGTTTTTCTCTCCAAAGTGTGAAAACTTGGCAAACTGGAAAAGCTCTTTTTGGTCTGCAGTTAAACTCATTAAGCTGCCAGAGTCACTGTTTGTTTTAATCAGTCAGCGCTCCGTCTTGATCTTTAAAACCGATCGTCCTCCAGTCACACGGCTGTGATCCATCCATCTCTCCATCCATGTCACAAGCAGTTGGCAGCCAGCAGCCGCGTGCGTCTCTGCGAGGACACGGCGTAAGTGTCCCTGTGGCTGCGTCGCCTGTGATCTTAGCTGGAGACGGACGACAGAAACATCCTGTTTGCGCTGCACAAACTGACATATGAACATAGCGTGAGTCAGAAACAGCTTAAAGGCAGCCAACTGTAACAAAAATGCAAAAAAAATAAGAAATTTCTCAGTCGCAGTGAATTTGATTATGACTGATATTCAAAGTGGACACCTACACTGCGAAAACACTAAATCTGAGTATTTTTGTTCCAGTTTCTATTGCAAACTAATTTACCAGCAACTTTTTAGCAAGATAAAGGACAGGGGTGTTCAAAGTGCGGCTCACGGGCCATTTGTGGACAGATTTCTTGTGGCCCCAAACTGTAGTTCAAGATTGATACAAATTTGTATATTAATAACAAGACAAATCTTTTTATAACCAAACTTTAATTGTAAGTAGAACCAGAACCATCTATATCAGAGATACACCTTTTCATTTATTAATTAAATTAATTCATGTTAAATTTATTTAGGTAATTTATTTCTTAATTTGTCCAACTTACCTTAAAATTGTTTGTACATTTTATTTGCTGTGTTTTTTGTGTGCTTTATTTTATCTTTGGTTTCTATTGGTTTGTATTTATTATTCAAATTTCTGTTTAATGTCATCTGAATGATAAGATGTTCATGATGTTCATTGCTGAGTTAAAAATAAGGAATAAATCACAATTTAAAAACAGTTACTTGTTGCAAACTAAACTCCATGTTATTTTCTATAAACAGTAAATATCCCAGAGTTTTTCCTCGTCCTGCTGCTCGAATCTTAAAGTTTTCAGTCAGGGAACATTTTTAGTTTTGAGATCATTTTCATCTTTTCTTTTTAAGCAGCAATCAGAGGATTAGCATGAACTGAATGTTTCCATCCTAATTAGTGAATTAGTTTGACATTCAGTCCAGGAATGAGTCAACGGTTCAGAGTCAGCATCTTAATATCTGCTCTGAGATTAGATTTTTTTTACTTTTACATTGTTGTTTTCATGCAGATTGGGTTGTGAAAACGTCCCCCGTCAGTTAATGAGGGTTCGCTGCAGCTTTCCCAGCATTCTCTGTGTTTATCGGCGTTCCCCCATGCGGAGCTGATTATATGATTGTGATGCGCGTCGGTGAAGTGTTGCCGTTATTTGTCACTGCGTGGCTCCAGTCCGGGAAAGCCTCTCCTCCCCCTGGAGCCAGTCTAACCAGAAGGACATGATGCTCTCAGCTGCCGTGACTCACTGGTGCGTCTGTTCCCGAAACTGGGAAATCTCATCCCACCATTCCCTGTAAACTCCACCGAGTCGCACAGATGGGTCCAGGCAGGAGGATCCCCAGCTGGTGGAATGATTTGCTACAACAGAGCCATGTCACTAAATAAGACTTATCATGATTAAGTGGAGCAATAAACAGATATTGTTAAAATAAAATAAAATAAACGCTATTTGGAAAATGAGTAGTTTCAAAAACCTTCCAGAATGTGACGTTACAAATCAACAGAGTTCCGTTAGCGGAGCTCCAGCATGTTTGGTCAGCTGGTTTTACCACTGAATGCTCAGTACAACGGCTGCTGGGAAAGACTAGTGTTTTGTTGTTGGCTGACCATCCAGAATCTTCTTGCTGCTTTCTTTGTTGGTTGTGTAGGAGGCCACATTTCTGCTTTTCAAAGATCGATTTTTTCACGCCAATGTAAACGATGAGTTGGGGTGGAAGGATGTCGCTAGCAGCGGTTTATTTGTATTTAAAGTGACAGGATGCCCTGAAACAGCTCATTCTGAAGTAACTAGACTGAAGTCTCATTATCTAAAGTGTTGCAGAAAGTGTGAAAGTGTGATGAATATGTTTTGAATAGACCATAGATTGATCCTAACTGGAACAAGGACACATAACGTTTAAGAGAGTGGTAAATATGGATGAGCAACTGACTGCTAATTCCTGCCATAAATATTCGCTTTATGAAATTTTCACTGTTTCAGGTTTAACATTAGAGTCTTTTGTTTGTTTACCAACATGCTGGAGTAGCATTAGCTTCTGGGCCGGAGCCTCCATATTCAATAATTATTACAATCAGACTGGTACCTGTACATTTGGCAGATTATTTCACTTATTACATCAGAAAAATGTCTTGTAAGAAATAATCTGCCCACAGAGCTAGTAAAAAAATGTAAAACTTGTTTACTTAAAATAAGCTCCTATTTCTTTCTGAAAAGTTTTTTATGAATAACTTTTAGACTTATTTACAGTGTTTTCAGACATTTGCACTAGAAATGTAAAAAATATATTGCTTTTGCAGTGCAGGAGGTAAAATTTTGCATCTCTATCCAAAATAATATCAATATAATCAACAAACACAAGCTTTGGATTGTGTGTTTTCTTAAAAACCCTTAGATATCGTTACCTTAAACGTCCTGATTGTTCCCCACCTTCCAGTGACAGGAAAGCTGCCCGACTCTTTTGTCCTGATTAGTTTTTTACACAACATTTTGCTGAGGGTTGACCTGAAGCCCTCTACTGCAAAAACATCTTACCAAGTATTTTGGTCTAGTTTTAGTGCAAATGTCTTGAAATAAGACAAAACCAACCTAAAAATAACTATTCAGCAAGATACAGGATCTTGTTTTAGGTTAATAAAGAAAAAAAGGTTCATGTTCAATTGGCAGATTATTTCACTATTATAAGACATTTTAACATGTTATGAGTGAAATTGTCTTCCAGTGGAACTTATCAAGCTTGTTTTAAGTCAATAATTCCTTATGACTGATGAAAAAGTTGGGAGATTATTTTACTTATTACATGACATTTTCCCCGTGTTTTAAGTTAAATAATCTACCAATGGAACCAGTACTAGTTTTGTCTTATTCCATGTACTAATAATATATGTTCAGTAGAAACTAGACAAAAATACTTGGTGAGTATTTGTGTTTCTGCAGTATTTGTGCCGTAGCGATGAGGTCTTCCCTGGTTCTGCAGCTCATTACTGAGACAAATATCCAGATTATGAAGATGAATAAGGCGATTAGGAGTTTTGCCTTCCAGCTGGGAGGAGGCCGTTCAGGTGGTCGTGCCAGAGGTTGTCGCCATGTACCATTCAGCAACTCGTTACGTTTTCATGAACAGTTTGTTTGATTAGCACATTTCAGCTCTTCAAACCAATCATGAAACCAGCAATTTTATGCAGTTTTCTGGAAGTTTGTTCCAGATTTGTGGTGCGTAGAAGCTGAATGTTGCCTCTCCATGTTCGGTTCTGGTTCTGGGGATAGTGCATTTACTATCAGTGTATTTAAAAAACTGCAATGTAAGCACATCACATGAGTCACATGATTAGCAACTGCGTGTTTCTGCTGGTGGAAACGATGAATAAGACAACAGGAAGTGGTTTGATGATGTTTTTTAAAGGCTCCCAGTGTGAACAAACATATTCTCGGGTGATTCCAGTCGCTTTTCGGAGTATCGAAAGAGTTTTGCGCACATTAGAAAAGGAAATGCAGGTGTTAAAAACGCATCAGCATCTCTGTGCGTGTCGGCCTCTGCCTGGTCAGGCCCAGATCGCCATGGCAACAGAGGCGAAAAGCTCTCTGATGTCCACATGGCAACTGTTGGGACTGAGGTGGGAGGAAGAGGAGGACACGGGGGCAGGGAGGAAGGCAAGGGGGCTCTGGATACTGACGCACTCAGTGGCCAACAGGAAAGTTTTTGAGAATGCCGCCCACCGCCGGATCCAAACGAGCTCCAATCTTCTCCGTCTCTCACCGTTCCGAACTCTGTCTGCTTTAAACGGCGCCTCCTACTCAGTCAAGTCCTTCTGACCCTCTGCAGCCTCCTCGTCGCTTCGCCCTCCCCTTTCCGCCCGGCGCCTCCTACGTGTTTGTGTCTCATCAGAACCTTTGTCTGCGTGGAGCCGCGGCTGCTGTGGATCCATTTGATCCGTGTTTTGAGTGGGCAGTTCTGACCCGGATGTCTCTCTCATATGGCGTCCAGGAAGAAGCTGACAAGTCTCACTTTCCTTCTACCTGCACACAGTGTGACGGCAGTCAGGACCGACTCACTGTCAGTGTTACAGAGTCCGTCATGTTTTATGGTAACAGAGTCAAAGTTTGCAGTAAAAACTCCAACAAATCTTTTTCTGTCTCTCTGTTATCAACACCAAATCATTAAAATCACTCCGGCTCGGTGCAACCGGCAACAAAAGTTGTAAAATTTGTTACATTTTCAGCTTTTGCAGTTCGCTTTCACACTGCACTGTCACTTATTTATCGGCATTGATTTAGTTGGGAGATTGGTGATCGGCTGATGTTTACACGTAAAGCTCATCTTATCCCCTGATCTTATCCACCTCAACAAACCACTCAAATAGAGCTGCCCGCACGTTTGCAATTAACTATATTTAGAGACATTTCAGAAAAAATAATTGGCATCGGCCGAAATCTGATTGCTTAAAGATTGACCAGAAAACTGTAATCAGTGCTAATTGAAAACCTGTTCCCCTCCTCGCCTGTGGGGGCGCTGCACCAAGAACTACTGAGGGAAACCACAAGAAAACCTCTGAAGAAGACACAGAGCGCAACCGTGATTTTATCAGATATTGTAGGATTTCTCTGCTGTCTTTGTTTAAAAATCACAAAACATTTTTCCCGTAGCATTTGGTTGTATTTACCCAGAATGCCCGGCGGTATAGTCCACTTCCTGTTTCTGAGACGCTGTGTTAGTTTTAGGCGATCACACACACCTTCCAAAAATTATCCAGTTTTGTTCAGACGACAGAATATTTCCGAGGTTTTAGCTCATAGATTTCATTTTTATCCAGTTTCTGTTTCCTGTTGTTAAAACTTTCTGGGTTTTTCCGGGTTGGTTTATAATTTCCTGGTTGAATCAGTGATTTTGATGTAATTATCTCTCTTGCTGCATGTTTTCTCTCTTTCTTCTTTGCTGTTTTTTATTCCACATTATTTCACAAAATGATTTGCATTTTAAGAGCTCTCAGCTGTCAGCTTTCATCTCCAGGTCAGGTGATAATCATGCCTGGGAAACTGAGCTCAGCTTTCTAACAACTGCAGTTCAATCACTTCATTCATGATTTGACAAGAAAGTCAATTACTTTTCCCAGAGGGCCGTGTTGATTTGGATCGCTTTTTTCTCTTTATGAATCAAATCGTCATTTGAAAACTTTCTGTTTTTTGGACTGACTCAGTTTATCTTCCTGATGATGTGAAGCATTTATGTTGGTTAATGAGAATTTCTTAACTTTCCAATTCCGAATTGTAACTTCAGAGTTCAAATTAAATGCTGCATAATTCATTTGAGATTAATTTATTTCATTATTTTTTTTAAAGAAGGTACTTTAAGGCCGTGGCGTCAAACTCATTTTAATTTTGGGCAAATTAAAGGTTTTGAATCTTCTTAAAGAAAGATTCTGAATGTATTGATAAATGAATAAATCCTGTGTCTGCATTCAGCAAGTAGTTCTTAAAGTTAAATAATGATTTCACGTCACAAAGCAGGATTTTGTGACTGTTTTTGTGATAATCAAGATCACAGATTTTGTGGTGATCATTTAGAAATATTTAAGTTTTTGTATGACATTAAACGTAACTTTTTGCTACTGGTCATGGATGAAGGTTTCTGCACAACTGAAACGCCAGCCTATCTATTCCGAGACTTTTGTGGCGGAAGAGCAAATCAGTAGATAAGATTTGTTTAACATCTCGCAAAATAAAGAAAATCAGTCCAGCCCTAATATATGTGACAGGAACTGAAGAGCCACATTCCAGATAATCCTTCTTTCCCCAGTAGGACTGCAGGAGAGGCATTGATGGTCTTAGTAACTGGAAGCCAGGATCCGCGTCTGCAGTCGTGTTCATCTGAGCTGGACCAGAACTCTGCACCTCCATGTGAACGCAGCCTGGGGAAAGACTCCTTTTTCTCAGCAGCGTGAACAAAGAGCATCACGGCTACGTCACGGCGCCGTGAACAGTCGATCTGCACGGTTTGTGTTTGTGCCTGTAAACGAGCTGACCGGATAAACCCCGGTCCCTCAGGACTCGGTCCAGAGCCTTGCTGTGTTGTGCGACTATAAATCTTCAACACACACGCCCTCTGTCTCCTTGCCACAACAAGCCTCCTCTCTCTTTGCTGCACTCCACTCTTGAGAGGCCCTCAGTCTCTGCAGGGCGGTGGGAGTGAAGAGCTTTGTGGCTGCAGAGGGCAGGAGGGGAAGCAGGAGGCTAGCATGTAGCTCCTTACAGCTACATGGAGGTGCATCGGTCTGTGGGAGCAGCACCAGGAAGATCCGCCTGCAAAGTCGTTTATAATCACCTGCTTGGAAAATAAAGGACGTTCACAAACCTCACAGCACGTTATTTAAGTACAGAAAGCCATTTGTAGCACAAATAACTTGTCTGGTTAAAAAGTCAGCTGGTTTCTGACTTATAAATACACCTGAAATAAGACAAAACAAACTAACTGTTCATCAAGATGTAGCAGCATGAAGGAGATTTTATGAGTGTTTATGACTGTCATAAAGTATAATTCAGTAAATAATGACCCTTATAATGAAACTTTGCATTAAAAGGATCATTATTTACTGAATTACACTTCATGACAACAGTCACAACAGTCATGTTTATAACAGGCGTTATGTTTATGACAGGTCATGTCAATCTTGTGCACAAACAAAATGTTACCAAAAATACCCAGTGGGTTTTCTGCATCCCTGCGTTGACATTCATGATGTTGGCTGGAGATGCCTTTATGTTAGCAGCCTGCTGTGTTGACATGAATTACAAGACGCAGTACATTTACAGCGGTTCCTGTCATATAAATCTTTTCAACACGTTAATTAAAGTCCTTCCCCTCCCAACAGCTGCAAACCAAATCCTGAATCCACTTCATAACGTTATTAGGACACACACGGTGCCTCTGCTGCTGCTAGTTAGTCCAGACAGCTCCACCGGGACAAAGTCATGCAGCCGAATGTAAACACAAGTCATCTTCCTGAAATACGCTCAGAGAGGAACTGGAGGTGTGCACTTTTCTTCTTTCAGTGTTGCTGTTTCTAAACACATCGGGTTGAATAAACAACTTTGGACGAGTTGTTTAAATTTGGGCTGCTGTTTACAACATTTGACAAGTTTTTAGAAAGAGTTCAGAGGAAAATTCTTTGGAAATAGTTGGCAGAAAATGCGTTATTTATAGTTCTCATAGGTTTGAGCCATGATCCACGCCACTGAACCGCCATCTTGGTAGGCAAGCACAGCACAAAGCAACCAACAAAAATAAAGTAGGAGTACTCAGAAATTATTTAGTTATTAGTTTTATCGGAGGCTGAGATTTGGGTTGGTGGGAGTTTTTTTACGTTTGGGTTGGAAACAGTCAGATCTGGCAACCCGGATTCAAACAAACGCATTGTTATTTCAGGTAGGCGGCGGGTCGACACCTTCAGCGGTGTGTGAACAAAGCTTTAGTGGATTATGTGCCTTTTATTTTCGGTAAGATTCAGCGTTCACCTTCCTGCTGATTACGGAGAACCCGACTCTAATCTCCAGTGTGAAGGAACTTTGATCGGAGCATCGAGTTCAAAAAGTGTGCAGCTCTGTTGAACTCCAGAGGGCTTTTTCACGGCTCAGCAGTTACTGTACCACTTAAAACTGATGTATTCCACCTCCTCCCCGTCTTTCTGCTCCCTGTCCTTCAAAGCCTTTCTGTTACCTGCTCTTCCTGCTATTATCTCTCCGTTCCATACTCCGTGAAATTCTCCTCTTTTTTAACCCACATGCTTGTTCTAATTGCTACAGAAACCTGTTGAAGGAAATCGATGTTTTTTTGATTATCTGCCAATGCTGCGTCAGCAGGAAAAAAAATACGTGTTTCAGAACGATGGATTGGGACTAAGAGGGATTAGTGGGAATATTAGCACAGAGGTTCCCACGCTTGTTCGGACGTCGAAGAAAAACAAGGTTGCATAATTAATTGGTTGCCAGTCAGTCACAAATCTGGTGACAATTTGTAAACTTGGTATATTTAAGACTGGACAATAAATAAATAACAATGTTGTGATGGATATGTGATCAATATCAGAAGATAAATGATACTAAATATTATGTAGGCAGAGGAAAACTTTAGCTGTTGAACCACTCAGTGCTAGCTGAAAAAAGTTGGTGGCAACAACATGTTAGCTTACAGCAGAAGTTTCAGGTTTCATAACAGTGTCGTGAAAACTGTAGATAAAAGTCATACCACTTGGATGGAAGATATTTAAAACAAAAAAAATAAATTATCGATAGATTATCAATATTGACTAAAATTAAATGCTAATATCTGCTGTCGTTATTCTGCTTCCTTAAATTTAATTTGTCATCATATCTATAATATTATGCAACACATAGGAAGCCCAGGTATTGTTTGCATATTCAAAATAAATGTAAAAACATTCAGATATTGTGAAAAGTTTTTTCAGCCATGTTTAGCTTTAGCATAAGAACGAGAACATCAGAAATGTTTTCATGAGAAAAGATGCTAACAAAGAGTTAGCTATATCAGCACATTTATAGGAGGAGAAACGTGTCAAAAATGTCCTGATCAAACCAAATCTTGTTCTGTTGATTCTGTTGGCAGAAATGTTTAAATACTAATGATTGATGTTCCATCAGTTCCTCAGTAAATAAGTTAAAAAAATATTGAAGTAGTGCTTTAGTACAACTTTTAGCGACTCAACCCACCTCTTGATTGTTCACAAAGTGAAAAGCTCAGCCCGCTGTGTCCATCACACCCCGCTGCCATAACCTGCCCTGCTACACCTGGCACCAATGCAACCAACACCTGCTCCCCTAATTACACCGGTGGGAGAGGAGATGAAAATGTTAATGAAACTCTCATCTGGTCCCGTCACATTCCTCCCCACCGGCCTGCCGCTCGCCGCCATTGAAGACCCAGGTCACCGTAATGGCCGCCTTACGGAAGCCTCTCCCTGCCGACCCCACCTGGAGTGACCTCATCAGTGTGAAACTGCCTCACATCGGGGAAAGTTGCCGCTGCGCAGCAGCTGGGGCGGCTCCAGGTCGCAGCAGCTGCTCCGCTCTTGTTTACAAGCCGCCAACTGCTGCAGGCCTTCAAACAGAGCCTCTGATATTCGCTGCTTTGACGCGATCCGGGCTGGCCACTACCTGATATTACTTAAATGATCAGATTAAATCCACCTGTAAGCCAGAAGGAAGCAGCCAGAACCAACGGTAATCTGTTTAAGGGAAACAAACATAGAAAATTAAAACCAAATTAATTCCTCCTTCTGATGTTTTTCTGCTGGATATTGGCTAATCTTCTTTAATGGAAGAAGATTAGGACCAAAAAAAGATAAACAAACAAAAATAATTAAATTCTAATCTCAGAATTTTGACTTTTTCTGATAATTCTGACTTTGATGTCAGAATTCTGTTTGGGTTTTTTTTTCTTCTCAAAATTCTGTTTTCTCATAATTTTAATTTTCATCTCAGAATTCTGGCTTTAAATTGTAATTCTGTGTCATTCAACATCAAAATCTAACAAATAACTAAATATTCTTTGGCATATGTCATTTATGTTGCTAATATATAAAAATAATCACATAACTTTCTCTTCCTTCGGAATTTTTGTTTAATTGCGAGAACATATTCGCAGAAAGAAAAGTTGTTTTAATGAGGAAAAGAGCTCAGATGCAGGATTTGGCCAAATAGTCTCGATTGTTTGCATGATAGTTTAAAAATCCTGGTACTGATCACAACTTCATGCAGATGTGCTAAAAGGTATTTAGTATTCCTCTAAAGTATTTAGCCTTATCTGTAAAACTTAGCATAGCTTCACAAGAAACTCCTGTTGGAGTTTTCATAAACTTATGACTTTATTTTGGTTATAATATGAACTTTATTCTTGTAATAAAAATATTACATATATTTTTGTTGTACAGTTGACCTAAATTCAGAGTCCAAAAGAATTAAATATTTCCCAAAATTAAATATCCTAAAAATCAAAAGTGTAATTAAGCGATTAAATTAGTTTATACTCCTAATGAAAATGATTTTTTATTTATAATCAGCCTCTTTCTTGCTGTTCTTTGTCTAACTTTTAAGGAGACTGTGGGTTAACTCTCTCCAACTTTCTGTGTTTTTTCCCTGCAGGAAACTTCAAAGGAATGTGTAAACAGATAGACCATTTTCCCGAGGAAACGGATTACGAAGCGGATCCATCAGAGTACTTCTTACGTGAGTATCACACAATCCTCCGCCTGCGTCCCGCTCCATGTTGGTCCTCTGCTCAGCGGTGCCGGCCGGACCGGGTCGAGCCAGAAGCAGCCCGTCTGTTTCTGCTGTGTGTAACACAACGTGCAGTGTTACAGTCAGCTGTGCAGCCTGTAAACACAGCACATCGATTTCTGCTCCCATCCCCTTTGTGCAAGCAAGACAGACATGCTTGTCGGAGTCGTTTGATTACAAGTCCTAAACATCTCAGCAGCTCAGGAAGAGCTGCTGTTATGCAGCTCTTCCTGCAGTGTGCAGGAAGAGCTGCACACTGCAAAAACACAACATCTCACCAAATGTTTTATAAAAAATGTCTGACTGCATTTGAAATAAGACAAAACTCACTTTCAGGAAGTTATCAAAGCTTTTTTTAAGTCAGTAATTCCTTATTGATGGAAAAGTTTTAGTTTCATTTGCAGATTAAAAGACATTTCTCTCATATAATAAGTGAAGTAATCTCCCACCAATATTTGGGAATTATTCTGGTGGTATTACAGATTTTTTATTATTAAAACTTTTTTCTTGTAGTTTAAAGGCTTTCATTTTCCCAGTGTGGCCCTAAAACAACAAAGTATTTATTGTAAGAATAAAGTCATAATCAGAGTAAAGACTGTTCTCAAGTAAGAGTAAAAAATGATTTAATAAAACATCTACTAAAGTACAAAGTAACTGATCAAATTATCAATCACTTAATATTCAAAAATTACATCATCAGATGGGCCACAGTATAAAGTTTGTTGGAAATGTTGGTACTTTAAGAACTAAACTCTCAATAATTCATATAAGTAGCATAAAATAATAAAATCAGTTTCTTTCAATAAAAAACTTATGAAACTAACAAGAATTGGATGTGTGTGTGTGTGGAGGATTTTTGGTGAAAACATGTTTGTTTTTTATTCAGTGGGGAGAAAATCCAGAAATTTTACTCAAATAAGAGTAAAAATATACTTCATAATAAAATGTAATGCATAGTAAAAACAAATTCAAGTATTTCAAAAAAGTTACTGAAGTGTAAATAGTCAGTGCCCAACTCCTGTCTTCATATTGAACACACTTAATTCTCGTCATTAATGTTTTATTTTGTAGTATTCGCCCTCAGCCTCCCTCTGCAGACACGGGGACGTTTGGGGTCCCTTCAGGTTTTCCTCTCAGTGATCGGAAAGCGTCGCTCTGATCTTCAGCCGAGGCGGCCTCTCGCCGCGCCGCGCCGCACCGCACCGCACCGCGCCGTGCCGCGCCGTTCGTGCCAGCCCCGGAGACAAACCCGGCCAATTAGGCTGCGTTTGACTCAGCGCTCTGAGCGCTTGTTCCAGTCCGTCTGTGCGATGGAGAGGGGTTATGACAACGGCTCTGGTAATGGCTCTAACTGAGCCGCAGCCGCGACGGCGGGAGTCGTAATGAGGCGTCCATCAGGGCGGGGATGATCCGCCGCGTTCTGTGAGCGTACGTTAGTTAACCTCCTTGCCGCGCTCCTCCCAGTGGCCTGCCAATTAGGACACTCACATCCATAAATATTTCAGCCTCGTTCTTATATGGGTCAGGCCTCTCTTGATCGCCCTCTTTCTCTGCATCTCTTCACGCTCCTGCTATTGCGTTGCACTTACAGTCATGGTGATTCATAGCGTTACACTTCTGAAGATCTCGATATTTTTTTCCTTTGCTCGGTGCACGATGGGGTCACAGGAGGCGGATGCAAATTTGTTACTGTTGTTCATGAATTTCAAAAGGGACGATGCATTTAATATGCCAGAGTTACCTACCTACCCATCTGTTGTCAATATGAACATAAATACAGACAAATTAACACGCTTCTTCCACAAAAAGAAAATAATGATAAACGTCTTTTTTATCTGAAACCATCATATCAAGTCACAAATTTAAAGACCAAAAAGCCATAAAGCACAAAAGTTCAGCTCCAGAAACAAAGGACAAAAGAATAATTTTATTTTCTAGGGGCAATAATTTAATTTTCTGGGTGTTTTAACACCTGATGGACTCGGTTCAGTTTGGGATCAAAATGACAACATTTGTAACATTTCCAGCTGCTGTGGTTCTCTTCCTCACTGCTCTCAGTCAAACCCACAAAACCAACTTAAAACCCTCCTCGCCTGTGGGGGCGCTGCAACAAAAACCACTGCAGGAAACGCCAGTAAACCTCAGAAGAAAACATTGAGTGCAGCTTCTATCATCACAAAATGTAAACAAAAACAGAGAAGCTTCAGATTTTAGTGGTGATAGGATTTATTTTTTGTCTTTGAAAAAGCAATTTGTCTTTAATGTCCCGCTAGCGCTGCACTCACGTTTGTTTTGGTTGTATTTACCCAGAATGCCTTGTGCTATAATGTGCTTCCGGATTTTGGTAGTGGTTGCTGGTCCACTTGGCATTCACATATGCATTTGAACGGCACCAGAGTTCATTTCAACTGAACCGAGGCTGAAGTTTGTAGGTGGACCAGAATTTGCTTTTTTATTTGATTATATTCAGAATCCTGAAGGAACCAAACTTTCTAGACAAATGAACAAGAGTTGGATTAAAGCAAACTAAACATGGTTTAGAAAATGTTAGAATAATTATTTAAAAGATTCATCTGTTCTTACGCTGTCTGGTATTTTATAGTTGTGAGACGTTTCCTTAAAGAAAACGATGGCAAATAATTTCACATTGTAACGAGAAAATGTGTTTTCATTAGTGAAGGAATCTGCTGGAGGAACAAAATAGTTTAATTTATTTAAACTATTTTGCAGGAAAATTGCTTAAAAGTCAGTTTTGTTTTAATTTCAAGTGAACTAATATATTTGCACTTACTAGAGTGAAAAATACTTACCTTAATATTTATAAAATACTATATTATATTTTATGTGAGACAAAATCATAACGTTCATTAATATTTTTACAGCCATCTTCCAAGATTAAACTTAAAAGATTTTTTTCTCAATAAGAAATTTGAGTATTAAATTACAAACTAATCATTTAAATTGTTTGGCCCACCTGCTGTGTCCATAGTGAGAAAAAAAGAGACTGGTTGAAAAATTGGTCGAGTTACGCAACAACAAAAAAGTCACTTCAGGTGAAGACCCGCCGGAAATGACATCACAGAGGAACTCGCTGGCCCAAAAATTGTGCTGATGTCATCACGAAGCGTGGCGAGGAGGAGAGACGACACGGTTGCCAAGCAGAAAAAATAAAAACACACACAAATCCTGACTTTATTCTCCTAAACACTCAAACGTTGATGAGCTGGATGTGTGTGTGTGTGTGTGTGTGTGTGTGTGTGTGTGTGTGTGTGTGTGTGCGTGTGTGTGTGTGTGTGTGTGCACTCCGCTCCCCCCAGCAGCCAGGCAGTTTGCATATCCAGGCTGGGTTATATAAGCCAGCTGAGGCACGCTGAAGCGCCAGTGGGTTTTTAGATCATGCCGTGTTGGAGCTTCCATCATCCGCTGCTCAACTAGGCGCTAAGCAGCTGAGAGGAGATGAAAGAGGGAAGAAAACGCCCAGTTATGCAACACGCTAATACTATAACCGCAAAACACGACTTCTACGAGACGCAGAGGCCAGGTGAGGCCAAGTAGGACTGATTGGCTTAAATCTGAAATTTAATTGGATTTAATTTTCCCCTCATCAGGTTTTGAAAAAAGAGAACTGCTTGATGAAATTCAGAAGAGCCAAAAATTATATGAATACAATAATTTGTTCCATTAATTTATGGAAATCCTCCAGAAAAGAAATGTTGACATGGTTAAAACATGGAAACAAATGAGTCTTTAACAACTGACAATTTATTAGCAAAGTGGCTTCAAGCTGTTTTCACACCTGATAATCCGGTAGATTTGGTTCCATTTGGGAGGAAAATTACAACTTTTGTTACATTTTCAGCTTGCAGTGTGAAAGTAAACCAAACCATTTGACAAACCTGTTCCCCTCCTCACCAACGGTGGCGCTCCACCAAGACCCACCGAAGGAAATGACACGAATACGATGTGATCGCAGCTTCCTTCTTCATGACAAGTAAACAGAAGTGGAGTGGCGTCAGATTTCATCGGTTGTAGAATTTCTCTTGTGGTAAAAGACTAAGCTATTTCTCTTGCATTTACCCAGAATCCCCTGCGCTATAGTCTGCTTCCTGCTTTTGGAGCGCTCTCCGGTCCGCTTGCCATTCACATATGCATTCAAACCATATGCATACGTATCATTCAAACTAGTTTAGAAAAGCCTTTCCTGTGTGAAGTTTTTCTCTATCTTATGTTTGGTTTAGCTTATTATACACAACTAAAACCAAACCAATCTGGGCCCAAACAAAATCCAAAAACATGCCCCTCCTGCTCAAACTATGGATTTTCCCAGTGAGGCTGATTGGACAGCAGGTCCTTGTCAGCGCTGCTCCATGGCAACACATGACCAGGTGACCTCAAAGACACGAGAGGATGACTGAAACAAAATATTAAATAAAGCAAGTTGCTTCCTCCAAACAAAATCAATACATTTACCAGATTAAGTTATAATGTAGGAAGTAGAAGAACAGCAGCTGTTAGGGACGGGGGTAAATCCCTCACAGCTTCTGTCTCGCCGTTATGAGCTGATCTGGGAGTGTTTTCTGACATTGACGAGGCCCTCGTCGCCCTCGGGGCGTCGCGGGGTGCTGGACGTTGGCCTGAGCTGGCTTTGGTGTCGCCCGATAAAATCGATGGGTCTGGGGCGAGGGCGTGCAGGCCAGAGGCTGGGGGTGATATCAGCAGCCATGCCCGGCTGTCACATGACAGCATGATGGGTTTGTTCTCAGCACAACAGTTTACTATCTGTTCGGCTCCTCTGGCATCCCGTACGCTGCAAAAACACTAAATACTCTCAAGTATTTTTGGTCTAGTTTCTAGTGCAAATATAAGATCTGCACCTGATATAGAAACATAAGGGCAGATCTATTCACTCTAACTCTGTGCTTTATTGTTATATATTTTACATTACATAAAGATTTTTTAACTTCACTTTCTCAATCATTTTAAATGTTTGTTGCAATTTATTTTTACATTATATTGTCAGTTTCAGTTTATTTATTTAAAATCAGCCATTATACTCCTAATTTCACCGACTGAACAAATGAAATTTGTTTTTACATGTTTGACCAAGTTTGTGAGGCTATTGGTGTATTTAAGTGTGCTGCACTGCTGCAGAGATTTGAAATACACTCTTAATTCAGTACCTTTATGTCTAGGTCTATTAATAAATATGTTTTAAGTTGAACCAGGGCTGATTTTCTGTGTTTGATTGGTATAGGCCGATTTTAGATCCCAGATCTAGAAGCACTTTATTCAACGTGTTATTTTTATGTGCTACCTAAATAAATTCATTGACACTTGCACTAGAAACCAGAGCAGGAGGACTTTGTGTTTTTTGCAGTTCACTGTGACAAGGTGCATTCTCGTATTTTCAGTGAATAACGAAGCCGTTGACCAACACATAAAACACACCGCATAGAAATGAGGGACCAGTGAATTAATGGCAAATCATTTTTGTCCTGATTGACTCAGTGAACATCAGTCCTCACACTTTATGTGTTCTTATAGGGGAATAAATAGGTCGTAAAACAGAGGTGAGGGACTTTGTCCTCCTAATAAGCAGAGATCAGAACAAATGTAATTTTACTAACTTATGATCTTCATTCGGCTCGTCTGCGTAACTTTACCGGTGAACATTTGCGTGACGGCCATGCCTCCAAGCAAGACTCAGGTCTGACTCTTTTTGCAAATACATTTGCAGCCAAAAGCAAAGTTGAAGAAAAAACATCCAGTCTACAGATTGCACAGCCCAAAGAATAAATCCTGGATAAATTAAGTAACTGAAATGTGCTTTCAGGGTTACAGACGGGCGTATTATCTTTTCATTTACTCCAGCTTGGATGCATTATAGAAAAGATAATTACTGAGCTTTCACTCAGCTTTCTGTGAACTCATGTTATTTTATTTGGAGCTGTGAAGCAGACGTTTATGCTTTTGTTCTAAAGTAGCCAAACAGATTTCTACCTGCAACTTTAAAGTCTAGGGTTTAACATTTTTCTGATTTGCGGGTGCAGATTGTTAATGGAATCCATTATTCTTAAGGTGTTTCCACACCTGGTTGTCCAGTTGACTCAGTTCAATTTAGGGCCCAAAGTTGCAACATTTGTTACATTTTCAACTGCTGAGGTTCACTTCCACACTGCATTGTGTCAAACGAACTGAACATTTAAAAAACCTGTTCCCCTCCTTGCCTGTGGGGGCGCTGCACCAGGAACCACTGACGGAAACGACAAAAACACATTGAGCTCTACTTTCTTCATCACAAAATGTAAACAAAATGGAGTGGCGTCAGACTTTAACGGTTGGAGGATTTCTCTTTTCAAAGCCATTTGTCCCAGGAGCTTTAGACTTGTGCATTTGTTTTGGTTGTATTTACCCAGAATTCCCTGCGCTGTAGTGCACCTCCTGCTTTTGGAACGCTCTCGTTCACATTTGCATTCAAATCGCGCCAATGGCCACTTCAGCTGAATTAAAGTTTGATTAAAGCAGATGAACCAAAGCTCTCTGGTCCTTCAACTCTCAAATACGTCTGTGAACATCAAGCAGCCTGGAGGCGCTCCAAAAGCAGGAAGTGGACTACAGCGCAGGGAATTCTGGGTAAATACAACCAAAAGAAACGTGACAATCAAGAGAAATCCTACAACTCCTAAAGTTATTTTTGCTTACATTTTGCAAAGAAGATATGTGTTTTCTTCAGAGGTTTGTGTGTCATTTTCTTCTGTGGTTTTGGTGCAGCGCCACCCCAGGCGAGGAGGGGAACTGGTTTTTCTACTAGTTTGGATCGTTTGACACAGATCAGTGTGAAAGAGAGGAAAAGCAGGAAAAGCAACAAATGTTGCAACTTTGGTCCCCAATCGAACCGAGTCTTCTGAACTATCAGATGTGAAAACAGCCTCAGGCTCCAGGAGCTTTCTAGGTTTGCAGCAGAAACTGTGCCGTCCCTTCGCCTCAGGAAAGTTGTTCATAAAGAGTCATTTATTTCTGATGCAGCCACCAGTCTACCACCACAACCCACACAATCCCTTCAGCTCAGCGATGTGTGGGTACCGGCAGCAGAAACAGGTGTAAGGATGCATCGTCTGCCGTCCTGCTTTTCTTTTCTTTTTTATTTCACCAAACATTATCACCCCTAAACGCTGCAAATGTGTTAGGAAGATTTAGGGCTGTATTTTATTTGAAGAAATATCACCAAGTCTAATGGGACTCTAAGACATGTAACCCGGATCCGACTTCTGATCTGCTTCTCTGTATATAAATAGAGAACATTGCTGTAGTGTAAAAGTGTTTTGAGTCGTTGTCATGTCAAGAGAAGTGATATTTAAAGTTTATCCCATTTCTATTAATTTTCTCCTGAGGTCAGAATGTGCAAAACTCTGGCAAACTGCAAAAAATGAGAAATAAAGGAGTGAGCTCTTGTTGCCTTTGCAGATCTCTGGTTTCTGCTTTTTCTGATGCTCTTTAAATTTAATCTGATTGCATATTTAGAAAGACACAATGCACAAACACAAAATCTTATCAAGTGTTTTGATTTAGTTTCAAGGCAGTAATCCAGCATGTTTTTTAGTTAAAAATGTTCAACGTTGACAGGAAATTTGAAAATATCAGTAGGTAATTATGTGCTATTGGGAGACATTATTAGCAATGCCTAAACACAAAGTCTTAAAAAAGATAAACAATAAAAAAAACTAAAATAAATAAAGTTTAGTCTGGCGGGGCGTAAATAAAGCCTGGTGGCCCGCCAGGTTTATAAAATGTTGCAGAAAACCCTGAGCTTCTAGTGAAACTATCTTCAAATACTTGAAATGGGACAAAACTAACTGAAAAGTATCTTTTCAGCAAGACATAAGAGTTTGGTTTAAGTAAATAATTTCTTGATATTGATTTTAAAAAGTAAAATCAATACTTTTGATTTTACTTTTTAAAATCAAAAGTAAAATCAAATTATTTCAATTAACACCTTAAATGTCATTGTAAGTTAAATAATCTGGCAGTGGAATTATTCATATTTTAAAATCAATATTAGGGAATTATTGACTAAAAACCAGATCGTATATCTTGCTTGTCAGTTAGTTTAGTCTTATTCCAAGTGTACTAAGACATCTGCACTAGAAACTGAACAATGTTTGGTACGATTTTGTGTTTTTGCAATAAGAGCGAGTCGCTCCTGAATGGCTGCCAGAGGAGATTCAAGGATTTCTCAAACAATCATGAAATAATCAATGCATGTTTTTCAGAAAGGAATAATATTACAACAAATAAGCCAATTTGACACAATATTACTCCCTTAAATGTCTGAGATTATGGAGCAGTTGATAAAACTATCTTCTCTAACTCTGAGCCTTCTGAAGCTGATATCAGCTGATGAGTAATAGACTGAAAAATGAATAAATAGATTGTTACACTTTCAGGAAAACGCAGCACAGGAAGAGAAAATGACTGGAGGTGTCCTCAGTGTCCCGTTGGAACATCTGTGCTGCTACTTCACAAATATCTCCGCCGACATTTGCATCCATTATTTTCTGATCAGCTTCAGTCAAAATCTACTTCTGCTTTGAGGTGTGTAGTTAGAACACAGTCAGCTAAATTTAGTCTGAAAACTGTCAAAACATTTCTACTAAAGCTACAAAAAAAATTGTTAGCGAACGTTATTTCACAGTGTGTGTTTGACACTTGCAGCGTGTTTTATTTAATGTCGGGTTGATGGGAAGCATTGGGGGGAGGAAGAGGACGGTGCAAGGGCTGAGGAAGAGGAGGAGGCGTGGAAAGGATTAATAAGCGCTTGTTGTATTAAATCAATGCGCCTGCAAGCTCAGGCACCTGATTAGCATGACCCTGTCCTGCACATCAGCACATTCAGGGCTGGAGGAGGCTGATTAGGAGCCAATGCTGATTTCCTCTCGACCCTGTCAGGAACAGTGGGGGGGACAGCAGGTAGAGAGAGGTGGCGCTTTCTGGCAGATTTCACTGAGTTTCACTGATTCAGGACGTCAGAACGCAGGAATCCAAGACGATCAGGAAAATATAAAAGAGACATTCCAGAAGATAAATTATACATAATAGACAAGATATCACCTAGGATAGATCTATAGATCGAATATAATTCATAACTTTTTTTTTGTACAGGTTAGATAATGATGTTTGACATTAATCTAAAACTAGTTTTTTTCTTGCAAATATTTTTGTATCTCCCCAAAAAAAATTTGTTGTAAAATTAGTGTCAAAATTTCAGAGTTTTTTTCTGTGCAATTTTATGACTTTTGTAACTCAGAAATATCAGGATTTTTTTCTTATTTTCTTGCCCATTTTTGACTTTTTGAGGTCAGAGATTTTTTTTGTTTTTTTCTAAAAACTGTCAGTTATTTATTTCTTTTAATTTCACACCAGCAGAGCTTCACTGATTCAGTCGTCAAAACGCAGGAATTCATGTGAGTCTTTCTAATGAAGATCAAGAAAATGTAAAACAAGTGTCAAGATTTTTATGAGGTAAACATTTCAGAAGACATTTATAAACTTATAAACATAATAGACAAGATAATCCTTCGAAGGAAAGATGTTATGCTTAGGGTAGAACTATGGTCTGTACAAAAAATAATAATAAAATCTTTTGTATAAAATCATTCACTGAATTTCTGAGATTAATCTAAACATTTTCTTAACAGAAATTAACTCTTTATTTTTAAAAGATTTTTTATTAAAAACAAAAAAAATATGCCAATTTACTTCAATAGTCATTATTTTCTCATCCAATGTCAGAGAAAATCCTCTGAGAAACTCAGTTTCAGTCTGATGTGTGGATTTCTTCACTGTTTGAACAAAGGCTGCGCGCGCAGGCGTCCACTGTTGCTCCATGCTGCAGCGCTGCATGGGTGCTAAGTCTCATTAAGCCGTTTGTCAGCCAGCAGCAGAGGACTGGTGGCGTTCGGACAGCAGCCTTTGTCGGTGCCGTGCCAATCAATACAGAGCACACAGTATCCACTCCTGCACCCTGTGACTGCGAGCGTGTTGGCACGCGTGCCGGCAGGAACAGCCTCCACTGTACCGCTCCGAACCGCAGCGCTGTTACTCAATATGACTCATTACTGTAACGCTTGGTGAGCTCCACCACCGACGCCCATGTTTGGATTAAACATGAGAGGAGTCGAAAACGGGAACAAAAATCTATATTTGGTTGGAGTAAAATGCGACACATCTGAAAAGATCGCAATCATATCCCAGTCTCATAGTTCAGACTGGGATAAATAAATCTGTGTTTAAATAGTGATTTCATTCATTGAAATCAGGTCAGGTTCTACTCGAAGCACCTGATTCTTCTAGTCTTGATTCAGATATCTGGCATCAAGTGTTGCATCAATGTGGAGGATTTTTGATTTGCTCTTTTTTGTAGAATTCTCTCCCCAGTAACTTTAATTAGGTTTAAAGGAGACCTGCTAGCCTAAATCCACATTTTGCACGTTTTTTTAAACTGTCTAGTAAATTAGCTTTTCAAAAATCTGACAGATTGTTGTTACCTAGCAACTCCAGCAGAGTTTCGCTCGTTACCTAGCATCCAAAGCTAAGCTCCAACATGTTTGGTCAGCTTGTTTCACCTCCGTCTGTGCTGTGCAGTGTTTTGTTGTCGACTTACCATCCAAAAAACCACTTGCTACATTCTTGTTGGTTACACAGGAGGCTCCACTTCTGCTTTTCAAAGATGTTTGGTTATATAATTGCACATCTGTCTGCGGCCATTTTGAGATGAGAGTGTAAACGCTGAGTTGGGAGGTGTGGCCAGCAGCAGATTATTTGGATTTAAAGTGACAATAGGTCCTAATATTAGCTAAAATCAAGAGATTTTCCCTCTGGTTTTTTAGCACATCTTGAATAGGTGTGCCTATCCTTAAAGGGACAGTATTTTGTCATTTCCAGAGACATGTAGCCATTTTACAGCACAATCAAGTCGTCATGTTACCTTGATTTGTTATAAAAATGCATAAAAAATAACTTAAAGGAAATCTGATGCCTTAAAAATGGGATTCTGTCTCCTTCATACTGGGAAACAATGTGAGATACAACCGAGTCTAATTGACCTTGCTGTTGGTAAAATGATTTAAATGACACTCATTTATATATTTTTGAGTATTTTTTCCACCGGTATTCTTTGTGTCATTTTGCACCATACTGATTTGCTTTTTGACCTCCGAGATCAGATCTGATGATGAGGATTTTAACGGTGCAGCTCACTCCTCCCCTCCGGTTTTCCTTCAACCTGTCTTTCTCTGTCGACTTTAACAGCAAGCGTCCCTCAATCTGCCTGTTTTCACCCCTATATCTTATGCAATTTACACTCAGTCAGGACGGGACAGTTTCAAAGATAACATTTCATCTCAGCCTGCCGCTCTCCTTGCCTCCTCGCTCGTCCCCGGGGGTGTCGTGCGGTTCGGCTTGATTACATATTAAGTTGTCCTAAGAGTTTGACCCCTGGTTCTGCGTCCCGCCCCGGACTCCTTTTAAATCTGCAAACGTCTCTGCTGCCTCCATTCCTGGAAGTATCGACGCGGTCGTTCACAGCACATTACGTGGGAGAGGGCAAGGGGGCTCGCTTTCATCCATCAGCTTCATTTGCCAAGACAAAAGAGGAGAAGAGGGCCAGCCAGATTTATTGATTGTTGACAGTGGGATGCTTAATGATGCGAGATCCCAAGGTGACACAAAAGTTGAAGAAGAAAAAACTCATTTGGAGAGAAATTGAGAAAAAGGAGAGTTGGTCTTTGATTCTTCACTAAATTGAGTAAACGAACTAAACAAATGGAAAAAGCTGTTCCCTTCCTCACCTGTGGGGGCGCTGCACCAAGAAATACCGAAGGAAGCGACACAAAACCTTCTGACGACGACACTGAGTGCAACTTTCGTCTTCACAACACGTAAACAAACATGGACTGGCGTCAGATTTCTTTTGTTTTTGGTAAAAAGCCCAGAGACTGACATGTTTGATTTGTTTGTATTTACCCAGAATGCCCTGCGCTGTAGTCCACTTCCTGCTTTTGGAGCAGTCTTTGATCATTTTTTACTTTTTCTTACAAAATGAAGCAAATAATTTTTGTACAGCAATACAAAAATCCTCCTTAGAAATGTGAGCAAAACTTTGACAATACTCCATTAAAAAAAACACAATTAAAGTCACATGATCCACAACATCCAGTTGTGGATCATGTGACTTTAAAATGATACAAAAATTATACAAAAAATTAGACTCCATTGCCGTCTTGCAAAATAAACTAATTTTAACAGCCAAAAAAAAACCCCTCCTCACACCAGCACAAATACTTTTTAAGTGAAAAACCAAATTCTTATCAAAAGTGCCTTGTTTCCATTAAAGCAGCCGTTTGTAACTTTAATTTAAAAAATATTTTTTTTACACATTTGCTAAAACTGTCACCATATCAAATAATCTGAAAAGATCAATCTCCTGCACTTTTTCCTTGAGCTACATTTGCTGTCTGAAGCACCACTCCAACAAAAAACAACCAATCAGAGTCAGGGTGAGGGTCTTAGCGCTGTCAATCACCCTCATGTACTCACTGTTAAATGTTCAAACGGCAGAAAACAACTTATCATTACAGAAAAACCGATTATTCGCCATCATCAAATGCTATTGCTAACTAGCATTAGCATTTACAAAAGGTTCTGCTATCAGGAAGAAGCTGCAGCATGGACTGACTCTGATTGGTTGTTTCTAGTTAAGAAGAGGAAATCAATATTTTTTACCGATTATCTCATGCCAATTTCAACAAATATGCAAAAATATGTGCATATTCTTTAAAAAAAGTTACATTCACTTTAAGCAAATTCATTTTCGTAATTCCAACTTATGCAATTTCCTGGTGAACATTTACTTAACCTTAAAAATCATTTTTCTAAACTATTAAATCTCCCTCATTAACTCCTGCTGCTTCGCTAAAAAGCAAAGTAGAGCTTTAACTTTCCAAGAAGAAATAAAAAAAAAAGGTGCCAGTGCATCAACACAGCTTTCAGCTTCTCCAATCCACATGATCCTCTTCTTGAGCATCCAGACCTCTATGAGGAGCAGTGATCTTTGAGGCGACCGGCCGGCCGGCCTGCAGCGGGCCTCCGCTGGGACGGCGCTGCAGTTCACTGCACCAACATGGCCCTGGGTTTGGCTGACAGCACTCCACCTCTGAAGGAATCGCTCAAGTCCCTGCAGATTTTTATGAACCCGGTATTTGTGCACAAACACTCACTTGGCATTCGACGCGGCCGGAGCCAGTTCCCTGAGGCGGTGCAGCAAACTGCTTTATTTACAATCGCTCTTTTCTCGTCGTGTTCTCCGGGTTACAAAATTTCACGTTTGTTTTTTAAGGATTGGCTCCGTCAGGATGCCGTATTCTGCCTGGAGGGATGCTTAAACATGGCAGCATCCCTGCGGGGAAGCAGGTAGAAAAGACTGACAAGCTGACAGGAAATCAGATGCACTCTGCACACTTAGCCTTCATTAAATATTACATCACGCTGGCACATTCAGTACCAAAGCAGCCTTTCTGACTTCAACGTCACTGTTTTATCTGATATTTTTGGTCTTTAGACACAAATTTTAGTTGTATTTTCTATTTATTGGCTTTGTAATCAAAAACAGGAATTTCACTGCAAAAACAAAAAATCTATGTAATTTTGGTCTAAATTCCAGAGCAAAAATCTCAGTACATTGCAAATAAGACAAAACTAACTTCATAGCAAGATATAGAAACTTGTTTTAAATTAATTTCTTAATATAACTGAAAAGACATTTTTTCATGTTAAAAGTGAAAAAATCTGCAGTGGAACTAAAATTGTTTTTATCACTTTTTGTCTTATTTCAAGCTTATTAAGGTATTTGCACTGGAACCTATAAATACTTTTCGTGTTTCCAGACAGTTTCATAGATTTATCTCTGCACAGTTCTGCATTATGTCCGATTGTTTTCTCCTGTCCGGCTTGTAGGTTTGACGCTGTGTTTAGGTCCGTCGCCATGGTGATAACCCAGTTTGGGTGAAGCTTCAGCTGCCAAACTCAAAACGAATCAATGATTTCAAAGCTCATTCCCTCAGGCAGCACAACAAGCCCAGATCACCTCCCCTCCACCACCGTGCTGTGCAGGTTTCATAAGAGTCATCAGTTTCTGCTTTGCTCTAATTTTTCTCATTGGACATTTTTCTGTAATTATTGTAGTTTATTCAGATGCAACTCTGCAAACCGACATTATGCTGGAAAACTTTCTGAACACAAGCCTCAGGCTTTACAGTTTTTGTTCTTTGATTTGGGTTTTAATTGCTTCTAAAATCAAACCACAATAAATAAAAAATAAAACTCACCCAGCTGGTTTTGGGCAATAAGTTAATGTCTTCAGGTGTTTGGAAAATGAGGCGTTTCAAAAACCTCCTGATTGTTAAGTCACATTTCACAGGCATGCTGCGTTACCTAGCAACCAAAGCTGGGCTCCAGCACGTTTGGTCAGCTGGCTTTACCAGTGTTTTCAATGGCTGCTGGAAAAGACAAGTGTTTTATTATTGACTTATTATTAAGAAACCACTTGCTGCTTTCTTGTCGGCTGTGCAGGAGGCCCCATTTCTGCTTTTCGAAGATCTGTTTCTCACTTAAGTTTTGCTTCTCTCCAGAACGAGGAACATTCTCGTTGAGATTTCAAATTCAATACAAAAGTACTTTATTGATCCCAAAGGGAAAATAAATGTTATTAATTCAAAACCTTCAAAGAGTTATTGTAGATAGTAATGGCTATCTCAATAAACTTAGAAAGTTTTATAGTTTATAATTAATAAGTAATGTTCTCCTGAGAACGAGTTACCTTTTCTGAATTTATTTCCAAGCTCTGGTGGTTAAACCCTTCCAATCTGTAATTATTCTTATTTTGAAGTTTTCATTTTATTTTTTTTTACATTTGTGTGAATAAATGTGCTTCCATTTTCCTGGTCACACTTAAATCTAATAGAAGCAGCTGGGTTTACTTAGTTATTCCCTAAAATATCTGTGTTTGATCACATTTACATTTACAGCAGGGCTGAATCGCCATGAAAACCTTGTCACCGTTGCCTCTGAGTGACTGCGACGCTCATTAGTCGTACATCGGCTCCAGCTTTGCGGAGTCCTGCTGGCCGGCGATTATCTCTGCCAGGGTGACATTACTGAGACGGAGGGTGGCTCGGATCGCTGCAGTCCTGGGACTCGGCCGTAAACGCCGTGTAGAAATCCTGTCATTTTTTTTTTCCAGATGAAAGCTGTGACCTCTGTTCTAGCAGCTAACGATGGAGACGACCTTCACAGCATTTTGAGGCTCTCCAGACTGCTGTGATTAGCAGAGAGGTGACTGCTTAGATTGGAGCTCAGGGCATTTAACAACAAACTACACTGCAAAAACACAAAACCTTACAGTATTTTAGGTGTAGTTTCTACTGCAAATATCTTAGTGCACATGAAATAGGACAAAACTAACTTTTAGCAAGAAATGGGAGCTTGTTTTGAATCAATAAAACCCTAATATTGATGAAAAGTAGATTATGTCACATGGAAATTGATGGAAGTTGATCAAGCATGCTGGAAATCAGCTTGAGTTGCTAGGCAACGGGTGGAGTTCCACCGCGGTTGCTAGGTAACGGACAGTGCCACAGGTTTTTGAAATGGCTCATTTTCCAGCCACCAACAAATCATGAACTCATTGTCAAACAAAACAGCTGGGTGGTGTTTTTTAAAGCGCTTTGGCTCTTTTTAGAAATGGAAGTATAAAAACTGAAGCATGTCTCCTTTAAGCACCACTTCTTAAGTTTTCTGTGTGTTGAAGTTGGGAGCCCAGCTGTTCCCACATCCACCCCAGCTGTTAACCGTATCCTGTCAGCTCAACTGTGAGCTCAGGGTGACTTTCCCTCCGCCCCTGGCGCAGCCGCCATGATGCCTTCAGGTTCGGGGGATGAACAAACGCGGGATAAAGAGCGAAGCGAGGAAGGCAGTGATGAATGTCAGCAGGTACAGGCAGGCAGATGGGCCCTGGGGACCCCCGGCCGGTCCCTGTGGAGCTGCAGGCAGCCAAGTTCAGCATGAACTGCCCGGCACGGCGTCAGCACTTTGGGGGAGAAACTGGGAAAAGTGCTGAGGCAGGCAACTGCATGGGGAGATGAGGTGAAGTGGTGAAAATTTAACCACCCTGATGAAAGTTTAAGTGCACATGTTAAACAGGAGGTGACTGCATGGGACACGTTCACACAGTTTCTTCTGAATAGCTCCAGACTGCGCTGCAGACCCTGATTTCACCTGACACCGCACTAACCCTGGCAAAAGTAACATCCAACCCTGCTCCTAGTTTCTGCTTCCTCATAATTGGCGGAGAGGAAGCTGTTTGGTTTCAAGGACATCGGCAGCGTTTCTCTGCACTGCAGTCTGGCCGATAAATATGCCAGAGCCTCACATGAAGGAACCGGAAACCAGGGAAAGACGGGAGCCGACGTCTGCAGAGCTCGGGTGTAACTAGTTACATTTACGTTTTGGAAAAACGATTCTGTGGTTGTATTTTCATTATGAAGCATCACAACACTTAAAATATTAACTGGTTGATGTTTTGTTCTATGATGGCGTATTAGGGCCGTTGTAGATAGAAAAAAATAAGTAAATTTTCACTAAAAATTCAAAAATTTTCCACAAAAAAAACCAATAAAGAAATGTCTGAGTTTGAAAAGTTGAAAATTTGCAAGAAAAAAAATCATAAATGATCAAATTAATCTCAGAAATTAAATAAATAAACTGCAAATACCTCAGATTTACTGACAATCAGAAAATTCCCCGTTTTATTTTCAATTAATTTGGAAACTTGAAAACAGACCCATTTCTTTTGCCTAATCATGTTATTTTGTAGCTGTTATTTATATTAATTATTTTCATTTTGATCTTTAAAATACCAAAATCTTCGTATGAGAAATACCCAAAAAATATATTCCACTGAAAACATTTAAAAATTATTTGCAATAAGTGCAACTGTAATCATTAGTGCAAATATTGGGATGCAGGTTCTTAAACACAAACTCTTGATAAAGTGGTTCTGGTCCTGGAAACGAGCATCTGGTGCAGAACCGTTCAGAACCACAGAGACGTGAGAGCGGTGGTTACATAAGGCTCGCTGTGGGGAAACACACTCACTTCACAGTGTTGATGGAGTCTTTCACAGACCTGATAGGGTGTTGATTAGGATGTACGTTCCCACAAAGATCCAGAATGGAAGTAGATCCTAACGGGCTTTTCTGCCTCCGATTATCGCTCCTTTCTTTGACCATTCCTTCTGACTGAGCGCTGAATCAACTGGCTCCAACTTCTCTTTTTGTATTTCAATCACTAGCTGTGTTTCTCTTGGTCATATAATTGCACAATTTAACTTTTCTACAATAAATTGTGATGGTGTGATGCAAAAATGTGTTTAAATTGCAGTTTTGTGAAGTAAACCAATTTTGAAATGGTGATTAAAAAACACCTCATGCTGGCGCTACAGCGTTTCACCAAAAAATATGAGTTTTTTCAGAATTGGCTTGTTTCCATTGAGCAAATTTATTTCAGAAATTTCACCTTGTGCAACTGTATGGTAAATGGAAATGCGGCTGGTGTTCTGCTAATGTCTATCAAACACACTTTTGCTATTGCTGTGTTTCCATCAAATAAGAAAAACTATTGTATTCATAAGGAAATATATTTGTTCATGGAATAAATCAATAAAAAAAAATTTGTCTCACCACCATCCTCCAACTACTTCCTGTTGTTGTTTTCCTCTTCATCGTTCCACCAGAGGCAACATCTGGTTGTTAATGTGACATGAAAAAACTTTTTCCATTAACAGTTTTGCAAAATAAACCAATTTTGATTAATCCACCTCATCCTGGGTCCAACGTTCTTTGCCGTGTTTATATGAAGCAAATTTATTTTCAAAATGCTAAATTGGGTGATTATGTGTCAGTGGAAGCACGGCTAGTGAAGTTTTGTGAACTTTGTAATGGCAGCTGCTTTTGTCCTCCTGCAGGTGCGGTTCGAGCCTCTAGCATCTTCCCCATCCTCAGCGTTATCCTACTATTCATGGGAGGCCTGTGCATAGCTGCCAGTGAGTTCTACAAGTCACGCCACAACATCATCCTCAGTGCAGGGATCTTCTTTGTGTCTGCAGGTGAGTCAAGCAGCAGCAAAGTGAGGCATGGTGGACGAGAAACTCTGATTTTTGTACTGAAGCTTTAAACCATTTCATCTTTTGTATTGTTTTTTTTATCTTGTTGCTAGGCTAAACGTCACCCTTTGGGAGTCATTTCTAAAAATATGGTGTCCCTGACACACTTTCCTTTTTATCCATCAACATTTAACATGTCAAAATATTCTCTATGATTAAACCTAATAAATTGAAGAATACATTCTGCTCTTGGCATGACATTGAACATTTGATTAGAAAATAACTCTGTAAAAACATTTTCTGATGTCCCGAGGTGTAGTTTCTGGAGCAAATATGTTAGTACATTTGAAATAAGACAAAACAAACTTACAAGTAACTATACGGAAACACCTATGAGATTTATATTTGGGTTATAAAAAAGTACTAGTTCCACTGGCAGATTATTTCACTTATGCCACAAGACATTGTTCCACATTTTAAGTGTCAGTGGAACTAGTATCTTTTTCATCAATATTAAAGAATCATTTAAACAAGCTCCTATTGGTTGGTTAGTTGGTTGGTTGGTTGGTCGGTCAGTTGGTTGGTTGGTCGGTTTGTTGGTTGGTTGGTCGGTTGGTTGGTTGGTTGGTTGGTTGGTTGGTTGGTTGGTTGGTCGGTGGGTTGGTTGGTTGACTGGTCGGTTGGTTGGTCGGTCAGTTGGTTGGTTGATCGGTTTGTTGGTCGGTTGGTCGATTGGTTGGTTGGTTGGTTGGTCGGTGGGTTGACTGGTTGGTTGACTGGTTGGTTGGTTGGTCGGTGGGTACTCTGTTGCTGTTGTTTCAAGTGTACTAAGATATTTGCACTAGTAACTAGACCAAAAATACTTGGTAACATTTGTATATTTTTCTAGTATTTGACCTAAAAAGTCTTCAATCTAATCAATTGCCACTTGTTTTCAGCTGACACTTTCTCTTTTTCGTTTCTTTCCCTTTTTCTTCTAATCGACTCATGATTGACGATGATCCTGCAACGTCCTGCCAGGTCTGAGCAACATTATCGGGATTATCGTGTACATATCAGCCAATGCGGGGGACCCTTCAAAAAGCGACTCAAAGAAGAACAGTTATTCATACGGCTGGTCCTTCTACTTTAGTGCCCTTTCCTTTATAATTGCTGAGATGGTTGGCGTCTTGGCCGTGCACATGTTCATCGACCGCCATCGACAGCTGCGAATAGGGGCGCGCGCCGCCGACTACCTCCAAGGCTCGGCCATAACACGGATCCCCAGCTACCGCTACCGCTACCGGCGCCGCTCGCGCTCCTCTTCCCGCTCCACAGATCCGTCGCATTCCCGCGACGCCTCGCCCGTGGGTCTCAAGGGCTTCAGCGCGCTGCCGTCCACGGAGATCTCCATGTACACGCTCCCCCGGGACACCCTCAAGTCGTCTGGCACGCCCACGGCCACCTACAACTCCGAGAGGGACCACAACTTCCTCCAGGTCCACAACTGCATCCAGAAGGACCTGAAAGACTCGAGCCACACCAACACAGCGAACCGCCGCACCACGCCGGTATGAGAGTCCGAACAGGCCCGGCGACCCTGGAGACACGGGAAAGCCCTGTGTGCGCGGTATGCCCCCCCGGAGGAGTTGGATTTCCATGTTTATAGACATTTTGTTTTGGTTTTTATTTATTTTTGTTGAAATGCATGACTTCCATAGCCATTGTTGAGAGTTTCAACTGGACTTGTCCCGAGTAAGTGAAGATCTGTCATACTTTTGGACAGGTTTGTTTTATTTATTTATTTTTTTTTTTTTTTTTTTGACGATTCGGGGAACCAAAAATCGGGGTGGGAAGGGGCATCTACGAGATAATCAGTTCCATGATTTCATTGCCCTTGAGTTCGTTTGGAGCAAAAGGTCAAGCTCCCCCTCAGCCAGCTTACCGCTTAGCTACATGCGCCCTTTTTTATATTTATTGACTCATCTGTTAATTTTTTTGCATTAAAACTGTGAATTGTTACAGCTTGGGATTCAGTAAGAAGTACCCCAATCTGTAATCTCTAACAAAGGTACTATATATATATATAAATATATGTATTACTTTTATAAATAAATTATTACATTAATAATCGAGCGATAACAGACTTTACCGAAGCAAAAAACAAAAAAAAAGTGAAAAAATTCAACCAAGTGCTGTTGATAATACAAGAAAAGACTTTTCTATCTCTTCAATTGAAGGTCAAGAACAAGCGAAGGTCCTTTAGGTACCAGAAGCAGACGCAGGCATTCAACAGTAGAGTATTATATATTCTTTTAATAGAACCTTCTCGTCTTTTTCTCCGTCTCTGTTCTCTTTCTTTTTCGGGGGGCGTTGGTGTTAAACCTTAAACCCCTATCAGAAAGAGCCAAGAAAATGAGTCAATAGCTGTGATTCCATTGACCATACAATAGCACAATTTGAATTAGAAATAAATACGCTATTTTGAAAAAACACATTCATAAACGTTTTTGCACTAGGATGATGTGTTTTTTTCCCCAGGGATATAAAATTGTTTTATTTTGCAAAACTGCAATAGAAACATATTTTTGCATCACACAAGTCACGTGATCAACAACCGATGTTACTACTGGCAAAAACCACGAAGAAGACAAAGACAGGAAGTAGATGGAAGATGATGAGGCGGCATATTTTATAATGACCTATTGTGTGAATAAACTTATTTACATGTGATTTTAATTGCATTTCCTCGTTAATGGAAATAGCACATTGGCAAAATTGTTTTTTTTTTACATCAGTGGAATACTGAAAGGTTTTGCACACTAGTGATAGAAACTGACATAAAACTGCACAAATTGGAATTACAGAAATAAACAGGTGTCATGTCAATTGTGTTTTGTAGAAACACAGCAATTTTTTGACATTTGCGAAATATCGACACCGATATTCCATTTGTAATGGAAACGCAGCTACCGACTCCAAAACACGACTTCTGCAAAAAAAAAAAAAGGAAGGACCAGAGGGGAAGAAAAAGAAGAGGACGCCAGACATAAAAACAAAAACAAGTTTAATATGAAATAGAACAAGAAAAGCTAAGAGACTCACAATTTCAGAAATTAATTGCATGCTATAAAATTACAGCAAATTTGCTCTTGAGAAACTTAAGTTTTAAAGGTTAATCATTATAAGGGGAAAAAAGCAAAGACGCTAGTGTTTAACGTATTGATCTTTTTATGTGTGGTTTTATTATAATTAATTTTTATTACTATTATTTAGCGTATTTTTTTCTCATTCCATTTGTCAAACAAGCCAAACAATTTACATTGAACAAAACGGCTTTTTTAAAACAGTTTGGTTGGTTTCTTTATAAATATATAAATAAAAGTATGTATGTATTTCTGTTTTATTTTTAAAACTCACACAGCCTTAGACATTTCTTTGTTTTTGTTCATTTTTAATGTGCTGTTCAAATTGAAAATGAAATCTTTAAAAGGTGCCAAAAACCGAATGATCCTATACTTGGATGCATCAAGTCCTGATGAATAAAAAAACGAACCCAAGGGGGAACAAATCATCACGTTTCTCTGCGTGTCTCTTACACACTTCACCAAACAACACCTCCGTTTCTCTCAGCTTTAACTGCTAACTGTCTGTCGATTCTTCAAATCTGCAAACATGCTCCTGCATTAGTATTTATGAAAATCAGATATAAAACCATTTCTGCTCTTTTTTATTTTTGGCCACTGACCTCTGATGAGGTCAGTGATTGTTGAGGTCACAATGTTTGTTGTGTTGTGAGACGAATATCTAAACGTGTTTTCTTGTTGACATTTAATGCATGGAATTTGGGATTCAGCAAGAGCAAAACTACAAATGAAAAATATACAATACATAAAATATTCTTTTTAAAAGGCACACATTAAGTTAAATTTACATTTTAAATGTTTTCATGCTTCCATTTGCATTTCCACTGCTTCTAAAAAAAAGAAAAATCCAAACTGCTTAAAACACACAACCATTTTTTAGCAATAAGTTTCAAACACCTCGATGGAAACTCTTCTACCGGCAACCCCAGCAGAGTTTAGTCAGCTGGTTTCACCTGAAGCTCTGTGGGCTGGAAAAGTCAAGTGTTTTGTTGTGGACTTACTGTCCAGAAACCACTTTCTGTATACTTGTTGGGTGTGCAGAAGGCCACACTTCTGCTTTTCAAAGAGGTAAGGTTGTATAGTTGCACATCTGTTTGTGCAATTTTCACATTTTCATGTGAGAATGTAAACTTTGAGTTGGTGGGGCACATGGCCAGGAGCAGCTTATTTGGATTTAAAGAGACAGGCGGCAGAACTGAGCAGGCCAAAATCTCACTTTTTAAGAATGATTTTGTGCAAAGTCATGTTTCATATCATGCATAGATCAATCCTAACGTATTCAAGGAAGCATTTTAGGTCACCTATGCTAAATGAGGCCTGCAGAATCTGATTTGGACATCTGAGGATTAAACAGCCTGACCTTGGAGAAAATCTGCTGCGATGTTCACTCAAGGCAACTGTCTTCTTCTTTTTTTTATAGTCTTCTCCCCATAAAGTGAAAAACTTTCAATAATTTGCTTCTCTAAGGTCATTTCTAATCTTTTTCCACCTTGACAGTGTACTAAGAGTCAAACTGCCCAATCTTCTTTTTTTTACAGAACTGTTCGCACTGATACATATCAGTTAATAAACTGTATTTAATCTACTTCCTGTCTTAAATCCTGTGGCAGCAGTAAGGGTGTGCTTAGTTTAATAAAACATAACATTATGGAATCTGCTGCGTGTTTTTATACAGTTAGGGATAAAATTAAACAATTTTAGAACCTGGTAAAATCAAGATCAGTTTTATTATGTCCACTCTGATAATTCCAGAGCGTAACATGATTATTTTTAACATGATTGTAATTTAAAGAGCAGAAGCCGAAGAATCAATGTTTACAAAATAAATCCGACATTTAATCACTTTATGAGGAATGAATTAAATATTTTTAGACACAAGAATAAGTTCTATGTATTTAGTCATATGAAATTTGAATAAGAAGTGTCCTATTTTATTCTTTTAGACATATGACAAAGGCATTCATTAATGGTAAAAAAGCCTAGCAGGGTTCTATGAAGCCAAAATACAAAGAAGTAACGCAACCTGACACGCTATTGGCTGGCGTTTGCAAAGCAGCCAATCCAGGAACGTCATTGTTTCCTTGGCAGTGATTGGCTGAAATACCCAAAGGCGGGAATAGGGACAACTAAGCTAACGAGCATATTAGCTTGGCTTCTACGATAGCGCTAACGGTTTTCACTGTAACTATTAATTCATATTACGGTGTATTCGGTGTTTGAACTACTAAAATAGGTAGTTATAAGTGTTTTAGATTGTTTTCAGATTGTTTTAGTTGTTCGCGGGCGGCTGTGGAAACAAAAATTTGTAAATACCAGGTTTTAATACTGTGAACCAAATTCGTTTCATGTGTAAAAACATTGAAGTGGAATAAAAAATAAGCTAAAATCCTCTTTTTAGCTTATTTCCATAAAATCCTAAGGAGGAGAAATGCTCTCTCACTGCACTGTAGTGACTGTACTATGTCATAAAAATGACTAATTTATTAATACATTTTCAAGTACAAAGTTCACCAGAATAATTAGCAAGCACTGGCACTGAAATAATAAGTAGCTGCAAATCATGTGGAAACATCTGACCTCATTTTAACACCTTTTGGGAATTATTTAGTGGTTTGCATTGCTTTTGGTTGTTTCCAATGTATTTTTACATTATTATTTAGTGCTTTGCATCTATTTTTGTTGTTTTTATTTGTGCCTTTTAACTAAATAGATTTTTTTTAGCATTTTGTTGGGTTTTCTTTTTTATTTATCTTGGTTTTCTACGTCATACCAGAAACAATAAAGCATCTTAAAAGGAATGATATAATTTGACAATAATGTGGTGCACATGCTACACCTTATAGAGTGCACCTGGCTTATAATTTAAAGACGTACAAACATAACCTTTTTGTGCAGTTTACCGGTGTAGCATACAGCCTATTGTCAAAGTTAGTGCAGTTAGATAGGAAACCATGATTTTAATCCTGTAAAAGGACAGAGTGAATGAATTTAGACAGAAATTAGAAAAAAGCAAGTTAGCTCTAAAAAATATTGGCATCAGCGCTCCCATAAAAATAAAAGCTGACTTGACAGATGTAAAGCCTTGTGTGCTCTGCAGAAATCATGGCCTCAGCCTGCTGTTGTAAAATGGTGATAACACATTGTAAACGACCACTGGGAGCTGTAATCCAAAAATATCAGAGCTAGCCATCAAATATCTGAGTTTTCTACATGTGGACAGTGAGAATGTTTGTTTTATGCTGCAGAGAAGCTTCAGAAAAGGCCGTTTTTGAGTCCTAATGCCATAACTTTGAAAAAGAAACACTGGACTCTAGGAGGATATTTTCCTACCAGAGGTTTTTCTACTCTGCTGAAAGGATTGCTTTCACTTCCTGACGTCCGGCTCTGAGTTCTCTCATACTGTGTGATACTGAACCTGATACACAGTCAGACTAAAATCGGTTTGTCTCGTCAAGGTTTGTGGATCAGGTTTAAGAGTTTGGAGTTAGGAGAGTTGGTACCTGAGAAATATAGAAACAATTTTATTCACTCATCATTGGGATGAATGGCTCACAAAGTTTGGTGTTTGGATTATCTGTCTAAACTGTTTATTTTTGTTTTAAGCATAAAAACATAAGAAGGGGAAAGAAAGAGGGAGACTAAAAAAATTTTTTCCACCACCAATTTTTGTTTTTGTTATTTTTTTGCTTAATATATACTTATATTCTGTTTTCTATAATATATATTTTTTCTATATATTTTATATGTGCATGTAAATATGTACATATATTTTTAAATTATTTAAATCCTTGCTCCCACTCTGGGGTTGCATGTTTAGAGATTGTTACCAAAAAATGGCGTACCTTTAAGTCTGAAACATGTAATTTTATCTTAAATATTTAGAAATAAAGAACCAGAATTAGTGAAAAAGTTCTAAAATTTGCTAATCTGAGCTTTAGTGAAGCTCTTTTTTCTCCTCTTCCTCTCTTTCCATTCTTCCTGCTGTGGCGATCAAAGCGTGCAGCGCTGTGCGATCAGGGCCACGCGGGAAGAGATACTGCTGAGAACATTTAGAGCGAACACGGTGGCGTTTTCTCACTGTCCGGCTTTTCTGTCGCCTGCGGCGCTGCGGCGTTGCATAACCTAACGTTGCCCTTTCTGTGACCTCACTGGACTAAACGCTCAGAGAGAGATGCAGGTGCAAATCAGCTATAAAAAAAATATGTTACACACAGCGAGAAGAAAACTATAAATCATAAAGAGGCACAGAAAATAAATGGAAGAAAGTGTATGAGGAAAGATGCAAAACAATCCCTTTTGTAACACGTGGTGTTGGCAGCATTATGCTGTGGAGAGAGTAAATGGGCAGGGACTGAGTGAAAAAAGAAAGAAGGCAATCCAGGAAGAAAATCTTTTATAGAGTGAAAAGACATGAGGAGAGGATGAAGGTTCTCCTTCCACTAAACTTACAGTCAGCGATTAAACAGAATAGAAGGCTTTCCATGGATTATGTTTTTCTCGGATTACATATAAGTATGTTTTAATTTTTTGTTTTTACTTTTTCAGTTGGTTTGGTTCACTTTCACACTGCCCTGAGTCAACTGAACCAAACTTAGTGAAAAAACTGTTCCCCTCCTCGTCTGTGGGGGCGCTGCACCAAGAACCAATGAAGGGAATGACTGAAAAACCTCTGAGCGCAACTTCCTTCTTCATAAAATGTTAACAAAAATGGAGTGCCGTCAGATTTGTTGTTGGCAAAAGACTACAAGTCATTTCTCCCGCAAGCGCTAGGCTAATGTATTTGTTTTGGTTGTATTTACCCATAATGCCCTGAGCTGTAGTCCACTTCCTGCTTTTGGAGCGGTCTTCGATCTGCTCGGCGTTCAGATATGCATTCGAACTGGACCAGTTCTCTTCAAACGAACCAAACTCAGGTTCGCAGGCGGACCAGTTTGATTGCACATTCACATCTCCCCTAAAGAACCGAACTTTCAAGAAAAAAATGATTTAAAGCAAACTAAAGGTGACTGGTGTGAATGCACCCAACAAAGGAGTTAAGCTTCAGTTTTCTGTTTCTCACGGTGTAAAGTTTATATTTAGAATAAACCAGCAGAGCCTGCTGGGCTGATCTGGAAATAAAATTCAACTCAAAATACTTCAATTTATGTGCAAATGAAGCTGTTCCCTGTCCTTCCTCCGAGTTTACATGAGCAAGAAAAGTTGAGTCAAGATAATTTGAAGCCTTTAAATCCAGCTTTGAAAAGAGGACAGCTATTTAAAAAGAGAGAGATAAAGAGGAGGAATTAAAATAGTCTGGAGCTCACACACAGCTCTGCCGGATGTGTGAAGGAGAAGCAGCGAAGCGCTCTGCCCCCTGCTGGTGCGGTTGGAGCAGCGCAGGGAAGCTGCTGCTGCCTCCATCGGCTCAGGGAACGCTGTGTCCATGAACGGGGCTGGAATACTGATGCAGGGCTGCAGGAGCTGCAGTGGGGGAAAGAAGAGCCTGCACTCACTGAGGTCTGCAGCAGAGAACATCTGGTTCACCTGGGAGACGTTTGTGAAGTTACACGGTAAAAAACTAAAAAAAACAGCAATACTGAGGTTTATTTAGCTTGTTATAGAGGAGGGGGAGATGTGTGTTTAAGTAGAGCAGCCAAAAACTGTGTTTCAACACAATCAAAGAAACATATTATTAAAAAAATAATAATATGGCAACCTCACCAAAAAATGTTCAGACATAATTCATGCTGCTGTATCGTTCCAGATGCTACTCTTAAATGTACGTTTCTTAAGAGACATTAGCCGTCAAGTAGCCGTCCAAGGAATTACTTGAGGAAGACTGAAAATGTATTTGGTAGAAAATCTGCTCAAGTAATTAATCAAATTATCAGCCACTGATTATTTAAAATGAACATAATCAGAGTGTCAAAATATAAAGTTAAATGGAAATGGACAATAATTCACACAAGTAACAAAAAAATAAAATCAGGCAAAAGAAATGTTTCCGAATTAGTTTCTTTCAATAAAAAACTGATTAAACTTTAACAAAAACTGCAGCTGTGTTTCTGTGTCTGGTGAATCTTTGGTTCAAACATGTTTGCTTTTCATTCAGTGGGTAGAAAATCCAGAAATTAGGAGCAGAAATACCTCAAAATAAAATTACTCAAGTAAAAAGTAAAACGTAGAGCGTAGTAAAAGTTCATTTTTTCAACAACGTTGCTCTAGTGAATGTAACTAGTTACTGCCCAACTCTCCATTTATAAATGTTACAGTTAGAAACTAGATATTTAAATTACTGATGAACTAACATATCTTCCACTAGATATTTCAGCTAAATGATCATTTCATTCCTGATCTGTCTCCATTAACAGCCTCTTAGCTCATTCATGTCTTCATTTCTCAGATTGTAGTCAAAAGGCTTCGTCTCGTTGTTCCTGGTTTTCCGTTTGTGCTGTTTCAGCGGCGATGAAAGCAGAACTGATGGACAGCAGCTTCAGCAACCGTCGCATGTTTCCCGTGTCCTTGAGCTGTGATGCTTTCATTCAGCTGACAGCGGCGGACGGTAATTAAGCCAGAACTCCAACCCTCCACTTCAGCAGGTGATGAGGAGGCCCCTGAGGGCCACTTAGGTGTCCGGCTGAAAAGCCTCCCTGGAACTTTGCTGCATAATATTCAGCGCTCTTTGCAGAAATCTGGATTTACTGGGAGTTTTTTCAAGGTCTCACTCACCTCACAGTAAGCCTTCAAGCAGAGGCAGCTGAAGGACGACGTCTCGTTAAAGGATTAAAGGCGACTTACTGAGAATTTTTTTATGTTTTCATTTGGGTTTCAGATGCTTCTAAAAACAGACTGAGTGCTTCGAAACCACCCAGCCATTTTCTGGTAGTAAGCTAAATGGAAAATAAGCTGTATGTAACGTCACAAATACATACAGAGTTCTGCCAGTTACCTACCAATCCAAGCTGAATTCCAGCAAATTTGGTCAGCCGGTTTTACTGCTCTGTACTCTGATCAATTGCTTCTGGAAAAGACACACGTTTTGTTTTTGACTTTTGAAAGTCAGAAATTTCCCTGTTTTATTTTTCTAGAAAATGTCTGAGATTAATCTCAAATTTTTAGTGTTTCTTTCTAGCAAATCTCTTTTCAAGCTCAGAAATTGGCTTGTTTTTTTCTAGAATATTTCTTAGACAAATCTCAAAATTGGGGAGGTTTTTCTATCTAATTTTGGACTTTTGACACTCAAAATGTCAAGTTTTTTCTAGAAAATTTCTGAAGTTAAAATTTTCCCTCCTTTAGTGAAGAAATTTTTTATCTTGAATGATCCAAATACAAGGAGCCAAGTGGGCTGTTTATGTTTAGATTAAGCACTAAATCTGGTTTTAGAAAAGGGAACATAAGTCAGAAATTATCCTAATACAGAAACACCAACCTCAGTGTGTGTGTGTGTGTGTGTGTGTGTGTGTGTGTGTGTGTGTGTGTGTGTGTGTGTGTGTGTGTGTGTGTGTGTGGCCCTGCAGAGGGACCTCCAGTCCAGAGCTGTGGTAGCAGCTGTTGTTAGTGGGACGGCAGCCAGGTAACGAGGGACACGCTGGGCCAGCAGAGCGGAGGGCCAGGACTCTGGTTCGTGTGGATCAGGGTGTGAGTGAGCGCTCTGCATGCACACGCATGTCAGCGTGCTTCCTGGCACCGCGGACGTCCGGCTGGCACGGCGGCAGCGGCCGGGGAAGTGGCTGCGCGTCTGACAGGAGGGGACGACTTCAGACTCAGGACCGTTATCACACATGATCCGGCTCCTGCTCCAACAGAGGGGCAGGAAGAGGCGGTACTGTGTGTTTTCCAGCCACAAAGAGCCATTTTATAGCACAATCAAGTAACTAAATTGCTTTAAGTTCTAATAAAACAAAAACCTTTACTTTCTGATTCAACACTTTGAAATTGGGCCTCTGTTTCTTCAAGAAGCTCCGACTTTAGGAAGTCAAAAAAACATGGCTCCTCTGTTAACTCTAATGATTTTACCAGCATTGCTCTGAGAAGTTGCTCCTGTAATGAGCTCGACTGATGCACAGCTAATTGCTGCTGGCTAGTCTGAAGGAGATATCCACTAAGTCCACGCAGGGGTTTTAGCTGAATGCTTGCCATGGAGATTAATGGATTTCTCAAACAAGCATTGAAAGGATTCAAAACACTGCAGGTGTGTTTTTGATGAGTGAATAACCTAACATGAGGGAAAGACAAAAAAGGTGAATTTCACCTAACAGTGTCGCTTTAAAGTTTGCATTTTACATATTTTAAATAATAAATGTAAAGAATAAATGAAATATTTGTTAATTTCTTCTTGAAATGAACAAATATTTTTAAACGTTTGTAACTCTAATGATGAGAAACGCTCCAGTAAGAATGTCCTTAAAGCATTTAGTTTTTTTCCAGCTGGATGTTTTGCAATAATTCACCATCACAGCCGTCTAAACGTGCCGCTCACAGCAGGAAGCATTTCGCTCCGCAGGTCAATCAGATGTCCTGCAGATGAAACTGGACGTGACGTGGGTCTCCCTCTCTGCAGCGCTGCATTAGTATTCCAGCTCCGTTCATGAACACAGCGTTCCAGCAGCAGCAGCAACAGCGCTGCAGTTCCCACATCGCGCCACCAGAGGGCGGCGTTTCACACAATATCTAGGAGCTGGAACGAAAAGGTGAATGTTTTTGTGGAGGTGAGTTAAATACTAGTCAAATAATTGAAACGCTACTTCAACAAATTTTTAAAAGTAGCCAATAAAGAAATTATTCCAGTACGAGTAAAAAAGTGCTGAGTAACTAGTCAGGTAAAAAGTTTCTCAAATGTAATTGAACAAATTAAAATTACTACCCGACTCTGGATGTCACATTAAATGGATGAAAGTATCTGGTTTCAACTATAAATGTTTTTCAATCTTAAGACTTTTAATCAACAGTTGGATGAAGCCGTTTGGATATCAAGTTTTCCAAACCAAACTGAAATTCATGCAACCGCACAAATCCTTGTTTTCCTACCTCAAACCGAGTCATTTAGGTTCCTGGTGTCGTTTAAAGCTGCAGTACCATCTAAAATGTTTCACATTCAGATAATCCCTCATGTTAATATGTGTAAATGCACATATATTATTTTTTTCATATTGGGCCAGTCTCTCCTAACGGCTCAGAAACCATGTTGTCACAACATGGATTCTCTACTAAACCTTAAAACATTTTTGCCACCAAGTTGCTCCTATAATGAGTTGATATGATGCAGTCCCACTTAGGTGTTTGCTAATTGTTGGCTAGTTTGAAGGAGCCAAGTGGGGGAGGAGCTACACCTGAAAGGCGGAGCCAAGTCCAACCATTCGTTTTGGTAGATGTAAAACCAAAGTGACAATCATGTTTAAATCTTTAAAATATTTTCTTTTTTTCTTTGATTTTCTCAAACGGAATAAAAAAAACACAAGGATCTAATTTTATGACAGTTTTCAACAACACTGCCTCTTTAAGACGTTTCAGGGCACCTTGGTTTGTGGACGCAGTTTTTCTTAAGTTAAAAAAAGAAAACACCAAGTTGTTTTTCTTTCCAGATCTTTATTAAACTCTGCAGAACAGCAGTGACATTTCCCGTCGCCACAGCAGACGTTAAACCGTCTCCTCCTTGGCGATGCGGTCCTTCTTCAGAGGTCCCTGTGGAAAACAGAAAACAAACCCGGTCAGTTTCACGTCCACAGAACGGAACCCGGTCCGGGCTCAGAGCGGGCCGTGTTCCCAGAGAGTGAACAGGGAGCCGGCACAAGCAGGACCGGCTCCCCTGCCTCACTGGAGGTCACTGTGGCACTGGAATGGAACCCAGAGTTCACATGGAGGCTGAACCAGGTTACGAACAGTGCAGAGCGAAGTTCACCGAGGGCCGAGCGCCACTCACCATGAAGTTCTTCTTCTCCTCCACCGTCTGGAAGCGGCCGTGGCCGAACTTGGAGGTGGTGTCGATGAACTTGAGGTCGATCCTCTCCAGAGCGCGGCGGCTGGTCTGCACCAGCAGAGACTGAAGAAGAAAACGGGTTTTAGTTTCAGGTGTTTCATTAATCTGAGTTTTTAAAGACCGTTATGAATGAAGTTTTACACTTGTTTCACAAAATCCAAGCTGGTTTTTTTTGGAGTTTCTAGACATTTTAAATCATTCTGGTAAAACTGCATCTTATTCTGCTTATATTGTAATCAAAAAAGTTTCACAGCAGGATCTTAACTCTGTCGCATAACTCAGAAAAGATTATAGAAAACAGATTGCAAAAAATATCTTCAAAAGTGGCTTTTATTTCATTTAGAAAAGAAAAAAACCCATCTGAACTAATATGAGGGAAAAAGACAAAAAAGGTTTTATTTTGAAGGGATATCGCCCAGCTAGCTAGGTTAACTTAGCAGCAGTTAGCGATAGCCTCAATATTCAGCATTTAAATTTTATTTTTACATCTGCATCATTTTGATAATGACTATAATCGTATATAAAATGTAAAAAAAAAAAAAAAAAAAAAAAAAAAAGAGCTTGTTATTTCTTCAACCTAAAATCAAAGTCCAAATTAATAAAAGCTGGAAAACTCGTTTGTAAATCAAGATGGCTGCCCAGGAATTACTCTGAACTATGAAAAAGTTTGAATTTCCCCAAAAATTACATCTTCAAAATCCAAAAATTCAGTCAAACCCGGTTCACCACCAAGTCCAGTTTTCATAACTTGTTAAAAGAAAACTAAAACATTTCCTGCTCACCTTGCGCAGAGTCAGCACCCTCTTCTTGGTTCCTACGACGCAGCCCTTCACCATGACGAAGTCGTTGGTCACCTCACCGTAGTGAACAAATCCGCCCTGAAACCAGAAAATAAACCGACTGAGAACCTTCGCACGTTCAGCCATTCTGATCAGAGGAAAGCGAGCGTCTCTTACCAGGGGATTGATGCTCTTGTTGGTCAGATCGTACTCGGTGGAGGCATTGTTCTTCACTAGCTTCCCATCCTTGGTGTGGTAGCCCACGCCTATCTTGTAGATCTTCTTGTTGATCTCTGTTCGGTGGTGGTAGCCCTTCTGACCGGCGCGGGCGACGGAGAACGCCACCCGGGCCGGATGCCAGGCGCCGATGCAGGCCACCTTACGCAGGCCGCGATGCGTTTTGCGGGGGAGCTTCTTGGTGTGCCAGCGGCTGGTGACGCCCTTGTAGCCGTGACCTTTGGTGACGCCGATAACGTCGATCATCTCATCCTGGGTGAAGACGGTATTGACCGTCACCCCCTGCTCCAGCTTCTCGCGGGCCCAGTCCACCTTGTCGGAGATGGTGCCGCCGTTCAGCTGCACCTCCATCAGGTGGGACTTCTTCTGCCTCAGAGGCAGCAGGCGCATCTGCACAGAAACGTAACGCGTTAGCAGGAACTTCTTGAAACGCAGACAACCCAGTTTTACGCCGCATCGTCTCAGAAGGAAGGCAGCATGGAAGATCTCCTCATAAGAATCAGGCGCCATGCCTGACGCGGTTTCCGTGGTCTCATCACCGACAGGAAAGGGATTTTCTTTCAGAGTATATAAGTGTACATTACTGGATTGGACGTCATGTCAACGTGTGCCGCTGCTAAACATCGAGTTGGAAAAATTACACAATTACACCAAGAATGTGAAAATGAACAAGTCATTAAAACCTCCTACTTCCTGTTGTTGTTTCTGCCAGTGATATTATCTGGCTGTTGATCATGTGATTAATGTAATGAAAACAAACGTTTCCATTTTCGCTTCACAAAATAAATTTACTGAAAAATCACCTGATATGTGAAAACGTCCTAGCGAAAACCTTTTTTTTTTTTTTCATTTTTAAACTGATCATTTCCAATTGTACAATTTTATCTTTAATGGAAATGCAAGTTGTGCACTAGCTGCAGCGGCTAATCGGCGCTGTCCAACCCAGTAACATACAGAACAATGTTTCCTGCAGACCAACCTGTGTGTGAGCGATGACTCTGATGACCTGGCAGTACTTCTTCATGGCAGCAAAGTCTTTCTCCAGCTGCTTCTTGCCCTCGTCGTCCTGCCATTTCTTGCAGTACTTGGTGAAGGCCTTCTTCTTGGATTTGTACCTGAGAGCACACCAGAGGTTGGCGCCGGCCCCTCATGACCCCTGCAGGGGTCAGCGGAGGGGCACGGTGCACAGCTCCCAAGCCCGATCAGACCGGGCTGGACCAATGTTTTGGCTCATGGCTCGGTTTCTAAGCAGCACTTTCCACCGGCCAGCGGAGCCCGGCGCTCATCGGGGCGCGCTGCACCCGAGCGGAGCTACCGTAGAATCGCCGCCAACGTTAGACTCGCTCAGCTTTGTCCCCACTGGCGACCAACATCTGCTTCAAACAAAGATGGCCGACTACAGACGGCTCTCACCAGTTCTTGTAGAAGCGGCGCTTGCATTCGTCGCTCATGTGCTCGGCGAAGATGGTCTTGAAGGAGCGCAGGCCGCGGGGTGTGTTGACGTATCCGATGATCCCGACTATGATCATGGGCGGAGTCTCCACGATGGTCACGGCCTCCACCACTTCCTTCTTGTTGACCTCTGCATTGAAATAAAAACATGTTACGCTCATCTCTTAATGCTGATTTCCGTATTTAACCACGCTGACGGGATCAGCTGCGCTCAGGACTCGACATTCAGCAAGGGGGATAAACCCGTTCTGTCCGCCCGTCGAGAGTCTCATCACAGGCAGAACTCAGGCGCTTTTAAACGCAATGACAAACATTTCATCTAAAAACACAAAAATTTACGTTTCTGCAACAAATGCTTCCAGAAAAAATATCATTTCACTATTTAAATATGACAGAACTTAAACTGCTGGGTGACAAAATGTTAAAAGTCTTAACATTTTTAAGTTTACCTACATATTCATCCAAACAAACTTCATTTGTAAAACTAGTAGAGAAAACCTCTGGTCATCAAGTCATAATTTAACCTTTGATTAAACACAAATATTTAAACTATAACCAACCAGAAGTGCAATGAAAAATAATTCAACATAAAAGTAGTGAAATGGTTGTTTTACTGTAGCATTCACAGGAAACCTTTTTAATGTTTTCCTCTTTTCTGATTTAGTGCCATCAGGAGTAACGATGCTTACTTGACCCGGGTCTGTCCACCTCCCGCACGATGTGCGTCATGCCGGCCTTGTAGCCCAGGAAGGCCGTCAGGTGAACCGGCTTGCTGGGGTCATCCTTCGGGAAGCTCTTGGCCTTACCGCGGTGACGGCGACTCCTTTTGCGGGGCAGGAAGCCCAGGGATCCGTGTCGCGGAGCCGAAAACTTACGGTGGGACTGTTGGGTAAAGGATAATTAGCTTTCTAAACTGTTAACATTATAAAGCTACATTTATCGAAGTGCGGGAAACCGGTTATTAGCATGCTATTAGCCATTAGCCTACATGCAACTAGTTTGAATTAACATCACAGCTTTCAATTCTGGACACACTGAAATGTTATTTTCATTCATAAAATGAATCAAGCTAAATGCTTAGGGGTATTATTTGTTATAAATGTAACTTTCGGCCTTGTTCAAGAGGCCATGTTGGATCCAGAGCCTGCAGACCGTCTACACATGTACGACAAAAAGTTTCCATTTCTGCTAAAACTACAAGAAATGTATGCCAAAATATGATCAAACATCAACACAAATGTGTTCTCTGTGTTCTTATGTATGGAACTATGAGCGATGAATAAGATTAGTAACGGATTTATCAATGAACAACAAGCAAAGGAACCCATCTCACCATTTTGTCTCCCGTCCGATTGAAAGAGGCCTGAAACGAGGCAAACTATAAATATATAGCTCAGGAACTATCGCGAGAATCTGCGTGATTATTTTCTGAAAGTGTTACGCCTCTTAAAAACACTTTCTATATGCTGCCACTTGGTGTCGCTGTTCTATTAGAGAAAAACAAAAACATCAATTATTAATTTTATCATAGAAACTTTATTTCACACTCAAGGTCCAAACAAAGCAAAAAGAACAAAATAAGAAACAACCAAACAGACACACATATCCACAACCCTCTGAAAAACAATTACATTAAACTTTTGCTGTGGCTTACCCTACGAAAACAAGCGTTTTTCTGGACTTGATTTAATGCAAAATCAGTTTCCAACATTTAAACTATGTTTGGGGGTAAATTGCACTCCAGTAGTATTCAAATTGAACTTTTCCTCATTTTGTCACAACAAAATTTTATGTATTGCCAGGAGTGAGGAAAACAATTTTTTTCCAAAAATGAATTCATGGATAGTTGTCAAAAAACAAAAAAATAAATTCTTCATCTGAATTCAGTCTTTTTAATCCGATACCCCAATATAAAATTTACTGCAATCTCAGACATCACTTTGTGTAGATGAACCTGTTTGTAAAAGAATCTCACTATGTCTGACATTTCAGTTTAAAATCTTTTTTTGTATCTTACATTATATTTAAATTTTATGACATTGAACATTGGATTTTCATTACAAACCAGAATAACCAAAGTTTACTTAAGTCAAAATAAATAACTTTGGTTATTTACTGCTTCTGTACCACTCTATATGTATCAAATCTTAAAAATTAAATCTACATTTCCTTATTTATTTCCCCATAACTTACTTTTTAATAGTTATATTTACCAGACTGATATCATGATGATAAATTTTGCAATATATTCTTTAGCCCTAATTAGATTTCTCTCATAATTAAATAAAACTAGAAAGAAGTCACTCATTCAACAATAACCAGGTTGTAACATTTTAATACATTTTTTTATAAAACAGAAAACATTTACATTCTTCAACATTTTTTCATTTTCCGGTCCAGTGTCTAAAGTTTTCACTCACCAAGATCTGAGAATCTCCTGAAAGATCTCAGTGAGCTTCAATCTCTACCCACAGGTCTCTTGTTGCATATGAAAAATAACTCAATCCGCATCCAAAGTTATCTACACAGCAGATAGTTGCAAAAATTGTCATGTTTTACGGCAACAGGACAACAGAAAATGTGGTAAAGTATTTTATCTGGACCTCATGCTACAGTACGGATCAAGTTTCAGTCTTGAGTTTGTGCCACTGCCATGCACAGCGGGTGAGCGGGTTCCGGTTCACAGATGAGTCCAAATGTCTAAAAGTAAGCGCCAAACTTTTCCTTAACACTTTGTGTTATCAGGCATGCAGGAAGGTTGGAGGTACATCTTTCATTTCCAGGCCAACCGGCACCCCCTGCAGGTGGAGTTCACGGTGCCAGGCGCTGTCGATCCAGGTTCACCTTTTGGAAGAAAGTCTTCCCGAACTCATAGCTGCTGATCATGACAGCGCAGGCCGGCGCCACTTTGATCACTCTGGGCAGAAAACCTAAACAAAAAATAGTTTTTTAACTTCCTGGCAAAGAAAACAAGAGATTTTTATTGAAGATATATCTGTGTGTACCTGCAAAGAGGCCTCTGTAGCCCAAATCAGACCAGATCTCCTTCATGATGTGCCAAGTGGAAGTGGTTCCCTTTCTGGAAACTGGACACAAACAGCAGCAGGTTTATTTTAAATCTTTTTAAAACTTTAAATCATTTTGGTAAAGAAGAGCCAACCTCCCAGAGAGTCCATCTCTCCCAGTTGGATCTGCCGCCGAGTCTTGACCACGTCGAACGGCAGCGTCAGGACAGCAGCAACCTGAACACACACACACACACACACACACACACTGTTAAACTCAAACTTTTTTTTAAATTATTTTTTGAAAAGTTTCTCATGCACCTGAGAACAAAAACCAATTTTAACAAAAACATCCCCCAATTTCAATGATATTAGTTTAATGTACAAAATATAAGCCAAATTTATTTTGATGACACAAACCAATAAGTTGTTGGGCCATAATAAATAATTATTACTTTTATGCAATCCAAACTAATCATATTCAACTCAAAATTAAATGCTTAAAAATAATAAGAAAGTTAATTAAAAATAAATTCTTGCACAATTTTATAGCATTTAGCAAATAGAAATAATTTTGGTTATTCTAACTAACCAAAAATAAGTTAAGTTTAGTCAGATTTAACTTTAGACAGTGAGGAAAAAATCTTTTTTTTTTATTAACTGTTTGAAAATATTTGGTTTAAACTGTAAATGGCATTTTTAATCAAACATTATATTACACTTTATTACAAACAGTAGAGTTTGAATATCAAACATTTTCCAGTTTGTGATACAGAAATCACAAACTTTCTAAGCCTTGAAAACACATGATTCAATTCAAGCACTTTCAAGGATTTCAAGCACCCTTATGAATACACCCTGGATACGCAGAATGATATTAAGATAAGATGGACAGACGCAGCGTGAAAATAAAGATATTTTGTTCAAAATCAGGCTTTCTTTTCCCAAGAGTCAAATTAAATTCTGTTATTTTCCAACACTGTCAGCGTTTCGGAGACATTGAAGCCGGTATCTGCTGTACATTCTGTCATTAAGACTCACGGCTCCAGAAACGGCTCCAGCAGTGAAGCTGATGGAGAAGTTGGCCTTCGGCGTTGCGTACTGCTCACACAGCTGGGCCTTCACCAGTTCGTAGTTAAACCAGTACAAAGCTGCAACAACAACACAAACAGCTCTAAATCAAGGACCTGCTATCACTGAACTCCATCTGCAACAATAAATCTATTAATCGCATAATAAATGAGAAAAAACTCAACTATTTCCATTTGCATGATTTACTGTTTATTTCTTTTCTCTTTTTCTACCAAAATCTGGATACTAAAATTCTTCAGTCTGGTGTTTTGGTCTCACTTTATTTTGGATTTTAAAAATGTCTTCCAGTTCCAGTATTAAATGTTCATTAGATTTCATATTTTTTGATCTTTGAGAATGTGTTCTTATGTTATTATACCATTTTTACCATTATATTACTAGAAAACCATCTCAAAACAACATTATCGTTTATTGCAATAAACTGTGGACCATTTATCTCCCAGCAGAGGATAATTTGTTATTGTGACAGACCGATCGACAACCACAAATTTGTTTCAAATAGTTCAAAAAGGAGTGGAAATGTAACGCTTTAACTAGGATGTGAGTGAATCTCACCAGAAAAAGGGACGTCTCTGAGAACAGTGGGTCCCCAGCCCCTCCACAGCGACAGCATGCCGCCCTGGGCCACCGCCGAGCGGATGCACACGCGCAGCTCGCTGTAGCTCAGCTTCCTGGATTGCATTTTGGTCCTGACCAGCTCCAGAGGGCAGATGACCGTCACGGCGCCCACTACCATCAGAACAACACGTTACAGATAAACAACAACAACAGAAAAAAGACAACAGGAGGTTTTTCTTTCTTCCTCTTACATCTGGCAAGCCCTCCGGCCAGAAGAGGAACGTGGCTGCCCTGGAGGCCCAAACCCAACCACAGGAAGTCCCTCAGCTGGTCGTAGCAGGTGAAGTAGATCACTGTGGCTGGGACGGCCATCACCCTTCACACACATTAAAAATTTATTTAGAAACAAATAAATTGCTCAATAGAGTGAAACACAAAGAACCATGGCAAGAAAATCGATTTGTTTCTCCCAGTGGTCGTTTCTTTTAACCTCTATATTTACATTTATTTGGATTACATATGTCTATATAAGCTATTTTTCAACATTAAAATGGAATATTGGGCCAAACCAAGATAACTCTTTTATGAGAATAAAGTAATCTTAATAACAGCAAAGTTTCCAGAGATCAGGATCTGACATGAACAGATTTGATTCTTTAAAGATAAACTCAGTTGTTTCTACAATCATTTCAAAATTATGCTGTAACTTCACAAGATGCCATATTTTAATTATTTTTCAAGGCGTCATCAAAATAAGACTTTATTCTCATATCATTACAACTCTCAATCAAATTTTATTTGTGTAACAAACATTTCTCATATTTTTATGACTTTATTCTCTTTATCAGGACTTTGTTTTTGCTTTATTAAAACATTATTCTGATAACTACATTTTTTCTGACTTAGCCTAGCCCTGATTCTCTGTGGTAGGAAATAACAGAACATGCAGATGACCCAATTTTCCAACAGCATTTAAACACACCATGCTGCATTTCTATCTGTGTGTAAATGTAGTTTTTGACCAGGAACATGTATTGATCCATTTTTATTCATAGAAACCTTTATGAGGTAAAACATAAAGCTAATCTGGGAGTCAAATTGTAATGTTTGTGTAACTTCTGAAAGCGGACGTTTATTTTGTTTTCATAATTTCTTTATGTTTGTGTGCATTTGAATACAAGTGTGCAGAAAACTGTAAGGCCAAGCAGGTTACAATATTAGAAAGAAAAACATTGTCTGATTTGTAAAACCAGAGGACATTCTATGATAGAAATCTTTATGAAAATTTGATTTTTATTTGTTTTTAATTTTGAATGAATACCCAAATTGTAATTTACCTCCAGGTAAAACAAGTTTAAGATAATCTGCTCTGGAACTTTATTCACTTTGACTCTCAAGTTCCTTTTACTTTGGAAAATAAAATCTTAAAAATCATTCAGGAGCAGACCGTGATGTTCATGTTTACTTGAATTCAAAAACTGATTCAGGTTTGCAGACTTGAATCTGTTCAGAAAATGTGTGAAAAATCTTTGACTAGGCCGCATCTCTGCAGTCATTAAACAGTTTTCTGTCTGTTGTAGTCAGACTGTCTGAGAATTAGCTCTGAGCAGAAACCTGCTGTTCGTCCCCCTTCCTGCCCTACGGCTTGTTTTCTTTCCAATTCATGGAATGTTTCCTGCAGTTCAGGGAAAACTGAATCTGAACCATGCGACCTGCAAAACGAGCCGGACTGCATTGAAATAAAACAATAACGTCTTAAAAATAGGCAGAAAACAAAGCGGCGGCCTGAAACTCACAGCGTTGGTGGCAGCCCACTCCACAGAGAGCGGAGTCCCTCATTGCGGGTAATTTTCACAAAAGCATCCTGCATAAAAAAACAAATGAAACAGAAACATCTCAGTAAATTACACAGACATAAAAAAAAAATCACCTAAAACCTGCAGCCGTGATGCAGCTCACCAGAGTGCCACTGAAATGCGTTGGCGTTCGGTACCAGCTGGAGCAGCTGGTTCCGTTCTGGCAGACGTAGATGTGATCCATCAGGCCGTTGCAGTACAGAAAACATTTCCCTGCAGAGAAAACACACAGCAAAGCTTCAGAAGCTGCACGCTAATCGATAACGTACGTTTACTTTCTCCCATCAAACTTTGCTTCTGAAAATATCAACAAAAACGGGGCAACAGCACCACAGATAAGACCCGGGCCGACCTTGCTGCAGTTTATTTTAGGTTGAGTAATGTCCGAATAAATAAACTATCGGAGGTTATTTTAGCTTCACAAACAGAAAGAGTCCATCGAGGCTGAACAGAAATACATTTATAGGGCTGCAGCTGCACTTATAATTATTGACATGAATTAAAAGTGGCACATTCTGCAGCACTTTTTACAATATTAGAAAAGCATGAAAAGATGCATATAAAAAATTTTATTCATCTTTGAATAAGAAAATAAATGTTTTATTGATAAAATGCAATAATGGCATTCCTTTAGTGAACATTTGATCATTTGCAGCTAAGAAAATAACTTAATTGTGTTAAAAGCTCACACAATTATTAAGTTACTGCAACTTAATAATTAAGTTATGAAGTTAATAAATAAGTTGTATTGATATGTTGATTATTTTTAAATAACTGATAATTAGTTATCGAAAGGTGTTTAAAAGTTGAGATTTTTTTTTTAACAGAATTTGAACCATTTGAAGCTAAAAATGGTCCTGCAGGAATTCTGGGTGAAAAATAATCACAGACAAATGTTTTGGATCTTAAATACAATACATAAACATATATTGCACATTTTTAGCTTAATTAAAGCTCTGAGTCTGTTCTTTCAGCAAGTGGCCTTTTTCAGTCTGTGTGTTAATGATTGAATGGTAAAAGGTTCTCAATAGGAAACTGTTTTATTTACAGAATTTGAACCAAGTGATGCTTAAACTGCCACTTGAGGAGTTTTACAGAAAAAATTTCGCTGTTTTTTATTTTTTTAATTGCAAAATTTGTGTCTATTATTTTACATCTTGGTTTAATTACAGCTCTGTGTTCTTTCTACAAATTTCATATGGTTGAGTCTGTATGATGATTAATCAATTACTAAATTAGTTGGCAATTATTTCAATAATCAATCAATAGTGAAAATTTTTCAGCTCTCATCTTTATTATTTTTGTTTTGTGATTTGGTTTCTGTGAAAGAACTCATAACATCCGTTCTGTGAAGCAGCAGCTTGTTTGAATTCCCAGATGAAACGCCTGCATGAGATGATTAATCAACTACTAAATTAGTTGACAATTATTTCAATAATCACTATTAATCGTTTCAGCCCTATATATTTTCCAATCAGACTGGAGCGCAGCTGCTGCAGCAGATCAATACTCACATTTGGATGAGCGGCCGACTCCACCCCATGGAGCGGATTCACGGCCCAAAGCTAGAAAACGAAGCCAAGGTGGAGCAGAAAGAAAGCCATTTGAGGGGTTAGTTTCAAACGCAGAAGCAGTTAGAGACCAGCCATCTTAACGCGACGTGAGTAAACAGTTTTCCTACCCTGGTGGAAGGGAGTCTGCTGAGCCTGCAGCCTTATCTTCACAACGTCCAGCGGAGTGACTGCAAACAAATCCACACAGCCAATCACAACAGGGGCAGCGAAACGGATGCAAATAGAATCAAAAAGGAAGAAAACATGGGAGTAAAAACTCTACAGCTCTTTCTCTCGTTGCTTCTATATAAGCTAACCAAATAGAGATGTGAGGAGGGCTCCAGTGCCAGAGGCCAGCATCTGCTGCACTGGAGAGATCGCAGCCACTGGGCCGCCAACGGTCCGCTCCCCCATCTTGCCCACCTGTCAGACCAAACAAAGACATACAAAATAGCAGGTCGAAAACATCATGCACTCCTCCAACAAGCTACAAACCAGCAGGAGCGAAGAAAGCTGCGATTTGTTGCAGATTCAGTCCAAAAAAAAAAAAAAAACAAGATACTGACTCCTAAATGGAAAAATTACCGTGCATTGAAGCCCGAGGTGTCTTTTTTTAACTGAGCAGGGTATGTCTAGGTGGAGTTGTTAAAACAAGGTCCTTGAAATATTTTGATAGCTTATCTTTCACATGCATGCTGCCTCCAAGGCCTCGCCTCCTGATCTACAAGTGACAGCCGTCTCAAACCGGTTTCCCTGCAGGAGGAGGCGTTTCTGCTGGTCTGTCCACTTCCTGGGGGCTCACTAATTATAAAACGTGGTCATTGCAGCTGTATGAGGCATACGGTTTGACCAAGTGAGTCAGATTCTTCAATGGTCACAGGAATTAGCTTGAAAGCTACATAATCTTAACGGAAATCTCTCACGTCACACGACAAAAACACCAAAACAGCAGCCTTATGTTGACAGGATGCAAGTTTGTTGTATGTAAAACACTAGATCAATAATCTGGCTCATTACACAGTGGATTAAGGCTTCATTTTGTTTGTTTTTTAGCAAACATTTCAGCAGTTGAACACCATGTTCTTTTTCGCAACCCTGAAGTTCGCTTCCGATTGATCGCTTGAGAAAATGTGTTTTAACAGCTTTTGAGGAAGTTGGCTTTCCTTATATTAGGTTCAGGAGAAACGTGAAAATATAAAAGGAGATTGAAAAAACAGTCTACAGTTAATAAGTCATTATTTTTATTTCTTGAACTAAAGTGGATTTAACGTATTTAGAGTCCTTAAAAATAGCGGAAAAATCCTTTTTCGCACTCAATGAGAGACAAACTTCAGTGTATTTGTCTTTTTCGAATAAATACACCAAGAATATTTTTTTTCTTGGTAAAATGTCGATATGTACTAAAACTAGGCGTTCAACAAAGGTAGCAGGAACTCCTAGTTTCAGACAAAATTGTCTAATCTAGTCTTCAAATGTGGGTGTTTTGCTGACCGCTAACTGCAGCACGTTGATTAGCTCGGTAGCCATCTTGCTGTTTACAAGCTGCGAAGCTTTGTAAACAGCTGCGAAGCTTTCACCCACCTCTTACTTTAGCTGCCAGCCTTTTCCTGAAACATAGGTGCCTTCACCCATGTCAGTTACTCAATCTGCGGTAGTTTGTTTTACTCAGGAGCTCCATTGCAGAGCGTCCCGAGTACAAAACGTTACCAACGTCTGGCCTCGCCGCCGCACATCCTCTCGCGTACACGAAGCCCAGATTTAAAAAACATGCACAGCGACAGAACATGAACGTTCGACTGAACGCATGATTTGTAGATCAACGTTCAGAGGGACTCTGATTCCCCTGAGGGCGTTTCAGACGCTTTGGTGCCATCTAGTGGGCTGCAAAATCACTGGCTGTACCAGGAAGTTTTATGTAAATAAGTTTTCTGTTAGATTAAGTTACCCGTTAGAACGACAAACTATGCTACTTAATGACAAAAACCAAAAACAAACCAAAAACAATTCAATCAACCTAAAAAATAGTTTAAGTTTAGTACTAAACACAGTGCAGACAGAGAGATCCACCTTTCCCCTCCCCGCCCTCTGACCAAGATGGGGCGTATCAGGATGATGCAGGTTCGGCAGAACTCTTTGTGGGGATTCACTGTGGTGAGACGCAGCAGGGAAGCTCCACTCTCTCTTCACAACAGCCTTTCTGTCTTCAGTAAAGGTAAGAACAGTGTAAAACCTATTTTACTCTCAAAACGCTGGAAAAATGCTGACGCGTTTTAACAAACCTCTATGCCTGAACTTAAAAAGCTGATTTTTTAAATTCGAAAAGTAAACTTTTTTATGCAAATTTCACATGTCTTCGTAATACTTATATATATTAAATATGTATTCGTTGTCACTGTAATGACGCTGGAAGTGTTGTGAATATTCCCAGCCTCTGAACACAACACTCCTTTGTGCAGGGAGACAAAAACAATGTGATAAGGAAGTACTATTACAGGAAATAAACAAACATGCCTAGACACTGAGGTTCTGTAAATGTCTTTTTACCTCTTTGTGTCAAACAGGGTAAAATATAAATAATAACCCATCATATTCAGTTCACACAGACTGATTTTTATAACATAATAATTGTAAAAGTGTATTGTAATTTCATTTTAATTGTATTTCAATGTTATCTGCATAACTGCTCAGCAAAATCCTGGAATCTAAGAGTTTATGCAGCTATTTGAGGACCCAAATAATAATTTTTGAAAGTGGAAAAGGGGGTTTCAAGTTTCATTTTCCTTTTTTGAGACTTCCTGTTAGTGAGTGCTTTTCGCTGCTTGCAGATGCAGACCTGGGTTGTGATCTGTTGGGCTATCTTTGCCGTGGTTGGTGCAGATGAGTGTCCGGATGGAGGCAGGTGTGCAGAAGGTCAAACCTGCTGCAGCAGCCCAACGAACGACTATGGCTGCTGCCCGTTTGATCAGGTACAAGTGGCTGCACAACAAATTTCTCTAAGCATCTTTCTGTCTGGGGTATCAGTTAAATGACAATGATGGGATACTATAATATGCTTTTCCTGGTACAATACAAGATAATTCTTATTACTTAGAAACTAGTTTCTGCAAATAATACAACACAGACAAACAAATAATTTGTTATTAGCATGTTACAAAATTAGTTTTTCACATTTAATTTTAATTAAGTGTACAAAACAATGAAGGAAGTGTTGTAGAACTATGCATGTGACTTGGATTAGTTTTAGTTCCTTAAATCGAATTTATGGTATGTACTCCACTCTCTCTAGTGGGATGTTGTAATAGCAAAATAAACTATGTATTTCTCTGCATTATATTCACAAACAGATACAGTACAACATATGTGACTGACTTCTGGAGTAAACATTTGTTCTGTTATTTTTCCCACAAATTTAAGCTTCCAAAGTTTAAAAGCAGAAAATATTGGTTCATGCAAAAATTATTTATTTCCAAAAAACAAATTTTTTTGTGTGAGAATTTTCGACCTACAGTCAAAACTGTCCTACAAAACCAAATTCTGATCAACATTTTGTAAATAAAGCAACAACTGGCATGAATAAAAATCTAAATTATGACATTCTTGCACCATCTTATTTGATTTTTGTGTTTATTTTAACCCTGTTATTATCTTAATAGTTGCTACATATTTTTAAAAAAGGAAGACTGAATTTTAAATTAAAATATAAGAGTTTAAGTTTAAACCGGTTGCTAGAATTAGCTAACAAACACTGGAACATCCATCATAAGAGAAACTTAAGAATGGACAAGTTCTTCCTCCTAACTTTTTATATGAAAATTATTTTATAAATTATCATTAATTTAGTATATTGCAAAAACCTAGAATAAAGACTTCTGAACAAAAATAAACAGAATTTTCCAGTTTTGATAAAATGGTAGCTAGCATTAGCTTAGCAAACAAGGAGCAGTTTGCGAAATTTGAAAAAAGTAAACAAATTCCTTCACTTGTTCATCTAAAGTATGATCTTATTAATTTTTTTTATTTTAAATGTCTTTACAACTAAGAAGAAATTAAGAGAATTTGCTTGTTTTTCTTAAAGCTTGGATTAGCTTAGCTAGCAGAAGCTTGATGTTTCACACTGCAAAAACACAAAATCCTACCAATTATTTTGTTCTAGTTCCTAGTGTAAATACATTAGTACACTTGAAATAAGCCTTTTTTGTAACTTATCAGCAAAAAATATTAGCTTGTTTTAAGTGAATATTTCTTCAAAATTTATTTAAAAAGTACTAGTTCCATTGGTAGAATATTTTACTTCCAACAAAACATTTTTCCCATGTTATACGTTAAATAATTTGTCAATGGAGCTAGTAGTTTTTGATCTAAATTAAGGAATTATTAACTTTAAATTTAGTATTAAGTCAGTTTTGTCTGAGTTCAAGTGTCCTGAGATAATTGTACTAGAAAATAGACCAAAATACTTGGTAGGATTTTGTGTTTTTGCAGTGGATGTATTTCTCTTTATGGCCCTTTAGCTTCACCTTCGCTTTAAGCTGAGTTGCTTAAGTTTTGCTCCATCAATTATTTACAGTTGCACTATTCTTATGAAAATATTTTATTACAAAAGGCTTCTGCACATCCTCATGTCACATTCAGCTATGACGTACTGTTTTATCCTTATTAGGTCCATGTCGCAGTTCACATAGCAGATAAAGTTTCTGTACTCTAAAGTAAACGTTATTCTATAGTAGCGCTATTCATTCCAGGAGGTGCTTTACTACTGTATGAACCAGATAAAAGCACTAGCTTCATTCAGAGTAGGAGATATCGGTACTAACTTTGGTAGTCAAAGTGTCCCCGCTACTCCCGTCTCCACAGGCTGAATGCTGTGAGGATCACATCCACTGCTGTCCAGCAGACACGGCCTGCGACTCAGAGGAGGCCCGCTGTGTGAACGCCACTGTGTCCATCCCGTGGATGGAAAGGACCTCCGCTCTGCAGCCGACAGTCTCTAAAGTATGAGTGCATCCTCTTGTTTTCATCCAAGCATACGTAGTTCTTATTGTAAACAACTTCACTACATCAGCATATTTTCACTCAAGTAAAAGTAAAAAGTAGCTGTTCAAGAAATGACTCAAGAAAGACTAGAAAGTATTTGATAAAAGGTTTGATCAATTATTCAAAATGTAAAAAATACATGATCAGACAGACCAGAATAACAAAAGCTGCAGGTGTGTGTCTGTTTCTGGTGAATGTTTGGTTGAAATATGTTTGTTCTTCATTCTCTGAAGTTACTCAGAGTGGGTGGAGTATCCACAAGTTTTACTCAAGTAAGAGTAGAAATACTTCATAAGAAAATTACTCAAGTAAAAATAAAATGTACAGCCTTGTAAATACTCCTAAAAGTATTTTTTTTCTTTAGAAAATGTTACTCAAGTAAATGTAGCTGAATAAATGTACTACCCAGCCCTATTACAGCTATTACTGTGTCACAATTTGAATACTTGTCCACATCATCTGACATATTTTCCTTCTCTGCCTCATCAGGGCAAATCCCAACAGCAGCCATTTTTTTAATGTACCTTGGTCTCACACCGCGCATTAGTCAAGAGTGTCCACACATTTTATTTTTGTTTGCCGTGAAGACGCGGGTTCCTCTATGCGTTGAGCATGCGTTTGTGACTAAGATGGCGCGGATCACTTTTAGTTCAGACTTGTAGGAACTATGTGTCCTCATTTGTTGTCCGTGCAGTCCTTCAGGATGATCAGGTCCTACATGGGTGAAGACGACGATAACATCTGTCCCGATCTGTCACGCTGCCCTGCTGAGTTTTCCTGCCTGAAGGCTTTGACAAAGTTTGGATGCTGTCCACTAGCAAAGGTAATCAATTTGTGTTTTAGCCTTGAAGCTGCAGTATGTAACTTTTATTTCAAAAATGTATATATTTCTTACATATTTGTTGAAGTCATGACTATGTTATGACAGGATGGTATGAGATATAATCTTTGACAAAAATTGTAGCTCCTTTGTCTTGTCCCACTCGAAACAGCCAATCAGAGCCAGAAGGCGGGTCTTAGTGCTGTCAATCATCATCTCTTCTTCTTGCTCTGTGCTAAGTTGCAGCTAGCATAGCCTGATATGAATGCTCAGAGCAGTTAGCATAGCCACTGATGGCGGATCAACTGTTTTCCTCTAACGGTGAGTTGTTCAGACATGTGGTTGACTGACAGCACTAAGCCCCTCCTCCTGGCTCTGATTGGTTGTTTTCGGTTGGAACGACGCATTTCGTCAGACTGGAATAGTAGCTGAGGGAGACGGCGAAGGAGATCGATTATCTGTCTCATCACAAACTGTCACACAATATTTACAAACCTTGTTGTTTTGGGTAAGTGAGGATTTCAGGGACGTTTTTCTAACTTGATGCCGTCCAACAGGGAGTGTCCTGCTCCGACGGGAAGCACTGCTGTCCTGAGGGCCACCACTGCAGCATCGACAGCCGCTCCTGCATCAAAAAGGGTTGGATTCATCATAATATTCGTCTTTTTCAGTCTTCCATCTTTATTTAAGGCTGCAACTAATTCACCTAAAATTCAATAACATTTTGAAGCAAGGAATTAATTTTCAGCTAAAAAAGAATAATTTCAATTATGCTAAAATCTTCCATTTACGTCAATATAGTGTATGGCGGATCTATTGACTACTTTCTGGATTCAACAATTTAATAATTGAAAAGCAAAATATGTTTTCTTTACAAATTTTGAAGCAGGTGAAGTTTAAACTGCAACTTAAGGAAGTTAGGGTAGAACATATTTACAGACAAAGGTTGCTTTCTTTATTTTAATGCAAAATGTTTATTTTTTTATTACAGTTTTAGTTTCTTGCTGCATTGACTATGTTCTGTCAGCAAATTAAATTTTTCTGAGTAATTTTAATGCAGTTCATGATTAATCGACTATTAAATTAGTTGATGATTATTTCAATCATCGATTAATCATGATTAATCGTTTCAGCTCCGTCATTATTATTTTATTTTTATAATTCTGTTGTTTTGCTTTTGGTGAAAAATCTTATGACTGTGTAGAGACGGCATGTCCAAGTAATCGGATCAGTTCACTTGCTGTGAGATGATTAATCAAATACTAAATTAGTTGATGATTATTTCAATCATAGATTAATCGTGATTAATCATTTCAGTTCAATCATTGTTGTCTTAGTTTTTGTAATTTGTTTGGTTTGCCTTTTTTTAAAGAACTCTTGACCGCCGTCCGGTGTAGCGATGGCGTTTCCGAATGCCCAGATGAAACGACCTGCTGTGAGACTCCAGAAGGCAAATGGGGTTGCTGTCCAATGCCAAAGGTATGCAGTAATCAGTCTTCACTCGTATTGCTCCACATTAGTAGTGCTTCACACTGTGAGTAAGATAGTAAAGAAGGGAAAAGTCAAATGGATGATTTGCATGACAAACATCGACTCACCTCCAAGTTATCGCGTCTTTACTGTGTCTTATCCTGGGCTGACGTGTGACTTTATTGTCCAAACAGGCTGTGTGCTGCGATGATAAGAAACACTGCTGCCCTGAAGGGACAACATGCAACATTGAACAAATGAAATGCATTTCCACATCTACCAAAAAGGAGCTGCCAATGTGGGCTAAGTTCCCTGCCAGGCAGAGAGCAGATTGGGAGAACCAGAACGGTGAGGAGTGTGTGTCATCATGAAGGGTTGATGAGCTGAACTTCACTACAATGAGGAAATGTGGGTTTTTCCAGAGGGTGAAGAAATTACCATAAAGGCAACCGGTGGGGAAGAGGCAGAGAAATGCACTGATGTTGCTACAGCCAATCCACTTCCTCCTTTGGAGGAGGAGGTGACTGTGTCATCTGTTACTAAGGCAGACGGAGGTGAAATTTCTCTTCATGTTTCTTGAAAGTTTATCAGGAAGTGCCAGTTTTACACTAAGTAACATTCACACTGTACTCAAATAAAAGTAGAATTACTTCAACATATTTTACTGAAGTAAAAGTATAAAGTAGAATTTACTCAAGTAAGAGTAAAAACTACAGCATAGTAAAAATACTCCTAAAAGTAAATATTTTCAAAAAAGTTACTCAAGTACATTTACATACATATTAAAAAGACACAAACAGATTTTTTCTCACGATCTGATGTTTAGGATAGGACTGTTTAAAAACACATTTTCCCAGCAGGAAATTTGGATCAACTAAAATCTGGTTTCTCCTCCTTCAGTCAACAATGTGCCATGTGATGAAACCGCTGCCTGTCCTGATGGCAGCACCTGCTGCAAAACCAAGGGAGGTGGCTGGGCCTGTTGTTCTCTGCCAGAGGTAAACTGGGACGATTTCTTAGAAATATTTTCAGAAAAATTATATGTGAACCTTGAAGGTGACCCGAAAGTCACATTTTTGTACTTCTGAAAACAAGACAAAGCTCTTAAATACACTTAGTCATTTTGCTAATAGGCTAATATAAACACTTAAAGCCTGTTTTGCTTTCATTATAAGCTATATATACGGCTTTTAATTTTTTGCGGCTCCAGACAGATTTGTTTTGTTTTCTTGGTCCAATATGTCTCTTTCAACATCTTGGGTTGCTGGCATAAACCATAGACCAATAATAACATGTTTAAGGAAGCATAGTATGTCACTTTTAACAGTTCACAGTGCTGCTGTTATTTATCTAATTCTTTAAGTCCACCTTGTCATCCTCAGGCGGTTTGCTGTGAAGATATGGTGCACTGCTGTCCAAAAGGAAAGAAATGTAACTTTGCAACAGGAAAATGTGAAGACGGCCTTCTCTCCATCCCCTGGTTTGAGAAGAAACCAGCGATGTCCCGTTCTGGTGTGGAGCTACAGGTGGAGCTACAGGTGGAGAATGTGCCATGTGACGAAACCGCTGCCTGTCCTGATGGCAGCACCTGCTGCAAAACCAAGGAAGGTGGCTGGGCTTGTTGTCCTCTGCCAGAGGTAAACTGGGACGATTTCTTGGAAATATTTTCAGATAAAATATATTTGAACCTTGAAGGTGACCCGAAAGTCACATTTTGCACTTTTTTGTACTTCTGTTTGGGTCTTGCTTTTTCTAACAACAGACAAAGTTCTTAAATAAATGATACAGCCATTTTTGGGCAATAAATTAATGTTTTTTGGTGTCTGGAAAACGAGCTGTTTTAAAAACTTCTGAAATATGACGTCATACTGCGCCGTTACCAAGTAATTCAAGCTAAGTTTCAACATGTACAATGGCTGCTGGAAAACAAAAGTTTAGTTGTTAAGTTACCATCCAAAAACCACTCACTGCATCATCGTTGGTTGTGCAGGGGCCCAACTTCTGCTTTTCTAATATGCTTGTTTAATTGCACCTCTCTTTGCAGTTATTTTCCCCTAATAGTGTAAATCTAAATGTTGATTAGATTGAAAGTGACAAGAGATCCTTCAAACTCAAGACTGGAATCTTATTATCTGAGTATTTATCTAATTTATGTCCACCTTGTCATCCTCAGGCTGTTTGCTGTGAAGATATGATGCACTGCTGTCCAAAGGGGAAGAAATGTAACTTGGCAGCAGGAAAATGTGAAGATGGCCTTCTCTCTATCCCCTGGTTTGAGAAGAAACCAGCGATGTCCCGTTCTGGTGTGGAGCTACAGGTGGAGAATGTGCCATGTGACGAAACCGCTGCCTGTCCTGATGGCAGCACCTGCTGCAAAACCAAGGAAGGTGGCTGGGCTTGTTGTCCTCTGCCAGAGGTAAACTGGGACAATTTCTTGGAAATATTTTCAGATAAAATATATTTGAACCTTGAAGGTGACCCGAAAGTCACATTTTGCACTTTTTTGTACTTCTGTTTGAGTCTCTGCTTTTTCTAACAACAGACAAATTTCTTAAATAAATGATACAGCCATTTTTGGGCTATAAATTAATGTTTTTTGGTGTCTGGAAAACGAGCTGTTTTAAAAACTTCTGAAATATGACGTCATACTGCGCCGTTACCAAGTAATTCAAGCTAAGTTTCAACATGTACAATGGCTGCTGGAAAACAAAAGTTTTAGTTGTTAAGTTACCATCCAAAAACCACTCACTGCATCATCGTTGGTTGTGCAGGGGGCCCAACTTCTGCTTTTCTAATATGTTGGCTTGTTTAATTGCACCTCTCTTTGCAGTTATTTTCCCCTAATAGTGTAAATCTAAATGTTGATTAGATTGAAAGTGACAAGAGATCCTTCAAACTCAAGACTGGAATCTTATTATCTGAGTATTTATCTAATTCTTTATGTCCACCTTGTCATCCTCAGGCTGTTTGCTGTGAAGATATGATGCACTGCTGTCCAAAGGGGAAGAAATGTAACTTGGCAGCAGGAAAATGTGAAGACGGCCTTCTCTCTATCCCTGGTTTGAGAAGAAACCAGCGATGTCCCGTTCTGGTGTGGAGCTACAGGTGGAGAATGTGCCATGTGACGAAACCGCTGCCTGTCCTGATGGCAGCACCTGCTGCAAAACCAAGGAAGGTGGCTGGGCTTGTTGTCCTCTGCCAGAGGTAAACTGGGACGATTTCTTGGAAATATTTTCAGATAAAATATATTTGAACCTTGAAGGTGACCCGAAAGTCACATTTTGCACTTTTTTGTACTTCTGTTTGGGTCTTTGCTTTTTCTAACAACAGACACATTTCTTAAATAAATGATACAGCCATTTTTGGGCAATAAATTAATGTTTTTTGGTGTCTGGGAAACGAGCTGTTTTAAAAACTTCTGAAATATGACGTCATACTGCGCCGTTACCAAGTAATTCAAGCTAAGTTTCAACATGTACAATGGCTGCTGGAAAACAAAAGTTTTAGTTGTTAAGTTACCATCCAAAAACCACTCACTGCATCATCGTTGGTTGTGCAGGGGGCCCAACTTCTGCTTTTCTAAGATGTTGGCTTGTTTAATTGCACATCTCTTTGCAGTCATTTTCCCCTAATAGTGTAAATCTAAATGTTGATTAGATTGAAAGTGACAAGAGATCCTTCAAACTCAAGACTGGAATCTTATTATCTGAGTATTTATCTAATTCTTCATGTCCACCTTGTCATCCTCAGGCTGTTTGCTGTGAAGATATGATGCACTGCTGTCCAAAGGGTAAAAAATGTAACTTGGCAGCAGGAAAATGTGAAGACGGCCTTCTCTCCATCCCCTGGTTTGAGAAGAAACCAGCGATGTCCCGTTCTGGTGTGGAGGTACAGGTGGAGAATGTGACATGTGACGAAACCGCTGCCTGTCCTGATGGCACCACCTGCTGCAAAACCAAGGAAGGTGGCTGGGCTTGTTGTCCTCTTCCTAAGGTTAGCAAACCAACAGTTGACCTCCAGCAAATTTGAAGAATATAGTTTCTGGAGCTGCGTTTTAGGGATTAGATAGTAGGTGTAACACGATATCTTATCTCCTGCTGATGGCTAAAAAGCTGCTTGCTGACAATAACCAGCATTGTTGTCATCATAATGTGCTAAATCGTAAAAGCATGCGCGTTTTATAAAAGAAAAAGAGACACGATGTTTTACTACTTATTGTCAACATGACAACAACTAGATAAAAAGGCCAGGAAAAAGTTTAAATTAAAAAAAAACAGTGAAGGGAAGGAGCTCAGTTATGCTAGCTTGACTTTGACAACCTTAACATTTAGATCTGTTGCAGAATTTGGTTTGTTTCGGTTCAGTAAAATAAATGCTGACCCACACAGCAACTCCCTGGCAGATCATCAGTAGAGCAGTTTTTAAATCAGCTAATCAGATTAGCTAATGTCAGCAGTAGCTAATCTGTCTCTCTCATCACTTTTTAATAACCACATTACTAATCGTATAATATAAAAAGGGTGAAAACATAAAACTGTAACGCTCTGAATGCTTTGAAATACCTTGCCAACTTTATTTATAAAGCACTTTATACACCGACAGGACCAAAGTGCTATACACAATCATAAAGTACAATGCAATTATAGAATAGAAATGATTGAATTACTATACAGACACAATAAAACAAAGTGAAACATCTCAGATTGTGCCAAAGAGAAAAGATGGGGATTAAGAAGAGAACTGAGTGAAAATCATGCCATAGTTTGGGAGCTGCCACAGAAAACGCAGGATCCCGTCAGAGCTGCTCTTTGTCTTTGTCTTCATGAAGTTTAAAAGAAATGTTTTTCGTTTGTATTGAATCCTCGTACATTATTTGCATTGTTGTCATTTTCTATATCGTCTCTTGGCATTGAATACCAGCAGAGGTTTTGCTAAATGGCTAACAAACGCTAATGTCGTTCTTACTTTCTGAAGGAAGTACAGACGCTTCCTTCAGAAGGCATCGAGTACCACCTTTAAAGAACACAATGGATTTTTAAAAGTGATCTATTGTGCTTCTTTCTCCCATGTATGTATTTTATTTTATCTGACACTTCATTTGCTAGGCGGTCTGCTGTGATGACCATGAGCACTGCTGCCCTGAAGGCACCACCTGTGACCCAACCAGCACCAGTTGTTTAAAAGCTTCAGCCTCAAGTGCCTTCATGCTGCAGGTCGCTGCGTTCACCACTCCGGTACTCACCACCACAACCCAGAGCATGGTGACAACCCCAGCAGAGACCAATGAAGAGGACGAGCGACCCACAGAAGAAGGAGATAATGAAGACGAAGAGGAGGAGAAGGAAGAAGAGAATCAGTGTGATGAACACACCAGCTGCCCTCGGGACACAACCTGCTGCTTTATGCAGTCGTCTAAGAAGTGGGGCTGCTGCCCACTGCCAAAGGTGAGTTCTGCTACTTGCTAGACCGGTTTACTTTGCTCTCATTCAAGTAGAAAGTCCGGTTCGTTTGAGGAGGTGTGAATGCATAATCGAATTCTGATACGAGCCAAACAAGTTAACTCTGATCCACCTACAACCTGGGTCTCTGTCTGGTTGAAGTGAATTCTAATGCATTTTGAACGCCACGCGGTCCAGAGACTGGTCCAGAAGCAAGAAGCGGGTTACAGGGCAGAGCATTCTGGGTAAATACAACCAGAGCAAACGTGCTAACCTAGCGCTAACAGAAAACATGGCTCACCGTCTTTTGCCGAAGAGAAAAGAGAAGTCCTACAACCGCTAAAATCCTCTTCAATTCGTTTAGATTTTGTGCAAATGGAAGATCTTCAGAGGTTATTGTTTCATCTGGTTCTTGGTGCAGCGCCCCCACAGGCGAGGAGGGGAACAGGTTTTCTAAGGTTTTCTAAGGATTTGGTTCTGTGCAGTTTGGAAGCAAAATGCTGCATTAAGGCCAATGTAGAAAAACAGATGTTTTCTACCTACAATGGATAGAAAATAATGACTCTATTGTATGAAACTGAACCGCAGCAGCTAGAATTATAGAAACTGTTGCAACTTAAGTCACCAGTTGAACCGAGTTTAACAAACTTTGAGATGTGAAAACTCTCTTGAGCTGCTGAGTTAAACTCATAAAGACTTTTGAGCCAAAGAAGTGCTGTAAAAATGTGATTCATGAATCTGAACTGCATTAATTTCTTAATAATAACGTAGTTTAAGTACCAGATTGCATCTTCATTTATTGAAGGAAAACTAGACCTGCACAGCTGATTATAGCTGACCTTCCACTGCTGACCAGATCCAACTGCACAATGGCTCTAACGTTTGAGTCTTTTGTGGTAAAAAAGAAGTTAGTTGTAGAAACGATTGTTTATACTTATTGAGCAACCGACAAAGGAAGTTAAATGTCAAAGTCATGCAAACAAGCAAGAAGAAGCTATTTAATGTAAAAGTTGCAAAACAAGAACACTGATGATTGTTATCAACATTACTGACACAAACCCCCATTATTGATCTCAAAGTTTGCAGATTCCTCAAAATAGGAAACATTTTGGTTCATTTTCTCAACTAGAGACAAATATTTACTTACACAAAATATTTCAATGATTACACTGCAATTTTGGTCTAGTTTTTAGTGGAAACATCTTAGTACACTTTAAATAAGACAAAACTAACTCATAAGTAACTTTTCAGCAAGACATTTGAGTTGTTAATAATTCCTTAATATTGATACAAAACAAAAGTACAAGTTATTAGCAAATTATTTAACTTATAACAAGATATTGCTCACCTGTTCACGTTATGTAACGGAAACTTTTCCATGAAATATTGACTTAAAACAAGCTGATAACCTGATGAAACATTACATGTAAGGAAGTTTAGCCTGTTTTCAAATGTACTAAGATATTTGCAGTAGAGCCCAGACAAAAATACTTGGTAAAAATTAGTGTTTTTACAGTGTACCTCAGACTGCTTGTTTTTTATTATTCAAAAAACACTTTTCCTAGAGTATGGTGATATTTTTTTCTATAAGTAGAAAAGCATAAAAAACATAAACACATATTATACTGAACTAAAAAAAGAAGAGAATCCAGATTTTTAAACCATTGGGACAGTTTTTGTGTTTCATATAAATGTTTTATAGAGTTGAAATTGAGTTTTGGAGCCTGCAGCATGGTAAGTATTATTTCATTTGAGTGTTTGACTCTATAAAAGCGAAACATAACACATTAGAATAGCATTTTAGCATAGCATAGCATTTTTTTTATTGTCATTGAACAGGATTCAACGAAATTTCTATTGCAACTCCCGTGCAAAAAGTCAAATATATACAATATTAAATAAACAAACACACAATAATAATAATAATAATAATAATAATAATAATATAATATATACAACTAAAATTAACTAAAGGCACTCAACCACACCAAAGAAGAAGAAGCAGCAGGTCCAATTATGGTAAAGTGCAGATGATGTGACATGCTTTGCAATAAAATCAAAACCTGCAGATTTACTATAATTAAATTTTCACAATACCACATCAGTTGTTATAATCCCCTGAGGTGTTGGCTAAAGCAGATAATAGATTATTGATTTTATTTTCTAATCTGCATACATTTGGCATCCAAGAGGCAAATTTCACCACCAGGATCTGTAAAATAAAAAGAGTCAAGTTAAAAGATGCTGCAAAAGCCACAGAGAAGATTTGAAACCATCCGGTTAATTCAGCCACTGACAACTCAGCTCATATTTCTGACCTTCAAACTTTCTTTCAGTTCTGTTTTCTATCATATGACAAAATATCTCATCACCCACACAACTGTCACACCAGAGTAGACTCAGGTGTTCAATCTGACCAAAAGAAATCTGTAATGACTTTTATCACACTTACTGGTGCTTTGAAATTTATAGAAATATAATCAAAAATTATGTTTCCCTGAAATAAATTCACACAGAGATATATATCTCATTTGTTCTTGATAATTTGCTTGATGCTTGTGGTTTACAGCTACACTGCAATATATATATAAAAAAAAAAAAAAAAAAAAATTCCCTTCTCACCCACCGCGGGTGGTTCTTATCCTCTGAGCTCGGGTCCTCTACCAGAGGCCTGGGAGCTTGAGGGTCCTGCAGTATCTTGGCTGTGCCAAGGACTGCACATTTTTGGACTGAGATGTCTGATGTTGTTCCTGGGATCTGTTGTAGCCACTGCTCCAGTTTGGGGGTTACTGCCCCGAGGGCCCCGATGACCACAGGCACCACTGTGGTCTTCACCTTCCAGGCCCTCTCCAGTTCCTCCCTGAGGCCCTGGTATTTCTCTAGTTTCTCGTGCTCCTTTTTCCTGATGTTGCAATCACTTGGTATTGCTACATCTACCACAACGGCTTTCCTCTGATGTTTATCCACTACGACAATGTCTGGTTGGTTCGCCATTACCATTTTGTCTGTCTGGATCTGGAAGTCCCACAGGATCTTAGCTCTGGCGTTCTCCACCACCTTTGGGGGTGTTTCCCACTTTGATCTTGGGGTTTCCAGTCCATATTCTGCACAGATGTTTCTGTACACTATGCCTGCCACTTGGTTATGTCGCTCCATGTACGCTTTCCCTGCCAGTATCTTGCACCCTGCTGTGATGTGCTGGACTGTCTCAGGGGCCTCCTTGCACAACCTACACCTTGGGTCTTGTCTGGTGTGGTAGATCTGGGCCTCTATTGCTCTGGTGTTTAGGGCCTGTTCCTGGGCTGCCAGGATGAGGGCCTCTGTGCTGTCCTTGAGTCCAGCTTTTTCCAGCCATTGGTAGGATTTACTGATATCAGCCACTTGGGTTATTTGCTGGTGGTACATCCCATGTAGGGGCTTGTCCTCCCATGATGGTATCTCTGGCACCTCAACCTCCGTTCCCTGTTGTCTGAGACATTCACTGAGCACATTGTCTGTTGAGGCTTTGTCCCTGATGTATTTATGGATCTTAGTTGTTTCGTCCTGGACAGTGGTTCTCACACTCACTAGTCCTCTGCCTCCTTCCTTGCGGCTCGTGTACAGTCTCAGGGTGCTGGATTTGGGATGGAACCTTCCATGCATTGTTAGTAGCTTTCTGGTCTTAATATCTGTGGCTTTTATCTCCTCCTTTGGCCAGCTAATTATTCCAGCAGGGTATCTGATTACTGGCAAGGCATAGCTGTTTATCGCACGGATTTTGTTCTTGCCATTGAGCTGGCTTCTCAGGACTTGCCTTATTCGTTGGAGGTATTTAGCTGTGGCTCCTTTCCTTGTGACCTCATCGAGGTTGCCATTTGCTTGTGGTATACCTAGGTACTTGTAACTGTCCTCTATATCTGCTATTGTTCCTTCTGGGAGTGAGACCCCTTCTTATATATATATATATATATATATATATATATATATATGTTTTCTTTTTTTGTCTAGATTTAAGACCCAATTTCTTAGTACAATCGAAATAAAACAAAACTAACTGGGAACATTTCAGCAAGAAATATGAGCTTGTTTTAAATAAATAATTCCTTAATATTGATTTTAAAAAGTTCCAGTAGCAGATTTTATACCCATAACCAAACATTTTATAAGTGAAATAATCTGGCAACTGAAGCATTGAGTTTTTCTAACCAATACTAAGGAATTGTTGTCTGAAAAGTTACTTGTTAGTTTCATCTCAGTTAAAGTTTACTAAGATATTTGTAATAGAAAAACTGTATAATAATAATAACTGGTCATATTTAATCTACATTAGATATGATGTAGATTATCTAATGTTTGCCATTTTCCAAAATAGTTAGAATTAACAGTAATAAGTGCCTGAAAACGATTACACTGTGTAATTAAATGCTTGTGTTTCGCTTTTTGATTTAAATACTGTCATGTGATTGAAGTGTCTTATTGTCAAATCATGGCACAGGAAGTGGTGAATTTAAATTTAAATGCATCTCTTCTTCCTGTGACTGAGAGTTCGGTCTTACTACTGAAGAAAGCAGAAGCACCAACCCGGCCGCATGGCCGATGTGAAAGTCACACTTCCAACTCTCACTTCTTCTACCAGGCCGTGTGTTGCGCCGACGGCGACCATTGTTGCCCGGAAAACTACAAATGCAAGGAGGACAAGACGACGTGCGTCAGAGGGGAAGTGGAGATCCCGTGGTACACCAAACTCCCCGCCATTACCAGCGTCCAGGTTGATCCCAACGACGTCCAGTGCGACGCCGGCCACCAGTGTCCTGAACGCACCACCTGCTGCAAGCTGTTCACCGGCGAGTGGGGCTGCTGCCCGCTGCAAAACGTGAGATTACCGGGCGATTCCGAACCTCCGCCATGTTGAAATCAGCGTCCGTTAGTGATGTGTGGATTGATACTCCAATATCAATATCTCCCGATACTTTAATAATTTAGTTACTTTCTAACGTGCTCTTAATAAGCTTCATTATCTCAAAGTATTGACATTTGGATTTGAGAATCAAATTGTAAGCATAAAAAGTTCCAGTTTGATTTTATGCTTCTTATGCAGCAGGGTTTGCTGATGTTTTCTGGTGTTTTCTGCTCAGGCGGTGTGCTGCTCAGATAAGGAGCACTGCTGCCCGGAGGGCTACACCTGCGACGTCGTCTCCAATTCCTGCCAGAAGCTCGTCTTGCTGCAGCTGGAGACGCTCCCGCTGACACCAGTGTTCCTGCCTGAGTACCATCTTCAGCTCACGCCGCTGAAGCACAGAAACATCCAGTGTGACGGGCAGACAAGCTGCCCGGACGACAACACCTGCTGCAGGACGTCTGCCACCACCTGGGGCTGCTGCCCGGCTCCTCATGTAGGAAACACTTCACTGTCACCTTGAATCGTGCATTTATTTGGCATAATTAGTAAATAAGTTGTGAAGTCAGACTAAGTTCTTTAATCACAAATTTATCTTAACAACTCTCCAGTATTAAGTTTCTGATCCATTTGACGCTGCAGACTCCAGAGGTTGATCACTAGACCAGATGGATATTTTCTGGATTTCTAAGCACAAGTACAGAAAAAGATCAGTGCCACCAAAAAAATTAATACATTCTGTCTTTACTCTCAAAATTCTGATTCTAATTATTTATCTTATTTCATTTGTCACAGAGGTCCTTTTTAAATTATTTCCACTTCTAGTTAACAAATTTCTGAGCCTACGTTTACTTGTGCTTTTCTTGAGAGAATGTTTTACAGTGAAATTGTACGATAATGACAACAAGACCTCATTTTCTATTGTCTGACATTAAAGTTTGCTTGATTATATAAAACATGAGCAACAAAAGTCAAGGTGTGAGCCATAGAACTGTATCATAGAAATGCTTTAAATGCTATGACGTTGCATGGAGTTATTTAACCCAGAGCGCCCTCTGTTGGCCGTGCAGGCGGTGTGCTGCAGCGACATGAAGCACTGCTGTCCAGCTGGCTCCACCTGCACAGAGGAAGGATCCTGCGTCCAGAACTTCGGCCTCAACTGGAAGACATGGGGCATGTTCTCCGACAACAAGAAGAGAGCTTTAATTCTATGAAAACATGCTGAAATTAATTTCTACTTGAAGAAAAATAAATATAAAATAAATTTAATACTTTGTGCTAAATGGTGAACAGTAGAACTGAATTGCACTTAAGGAGGCTGTTAGGGGAACATGAGCTTGGATTGAAAAGTTTCTGTCTGCATGTTTGGTGCAACAGAAGGTTGTTTTTCTCCTGCAGACACAGTTTAATACATGAAACTCTAACAAATCGAGAAAAAACTGAAACACTCCGAATGCAACGTAAATTTTCTCACTAAATCATTGTTGTCATGATCTGCTGCAGCTGCCTTTTGTTCACAAACTGCATTCCTGTCAATAATCTGCAATTTTTCTCCAAATCAATAATAACCAGTAACAGTTTGGAATTAACTGTTACATTGAAATGATTAACATTCATTTTGTTGGTAAATCAGCTTGAGACTTTATATTGAATTGAAAAAAAAAAGTGTGGATTGGTTATTCATTTAATTTTTCTCATCAATCAAACTCATTGATTTGGGGCAAAACTATGAATTTAATTGTTGAAGCTTAATTAAAAAACAAATCTGTGTTTTCCATGAAACTAATAAACAAAAAATTACATTAAAATGTTTTTTTTCTCATTTTTTGTGTGTAATAACATGATAAATATAATTTTAAACTAAACCTGCATTATTAAGAAAACCATTTTGTTTTTAACCCTCTTAATTCATTTTGTTGATTAAAATAAACAGCTATTGGTATGTGAGCTTTATAGACAATATGTTTGCAATTGGTACCAAAATCCCAGGTTTATCGTATTGAGGGGCCTGAACATTAAAAAAAAAAACTTTTTTCTTTTAATTAGAATTGTTAAAGCTATTTTTATTTTTTCACTTTTATTTGCAATATTTACAGTAAACTAAAAATACAGTTTGTTAATAATACAAGATATTAGCGTCTGATTTTTGTCTTAATGGGATTTGTAAAACATTTTTGTTATGATACATGAATAGGATTTTAAACATTTTCATGGTTACAATAAAAAAATATATAAATCAAATGGCCAATGCAATATTTTTGGGTTTATTGTCTGTAAGATTTTTGTTTGTGTGTTTTTTAGGTAGGTTTACTTTAGTTTGGGTTCCCACAAGTCTGCCGTTCAATGAAAATCAATCTGTTTTCAAATTAAATTCAAAAATACCCTAAAGGAATGCCATAAATTAAGAAAAAACATTACATTTGTGACCCTATTAACTATTGAATTAAAAGCAAAAACAGGCAGATAAAAAATAGCTTACATAATGTCTTTTATTTTGTACATCCCATATCAAGTCTTTATGTCAGTGAAAATTGCATTGACAGTTTGGTCTGTTGATTTCAAGATCACACTGATCTTGAATTCTACAAAATCATTCCGAGGTCCACATACGGCCCTCACACCATACTTTGAATTCCCCTTGTGTCAAAAACTACTGCCCCCTACTGACCAACCTACGAACTTGTATAGGATCACAAAAATTGCAGCACATCTGGTGGATCGGAACAAATTCCTTCTGTCTTATTCGGAAAAAAGATCAGTGTCACTTGAAAGGGATTTCAATGGAAGCCCATCCATGCCAAAAATGAAAACACAAACGCCTGCAGGAAGTCATAATTTTTGATAGACTGGAGTAACCCCCCCTAAGAGAAACTATTTGCAAATTATGACGTTAAATCTCGAAATTATGACTTTTATTCTCATAATTATGACTTCAACACTCATAGTTATGACTTTTCTCTGTCTGTATTTTTATTATTTTGACCCTTATTCTCGTAATTATGACTTTAAAAGCTCTAAATGATTACTTTTTCTCATAATTTTAACTAAAACTCGAAATTATAACTTTTTCTCCTAAATATAACTTTAATTCACAAATTATGACTTTTGTTCTTATAATTATGATTTTAAAATTTGTAAAATTAAGAGCTTTAACTCATACAAATGTAACTTGTAAAATTATAAATTTAAAACTCACATTTATAAGACTTTTTCTTTTGTTTTTGTGATTATAAAATTCAAAATTTGACTTCCTGTTTGGCTTTAATTTTTTGGTTCATGGCAGAAATGGGCTTCCATAGTTGTAGAACTGGGGCAGCAGTGGTTTTTACCAGAAATTGTTCATTTAATTGTGATTGGAGAAAAAACTAGCTTTGAAGCTCCTCAGCAAGTTGCTGTTCACTGACATATTTCCTAAAGAAATCAACACACTTCTGGTATATTTCCTACCAATCATTCAGGCAGATTTTGGAACCTAAAGCTGTGTTTTGGGGAAAATGTTTGTGGGTCTCAACAGCTGATTTAGTTTGTGATGTTCTGATTTATGTTATGGATATGTGCAATTCATTGCCCACCACTAGAATGAAATTCTTATTTAATTGGAAAAATGAACTGAAATGCACTGATGAATTAACACTTTGACCTACACATATTGTCGAGCGGAAATTGGCAAGGTAGGCCCACATAACACAGAGCTAGCGAGTGTTAGTTAATAACACAAAGCTAGCGAATGTTAGCTAATAACACAAAGCTAGCGAATGCTCGCTAATACCACAAAACTAGCGATTGTTAGCTAATAACACAGAGCTTGTGAGTGCTAGCTAATAACACAGAGCTAGCAAGTATAACACACAGCTAGCGAGTGCTCGCTAATACCACAAAGCTAGCGATTGTTAGCTAATAACACAGAGCAAGCAGATGCTAGCTTATAACACAGATCTTGTGAGTGCTAGCTAATAACACAGAGCTAGCAAGTGCTAGCTAATAACGCAGAGCTAGCGAGTGCTAGCTAATAACACAATGCTAGCGAGTGTTAGCTGATAACACAAAGTTAGCAAATGCTAGCTAATACCACAGAGCTAGAGATTGCTAGCTAATAACATAAAGCTAGCGAGTGTTAGCTAATAACACAGAGTTTGCGAGTTCTAGCTAATAACACAGAGCTAGTGAGTGCTAGCTAATAACACAAAGCTAGCGAGTGCTAGGTAATAACACAAAGCTAGTGAGTGCTAGCTAATAACACAGCATGCGATTGCTAGCTAATAACACAGAGCTTGCGACTGCTAGCTAATAACACAGAGCTTACAATTGCTAGCTAATAACACAGCACTAGTGAGTGCTCGCTAATAAAACAGAGCTAGCGAGTGCTAGCTAATAACACAAAGCTAGCGTGTGTTAGCTCATAACACAAAGCTAGTGAGTGCTAGCTAATAACACAGAACTAGCAAGTGCTAGCTAATAACACAAAGCTAGCGAGTGCTAGCTAAAAACACAGCTTGCCATTGCTACCTAATAACACAGAACTTGTGATTGCTAACTAATAACACAGAGCTAGCAAGTGCTAGCTAATAACACAAAGCTAGCGAATGTTAGCTAATAACACAGAGCGTGCGAGTGCTTGCTAATAACACAGAGCTAGCAAGTGCTAGCTAATAACACAGCGCTAGTGAGTGCTCGCTAATACCACAAAGCTAGCGAGTGTTAGCTAATAACATAGAGCTTGCGAGTGCTAGCTAATAACACAGAGCTAGCAAGTGCTAGCTAATAACAGAGCTAGCTTATAACACAGAGCTTGCGAGTGCTAGCTAATATCACAGAGCTAGCAAGTGCTAGCTAATAACACAGAGTTAGCGAGTGCAAGCTAATAACAGAGTTTGCAAGTGCTAGCTAATACCACAGAGCTACCCAGTGCAAGGTAATAACACACAGCTAGCAAGTGCTAGCTAATAACACCAAGCTAGCAAGTGCTAGCTAATACCACAGAGCTAGCGAGTGCTAGCTAATAACACAGTGGTAGCGAGTCCTCGCTAATACCACAAAGCTAGCGAGTGTTAGCTAATAACACAGAGCTTGCTAGTGCGAGCTAATAACACAGCTAGCAAGTGCTAGCTAATAACAGACCTAACGAGTGCTAGCTTATAACACAGAGTTTGCGAGTGCTAGCTAATAACACAGAGCTTGCGAGTGCCAGCTAATAACACAGAGCTAGCGAATGCTAGCTAATAACACACAGCTAGCAAGTGCTAGCTAATAACACAGAGCTTGTGACTGCTAGCTAATAGGACAGAGCTAGCGAGTGCTAGCTAAAAACACAGAGCTAGCCAGTGCTAACTAATATCACTGACCTCGTAACAATGGGCCACTGTGACCTCCATGTGCAATAAAGGCCTTGCATACAAAAGCAAGAAACTTAAATAAGTTGAATTTATTGCTTGTTTTTTTCTGACTTGGCCAAATAGAACTTTTTAAGTGATTTTGGAAAGCCCTGCCTACAAGGGCCAAGCCATTCTTAAATATTTTGGATGCATTTTTCTTCTCATAGCTTTCTCGCTGGCTCACTCTAATTCTACAGCCTCATCCCAGCCAGTCATCCGAACTTCACGAGCATCCTCTTTTCAGGTCAGTCATAGTTCCCAATGACAACTTCTTTTTCTCATCATCTGGTGGTTCCAACTCCCATTAAGGAGGCATACAAGCAGTGAGTTCACAGACATGCACATTAAGGAGGTCCACGTCATCTACACAAGCTGTCAGTTCAGCACAAGCGACAAGATAAAACCAGCCAACTCTTATTGTGATACATGACCGGTCACTCATGCTTGTCACAGTTTCTATGCATAATTACTGCCTCCTGTTTCTTGCTACTCCGACTGCTAACCAGTCTGACCATCGCCGGCAATAAGGCTTACGAATCTCTAACCTCTCTGTCATGTGGCTGATTACCTAAAAGCGTTCTTGGTAATCCCTTTGTTGACACTGCCCCTTCTAAGGGCTGGTAATCCGGGGTGATGATGAAGGAAAAACAGCATGGCCTTCAGCTTCGTTTGGCCCGAGTGCAGTGCTCACCGGAGCAACCTGTGGCCTTTTATTAGCAGATTTCGCCCACTTGTGTAAATCTCCACCCACAACAGGAAGTCAACGAGAACATCAACAATAAGATTCCACACCCTTTCTGTCAATTGCCACCATCCGTTTGTGCTGGACATATGGCGATCAGTCATTCGGCGTCCCAACAGAACGCGATCCGCCGATGTGACTCATGGTCTCGCGTACCTGCTCTAGTTTCCTGCTTCAGCAGGAATCCTGACTTATTCAACCCCGCTTTACTTGTTTTCCAAATAATTATTTTTGGGGGGGCTTACAGGATGGCTGAAGGTTCCTATAATCTACTTCCATAAAGTCATGCTCCTCTCTTAGCAATCCAAACTTCATCTCATTGCCCTCAGTACAAAATGAAAACACTCAAGGACCTCGAGAAACATAACCATGCATCTATCTGTAGTCGCATTAATTTCTGCAGCAGCGTCTTAATTAAAACCAGGGAGATGCAGCACACCAGTTCTAAAGTCATTCCATCTGGCAGCACAGCTTACGAACCTCAAACACTGTTGGTTCGTAAGTTTCTGATAGGTCCAGCACCTCGACGCATTGAACATCTGCTATCGTATCATCCTTCTGGTTCATTCGGTCCTCTGGTTCTGTTCTATGGCAGTAAAAGGGTAAAGACATTACCCAGAAAGACTTAACGTTTCTGTTGGGATATGGGGCACTTCCAGCTACCCCGCTGCCAAAATGTACTACAGGCTACAAATGAAACCTTTATTTAATCACTACCTTTGAAACGCCACAAGGGCAACGTGACTTTAAAGCTATTGTTCACCCTCATGCCAAGCTTTCCTTGTCGCATCATTTAGCAGTCGCCATTAACTCAGCTATTCCTGCAGGCTATTCGAACATCAGGTCCCTCACCTGGGCATGGCGCACCGTAACTAAATTCTGCACAGCTCTGAAACCTTCTGACAGGGTCCTAACCTTCACTATTTGTTCAATCATCTTGCCATTTAAGTGTCAGCTCCCTGGCACTTCAACGGCGACATTTTCTATAAGAACTATGAAGTTCTATTGGGGAATCAATATTTAGATTAAGACTTTCCTTTTGCCTTTGTTCAGGTTATGTACTTCCTTCTAAAGCTCTTTGAACTGCCTAGTTGCCAGAAATGTGATTTATAAATAAAAATGTCCTTTCTTGATGAACAATGGGTAAAAACGTAATTTAAATCCATCACATAATGTAGCTTAACTCAGCAGGTGTTGGTTCACCATACCATTCTAGTAAATTAGTTCCAGAATGCTCAGAGACATCGCAGGTCCTGCATCTATGACTCTCTCACACCATGCTTTTAAATCATTGAGCTTGGCTCTCAATGCCTACGTTCCTCTCTCCTGAAGTCCCCTCAGCTCTGCCTTGTCCTTAAATTTCTTAAAAATTCAAGATTTATGTTCATTCCCGTTGGCCATTTCCAGGCCTCATATTGAGATCACGGGCAGCCTGGACTGCCCCTCAATGTTCAGTCATAACTCCCTTTCATCAACCCAGCCACTGGTCATCAGCAGCATCCTCCTCTGGTATTCTCTTTTCTCAGACCCAAAGGCCCCATTTTCACCGCTCTCAGGCAAAAGGTAATAACATAACAAATGACGTGTGGTAGAGTGTTTCAGCAATTCTAACTCCTTTTTGTCAAGAAAGACAGCTGTGCTGGCTCCGTTGTCCGGCCAACTTTCTAACTGGTGCTTTTCCTCCATGTGTTTCTCTCTAGTGTCAGTCTTGCCATGTTAGCCTTGGCAAAAATTCAAGCTGGGAGACTCTTCAGCCTGCTGGCATCATCAATCATCATCCATCTGCTTCAGCTGCACTGCGACACTCCTCCTCCCCGTCTCCACCCTCATCCTCCCAGGCATCTTCCAGATTCCTTCCAGCCTCCTTCCTCCCCAGGCTCCATTCAACCACCAGTGCCCGAGCCCGGGCACTGGCCGTCCGTCCGTCCATCCATTTTCTTCCGCTTTATCAGCGATCTGTGTCCGGGCGAACAAATGTCAAGTCCAAAGTTGGCAAAAATTCAAGCTGGGAGACTCTTCAGCCAGCCGGCATCATCAATCATCATCCATCTGCTTCAGCTGCGCTGCGACCCTCCTGCTCCCCGTCTCCACGGGGAGGAGGAGGGCCGCATCCGACCTGGCATCTTCCAGACTCCCTCCAGCCTTCTTCCTCCCCAGGCTCCATTCAACCACCAGTGCCCGAGCCCGGGCACTGGTCCGTCCGTCCGTCCGCCCATCATCCATCCATTTTCTTCCGCTTTATCAGCAACCCGTGTCCGGGTGAACAAATGCCAAGTCCAAAGTTGGCAAAAATTCAAGCTGGGAGACTCTCTTCTGCCTGCCGGCATCATCAATCATCATCCATCTGCTGATACCGGGAGGACCCTCCTCCTCTCGTTTCCACCCTCATCCTCCCAGGGATCTTCCAGACTCACTCCAGCCTCCTTCCTCCCCAGGCTCCGCTCAACCACCAGTGCCCGAGCCCGGGCACTGGTCGTCCATCTGTCTGTCCATCAATTTTGCTTCAGCTGCGCTGCGACCCTCCTACTCCCCCAGTCTCCACGGGGAGGAGGAGGAGGGTCACATCCTCCCGGGCATCTTCCGGACTCCCTCGAGCCTCCTTCCTCCCCAGGCTCCATTTTCCACCAGTGCCCGAGCCCGGGCACTGGTCGTCCGTCCGTCCATCATCGATCCATTTTCTTCCGCTTTATCAGCGACCCATGTCCGGGCGAAGGAATGCCAAGTCCAAAGTTGTCTTTCATCATTAGTGTCTTTGTTCTGTGCTATGTCTGGTCCCTCATCCAAGTTCACGGTGACGTTCGTCTTCTGCCGGTGTCCGAGTGCCAAAGCACTTCAGGTCAATAAAACTTTCTTACTGGTGTTTTTCTCTGTGATTTATATAAATCACTAGATTAATTATTTATTCGGACTTGAAAATAATCTTAATGTAGAGTCCCAGAAAGATCTGATGCGACTGGGTTTTTTGGCTGGTTTTACTATTTTGTCTTTGCAAATTGAAATGAATGCCTCCTCTACCACTGAACTGTTGAAACTCAACATTAAGAGAATATCTTTTTTTGAGCAGCCCATTTTTTTGGAGGCTGCTCTCAGTATGTCCTTGGTGAGATTGTTCAGATTCCTTTGAATGTCCTTCAGATCTTGTCCCTCTACCTCTGCACAGATTTTCTCAGAGAACCTCTCTACGATGGCTTGGAGATCTTCATACTTGCATGGTAACCTTGATTTTGGGATGACCTTGATAAGAACTGCATTAACAAGCAGCATGATGGATGATTTCTTCTCATTTTTCTTTGCGTCTGGCAGCAGTTTAGCAACCTTTGCGGCAACCACTGGCTTCTGCTTTGCATCAACTTTGTTCTTCTTTTGTGCAGCAGGATCTCCGGCTGCTCCTCTTCCCATTGAAGAGGAGCAGCTCTCCACTGGGCTCTCCACTGGGAGAGCTGCTCCCATTACAGCCTCAGATGACTTCAGTTCCTCCTTCTCTGGGACTGGCAGCGGTTCATCAACCTTTGAGGTAACGACTGACTCCTGCTCTGCATCAACTGACTCTCTGTCTTTTGAGTGGGTCGATTCCTCTGAACTTGAATCTTCCACGGTTGAAATTGTTGATTCTTCATCCTCTGAAGCCAGTGAGACTGTACTGCATAGTTCTGTGTTGTCATTTTCAAGGTCTTCCATTTTGATTGCAGCAGGTTCGTTCGTCTGTTGTTCAATAGGAAGAGGAGAAGCTCCATCTCCAGCTGCTCCTCTTGCCATTGGAGCCTGAGATGACTGCTGCTCCTCTTCTCTGCAACTGGCAGTGGTTCAGCAACCTTTGTGGTAACCACTGCCTCCTGCTCTGCATCACCTAATTCTCTGCCTGTGGACTGCGTTGATTCCTCTGAAATGAAGTTTTCCACTGTTGGAACTGTGGTTTCTTCCTCCCCTGGTGCCGCTGAAACTGTACTGCCTTGTTCTTTGTTGTCATTTTCAAGATCCTCCATTTGGATTCCATTTGCTTTGTTCTTCAGTTGTGCAATGGGAAGAGGGGCAGCTCCATCTCTAGACTGTGGGTTTTCAGTTGGTGGAAGATCATCCAGTGAGTCTCCTGGGTTCTCTAAATGGTGTTGGTCAGAGATTGACTTTTTCACTTCCCTGACCTTTGGCAGCACCTCAACAATGAAGTCTTCCTTCATTTTCAGATTTGACTCCTCTTCCTTCATCATAACTTTGGTGGCTGTTGTCAGATCTGAAAACTCCTCAGAAATAAATTCATCCACCATCTTTATGTCTGATTCCCTTTCCTGAGAGATCAAATCATTTTCATGTGTGGCCTTTGAAAGTTCCTCCAAAATGAATTCATCCACCATCTTCAAGTCTGACTCTTGATTTTCAGAAACCAGATTTCTGTCATTCTCCAGGATGTCTGATTCCAGGTTTCCTCTATTCTTTGGAGTTTTGGTGGTGTTGTCCTCCTCAGTTTGGAAATGACCAACATCCGAGGTGGCACCTGGGTGGTCTTCTCTCTGTTGCTGTTCTTTTGCAGCTTTTCGTTCTCTCTGATAATGTTCTTCACAGCAACACGCTAGCAATTCCTCTATCAGCTGGAAAGCAAGTGGAAGGATTGCATCCACTGCGTCCGACCAAGACTTGTGGCCGGCCACAGATGTTGCTGGATCTTGCGTGGAGTAGACGGATTTCAACAGTTCTTTGACATATGTAATGAAGTAGTCATTGAAACAGTCAAAACTCTTGGGATGAACCTTCCCCGTAATCTGAAGACTGTCTGCAAATGTTGTTAGCAGGACATTTCCCAAGATCGCGTCCACATCTTGGAATCTGAAGTCCTTCTCAGGGATATTGCAGAGAATGAAGGAGCCACATTCATTCAATAAGTTTAAAAGCAGCTCCTTCAAGGAGGACTTGGTGTTGCAATCAGGATTCCCCATGGCTAATTCCAGGGTCTGATCCGATGAAATGGACCTAAAAAACTCTTCAATCAACGGTGCGATCATCTCCCCAGGAAAAACCGGGAGCGCACAAGGCTTTGGATTCTCTAAGTGGCTCATGGCTTCTTGGATTTGCAATGGATACTAAAGCAAACTCTCGGATACTTGAAGAACTATTTAGCTAAAACCGCAAACTATCTCAATCTCTCACCAAACTCCAGCTCTCTCTCAACGAATGTAACAGACTTGTTGCATAAAAACCCCAGAAAGCTCTGTGACGTCATCAATGACCAGATTCTCTTAGCAACCGTTGCTAGGTGAGTCACCAGCTGTGTAGAGAAATAATGTCTAATTTTAAGGAACAAATTAAAAGTGAAGACAAAGTGAAAGTTTCCTTGTTTTAGAGGCTCTGAGGCTGAGAAGTATTCCTCCACTCACTAAATGCTTCCACTCTCCATGTTGTGGTGAGAAAAAGTGATTTAATTGTGAACTTCCTGCAACTATATTTACTGTTTACTGTTTATTCACATAAAGTCTAAATGTGTATTAACAAGAGGTCTCACTGTAACATTGTTTTTTATTCATCATGACCAGAAATTTGACTCCAGTAAGATTAACAACTCTTCAAAAATATTAAAAAGTGAAGCAAAACTATTCTTAAAACCATATTTTTTCTAAAGTTACTGAAATTGAAATTGAAAAATTGTAACACAAATAAAGACTTGAGAACATCAATCTGGGTATAATTAGTGATATTTATATATATTGATATGGGTTTTATGCTTTCATTGATTTTTCCCTACAAATAGGAGGGGAAAAAAGGATTTAATATTTTTATTTTGAAAATTCCAGAGTCAACTGTTTCCTGTGAACTGTGCGTCAAAGGGCAGCTTTACAAACCTGCGCACTGTAAGCGACGTAAAAGAGAAAGAAAGGACAACGTAATGCAACGTCAACCTAAAACTAAGGGAAACTCTCAAGGAAGTTATGGCATTTTACTGTCATTGGATAAATATTATATGTAAAATCTGAAGGATCTTTTTATTTGGAGACATACTCTTAATTTTATTTTATTTTATGTAAAAAAATCTCAGGATGATATAAGTTTAAATAGACTAATGTGTCTTGGGAAAGCCCAGATGATGATGATACATACCATTGCTTATATTAGACCGGAGTTTCTGCAAATTTTAAAGTCGAAAGAGAAATTTCCCCTCTAGCTTAATAAAACTGGAACTTTTTGAAAACAAACAAACAAAAAAAGACAACCTGTAAACTTATATATCTGAAATATAATATAAAACACGAGATCCCTAAAAAAGGGCTAGTTCTTTCAATGTCATTCTGTTGTGTAAATTCAATGCGATAAGTTTTTCACCGTTTTTATTAGAGATTCATTTTAAAATATCTGTTTGTTCTTAAGCATTTTAGTCAAAATTATGAGGCATTATTGTGGACGGTCCAAAGAGTAACTTGTATTGTGCGTGTTATATCAAAAAATATACGCTTACTGTTATTTGATTTAAAAAAATGTATAGTTTATCACGCAAACTTTAAAAAGAAAATGCTGACTTTGCCCGTTTTTGTATAATGCCTTTATTGTGAAAGTTAATCCTCTCCACTTCCGGTGGGTCATTGTTGAAGCTAACTTTGGTTTTTCTCTGTTTACGTATGAATCATCTTTTCCAAGATGGCGATGCACCTGTTTCTCTGGCGATGATCCTCTTCATTTTTGCGCAGTTTTTATAAAATAACCACCGGAAACACGTTGTCGACAAACCGACTGTGGGTGAGGGAAACTCTGAAGTCGCCAGAATGTCCACGGAGGAGCTATCCGCTTCGGATAGCGAGACTGTGTTCGCCAGCGCCGGGGAGCGATGGGCACCGGTAGGCGCCGTGGCCAGCCCCGAGGAGGAGAGCGGCGGCCGGCCGAGGCAGAGAGGCTCGTCGTCGGCCACCGATGAGGAGATGGCCGCCCGGCTGATGAAGCTGGAAGAGGAGCAGGACTTGTTGAATTCGTCTCTTTTAGCGCTAACGTCGCACTTCGCACAGGTTCAGTTCCGACTGAAGCAGATAGTTCACGCTCAGAGCGAGGAGAAGGAGAGGATGCTGGCCGAGCTGGAGGAGTTCGCCTTCCGCGGCTGCCCGCACGTCGTGGGCTGCCGAGCCCAGGACGCCAAGCAGCTGGAGAACTCGGTGAGACTTCCGTTTAATTCTACTTCAGAAGCACATTTAATAACATAAGAGTATTGTTTCTGGAGTGGTTAGGCTTGTCAGGGGGAAGGTAAACACTCAAAGAATATATTTAACAGAAAAGGAAGCATTTAATATATAATCGGTGTTAAAACAAAAATAAATTAACTGTCTATCTCTAAATGAAAATTTGAACAAAAAGGGAGTGGAGGGGAATCTGAAATGTTGAAATTAATCTCAGAATTAAAAAAAAAAATACTTCGAAATTTCAAAATTTGACAAGTCAAAGAAATTGCTAGAAAAAAAATCAACGTCATAAATCTTCTTGACAAAAAATAAGAATATTTTTTAGTTTAAAATTAAAAAAAAAAGCTATAAAAACAATGACATATTTAGATTAATCTCAGAAGTCTTCTAGGAATAAACTGGAATACATTTGAAAATAAAAAAATTGAAGTTAATATCAGAAATGTTCATCTTTGTTTTCAAAAAAAGGACATTTCTGACTTTTAAAAGTCATAACCTTGTCAGAAAAACCAAATAAATTGATACTACACCAGGTGTTTCTGTTTTTATTAAGCCCAAATATAATCTTTGTTTGTGTTTTATATCTTGCACACAACTAAGTTCAGACAAAAAAATCTGTTTTTCTGGGAAAAGCTAAGAACTTAAACCATTTTTGCTTTCAAAGCTCACACTAGGGTGCAATGTTTTGTTTGGTAGGAAACGTAAAGCATAAAGTCATGTTTTTAGACACAAAGGCTTATGCCACAAATTTGCCGGTGCTGCTCATTTTAGTATTTGGGAATCTGTCAAAGTCAGATTGATCGGTGCATCTATCCTTAATGCAAGCTTTAATTTTGGTTGCAAGTGTTTTTTTCTGCTAATACAGATGCATAATTACCATCGTGTTTCCAGATCTCTGGTGGAAATGTTGCCTCGTTGAAACCTCCTTCAGCAGCAGATCACTGTCTGCTTTAAAAACAGCTGCTTTGTTCCACTGCTTTTCCCACTGATGGGGATTTTCAGCTTGTTGTGTTTCATTTAAAAGCCTCTTTTGTTTCTTTTGTCACATGCTTCATTTGCAGGAAGATCTGGTGAGTAAATCTTGCGTAAACATTGCGCCAAAAGCAGCTTCTGAGAGGCGTGTGTGTGGCTGATTTATAATAGGTGTGTGTTTGTCCTGTCAGAGCGAGAGGGAGAAGCGGGAGCGACTGGAGGCGCAGAGGGAAAAACAAAAAGATCTCATCATCCAGCTGAAGACGCAGCTGGACGATCTGGAGCGCTTCGCCTATCAGGAGGGCAGCTACGACTCGCTGCCGCAGTCCGTTGTCATGGAGAGGCAGAAGGTGTGGAAATGCAAACATGCGTCACGTCTCACATCATAAAATCCACAGGTTGTACTTCCACTTTTAAACATCAGGCGTATTAAGTCCAACATCTAAAACATTCAGATTAGAGATGCAAACAATTAATTAACCAATCAACAAATTTTTATTCGTGGTTTATTAGATTAAAATGATCTACTAATCTTCAACTAATAACATCCACTTAGATCTTCTTTAGTGTTGTAGTTTGGCTGCCATCCAGCAGAGGGCGCTGCTGGTCAGGAGCCTTTGATACAGACACAAAAATGGTGGCAAAGAGAAACTGTCCAACTTAGCAAAAATTTGGGCATTTCTGACTTTCAGCTGTTAGAAATTTCTACATTTTTTTCTACAAAATTTCTGAGTATTTTCTTGCACATTTTCAACTTTTTGTACAAAATGTTTGAGATTGATCTCAAAATTTATTTTTTCTCATAAATTTTTGTTTTTTGAACTTTTTTTCTACAGTGAAGGTAATTCTCACATATTTGATTCTTTATTTAACAACCCAGTTGGTCCTTGTTTTTATATTTTATGAATATCCCAAAAATTAACATGAGAAAAACACACATTTTCTATTTATTCAGTCAGTATTTAATACAAAATAATGTTAAAATTAGATGTGTTTTTTTATTTTGTATGTTCTGAAACATTTAGCGCTTTTTTGTTACGGAAAGAGAAAATGGCCGCTTTAGTCAATAAGATCAATCAACTTTAGATTAACTCATTAATTGATTACTTTTATCACAGATATGCTCTGCGACCAATAAGAAATCTTGTGCAGAGTTGAAGTTATATTTAGACAAATACGAGGTTTTTGTTTGGCTTTCCCAGAAGCAACGCCACTTTCCGTGTTTACATACCTCAGTGTCACATTCAAGGAAGTCACGAATAAACAGCTTCTGGAATTCTCTGATTAGTTTGGTGAGAATCGACCAGGAATTGTTTTAGATCAGGAAATGTTGAGATGACGGGAACTGGGTGAGGTTTCTTTACCATTGTTTGTTTGATTGGAACAGTGATCCCAGCTCCTAAATTAGTTTAAAAATTATTAATCTGTTGTGAAAGGACAGTAAATTTCTCAAAATTCCTTCAGTTTCCAGTTTTTTTTTCTTTTTCTCCCAAAATAGATTATTTTATGATGCTAATGGCTTTTATTGATAATTATCAGGCAGAAAGAAAAACACAGCAACGGTCTCTACTTCCAGTTTTATTAGTTTTGTGTTTTCAGTTTGATATTAAATGTTAATTACATGTCTGTCATTACCAAAATGGTTTAATAGGACTATTTTACAAAAATGTAAACATTTTTACTATACTGTACTGTTTACTTTTAGTTGAGTCATTTCATTATAAAATAATGCTACTCTAAATTTCTGGATTTTCTACCCAGTGAATAAAAAAACAAACATGTTTTAACCAAAAATTCACCAGACAGAGACACACCTGCAGTTTTTGTTGAAGTCTCATAATTTTTATAACAAACTGATTTGAATTTTTTTTTTATGAATTATTGTCATTTTGGTCCCTAAAATACAAAAATTTCCACTTAGTTTCATATTGTGATCTGACTGATGATGCCATTTCTAAATAATTTGATCAGTTACTCAGGACTTAATGAGATTTTTTCCCAAATACGTTTTACTCTTACTTGAGTAAAAATATGTTGCAGTAGTATTACTCTCACCTGCATGTAGTTTTTTACTCTGCTCACCTCGTCCTCATATTAACCTGAACTCAAAGTTCATATAACTAGAAGCTGTCAAACAAGATGGCTGCCTTGGCTGTGTGTCCGAACTATGGAAGCTGAAATCCAGATGTTTCAAAAATTAGATCTTTAAAAAGCCAAAAATAATATTAGAATTGATGTAACGCCCTGGTTTTAGTTTCTTTGGTTTTCTGACCAAACCTTGATGGAAATTCCCCCAGAGTGATTTTCATGCTGTGTTTTACCTTCAGCCTGTTTCTGTTTCCAGGTCATCATCGACGAGTTGATAAAGAAGCTGGACGTGAATCTGAATGAGGACATCGGGAACTTGTCCCCGGAGGAGCTGAGACAGCGGGTGGACGCCGCCATCGCTCAAATCGTGAACCCGGCCCGAGTGAAGGAGCAGCTGGTGGAGCAGCTGAAGACCCAGATCAGGGACCTGGAGATGTTCATTAACTTCATACAGGGTACGCAGGACACACACGTGTTCATTCTGGGTTTTATTCATGTTAGATTGTCTCTTTTTTTAATCATAATTTTGCCTTTTCTTATTTAAAGATGAGGTGGGGAACCCTCTTCTGTCAGATGGGGGGCGGAGTCAGCAGCCGGAAGCAGGAGGAGCCAATGGCAGAGCTGCAGGGATGAAGAAGAAAGGTCAGCTAATTACAGATAATCAGAGAGTTCGTCCATCCTTAGAGGATCTTAAAATGTATTTAATTCACAAAAAAAGAATAAAATTTTACTTAAATAGGTTAATCACAGGTCTTACATTTTGTTGGGCAGGACGTTTCAATCCAGGATATTCCATGTAATTATTTGTTTTGTTTTTCTCCTGGGACTACGCTAACTAGCCACTAATAATAAATTATATATATATAATATATATATATATATATATATATATATATATATATTTGCAGAGTCCCAGTTCTCTGCTGGTTTCATTAAGCTGCCTCTCCCTGTATTTCTGCCCCCCACAGTGGACCCGGTCCAGGCTGAGCGGATGCGGGCCACGGGCCTGCAGCTCATCCAGAAGGCTCTGGCCGTGCTGCAGATCTTCGCTGCCAGTCAGTTCGGCTGCTCGGCCGGCCACGTCCCCCAGAACTTTTGGCCCCAGGACTGTCCTGGCCGGGACTACGGCCCCCTGCTGCAGCGCCTGGAGGCGGCCGTGGAAAAGGTCCGGGTCCTGGGCTCGCGGCGCCATCCCTCCGTGGAGCACGTGGTGAGCTACAGCGGCGGGGCGGCGGCGGCGCTGGGGGCCCGGGACGAGCTGACGACGGCGGTGAGGAAGGAGCTGGCGGTGGCGCTGAAGGACCTGCTGGCCCACGGCCTGTTCTGCCCCTCGCAGACCATGAGCCTGGTGCTGGCGCCCATCTCCTGCCTGCTGCCCTACCGCCCTGCTCCGCTCGCCATGCACCCCTGGGAACTCTTCGTCAAGTACTACGAGTCCAAAAACGGGAAGGCGTTCGTGGAATCGCCGGCCCGAAAGCTGTCACAGTCCTTCAGCCTGAAGGTAGACGGCGGCCCGGGGACGGTGACGCCCAAACACTCGCTGCTGTGGGCCGTCCACTCGGTGCTGAAGGAGCACGGCCGCTACAAGCGCGGGCCAGACTCGGAGCTCAAAGCGCTGGTGTGCATGGCGCTGAATGAGCAGCGTCTGGTTTCCTGGATCAACCTGCTTTGCAAGTCGTCCACTCTGATCTTGCCGCACTACCAGAGCTGGAGCTACATGGCCCAGACGGGCTTCGAGGGCGCCCTGCGCATCCTGGGCCGCATCAGCCACCTGCGCTTCAACCTGCCGGTGGACCTGGCCGTGCGGCAACTCAAGAACATCAAGGACGCCTTCTGACGAGGCGCTCTGCGCCGCCGTTCACTGCAAAAACACAAAGTCTGACCAAGAGTTTGGTTTCTGTTCCACATGTCTCATTATGTTTAAAATAAGACAAAACTAAATTACAACTAACAATTCAGCAAGAAATTCCAACTTGTTTTAAGTCAGTACTTATCAGTATTGACATAAATAACTCGCTGGCAGATTATCTCAGTTATGACTTAGGGAAAAATGTCTTGTCAAGGCAACTAGTACTTTGTCAAGGCAACTAGTACTTTTTATCACTATTCAAGAAATTTCTATATCTTGCTGAAAAGTTAGTTTTGTCTTATTTCAAGTGTACTAAGTATTTTTGCAGTGTACTCCATCCTGTTAAAGGTTGTTTACATGTGCATAAATGTGTCAGCCTGCTTCTCCTCTAAACATGCCTTACGCTGCAAAAACACAAAGTGTCTGTCATCAAGTATTTTTGTTTGGTTGCTGTTTCAAATGTCTCATTATGTTCAAAATAAGACAAAACCAACTCACAAGTAACATTTCAGCATGAAATACCAGCTTGTTTTAAGTCAGTAATTACTCCATGTCGATAAAAATCATTGCTTCACTTTTAACATGGGGAGGAATATCTTGTTGCCATGGAAATGTGTATCTTTTATCAATATTCAATCACTATTTACTGAAAAAAAGCTCCTATATCTTGCTGAAAAGTTGCTTGTGAGTTAATTTTATCTTCTTTTAAGTGTACTAAGAAAATAGACAAAAATACCTAAGATTTTGTGTTTTTGCAGTGTAGCGTCACCTGCGATGACCTCACCTTTAGCCTTCAGCCTAACGCCAACGTCTTTGTGACCTTTGCTCAGCAGCTTCTTCCTCTGCTGGACCTGATGGCGCTCTAACCTATGCAGCAAATATCCTGAGGAGACATGCACTCCAAAAACATTTTTTGTGTTTTTGCAGTGTATGTAGATGGTGTTAGTGAAGGAAGAAGAGCAGAAACATTTTTGATAAACTCTAGTTCTTGTTTAATAATGATGTTACGCAAACAGGAAGCCTCTGTGTAGCAAAAATCACCAAAATAAAAGCTCTGTGTGTGTGTGGGTGGCGTTGCTGTGATCGTGCAGCTTTTTGGTCAAATGAACCACTGATTGTGTTCCTGTGTTTCTGTTCTGACTGTTTTTTCCTTGACTGAGCTGCTGCTAATGACCATTTTTATTTCGGATTTTATTTTAGTGTCAATGAACAGAAAATTATGTCCGTAAAAACCTGAATGTATGAACCGTAGATGCTACTAAACTGACGTTTGTATTTTTGTTGTTTATTTTGTTCATGTGTTTGACTCAAACATTCAGTTGTAGAGCACTTTTCCAAACTTCAGTTGTGTTTTGGGTATATTTACTGCACACTTTTTGTTTTTGTTTATGTTTAGATGTTTATTTATTAGATAAATTGCTTTAAACACTTAAAAGTGTCTGCTGTTCTGGAACTAGCAGTTCAACCTGGGAGCATCATTGAAAACAACTATTGCTATATTTATTTAATTTAAGATGGTGTATGGGAACATATGAATTGTTATTTTTGGTTTTATTATATTTAATGTAAACCTGCAGTTGTAAAATAATAATAAACCAAGTAAAAAGAAGCTTATTTTTTAAATCTTTGTTTCGTTCCTCTGCAACCTCCAGGGGGCGTCACATTTCCTCATCTATCCATCTTTCTACCTATCTATGCATTGTATTTCAATGTGTACTTAATAAAGTATCCCAATCTTCAAATATTATATTTCACTCACGTGTTTCACTTTGCAATGCAACATTGATACATTTTATTTTTAAAATTTTGGCTATTTCCATGTTGTTGGGAAATACAAAATATTAAGTAAACATATAATATGTTCAATATTATTAAATCAACTGTAAAATAAAGAAGGGTGGGAAGTTTCTCCTAAATCCGTAATAGGTCCGTACTTATTTAAAGTCTGTACTTTAAAATGTTACAATTTTAAACATTTATATTTGAAATGTAAAAATTTTATTTACATTTTACATTTAGATGTTTAGAAATATATGCATATATATTTTTTTTCCTAAAAAGATAATCCAAATATTTCCAAATTAAAATGATTCAGGAAGTGACGTACTTCGCGTTTGCCCTCTGGACTTCCTTTTCCTGTTAGCGGCGGCCGTAGAGAAGCATCAGTGAGTGAATTTTCCCTCAAAATAATCCACATCCATCGGGTTTAATCTGGGTTAATTTGTTCTCTTTATCACCGTATATCACAGATTACACTCCATAGTGTAAAAGTCGACCTGATATTTAGTGAGTTTATGTTTGATTAAAGATTAAAATTAGCTGTTTTGCTGCGGTGGTATCTCTTCCCCAGCGCACTTTCCAACATGGCAGCCTTCTTAGGGCTAAAGCTGCACCTTAGTTTTAGTGCCGTAATGTATAATTATTTTAACGTATTCTGATTTTATGTGGATGTGTTCTTTGTCAAGCAACTCACCTAACTTTAGAAACATCCAAAGTGATTAACAGAGTGAATATTACGTACATAAACACGCTTGTTTGATAGCTTGCAGTTAGCTAAATGCTAACTAGCCTGGCTGTCCGGGAGCAGCAGCAAGGCGATAATAAAATCCGATTATTCTGAGTTTGCCTCGATTTTAACAGATTTACTGCTTTATGACAGGAATGGGCAAGTTTATGAAGCCAGGGAAGGTGGTGATGGTCCTGGCAGGACGCTACGCCGGGCGCAAAGCTGTCATCGTCAAGGTACAAACCGGACTGAAACTCCTGCAGTTTAATAAAATCATATTTATACAAAATGCAGAGACTGGGTTCATAGTTCTCATCTTTACAAGATTAAGAAGAGTCTAAAAATTTGGCTGAAATGCTAGTCTAGTTAAAAAGTGTATTGTGTGGATATGAATGAATCAACAGCAAGTAAATCAACAATTACATAAAAAAGACTAATTTATTCTCAATATCAGTAATAGTCTGTCTGGTTCAGATTGTTTGAGCTGCTGATTTGATACATTTTATAAACATTTTAAAAATTAAACCAAACTGACTTTTAGAAGAATATTGTAGTGTGAAATTGATCTTTTAACACTAATGACAGTTTGGAGGGTTAATGTTCTCCGCTATCCTTATTTTTTGTTTTACCAGGTGCTTTACGAGGTAAGCCAGATGTTTATTTGACAGTAAGTGGTTTGTTATTCTCTTGGCAGAATATTGACGACGGCACCACCGACCGTCCCTACAGCCACGCTCTGGTCGCCGGCATCGACCGCTACCCCCGTAAGGTGACCACCGTCATGGGCAAGAAGAAGATCGCCAAAAGATCCAAGATCAAGGCTTTTGTCAAAGTTTTCAACTACAACCACCTCATGCCCACCAGGTCAGAAACTCAACTCTTCCTTTCTCCAGTTCATTGAATGCATCTTAACCACGACTTTACACTGTCGACAGTCCTGTTCATTTGTCTTTCATATAAAAATAAAAGACATAAGTTTTTACAATGTACTTTGGGGTAATTTTTAACTCCTTCCTTGTCTGTTGAAATCAGAACTGCTACCTGATTGGTGCATCTCCAATTGGACTCTTGTCTGGTTCATTGTTCCACCAAACTTTCCACCCAAAGAGCAAATCAGCTCATGATTCTGATTTGCTTTCCTCCTTTTTAGGGTTGAAACAATTAATTGTGATTAATTGATTATTGAAATGACTGTCAAATAATTTAGTAATCAGTTAATCTTTAACAAGAGTATACAGACCTTAAAAAAAAGGCCACTGTTCAAAAAATAAAACATACATGCTGCATTTTAGACTAACATGTTTTTATGTGTAAATATGGAGTTTTAGCTTCACGTTTACTAAAGGAATGTTTTTATTGTGATTTAGGTGATAAAATGTTTGTTTTATTTAATATGGGAATTGAAATGTTTGGTTTTGCTCCTTCAATGCATTTATAATATTAAAAAAACAAGGTTTTCAGCAGTTAGATGTAAAAATCTGCAAAATGTCATTTTTAAAAAATCTGATTGTCAGAATTAATCATTAGAATTACAGATTAATCACCAGAATAATCGACTAGCTGTCAGAATAATCAAATAATTGTCAGCATTACCAATTGATTACTAATGTAATCATTAGTTGCAGCTGTTCTCCTTGCGAAAAAGTATCTGGTCATTTCACATTTTTTATTTTTTTTATTCTGATGTATTTTTCCGTTTCTTTGCGGAAGAGGTGAACAGAAAATGTTTCGTTGTTCGAACGTCTCTGCTGTAGTTGAACTGTTTCCTCGTCGCCCTCAGATACTCGGTGGATATTCCTCTGGACAAAACCGTCGTCAACAAGGACGTCTTCAGGGATCCTGCTCTCAAACGCAAAGCCAGGCGGGAGGCCAAGGTCAAGTTTGAGGAGAGGTCAGGACACTTTCGCCAGTCAGTTGTTAGTGTTAAACATTAATATGTTGGTTTCTTGCTAAATTTGTCTTTTCTTTCTTTTTCCAGGTACAAGACGGGCAAGAACAAGTGGTTCTTCCAGAAGCTGCGATTCTAATTTCACAAAATAAATGTTTATAAATGGAAATCATTTGGACTCTGGCTTTTTTGGTTGAATTGGAAATTCTGGGTTTTATTTTCTGAAATGAGTCACAAAAACAATTTTAGTGAGTTTAAAGCTTTAAAATATCACATTAAAGCAATAAAACACATTAATGCAGAATTGTGGACCAGCTTAAAACTGTGACCATATAATGTGCTTCATAACTGAATATTTCCCTTTATTATCTTTATTGAATATTTAAGTTCATAACTTTCTATAAGCAAAGAAAATACAAGATATAAAACAGTAAAATTAAATAAATAATACTTCCTATTACAAAAGCTGAAATTAGTTTTTAAGATCAGTTAAATTTTTTATGTACTGTTATTTTTATTGAGTCAATGAAGGTCAATACTGCAGTTAGCTTTAGCGATTTTATTTTTTTGTTGCTAATTATTCTAGTGATTTAGGCAGGAAAATGAAATCAGGTTTAAATAATGAAATATATTCAGGAAGCCCATTCTGCTTTGAAAATTGTTGCAGGTATGTTTTTTTTCTTCCACTGAACTTTCCATAGTAGATTTCCCTGGTGGTTAAAAATAAAAAAAACATTTTTTCATGTAATCAAATTTTCTGAGAATTTTCTGAACCTGAGGTTGATCACGAAGATTTACAGGATTTATTTTATAAAGTGTGATTAACTGATTTTTTAAAATATAAATTATTAAATATTTTTTTCATATTTGTACTGAAACGCGCCTGTAGATGTAGAGCAGGCGTCAAACTCCAGTCCTCAAGGTCCTGCAGTTTTTAGATGAGCCTCGGGTGCAAAACACTGAATGAAGAGGATTAATTGCCCCTTCCTGGTGTAGATAAATCCTCTAGAGCCTTAATGACCTAATTATTCTGTTCAGGTGCAGCAGAGGCTCATCTTTAGTTTGCCTCCTGTGATTCAGTGTGAAGGCAGCGGTTCCTGCTGGTAAAGTGTCGGATTTTCTACAGCCCTGAACGCATCATCCTGCAGCCGGCGGTGCGCCCCCTGCTGGAGATGAACGGTTCCTGCTTGCTGTTGATGAGAACAGAAAGTGAAAGATAGAATCAGTTTCGAGCAGATCGTCGGTGCGAGGTAGGTTAAACCCGAGCTGTTGTTTCTCATAAATACATTAATTTACTTTTATTCAGTCGTTTTGTGATTTGATTTAAAGTTAAGTGGTTAGTCTGAGATTCACTGTAAATCCAAGATTCACTGTTAATCTGAAATTAGGCCTCCAGATTGGCTCCAAAGTTCACCAGACTGGCTGACTGACTGACTGCGCCTTTCTTTGTTTACAGCATGGAAACGTTTTTATAAACCCTCTTTATGTATTGATCTTACTCTGAATGACGGTTTTCAACTGTTTTAATCTGTTAAACATGTAATCTGAATTATTTCAGGTTCCTTTCACCATGTCATCAGACGAGGTGAGATTAAGCCTCTTTACGTCATTGTTTGTCATATAGTCAAACACTTTCCGTTTCCCTTTCAGCCAGATTCAACCTTTCACTGCTTTCCTCGTTTATTCGCTGAACATTTTAATTTAAAACGAAGCATTTATCTCCTGTTTGTGTTCAGATTCTGACTGTCTGTTTGCTCTTGTGTCAGGATTTCTCCCTGGTGACTGAGAAAGATGAAGAAACACTGGAGGGAATCCAGGCTCTAATCAAAGATTACCAGGTGCAAAATACAACTACAACACACATTTACTCTAAGATTAGTGAAAATATGTCAGATAAAGCCATCTTTTCCAGCACAGACTCACACTGACGTATTTAATATCTCTTGATTTGATTGTTTTCTATTTTCTTCCAGCCTCGGTTGTTACGGCTTTAATTTCCAGTTTTAAGAGTTTCCTGACTTTATGTAACTAAAATCAACACATCTTTAGTTCAATGTATTGCCTTTCTCCTTCTCAATTAAATTTAGCTGAAAACGATTACTGGTTTTATCCCAAAGTGGAATAAAATGTTGCAGTAAGTCTTTGCTCAAGTTTCTACTGACTTCCAGTAGCAGTCAGTCTCGCAACGGTTTGAATATTCAGTCTAATTTTAACACAAAGGCGCATGAGCACCATTGTAGACAGAAAGATCATTTCCACCAAATAACTTCTGATTTAATCTCAGAAATTTTTTGTTTGTCATATAATCAAACACTTTCCGTTTCCCTTTCAACCAGATTCAACCTTTCACTGCTTTTCTCGTTTATTCGCTGAACATTTTAATTCTAACCAAATAATCATGAGCTCAAAAAGTCTAAAGTTTGCAAGAAAAAAATCTGAAAAAATGTTTTCTAGAAAAGATGTTTTTTAGCCCAAAATGTCAAAGATGTGTAAAAAGTAAAAATTTGAGATTAATATGAGATATCTTCATGAAAAAACTTGAAAATTTCTGATATTAATCCCAAATTTTGAGTTTTTTGGTATTACCTGTAATGGATTAAGAGTAGTTTAAGCTATTGCCATAAAAGTTGAGTTTATTTGAAGCCTGTCTGCATTGTTTACCTGAAGGTAATCCGATCTGCTCGATGCTAAAGCTAAAACACGTTTAACCTTTTCACAGCTTTCAGATGTACCAAAAAGTGATTGTTGTTGCTGTTTCCCCTTAGAGGAAATACTCTGCGCTCCTGGAGGAGCAGGAGGATTTAAAGGTCTCCATTAAGGAACGACAGGAAATGACCCAAAAGTTCAAGGATCGCACAGAAAAAGTGACGGACGGTCTGAAGAAAGACCAGATTGCCTTCGAAGAACAGATCGCAGCTGAAAAGGTTGGAGTGCTTCTGTCTGCATCACAGCCTGGAAAATAAAAACTTTATTAAGGTGCAAAGGCTTATGGGAAATGACTAAACTTAATGAAACAGTTTATCAGACAGTAATTTGTAGCTGTCATGTAGATAAAACAAAAAAAATTCTGAAATTTTCTAAACAAAACTCGAGTTTAAAGTTGAAAATTGAAGTAGAAAGTTTGACATTATTCTAAAAAACTTTCTATAATAAACATAAAATTTCTGAGTTTCAAACATTTTCTGGAAGTTTTCTACAAAAACAAGAGTTGAGAATTTGTGGGAGAAAAATAATTTTTTTAGATTAATCTCAGAAATTTCTATTTATTTCTAAATTCTGCCATAAAAGCAGTGTTGTTATCAAATATCAATATCAGTCTATTTATACTTTCCAGTAGCTTAAAATTGTAACAATAAGTTATTTTTTATTTTCAACATGGACAAAAATGACAAAAAGATCTGAAATGATATTAAATATGAAGCAGAAGTTTCATGCAGACTGTAAAAAAAGAAAAATGTGTTTCCCCTGAGGAAGTTCATATTTCTATAAGAAGTGAATCAGAGCCTGAACTGAAGAAGAAAGGGTGAAAATTTCACAAACTTTGTATGTTTTATCAAGATTTTATGTGAAATTTTCACCCTAATATTTGTTGTCTGACATCAGGCCAGGTTGGAAGCCCTGCAGCAGGAGGACTGCGAACTCATGGAGGAGCTGCAGAGACTCCAGGCTGAGATCCAGAAGGAAGATTCCCAAAACGCCCAACTGAAGGAGCGAGCGGATGTAGGCGACGCTCCGATTCCCCCGCAGCCCGACGTTCTGAACGTATCTGCTCACGTTGCAGCTTTCCATCGCAGGTTTTCTCCAAGATGCCAGAGAAGAATTTCGTCTTCTCCGGGAAGACGGGAAAGGCCGACGCCGAGGAGGAGTACGAGATGAAGCCGCACATCAGGTATCCGATGGAAGAGGGAACGGCGCTCATCACGTTCGAGGAGGAGGACGGTGAGAAGATGAACGTCGTTAGCGGCTTAAAATTCACGTTTTGCACGTTTTTCTACTTCCGTTTAATTCTCAGATGGTTAGAAGAGACACAAAAGTTCTCAAAAGAAAAATGAAACACCCAGCTGTGTTTTGGCCATAAGTTAATCGGAGAAATGAGCCGTTTCAAAAACCTCCATGTTGTTCAGTCACATTGCAGGTTACCTAGCAACCCAAGCAGAGTTCAGCCCGTTACCTAGCAACCCAAGCAGAGTTCTGCTCCGTTACCTAGCAACCCAAGCAGAGTTCTGCTCTGTTACCTAGCAACCCAAGCAGAGGTCTGCTATGTTTGGTCAGCTGGTTTTACTGTTGTCTGCGCTGTACAATGGCTGCTGGAAAAGACAAGTGTTTTGTTGTTGACTTACCATCCAGAAACCTCTTGTTGCTTTCTTGTTTGTTGTGCAGGAGGCTCCACTTCTGCTTTTCAGAGACATACTGTTGTACAGTTGCACTTCTGTTTTGAGCCATTTTCATGTGGGGTGTTAATGCTCGGTTGTGGGGCGTGGCCAACAGCAGCTTAGTTGGATTTAAAGTGACAGGAGGCCCTAAAACCTCTCATTCTGATGGGACTCGACTGAAATCTGATCATCTAAGAAAGATTTTGTCCAAATAGTGGAAAGAGGATGTTTGTTACACTTTAAAACTTGACTTAAATAGAGATTTTTGTTAAAATGTGATTGCTAGTGGCGGCTAATATTCTGGAGAAGAGGATCCATAAGGTGGATCTGGGAGGAGAGTGCCACATCACGGTGGAGGCCCAGCCGGTTCACCTGCTGATGCCCAGCCTGGTGGAGGTAAAATCCGCCGTCGCGACGACGAATCGAAGCGCTCCCGTTCTTTACCCTCTGACCGCCTCAACCGCAGATCGACACAGACGTCTGTCCTCACCGTGTTTTGGTGTCCAACCTGCCCAAGATGGACACGGAGATGCTGCTGAACAAACTGGAAATCCACTTCTCCAAGTCCAAACATGGAGGCGGCGAGGTGGAGTCCTGCGACTTCCTGCCGGACTCGGGGACGGTGGTCATCGCCTTCGTGAAGGACAAGAGTGAGGACGGATGTTTTCCGCTTTTCTGACTTCACAGCTGGAGAGAAAATGTTAAACTGACTCTTCTTCTGAACTTTCTTCAATCAGTTGCAGAACAGTTGGCACTAACGGAACACCATAAGATCGATTTCAACAAAACAAAGCACACAGTGAGAGTGACGCCTTTCATAAACGGAAAGATCACAAACTTGGAGGTGAGAAAATGTTGGGAAAACACACCTGAAAATAAAAATTAAGGCCAACAAAAATTAAAATAAATTCATAGAATTTTAATTTTAGTGTCAGAATTATTACTTTGCTCACGGAATTGAACACAGACTTTTTGTTCCTTCTGCAGTGGCGCTGATGTTCTTCCGTATTCGCTCTAATTGTTGTCTTGTCTCCCAGACCCGGACCTCCATGTGCCCTCGGACCGTCCTGCTGACGGGAATCCCGGACGTCATGGACCGGGAGACGATGCAGGACATGCTGGAGATCCACTTCCAGAAAAACGGCAACGGCGGCGGCGAGATCGAAGCCTTCCTGTACAACCCGCTCGGCCAGCAGACCCTGGCGCTGTTCGGCAGCGCCGCACCAGAACCTGGAGAGGAGAAGTAGATCCGGCTGCTCCGGACCGAACTGACCGCCGGCAAACATCTGGACTCTGTTTCTGATGGACCTTTAGCCGAACTCTGTTGTTTTGGGAATAATCGGAATGGTGAACGGTGCAGGACTTCATGGTTTGGAAAACTGAAAGTTAATCAAATTTAAATTCCCAGATGAAAAATATTGTAAGTTTATAAACATCTATATTATATTAGAGCTGCAACAGACGACTAATTGATTATTCAATTGGATTTTTACACGATTAATCGGATGAAGAAATGAACACATTTTCATTTAACCATTCAAGCTTTTTTTAAAACAATATTAGAAATACAATAAAACAAGGTGTCCAAACTATGTGCCGGGGGCCATTCGGGGGCCCTTGAAATGCTTGCGTTCGGCCCTGATCACAATCAATGGTGAAAATAAACAAAACGGAAAACAATCGATTTTCTTTGTAATAAGGCAGCAATTGTTTACGGGCTTCATTTTTTAATTGACTGTTGAGCTGGTAGCTTTAGCATTTTTAATTTAATATTTTTGCTTCCCAGAAGTTTAAATTTGTCAGGGAGAAAACTTTGGACCACTGCTTTAAAAATAAAAAATAATCAATTCAACTAAGAAATTAAATATTTTATTGCCTCAGAAGTGATAATGCAGCAGTCCTTTTGTGAACGTTTGATCATTTGAAGCAAAAGATGCGTTAAAATCTCAACCTTTTCTGCTTCACTTAATGTCAGTTGGGCTGATCTGGTGATTAGTTTTTGTTTTAAATGATTTACGTTTGGATTTTTACAGCATTTCAACCAGGTGAAGCTAAAACTGTGCTTTGTTTCGTAAATACTTTTTGGTAAAGTTGAGGTTTAATTACTGCCTTGAATATATTCTTTCAATACTTGGATTTTTTTTTTAATCTGTATACTTCAGTTCGCGACTAATACATTTTTAAGGTAATTGCCAATTATTTAAATCGATTAATCATAACGTTTGTTACATGCAGATATTTGTCTATCAAATTATCATGTGGGAAATCAGACAACTGGAAATACCGTTTTCCTTATTTGATTTTTTTGAAAAAAGTGAATATATTATGACATTTTACTGTGTTTTGTATCATCTGATAAAATCATATTATCTGGGAAAATATATATTTTAATCACTTTAATAAGGTCCATGTAATGTACTCTGGCCAAGGCTGCAAAACCAAATTTATCAACTTAAAATAATCTATTAACGCTGTATTGATGGACGAGTTTATATCAAAATAATACGCGTTAATGTAATTCTGCTTCGTCAGAATATTTACTGTCGCTTAGATTTTGGAAATGGATTTCTGAAATGTAAACAAGAAGGTTTAAGAAGAATATTAAAGTCTGGATCAGCTTGGTTAAATCAGGTTCGGTTGTGTTTTTCTTCAGTTTATTTATTTTTGGATTTTGGATTTATTTTTACCTTGTTGAGCCTTCCGTACTGACCAGATTTACCCACGACGGTCGCAGTTTGGTTTCTCTTTATCTGAAGCAAAAAATAAACAACCACTAAACCTCAATAAAGTTTTATTGTAAAAACCGAATAAACGTTACAGCATGTTGAAAATAAAACTAAGGTGAATCGTTTTCAGCTACATCCCATAGAGAATGAATATGAGAAGAACAAGCTAACCGACGGCGGTCAGGCACTTCAAGGAAAAGAGACAGGAGGACAATCTGTGCTCAAACACATGTCGTTCAAAAACAAAGGAAACAGCAAGATCATACCTTGGAAGACAGCTGGCTAGATTTCACATCAACAAGAGGACACAATAATTTAAAAGCCTCTAAAAACAATCTGGAATTTACATCGTTCTCATAAAAACACAAACCAATGCAGGAGAACAGCCAGCCTGCAGGGCTCGGCTTTGCTTCCCACCACCAGAGGGCGCCGCTCCGTGAGAGCTCAGTGGCTTGGATCAGCAACAGGACGTCCTCACAGGTGTAACAGTTAAAAATGTTCTACAGTGGAATAGTAGTGCATTCTGCAGAGAGGCTGGCCTCCAAGTCCTACACTGAATATGTAGCTGCTTTTTAAACACACATGTTTGATACTTTATATATAGACTCCTAACTCTAATACTTTACATCAAATCTTTATATTTGTCTCTATTTTGTCATCTATGTGCTTGATGTGGTAATGCTTTACATTCAAAGCTCCAACCGTTTTCCTCTTGAGGGTCGATGTGGGGCAGAGGAAAGCATTAGCTGGTTGATTGAACTGGAATCACGTCGTATAAAAACTCTAAACCACCACCGGCGCCCATTCGCTTGGTTTGCGTCCATACTGGGAGAGGAAAACAGTCAGGAGAGTGTTTATTTGGATTAAAACATATTCATATTTAGTTTATTTGGATTAAAACATATTCATATTTAGTTTATTTGGATTAAAACATATTCATATTTAGTTTATTTGAATTAAAACATATTTAGTTTATTTGGATTAAAACATATTCATATTTAGTTTATTTGGATTAAAACATAATTAGTTTATTTGGATTAAAACATATTTAGTTTATTTGGATTAAAACATATTTAGTTTATTTGAATTAAAACATATTCATATTTAGTTTATTTGGATTAAAACATAATTAGTTTATTTGGATTAAAACATATTCATATTTAGTTTATTTGGATTAAAACATTCATATTTAGTTTATTTGGATTAAAACATAATTAGTTTATTTGGATTAAAACATAATTAGTTTATTTGGATTAAAACATATTTAGTTTATTTGGATTAAAACATATTCATATTTAGTTTATTTGAATTAAAACATATTTAGTTTATTTGGATTAAAACATATTCATATTTAGTTTATTTGGATTAAAACATATTCATATTTAGTTTATTTGAATTAAAACATATTTAGTTTATTTGGATTAAAACATATTCATATTTAGTTTATTTGGATTAAAACATATTCATATTTAGTTTATTTGAATTAAAACATATTTAGTTTATTTGGATTAAAACATATTCATATTTAGTTTATTTGAATTAAAACATATTTAGTTTATTTGAATTAAAACATATTTAGTTTATTTGGATTAAAACATATTCATATTTAAAACCAAAAATACTTTTGTTTTATTCATTTGAAATTTCCAAAAGCTTGTAAATGGCTGTAAATGGTACAAAATAGCTAGCTTGGTAGCCTCCTAGCGTATATTAGCAGCTACTTAGCATTAGCCTCCTCAAACATAAACCCCATTTTTGGTCCAGATACCAAACATTTAGCCACCCAGCTGTGTTTAGTTTCACTTTGCTTTAGAATTAGCAATTTTGAGAGGAAGAAATTTACTTGTGGAAGTTTGAATATTGTTGCTACTTCTGGCTTAATTTGCTTGTTACCGGTTGAATTAGGGCTGACAATCTTACCTGAATATCAGTGAGCTCTTTGTAGAATCTCTTTGCGAGATCTGGACCGTTCTGCATTGTAGGGATCTGATAAGTCTGGAAAAAATTTAAGAAATGCAAAGAACCTGACCCACAGGATGACCGTAAAACCAAGAACATTTTAAAATTCCACGTACTTTTCCTTTATAAAGGAGGTTTCCAACGGGACAAACGACGCAGGCGGTCCCGGCTCCAAAAACCTCCAGAACTCTTCCAGCATCCAAAGCTTGGAGCAGCTCCTTCATCCCCATCGTTCGCTCCGTCACTTTAAATTCGCCCTGACAGAAACGAACAAAGAACGAGAAATATTGTTAGATATCCTCAAAGACTTTAGGTTACGGAGAATTTCACAGAAACAGCAGGAATGTGAATTAATTCACTCTATTTAGGACAAACGTTTTGCTACGTGGACTCAGATTGTTGTGGGCAAAAAGAAAAATAAAATCAAGCAAATAGAGAAGCCTGATATTTACTGTAGGTCCAAAACCTAAGAGATTTTTACGACACTGTAAAACGGCCCTAACAGATAAGGGGAAAAGACTAAATACCTGCCAGAAAGTCAGACATTTTGCGATTAATTTTCTATAAAAAAATAAATTCTGAATTCAAAAAGTGAAACATTTCTGACTTTTTGATCTAAAAAATTCTTGTTATTCTTGTCAATTTTTGACTCTTTGAGCTCAGAGAATTTTTTCTAGAACATTTTTTAGGTTATTTTCAAATTTTATATTTTCACAAACTTTTTAAATTTTAATTTTTTTTCTTGAAAATTTATCAAATTAAAGTCAAAATTTCTGATTTTTGTCAATATTTTTTTTCCACTTATTGAGATCAGAAATTCCCAAATTTTTTCTTGAATTTCTGACTAACTAATCTAAAAATGTTGACATTTGAAATTTTGTAGAAAATTTCTGATATTAATCTAAAAATTTGTTTTTCTAGCAAATTTCTTACTCAAACTTTTTTGATTTTGCCAGAAATGTTTGTTTTCTTTTTGCAACGGCCCTCAGACACTGTAGAATATTTTGTGTCTGTTGTATTCAAAGACAATAAATTTATTTTCAGTAATAAGAAGAGGATTTTTGTTACTTTCTTTCAAAACCCTTACTATTTTGATCCAAGTTGAAGAAAGCAGCAAAGTTGCTTTTTCAGTAAAAGTTTCTCCATAAACCTGGTTTTACCTTTTGTTGAAACTTTGTTATAAAATGTTAAATACTTTGTGTCGTACTTTACATTTTCTTGAGTTAGAAAATTATGTTACAAATTAAAATTAAAACCCAACTGGTTTCACTTTTGAATTGCAGTTCTGGTTTTGGAAGCTAAATAAAGCTCCAGCTGCATTAATTGGACTTTTTGTTGAGGAGGATGTTGCGTCTTCTCACCCAGGTTCTGCCCAGGTCCAGCAGGGACTGCCGGGTCACTCCGGGCAGAATGATGCCGTCCAGAGGAGGAGTCACCAGCTCTCTCTCTGCAGACACACAAACAGCTGATCGATATCCACCCATGTTCAATAGGTCCAGCATCAGGGGTCAGAGGGCGTCTCACCTCCGTTAGTGTTGGTCCAGTAGATGAAGAGGTTCATGGTGCCGACCTCGGTGATCTCCTCATCCGGGCCGTAGAGCCACAGAACCTGCTGGCAGCCCTGCTTCACCGCCTTCGTCTGGACGGCGATGGTCGGCCCGTAGTTACTGGACACACACACACACACACACACACACACACGTTTCTATTATAACAGCCGTCACTTCACGGCTGTTGCACCGACTGCAGTTTCTGGCCAGAATAATCAATTATTGGGATCATTTTTAGTTGCAGCTGCAGTTTTAGATGCATGTCTGTGTCGAACAACGCAGCGATGCCCCGGGCTGAATCCCTTTCTGTTCTCCCGGCTGGTGAGAGCGGCTAAATCCGGGTTTGGGGCGGACGCGTGTCCCACCTTCTGATGGGACCAGAGCGGAGTGGATCCCTGAGAGGATCCCTGAGCGGATCCCTGAGCGGATCCGGCGTTCGGTTATGTAACGGACTGAGTCAGATCAGAGGAGCTGAACAGAAACAAAAACTCCAGACGAGGTTTAGAGACTTTAACGGTCTGAGATAAAGGGTCAGGTCAACTTTCTGCCCATGTAATCCAGAGAAATGTTCAGATTACAGATTAACTTTATCGATTAATCACTTAATCTGAAGTTGGTTGATTTGATCAATAAACTAACAATTAATTGATAAGTGGGCAAAGTGATAGACTTTTCATAATATGCTAAATTATTAATAATCAATTATTAATGAATGATAATTAATAACAATTATTCATAATTAATAAACATTTGAAAATATTTGGTGATTAAAAATGTTTCCTCAAAACACAATTTAGGTCTAAAAATTTTTATTTAATTTAAAAAATCTGAGTTACTTGTCAAGATTTTACTCCTTTTTCCCCCCCTGTCTATATTGCCCTAATACACCGTCGCTGATTTTACCCGACTGTGACGTAGAAATTGACCATTTCCTGAGTACAACTGGAAGGCAGCATGGATCCGCCCTGAATGACGAGAATAAAAACTCACCCCCCCATTTTGTACTCCCCGACTCCTCCTTTCCAAGCTCGGACGTACGCCGGGTCCGCCAGCAGAGAAACCGGGTTGAAGGTCCCCGTGGTGAAGTACGGTCCCACTGGGCCGACGATGACGAAGATCAGCGCCTTTCCGGTTCGAGAAACACCGAGAGACGGCTGGATGGGGAGCAGGACGCCGTTAGAAACGCAAACGGCAGAGCAGGGATTGTTCACGGATCACCAAACTCACCTCGGTGCCGATAAACGTGGGTCGGATGTAGAGGCTGGCATCCTGGGAGAAAGGGACCCAGTCCTGGTCCACCTCCACCAGCTTCTTGATGCACTGCAGCAGCTCGGTTTTATCAAACAGCTGGAATGAAAAACACATCAGAGGATCGTCCTTAAGATAATTACGATTGTTAATCAGATTTTTTTGGTTGGTTGGATGTATGGATGGTTGGATGACCCTTCAGTGCAGAGACTCACAGGAAGGCAGCTCCTCTCTGCGCTGCGATGCATCCTCTCCATGTTCAGCATCGGCCTGAAGAGACGGATGTGGTTGTCGACGCCACGGAACGCCTTCATGCCTTCAAACAGCTGAAACGACAAAAAAGACCAAAGAATAAACATTTAGGATGAGAATCCATGATTAACTGCTAGGTTAGCTTCATATTTAGCTGCTAGTGTAGCTCAACCTTTAGCTGCTAGTTTAGCTCTACGTTTAGCTGCTAGGTTAGCTCCATGTTTAGCTGCTAGTTTAGCTCCATCCATGTTTAGCTGCTAGTTTAGCTGCTAGTTTAGCTCCATGTTTAGCTGCTGGTTTAGCTGCTAGTTTAGCTCCATGTTTAGCTGCTGGTTTAGCTCCATGTTTAGCTGCTGCTTTAGCTCCATGTTTAGCTGCTGCTTTAGCTCCATGTTTAGCTACTAGTTTAGCTCCATGTTTAGCTGCTGCTTTAGCTCCATGTTTAGCTACTAGTTTAGCTCCATGTTTAGCTGCTGGTTTAGCTCCATGTTTAGCTACTAGTTTAGCTCCATGTTTAGCTGCTGGTTTAGCTCCATGTTTAGCTGCTGGTTTAGCTCCATGTTTAGCTGCTAGTTTAGCTCCATGTTTAGCTCCATGTTTAGCTGCTGGTTTAGCTGCTAGTTTAGCTCCATGTTTAGCTGCTGCTTTAGCTCCATGTTTAGATCTGTGTTTTGGAGCCTTACCTCTATGGAATAGTGCAGGGCGGAGGAGGCCGGGTGCAGAGACAGGTTCTGGAAGGGTTTGATCTGCGGCGCGTCCCAGCCATCCTTCTCGGACCAGCTTATGGTCAGCATGTGGTCGGAGAACTGCTTTCCGAACATCAGCGTGGACGGGTCGGGCTTGGGTTTGCATTCTGGGTTGCGTTCGATGTTGAGGTCTGCGGCCTGGAGGCGGACGGGACGAGAGCAGAGCGGAGCAGAAAGACGGAGCCACGAAGAAGACAGTGATTGTTTTTGAGCCGGGTATTGATAGAGCATGCTTTACACAAACACATTAGAGATACAGGATTAACATGGAGCCAGTCTGAAACAGGGACGTCCAAGGATTTGGTCAGATAGGCCAAAATCATCAAGTTAAAGGATTTGAGGGCCAAAAAATGTTTTTTCTTGTACTGCAAAAAGTTTTAGTATATTTATACAGTTTCTATTGCAAATATCTTAGTTCACTTGAAATAAGACAAAATTGACTGAACCTTTTCAATAAAAAAGGAGCTTGTATTAAGATAATAATTCCTTAATATTGTTGTTTTTTCATTTAAAACATTAGAAATGTAAGTGAAATAATCTGCCATGTTAGATTCCGTATTCAGGAGTCATTTAAATAAAATCAAAATCTTGTTGAAAAGTTACTTCATGTCTGAAATCTGCTACAGCAACAAACTGAGATCAGGCCATGTTCTTCAAGTTAACACCAGGTTTTATATTTCAGAAGAAAATTAAACAGATTTAAGTGGGAAAATGTATCTTATTTTTTGCTTGACTGTTTTGTGGTTGGATAAGCTCGACTCTTTTCAGCTGATTGTGAATATTTGGATTCAAAAATGATATCTTGTTGAAAAGTTACTTCCATGTTTGTTTTGTGCAGCGGTGTCTTGAAGCCATTGTCGACAGGAAAAAAGTTCATTTCTGCCACAAAACTGTGATTTTGAGATGAATTTCAGAAATATTCTAGAGAAAAACATTCAAATTTCCGAGCTCCAAAAGTGAAAAATGTCCGAGAAAAAACTGATTTTTCTCAGAAAGTTTCAAGTCAAATAATTTATTTGAAAATCAGAAATTTCAGTTTTTTTCTAAAAAAAAAATTTGAGGGTTTTTTCTTTCAATTTTTTTACTTTTCAAACTCAGAAATTTCCAAGTTGTTTTCTAGAAAATTTCTGAGATTAATCTCAAAATGTTTACGTTTTCTCTCACAAATTTACCCATTTTTTACCAACAACGGCGCTAAAACCCCTTCTTATCTTTCTTATTTCAAGTAGACAAAGACATTTGCACTAGAAACTGGACAAAGAATAACAATAAAATAAATATGCAATTATTTCACTAATGAAACAATAAAATAAATATGCAATTATTTCACTAACGACATAGTCAGATTTGTTGTTGGAAAGTGATGTGTAAATTATTACAAATGTAAGAGTTTTGCACGTTTGCCTCATAAGAAATTTAGCAAACTTTCTTGGCATCTAGTGGGAAAAATAGAACAAAATTTTGTTAATTTTGAGCAATAAAGTCATGATTTAGGCCACTCTTTCTTTAAAAATGCTTAAAGTTTAATAAACTCATTAAAGTAAATGTGGCTGGAGCTTTTGAGAAAAAGCTGATGTGATTCTTGCAAGAAATGTGGCAATTTGAAATCAAATAAATGGTGTTGCTGCCAACATTTTGTCACTTTGGACTCCCCCGGCTTTGGTTCTGACTGGTTTGGGTTTAATTAAATTGAATTAAATAATCAAAAACAGAAAAGAGAGAGCAGGTGAGAGGAGGAAATAGTTTTTAAAAAATGGGGAAGCTTCTTTTTCCCCCCAGAGTTTTTTGTAAACGTCAACAGAACGATGCCTGTGCAGGTCTTACCCGACTGGAGTTTCCTAATTACCTTAAAGGAGCTGGCGAATCGCAGGGCGCCGAACGAGAAGGGGAGAGTCTGAACGAGTCGTGCATGGAGCGCCTGCAGACCAAACAACAAAGACTCAGAGCTTCTTCCTGCAGCCTTCTGTCCAAATAATCAAGAAACAAAATGGCTGACAGTTTGTCTTCAGTTTATCTGCAGGACAGAAAACCTGATTTTTTTCTGTTTGAATCAGTTTTCTCGCTTTGTTTTCCAAAAAAACAGAAAGAAATGACAAAAAATATTTTTAAAAAGTGGCTTTTATTTCTATCATAATGTCTGTGAGATCTAATACAGAGTGTCAGAATCCAGAATATGAGAATTTAGTTTAATTATGAGAAAATAGTCATAATAAGAAATAAGAAACAATTTTACCAGAAAAAAAAACATCATGAAATTACGAGAAAAAATATAAATTATCCAGATCTGACACATTTACTTTTTATTTTGAAGTTACTTTATTCTCCTAATGTTACAAATTTATTCTCGTTAATTCAATACTCTTTCATGGAGTTAACCTGGATTCAAAGTTCAAATAAATAGACGCAGTAAAACCTGTTTGTCAAACAAGATGGCCGCCATGGATGTACTAACAATAAATCAACTCTGAACTATGGGAACCCCGGCTAATCTGTGCCACTTGACATGCAGTACGGGGCGATACGCTGCTATTACAAAACTTAACTAATCTCTCAGCTTTTTGCATATTCAGGACTCATTTTTAGTGATAAATGCAACAACTTTAAGTCGCATAAGCTTTTTTAAAATAATTGTTCAAGAGCTAAACTAACGGTTACACTCTTGCATAACAGGTTTGTTGAGGATTTTGTAAATATTTGTTTAATTTGCAGCTCTTTCCCAACCTGTAGTTTAGTTCACTTCTAAAAACAAACCAAATGATGGCGAAATATGACTATAAATCCATTTTTATCAATAGATTTATTTTAGGATCCAACTTAAAGGTCAATTCATGCAGATTTTTCTTCTAAAACTCTTTAATTTATTGAGCCAGTTTGAGTCAAAGTAACTGTTTGGAAGATTTTTTTTTTAAATGGCCAGTGCTTTAAAGTGTTGCGCAATAATCCACGTGCAACCTGATGATGTCATTCAGTTATTAAAAGATTGGGAGGCCTATTACTACTACTCGGACAAAGGGAAATTTTCTCCTTATGGTCCTGGGAATGCAAGGTCGAGTGTGATCCATTCAGTTCTCCAGCAGAGGTCTAATTCTACTGAGAAATGCAGTAATTATATGCATAACGAAAGGATGATGCAAGTTTTGTCTTCATTGCTTCATCTGATGGGAGGTAACACACAAAGCCATAAATCTGATGAAAAGAAATCTGACAAAAAAAAGCTAAAATTATAACATAACCATGCAAAAAAAGAAAAAAGGAAAACAAGGTTGCATTATTATTTTAGCAAGTTCGGGAAGCAAAAGCAGCCTGAATGACGAAAGACAATTTTGAATAAACCTGCAAATTGTCGAGTCACTAAAAACAAACGAACACGTCTTCAAGTTGTGCAGAATATAAAATATATTTAAAATGACACAATTGAAATATCACCAAAACAAAAGCGCCGAATTTGTTATCATCTCTACAAAATATATATTTAACCTTCAATTTGTTGTTCTCACTTTTATTTTTAGGACGAAGCTTTATCTTAAACTTTTCCAAATGAAGTCTGGTGAGGGATCTTCCCCGCAGTCGGATTCCCGGCGCGGGAACGATCCCACGTGCGATAACAGTCATGTCCATCTCCTCTCCTCCGGGTTTACAGATTTACTGATGAATTACATAATGTTTAACCCGGGTTATTAGTGTAAACAGATAAGAAGAGGCACATAGGTCAGTGAACCCACTCACCGTTCGGAGGGCGGCCATCTCCTCTGCGCTGATATAACGAGATTATTCGCCCGTGTGGAAACAAATACAAATCCGATTCCGTTCCGCTCTGACGGACGCGCCAATCTCCTTCCAGAACAATTAATTATGAATCAAATCTTTTACTTTATTACACTATCTGGTTTAATTTATTATTATCATTATTATTATTTTGTTGGCTCTGTTTAAACACAAAAACGTTAGCAATAAATTACAGTATGAGGATTCAGAAAGTTACTGAAGGAGTGGCAAAATCCTGGGCTCTGATTGGCCAGGAGGAGCAGAGTTTACTGTAGGTCAAACCGCTTATTGTTGATTGGCCGTTCAGGAGGGCAGCGGCGCAGATCGTGTTGCGGTTGACCTGCATGCCAAAATACTTAAAATATTTATGTTCCTCTATTCCCAACGTGTCTGTTTCTATTTCATCCATTTTCTTCTTTGTCCCCGGAGGGAGAGGTGAGAGGTTCTGGTGCCCATCTCCAGAGAGACATTTCACCCTGGACAGGTCGCCAGTCCATTGGATGGCAATACTGTTACCCTGTTTTTATTTTTTATTTTTAAAAACAGGTGTTTGTTTTTGTAATTTGCATTGATCCTCTGGGGTCAGAGACCCTCAGGATGGGATCTGACTCTTGAAGCCGTAGTTGAGTTCAGCTCCTCCACTGAGCAGCAGGTCGATGCCGGTGCAGAACGTCGCGTCTGCGGCCAGAAACAGAGCAGCCAGTCCACACTCAGCCTCCGTCCCCATCCGACCCATCAGCTGTTGGAGGAGCATACGCACAGGAAACGGGATGAACGATTCTGCAAGCCTGCAGCTGTTCGTTCCCACAGTTGCTGCTAAGCTGTAAAATCCGCTCAACTCGCATATAATTAAAGCATCTCAACTTGGTCAACTCCACAATTTAGGTTTAAAAGAAGAAAAAAAAAACATGTTCATGCTATGAAGTTAAGATGGCAGTTTCCTACTGTGCTTTCAACAGCTGAAAAACGAAATAAAAACTAAATACACTGCAAAAACACAAAATGTGACCAATTATTTTGGTCTGGTTTCTGGTGTACGACGGAGTATTTGGCCCATAATAAGAAACAAAATCAAATTATGAGAATAAAATTGTAACACTACAACTTTATTATGATTTATTATGTTGTACTATTCTCACAATACTTTGACTTTATTCTCATATGTTTGTTTTTAAATTATTGTCTTAGTGGCTCTAAAACTCCATTGTAATACTGCAAGACGTTTTTCCAAATCTAGCGAAATAATCTGCCAGTGGAACCAGAACTTTTTAATAAGGAATTATTTGAAAACTTACGTTTAAGTTTGCTTTGTTTTACTTAAAGTATACTAAGATATTTGCACTAGAAACTAGACAGAAATACTTGGTGAGACTTTGTGTTTCTCCACTGTATTCAGTGCTTGACCACTTCCATGTGTCGTCATGTGAAAACAACAAACTTCAGGGATTTTGTGCGACTGAGACGAAAGTAAAAAGATCGATCAATTAGGAAGTGGATGGAAATGAATTCAAATATAAATAAACATCTATATTTGAATAAACAACCTGGATTTATTTAGGGGTATTAGAATAGAGGGATAACAAACACTTTTTAGATTTTAATTTTAATTTTGAAAACTTTAGTCTTCTTGCAATTGTTCACTATTTGATGTTGGTTTATTAAATAAACATTTAGAAAAGTTGAACAGTTTTTAGATTCAGGAAATAAATGCAAGATTTGAGAAATTGACCTCTATGAATCCTTCGGTTCAAATAAACATTAACTAGTTTCGTCAGCTGCTAATCTAATTAGCATTTAATCATAACAGAGTTGGTAAAATCCCCCCTGCTGGTTCTAAGAATCAAAGTGTTTCGTTTCACAGACCGGTTGTGATGAGGCAATTCATTACCACAACAACAAAACTCAGTGAACATCCAGGTCAGCTGCTGCTTTACACCAGCAGGAGACTAACTGGTTAGCAACACAGAAGGTTTGAATATTCAGCACTGAATGCATTGTCCTGACCTCACCTGAGCATTTTCCCCCGCCTGCACGGCGGCTGCAGCGTCGGCCGTCTGCGCAGCAAGTTCTTCCCACAGCGGCGTCATCACGTTACCCGGAGAGATGCTGCAACACGCGTCAGACACTCAATTGAAATTTTTACATTTTTATTACCAGAGGTATTTGTAGAAGCACAAATGTATTTTGCCAACTTTACATTTTCCGGTTTCTATAATAATTTGTATTTATTTCATATTATTGTGTAAGTAATAAACGGTAGAGGTCAGCCACTTTCTGTCATTTTAAGGGATTCAAATATTTTCCAAACTTGGTTGTTCTTCAGATAAAAAAAAAAAAAAACATTTCAAGTCAGGTTTTTTAGACCATAAATATAAATTTCCAGGTACATAATTATTAGACAATTTAAATACATACATGTTATATATATATATATATATATATATATATATATATATATATATATGTTGAGGAGGATTAAACATGCATTTCTTAAATTATAACAAATTAATTTTGTTTATTTATATGGCAGCCATTGATAAAAATAATCTCTATGCATATATTACTAATATAATCTTCACAAGAATATATTGAAGATTAAATATCTTGTAGAGCTTATTGTGACATATTTAAGTCCTTTTCCTTTTTTTCTACACAGTAAACCGTCAATATTTATTTTAAAAAATGGCTGAAAAATACAGGCTCAATATTTAACAGCAATTATTTTTAAAAAATCATGACAAATATAATCCAACGTCCTTCTGCAAACTGGAACATCACTGGTTTATCTCACCAGTTCACTCTCACGTTGTGTTTACTCTCGTCCACAGCCATCGCCTTTGTCATGGAGATGATCGCCCCCTGGCGGAGAAAGACGTGCATTACAGAGCAGTTCTGTGCATTTAAAAGCTTCATCTCGACACTTTGACTCACTTTAGTGGCGACATAAGGCGCAGCGTCTTTCTGACCGATGGTTCCCACAAGACTGGAGATATTAATGATGTTTCCGTGGCGCTGACGCAGATACGGCAAAGCAAACTGCAGGAAAACATCTGCAGAATTATGTTGGGTTTTTTTCTTTTGAAATAGAAACATTCTGGATTAGATCAAATTTAATATGATGGCAGGTCGTTACCTAAAACGAACAAAATAACAAAAACTGAAATTGAGAAAATGTTTCCGAGCTGAAATAAATAAAAACGGCAATTAATGGGGAAAAACTGCAACAAACTGAAACTATATCTGAATCTATTATTCAGCCTTTACTGAGGTGGATTAGATTTCAAATTATGACTCTCCATCCTCTGCAAAAGTGAAGCGAAAGTTGGTTGCTCAACAATGTTTGAATACTTTTTAAAAACGGTATGATGAATAATGATCAGTGCTTACATGATCACAATACAATGTTTTTAATTCTGCACTCAGAAATGAACCAGAGTAAAAATGGAAATTACTTTGGAAGCTAAGAAGTAGCTGACAAGGTTCAGATTCAGCAGGTTCCTGAACTCCTCTGCTGTGGTTTCATCGGTGGCTTTGTGAGGAGGATCTGGCATGGAAGACAAATCATTTAAAAAGCAACATAGACTCAGACTTTTCGCTTTCTGCCCTCCGGAGGAACAGACTCACGCCAGCCTGCGTTGTTCACCAAGCAGTCGATGTGTCCATGAAGCTGCAGGGTCACTGCAACCAACCGCTGGAAGAAAAGGCCCAATTCATCTGGATTTTAATCCATAAAACTTAAGCATTTTGCTCAAATATGTAGAATCTATATTTAATAAAGTACTGCTTCCTGTTTCCACAGAGACATACATTATGGATTATTTGTAGTAAATGATTAATCGAACAATTATTCTTACGATTAATTGTATAAAAAAATATGTCAGATTTTTTATTTAAATATTACTAAAATAAACTCCAACAGTAAAGTCATGAGAAAAAAGTTGTAATAATATCAGAATGGCATTTTGAGAATAAAGTCACAACATTATGATTTTAATCTCTTAACACTATGACTCATATATAACATTTAGAATTTATTCTCGTTTTATTTTGACCAAATACTGATAATAATATGACTTTATTCTTGTCATTTCATGACTTTATGATTTAATTATTGCTCTGTAGTGCGGCTGCGCTAATCTAAAGATTAATTAAGAAATCAGCTTATTTTCATTGGCTTACCGTAAGAAATGGGACAGTGTGCATCTTTTTTTTTATCACTTTACCTGGATCTGGTCTTCCTTGGTGACGTCACACTCCACAAACTTGCAGCAGCCTGGACCCAGCGCGTTGCACTCCGTTTCCAGAGCTTCACCTGCTGCAGCTGCAACACATGGTGACACATTCTGCAGCTATCCTGTTTTATTTACGCATTTTGCAGTTTTGCGCTGCTCAACACCGACCTCCTCTTGCACAAAACACGACTTTAGCGCCATTTCCCACTAAAAGCAGACGCAGAAATAATCAGAGCTCCATTTCGGTTTTTTGCCATCTTAGCAAACACACACTGTAAAAACAAATATCCACAATACCAAACGCTTTGACGACCCCTCTGCCGATGCCTTTGGATCCTCCAGTGACAATAACCGCTTTGTTTTGGTAGCGCAGCGCCATTCTGCTGCGCCACAAACAGACTCTGCGCAGCGATTATCTGCAAAACACCACGAGTTATTATCTGATCACAAGCTGACTGCTTCTCTCTGCTCTCTGCTTTGTCAAATACTGCAGATGTCGACAAATGTTTGTAAAGTTCAAAGTCCCACAAAAAACTGGTTTTGCTCTGAGGCGTTCAGGTGCTGAACAAACCATCGGAAATTCTGTAATTCGCTGCAAAACCCAAACAATTCATGGAAAGCTCAGCTTACTGGTACATATGTAATGTTGAAGACAATTTACCTTATTTTATTCATGCAACAATAAACGTAACTATAACTGACATTACACTGTAAAAACAGAAACCTGTTTCGTTGATATTAAATCGTTTTTTTTTTTAGATAATGTACATATTTGTTTTAATAAATTATTTCAACCTCCAAATAATATTACACCGAACATTACGTTGTGAAGTAGAACATTTACTTCATTTAAATATAACTATACATTTTACATATAATTATTCAGTATGAAATAAAAAATATATACTTTTTAGATTAATTAAATCTCAAAATAAAGTTTCACAGAACATTAAAATGTGAATTTCAACATATATATTTGAAATGATATAAATATTTTGTCAGGAACAAAAAAAATATACATTTTTAAATTTTACATTTACAAATAATGCTATACTAAGTTATGAATTACAAGTATTTTTTTTAAACAATTTAAATCTTGTATTGATAAATCTCAAAAACACATTTAATTAGGTTTTGAATTAAATGTATGTATTAAATGTATGATGTAAACATTATGCAGGAAATGAAACAAATGCATTGTTTTTAATTAATTCAATCTACAACATGTAAGTTTTAATAATATAAATAATTGGCAGGAACTAAAAAATAAATAAATCTAAAAATAATGTTATACAGTATTTTTTGAAAATAATGTACATAATCAGCTGGAAACAGTGATGATAGTCAATATATTATTACTGTTATCATGCAGATATGTACACTATTCCTGCACTCACCATGTACAGTATGTTTAGTAGATCTAACAGGTTGACATTTTCAGACAGCAAAGGTGAGGATTGGGTGTGCAGGGGGTTAGCGGCACTCTTGGATCAGGGTCAAAGATTAAATTTCAACCCTGCAGCATTCCCTGGGTAACAGAGAGGGTGCTAGTGAAGAGACCCACAAACAAGCCCAACTCCAAGTGAGCGCTGCAGATTAACATCACAGCGGCCCCTGAAGGAGCCACGCCGCCGCCGCCGCCTCCTAACCGCCACAAAACACTGGGAGGGATTTCCTGGAGGTCCCGATGTCGGCGAAGAGTCGGCTGCAGGCGGAGGGCAGGGAGACGGAGGCCGAGCAGGAGGAGCAGGTGGAGGTGTGAGTAGCTGGAGCTCCTGAAGCCAGGTAAGGAGGAGTCTTATAAAAACCATGCATAAAAAACTAGAGATGTAGCAATTAATCATGATTAATCGATTGATAAAAAAACCCCGTCAACTAAATTAGTAATGGATTAATCGTTAAGTGAAGTGTGCAGACTAAATAAAAGGCAATTTGGTGGAAAAACAATACATTCAGAGCAGTAATTAAGCAAAAAATATTACTAAAATATAAATATTTACCATTTGAGATCCATTTAGCTTCACCTACTTCAAACTCGGTAAACAAAATCTTTCATGAAGCAATAATTAATCAGTCAATCCAAGAAAAGTAATCAATAATTATTCCTACGCTGCACTAAGTCAAGCAGAAAGAGCTGAGTATTTGATTTTAGCTGCATCCTTTGCTACAAATAACCAAGTTTAGAAGAACGCTGTTATTTCATTTTAGGCAGGAAAATGTTTATTTTCTCATTTAAAGAAGGGACTGAAGTATTTTTCACATCTGTAACATATTTCTAATATTGCATAACAACAATGAAGAACAATAATGAAAAACCTGCAGAAAGTGGCAATTTTTATGTTATTAATTGATTAGTTGTCAAACAATCTATAACAAAATTATTTGTTGTGAAACCAAAGTTTTTAGAAAGGCTTAGTGGCTGCTGGGTAACTGAGTCTGGAGATTGAGATAAAATTTTGGTTAAAATGTCAGAAATCAGCTGCTCTAGAGACTCAAACGAAACTGTAAAAATGTGCAAAAGGTAAATTTCACATTGAAGAGAGTTGTCTGGATCAACAGGAGACTTTTCGATTCATCTGTTTGGTTTTCAGACCCAAAGAAACATCCAACGCCGAGAAATGGACAATCACGACAAGCGAGCCGGAGACAAGGGGGAGCCAGAGGAGAAACAAAAAGCCGATGAGCTCAGCGACGAACAGAAGCAAAGCAAAGACAAGTACAACAAGCTGGAGAAGGAGAGCAGCGAGAAGGAGGTGCGTGGCGAAGCCAGCAGGGGGAGCCGCCGCCCCTGCAGGAGCGGCTGGGACTTGAGTGAACGCCTGGCCATCAATGTCTCGGGGATGCGGTACGAAACCCAGCTGCGCACCCTTGCTCAATTCCCCGACTCCCTGCTGGGCGACCCGCGACGCCGGCTGCGCTACTACGACCCGCTGCACAACGAGCTGTTCCTGGACAGGAACCGCATCTGCTTCGACGCCATCCTCTACTTCTACCAGTCGGGCGGCAGGCTGCGGCGGCCCGCCAACATCCCGCTGGACATGTTCCTGGATGAGCTGCACTTTTACGAACTCGGCGAGGACATCATCGACCGCTTCAAGGAGGACGAGGGCTTCGCCAAGGAGGAGGAGAGGCCCCTGCCGTCCACAAAGTGGCAGCAGAAAATCTGGATGTTGTTTGAGTATCCAGAGTCTTCGGGTGGAGCGAGGATCATCGCCATCATCAGCGTCATGGTCATCGTCCTCTCCATCCTCATCTTCTGCCTGGAGACTCTGCCGGACTTCAGAAACGAGAAGGAGCGGCGGGAGGTGAGGAGGACAGGTTGGCATGAAAGGTCATTTTGGGTGCAAAGGTTAAGCCCCCAATGCCCCGGTTACTGGGGCAGAATGTAGGGTTAGGGTTAGTTGTAGGGTTAGGGTGTTTTCGCATCCAATAGTCTTGTAGAGTCATCGAAATCGCAACATTTTGCTACACTTGCAGTTCGGTTCTCTTTCAGTTCACTGAGTCAAACTAACCACTCTCTGAAAAACCTGTTCCCCTACTCGCCTGTGGGGGCGCTGTACCAAGAACCGCTAAAGAAAACGATTGAAAAACCTCTGAAAATATTTTATTTTATAAGGAAAATTTATTAAAAAATACTTTTTTTACACATTCGTATAAACTGTTACTTTGTTGTGAAAGCATGTTATTAGATTAGTAGTGAAAAAATCAAGTTCCTTCACCTCCACTCGGCGCTCTAATAACTGGGAAGAGCCAGCAGACAGGAAGTCTTAGTGCTGTCTATCACATTCTTGTGTGACGCTGCTCATCCTCCCTCTCCTACCCTTGCTCTCTGCTACATTGAGCTAGCATAACTTGGTGTGAATGCTAATGCTAATAAGCATAGTCACCAAAATAATGGTTTTCTGGTAATGGTATGTTGTTTCCCATTGTTAGCACACTAAGCAGCATACATGAGGATGATTGACAGCGCTAAGACCCTCCTCCTGGATCTGATTGGTTGTTTATGGTCGGGAGCGTTGCCTTTTAGATTCACTAATTATCTATAATTTTAACAGATATATGTAAACAAACATATTCTTTTCTAAATGTTGCCAACTGCAGCTCTAATCTGCAGACAAGTGTCACCCTTTTTATGTCAAAATAAATGTTAAACATGAAGATGAGATGAAAAAAAGCGGGCAAAGCAGCAGAGAAAGCGAGCGAACCCGATCCAGTCAGACGGAGTGAAGACGTCATCCTGTCGGTGTCCAGTCTGAAGACGTTCAGCCTGTTTTCTCCAACAGGCACCTGCCGGAGTCATTCGGGAGATTCTTCAAAACCAGCCTGAAGTGAGAGTGAATGCGAGAGCCGGTCTAAGGTTACCAGACGGCTAAACTTAGCCTGGACGGCCGTTAGAGAGCATCGACACATAAACCGATGTCCGTATTAATAAACGCGGTGACTCACCGGCTCTGAAAGCGGCTTGGAAAAAACGGCGGCAGATCAGCTTTTCGCCGCAGGATGAAATTAGAAACGATGCAGCAGCGAACAGAAAGTCTTCAGGCTTTTTCATGAGGTTTTAGTTTAGGTTTAGATTTCTTCACTTTGTCTCCATCTTCTGTCTTTAAAATAAGATGGAAGATCTTGTTTTATAATAATTTTTTATTATTGGTGAAAAAGTACTAGTTCCATTGGCAGATTATTTCACTTGTCTGATGATGTATTTATTTAATGTTGACAGAAAAAAGGAGTACATTTCCACCAAACTGAAATTTTGACATTAAATTCAGAAATTTTCTACAAGGCGAGAAAACTAAAAAAAGTCTTTGAAAATAAATTTTTTTATTGCAGTGACAGTATTAGTTTTTTTTTAAAAAAAGTCAATATTAAGGAATTATTGACTTAAAATAGTCTCATATATCTTGTTGGAAAGTCACTTGTGTACCAAGATATTTGTATTAGAAACTTGTTTTTTTGATGAAAATCAAATAAAAATGAAAACATTTTACACAGTGCTGGCATCATCAGTCATAAACCCATTACTGCAGAAAATCAGAAATGAAATCCAAACCCAATCAGTTGCTTTCCAGTTTTCTTAGATGTTGATAAATGCATTGTGTTGCTTTCCAGTCGACATAAAAGATTTATGCGTGAACCAGCATTAAAGCTGCATCTGAAGGTGGAAGTCTAATGTAATCAAACTCAGATTAGTATCATTCTTTTGCCAAAAACCACTACAGATATTTTGCAAAACAACAAAAAAAGATGGGTAGCGAGAAACATTAAAGGCAAGTTTAATTTTCCAGCTGAAACTGATTTGATTTAATACTTTGGTGCAGTAATAAATCCTTCTTCCAGAGAGGTTACAGAGTTCATTAGGAGCTGAAAGAGGAGATGAGATGTTTTCTCAGCTGCGTGTTGATTTTGGAATATCGTTCATCCCTATCATTTGATTAATCCGAGCTGAATTATGAAAACAACAATCCAGATGAAACCTTGAAAAACACGAAGCCGCAGCATTTAGGTTGCATTATCAGGCCGTTTCAGCGCAGAGCCATCCGACGCTTTCTGTAACCTTATCTAACTTGTGAAAAGACGCTAATGCCAAGTTATGTCAGGCGAGCATTTTCCACCCAGATAAAAACAAACATCTGAGTTAAATGAAGCGCCAGATGTCTGTAATTCAAGCCAGAGTCACATGAACTTAAGGTTTATTTGTGTGTTCAGAAATAGAGAAAGTGATTTCTATAAAAGTTGGTGGGAGAGTGAAAAAGGAGAGGAGGGAAAAGGTTATCGCCGTATCGCAGACCTCATCACGGATGTTGAAGATGTTTCCCCTGCTGTGATCACGTCTCCATGCAGACGAAGATCTGCTCAGAAACCCAAGATCCAGACGTTCGAACTTTTAATCAAAGCTGTTTTACTGACCGCTGATTTATGCAGTCATAAAAATATTTACCAAACTCTTCAGACAATTTATTCACAACAGCTGAGGGTCTAATGATCTTATTTCTGAAAGTTTTCTTCTGTTTCTTTTTCACAACTCTAAACAATGAACCGTTGCAGCATTTGTGTGAAGAAACACAGAAAGTTTCATAAGTTTTATAGAAAAAAGACATATTTATAGAATAAAGTCATATTACAACTTAATTCTCTTAATATTATGTCTTCATTTTGGTAATTATGATTTATTCTCATAATTTTATTACTTTATTCTCGTAACTTTAGTTTTTCTGCTACTTTTCTGCAATATTTTTATTATTATGTAAATTATATGAATTACTTTCATATTGTTATTATTTATTTTAGAAAATAACACAGAAAAACTCCAACTTAACTTCATATTTTGGTCTGTCTGATTACATAATTTTTAAATATTAAACAACTGATATTTTGATGAGTTACTCAGTAACGTTTTTACTTGGATGACTAATTTTTCCTTTTGGTTTGAGTGAAACTATGTTGAAGTAGAGATACTTTTGCTTGAGTATCATTTTTGGGAACTATTTTCTGGATGAGGCAAAGATCAACTGGCCCCCGGTCACTGACTCCTCCATTCCCTGGACATTTTTCTAAAGTAGCACCAAAATCAGATATTTTAACTAAAAACAATCATAAAACCAACCGCAAAATCCCAAAAGAATTAACAAAAGGAAGAAACTTGTCATTTTCTCTGGTTGTGACGATTCCGTCTCCGTTTGTCTTTCAGCAATACACAACCACGCCTCACCCAACCATCCCCAACGTAACCATCCTGGTCCCGCCAAAGTTCTCCCCGTTCCAGGACCCGTTCTTCATCGTGGAGACCATCTGCATCTGCTGGTTCTCCTTTGAACTCATCATGCGCTTCATCAGCGCCCCGAGCAAAATTCGCTTCTTCAAGGACATCATGAACATCATCGACTTCTTGGCCATTTTGCCCTTTTTCGTCACAGTGGGAACGGAGCTGGCCAAGGACAAAGGGACGCCGCCGTCCGTCTCGCTGGCGCTCATCAGAGTCATCAGGCTGGTGAGAGTCTTCCGGATCTTCAAGCTTTCCCGTCACTCCAAAGGCCTCCAGATCCTCGGCCAGACGCTGAAGGCCAGCCTGCGAGAGCTGGCGCTCCTGATCTTCTTCCTCTTCATCGGCGTCATTCTGTTTTCCAGCGCGGTCTACTTTGCCGAGGTGGACAGTCCTGACACGTTTTTTACCAGCATCCCTGAGTCGTTCTGGTGGGCTGTGGTGACCATGACCACGGTGGGCTACGGGGACATAGTTCCTATAACGGTTGTGGGAAAGTTGGTTGGGTCCATGTGCGCCATTGCGGGTGTGCTCACCATCTCCTTGCCGGTTCCCGTCATCGTTTCAAACTTCAGCTACTTCTACCACCGAGGGATGGAGTGCGAGGACAGCAGGGAGTACCACCATGTCTCCACATCGCTCTGGGAAGACAACAAAGAGGACGACGAAGAGAACGACGAAGACGATGGGACGGATCAGGATCCTGAATTCATGGGGGATCGTGCGCTTCTGCATGAACAAAGCAGGGCAATATGTCCGCCGCTCAACGGGAACCTCTTGGCTGTGCTTTGTGCAGAACAGGGAGGAAGAGATCAGCAAGGGATGAAATTAACTCTCAAAGAACCTCTGGTTACCCAAGTGTGACAAAAAACATTTTCACTCTGACACTTTTTGCACGTTTATGTACTTCGTTTTGGGTCTCTGTTGCTACTAATAACAACCCAAATGCTTAACAAAACACTCAACCATTTTTTGGCAATAAGTTACTGTTTTTTGGTATCTAAAAAATTGAGCATTTTGAAAAATATACTGACTATTATAATGTCACAAATCATCAGTTACTGCCCTAGCAACCCAAGCTGAGCGTCAGCATGTTTGGTCAGCTGGTTTTACTGCTGTACAATGGCTGCTGGAAAAGATGAATGTTTTATTGTTGCGTTCTTGTTGGTTTTGGGTGCTTTTCAAAGATGCTCGATTGTATAATTGTGCATCTGTTTGCGGCCATTTCCACACGCGAGTGTAAACGTCGATTGGATTTAAAGTGACAAGACGCCCTAAAACAGGGAGCTCATTCTGAAGGAAGCTGAAAATAATCAACCGAAAATCTGATTGTCAAAGATGTTTTGTGTAGACCTTTCCTAAGCTGTTCAAGGAAACGTCACCTTTAAGGTACGACAGGTTGAATTTGAACACAAATTCAGCAGGTTACCTTGATTCTCGTTGCTCAGAGTTTTGTGTGACATTTTGCAAAGTCGAGAAGTAAACTTTGTTTTGTTTCCTGTTTGTTGTTTCTCTGGTTACTGCAAAGCTATGGCAGCGTTCGCCACCTTTAAAAATGTTCAAATAAATCAGACTTTCATGGCAAAATGAAACACTGAAAAATCCAACATTTTCATGGAGTTCATTTGTCGAGCATTAGAGAAACACTGCAAGAAAATAGTCATGAAATTACAAGCATAACGTTGTAATACGGCCTTGTTCTCGGAAATGTTTGTTTTCGCATGACTCTAACGCTCTTCTTAATGCAAAACATCAAAATCAGGCAAAATTAAGTAAAAGTAAATAATTACAAAAGTATTAGCACCACACTAAAAAAATTTAATTACAAGAATTTAAAAAATTCAAATTATAAAACAGAATTTATTTTACAAATTTAAAATAAGTTAAAAAATTACTTCAAATTATTGTTCTTCAAAATAATGAAACATTTATTCATATTATTTGAATATTATATTCAAGAACACTGCAAATAAAATACTACAATTTTCTTCTCATAACTGTTTTTCCTCACATGGCTCTAATTCTGTCATACAAAATAAGAAAATGAGGAAAAATTAAGTAAAAGTAAAAAGTAATTGTCCAAAAAATTACTTTTTCTTACAACAAGGGGGAAATGTTATCAGTGAAATAATCTAGTATTTAAAAAAAATCAGTCTTAAGGAATTATTTACTTGTTTAATTCTTGCTGAAAACTTATTAAAGTGTATAAATATATTTGTAGAACAGGAACGCTTGCAGAATTCTTCTTTTCGTATTATTCAGTCAGAATAAACGCTCCAAAGCAGCAAAAAATGTTTCTTCACCTGAAGTCGTTTGACTGCAGGTCTTTAAATGGATGCGTGTCGTTTATTAGGCTGAGGACGCCATGTTGTCTGCAGATGTTTCCATGTATACATGTACGTCCTTTACTTAGAAAAGATCATGTTTTATTTCTGCATGCCTTCCACATGACTCACAGTGCAGTGACTCCCGGAGAATGTGATGATCATGAAAATGAAAAGAGTTTTTCTTTTTGTTTTCTAAAGCATGACGAGGCTTAAAGCCGAGGCAGAAACACAACGGATGACGGATGATTCTGCTGCTGACATTTTTCCGGTTCTGTTGGGAAACGTCAGGATTTTATGAGTCAGGCTGGTGTGAGGAAGGATTCAACCTCTAGAGGTCAGACTGTCATAAAACAGACGCTTCCTTCTTTCACTGGCTTTGATTTATGACCGGACGCTTAAAGAAAATCTGCCATCTTAACTTGTTATCACTCATTTATACCACATGATCAAAAAGATTTAAGTCAAGATTAAGTTGTGAAACTTTCACTGCAGAACACAGATTATTTTGATATTACCTGAAACTGAAGCTACACTGCAAAAATACAAAACATTACCAAGTAATTTAGACTAGTTTAACATGCAAATACATTAATACACTTTAAATAAAGCAAAACTAACTTATAAGTAGCTTTCAGAAAAAAATAGGAGCTTACTCTAAGTCAACAATTTTCATAAAAAGTAATAGTTCCACTCTGCTATTATTTTTTTTTATAAATATTGAGTTATTGACTTAAAACAAGCTGATATATCTTTCTAAAAAGTTACTTTTGTATGTTAGTTTTGTCTTATTTTAAGGATATTTGGAGTAGAAACAAGAAAAAAAAATATTTTGTCCAGTTTCTAGTGCAAATTATCATTACAATTAAAATAAGACTAAATTAACTTAGAAGTAACTTTTTAATAAGAAATAGAATCTAATTTAAGTCAATAATAACTGAATATTGATGAAAAGTTCACCAGCAGATTATTTCACATATAACATGGGGGAAAATATCTTGTCATAAGCTAAATAATCTGTACTTTTTTATTAATATTAAGGAACTGTTAACATAATAGAGGTTCTAGAAAATACTTGGTAATATTTAGTGTTTTTGCAGTGCAGTCCCTTCATTTTCACTGAAACTCTCTGAATCCTTGAGTTATTTGGGAAACGTAACTTTTCCCTCTGCAGGGTTGATGTGTGGCGACCGGTCGGGCCAGAACCTGACACCGGCTGGTTCTTCTGCTGCCACTCCTTCGTCGCTGTGACTGTTTGCTTTGGGTCTTTGTCACGATGGAAGACGCGTCCGTGACTCAGCCTCGGCGTTTCTGGGCTCCTCAGTGCAAAACCATCCAAAACAGGAAGTTTCCGCCTCCTGCTTTCCTGCCAAGTGGAAAGTAAGTCAAGTTTCTAGTCTGCGTGAATAAAGTTGATTCTGATTCATGATTTTAGTCCAAAATATCAAGATCAGAAGGAGTTTGGTTCTGTTTTTTCATCTTGATTTCTGTTGTTTTGATTTTGTATTTTTGACGTTTCTTGTGTGAATTTGACTTCCTGTTCATTTTGACAGTCTGAGTCGTTTTGTTTCTAGTTTTTCTTCAAGCGGTTAGAGTATTATTCAGCTAGCATAAATCTATAAATGATTACTATATTCAAAAATATGGTGATTAATTTTAATTTCTCTCTTTAAGTAAGTGATCAGGCGCAAGGCGGATTTGGTTTTTTGTTTGTCCAATCTTCGATGTGACGGCTAAAGATTATTAAAACTATTTTATGACCAAAATGTTTTGTTCCACGGGTCATATAAACTCTGCCAGTAGAATTAGTACTTTAAATAAATATTAAGGAATTACTGACTGAATATTTTTCTGAAAAGCTACTTGTAAGTTAGTTTTATTTTATTTCAAATATTTACTAAGATATTTGCACCGACACTGGTAAGATTTTGTGTTTTTGCAGTTTTTAAATGAACATTTATTTATAAAACTGCATAATTTTACTTCACAAATATAAAAGCTTTATATCAGAGCAGCACTACAAACCCAAACAAAAGCAGAGAAAATGTGAAAAAGGTCAAGATGCACTTGAGGCGGTTTTCTGATGATCGCTCAGCTCATTTAGGAGCTTTAGGACAAAAACCATTAAGAGCCGACATGGTGACCCCGAGGTCAACAGCTGCTCCGGTCAGTGTCAGGTGTTTCAAAGATTTAATATCCTCAAACCCAAAGGCACAAGATTCCCTAAATGTTTACACACACACGCACGCGCACACACACACACACACACACACACACACACACAGAGACACACACACACACACAGAGAGACACACACACACACACACACAGAGACACACACACACACACAGAGACACACACACACACACACAGACACAGACACACACACACACAGAGACACACACACACACACAGAGACACACACAGAGACACACACACACACACAGAGACACACACACACACACACAGACACACACACACACACACACACACACACACACACACACACACACACAGACACACAGAGACACACACACACACACACACATCCCCACACACACACACACAGAAACACATGCACACACACACAGAGACACACACACACACACACATCCCCACACACACACACACACATCCCCACACACACACACAGAGACACACACACACACACATCCCCCCACACACACACACACACACAGACACACACACAGACACACACACACACACACACAGAGACACACAGACACACACACACAGACACACACACAGACACACACACACACACACATCCCCACACACAGACACACACACACACACACATCCCCACACACACACACACACACATCCCCACACACACACACACACACATCCCCACACACACACACACACACACACAGACACACACACACACAGAGACACACACACATCCCCCCACACACACACACATACACACACACACGCATACACACAGAGACACACACACACACACATACACACACACGCATACACACAGAGACACACACACACACACACACACACAGAGACACACACACACACACACACACACACACACGTTTCTCTCAGTGACAGAAAAACCTGTCGTCTAAAATCAGGTTCAAACGTTTCTAAGCCAAGTTTTCAAACTTTTGACACTGGAGATAAAAACAATAGTTTCAATGAACTATCATATTTTATCATTTATTAGTTATCAATGCTTATGATTGTGTTATAGATATATAAACAGATACAGATTCTGCAGCAGCGCTGACGCTGCCGGGCCTTATGCTGTCTGGGAAGAATGAAAGTGATTGACGTCTTTGCGGCCATCTGCCGCCCTGCGGCGCGTCGCCGTCTCTGGCTCTTCTTTGAGCGGATTAAACGCGTTCGGATCGCTGTGTGTTGTGACGTCTCTGTTCATCCTGTAATATCTTTGTCTCTGGGATTTTTCTGACCCCTTTCTGACAGCAAATCCTTCTGCAGATTGCACAAGATGTTTTTTTAAAAAACTAAAACGAATCATAGTTACTTTAAATAAATCTATAAGGTTTTATTACAATATACACAGAACCTGGTGATGTGAATCTGATTTGGGACTTTAGGGGTGAAGGACGGTGGTCGACATACAGAAATTAAATGACAAAATCAGAATAAAACACCAACAGATTTAAACATACAACATTAAAACAGCATCGCACACAAACCACAACAAATAAATGTACAAACCTCACATGATTTGAGTAATATTACCTCGGAAGAGAGATTCAGGAAGGCGAAGAAGTGTAAAAAAATAACATCTGCTGGACGGATTCATCGTTTTATGCTTTCAAATTTACATCTTCAGCATTCTGGCAGACACATTTAAAGAAACTGAGATCTGATTATAATCAGATCAATAAATAGTTTATAAGCAGAAACTTTTGCAGCTGGAACTGAAGAAAAACTTTTCAGAACAAGTTCAGATATTTTTGACTGTTTTAATTTATTAAATAAATGAGAGTTAATAAAATAAATTAAAAATGTGTCTGTTTTAGGAAGGAAAGAATTAAAGAAGGAAAGAAAAACGGAAGAAAGAAATTCTGGAAAATCTAAGAAATTTTCAATTTAACTTCAGAAATTTTTGAGAATGAAACTTTCTCAAAAAAATTTAATTTTCATCTTTTTTGAGAAAGTTGAGAATTAAACTCTCAAAAAGTTCAGTCAAAACTTTTTGACTTTTGAAACTTCTAAGTTATTTTCTAGCAAATTTATGACGAAGGAAGGAATGGAGGGAAAAAATCTAAAACATTTCAGAAATTTGAGGAAAAAAAATTTACTTTTGAAATTGTCCGCTTTTTTTCTAGAAAATTTATGATGTAGGAAGGAATGGAGGAACGGAAGAAAGAAAATCTAGAATTTGTTTCTAGAAATCTCTGGAATTTTCTAGAAAAAAACTTAAGACATGTTGAGATTAGTTTCAGAAATTCTTGAGAAAAAACTTGGAAATTTTCTGAGTTTCAAAAATACAAATTTTGGCTTCTCAGAAAATTTTGAAACTCAGAAAATGTCCTGAAGTTTTCTAGCAAATTTATAAAATAGGAAGGAAGGAAGGGAAGAAGGAAGGAAAGAAGGAAGGAAAGAAGTAAGAAAGGAACGGAAGAAGGAAGCAAGGAAACAAGCAAGGAAGGCAGGAAGGGAAGAAGGAAGGAAGGGAAGAAGGAAGGAAGGGAAGAAGGCAGGAAGGAAAGAAGGAAGGAAGGAAAAAAGGAAGGAAGGAGGGAAAAAAGGAAAGAAAAAAGGAAGGAAGGAAGGTGGAATGTCAAAGTTTGTGGCCGTTGGTCATGGAAACGCAGCTTGTGTGAGTTTCTGCGTCGTCTCTACTGGATGTTTCTCGGTTTTGATGCTGAAAGTGGAAACGTGTCGTCAAACCAAGACAAACAGACGAAGATGACGTCACGGTAAATCGCTGGGTGAGATGCCGCAGCGCCGATCGTACGCGGTGTCGTCGCTCTCCTCGCCGTCGCTCACTTCGCCCAGAACTCGCTCTCTGTCCTCTTCCTCCTCCGTTTCGCTCTCTGGCCTCAGGCGTTCCCGCTCCCGCTCTCTGTCCCGCTCTCTGACCCGGATCCTGTCGCGCCCCCGATCCCGATCCCGATCCCGATCTCGATCGCGATCTCTGTAGCCGCGCGGCAACGTTGAAACCTGAGAGCAGAGAGAAACTCATCAGAGCATTATTGATCAATGTAAATTTACATAACGGAGAATCAGGACAATTTTACATAGAAGAGAAAAAAAATCATCGAGATTTTCTAGAAAAAACAAGAACATTTCTGAGCTTTGCTAGAATAAAAATATTTTTGACAAAAATAAATTAAAATTTTTGTTTTCAAAAGATTAAAAAAATTCACTTTTGACTCAAACACTTTTTTCTGAAAAATTTCTAAGATTAATCTCAAAGTCTAAAAAAAGTTTGTTTTTCGTTTTGCAGATCTTTAGCTCGGAAATCTCATTTTTCAAACAAATTTCTGAGATTAATCTAAAAATTTCTGAGGGATTTGAGCTTTTTTCTGGAATATGTTTTAGATTAACCTCAACATTTTTTTGTTTTTTGGTCTAAATTTTCAAGCTCAGAAATTTTTTACTTTTAAAAAGTTTTTCTAGAAATGTTCTGTTGTAATCCCAAAATTTCAATATCTTTTTCAGCAAATTTTTAACTTTTCAAACTCAGAAATGTCTCTTTTTTAATTTGTGCTACTAAGATATGCTAACATTTGTGAGCATTTTGGTGGAAGTTCCTCCTCTTTTTTGTTGTAATTTCTGTGTATGGAGGCCCTAACGTGGTAAAAGTCATGTCTCAGTGTTGGGGGATACCTGGTTGTCGTGGCTGGGCAGGGCGGAGTAGCCCGGCTCCGTCCTGCAGAGGAGGCGAGGCGAATGAGTGCGGAAAGGCCGAGGGGAATGGGAGCAGACGGAGCGCGGGGAGGGAGAGCGAACGGAGTGAGGTGACGGAGATCGGATGGAGCAGGAAGGTGAGTAAGTGGCGGATTGGGACTGGGACAGAACGTTGCTGTGATGGTTCATCTTCGGGGGGCGAGGGGAGCGAGGCGGCAGCTCTGGCGGCTTCAGCGGGTCGACCAGGTCCATTTCGGTGAAAATCGGCGGCGGAGGAATGAAGTCCAGCTCCTCCTCTGTCGGGAGCATTTCCGCTGCATCGAGCTCCGCCAGCTCGGCCCTCGATAAATGATCCACGATCCCGGCGCCAAACGAATCCCCAACCACGTTGATGGAGGTTCGCATTCGGTCACTGAGTGGACAGAAACAACCAGGAAGTAAAGTCGTGGGTTTGCCAACAGAGATGTATACACACGGACACTAGGAGGTGCTAGAGCGCATGCACCTGTTGTTCTGCAGAGAAAAAGTGCCCTTTTCAAATTTTGCTTTTACAAAGTTTTTCTATGTGGCCCAAATGAGCATTTCTGGATTTGTATTACTGATGCTGCACGTTTTTGTAATATTGCAGGAAACAAAAACATTTTGACAATTGAGATTTGAGACCATGCTAAGAAAATTAAAAAAAATTATGAGAATAAAGTTCTAAAATTATGGCTAATTTTAGGACTTATTTAGTCATATTGTTACGACTTTATTCTTGTAACTGCAGTTTTTCAATGTTATTACAAGACAGAATTTCTGTTGAGATTAACCTCAGAAATCTTTAGAAAAATTATGAAAATTTTTTAATTTCAAAAGTCAAAATTTTCTACTTTTGAAACTTGGAAAGATGAATCTCAAAATCTCAGTTTTTTTTTTACATTTCTTTTACTTTTGTATTAAGAAATTTTCTTGTTTTTCCTAAAACAATTTCTGCTTCTGAAAATTGGGTGCAATAATAAAAAATTACAAGAATTTTTTTTTACATATTTTCTTTTCATCAATTTATAATAATTTAGTAATTTAAATAATCCTAAAAAAAAAAAGTAAAATGCACTTAAAATACATCAATTAGTTTTTTAAACCCCAAAATGTCTGTAAATGCCGCTGATCTCCAAAATAATTTTACTGGCTGCCTCAGGAAAGATACTGACGACTCATAACTAGTTGACATAACCCATATCAAACATAAAGCTTAAACCAGAAATTTACTCACCCTACAAAAAGGCGCATAACCGTTTTTGTCATTAAATCAGACTAAACATTTTGTATTTTAGGTCAAAAAGAATGAAAATTTACTTATAAAACGTCAGACGCATTTAAAATGTTACTGTTAACGTTTTGGAAATAATAATAATGGAAAATTTAGAGTGAAATGTGTGATAACCACACCCTGACTTTGGGGAACAGGGGTGGCAGCATCATTAATTTCTGTAAGATGATGACATCATGATGACAGAGCGCGGTGTGGAAATGTTGAAACATCATCATCATCAGCCACCAGGTAAAAGCTTGGACAAAAATAGGTCAAAGTCTCAAAAGGTGTGTGTGAGAAAGTCAGACAGAAAACCTGAGTCAGTTTGACCAGATCCGTCTGACAGGGAGCCGTTTCTAAAGATACACAGGAAAAAACTAACAGCAACAATTGGATTTATTTAGTTTATTGGGGAGGAAAAATGTAGAGGTTCATGTTTCAAAGTCAGATTTTCACCAAGTTATTCACATATTTACAAATGTATGAATTTAGTTTGAGTTCCAAACAAAATTTTTAATTTAGAGATATTCAGTTTACAAACTATATATTTAACTTTCAAATTAAATATTTAGGTATAAAACTAAAAATTTAATTTGGAGCCCAACTTAAATTTTATTTCAAACAAAATATTGAATTTGAAAATTGTGTTTTCAAATTAAAACACCTACTTTTAAATATTTCAACCCAAATAAATATTTCTAAATAATTAATTCTAATATTTAGTTCAAAATTAAATAGTTGTAAAGGCACATTCACTTTGAAAACTAAATGTTTAGTTTATAAACAAAATATTTAACTTTCAAATTAAATATTAAGTTATAAAGCTAATAAATATTTAACCTGGAGTTATATGGTTTGTTTGCAAACTAAATATTTTACTTTAAAATCAAAACAGTTTATAGACTAAATATTTACCTCACACTTAGATATTTACATTACAAACTAAATGTTTGGAGCATTAATTTTTAGTTTGAAGGAAAAATAATTACTAAATTACAAATTTAGCTCTCAAATTAAATATTTAGTTTGGAACATTTGACTTTGAGTAATGAAAACATTGTTTTCTCTATTGCAGGCTAAAAAAACCAAATTATTGGTTTATTATCGAGTGACGTCACAAACGGCTCAGGAGAAAAGGGCCAAAGTTGCAGCAGTGGATTGTGGGAACTTTGTTGAGTGGTACTCAAATCTCTGACCCAAACATCTTCTTTTTGTCCTCCGCATTGAATCCAATGTTTGTTCAAATTTAGCCTTGCCAGTTTACACAACTGCACAAAACAAATAAACAAACAAAAACCAGAACTTACTAACAAATGTCTCAGAGCGAAGCCAATAGCTGCAGATGATTTGATATTTTCAGTCCCTGCTCACCAGACTCCTTTACTCACAGTAGCCAGTCGACGGCGATCAGCAGACTGATGTCCTGAGTGGGGAGGCCGACGGCGGTCAGGATCAGCAGCATGGTCACCAGTCCGGCACTGGGGATACTGGCGGCTCCAACGCTGGCCAGGGTGGCCGTCATACTGCCAGAATTTAAAATATTTTAAACTCTGCAAAAAGAGACCTGACTAAGAGAACTCTAGCTGATGTGTTTAAAGGGAACCTCTTGTGGAAACATTCACATGTTAACGTTTTGTACCTTCATTTGGATCGACTGCTTCTAAAAACAGCACTTAGAAAAACAACCAGGAAGGTTCTGGCAACAACTTGATGCTTGTTTATGTCCGGAAAATTAGCCGTTTAAAAACTTGTGAGAACTTCGTTGAATGTGATTATTAAGCCAGCTTCCATGGGCAGTGCGCCGTTACATAGTAACCACAACAGAGTGTGGAGCTCCAGCACATTTGGTCAGCTGGTTTTATTGCTGTACAATGGCTGCTGGAAAAGACAAGTGTATTGTCGTTGGCTTACCATCCAGAAACCACTTGCTGCATTCTTGTTGGTTGTGCAGGAGGCTCTACTAATGCTTTTCAAAGACATTTTTCATATAATTGTGCATCTGTTTTCAGCCATTTTCATGTGCAAGTGTAAACATGACGTTGGGGGTTGAAACTTTCATTCTCTAAGAGTGATTTTGTGCAAAAACATGTTTCGTATCCCCATAAACTAATCCTAAATGTTCAAGGAAGAATAATAAGTCATCTTTAAATTTGTCACCTCGCATGAACCCAGTTTGTTCATAAAGACAGACTGTGGCCTCAACCACCACCTAATTTTTATCCTGGCTCGAAGCTTTCCTGTAAACTCAGCATCACGTGAGAACGTATGAACCGAAGAAACGCCGAGCGGACGTTTCTGTGAAGTATTTCCAACAACATTAGTGAATGAAGCTGTCAGAAAACATTTAACAGAGAGGATTAATGGTACAGTAAACGCAACAGCCAGTCTGAGCGTTCTGGAAACCCTCAAAACCTGAATCAGCAAGTTCAGACGGTTTAATGGCAGCTATTAATCCGCATTAAGACATTACTTCATTAACCTTAAGTAGCCCATAAAGGCGCCGAATGCGACTGGAGGACGAGGAAAAATTTCACTTTATACATACTGTAAATTTTAGAGAAACATTGAAACTCCTTAATCTGATTTTGTTCTTCAGATTTTTATTATTTTATTTTATTCTCTAAAGAGTTTTTGCGGCGCTAGTAGCTCATATTTTCGACAGTAGGCAGACAGGGCGAGGAGAGGCCTCAGTGCTAACCCCCTGCGCCACCGCAGCACGCCCCGAAAACAGATTATTGAAAGAAAAATAAAACATAAAGTAACTGCAAAAGTTAATGGATGAATGGACAAACGAATAGATGTACAAATGGACGAACAGAGAGGTGGATTATTTTCGTCTTTATCAGAATCCCACTGCTGCCCTTTTTACTCAGATTAATTTCATTTTGCTAAATTAGCGACCTCACATGAAAACAAAACTCTCTTCCTCCAGGATTGTTTCCTCTCTACAGAATCTGATCCGTTCTCCGTTACAACAGCGGTAATAATTTATTCACGATGACCCGTTGTTGTCGTTTTTCTTTTCTTTCGCCACAAACCGTCAGAAATCCGAGTCGCGTCTCCGTTTGTCTCCGACCGCCTGCAGCATGCGGGGAATATTTCAGAGCAGAGGAAAATGCTTTCCAGCGCGTTTCAGGAATTACGTTGTGGAATTTAGTGGGGCACAGACATTGATGGAAAAAAAAAATAAAAATACAATAAACAATTTCAAAGTGCTGGGCATTATTTGCAACCCGCAGCCATAACAAGCTGAGTCCCGTCCAAGCAGACTGGTTCCAATTAAGACTTAATGTTCAGCCGAAACCTCAGACATGGGAAAAAATGTCTGATTGCTTCTTTGCTGCATTCATTTTAGATTTTCAGTCCCCCACTCGCTGCCATATATCATAATAATCTGCGTTAGTCATGCAACTCCATCGAAAAACGCCTTGAGTTTTGTTTAGATTTGGTTCAACTGAACGCATTTTCATAAGCAAACTTAATGTTTCATGCAGAATGCGCTGGGAATATCCGAGCTAATTTACTTTTCTAAACAAACTTTGACTCTATTAATATTGCTACTGTGAGAGAAATTTATTAATGAGTTTTATCTGGTTATGTTTTTGTCTTAGGGTCTGAACGGAACCACAGATACAAACAAAAAGCAGTGAAAGATTCATTTTAGTTGTTAAACTATGCAATTAATATAATTTACAACCCTGGTGTTGCTGCGTTTCGCTCTCATGTAAGGCTAAATCTCCAGCTGTTTGCATTTACAGCTTTATCCGCACTGTTTCCCGAGCAGTTCTGTTTCTGGTCGCAGCAGAAAAATGTGTTTGTCAGGAGGATTTTCACAGAAATCCCAAAGAAAATCAGTGAAAAAAGCTGACAGTCGAATCAGAATGAGCTCATTAAGAACGTGTTAGGACATGTTACTTCTGGGTCCTTGTATTTATAATTTGGTTTCATTAGATTATTTCACTTATAGCAAAACATTTTCTCCATCTAATAAGTGAAATAACTAGTCAGTATTTTGGATAATTAAAATCTTTATCCAAAGTTTATCAATCTTTGAGAGGGCGTACTAGCATTATTATAAATTTATGGAAGAGGATTAGTGCCACTGGAAAATAAGAAAAGAAGATTTCTGAAGTTTTTTTCTCTGAATTTTTATCCTTATTTTTTCAGGATTCAGATTTTTTTCGGAATTCTGATTTTTATTCCCAGAATTCTTCAGCAGGAAACAAAACAGTTCCAGGTGTCAGAACTCCTGCTGGTTAAGAGCCAAGGATTAAAAATGAGTTTTCACACAGCTTTTAAACTTTTCCAGGAGCCGATGTGAAGCCACAGTTTAGTCTTCAGTCAGAGGCCTCCTCAGATTGCGAGACTGACTGCTACTGGAGATCCTTCCTGCCCACAGCGACTCGGACAAAATGATTTAGGACCACATTTAATTTCTCTGTCGTATAAGTGAAATATTCCTGAGTTGCAACTTCGTTAAGTCTGAATTACGATGAGATTTGACCGTTTATCCATAAACCTAATTCTGACTTTATTGCTGTTAGTGGCAGAAACATTTTACAGGTGGCCTGGAAATGTGAATATCTGCGAGAAACATCCGACAAAGTACAAATTGTAAAAGCTGCCGGGCCAAGTTTTCTGACACAGCTGGTAAAAAGCACCGTCTGTTTGTGTGTGAGAGGAAAACGGCTTCACTTATCTGGTAAATCTGACAGAGTGCTCTCTGCTTTCAAAGCTTCAGCCAAACCTCCTATTTAAAGCTGTCTAAGCTAATCCTGCGCTGTCTGTTATCTCCAATGGCGATCTGTTCTGTGCGGCAGGCCGCTCCCTTCTGCATCCCTCTGTAGCTACACATATTAGGAATTATCTTTCTGACCAAAATGGTTCTGACTGAATTACAAGTGAGATTAGAAGCTCGAAGCGAGATGTTTAAATTAGGTACTGATGGTTCTACTTTAGCATAAAAGCAAAATAATTTGTGAAAAGATAAAAAATAAGAACAAAGTGAAACCCTGGCTACTTTTTCAGGTCAGCGCAGCGAGCCAAATGTGGTGTAAACTGGTTGTAAAAGGTGAATTATTGCTTTTTGGAAGCGACAGTAAATGAAACAGCTGAAAAATAATATATATTCCTGGAAAGATATGAAGTTTGGCAGCAGATTTTATACCTCAAAGCAGAAAATTTAACAAGAAGAACAAAGACAGGCTGTTTATACCGTCTTAAACTAAAGACCTTTGGGTTCAACAGGGTTTTGTTTCGACCCAACACACAAATCTGATGTATTCTTAACATACAGGAAAAATCCACACAGAAAAACCTGAAGAAGAGACTTAAAAACGAGATTTCAGTCAAATTTATGCAACAAGAATCAAATAAAAAGTGAAGCATGTTGTGCATGCACTTAAATCCAGTTTGCAGCTTGTAATGTTGCTGAACGAAGCTGTGACCAACAGAAACATCTTACAGGATCTAATTTATTGTTTATACTGAAGTTTTTATCCCCTTTGAATTGCTTTTCTGACAATGACAGCCACAAACCTCAATGTGTTTTATTGAGAGTGAGACCAACACATGGAAAATGAATCATGTGTTCTCCAATATTTATGTTTGACAATTAAAAGCCTTGTGGTCATTTTTCACATTTTCTTACAAAATCAAGCAGAAGATTTTGTGCAGGAATAACTGCATTTCCATCACTTGTGTGCATAAAAATTGTCAATATTCCACTATTGCTAAAAAAAGAAAAAAAAAACACACAATTGTGGCGTTTCCATGACATAAGAAATTAGATTAAAATCAAAGTCTGCTCAAGCAAGAAGCCATTAAAATAAAAAAAACTTTTTCCAGTTCTTGTTTTTCTTCTTTTAGTGTTGATATTTGACTTGTGTGAGGCGGAAACATTTGTTTTCCATCGCAATTTTATGGCATACAATAATTTCAATACAGCCGAAAAACTACCAGATCCTCACGCAACACGATTTTTTTTTTAAATTGCTGTTTCCATTTAGCAAATTTATTTTGTAAGTTAAATTTTCGCAATTTAAAGGTCAACAAAAACGCAGCCATTGGTTTTTCATTTTGACAAAAGCCTTTATAAACTTCTTTTATTGAATATTTAAAATCTAGAACTATGAGCCTCTGATTAATGTTCACTTGCACCAAACCAATATTTTGGATTTTGGCCCACCTGACGGTGACGATCTGTCCGCCGTCCAGTGAGATGTCGTTCATCTGGGCGATGAAGATGGCGGCCACCGCCTCGTACAGCGCCGTGCCGTCCATGTTGATGGTGGCGCCTATTGGCAGCACGAAGCGAGTCACCCGCTTGTCAATCTTCAGGTTTTCCTCCAGGCAGCGGAAAGTGACCGGCAGCGTCCCCGCACTGAAAAAACACCAACACAAAATATAAGATTTAGCGCCAATTTTCAAGGATGAGAAGCAAAGAGTCATAAAATATGCAGACAGGTGGTGTGAGACATAAGCGCAGACGTGTGGAGGGAAGGTGAAGGGGTAAAGATGAATAAAAGGCGGCAGAAACTTGAGCCGGGTGACAGCCTCTTCCTGACAGCTGCTGCCGCCACTGTTTCAATCCCTCAGTACGTGAATTACAGGAGTCTGATTCCTGGCCCTGCTCAGCTCTGCCCATAATATAATTAGAGAAAACGTTGATAGGATTAGCCGACTTTCACTAAAACCCGGCTGATGTGCCAGAATGACATTTGGTTCCAGCAGATTTCCAGCCCAGAGCCCGACGTTTACAACCTGGGATCTGTCCGACAGCCGGCACTCACACGTAGCGATACACTCAAAAAAATACACATGGTTTGTTGGCGCAACTTGAAGAACTACGGCCTCTAAAAGCGACCTAAAAAAAACACCCAGGCAGTTTTTGGCAATAACTTTAAATTTTTTGTCTGGAAAATTAGCCGTTTCTAAAACCTTCCGGATTGTAACGTCACAATTACATTATTTATATAAATTATTTTCATTTTGGTCCTTAAAATACCAAACTTTACACATACATTATATTTTGATCTGCTTTATTATGTGATGTTTTAAAAAATATCTAAAAATCGTGTTAAAGGTGAAGGTCGAGTTAAAGGTGAAGGTCGAGTTAAAGGTGAAGGTCGAGTTAAAGGTGAAGGTCGAGTTAAAGGTGAAGGTCGAGTTAAAGGTCGTACCTGCTGGCGGTCCCCAAAGCTGTGATCCAGGCCTGGAAGATGCCGGAGTAGAAAGCAAATGGGCTTTTTCTGGTGATTGCGAAGAAGATGGCGGGCAGGATGAGGCCGCCGTGGATCACCAGGCCCACGATGACCGTCACCATGTACATCCCCAGTTGCCTCGCAACCATCTCAAGGTCGCCAATGGCGGCGATTTTACCGGCAATCAGAGAGGCGATGCCGACGGGGGAGTACCTGAGCAACCGGGAAGGAGAAATGAATGTCATCCAACTATCATCCAGCTGTCATCCATCCAACCAACATCCAACAACCATCCAGACATCCAACTATCATCCATCTGTTTTTGCAAAACACCTGTGTACTAAAGGATGTTTTTTTCAATTATCAATTCATTAAGAAACTTTATTTTCCACTCCAATTTATGATCAATTAGCTCTGCGCTGATTTGGTGCTTTAAAATCAACATTTTCCTGATTTTATTCCTATAATAATTCAAACTGTGAGATTCAAAATAATTCCTGCGATCAGATTGTTTCTCCCCCAGTGGAGCATTTCCTCTGACACATACTGGGATCTCTGGTTTCACCACAGTTGTTCCCATTCATAAATTCAGACGGCTCTTCTGGGAGACCCGGTTTGAAGCGAAGCTCGCCTTTAAGCCCCGCCCCCCGCGGCTGGGCCAATCACAGTGGCGGCCTGCTGCTGCAGGTCTGCCGCTGCAGGTCAGCTGCAGCGCGCTGAAATCCCGGACAGTTGCTGTTTGTTGGAGCATCCGGCGGGATGGATGCGTTTTTTTCCTCTTCTGTTTACAGTGGAGTCTGTGTTTGGCTCGCCCTGACTAAAATGTTTACACTGAGTGAGTGATGCGAACAGGACACAGTTTCCTTTGGAGTCCAGCTGCACACGCACTGTAAAAACAATAAAGTATTTCTGGTCTAGTTTCTACTGCAAATACTTGTTGTCATTAAATAATTCCTTAATATTGATGAAAAGTGTTCAGAAATTTAAATGTTGTTTTGGAGAAAATTTAGGAGGTTTTTTTAAACAATCTTTTTAGTTTTTTGGCAGAAATTTCCTCCTTTTTTTCTATCTGTAATAACGCCAAGTCGCTGTTCAAAAACTAACTTTTTAGCAAGATATTGGAGCTTGTTTTATATCAATAATTTCTTAATATTGGTAAAGAAAAACCCAGTTACATTGGCAGATTATTTAATTTGTAACAAGACATTTTTACTATGTTGTAATGAAATAATCCGTCATTGGACCTAGAAGTTTTTCATCAATTTTAAGTAATTATTTACTCTAAACAATGTACTATATCTTGTTGAAAAGTTATTTCTTAGTTTTTGCACAATGAGGGGAAAAGGTAAAGTAAATAACTTTAATCTGCCAGTGGAACTGGAACTTTTCCATCAGTTTTAATGAATTATTAACTTAAAACAAGCTCCTTTAAGAGGTGGAACTTGAACATTTGTTTAGTTTTGTTGCTAATGTCCAAGGATATCACCCACCAGAAACTAAGCTGAAATTATTTGGTAAGATTTGTTGTTAAATGTGTTAAATGTCAAAGGTCGTGGCTTTTTAAGTTCCAAAACCAAAGTTAACCCAAGAAAAAGCTGCAGGTATCTGGTTTCTGAATTCGCTTTGTATTTCATTATTTCAAAAACATGTTTATTTCTAGCAAAAATAGAGTCAAAATTTTATTTCTTACAACTTACATGTAAGAAAAAGTTAACTTAATTAGATCCTTCCAGTTCAAGCACCAGAGAGATTTTGTGTTTTTACAGTGAGAGCTGGCGTTTCTCTTCCGTCTCCCGTTTCCTTTCCCATCCCTCCTCTAAGAGCCACTTCATCGTCTATTTCTGCGCGACTTATTGGGAGTCCTGCAAAGCCTCAACTCGTGTTTTCTGCTCTGAAGTCCTGCTTTCACACGCATCTCTCAACAACTCCTCTCCTTTTATTCCCCGCCGCCAAGCTGCTCCTCTGCCCGCTAGTCGTGGATCCATTTCATTTTGGAGATTCTCCACCCCGGTTCCCCTGGGATCCGCTACATGGCTCCTGCTACTCCCCAGCATACCACAGACTCCAGAGCCTAACTCCTTCCATCTGTCCGTGTCCCTCACCAACACGCACTGCTGCAAAAACACTAAATCTTACCAAGCATTTCTGTTTCCTTTCTACCACAAATATCGTAATACTCTTGAAATGAGACCAAATTAATTTTCAAGTATCTTTTCAGCTCCATTTAAAAGGTTTTTTTAGGTAAATAATTTCTGGATCTGAAACAGAGAAGTCTACTTTAGACTAAATATTACAGTTACAAACTCGAGATTAGGCCTGAAATCTGGGTGTCGTGATGACCTCTGACCTGAACCTTCAAAGTCACATAAAGAGAGTTACAAAGTCGGTCTTCTAGTAAGTTTACTTTTACTGAACTACTGTACTTCTTACTTCCACTTGAATAACTTTATCATAAGGTATTTTTTACTCTTACTTGAGTAAAGTTTCTATAGTTTCTACCCACTGAATGAAAAACAAAAATATGTGTGCGTGTGTGTGTGTGTGTGTGTGTGTGTGTGTGTGTGTGTGTGTGTGTGTGTGTGTGTGTGTGTGTGTGTGTGTCAGACAGACACACACCTGCAGTTCCTGCTGCATTTTCATAAGTTTGGTAGAAAGAAAATTGATTTGGAAAACGTTTTTAATCTTTCCAATTATATGAATTATTTTTATTTTAATCTTTAAAACACCAAAAATCTCACATAACTTTGCATTTTGGTTTGTTTGACGATGTAATTTTCAAATTTTAAACAACGAATGTTTCAATCAGTAACTCAGTATTTGAATGGACTTTTTACCAAATTCGTTTTTATACTTATTGAATAATTTCTTGGGTGGCAACTTTTTACTTTTATTTAGGTAAAAATATGTTAAAGTATTGCTACTTCTGACATTTTACCCACCTTTGCTTACAAGTAACTTTTCAGCAAGATATAGAGGCTTGTTTTAACTCAATAATTCCTTAATATTGATGAAAATGTTCTAGTTTCACTGACAGAATAATTCACTTATAGCAAGACATTTACAAACTATACTAAGGAATTATCAACGTAAAACAAGTTACTTATAAGTTAGTAGTAAGTTGGCAGGATTTTGTGTTTTGCAGTGAACATAATCTCTCCATCTTCCTTTCCTTTTCGGTCTTCATGTTCCCACAATTTGTCTCCTGTAAACATTAGTCACTGCCCGCTGCTGACCTTCTCTGTGGCATCTTCCCAACATCAGAGCAATGCCGCCGTCTGCGTCTGAGAGCAAAACCAGACACGCGTCTGCAAGCAGATACTGACCACATGATGATGGAAACCATCGTCATGATGATTTCATTCAGGATGTTGAAGAAGTCGCACATGACTCTCCCACGCTCGCCCATCCTGCCCATGCAGATCCCAAAGGTGATGAAGAAGCCGATCAAGCCTGGAAGGGCAAACAGAGGAGTTAGTTTACTGCCAAAATAAACACGAGCAGAAGCACGCAGACTAAAGACCTGTTAGCTATGAACTCACCAAGAACATTCATGCCCCATTTGTATTCCAGTTTTTTTCTGTTCACCACCACCGGCTCGGTTTGGTTCGGTGCCGTGACCGTCACCTGTTTCAACACTGTCTGCACCTACAGGAGGATTTCAGACTCATAAGAGGTTTATTAACATCTCAGCAGATGAAGAATTAACTTTAACTTTACATTTTTATGATGTTTTTTATTGATGTTGCGTACATTTTTGTGCTTTGATTTTGGGGTCTGCTTCTAAAAAGACTCCTAGCACTTAAAAAACCCACTCGGCTGTTTTTGGGATTAATTTAATGATTTTTGGTGTCTGGATAATTACTATTTTCAAAAATATTCTGAATGTACACTGCAAAAAGTATATGGGTCTACATTCTAGTGCAAATATATTAGTATACTTGAAATGAGACAAAACTAATTAACAAGTAACTTTTCAACAGGAAATAATTCAGCAGTAATTCAAAATGTACTTTTTCCATTGGAAGTTTACTTCACTTATAACATGGACAAAATTATTGTTCTAAGTAAAAGGGTAGAGTCTACATAAGGGTAGAGTTGGGTCACTTTATGCTGCAGTGGAAACCACTTGCTGCATTCTTTTTGGTTGTGCAGGAGGCGCCACTTCTACTTTTCAAAGATGTACAGTTGTATAATAGCGCATTTGCAGCCATTTTCATGCTTAAAGTGACAAGAAGCCCTAAAACAGCTCATTCTGAATTAAGCTGAATAAAATCTCATTATCGAAGAATGGCTTTATGCAAAAGGACAAGTGATGAACATAGACCAATCCGAACGTGTTCAAGGAAGCATAACATCTCTCCTTTAAAGGGAAGGCAAATGGAGAACAAGAGCTTCTAACATAAAAGACAACAAAGAGACATAAAAGAGTCAAAAAGGCTGAAAGGGGAAGGAAGATTTCTTCCCACTTAAACTTCAGCCTTTTTATGACTAATGAATCCCTGATGCTTACACACAAAAGGAGCAGTAAAAGAGAAATTTAAGGAGCGGTATTTGGGGAAGAAATACCGCTCCATGATAATCCAGCGGATGGATTACCATGGGAAAAAAACAGAATAAAAAGGTTTGATTTGGCAGCAGATTCCTCACTGAGGTAAGTGCAGATGTGGCAGAGTGCATTTTAAAAGAGAAAACTACTACGGTTTATAAAAAAAGAGAGAACACGACTTGCATAAGCAGCTTATGCTTCAGTTCATTGAGGTTTGCCTCTCTTAAGGTCACTGCACAGATTTAAATCAGCTTGAGGTCTGGACTTTGCTCTGTTGATGACCCAGTTTGTACCAAACTCACATTTGACACTAGGATACTCCCACGTCCCGACCAAATGACCACCCCTCCACCACCGTGCCTGACTTATGGTTCAGCTGTTTTTCTGTTGTTTTCTCCAAATATGGTGCTGGAAATTATGGCCTACTTAAAGCCTTGACTTTGGTCTAAAGAAGTTTTATAGTTTATTCAGAAACATTTTTGCAACCTTAAAGAATAGAGTCTAATTTTGCAATCAAGCTGCACTTTCTCTCATTGCCTTGTCATCAGTTTAGTAGTAACTAGTTACATTTACTTAAAAAAAAGTACTTCCAGGAGTGTTTTTACTGCGCTGTACTTTTTACTTTTACTTGAGTAATTTTATTATGAAATATTGCTACTCTTATTTGAGTAAAATTTCTGAATTTTCTACCCACTGAATGCAAAACAAACATGTTTTAACGGGGTACCTGTTGGAAGCAGGCCTGCATCAGGTTCTCAGGAAACAGGTTTCTGAGCAGGTCCAGGAAGGCGTCCAGGCTGCTGACCTCCTGGTTTTTTGCGGATGTGGACGTGGTGCTGCTCCGCAGTTTGGGGTTTCCCGGGTGGATCCCCAGAACCAGGATGACTCCCAGGACAGCGGCGATGACAGTGGTGGACATGTAGTACACCATGGCTCTGCTTCCCATCCTTCCACTGGAGCGAGCGTCAAGACCGGCCAGACCTGGAGGTCACAGCCAGGGATTTAAAATGATAACTCTTCATCTTGTCTGGTTTTATTTAAAAAGAGCTCCTACGTAAAGGTGTTTTCACACCTGATAGGGGACCAAAACTGGAACATTTGTTTCATTTTTAGCTGTTGATTTCTTTTACACTGAACTGAGCAAAATGATTCAAACCTCTGAGCACAAATACACAAAATCTAACCAAGTATTTTTGGTATAGCTTCAAAAACAAATTTCTTAGTACAATTGAAAGAAGACAAAACTAATTTACAAGAAACTTATCAGTAAGAAATAAGAGTAAATAATTCCTCAACATTGATGAAAACGTTTTAGTTTCACTGAGATTATTTCACTTATGGGAAAAATGTTTTTGTTATAAGTGAAATTGTTTTCCAGTGAAAATAGTTTTTCATCAATATTAAAAATGTATTAACTTTTAATGTAGTTTTGTCTTATTTCAAGTGTACTTAGAGATTTGCACTAGAAACTAGACCAAAAATACTTTAAGATTTTGTTTTTTCAGCGCTGACTGTTTCCCTCCTCGCCTGTGCAAAAATGGCGCTCAAACAAGACAATAAATAGCGCTCAAATAAAACAAAACAAGACAAATAAAATTACTTTGCCATGGTTGGATTGTTTTAGGGGCAATTTCTACCATATTTCTGCCATACTTTGTAACCTTATCAGTAAACAAACACTTTTCCCCCCAAGGTTTCAAAGAGTTTATTGTTTTTTTTAAATGTGCTCTCATTACAAATGGTTGGTTTTAAGCCTTTTAACCTGGATAACATCTGTTGCTAATTAGCTGTTTTGCTACGGTACATTTAATTTTAAGAAACTTGGATTCTTAAGAACCTAGTTTCGGCAAATGAGCCTGAATACGATCTCAGTTCTGGACACCCACCAAGCAGTAAATGCAATGTCACGTTATCTCCACCCTGAAGCTCATGGTAGTGATGCAGTAGCAACATGGAAACCCCAAGCTAACCCTAAAGTCAGCTTTTATGAAGCAATTGTCCTACTTTGTTAAAAAAAAAAACAAGAAGTAGGGAAAAAAATTTACACAAATTTTTTTATAGAAATTATGAAGATTTAAAGCATATGGCTACCAATTTATCTCACTTGTGAAACATGTATGCTAACTAGCATTAGCCACTGCAATGCCTGGTTGTATTGGACACTTTAATTCAGCATATAATGCAATTCTAAAACTGCACCTCTGTGACTAAAGTTTACTATGACGGAAACATCCTGATTCATCCCCAGAGTTTCCCTGCAGTCGCAGAGTAAAGGGATTACAAGCTCTGCTAGCAAGGTAAACAGTTCCATTATTCACTCTGGGTGTGGTGAAAGTATTTATAGAAATGTGTGTGGGGTGTGTTTTATTTCATCAACAGAAGCACAGACACGTGAAAACGTATACTTGGGAAAAGAAGTGAAGAAATATACCAGACTGTTTACAAAAGCAGACTAAAGCCTCTTCTTTTTGTTTCATTGGCATTTATTCGCCGAACCCTAGTAGCATGGCTAGCGTCTTGTTTAGCACCTCAGCATTTAGCACACTTTAACTAATCTACTAATGTGCTAATACCAGAGCTATGTTTTTGCTTGGTGCGTTAGTGTTTTTGCTAACTTTGAAAACATTTAGCATGATCGGCTTCCTCTAGATGAATTGTGCTAATTTACTACGCCGTTTTGCAAACTTTCAGTTGAATAAAGTTTGATGAAATTTTGGTTATAAACCAACAAAACCAATTCATTAGGCACTTGGCAATGGCTTTGCAACTTTTTCCAAACTAACAGATGTTATCAATTACTTTACTTCTTAAATATTCCTGAGTTTCTTTGGAACAAAACATGATGTCATGCTTTTTTATTGTTTCAGATAATTTAGCCTACTTCATGTTGTCAGATGGGTTCTCCAATAGATTTATTTCCCTTGAAAATTAATTTGTTTTAGATAAATGTCATGTTATCTGTGTCTGAAGTTATTTTTGTTTGGTTGGTTTACATCTCGAGAGCATTTTAATCATTTTACTGTAAGATATCAACCTCTAAAGTTGAAATAGCCGAATTGAAGCCATTGTTTTTCGGCTCACCTGTGATAAGGCTGGAGATGATGAGAGGCAGGATGAGCATCTTCAGCATCCTCATGAGGATTTCTCCAGGAAAGGAAACCATGGTGAGGGCGGCCATGTCTTTCACCATCATGTAGCGCAGCAGCATCCCAAACAACGTTCCCATGACCACACCTGAGGATCATAAACACTCCTTAGTCATTGCCTTTTGTTTGAAAGGAAGAAGTAGCTAAGGTTTTCCAGAAGTGGAACGAATATGAATGTTGAAAGTTTCTAAAAATAAGTTTTTGTGATTGAATACACCATTTAGTTTTCAACAGAAGTCCTTAGAGAAAGTTGATCTGTTCACTTGTTCAACAGAGTCAGAAATTAGGAATTAAAAACATTTCCACACCTGTTTAGCTGAAGAAGCAGAAAGAAAAACAGATTTTCCATGTAGTTTACAGGCTGTGAGTGGAGCCACTGGCCAGTTGTTTTACATCACAGATGTAAGGAAACTCTGACTAATGAAAGCCATCCACCGTAATGTAAACGGCTTCATATCGGAGTTTAAATCTTGGTGACAAATTACAGACAAAAAAATAACACACTTCTCAAGCTCTGCATGGATCTTTTTTCCCTACAAGAATGCAGCTATGGCGAAACAGAGCGAAGTGTTTACAAAAGCAGACTAAAGACAACAACAAGCCGACACAAGTCTTGTGGGAAAATGATCATGGAGTTTGTACATCTTGATTTGCGTTAAGCAAGATTTACTGCAAATGTGATTTAAAGGAAAAGACAACAAACTAGCCACTCAGCAGGCGGTTTGGGAAGTAAAAGCTGAAACTTGTTGTTTGCACAATAACCCAGTGAAGTAGCCTGAGCTTTAATGTGGGTTCGTACCAAGAACAGTGAGTCCCAGCAGCAGGTTGTGGGTGTTACGGCTGCAGTGTCCAGCGTCTTTATATGCCAGGTCTGTGTTGTCATCTCTAGCGGTTTCCTCTTTCTCCTTCTGCGTTTTTGTGTTGGACTGGTTGGTTGTCGGCTGGTTTGTCATCCTGCCTGTGGAGAGATTGAGAGAGTTGGGTTTAGTTTTAACAAAGATCCTCACACTTCAACCTTTAGTTAGTCAAATAATCCCAAAAACCGGATTCATTTTATTTAAAATGATTCTTAGATAATGAGATTTCAGTCTGATCATTTCAGCATGAGATGTTTTAGGGCATCTTGTCAATTTAAATTAAAATAAGCACACTTCTGCCCACGACCACAAACTCAACTTTTACATTCGCACAGAAAAATGGCTCCAAACTGCATCACCAACAATACATATCAATAAGTTTCCACTTTACGACTGAAAACTTATGCAGTATCTCCATTGTGTATACAGAGTATTTAAAGAATACCAGCATTTTGGTTTGAGCTAAAACTTTACTGCCTTCTACCTGCGGGGTGCAACAGGGTAAATGTTGGGTATTAACCTGACGGGTACTTTAGGGTAACTGCTTTTAGCTCATGGTGTTGACATGAGTGAGCCTGACTTATCTGTCATGCTTAAAGTATTTCTGGGCCTGGACCCACTCGACAAAAACTTCGAATCTATTTCTGGCAATCAAAATGCTTTGAGGATTAAATAATTCATTATGACAGTTCACAATACTTAGCATGCAGTTTACACGTCAACGGCATCCTCACCTGCTGTGAGGGCTTTATTATGTTCCAATATAGAGTCTAGATCACAGATAGCAGGGGAACCAGTATAAAACATCAAAGTCTTTGCTGCTTCTGCATTGAGAAAAATGTATGATTTTTATGTAAGACATCCAAGCTTATAAAGAAAAAACAGTTGTTTCAACAAATATGGCTTAAAGTGGTCTGCATAAAGTTTCATGTGCAGTTATTGTATCCAGATCTCAACTCTTTGTGGGTTATGTTGGCTAATTTGGCAGTTATCGCTAACCACAAACTGTATCCAGATGCAAACTCCTCTTACTGGTAAATGTGAGGCGGCCATGTTTTCTGCCTGTCACACCAGAGGAGAAGTGTCCCATTTATTTGATGCGGTGTCACAGAGGTAGAAGATAAAGACACTTTATTATTTATTTCATCCATTCAAACACATAAAATGCTCATATATCATAGACCTATCATTGCCTGTTCAAGGAAGCTTAGTAGATCACCTTTAAGGCAAGTAACTAAGATCCTCAATCCCTAGCTGATCCCCTGGCATAGCCAAGGTTGAGAGGATCCATAGCCCCTTCAGGAAGTTTTGGGATGTTCAAAAGTACAAGGAAGCTCAATTTGACTAAACCCGACCTCAGATTCAAAATCCACTTTCTTCATTCCCACTCACAGGAGGCAACTTATCCTGGAAGGCTGGAGTTGAGCCACATATTTCTGTTTAATCCTTTGCTTTAGGCACGTTAGGTTTAAAATAGTTGGTCTACACTTTGTTTTTGGAGGGGTGATAGCATTCTCACGTCAGGAAACCTGCAAATAATTAGAGGTAAACACCGCTGTGCAAACAACACTGAGGCTTCAAGGAAAGACTGCAGCCAAATAAAAATAAAGGCTTTCTTCCGACAGCTATTTGAATCAAAGGAATGATTTATTTCATGGGCAACTGTCATGTCAACAAAAAAAGCTGAGCCTGCGGGAATATGATCCACCGTGCAAGCATTAGAAAATAACCAAAATTGTTGGCTAAGGTAGAAAGAATCTGTTGAACAAAATTAATCAATTAGATATATTGTTCCCCAACCTTCTTTAGACTGAATGGTCAGAAAGATGGTGCTGTTTGGGTTTGAATATTTACTAAATTACGTCACTTGGGAATATTGACACACTTCCGCTAATGCTAACATGCTAAGAGAGGAGCTAATTTTAGGTTTAACGCTTTAGCATTTTTGCTAACTTTGAAATCATCTATCACACTTTGCTTCTCCTAAATTTACTTTTCTGGATAAATCATTCCCCTCCTCTCAATCTCCACCCGTGTAGCAAATTACCCAGAATGCTTTGCTGTAAAACGACAGATATCTTATGGTTCTCCATTCACCACATAAATACGCAACTTGTCATTTTGAAAAATAAATTTGCTTATTAAAAACACGTTAATTTTATTTTAGCCATCTTGAGATTCGTGTATTTCGCAAAACTGCAATGGAAAAACATTCCCCTACATCACAAACAACCAGATGTTGCCTCTGGCAGAAACCACAAAGAAGAAGATGACAGGAAGTAGTTGCAGGATGATGGTGCAGCAGGTTTTTTAATGATTGATGACATGAACAACTTATTCACGTGTGATTTTAATTGTGTTTGTTATTTAATTGAAACACTGCAATTAAAATTTTTTATTTTGTTAATATTAGTGAAATATTGACAAAGTTTTACACACATTTGTGATGGAATTGGAACATCAGAAATTACAAATATAATTAATAATAACGTCTGTAAGTAAAATTACCCTTCAATAAATGAGACCAAAGCACCAGACTGAAGGATTTTGTCATCTAGTTTTTTGCAGAAAAAGAGAGAAAAGAGAAAAACAATAAATCCTGCAAATGGAAATTATTGAGCTCATTTTAAGTCAACACGCAATTAATCGATTAACTGATTTATTGCTTGTTGCGACTGACCTACACACAAATAGACTGGAATGTGTCGTCATCCTGGAACAGAATCGGCTGCGATTAGGATTGGAGTCTGGGTGATAATTTCCACAAACCAAAAACAACACGACCAGGTAAAAAGAAATCTAAAAACTGAACACAGCTTCCCGACAAAACCCAAAGTCTACTACCTGCATTAGCATTAATCTGCTGTGTTTTGTTGCCATTGTTTTCAATCCATCATGTTGGCGAATGATGAACAAACGACGCAGTAATCTATGGTCACCTACTGTATTGTTTTCCTTCAGGTTTTCATCTCCACGCCTTCATCGTCTCAGCGCCGCTGTATTGTCTGCCAGACCGAGTGCTGAACTGAAACGGTGTGTTTTAGTGTCCTGCCAAGTTTCAGTGGAAAGAGATGTAATCCTCGATGAATGGAGTTATGAGAAACGCAGGGGGGGAGGAGGGAGACTCTGTTGTAGTCATCGCAAATCCTCTTTCCAATCTTTACATCATTCTAAGTATGAACACTGTTTGGTGATGTCAGCTGGCCACATGGTCGTATCTACACAAATCTGAGCCGAAACGTCCATTATTGGGAAAGTCATTTAGGAACGAGGTAGTTAGAGCCGGACGGATTTGGATGGGGGATAAAAAACTCAAATGGAAAGGCAATGAAACCAGAATCAAGGCCGTAAAAACACCAAACATTACCAAGAATTTATCATCTAGTTTCGAATGTCAATATCTTAAGACACTTGAAAAAAAAAAAAATTACAAGTAACTTTTCAAGAAGATTTTGGGCTCTTGCTTTAGGTACATAGTACTATTTCTATTGGCAGATTATTTCACTCACAACAAAACATTTTCCCATGTTAGAAGTGAAACAAACTAGAACTTTTTCATCATTATTAAGGAATTATTGACTTAAAATTACCTCCTGTATCTTGCTGAAAAAATACTTCTAAGTAACTTGAAACAAGGTGAAACTAAGATATTTGAACTTGAAAATAGACAAAGAAAACTTGCTAAGATTTTGCATCGTCTTCAAATTGCAACAATAAATCTGATATTGTTTCAAAAACAGGGCAGGTGCCAACATGTCCACATTTTCCTTTGCTTCAGAAACTCTCAAAGCTGCAATGGCATAACAGAGCCATTTTATATCCAACATTTTTTAAATTAATTTCAGAATTTTCTTAAATTTCTGTGTTGCAAAAGCTACAATTTTTCTGGAAACGAAAAACTGAAATTTTCAGAACAATGTCAGAAAGATTCTGGAAATTTCTGTTTGAAAAGTTTAAAATTTGCTAAAAAAAATAAAATATTTTTTTAAATGAATCTTATGAATTTTCTAGAGAAACAAGAAAATTTCTGATCTTGAAATATTAAAAAATTGCTTAAATTTTTTTTTTTTCGATCAACATAAACTTTTCCAGAACAAAATGTCAAAACTTCTGCTGAAAAAAATTATTTTGCGATTAAATATCAGATATGTTCTAAAAAAAAGGAAAATGACAAAATATCTTAGTTTGAAAATTCAAACTAAGAATTTGAGATTGATCTCAGAAATTAGTTTCAAAAGTCAAACATTTTAACCTTTCACATTTCCACACTGTTTCTAGAACATTTTTGAGTTGTACTCCTATTTTCTATTTACAACGGTCCCAATTCGCAACGGTCCCAATTCGCCGTGTCATAATAGACAATTCGCCGTGTCTATATGTGGAAAAACAATAATCGAGGAATCGGCTCGTCCTGCTGTTTCGACTTCATAAGTCTCTAAAATCTTGCCTAAAAAGTCTGAATTTATACGAACAGAACTGACGAGCCTGTTATATCGCATTACATCTTAATAACACCGAAATTCAATTCACTGGGCTCAGATAGGTCAAGCAGCTTAAAGTAAATCCTGGATTTTCTCCAAATATGACACAGGCTGGAGAAACGAGGTTTCTCGCTTCAAAGGAGGGAAAATTTGATTCCTTGCAGGAAATTTGGGAATATTTTCTGATCTTTAAAGCTGTGGAAAAAAGGAGAAAACTCTAAAACATCTTACTGGTGGGTGTAAACAATAAAAAAAAAACTGTCATATTAAGATAAACAGCAATCAAAAGAAAAATACTGCAGCACAAACGCTTTGGTTGTAGTGGAAACCAATGTAGAAACATTTTTGTAAGATTTTATACAACTTACTTTAAAACAGAAAATTTGGCAAGAATGAAGAGAGAATTTTAAATTTGCACCTTTATAAGATTGGGGTAATTCAGGCTTGACCTTTCACCTCATTAACTCTTAGTTTTTACCACACTACCCTTTGTGCTCATATTGACAATGAAAGCTTTTAAGTTTTGGACCCAGTGCGGTTTTGTCTAAGTGTCCTTATCATCCTACTCATTCAGAAATTCAGAGAAGCTTCTAAAATAATACTATGAACATTGATTTATGTGTTAAAACGTTTTGATTCGATAGAATGATCACATGTTTGAAACCTTTAATGTAAAAACAGCCTGGAATTAGTTTTATCTACAAACAGCTAATGCGCTAACAGCGGCGCTAATGTTTCACTTAGCATTTTGAAACAGTTTAGCTCACTAAATAGATTCTAAATTGCTATTTCTTCGTCTGTTTTGTAAACTCTCAGCTGATCAAAGTTCGACATCTGTGTTGAAGTTTTGCTTAAGAATCCTTCAAGTAGTGAGACGTTTATATTTACGCTCTTATTCTGAAGAGCTGAAGAATATTTAAGGAGTAGTTTGGTTTCCTCTCCTTGTGTTCTCTCTCCTTGTCTTTTTTTCTAATAACTTTAATTTAGAAAAAGGAACACAGGAACAAAATAAAAGAGACAGTTCCCGGGTAAACCACTCAATCGTACCAAGTATTGTTGGTTCACTTTGCAGTGCAAATATCTTAGTACACTTTAAATAATACACAACTAACTTTCAAGTAACTTTTCAGCAAGATGTAGAAACTTGTTTAAGGTGAACAATTCCTTTATATTGATGGAAAAGTATGAGCAACACCAGCCACGCCCAGTCCGTTACCTAGCAACACCAGCCACGCCCAGTCCGTTACCTAGCAACACCAGCCACGCCCAGTCCGTTACCTAGCAACACCAGCCAAGCCCAGTCTGTTACCTAGCAACACCAGCCAAGCCCAGTCCGTTACCTAGCAACACCAGCCACGCCCAGTCCGTTACCTAGCAACACCAGCCACGCCCAGTCCGTTACCTAGCAACACCAGCCACGCCCAGTCCGTTACCTAGCAACCCATTTCTAGTTCCGCTGGCAGATTATTTCTGTTATTAAAAAAACTGTCAGTGGAGCTACTACGTTATTTTATCAGTGTTAAGGAAATATTGAATTATATAACAAGCTTATATATCTTCATAAAAAGTTACATGCAAGTTAGTTTTGTCTTTTTTTAAAGTGTACTAATGATTTTGTCCCTGAAACTAGACCTTGGTAAGATTTTGAGTTTTTGCAGAATTTTAAGTCAAAGGATCCAGAAATAGATCAAAACAAAGAATATATTACACTAACACAAAGAAGGAGAGTTTTGAGAACAGAAAAATTAATAATCACAATATTATTAAGTCTAACCGGAGTTTAAAGATGGGCCTTAATCTGGGTTATGATTAATATGTGCGTTTTGCAGTGAATTAATAAATCTTAAGAGCAGAAATGTATTTAGTTTTAATTAGTAATTATTTTTGTTTGACGCATAATTGTAAATTTATTCTTCACTGTGTCAATTATAAGCTCAGAGGGTTGGTTTCAGGGATAATCCTTGATTGATGTGTAATAAATCTTAATCTGAGAAATATTCAAGATCAACTTGCTTCTAAACCTCTGAATTTATCCCTTGATAACTGATTTTATTCAAACTAATCTCTTGTGCTGTTATCCCTCTTTTAACACCTTCTGAAACGCGGCTGGTTAAACCACAAAAACTGAGACAAAGCTCGAAGTTTTGATATATTACAGTTAGAAAACGAGGTGCCTTGAAGTGCAGATTCTGTGTAAATGATTGCCAAAACATCTGTGTTCATCCCAGCTAGGGTGTGTTCGAGTGTCTGTGCGTCTCAGAGGATTATTTTCCAGCGGTTGATTGTTTGGTGTGAGCTTTGCGAAAAGGATCGAGTGGTAATCCCCCGCCCTGCCCCGCCGCCAAAAACCCGTTTAACAGAGCGAGAGGAAGACGGCGGCTGCAGTGACGCTCTGCAAGTCAAACAAGACTGAAAGGACAATTTGTTTGCGTCAGTTTGAACGTGCAAAATTAGGAAATAAATCATCCAGATGTGCTTGACAAGAACGGTTGATGGAAATTTAGGATTTATCTTAAAAAACTGCAAAAAGACAAAATCTTATTACATATCTTTGGTTTAGTTTCTATCAAATATAAATTTGTACTCAAAAAAGGACTAAACTGACTTTCAAGTAACTTAATATAGATTATTTTTCAACAATATTGTCTTGCTATAGGTGAAATAATCCACCACTTCTTCACCAAAATTAAAGAATTATTGACTTAAAACTAACTCCTATATCTTGCTGATGACTTGTAAGTTAGTTTTGTCTTACTTCAAGTTTAGTGACAAATTAAGACACTTGTTAGGATTTTGTTTTTGCAGTGTAGAGGTTACTTCAGTCCACATGCTAAAACATCCTTGAGCAGTTTTCTGAACATCCAGCCGAACATCTGAAGCCTAATCTGCAGCAGAACCATTTAAACCATGATTATAATCTTAAAGCTTGCAATCATTATCAGTAAACACCTGGCAGCTCTTCTGGATCCATTAAGTGAACAAGTTTTACCTGCAGGGAATCGGACCGGAGTCGGTCCGACAGCGGCGGCGCCGGTCCGACCAGGGATTGAATAGTTCTGGGTTTTTCATTATAGCACTGCAAAAACACAAAATCTTACCAAGTATTTTTAGTCCAGTTTTTAGTCATCGAACAGTTGAAATGAGACAAAACTAACTTACAAGTAAGATTTATGGTGTTTCGGTTTTTAACTGAACCGAAACACCAAATTCCACAGCACATCTACATGTTGAGGTTGTCAAAGTCAAGCTAGCATAACTGAGCTACTTCCCTTTCCCTCAACATTTTTTTTAAGTTAAAACTTTTCCTGACCTTTTTATCTAGTTGTCGCAGATAAAAAGTAGCAAAGCATGGCGTCTTTGTGTTTTTCACATTTAAGATTTAGGGCAATAAATTGACAACTTAGCAGCTAAAACCAATGCTAATCATCGTTAGCGAGCAGCTTTTTGCTCTCCAGCAGGTAGATGGGGGCAGGTTCTTCTGTGTAAATAACTCCTTAATATTAATGAAAAAGTACTTGTCATAAGTGAAATAATCTGTCATTGGAACTATTACTTTTTCATCGATATGAAGGAATAATTTCCTATTTTGGATTGAAATAATATTCGACAATATAAGAAAAAAAAGAGATAGTAACTGATATTCTTCTGTGTGTGCATAATTTTTACTTTGTGGAACCAGAAATCTGTAAAATAGTTTATTTATGTATTTTTATGTGTTTTATGTTGAAAACCCGGATCATTTAGGATTCAGGTACCTCCAGGATTTTGTTCTGATTTTAAATTGGAGCTGCCGTTTCTGTGTGTGTGTCTGTGTGTGTGTATGTATGTGTGCATGTATGTGTGCATGTGTGTAAGTGAGACAAAACCCGTGCATGTGCATGATTGTGTTCAGTGGACACATGTCAGATACACACCAACACACACTCCCCTGCCCTCGGCTGGATGATAATCGCAGTGTATTAATCTGTTGTTTGAACTCCTTAAGCACAGACTGTCTATCACATCTGCTCTCTTCACCCCGTAAAGCCTTGCTATTAATAAACTCCCTCATTTCCCCATTTTTATCACTTTGATCTGCTCTTCCCAATCCAGCAAAACTGAATTTCACCCAGCTCATTGCCTCCGAAAAGTAAATTCTTCTTCATTATTCCTCTATACACTGCAAAAACACAAAATATTACCAAAAGTTTTTGGTCTAGTTTCTAGTCTAAATCTCTTTGTAAGTTTGAAGAAAGACAAAACGAGTAAGAAGATATAGCAACTTGTTTTAAGTCAAGAATTCCTTTATATTGATAAAAAAAAAAAATTGTTTCACTGGAAGATTATTTTACTTATAACATGAGAAAAATGTGTTATAGGTTCAGTAATCTGGCCATGGAATAAATACTTTTAAAATCAATATAAAGGAATTATTGACTGTAAACAAACTCCAACATAAAGCTGAAAAGTTGCTTGTAAGTTACTTTTATACTTATATACTTTTATATTTATACTAATAATATTATTATTGTGGATAAAAATAAAAAAGGAGTCATTTTTAACCAAAAAAAGTAAAACATTTTGAGATTAAGCTCATAAATGTTCTTTTAATTATATGACCTCCAATAGTTAAAAAAAAATACTTATAAAAATTAATCTTAAACATTTTCTGAGTTTTTTCCAGTGAGACTTTTTAATCAATATTAACAAATTATTCACTCCTGTATTTTGCTGAAAAGTTAACTGTAATTTGGTTTTGTCTTATTTAAAGTGCGTTAAGATATTCGCACTTGAATATTTAATAAGATTGTGTGATTTTGCAGTGTAAACCTCATTTGTAGGTACAACGCTTACACTGCAAAAATTCCAAGTTTGATCAACTATTTGTCTAATTTCTACTGCTAATATCTTAGTGTTCCTGAAATAAGACAAAACTAACTTAGAAGAAAATTTTCAGAAAGATACAGAAGCTTATTTTGAAATTATTAATAAAAAATAATCAATATTAAGGAGTTCATATTTCTTGAAGAAAGATTACATGTAAGTTAATTTTGTCTTATTTGCAGTAGTCAACAATACTTGTTGAGAGTTTGTGTTTTTGCAGTGAAGGAGCATGGAGGACATGATAAATAAAGATGGTTTTGAATTTATGCGTCAGGGAAAAGGTGAGCAGGCTTACCTGTGGTGCGTTAGTGTCTCCCATCCGACTGGAGCGAGGCATCGGGAGCGACGCAGAGCAGTGATGTGCAGATGAAGAGGCGACAGGAGGCAAAGCCACAGTCTTTGCGTCATCTGAGAAAATGTGCAGATTAATACGACAGCTTGTAGCTCCCCTCCCTCCTTTCCTGTCCGTTTGTCCGCTCACTTCTTTTATTTGTTTTCCTCATTTTATAAATGATTTGAGCTACAGAGAAGAGGCGACGATCACTTCTTGGCAGTAGTCATAACAGAGAAATTTTTAAAAAATTTAAAAATGTTTGTTTACAAATAGAAAAAAAAGACACGGAACAGAATACGGAATATGCACTAAAAAAGAGAAAGGAGCTCCAACTTAAAAAATGTACTTATTTTATTTAACTGAAATTTATTTATGCTTTTTAACTGAACAACTTAATAATATTAATATATTTACTTTGATGAACATAATTTGATTATTTATAACAATTAACTTATTTTTTTAGTTGGATGACCGGTTTTCTTGTTTTCGTAAAATAAAAAAAAATAAAAAAAATCAGACATTAAAGACATTATGATAAATTAAAAACATTCCATGATCTGCAACATTTCTGCTCAAGGCTTTTTTGATTGGAAATAAAGTTAAATTTAGATCAATTGAAAGAGGAACTATTTCCTGTTCTGTAAAATTCAGATTTTGCACCTTTTTGTGTTTCCATTTGGTCTCAACTGCTTCTAAAAATCAGCTGGAGTGATTTAAAATAAAAAAAGGAAGAAAAAAAAAACACCCAGCAGGTTCTTGGTGCGTGGAAAATGAGCAGTTTGAAAAACCTCCCAAATGTAATGTCAAACTGGGCATTGCCTAGCAACCACGGTGAAGCCCCGCCTTGTCACCTGGCACCCAAGCTGAACTGTTCAAAGATGTTGTGAGGGCTGGACGATATGGCTGAAAAACCAACAATGATATTAGCTTGTCATATCAGTCAATAATTGTCTATATCAATAATTATTGATTAGTTCCCTGTGTTAGATCTGCCAAACCGATGGTGTTACCTTTACTGTTTTATCTAAATTTTTCACTCCATGCTGTTGTTGTTGTTTTGTTTTTGTTTATTAAGCAGTTATGACACACGGTGACAAAACCTGAAACTGCTGCTGTGCAAGTTCATCAACAGGTTGTTGCTAGGTAACCAGAGAGCGAGTGAGTTGATGTTGCAAACCTAGCTTGGCTAGCAGTGAGAGGTTGAGCAGCTAAACCCTTTCTTAAGCCTACAGCTCCCAGAATGCTTTGCAGTTCTAGATTCAGATATTCTAAATCTACTGATGTAGAATATTGATGTGTCTATTGTGTATATACTTTGTTATTAATACATCGTCCAGCCCCAACAGTTGGTTAATTTTTCATCTGCTTGCAGCCATTTTGTCTTGTGGGTGAATGCTTAGTACCAGCAGTACCTTATTTCCATTTAAAGCATCAGGACACCTAAAACAGCTCATTCTGAACTTACAGACCAAAATCTCATTATCTAGGAATGATTTTTTGCAAAATGCATAATAAACATGTTTTGTTTAGCCCACAGACTTATGCTAATCTGTTAAAGGAAGCATAAAAGATCACCTTTGAAAAAAAGTGCTGTCAGTATCCTCCCTTTCACAAGGGGGAGCTATGACTCCTGTTGAAATCCGAACAGCAGCTTCCTCCTTGTAAGGTGTACTGTGACAGATATCAGTGTCAATCATGAGGCCTGGAAAAGGTTGGAGGCCCCAGGGTGGAGTGTGCTGCACGTTCTCGCATTTATCCTCCAACTGCGACACCGCAGCAGAACGCAGAGTTAGAAACAAACCAATAAAAAACAGGAGGAGCTTTTTTCCTAGAAATCCTAAAGAATGCTTCTTACCGAGCTTCACGGCCGAGCCAAGAGTGATTTATGAGTGTAACGTCTCAACTGTCACATGAGATGTTGTATAACAACGTGACATTCCCGACTCTTTCAAGCCAGCCTGTTTACTTGCTGCGGTGGCAGATAGAGGAATCTATATTTAAGAGAATGTATTTATAATAGCCAGAGTTAGAAAAGCATTTCTTAAAACACTGGTGTGTGATTTGAGCCTCCCTGAAGTGGGGGCTTGTCATCACCGGTTGCTGAGCTCATGCTAATTATAGTAAAGAAGACTCAACACATTTGCTAAATATTTGGGTCAGTAAGATGTTCAGAACATCAGGAATCTTTGCTTATTTACAGAGAATTTTTTTTTCTTAAAAACATGACAAACGCATTAATAAGAACATGGTTTGTACATAACTACACTGCAAAAACATAAAATCTTACCCAGTTTTTTGTGTCAAATTTCTAATAAAAATATCTAAGTACACTCAAAAAAAGATATGAAACTTTTTAGCTTATTTCAAATAGACAAAACTAATTTGGCATTGGTTTACTGAAGTATTTGCATTAGAAACTAAACAATAAGTAACATTTTGTGTTTTTACAGTGTAGTTAAGTTACACTGAAAAAGGAGGGATGAAACAAGCAAAAACATAAAATGTTACCAAATATTTTTCTAGTGCAAATATGTTAATTAAGGCGAAACTAACTTACAAGTAACTTTTCATCAATATATAAAAGCTTGTAAAAAATTATTTAATATTGATGAGAAAGTTCCTGTTCCATAACAGATTATTTCTCTGTAACAAGGGAAAATGTCTTTTTATAAGTGAAATGATCTTTTAATCAATATGAAGGAATAATTTACTTTAAAAATTCCTCCCTCTTTCTGAAGTTACTTGCAATTTAGTAGACTTGAAATAAAACCAAGATGTTTGCACTAGAAAGTAACTAGAAACACTTGGTGGTTTATGTGTTTGTTTTTGTAGTGAAGCCAAATTTTAGAAACTGGGTGCTGGAAATTAGCAGCAAAAGGAGCGTAAAGACGCCTAAACACCTAATCATTCATTGGAAAACAGTTTTTATTTGTAGAGCACATTAAAAACCAGTTTGGTTTTTCAAGAAGGAATGTTCCAGCAGGTTTATATAGATTTAAAGAAATCAAATCTGCAAAATTACAGATTCAATTTACTGAAATGGTCCAATCAAAGTCCAGAGCTCCACTTCATTAAATTGTGATTAGCAATAAAGTTTCTCGATTTAGCGATCGTCTGAGCACCATTAAAAGTAAACTTTTCCTAGTTCCAGGTGGAAAATACAGGTCTTTGAACAAAACCAACCACGTGTTTGTCAGGTGTTTTTATTTTAAGTATCAATAAGAAAAGTTTATTTAACAGGGACAGGCGCACATCGACACAGACTAACTGAACAGAAACACCAGCCCCATGTTTGCATCATAGTGCAATAGCAGCAGCTAATTCACAGCACTTGTCCCTGGATGGGCCTTTAAAAAGTACCTCTAAAAATTTAAATGATAATCATTTAAAATAGCACAATATAATATTGACTACATCTACAAACAAAGAGTGAAACACACAACATCAAAAATGGATACGGTTCTGTTTCTGACATAGTTTTGTTTCTGGAACGTAGTAAAACTGGGCTTCTTTAAATTACCGTTAATTTCTATTTTATCCTTGTTACAGACAGACATTTAAAACACAAACATTTGGAAAGTATATACAGTTGTCAAGCATTTATCTGGTACACAGCAAAAACACAACATTTTACCAAGTATTTTTGGTCAAGTTTCTAGTGCAAATATCTCATTACACTTGAAATAAGACAAAACTAACTGATAACTAATTTTTCAGAAAGACAGATGAGCTTGTTTTGAGTCAATAATTCCTTAATATACATTTAAAAAAGTATTAATTGAAGTCTGAGCGCAACATGGGAAAAATGTTACGTTTTTACATTTCTTCATAAAATGTAAACAAAATTGGAGTTGCATCAGATTTTAGTGATTGTAAGATTTCTCTTGTCTGTGGTATTTAATTTCCCTCTGGGATTAATAAAGTATTTTTAAATTGAACTCGTAAAAGATGACGAGTAATTTCTCCCACTAGTGCCAGACTCACATCTTTGTTTTGGTTGTATTTACCCAGCATGCCCTGCGCCGTAGTCCACTTCCTGCAGACCAGAATTCAATTTAAGTGGACAAAAAAGGCTGGCGTGAACACAACCTAACATAATCAAAGGCGTTTTATTAGAAAAAAAAAAACAAAGTTAGAAATCTAACATCGGATCTGTGTTAAAAACAAAAATGGAGCTGGTGTGAACGCTCCCTAAAAATATGTGTGGTCATGACAAAATATCTTAAAATTAGAAACGGTCCCCAATGCTGAGTTGACGTCACATCTTCAGAACCAAAGCTCTTCTTATTTGCCAAATTTTGTATGAATAACAGTCCAAACAAAAACAGGGTTCAAACATTACCGCGGCGCACACATCCTGCGTCTCCCTCGGTCCCACAGGACTGACAGATGGAGAGGGGCAAAACGGCTTGTTGGACCGGGCCGGGCCGGGCCCTGCTTTGTGGAAGGAGGTGCTCTGTAAGGCAATCCTCTACTAATTGCCAGAGTAGTTCAAACACAAAGTCTGCCACTGAAACCCAATACAGCTGGTGTTGTACAGTGAGTAACGTTTACAATGTGTAACATTTTAACCCCGCCGGCAAGAAAAAGGGACAAATATGCGACTTATGGACGAGGAGGTGAGGGCACCGAGGGGTGGATGAGTTTTTTAAAAAATGCAGAAAGACAGCGGAAGGTGTGGAGCGTGCTGGAGACATGAAAGGCGTAACTGTAAATAGAGCATTCAGTATTTAGGCTGCATGTCTAATGAGGAGTGCAGCCGCTGTAGGTGGACCGAGGCATGCAACAGGACACCAAGGAACGAGCGATAAGGAGATGGGGAGGAGTAATTGAGAGAGGAAGAGAGAGGAGCTGTAAGAGGAGGGGCAGATAATGTAAGCAAGATGTGCAGAATCCGTCTGAAGCCGTTCTATAAATGATTGAACATCCGAAAGGTTGGATATTTAGAAAACCCTAACTCACTTTTTGTAAAATTTTAATTATTAAAGGAGTGGCGTTAGTTAAAATTAACTTTTTTGCACTTTAAATTGTTATTCTCTCATCAAAATCAGAGCTGCAGTGTTGCTTTAAGTCCTTCATGCATGTTTGAGAAATTCTTTGATCTCTATGGCAACTGTTCAGCTAAAACGTCTGGCTGGGCCTAGCACCGCCCTCAAGGATGAAGCTCCTCCTGAGAGCTGCAGTTTCCAAGCGACTGCTCCTTCAGACTAGCCAGTAGCAATTAGCAAACACCTGGTGGAACTGCTGAGCTCATTAAAGGAGCTACTGCCCAGTGCAACCCTGGAAAACAACAACAATAAAACAAAATTTAAAAAAAGACATATTTCTTCTAAGTGAAATTATTTACTAGTGGAAACAAATACTTTCTAATGAATATTAAATATTTATTTTAAACAAGCTGCTATGTCTTGCTGAAAACTTATTTACTTAGATTTGTCATGTTTCAAAAGTACAAAGATAATTGCACTGGAAACTAGACACATAAAACTTTTTGTGTAAGAATATGATAATTGCTGGATGGAATATAGAACATTATTAATAAATTGTTGGTGTTTTTGTTATTGATGTTAGTTTTGTTTTTTTGGTGAAATTCAAAGAAATAATGATGACGAATCTGAATTAATACAATTTAATTTAATTTCCCTTTGGGATCAATAAAGTCTTTTTGAATTTTAAATTGTTCATCCACTGCAATTAAAATTAAAGAGATACTATATTTATGGGTTAAATATTAAATATGCGTTTAGCTGTTGTATGTATGCATTACACATGTAGTAAATGTAAACAATAAGGAGTTGAAATATTGAATATTTACAACATTATTACTAAAAAAAATAAAGAAACAAAACAAAACCCAAAATCTAAACTGACTTGAAAAGGGACAGAACAGCAACAAGTTTTCATTTGAACATGAAACAGAATGAAGTTCTCTGTAACGAGGGCTGGGCAGATCAGATGCTCAGATTCTCTCGCTCTTTCAAAGGTGAACATTCCTTACACTTATTTCAGTTTGGAGCAGGAAAGACGTGTAGGCACATGTGTTGTTTGTTTGTCAGAGCAGCGGCGTGTCAGCATGGCTGCGCATTTTACCTTCAGTGAGTGTTGCTTGGCCTCGCACTTTATGAACCGGTGAAGTTATATTTCAGGCCAGGTTTTCTGTTTTCCAGTGGTGTGATGTAGCAAAGAACTTTGTCATGGTCTACTTACAGGAAAACTGTTATGCATAACTCATACTTTGCACTAAAAGCATCCCACCTGCTTTCAAAAGAACAATCGATAGTTTTTTTTTCTTTTAAGCAATGAGTTCATGTTGTTTGGTGTCTGGAAAACAAGTTGCCTCTCAAGTCTTCAGCATGAAACGTCACAAATCAGCAGGCACTCCATCTTCACCTAGCAACCCCAGGAGAGTTCTGTCCATCACCTAGCAACCCCAGCAGAGTTCCATCCATCACCTAGCAACCCCAGGAGAGTTCCGTCCATCACCTAGCAACCCCAGGAGAGTTCCGTCCATCACCTAGCAACCCCAGGAGAGTTCCGTCCATCACCTAGCAACCCCAGGAGAGTTCCGTCCATCACCTAGCAACCCCAGCAGAGTTCCGTCCATCACCTAGCAACCCCAGGAGAGTTCTGTCCATCACCTAGCAACCCCAGGAGAGTTCCGTCCATCACCTAGCAACCCCAGCAGAGTTCCATCCATCACCTAGCAACCCCAGCAGAGTTCTGTCCATCACCTAGCAACCCCAGGAGAGTTCCGTCCATCACCTAGCAACCCCAGCAGAGTTCCATCCATCACCAAGATGCTAGTTTTGTTTTTTGGTGAAATTTAAAGAAATAATAATGGAGGATCTAAATTTACATGAATTACATCAACATTTAATTTCCCTTTGGGATCAATAAATGTTTTTGAATTTAATTGTTCATCCACTGTAATTGAAATTAAACTGATACTATATTTATACTATATACTATAACTATGAAATACATTGAGCTCCAATACGTTTGGTCAGCTTGTTTTACCACTGTATGTGCTGCACAATAGCTGCTGGAAAGACAAGTGCTTTCTTGTTGACTCACCATCAAGAAGTCAGCAAGAAAACACTTGTTGATCATGCGGGAGGCTCCACTTCTGCTTTTCAAAGATGAATATACGTTTGTATGATTGTGTATCTGTTTGCAGCCATTTTCACGAGGGAGTGAAAACATTGAGTTGGAGGTGATTAGTGTGAAAATATGTTTAATATTATTTAATCCTAAGTACTTATCAAATGCAAATGGAGCCATTTATTACTATTTAAACTGTTTGTTAATGGGTTTCAACACATTCTGGCAATTTCAGTTTCAATAAAAGCAAGTACCTTCTTTTACTCAGGTAAGAATGTTAATGTAGTACTTTTACTAGAGTACATTCTTGTCTGTTTGCACTTTTACGCGAGTGTACTTCCACCACTTGTTTACTGCACATATTCGACACCTGTGCAGAGCCTGTCCCTGCCACATCGAGCCACAAAGTTTGACAGCAGACAGGAGGTGATGCAGTCATCAGAGACGCCCTCCTGCCCCAGCCCACCTCGATGAACGGCCTCACCTTTGACCTTTTACCCCGTTGCCACCAGGGCTGGCGACCGGGGCATTTCCAGGAGGCTCTGCCTAATTGGGTCAGATTGCACGGAGAGCAGCATTACGCCTGAAATTGGAAACATGTGCAGCTATACCTTAGTGTGCATGTGGTAATGGTGGCACTGGAGTTGAAAGTGGTGGACGAATTTTGGGAATTAAAAGCAATGAAAAAGTGAAACTAATCAGTGGAAGAAGAGATGATAAACATCTGACACTGAGGAACCTGGGAGAGAATCGAGGTCCGGCTCAGTTCTGGACAGGCAGACTATTCACTCTCACAACACAGCGCAGCTATTTCCAATAATTGCCATAATAGCTACCTTCCAATTACACTCAGATCCGAGTTTCAAATGAAGGAAGATGTCCATGGCAAACGCAATATTTTGATGGCTGATGGCAGTACGTGTAGGAAAGATTTCATCAGAGGGCTGATGGCTGCACAAGTGACATCTGGAAACTTCAGAATGCTTGTGGGTGTGTTTTCTCATGAAGCGAAGAAAAGCATTTGAAGACAGCCCAAAAGGTGGATCAAAGGAGTTCTTCAAGTGCAATCAGTCAAGTGAAATACTGAAAAGTGATTCTGAATTATATTATGAGCTGAAATGTTTTACATCATAGGTCATAATTAATGATTGAAATGATTGAAATTTAACTTCAGATGTACAAAAAACGACAATTAGATAAGAAAAGAAAACACAGACTAGCAGAAGAAAGGCAGAAAACATACAGACATATCTGTATTTATAGTGATGGAAGCTAAAAAGTTAGTTACGCAAAAGTATTACACTAAAATGACATGTAGCATAAGCTAATGCTAAACACTAACTTTAATTCAAATTATACTGTGTCTGTTGAAGATTACAACCCTTTAATTTTAATTTTTATACTCTTTAGATTTTGTATTCATCTTTATCTACTGCCTGCTTTAATGTTTCTTGTTTAAAATAAAATTACAGGGGGATAAAAAGAGAGAGAATTAGAGAGGAAATGGAACTGCTGCATAAAGTCTTCACTCACTTCAAAAAAAAGCAAAAATATAAACGTCTAACTGCTTGAGTAATACTCAATAGTCGATGACCAAAACGTCAAGACAGATGTCAAATTTTATTCAACTGAAAGTTTATAAAAAAAAACAAATAAGTTGTGGCTTTTAAATTTATCCATGAATCTACTGCAAGCTAAGTGGGCTAAATGTTGTCGAAGTTAGCAAAAGCATTAAAGTGCCAAATGAAAAATTAGCACATTAGCATTAGTGTGCTAACCACTATATTTAATCAATCAAGAACTCTCATCCAAACACGTTGAATCGATCTGGACATTGTTTTTATGGCTATTTGGAGGCCATGCCTGGTCTTTAAGGTGTTGCTTCTTCCCCTCTGAGTTTTTTGTTGATCTATATTGGTTCTCATCTCACTGGATTATACACTCTGTTTTACCTCCTCAAACAGCATCTTCAGGGTTTTTTCCTCTGGTTTAAGGGTTGGAAATCACAAAACCCGTCTCCTGATTTACTTCCATTCGACTTAATGACGGATGAACGATCAAAACTTAATGATTTAGAAAACTTTAACTGGGACACCAAGAGGTAAAACTTGTTTTCTGAAAAACTTTGAGAGGCTAAAGGCAGCAAAAGGGCAACCGCCAAAGAAAACAATCATTCCTGACTGACCGGCACTCCTGCCCACAACTTTCTCCTGCTTTGTGTGGCTCCCACTCAGATTTTCACTGATGCGCCCAGAGGTGGAAATATCTAAGTACATGTTGGACAAGTTGAGGCAGGGAAGGAGATGGTGAGTAAGGGTGGAGGTCTGCAAAGGTTTTCAAGTGACTGACGGTAAACGCCGACAGGTAGGAATACCGAACGGGAGACTCCGGGGAGTGTGTGCGTGAGTGCACAGACGTGTTTGTGGTGAAGACGATTCTCAGTAAAACGACTTGGGAGCTGCTACTGTGCAGAGAAAACAGAAAGAGAGAGTCTGTACTTGCGTAATCAGACAATAAGTGTGAGCATATCAACCGTCGCTTCCATTTGAGGGCACTGACAGTGTTAAATGTCTCGTTCCCTGAGTGAAGACTGCACTTTAGTCTGTCTCTCTATACAGAATAACCCGTTTTAGCAGCTTGAAAACCCTCTTTTCATGACCCCCTCCCCACCCCGTCTCCTCTCTGGTCCCTATCTCTCTCATCCCTAAACTCTTTCATGAGCACTCTCTCAGGGGCACGGCGGTAACTCAACCCAACGCTCTTTTGTCTCAATTCTTTCCCTTATCCTTTCATCTTTTTAAACATTCAAGGGAAAAGGGGTTCAGTGAGACAGAAACCACCAATTGGTAAAGGAAAGAAAGAGATAGCATGTGAGAGAGTGACAGAAAAAACAGGGGGAGGCAGAGTTTCTCCCACTCTGTGCTCATCATCCAGTTTATGGCTGTCCTTTTCAACAAGGCCATTCAAGGTGGGGAGGCTCCGTGGCCATTCTCGCAGGTCAATGGCACTGAACTCTTGTCTGGTATGTGCTGCGCCGAGGACCCGTTGAACTGTCTGCCGGCCCGTTTGTCCCCCCACGGACCTCCGCTGTGTCTCCTTTCCCTCAGAGACCAGTCGGTGTACGAAGCAGCCAGTCAGCTGCTCCAGTTTCCAGACATTTACCTTTAAAGGTGATCTGTTAAACTTCCTTAAACAAGTTATGATAGGTCTATTAGCTATAAAAAAAATATCACTCTTAAGCTGTGATGTTTCACTCACACATGAAAATGGGTGTAAAATGGATGCACAATTACACAACTGTACATCATTGAAAAGCAGAAGTGGATCCTCCTGCACAACCAACATGTTTAATTAAATTTATTTGGTTGCTACAAGTCACATTATTTTTTCTTGCTACAAACAAACAAAGGTTATAAGGTTAAAATGACTTGCCTTCAGTATTGTTGTTGAGGATTTAACAAGAATGCATCGAATGTTTTCTAGTTAGTAAGTCAAGAACAAAACACTTGTCTTTTCCAGCAGCCATTGTACAGCACATTTAGTGGTAAAACCAGAAAACCAGTTGGAGCTCTGCTTAGGTTGCCAAGTGACAGGCTAAGCTTGGCTGGAGTTGCTAGGCAACAGTGCAGTGCCAGTTGAATGAGACTTAATCAGGAGGATTTTGAAACTGCTCATTTTTCAGACACCAACAAAGACATTAACAGCAGCAGGGTCATTTTTTTTAACTGCTTGGGCCGTTTTTCAGTTGCGACCCAAATCAACCATGTAAAATGTGAATTATACATAACATGTTTCCTTTAAAGACAATCACAAAACAACTTATGTGAAAATAAATAAACCTCAGCAATGATCTTTGAGAATAAATAGTTTCTTAGCATCAATATGGAAAGGCTTAATCAGCCATTGTACAGCGCATACAACTGTAAAACTAGCTGACCAAACAAACTGGAGCTCAGCTTAGGTTGCTTAGTGGCTGCTGACCAATTACATCATAATGTAGATTACAGTTGTTTTTTCTTTTTTAATTGTTTGGACTGTTTTTAGAAGCAGTTGAACCCCAAATGGACATATAAAAACATCCAAAATGTAAATTTTGCATAAGGCCAAGGTCCGTGCTCATCCCACGTGCGCTGCAAGAAAATACACGCCTGTTTGTGCTGCAACCTCTGCCAAATCACATAGCACTGCAGCACTTAACCATGAAACCAGCGCCGTTAGAAATCTGCCACAGGTGGCTGAGCCGAGCAGCAGAAGGAGAAACACCCAGGAACGAAACTCAAACAGGACAACAGTCAAAATCCATTGCAACGTAATGCATTGGGGGAAAAAACTTTGCCTGCAGTACCAATAGATATTTTTGTTTAACAACCAAATGACTTCATGATGCCAACGTCTGGATCCAGACCAGATGTTATTATGATCTCACTAAGTGACATCTGAATCAGGAACATGGAAATCCCAGTTCTGCATATTGCAGTTGAATTGCTGCAGTTTTTTGACAGTTTATCTGATCGCTTTCTGATTTAGATAAGATTACCGGTGAAGTTGTTTTGACCCAGACAGCCCTCACACAACGCCGGTTCAGTAATTCAGTAAAGAAATTCTCCTGTAGTTGTGGATTTTTTCCATGAAGGAAATTTAAAACACTGAAAAGAAAATGCAGCTTGAGAAGCTAAAATACGCGCAGTGTACAATTCAAGAATAAATTCAATAAATTAGGACAAAACTGCAACTTTTAAATAAAAATCTACTCACAAAAATGTTAGATGCAACACAAAGTGATTAACTTGTTGTCACGGTGACAAGGAACACATCTACCTGTTGAGTTATACTCTAAAATCTTCTTTTAATTGCTGTATTAAACATTAAATTAAAGCTTTACTAAATGGTTCTTCTTTCAGTCGTACACCTGTTGATTTCTTCATGATAAAAGCCACACAGTAAAATGCTGCCACTTCCTTCCTCATTTAGAGCATTGTGATTTATTTTCATCTTTTAAAATAACATCTATTAAGTATGTCCTCACTATTATCATTAATTTAATTGTTTTTATTATTATCAGTAATGCAATCAAAGACTTTATGTATTTTTTTTACTTTCTTTTTCTACCATATCTACAAAAACCCATTCTCTACTACCTAATGGACTGCACTGCGCTCTGTTTATGATTTTTTTTTTTGACATTTTGTTTTGTTTCTGTTTATTCACTTAATCTTAATACAAATATTTGATTTGTTTACATCACAATAATGATTTTGTTTTTTAAAAAAGAATTACTTCCACAATTTGTTTATCACTGATCTAAGATGGATTATCAGATAGTGGTTAAAAATGAAGCTATTCTGACACATTTCATTAAATTAAATCATGAATTAGGAAGAGGGGGGCAGTAAGGACCCCAGACCTCAGAAGTCTTAAGTACACCCCTGTGCAACCAGAAACATGGATTTAAAGAACTTTTTTAAAAGGTCTAAATTATGTTTCTGTCATGTTAATTTTTTCCCACATGTGCACGTTTGTTTTATGTGTGAAAGCCAAAATCAGTCACATGTTTGCCTCATGTTGTGATCTTACTGAAAATCTGGCAGAAGCAACCAGGAAGCAATCTGCACACAGACTGTTATTTGGCATTGAACTGAAGGTTACATCCTCCGGTTGGCTTGTGCCAAAAGGAATCATGTTGCAGCTCCTTGTGCTTGCAGATGGGAACCTTAATGAGCTTGGGCTTCCAACTTTGCTACAGCGTGTTTGCAATAAGGTACTGAAATGCAAGATCATATAAAATTGTTTCTGGCTGCAGGCCAAACCGCGTTGGTTTCTATTGCAATTCGAGTTAAAGTGACCGAAAGACGAATGCACATTAATATTGTAAAAATTGGTAGTGTTTAATATAAAAAGTCTTAATTGTTTCATTTTTGTATTACAAAAAGTCAGAAGTTGAGTGAGTCAGAAGTTTACATACACTCACCTTGTTCTTGTTATGAATTTACAAAATTATATGCAAAAGTTTCAACTTACAATAAATTTAATTGACTCTGGGTCAAAATTATACATACACCCCTGTTGATTTTGTTTGTTTTTGTTTGGAGAATCCCTCTAGATTATGACAAAAGGTAGATTTTAATAACTTTGCTTTATAATGAGAGTGTAAATCAACATGCATCCTGTCAGGTTGCTGTGTTTCTGTTGACCAGAAAATGCACAAAGTGGAATAATAAAAATTCATTTGATTAATGTAAACACACCAATTCCAATAAATAAATTTATGTTGTATCAAAACTATGATAAACTGCAAAGGAAACACATTTTCCCACATCACACCAGATGTTACTACTGCTGGAAAAGATGAAGAAGAAGATCACAGGAAGTGGTAGATGGATGGTGGCGTTGCATGTTTTTCGTGATTTACTGCATGAACAAACTTATTGTGATTTGAATTGTGTTTTTTATTTAATGGAAACATTGCAGTTGCAAAATTGTGTTTTTTTCAAAATTAGCATAATATCAACAAAGTTTTTTTTTATTGGAAATGCAGCAAACATCTTTTTTAAAACACGTATTTGTTGCGGTGAAGAATAATTTAAAAAACAAATTTGGCTACAACAAAATTGCAATGCTCTTTTAAAATACAAATACTTTGTGCAGTACTTTACAGAAACATTTAACTGCCAGAACTAGAAAATTAATTCAGGAGCTCTGTTTCATTATAGCACTTTGTCTTTATTGTGAGATGTAAATCTCGTTTAAACAAGTTTTATTACGGAATTTATTACTCACTAAAACCAAAATGTCTCCTCGTTCCAATGAGGAAAGTCGTAATAGTAGAACTGCAACAGCTCGCGGGATATTTGAGTTTCATCCAGGAGAAACGCAGTGAGAAGATACTTTTTTTAAGATCTGTCACAAGTACATAGTTTTATATGAGATGCTGATCCTGAAATTATTTCCTGTGTTTGGAAGTGTGTTTGGCACTTCACATTTTACTTAATTACTAATAATCTTATGATTATTAAAAAGAAAATTTTTGATCATTCTTGAATTACAGTCAGGGTCTGCACAAAATCAGTGCAGGCACCACAGATGGCCCTCGGGCCACATTTTGAAAACGCTAAAACTTTCAGCACCACTTGAGAAAATCCACAATAAAATTTTACTTTTGGAACCAATTCTTGACATAAAAAAATATTTGAATTTGTAAAAAATTTACTTGATTCACCCTTTAAATAAATAAACTCAAGCTTCAAAATAATAACTTCCGTGATGGGTGTATGTAAACTTCTGGCCGGATGTGTTTGTGTTAATATTAATATCTGTTGTATGACTTCAACAAGTGTTTCCAGTTTAACACTGGATTCCTCCTCGCTTAAAAAGTGAGCTAATCAAGTTCGCATATTACACCGGAAGTGTCCTATTTCAGCTCCAAAATAAAAGCACTTTGTCGCGTCTACGTAGCCGCCGCTCTGAAACGAGTTTTATTCCGAAGTTCCAAACCGGAAGTGGTGTTGGTAGCTTAAGCAAGCTTGTAGCGTGGGTTTCAGGAGGAGCTCAGAGCCATAAAACATTAGCCGAACTTCTTCCCCAGCTCCACTCGCTCACCTATTTGAACTGAAACACACTTTCAGAGAAAGCGCCCTTCACGGAAGACCAACATATGGGAATATTTCGAGGCTCGCTTTCATTTTTAAAGCTCCCCGCGTTGCATTTTTCCTCTCTTTTGCCTGGAAGCGCTCCCTGGAGAACAGGAGCTTTTTAAAAATACTTTCTCAAACTGCGCTTCTTTTATTTATTTTAAGTGGGTTCCTCTCTTTCCACGCATGCGATGTCACGGATTACCAAAAGGAGAAAGAAACGTTTGAGTTCATATCCAGTGTTTCCAGGTGAAAGTGATTTCTGAGTGTTTTTTTAAAGAAACCAGTTGAGCAACTGGCGACAGGACTCGATAATCAATGTGGTGTCAGCTGGAAGGACGCGCGGTCCGGATCTCACCTAAACGGTACGCACAGAAATCCCCTCATCATAGAAATGCTTTACACTAATGCAAACTGCACAAAACTCTAATTAATCCATTTCCTTCATGTTCAGGCATGCGCGCTTTGCTGCTTTATTCTCCTCGCGTGTTTCTCCCACTTCATTTTTGCAATTATCTTGGCCGTGTTGCGCTTTTCAGGCTGCTGCGCATTTTGTTTTCTTTGGCAGTCACTCAGGTGAGGTGAGAGCTACCGAGTCTCGGTCCCAACCCGCAGGTAAATATCGCACACATCGTCGTGTTGATGTCTAAACTCCGGCTTGTCAGCCAGATAATGCTGGCGCTGTGGGTGGCATTCCGCTTTTCAGCGAAAAAAATGCAAGTGCGAACAGCGCAAAGAAAGTTTTTCTCTATCGGTGGGGGTCTTTGCATGGACTGAAACGATCGCAAAGCTTGAATTAATTGGGTGTTTGCACGGCGGGGCGCCAAACATTAACCTGGATGGTTTCCCCCCATGTTACTAAATTAGAAACATGCAGAAGTGCACCAGTCTGATTTTTAGAGGGTTTTGAAACAAAAATGTGCAAAAATAGAATTAAAAAAAACCTTGTAAGTCAGAGCAAAATCATGTGGAATGTGTTTAAATTGGCGTTAGAGTTTGCAAAAGTTCATTCAAAAACTATCAAATCTTTTGGATGCAGCCCAAACAAAATCTTGTGATTAATCTTCTGCCTTTTTAGAGGTTCGAAAAAGTTTCTGTTTTGGTGGAAAGTTGGACTTCTTTAACCAAAAGTCATCCATTTTCCAAAGATTTAAAAACCGGAACTTTTTGAACTAAGCATCTCCTCAATCAAATCAATTAGCTTTTAAATTCAAAAACTTGTTAATCTCTTCTGGTGAGTTAAAGTTCAGTGTTATTGGAGCAAAACGTTAAATTCTGAGAACAGAAAACATCTAAAAGAAAATAAAAAGCTTAATGAAGAGACTGTAACAACTTTATTACAGATTTTTAACCCATAAAAGAGAAATTAAGATTATTTCCAAGAGAGAATCCAGGAAAATGAATTGCTGGATGTCATTTGTTTATACATGAAAGCATTTTCTCTTCACCTTTATGGGCTTTTTAAGCTTAAAGGAAAATAAATGAAAATCCATGATGCTGGTGATGCATTTATATCTCAGAAGAGGTGGGATTCCTTAGCTTTGATGCATTTATCGAGTAGGAGAAAAAAATTTAGCATCGAGTTTTTAAGAGGGAACTACTTCAGTTTCCTGCAACTCCTCGAGTTGCACAACTTCAAAGAGTTCTGATTAGCGCAGGACGAGGCGCAGTCGCGACTCTAAGCACGCAGAGCGCATTATGGTGCCGTCAGGCTGATGTTAGCCACACCAGAGGAGGGCGATTACTCTGCAAACACGCTAACGAGCAGCAGCCTCTTCTAGGCGCGGACCTGCTTTATGGCGTCTGCTCACCATAAAGCACCATTTTCGTAAAAATATTCATATCAGCTCAAGTTTTCTATGTTTCTCCATGAAGTTGAATGTAATTTGTAACTCTGGAGGAGCTGCAGAGATGCAGCTTCTTGCTGTGGGGAACGCTAGACACAGATAAGGTGAAACTGAAAGTACCTCAAGTTTTACCCTGCAACATACAGAGTGGGTCAGGTCGAACCATGATCATGCTCTAGAATGGCCTAGTCAAAACCCAGATCAGAATCTGTGGCAACACCAGAAAACTCAGGTTTATAAATGATCTCCATCCATTCTGACTGAGCTGCCACTACTGGGTGTCTTTAAAGCCTTCTACACTGCAAAAACACAAAGTTTTACCAAATATTTTAAAATAGTTTCTAGTTCAAATTAGAAATAAGACAAAACTAACTTTCAAGTAACTTAATCAATATTAAAGAATGAAAACAAGATCCTACATCCCGGTAAAAAGTAAGTCTTTAGTTAGTTTTTACTTTAAGTGTATTAAGATATTTGGACAAGTTACAAAACCAAAAATACTCAACTTCATGTTTTTACAGTGAATATAAGTACACCACATAAAATCCCATTAAGATCTATTAAGATTTGTGAGTAATTTTGCAGCAAAACATCCTGCTACATGTTTTTATTTTTGTTTCACTTTTATTTGTTTTCTATCGTAACAAGGATATTGTTATTCAAATGAATCAAAATTTGAATCTAAATGTGTCTAAATACAACCCACCTTCAAATATTTGTTCAAAAAAAGAGAAAAATCTGGTAAATTTGTTGAAATTTTGTTGGATTACACACAAATAATCAAATTAAGTTTAACCAAGTAAATATATTGTTATAACAGTAAACATAGGAAGTTTGACAAAACATTTTGCTTAAAAGTTTTCTCATTTTCTAGTGTACATAAGGAGGAAAAAAGTTTATATTTTGGGACATTTTTACGGTATTTACTCACACAAAAGGCAGTTAAAGAGTTAAAAGAAGCACAGATGTTCAAACTTCTCCTGTTCCTGAACATTTCCATGCAATTAATCTGCAGTCATCATCTGCGCTAATGCAAACAATAAGATCACTGAAATGAATGGAGGCCTTCTGGTTAAGGTCATCGTTGGGTCTGTTTATGGGTTTCATGTTTGATTCAGGGTTTTTTTTCCCCTCTTCTTCTCTTCATTTGAAAGAAAATCAAACATGTAGATCAGGAGGGAGAGGAGGGCTAAACTTTACGGAGACCGGTTGGGTCTGAGCCAGAAGAGCGTCGCAGTCGTCGGTTAACGCCGCGGCTAAATGATGCATGTCATTGTAGTAAATGGAGCGCGGTGATGAAGTGCCGCCGCTTTTTTACAAAAGCAACACTTACGGGGGGAAAAGCCTGCCTGTCTGCTTCCAACAGTCTGAGAAACACTGAGGTTCGGATGGTTTCTCAGGTCTGGATAAGTAAGAAAGCAGCGATTCTTCTAGAGTTTACTCACGATCCTGTACAACATTAAAAATATAATTTTTTGTCAAAAAAAAGGCAATTAAAGCTCAAATATCAACATCTACCTTTAATTTGCCACATTAAATGAGTTTTTAATCAAATTTTGCTGATAATCAAAATTAGAAACTTAAAATGCCCAATTTACTGTCTTTCTTATCCTATCATGGTTTTGAACTTAATATTTGACAAAAAAATATTTTATCTATAGAAAATCAACCTGTTCTTTAAAGAATCATCATCCAGTTCTGATTTGATCCAATTTCAGCCAGTTTTCACTGAAAAAACTAACTTAGAAGTAACGTTTCAGCTAGATATGTTTAAGTACATAATTTGTTAATATTAGCAGTTCTTACCAGCAGCTCATTTAATTTATAACATGGAAAAAATGTCTTGTGGTACCTGAATTTATTTCCAAGAAGAACTAGTAATTTTTTATCATTATTGAAAATTACTAATTTTAAATAAGCCCCTTTATCTTCCTAAAAAGTTATTCCGAAGTCAGTTTTGTATCTGCTCTAAAAATTAGACCACAATCTGGGTAAGATTTGAGTTTTTGCAGTGTGATTCATGGTTTCTGTAACATACAACTAAAAAAAATGTGCCTGAATTTCCAGAATAGTTAAGGTACACAGTAGAGGCAGAATGATGCTGTGGGAATGCATTCCTTGATAGAAGTTGCTGGAAACCAGTAATAGGATGCAAAACATTAAAGACTTGAGGTGGAGTTTCACATACAAGCAAATCTACCAAAGCATATTTATATGCTGGAATGGCCTAATCAAAGTTCAGACCTAAATTCAATTTGGAAAATGTTGCAGGACTTTAAATTGACATTGGCATTCGTTTTCCGTTTGAATTAATTTGTGATTCTTTGACATTTCACTGTCTAGTTGAGACCAAGTTCGGACCCGGTTCGACAGAACAGAACTGATTACAATCATTCACACATACAGTAGATTTACAAACAAAAAAACATCTTACAGATCAAATTTTACAAATCTAACGTCACAAACATCACGATTCTTGATATAAATGTAGAACAAAACCGTCACTGCCCAACTGGAAGACGATGTTCATAAGGTCCAAGGCCGGCCGAAGCCTTTTTGGGGCCTTTATCAGATTTTCATTTGGGGCCCCCACATTAGACCCTAAGCTACTCTATATTTCTACCATTACTTACTCACATTATCATAATTTGAAATTATCTGTCATCACACCAGCATTATCATGGCTGGTAAATATATTAGATTCTATCAACTAATGATTATTTAAATAACTGATTATTTAAATAATCAATTATTCATCAAATAATTGATTATTCTGATGAATAATTGGGTAAAAACGTTTGGCACATTCTGCAGACTTTTCATTTACTGACTTAAATTTTGTTTTTTATACATTATTAAAAAATACAAATGAATAATAATCCTTTGTTAAATAAATGTTTCATTGCCTGAAATGCAGTACCATAGCATTTCTTCAGCCATAATTATGCCGTTTGAAGACTTCTGGGTGGAACATATTTTAAGAAAAATAAGTAAAAAGTTTGTTGTTTTTTTATCTTAAACATGATATTTTTGTATTTGTACAGTTTTGTCTTCACAGTTGCTCTAAATATGTAGTTCTTTCAGCAATTATCTTCTATTGCTTTTGAGAGCCTTGTCACTTAATTAGTTGATAATTTAAATAATCCAATTTATCACAATTAATTTGATTATTCATGCTAGCTTGATGCGATTGAGGGCCCCCTAGTGGTGTGGTGGCCTGAAGGAGCCACTTAACTCGCGAGTTTGTGGATCAAATTAATAACAAAAACCAATTAGTAAATTTTCTATAATCAAAACCTGCAAAGCTGAGTAATTAATAGTGGGAAAATGCTGGAATCCTGGCTCAGCAGCACCCAACTCGCACGCTTCTTCACCATTTAGAGATCTGTCAACAGTTGTAGCTTATATGCAAATTGTTCTCTTCGTCATAAGAAATTTGGCACACTGGATGGATCGGTTACTGGATTGATTTGATTTATTGTCGGCTTCAGAAGTCACTCAGGGCAAATTCTTGTTCTGGTATCAAGAACCTGGTCCCTTCGCCTGCCGCCACATGCATTGTGTTGGGGGTGCGGCTGACGATACATCCACTCAGTCGTCACTGCAACTCCTTCATGTTTCATCCACCTGGGTTTAGCGCCCGGCTCCCCGCGCCCCAAGGAAACTACAATCGGCGCGCCAGTTATGCATCGCTGACATTCCCGTCATACTGACAGTTTCAGCTCTTTCTGCTTGCAAACAACCAGATCGACGCTGCGTAGGCCGATGCACTGCAAAACAGAGAATAGTAGTTTTATCTAGATTCTAGTGCAATAATAGTACAGTTTCAATAAGAGAAAACTAACTGGTTTCAGTAAAACATTCATTTAAAACAAACCAGTTCCTCTGGCAAATCATTTCACTTATAACAAGACATTTTCCCCAAGTTATAAAGAGAAATAATTTACCAATAAAACTAGAACTTTATCAACATTAAGTCATACTTGACTTAAAACAAACTCGTATATCTCACTAAAAAAAAAGAAGTTACTTTTAAGTCAGTTTTGTCTAAAAGATTTCAATTATTTTTGACCAACTTGGTCCTGGACTTAATTTACTACACTGCAAAAATACACATTTTTAGCAGATATATTTGGTCTAGTTTCTACTACAAATGTCTTGAAATAAGACAAAACTGACTTAAAACTAAGTTAGTTTTAAGTCAAGACTTCCTTAATGTTGATTTAAAAGTTCTAGTTCCATTGACAGATTATTTCAGTTATGGGAAAATGTTTTGTTAAATTAAATTAATCTGCCAATTGTAATCCACCAAATTGCTATATTTTCCTTTTGTGTTGTATTTATATTCTTTGTTTTGTATTTATATTCTTATTACATTTACTGTGTATTGTATTTAATTTGTATTTTTTTGTAGTCTTTTGCGTATGCTTACTGTGTGCCACTTTTTTGCCTGTGAGCTGCTGGTAACTTTAATTTCCTGAGGGACTCTTCCCAAGGGATCAATAAAGTACAAGTCTAAGTCTAATCAATATTAGGAAACCAAAGAAAACCAAAAACACTTTAGGATTTATGTTTTTGCAGTGCAGCAGTAGAACAAATAAATCCATTTTGTTTTATCTGTTTTTATTGATTATATAATTTGACTGCACTGCAAAAAAAAAAAAAAAATCAAAGTATTTTTGGACTAGTTTCTAGTGCAAATATCTTAAAATGGGACAAAACTAAGTTACAAGTAACTTTTCAAAAAGATATACAAACTAGTTAGTAATCCCTCAATATTGATTAAAACAATATATAATTTCACTTATAAATGAAATACAGTGGAACTAGTTCTTTATCAATATTAAGTAATTATTGACTTAAATAAACCTCCTTTACTACTAAAAAGTTACCTGTAAGTTAGTTTTGTCTTATTTCAGGTGTACTAAGATATAGCATTGTAAATTAAAACCACTCGGTTAGATTTTGTGTTTTTGCAGTGCGTGTGCCGCCTGAATGAAAGCCCACTGTGGCTGCCACAAAGACGGGGGTGACTGGAATATTTGTCTCGTTAGTCAGAGGGCAACCTCGTGTTGAAATGCGGATGAATCATGCCTTCCTACCTCGCTGCGCTTCATTTCATCCACACAGACGGCTGAAAGCGTTCGTCTCCGTCCCGGGAAATGTTTACATTTTTTAATGGCTCTGTAGCCGTTATCACAGCTCCTGGGAGCGCGCTGGGAGTCGGTATTGGCTCCATTTGTAAGAACAGTTACAGCTGAAATGATGCAGGTTATGGCATGCAGGATATGTAATGTTGCCATCTCTCAATAACGGAAGCTCATTCAGCCTAATGAATCAGTCGTTTGCCATTCCAGAGCAGAACAGAATCGCCCTGCGGCTGAGTTCAGCAAGGATGCCTGAGGTTTAGGCATCGTCTGATCTCATGTCTGAGGTACAAATGTAATCCTGTTAGTCTTTCAAGAGCTACTAGCAAAAGAAGCCACATTTTTTATACTTTATATCAATAAAACCTCCATCTTGTGCTCACAAGTTCAGTTTTCAGGAAAAACAATGACAAAACGCAGTAATAACTATGTTCTCTGTTTTTTATGTTCACTGAAAAAACAAAACTTTACCAAGTATTTTTATAATTCAAATATCTGTACACTTAAAAATGATAGAAAAGTAACTTTTCAGCAAGATATAGCTTTTCAAAGTGAGTTATTCCTTAATATTGATGAAAAACTTCTTGCTAAGTGAAATAATCTGCCATTGGAACAAGTACATTTTTTATTTCAATCAATATTAAGCAATTATTGACTCAAAACAAGTTTCTATTTCTTGCTGAAAAGTTGCTTACTGCACAAAAAATTCTTTCAAAGAAGACTGGGACAAAGTTTGTCTTCAGCAGCAAAACCCCCCAAAAACTTTCTGTAATTCTGGGCGGGTTTCTACTGCAAATAACTTGCAATGAGACAAACTTACAAGTAACTATTCAGCGATACATAAGCAAATAATAGCTTAATATTGATTAAAACAAAACACACTAGTTCCACTGGCAGTTTATTTCACTTACAGGTGGTATTTTTTCATCAATATTAAATAATTAAGTCAAACTCTTATTTCTACCTGGAAAGTTACCTATAAGTTAGTTTTTCCCTTTTTTAAGTGCAGAAAGATATTTGCACTAGAAACTTTGCCAAAAACACTTAAAATCTGTGTTTTTTGCATTCTTGCTGTTAAGGAACTTATAGCCAGTGTTGCTTTAAGTCAAAGGGTATCCAAAGTGAGGTCCGGGGGCCATTTTGCGGCTCTTGAAATGATCCTGTGGAGCCCCCAACCACAAAACAGAAATATGACCAACAAAATAGGAAAAAAAGGAAATCTGTGTGCCTCCTTCTGAAGAAAATTACTGTTTATTTTAAATATTTTAGTCGTAAAGTTTACAACTTATAATATAACTTTTGTATTTTTAATTTAAAAAATATAATTCAATTCAGGGCACTTGAAAAGGGCAAATAAACTTCAAGTCATATCATCCAAGCATCTTCACAGAAGAGAGATCTCCAGTAGCAGTCGGTCTTGCAACCATTCTGGAGAAAGCTCTGACTGAAGACAGTCTCATTACAGTCATGACATGCTAGCAGCTCATCATCAGGCAGCAGAGATTATATTTCATTATAAAATGTCCAGAATGACACCATCAGTTGCTGGGAAGACCTGCTCTGCTCATACTCATTTGCTTTTGCTGCGCCTGGTTAAATCTGTCAGGTTAGAAAGATGAAGTCTGGGATACGATGCTGGATGAATGAAATGGTTTGAATTTCTTTTTCAACTCCTCTGGGGTTTGGAGTCATAGTTCAAGTATTATTTGAGCTTTTGAAGGTTCTAATCAGATCCTCCTGAATAAAACAAACAAAGGCATCTTGTTGCCACAGTTTCATAACAATAATCCTAAAGTAAAAAAGTAGGAGTAAAAATTCTTCCAGCTGCACAGCATCAAAAGCCAGAGGAAATAATTGAATTATTAGATTGTAGAGAGAGAAAAGTTTCCTTTCTTTCTGTCCTCATAAAACATAAAAGAATATTTACTTACATTCTTAAGTTTTGTTTTTGGTCTGAAAGACGCTTTTGTTTATCTAAGGGTATTTTTCACATAAATCCTGAGAAAAATTAAAAAAATTTTATAAGAAATTCACATTTTGCACATTTTTGTGCTTCCATTTGGATCTCTACCGCTTCTGCTTTGTGGTGAGCCGTTTCAAAAAACTTCAGAATGTAACGTCAAAGTATCAGTTACAGCCCTGTTACCTAGCAAACGCAGCAGCGCTCTGCCCGTCACTGAGCAACTCAAACTGAGCTCCAGCATGTTTGGTCAGCTGGTTTCATCTGTGTATGTGCTGCATAATGGCTGCTGGAAAAAAGAAGTGTTTTATTGTTGACTTCCCATCCAGACACCACTCACTGCATTCTTGTTGGTTATGCAGAAGGCTCCACTTCTGCTTCTTAGAGACATACCGTTGTACAAGTTTTCATTTGTTTGAAGCCATTTTTACATGCGAGTGTAAACACTGAGCCAGCAGCAAATTATTTGGATGTAAAATGACAAGAGGCCCTAAAACTGCCCATTCTGAACAGAGCTAAATGTAATGAACATGCTTTTGTATAGACCATAGATCTAAACTAATTTGTTCAAGAAAGTACAATAGGTCACCTTAAAACAGGAAGCTTTCGATTTTCAGGAGAAAAAGTAACAGCTCTAAATTAGCAAAACTGTAATTTGTTATCTCTGGATCTCTTCAGTTGATTTAACGAGTCTGAGTTGAGCACATACCAGATTGTCAGCGTCTCCATTTGAAGGTCAATTCCTCATTCGTAGAATCTCCAGCATTCTCCTCCTGGGCTCCACATGAAGAAAACTGAGCTCTCTGTTCTCGGTCCTGATTTTCCACAAGTTCTGCCAAGATTTTAAAGCCATACGTCAGCAGCTGAAGCTCTTCAGTCATAAAGCTGAGAGCCGCCAGTAAAAACACTTGTTTTACACCCTAATTGGGGCTCTTTGTTTCACTATCAAAGCTGCCAGAACCAGCCCAAAGTAGATGCAAATTAAATGGCTGCTTAAGGCCCCCACACCACTTGGGGGCCCCAAAGAGCACCAAGCTAGCATAATAAAAATACTTATATTCAGAACAACATTGAATAATACAAACTAAATGATATTACACATGGAAAAACGATTTCTATATCACCTTTATAGTCGTCAATCTTTGGCTACCTGGCAATTCACTCACTCTTATTTTGCCTAGCAGCAACCTGTTCACTAAATTGCATAGCAGCAGTTTCATGTTTCGCCACCATTCCTCGTTCTTAAAAAAAAAAAAAAAAAAAAAAAAAAAAACACAGACTGAAGTGAAAACGAAACGGAGGATAAAACAAGAAAGATCCCGCCACCAGTTTTTACAATATTTCAGATATTTAAAACAAATAAACAAAACCCAAATCAATAGTTATTAGTAGATTGATATGAAATGCTCATGTTAGGATAGATTTTGCAGCTGTATCGTTCAACCCTACTTTAAAATACTTAAAATAATATGGCACAAAATTTGAAAAAATGTTTAGTTTGATATTTCTATAAGGTTAAAATAATCAGTGCTAACAACACTGGTAAAATGTAAGCTAAATACAAATAATGATGACAGAAGCCTGGGAATGATAAAGCATCTGGTATTGACATGTTGGTGTGGGGGGCCCAAATGAAATCTGCTTAGGGGCCCAAAAATGGCTTTGGTCATCCCTGTCCATTAATTCTTAGTTATAATAATACATTAAATTTTTGTAGCACTTTTTCAGAAACAAAGAAGTTTGTGAAAATTAAGTTGTAAGATGTTATCTTTTTTTTTTTTTTTTTTATCCATTATGAAGGGCCCAAAATGAAAATCTACCTAGGGCCCCAAAAACGCTTGGGCAGGCTGTGTAAAATATGAACGTTGTCTTCCTATTTGGCAGTTATCATCTTGTCCAACATTTATATAAAAACTCATGAACTTTGTAACATTAGGTTTGGAAAAATTCAGCTCCAAAATGTTTTTTTATTATTATTATTATCCTTTAATGGGGATGTGAAAGCTGAGATTTTGATAGAAATATGAAATGAATGATCGCCGTCTCTCCTCTCCTTGTCAGCTGATACGTCCTGGGAGTGATGCACTGGCTTCCCCTGGTTGCCATGGTGATCGCCTCGGCCCTGCCCTTCCCTCACGACCCCGCGACCGCGCAGCCCAGCGAGGATCGGAAACAAACCCCCACGTCGGAAGTCGAGAACCGGATAATCTACGAACCGTTCAGCAGTCCGGACGTTCCCGCAGAAGAAGAAGAAGAACCGCTCAGGACCGAGGAAATTTCCCAGGAAAACTCTCTACCGAAGGACTACAAAGCCAGCAGGAAAGATGGCGACTCGAACTCGATGCCGCGCCATTTTAGGACAGGCGCAGCCGAGGACAGCCCCGCCGTAGATGTCGGGTTGGGTCTGGAAATAGACGAAATGTTTCTGGACGCACATCCCCGCGTCCTGTTCTCGCCCTCGCCGTCGCCGCCGGAGCATCCGCCGCTGCTGCTGATGTTGGAGAACGGGCTAATGGAGGACGACAGCGACGGAGACATAGAGGGTCATGGTGATCGCGCCGCCGACCGGACCACGCCTACTCCGACATGGGCGGACTACCACAGGGGCCCCGCCGACGAGGCCTACCGCCCGGTGAAGCGGGACAAACGTTCACACCTAATGGACACGCGCAGGGGGGAGAAGTCCGTATGCGAGTCGGAAAGCGCGTGGGTCAACAACAAAACCACCGCCATCGACTCGCACGGCGAGCGGGTCACCATCGTCCCGCAGATCCAGACAATGACGGGCGCGCTCAAGCAGTACTTTTACGAGACGCGGTGCCGCCGGCCCGACGAGCAGAGCGGCTCGAGCAGGACGCGGGGAGCGGGCGCGAGGTCCGCGGCGGCTGGCGTCGCCGGGGCCAGCTGCCTCGGTGTGGATAAAAAACAATGGCGGAGCGAGTGCAGAGAGAAGCAGTCGTACGTCCGCGCGCTCTCCAAGGACGCCAAGAACAAGATGGGGTGGCGGTGGATCCGGATAGACTCGTCCTGCGTCTGCGTGCTGCTGTCCAGAACAAATCAGGGGAAGGACGTGATGACGAGGCGCAGGAGAGTCTAACGCAAAGAAGGACGTTGTTTCTCCTTCCCCCATTTTATGACTTTTACACACAAAGAAAACAAGAAAACCTCAATGCTAAATGAATTTAGGGAAACTGTTATATAGACAGAGGTGGGTAGAAAACAACGACATGTTAGGACCAATTAAAAAGGAGAACATTTCTGAAAAAATTTAGAAAACTCTGAGCATCAGAATTGAAGATTTGCAAGAAATGTTTAAACACCATCTAATTTTTTTCCAGAAAAGAAGGAAATGTCATAACTTGAATCAAATTTCCTAGAAAAAAGATGGAAGCTTTTTGGTTTTAGCAGTCGGAAATTTGTAAGAAAGAGAAAAATCCAATTTTGAGATCTAAGAAATTTTCTAGACAAAAATTGTAAATTTATGAGAATGAAAAGTAAAAAATTGGCAGAAAAAAAGTTACAATTTTTGAGATCTGAGAAATTTTCTAGAACGTAATGGGAAATATGAGTTGGAAAAGTCAAAAATTTACAAGTAAACCAAAAATGTTGAGATCTCAGAAAATTTCTACAAACAACAAGAACATTTCTGAGTTAGAATTCGAAAAAAAATAACTTAAGTTTGAAGTAAAAGTGTGAGAAAAAACTCGTATTTTGAGGTCTCAAAAAATGTTATAGAAAAAGTTTTTCCAAAAGTCAAATATTTTTGACTTTTGAAACTCTTAAATTTCTGAAGTTTTCTAGAAAAAAAAACCTCCCCCAAAAAAAGATGTTTTCTTGGCAGAAATGTACTCCTTTTTTCCTTACCTAGAATGGCCCTCATACGTTGTTGTAGAGAACCCAAATATTGCACTCAAGTCAGAGTAGCCCAACTTCAACAAGGGACGCAAACAATTAATAATATAATTAGTTAAAAAAATTTGCTCAAATTAATTAAGTCAGATTGGCTGCAATCCAGCAGAGGGCGCTGCTGGTCATGCTTAAACGAGCCAGTTGATACAGAAACAAAGATGGCAGCACAATACCAGAACGGGAAAGAGAAGTGGTCCAAACAAAGTGATGCAAGATGCACTTTAAGGGGTTCTGTTCAGAAATGTAAACATTTGACAAACTCCTAAAGTTTTACAATGTTTTTTTTTTTTTTTTTTTTTTTTTTTTGATGCAGCATATTATGACAAATTTAGCCCTTTGTATTATGGAAACCTTCATACCTTCATACAAAAGAAAACTCAGATTTGGAACGAAATGGCGGCTTTTTGACTCATTGATTGATAACATGCATCCCTAAACTCAACACATTTTCACTCAAGTAAAATTACTCAAGAGCGACTGATCAGATTATCTGATTTAATATTAATAAATGTGAAGTTGTGTCCAAACTCTGGTATTTTAAAGACTAAAGTGAAAAGATTTCAAAATAACAGATTGAGGCAGCAGATGAAGGATAAATTCAAATAAAATAAAAAAACTACGAAACTAATACAATCAAATGTACTTTGCTGGAACAAGGTGAAATACTTCCAGTGCCAAATGGTTCAGCAGACAGAAAATTAGAAAAACAATTCAGTGAAATTAGCTCAAGAATAGCACTACTTTATAAAATATATTACTAAAGTAAAAGTCTGTTTCAAATAAATGTAACTAGTTACTACCCACCTCTGTATATAGAGATTTTACACCAAGAAATGCTGTTTTTGTATGATTTATCTTTCATAACCTAAGTTATTTTTGCCTAGTATGTAAGCATGTTTTTGATAATATATTTCCTGCCGTGTCTAAAACACGACACCAGTATATCTTTTCTGTATCGCCGTGTGTATTTATAGAAGACGTCTTCATGCAGTAGTAGCTCTCTCCGGTGTCTGATGATGATTCCAGCCTTTGGGTCACTCGTCTTGTAAAAGCAAAGAGCGCCACCTACTGAGATTTCATTTCACTGCTCCAAACTCTTAAAGCTGTGGGTGAATTGTACAGGATCTGGGTTGTAAATTATGTGACACCTAAAGAAGATCTGATTACATGATATGATAATAAAAGGCATTTGTATTTTAATACTTTTGAGCACCTTCCAATGCATTGGTTTTGTTCGTGTCGTTAAGATTTTGTTTATTTTCAAGTAGAAATTAAAAAGGTATTATATTAAACTTATTTATCCATTTTGAATTGCAGAGATACTTCAAATCATTTCAAAAGATACTTTATTTACTCCAGAAGGAAATTAAATGCAACTCAAACCATCGAAGGATCTTAAGAGTTTTGATCAGCAATGATCTCCATTAGCAGTCAGTCGTGCAACAAATCAGAAGTAGCCTCTGTCTGCAGACTGTTCTAATGCATTTATTCTTAGATTTTTAATGCTTCAATGCATTGATTGTCAATTGTTTAGTTTATTTAAATTCTAAATGGGTTGTCTAGAAATAACTTGGTAAAACAGGTAAAAATATACATTTTAAAACTTCATTTTTAAGCGGGAAATATTTGCTTAATTACTTAAGTGACTACATATATATACAAATGTGTTAGATAAATATGACAAGATTAAAATACATTTTAAAAGTATTTACACATGTATTAATAAGTATTTCTTTAGAGTGCACTTATACACACAGTGCAGAACTAAAAGCAACAAAAATGCAGATTATCTTAAAGTGAAATTAGGAAGGAATAACTTTTACAGCCAAACCCATAAACAAATTCACTTTAAGACAAATCAGTAATGGAGAAATGTTTGAATTGTTCAAACATGATCAAATATGGAGGCAGTAACTAAAACTAGAATAAATTATACCAATTTTATAATCTGGTCTGAAGGGTTCAAAGTTCTCCTGGAAGTTTCTCTCTTTCCAGAAGAAAAATATTCCATACAAAAATTACTGGTGGGACATATTATAATTATGCAAAATTCAGATTTTTCACATGTTTCATATTTGCAATAAGTTAACATTTTTTTTAGCTCTTGGAAAGAAAAAAGTTTAAAAACCTTTTGAATAAAACAATTCAGCATTCACTGTGCTGTTACCTAGCAACTTCAGCAGAGTGCCGCCTGTTTCCTAGCAACATCTGGTAAGCTAGTTTTACCACTGTATGTGCTGTACAATGGCTGCTGGAAAAGAAAAAGTGTTTTGCTGTTCTTGCCATCCACAAACCACTTGCTGCTTTGTTGTTGGTTGTACAGGAGGCTCCACTTTTGCTTTGCCATGTACAGCAAAGAGGAAAAATAGCCGAGGAGAGATTTTACAATTCTTGGACTAAATTATTTGCATTTATTGCCAATGCGGACGGATTACCTGAATGTTTGCTCTGTAGTCGGAAGTTGTCAAATAACAATAAGAATATTATACTTTCCGGACTATAGAGCGAACCTCACTGTAAGCCGTACCTACAACTTAAAAAAATTACAATAATAATAAAATAAAAAAATAAATAAACATATATAACCCACACCAGGCTATAAGCAGAATGGCTCAAAGCGTGGGGAAAAAGTAGTGGCTTATAGTCCGAAAAATACGGTAATGTGGAAAGGCATTTCCAGGGAAGGCGCTACATTAGCTGCTACATCAAGATTAAAGTTACATCTTACAAGCCTGATGTTGAGAAGCTGTCCAGTGATGTCCGTAAACAGAAGTCATATTAAACATGCAAGAACACAACCCTCCCATTCAGGCACATATATTTAGTAACAAAGTGGTTGTTTTTAAATTGACCAGTGAGTTTTGTCAGTGTATATTTAGAATGACACTTAGATATTATTGTGTTCGTTGCTCAGGTTCGACGATGGTTGTGTGTCAGAAGAGAAGAAGCTGCTTTGTCTTATCATTGCATTGACTTGTTTGGCATTTGCACAGAAATCAAACTTCAACTGTATTAATTTAATTTAATATACTTTTCCTTTTGAAAAGGCTTTATTTTTATGTCTGCAGGTTGTGTTTTATTGCTCTCCATTTGTTGCCCAGTGAAGGGACATGTTATGCATGTTCCATTTTGTTGTTTATTCGCATATTTTGTCCATCTCACACTTTATGGTGATTATTTACAAAGAGCAATCGTCGTTATGCAAACTGCATTTGGAAGCAGATTCTCTGAGATTCCAATAGGAAAAAATTACACTTTCCCTGTCAATCTTCATAATAAAAACAACATCAGAAATCTGATTTCTTAGTTGCACTCCTTTAATTTTATCAATGCAACAAAACATAAAAACATTAATATTGTAACTGAAGGTAAACTTAGACAGACTGATTTGTTTGTTGTTGTTTTTTTGGTCCAAAATGGCTCTTTCAACATTTGGGTTGCCGACCCCTGGCATAAACCAATCATAACATGTGCAAGGAAGAATAATAGGTTACTTTTAAAACTTTATATAACTATTCCTGTCATGTTTCTTGAGGGTCCAGAGGACTGCAGAAGTTCAAGTGGAGATTTAATGGAAAAATCTTGCATGACGCGAAGAAGCCAAACAGGAAATGAGATCAGAGTAAAATATACCTAAATATTGGGCTGTGTGATGATTAGTGGGATGAACACAGCTGGGTCCAATAAGCAGAATAAAGGTCAGTTCAGAGAGAGACATGATAAGGTTGAACTTTGAGAAAAATGGCTGATAAAGGTCACAGGGAACCAGCGAAGGCGAAATCTCAAACTATTACAGATTCAAACCAGAGGGTGACAAAGAAATTCAAAAACAGGAAACAATTAAGTCCTGGGCTCAAGGGAGGCGTCAGAAAAAAAAAACACGAGGAAAAACAAAGCATGTTACTATTAAAATATGCCCTTATATGTGTTTTATCCAGTATTTCTGCTGCTAGCCCAGACAGTTGTTTTGCTGTTTCTTGCTAGTTTTAGCTTCCTCAACATCTAATGAGATCCCAAACGAAATAGAGGAATGCGAGTCACTGAAAGCTGAAATAATCCAACCCACCTGCTTCCAGGGCCTGAAGCTTTCTGGTGGTGATTGGTGATCCAGAAACAGGAAGTTTCATTTCGATCAGTGATGGCTGCCGGGAACCGACGCCACACACGACGACAAGAACTGAGTTTCCGTTACAAATGTGCGCAAAACTTCGTCAATATTCCACTAAAGTTGAAAAAAAAAATACAATTTAGCAAATGTGATGTTTTCCGTTAATTAATACGGAATTAGAAAGTTCGTTCTCTCAGAAAAACGTCCTCCCGCCACTTCTTGTCCGAGTCTTTTCCCCCGGTAGCAACATCCGGTTGTTGATGACGTGACTTGCGTGATGCGGAAAAAAACGTGCTGCCGTTGCAATTTTGCGAAATACATACAGTCGAAATATATGGCTTAACAAGATAGAAAAAAATGTGTAAATGAGAAAAATATTGTACAAAAAAATAACTGAGGCAAAAAGTCTGAGGTTAATCTCAGAAACGTCAATGTGTTTTTTTCTAGGAAACTTCTGACATTTTTGAGATTTAAAGACGAGAAAATTTCTAAAAGTAAAGAAATTACCAGCTCAGAAAAGTTTTTTTAAAGTGTTTTATCTAGGAAATGCATTAAATTAATAATTTTTCCTTTTTGCTTTTCCATTCTACAAATGTATTTTTAAAATTCCTATTTGTGAAATGTTAATATCAATTAATGAACTACACTTGAACCTCTTCTCCCACTGGAATTTCAGCTGGACTCTTTCTGTTATGTAACTAAGAAACCAAATAAAATATTTTTTATATAAAGTAATGGAGTAATAATAATCTAAAACCTGGCTTTATTCTATTAATGAATCTTTCATAGTCCTAAAAAGAGAAAAAAAAAAAACATACCAATAAAAACAAAGAACTGCATCATTATCAGCAAATCCACGTGGATTGCTTTATTTATTTATTTTTTTACATCACCATTTTTCATCATCATCATTGTCATTATTATTAATATTATTCTTTATTTTTCAGATATTTCCATCTTATTACTACCACTGGAATCATGGAAATCTGTTAAATCGTTGCACAATTTGTTCCTCAAAATGTACACATTTAGCGTATTTGAATGACAATTCTCAATGTTTTCATATTTACTCTTGAAACTCGTCCAAACGAAGCAAAGAACGAAACCGAACATGTACATACGTTTATCCAATACATACCTGAAGAAAATAAATAGTTATCGTAAAAAAAATAATAAAATACAACTGAAAAAAATACACACATCTTACAAATTTGATTCCCGCCCCCAGGAGCCCCGCCCAGCCGCCCCAAACCCACCCTGTAGGTTTATCATACAGATATATATTTTTTAACGACACCTCATATCATCTTTACTACCAAAAAAATGTTTGTTTTTTTAGGTCATTGTCGTTATTGGACATGCATCGTAAACACAGAGGCTAAAGGTTTTGTTTTCTGGGCTTCCTCAGGCTGCCCTCTCTCCTCCACAGACAGCTTTTCCTTCCTGTTATGGCTTGTGTGTGCAGTAGAATGACCAACTTCTGTTCACATTTTTCATTTTATTTTGCTTCCCATCCTCTCGAATCGGCTGTTTTTGTCTCTCTGTCGGCTCCATCCTTATAAAAAATTCCCAGTGGAAACTTCATAGTGACTTGGTTCTTAGTAGGTAAAACTGGAGGCTACTATCTAGCTAGCTTAGCATAGCACAGCTTTAATCTGAATCAGTAGTCTCAAAACACAAGCAAAGAAAAGAAAGGGGTCCAAATAAGCTACTGCTGGCTACAGCCCCCAACACAACGTTTACACTCTCACATGAAAATGGCTGCAAACAGATGCACAATTATACATCTGTAGGTCTTTGAAAAGCAGAAGTGGAGCCTCCTGCGCAACCAACAGAATGAGGGAAGTTATTCCTAAATACTAAGCCAACAAAAAAAAAACTCTTGTCTTTTCCAGCAGCCATTGTATAGCACAAATAGAGGTAAAACCGGCTGACTAATCATGCTGGAGCTCAGGTAGGTAACGGCGAAGTGTGACGTTTTTGAAATGGCTCATTTTCAAGGCACCAAAAAGAATTATTTTATTGCCAAAAAACACCTGGGTGTTTTTTTTTTCTTTCAAGTGCTTGGGCTGTTTTTAGAAGAAGTTGAGATTCAAATAAAGGTTTGAAACTGTGCAGAATATGAATTTTGCGTTATTTACACCAGAGTTTATACTTTGTTTTTGGTCTCACAAATAAGGAAATACTCAATCTGTTAAAACATCAGAATAAAGCTGTAATACTTTGGGAAAAGTCAAAATATTACAAGAATAAAGTTGTAGCAAATACAACTTTGCTACTGATAATAATTTGATGCTGATATATTGACTGTTCTCGAAATATTACAACTTTATTCTCAAAATATTATGACTTTATTCTTGTATAACTATGACTTTATTATGGTAATTTTACAACTTTATTCTATATTATGACTTACCACAAAATTAAGACTTTAATCTCCCATTACTGCAACTTTATTCTGGTAATATTATGACTTTATTCTAATAATATTAAGACACTGTTCTAATATTATTTCTACTTTCTACTCATAACTTTATTCTTGTAAAAAGATTTTCTTAGCTTGGTTCTGATACTCTGATGTAGTAAATAAGTGCTGCAGCAGCAATGTTGCCTCTTTTCAATAAATTTACTTAAATATAATTTTTCAGTTTAAGATTTTACCACTAGGGTGAAAGACTGATCTATTTTAGTCTGAATAACCAACATAAACCAATTTAAGGGTCATAAAAGTTTGCTCCACCAAAATCTCTCCTTTGATGCCCCTTTCAAAAGAGATCACTATTCGCCTTTAAGGTGCCAACAGACAATGGCTCTCTGATGTGGTCGGACATAAATGGTGGTCTGAATTCAGCCGTGTTTTACCACACCATCCGATCCTGGTGGGGACCAGGGAGGCCAACAAAAAGGGGCTGCGCCGGCTGGAACCAGACACCAGCGGAAATAAAGGAGCGCCGGTGTCGTTTCCGACACATCTGACTGTCTCCCTGAATCGCTTTTCAGCTTTAACACCCTCTTGATCCGAACTAAACAATGAGTTCAGGTTCTGGCCCGGCCCTTGGTGTCGAGCAGACGTTCTGATGTTTGAAACTGTAAGATGATAAACGGCGCCCGACACGCAGACGGAGAGAGAAAACAGCCGGTCCAATGCAGCTCGCTAAATCTGAGAACAAGTTTATACATTCTTCATGTCATTTTCCCCCCATTTTCCTTTGCTACTGTTATTGCAGAATGGTCAGGTTTGCGATTAGGTTAATTGGTAGAGTCATTGCTTCGTTCTTCGTGGATGAGCGAGAGGGTCCTTTAGTCCCAATCCAGCCAGCGCCCTGAGGAGAAAAAGGAAACACACCTTTACTCGTTATTATTGTTCTCTGTATCTTTCATTTTAACTCATTATTAACACACATATAAGCAGACACATTAGAAAGTCTAAAAGAGTGGCATCTTAATGGTAAATTTACAAAAAACACATCCAGCGTTAAAACCAGCTAACCAAACGTACTGGAATTCTGCTTGGGTTGCTAGGCGTAGTGCTAGCTGAATATGACCAGAGGTGGATAGAATAACCAAAACCTGTAGTGAAGTAACAGCAGCACTACTTCAATATAGTTTTACACAAATAAAAGTAAAAAGTATTTGACCCCCTGTAGATTACGGAAAATCAACAATAAATTGAAACTGGAGCAACGACTTCCACAAATCCGCTAACAGCAGAGCTAATTTTTAGCCTAGCACTTTACCGCACCTTGTTTCCCCACAATTAATTTTTTCAGATCAATTCTAAAGCGCTATAGTTGTTTTGTAAACTTTCAGTTTAATACAGTTATAATGAGCTAATGAAACTAGCGCATTAGCATCAGCTTCCGCTAAATTCCTTGTTGGTGTAGCGCTTCAGCGTTAGCAGAACTAATGTTTATGTTTAGTGTTTTAGGGTTGGCGCAGCTAACTTCTTAGCAAGCAACCAATTCAAGTATTTAAGTTTTATGCATTAATGGAATTTAAACCTGGAAAAAGAAAGCTAAAAATAAATTATTAAAATACCAAATCATCATTGACACTCAAGCCCCACCAGCAGTTTATGGAAACCTCCAACCACAACTGTAAATTGTACATTTAAGACCTGGGAGGAATGTACTAAAACTCCCAGACAGGTCAGCTACAGCAGACAAAATGCATCAAACGACAAGTTCAAACGCTCGACACATGTGGAAGCCATCAGCACAGAAGTCAGCGGCCACACGCAGGAGGAACCCTGTCAGGCCGTTTAATTGACATGTTCTCACCTCAGCAACTCAACAGGAGTACGTCCTCACTGAGGCAGATTCACCCCGGGCACCAGAGCTAGCTGCTTGGAAACCAGGAGACAGAAACACAGAAACACAACGTCATTAACGTAACAGCAGTGACCTTTCTGGAGGTATTAAAGGGATTATAGCATTCCTCTGCTTTAAAGAGTCTGCGCCTTGTTATTGTCAGTTCCTCCGCTAAAGGAGGAAACAAATTCCTGAGGTAAGCTAATGGTAGAGTAACATAAAATCCGATTATATATTTTAGAGACTGCACCTTTTGCCCTAATTCCTGACATGCTCATCATGTGAGCAAAACTTTGTAAAGTAGCAGCAAAACCACAAAACAATACTGAGTATTATTTTCTAATGCAAATATCTTAGTGTGCTTGACATAAGACAAAAGTGACTTACAAGCAACTTTTCAGAAAGATAAAATACGGAGTTAAATTGAAGCCATATAGTTTGTTCAAAAGGTTTTTTTGAAACTGAAATTGACAAACACAATTGTAATTAGAAAAAAAATATTGAAGTTAGGAATCAGGACCTCAACTAGCCTCAGTTAGCCTAGCTTTAGCATCATTACCAACTCATGTTTACACTGTAAAAACACAAAATCTTACACAGTACAAAGTACTAGATCAGATTATTTCACTTTTAACATGGGAAAATGTTACAAGTGACACATTTTTTATCAATATTTATTGACCTAAAACAAGCTGCTATTTCTTGTTGAAAAGTTACTTGTCAGTTAGTTTTGTCTTATTTCAAATGTACTGAGACCAAAAACACTTTGTGAGATGTTTACAGAGAAGGAGTTAAAGGTGAGAGCTAGAGGGGTGAAAGGTCGGGCTCACCGTCACTCTGAACCTTTCTCAGGGTGACGGAGGGCGTGGAGATGGCTGAGGCACGGAAGTTAGCGGGCAGCGTCTCGGCGGAGTCGGAGGTCACGCCCCGGAGGTCTTTCTCCCTGAACATCTTCCTCCAGGAGGGCGAGCGGGTGAACGTCTTCGTTCCATCCTGCCCAGAAGAAACACCCAGTAAGTGAAATAAAGACGCGAATGCTGACGTTTTCAAGAAGCCAAATATTCTGACCTCATCGGGTCGTCTCTCCGTTCCCATGGAGAGCAGGGAGTTGTACTCCTGCTCCAGAACCTGTCTGGCCTGCGGGAGAGAAGTGACCAAACTCTTTCAAATACTTTTCATGACTTTCAATTCAAATTTGTGAAGGCGATTATCTAAGATTAACCAAACAGATGTAACGTTTTAGATCTTTTTGGGTGAGCAGGAAACTCACAGGTTGGTCCGTTTACACTACGTTTATAGCATACTTAAACTAGTACCTTAATTTGAAGTCAAATTTATTTGTATAGTACTTTCTAAAGTGAAAACATCATAAAAATGTTGTACAGTAGCCAAAGAAGCAATAAATATTACATTTTAAATGCCGTCATTTGAAAAACACATCAAACATGAAAGCTTCATTTTTTATGGTTCAAAGGAAACTCTAACCAAGTGGGTTAAATGCACTCAGTGTTTCGGCTGTTTTGCAGTTTTCAGGAAGTTTGTTCCAGTTTTCTGGTGCATAGAAGCTGGACGCTGCTTCTCCATGTTTGGTTCTGGTAGTTCAGGTCAGTAAATGCATCACCTGTGTGTTCTGATTGGGGATCTGCAGCAGGAGGGCCAGGTCGGTGTAGTCAAAGGTGTCGTCCAGAGCCAGCAGAGCGCCGTGGACGCCGCTCTCTCTGAGGTTGTCTGCGTACTCCTTCAGGCCGATGCTCTGGACCCAGCACATCACGCGCTCATTGGACCACACCATCACATCTGGACAGGAAGAACAGACTCTGATAAAGTCATAAAATTATCCTGATCGGCCTGTTTCTAAAATAGAAGTTAATAAATAATCAAAGTTTCTGTCCACTCGTATCGGTTTGGATCTGATCAATCTACCACATTCAGCCTTACGAGGAGATTACCTTTATTCTGGTGGACGCTGTCCTCTCTCCTCCTCTCCAGCTCTTTTCGGTCGTAATTCAGGCGCTTTAGGCACATGATGCCGTAATGCAAACTGACCCTGGGCAAGGTCAAAGAGCAGCAGCGTTTAACAGGTTCAAGCAGGTAACTGGGGGTTTCATGTTTAATCTGTGAAGCACTTGAGGCTTTCAGCACAGAGCCTTGATCTGACGCCACACCGAGTCGTCACTGTCACAACGGGAGATTCCCCTGCAGAACAGCCTCAGCTTTTAGTAAGAATTACTACAAACTTATAAATTAGAGAGTGACTCAGAAGTTCAGTTCAAATTGTGTTTTTTTCTGTTTTGTTTAAATAATAAATTAAAATTCAATTTTTTTCTTTTTTCGTTTATGTTGCCATTTAAAGTGTGACAAAAAAGTAAAAGCAGATGATCTGTAAGCCTGAAGCATTAAAATAGAAGTTCAGGAAATTTAAAGTGGTAATTTTGACTAATTAATTACATAAATTTCAACGTTAAAACAAACAAGTTACATTTTTCTAACATAAAAAGATTCCAGAACTTTGTTTCTAGAAACACCTGTAATATCAAAATATGACCAAACTCAGAATTCTGACTTTTTTCTCAAAATTCTAACTTAAATTTCAGAATATTGACTTTAAGTCAGAAATTGTTACTGTTTTTCCTCAACATTCAGAGTTTTTTTTTTTTTAAAGAATTAACTTTTCTAACTTCTAAATTCTAACTTTAATTTCAGAAATGTTACTTTTTTATCAGAATTCGGACCTTTTTCTGACAATTTTGACTTTTCTTATCAGAATTTTTATTGTTTCTTCTCAGAATTCTGACTTAAATTTAAAATTTTTAAATTTAATTTCAGGATTTTGAGTTTCAGTCAGAATTCCGACTTTAATCTTCTCAGACCAAAACTCTAAATTCAGTTGATTTAATGAAAACCAAAAAAATCTAGAACCAACAAATCTGCATGCACGTTTTAAGTAAGGACCAGCAGCCGGTTTTTTCCAGTGTTGGTGGCGCCGTACCTGTGGAAACTGTCCACCATCTTGAGCTGCCCTCTCAGCTCCTTCTTGGTCAGGTGGTCCAGCATGCGGGCGTCCACCAGCGACTCCATGAAGTAGCTGCGGTACTGGGGCAGGCCCAGGCTGGGCAGCCAGTCGTTGCCCACCCACTCATGATTCATGTCGCCGTAGGCCAGAATCTGGAGGGGGACAAGCGCAGATGATCGACGCTGAATCACACTCAGCTTTACATTTCATGTCTGAGCGCTCATGACTCACTGCAGATGAAGGAACTGACAAATAATCGGTGTGTTTTGTTAGTAAAATAAAAAAAAAAGTGATCCTCACCTGATCCCAGCTGAACTCCTTCAGTTCCTGCAACGCCGAGAGAAAAGACAAGGCAGAAAGAGAGGAAGACGGAGCGAGTGGAGTGGTGTGGGGAAGGGAAGGGAAGAAGCAGTGTGGACGGATGGAGGGATGAATGAGGAGAAGCAAAAGAGGGAGAGGTCACAGCAGCAGCAGCAGCAGGAAAAGAGGACAAAAGTGAGGAACAGTGTGTTAGTGAACGGGTAATTAGTTTGAAGCAGTTCACGTAGAAACAGGGAGATGCTCAACACTATGGCCTGGGCCCACAGAGGAGACAGACGGAGAGAGGGACAAATACAGAGAAAGAAGAGGAGGAAGGGGAGAGACTCATCAACGTGATTCAGACCAGACCAGACGATTCTGCACAAATCCTGACCATAAAAAGGGAATCTGACAGGAAACGGCACCACTAACCGGAGGCTTGGTGGCGGCGTTCAGGGACTCCATCTCTGCGTGGGTCATCCACACGTTGCTGGTGGACTGCAAAAAACGTAAGCACAGACATTTATTCTGAGAGATGTAAAAACAAAACACAGATTGCCTTTTATGCCTCGAGCATCGGAGGTGAAAGATTCCCTACAGGAGCCATCAATCAAACAGCAGGTTTCCTGCAAGGGGCAGGAACAAAACGTTCAACCGGTTTCTTTGAACTGATGGTATCTGTTCAGGGTGCCGAGTGAAATCCTTTGAATGATTGCTTCCCAACGTTTCAAACAAAATAAGCAAACTGCAGGAGAGGTAAAGCCAAGACAAACCCTGCCAGGCAACAGCGCCAAAATCCACACAGTCGGGGAAAACTTCAAGTTTCTTCAGGAATCTTCTTTGAAAAGACAAAACATCCGATAGAAAGAAGAATGACGCCGTATTAGGGCGAAAACAAACAGAAAACATACATTTCTGCCGATAAACGTATCAAATTTTTAAATTAATCGCAGAAATTTTCTACAAAAAATTTCCAAGTTTCAAAAACGTCACAAGATTAAGCTCTGAATTTTTTCAAGAAAGTGGATAGAAAAAGCTCTGAAATTTTGAGATTAACTTAAAAAATTCTCTAGTATTTATATATATACATTTCTGAGCTCCAAAAGTTGAAAATTTGCAAGAATTTGGAAATTTTTGAGTTTCATATGTCAAAAATATTCACATTCCCATAAAAAATTCATTAAGCATTAGATTTATCACTGAAATTTTCTAGAAAACTTTTTAAATTTCTGAGTTTGAAATCTCAATAAATGGTGAAAAAATACTCAGAAATGTGAGATTAAGCTGAGAAATTTTCTAGAAAAAAAATTGAACATTTCTGAACTCAAAAATAGAAACATATGCAAGAATAAGCTCAGAAAATCTTTTAGAAACATTTTGACATTTTTGAGTTTCACAAGTGAAACATTTTTGACATTAAGAAATTAAATTTAAGAAATTAAAGAAGAGGAGTAAATTTCTGTCAAAAAATACATAAATAAATTCAAATTATTTCCAGAAATTTTCTAGAAATAACTTGTAATTTTCTAAGTTAGTTTTGTCTTGTTTGGAGTGCAATAAGACATTTTCACTAGGAACTAAACAAAAGGTTTTCTGATTTCGCTCTGTTTCCTGTTGTGTGCATGCAAGGTTAGCCAGAGGCAGTTCTGTCACGCCTTGGAAAGGTTTTTAGATTCGTAGTCTTTGGGTTGTTCAGGTCTGCTGTCCCGCTCTACCTGGACGGGTTGAGGACACGCCGTCCAGCAGAGCAAGCTTTTCGTTCTGGTAATCCAGGTTATTCCAGGAAAGAGTTGATGAAAACTTCCAGCTCCAGAAAAACTCCTATCTTCAAAAATTTCCCAAGACATTTGGCAGCAGCAGAGTTTAACAGAACTGTTTACAGAAGGCATTTTTCACCAGATATGAAGCTGATATTTCTGCCGCCTGAGGAAAGTGATATAAAACTGATATTCTTAAACAAAACGATGCACACAAATCCAAAACTGTGTTTTGAATTCAGCAGAAAATGTAAACAGGAATATAAACTGGGGCAGGGCGTAGTTTTAAATTGAACAGAAATTTCAGGGTGCTGTCATGGCCTTTAGATTGAGGATGTTCAAAGTGGGAACTTTTGGATCTAGAATCTCGTTCTTACAAAAAAATAAAATCATTAGCTAAAAAAGTTTATGTTTATTTTTGAGTGGATAAAATGCTGACAGACAAGTTTCAGTTTGTAAGCTCTGCGAGGAAACTACGACATGCTAACAGCTAGCTGCTAACAATGCTAAGGTTAGCGTGTACATTAAAAATTCCTTTTTGTGATACATTAGAGGGTTTTACAGTTTTTAATGAGTCTAAATTATTTCTGCTACATCAATTATGCCTGCTTTACATTTGCGATGTATTTAACTTTTATGCTGTTTATGCATAAAACAGCATAAAAGTTAAATAAAACTTTTAAACCTTTAAAAATAAAGGTTAAAGTTTAGCCAAACCCTGCTATAGTTTCTGAAAAAAATAAAATAATCCCAAAGGTAAAAATGCACATTTTTAAGGTGATTTTTTTCATAACAATACCAAACAATGCATGTATAAGATATGTTTTTATTTTTGAGAAAATAATTGTATAGAAAACTGTCAATAACGTGTCAATAGAATTGAAAATTATTATTATTATTGTAAGATAATTTATTTATCTTCTTTTGCACAAACTTATTGAAATATTTGTAATTCTCTGCAGTAAATGTGACTGATAAGAATCTAAAATGAGTTATATGTCAGCGTTCTGACACAGGAATGTGTTTTTGTAGCAAAAACATGCAATGTGCTCGCCGTATGACGCAGGCTGCATATTTATTTACATGAAGACCTGGTAACTGAGCAAGTGGGGATGCATTTCAACACAAAGTGTGAACACACATAGCTGCAGCTGTCAACTTGTTATTGGATCGCTAAGCCTCCGTGTTAGCACCAAGTATGAACAGCCACACTAAGCTGCATGTTGGTCAGAGCAAAAAGAACCAACTCCCTACCAAGAAGACTCACAGAAAATGTTCTTACAAGGCTGCTAAGGTCAGCTCATATTTATTACGAGAACCAAAACAATGCATTACAAACTAAAAATGCATAAAACATAAAGAACAATCTGAGAAACACTGCAAAACACAAAATCTTACCAAGTAATTTTGGTCTAGTTTCTACTGCAAATATCTTAAAATATGACTAAACTAACTCACAAGAATCTTTTCAGCAAGATACGGGAGCTTGTTTAAGTCAATAATTCTATCATATTGATATAAATCAAATAATCTGCCAGTGGAAGTAGAGACGTTTCTTTTTTTACCAATCGTAAGAAATTATTGATTTAAAATTTAGTTCCCAAAATAGGGAGCTAAATTAGGGCCATAAAGTTTGTTTAAAAAAACTGAAACTGATAAAAATAAAAAATAAAGACTTGAAACTGAAAATTAGTTTTCTTTTTATTAGTACCAGAAGTTGTATTTCTAGCTTCAAGGTTTTCTTTTTCCATTTCAAAGATCCTTCTGACATAATTTTTTTTAAATTAAGGGAATTTTTTTTAAATTGAAATTCTTTCTGTTTCAAAAAATGTCAGTGTTTTAAAACTGAAATTTTCAGTTTCTAAATTATTTTTTCAGATCCAAATCTTTTCTTGTTTCAAAGTTATTTTCAGTTTCTGAACATTTTTGTCAAATTATTTTTTTCCAGTTTCAACATATTTTCAATTAAAAAACTTTTTAAAAAAATATGTTTATTGTCAGTAAAAAACCAACAACAATTAAACAAACTTTGTGGCCTCAATTTAGCTCCATACTGCACATTGCTCAAACTTTACTTTTAAGTTGCTTTTGTTTTATTTCAAGTGTGCTAAGACATTTGCACAAGAAACCAGACAAAAAATCAAGATTTTGTGTTCTCACAGTGAACATAAGGGTTGTACCTTTAGTAACGGTGCAAACGTCCCAAAGATAAAAGCCGATATTAGAGGTGAAGCCTTACTGAGCGAGTGCTGGCTGGGGCAGACGGGCTGGTGAGGGACACCATCTCCTGGATGGCCAGGCGCAGTTTGAGCCGGTGGAGCGGGTTACTGATGCCGATCTCCCGCTGGATCTCTGTGTCCGACAGGTTGGCCATGATGGCGCCGCTCTTTACGTTAGCGCGACACGCCGCAACGTACCAGGCGGGCATACCGACCCACAGCTGGAAGGAAGTGGCACAATTAGACACAAAATTGTGCTTAGTAATCCACAAATTTATTAGAATGTGAGCATGACATACCTCTAACCAAGACACAACAGTCGGTCCGTCCCAAGATGCAAACGGAAGTCCTTGGCGACAAGCTTCTTCCAGAAGTTCATGTCTGACAAAATGACAAGAATGTTTCACTGAAAACCGAAAACCAGTTAAAGCAAATAATTAAAAGTGACCTATGATGCTTCCTTGAACAGGTCAGGATAGTCTATGGCAACACAAAACATGTTGAGGACATTTTTTGGCACAAAATAATTCTTAAGATAATGACGTTTTAGCTGTTTTAGGGACTCTTGTCACTTTAAATCCAAATAAGCACAATAATAAAACTGTACGTCTTTGGAAAGTGGAGCCTCCTGCACAATCAGCAAGAATGCAGCAAGTCAACAACAAAACACTTTGACAGCGCACACAGCCGTAAAACCAACTGACCAAATGTGCTGGAGGCCTGTTTGGGTTGCTAGGTAACGGCGTAGTGGAATGTGACTCATTGAAAAGTTTTTGAAACAACTCGTTTTCCAGATGGTAAAAAAACACAAACTTATTGCAAAATTAACATAAAACCTCTGGGTGTTTGTTTTTTTAAGTGCTTGAGCTGAAGTAGGACAAACCAAAATGAAGGCATGAAAACGTGCAAAATGTAAATTTTGCATAATAGGCCCCCTTTAAAACACCACAAGATTCACTGACTTCTTTTTGCTGCGACGGTCTTTATCTGCCGGACCAAGAGTTCCCGTCTTGTTTATCCCCATTGCGTCTCCAGATCCGAGGTCTTCAGAGGGTGTAGACGCTGGGAGACACAGAAACATCAACTCTGCTCAAAAACAGAAAACCGTGGAAGCTCAAATGTGTTCGAAAGGACCAGGAGGTAACACTCTGTGACTGTTTACCAAGAGAGGCAGGCTCATCCCGCCCAGGTTGGCCCAACCTTCCTTTCTCCTTCTTCCCAAAAAGCCGACCGATGGAAGACTTGATGCTCTTCTTCTTGCTGGACTTGTGGAGAGAATCCTGGCTGCTGTTGGAGCTGCTGCCGTCTGCAGAAAGGCTGTGAAATGAAAAGAAAAAAAATCAGTAAATGGAAAAATATGGAGCTAAATTAGGGCCATAAATTTTAATCAAATTAAAATAAAAAAAAGACTTTGAATTTGAAAATTAGGTTTGAATTTTTTTTTATAGTTTCAAAACAGTTTTTGAAGATTCAAAACCTTTTCTCAATTTCATAAGTATTTTTTAAATTTTCTTTTTATTTTAGAAATATATTTTGGTTTCAAAACTTTTTTTCAGTTTCCAACATATTTCTCTGGATTCCACACTTTTGTCAGGTTTCCAATTTTTTTTTTTGATTAAAAAATTTTCAGTTTCAAAATTATTTTCCAGATCCAAAACATTTTTCAGTTACAAATTTTTAATTTTTTTGAGTTTCATTACCAACAAATTTTCTTCCAGTTCTGAATATTTTTTTGTCTTTTTCAGTTTAAAAAAACCCAACAAGGTGGACAAATTTTATGGCCAGAGTTTAGCTCCATAGAAATTGAACCACAAAAGCTGCATGTTGCGAATTGCTGACGTTACCTGCGAAACTCTCGGGGGTCGTTGAGCATGGCGCCCGGGTGGGTGAGGTTCATTCTGTCCAATCGCAGCGCGCGAGGAGTCAGAGGGGGCGTGGAGTCGAGGAGAGCAAGAGATCGATCGTCCTCTTTGTTGTTCTGGAACAACAATTTTAAAACCCTGCATATTTCATCCCATGTGAAGCCAAATTTAACTTTTATTGGTAAAATAAAGTTTTTGATGATTAACCACTTTTTCCAGAGTGGATACCAAAACTTTTACTCAAGTAACTCAACATGTTTTTCCAAATACTCCAAAATGTATATTTGTTTTCTAAAACTTGCTCCAGAGAATGTAATTAAAAACAACCCAACTCTTAATGTGACTTAAAACCGGGAGGATTTTGAAACGGCTCATTTTCCAGACACCAAAAAATATTAACTTATTTCCCAAAAACATAACTTGGTGGATTTTTGAAGTGCTTGGACTGATTAAAAAAAAAAGAAAGGCAGCAAATTGGAAGTATAAAAATGTTCTGCATAACAGGTTCCCCCTTTTCTACATTTATCGGCTTTCCTCGACGACTCCCTTTCTGGATGAGCTATTTTGCATAAACAGGGAAGTAAAGTAAAAATGTCAAACGCTGGCTGGAGGTTTTGCATTCCAGGACCGGTTACTGGTACCTGTCTATCGGTCTCGCGGGCCGGGGAGTGAGGCAGGCGAGGGGTGGAGTGACCAGAGCTGGGCGGAGACGGGGAGGCCAGGGTGGAGGACGTGATGGATGAGGGGATGAAACCCCGTCCAGAGCCGTCTCTGCCCAGGGAGGAGGGATGTGTGGGCGGGCTGTCCAACGCCACGCTGACCCGGCTCTCGATCTCCTCGGCTCGCAGCTCTGTGTTCTCCTTCTCCTCCTGGATCAGCCTGGTTCAAACAAAACACAGTTTTGTACTTTAGCAATTCCTCCATTGCGCAATCAGCCAAAAACAGGCAGGAATTCATTATTCATGACATATTTTTGACTTTACTGGAGGCTTTCAACAACCAAACAGTCTTGATTTTCTGTTGAATTGTATATTAAACATTTAAATATTAAATGTTTTCACAAGATCTTTGAGTGAAGCAGTGGAAACAAAAGAAGCCACAAAGTCGAATAATTCAAATACATAAAAATCACGGGTTTTCCAAAGAAGGTTAAAGGTCAACGGAGATAAAAACACATAAAAAGGAAAAAGGCAAGTCGCTTTTTCAACCTCAAACATCTTATTACGGCCCAGATTTATCTGTTGACCCTTTTAATATCAACATGTTTATGAATCGGTGTTAAGAACCGTAAAATGTAATGACTGTGTGTTTATTTCGCCGTGTTTCCAGGTAGGTGATGGTGAGTCAGGCTGCAGATTTTCTGAATTACTGCCTCCCTGCTTCCCTCCCTCTTTCATACTTGATCTCCTTATTGATGGCCTCCAGCTGTTTCTGCAGCATGATGGCCAGGGTTTGCACGTCTGTCTGTCCGCTGGGGGAAAGCAGCTCGAACCGAGGCTCCCCGTCGTCCTCGTCGTCGGAGCAGCCCACGTCCATGCTCTGCTCGTACCCGGTTCCCAGCAGAGCCCCGCTCTCCCAGTCTGGGTACTGCGGCGAGAAAGGCAAACCAGAGCCTTCGTCACACAAGGAACCGTTTTCAGGGTCTGCACTTATTTTTGTTTTCCACAATTCAAGAATAAAACTACAACTTTTAATTCCCAAACTGTATTGTCGTCCTGGCGGGCTCCCAGGCTTTACTTGCCCCCCGCCAGGCTGAGAACTGTTTGTGTTTTTATAGACCCCTTGCATGTCAATGTTTGCATCAAAAACTTTTGCAGAAGGACGATACTTTAAAATGCCATGTAGGGATTTTCACACAGCAAGGGGAAAAACATCACACAAAAACATTGAAGAATATCTCAACACCTCTTGTTCTTCCTTTTTCCCACTTCCTGCGTTGGCTACAGTCAGACTGGTCGCCAGAGCAACCGACAACCACTATATGCATCAGGATTCAACACCAATAAACACACACTTTTAAATCTTACTATAAACAAGTGAAGAGGGAGCAGGAAGAAGAAAAAACCTGCTGCTTTCTCAATAATTACAAAAATAAATTTTCAGGGTAGTAAACATTAAATTACCACATTTAAAAAATATATACATAATTCTCTTCGTTATTAACTCAAAGGTGTAGCAGATTTAATCTCATAAACTGTTTTTGTGAAACTTGACTGAGAGAAACTTGACCGACTTCTTCCAATGACGCTGCGTTCAGGAACAAAGCAGAAATCTGAATTTCCGACAAGAGAAAGCAAATGACCGTTAAGAGCCAAACTGTGTATTCAGCTGTGGTGAGAATGAAAAACATTCTCAGATTTTGTTACAGAAGCTCCTTGATTATCCTAATTGCGACTCGTTAAATTTAATTTGCCTGATTCACTGCTGCTGCCGGCCGTTGATGTCATTACGTTTGACAGTTTTATGAACCCGTAGGCCCGCTGCGGAGCAGGAAGAGCAGGTCGCCTGCAAACATTTGTGCAACAAAAGGGACACGTTTCCAGCAACTGTTGCAGAAATATCGAGGACGTGTTTAGGATGTCTTCATTTCACCGTTTCTGTGATTTATTTGTGATATTTTCACTAAACTGGTAAATTCGCAGAGTGTGGGAAATGTTTAAAACCTAAAATTGTTTAATAAATGCTTTTGTTTTACTGGTTTAATGTTTTTTCCAACAGTTTCACCTCTTCTGGAGCTCTTATTAATAAAAAAAAAGTGACATTTAATTTCTTTGAAAAAATTTGTATTAAGAAAAAATCTCAGAATTTTTTGTTTTTGTTTTACTTTTTGTGGAAATACCTCCATACCTGTGGAGTAACACAAAACTAACTGAAAAGTAACTTTTCAGCAAGAAATAGCCACTTATTTTAAGTGAATGATTCCTTTATTTTGACAAGAAAAAGAACTAGTTCCTTTAAGATTATCAAACTTATAACAAGATATTTTTTCCATGTTACAAGTGAAATAATCCGTCAGTGAAATGTTTTGATCACTATTAGGGAATTATTTACTTACAACATGGTCACATTTTTCCTGAAAAGTTACTTCTAATATAGTTTAGTGTCATTTCAACTATATTAAGATATTTGAACTAGAAGCTTAGAAATATTTTGTATTTTTGCAGAGCAGCTACATTGTTTTTTTTTTTTACAGATGTTGCACCTTTTCTGGAGCTCCAATAAATAAAAAAGCCATTTTATTTCTTTAGGAAGACATACTGAGGAATGAAAACAGTAAAAGGTCGAATTATTCGCACCTTGCTTGAGTCCTCATGGGCGGTGCTCCAGCGGGCCCTGTGGCTCCGTCTGCCCACCCCCCCGCCGGAGGCATTGCTGAAGGGATCCAGGTGAGTGGTGGAGCCGGCCGGGAGCGACCCGCCTCCATGGGAATACCGCAGCTCCAAGGCGCTGCCTGGCAGAGAGCGGCTGCAGGGAAAACAAGGAAAATACATCTCCAGATAAGATTAAAAGGCTAATTATCCCTGTGGCGGATGAGGTTTTTGTGGCAACTCGTCTGTGACAGTTTAACAAAAACAAACAAGTTGAGGAATGTTGTATGAGAGGGCATTTAAAAGTGGGAGAAAGAAGGCAAAATCTGGAGCTCAGTGTAACTAGAAGACACCTGGTGAACGCTGCAGCGTATTTCTGTCAACAGGAGGATCTGACAGATGGTAGAAGTGACAGGAAAATGTTGGCTAATTCATGTGTTTACGCAGTGAGCGTGAAACATATATCACTGCAGTTTACATGAGCACTGACAGCATTTACTGAGTGATTTATCAGCACAGGAGATGCTAAAGCTTTGCATTTTATAGACAGGCAGGATTTAAAGAGACAGTAACACAAAAAGACATTGTTTCTAAGCCTTTTCAAGAAAGTTTCTGAGATTAATCTCAAAGTTTACTTTTTTTTTCTGCCAAATTTTCAACTTTTCAAATTCTGAAATTTTCTTGTAGTTTCCAGAAAGTTTCAGTATTTTTCCAGTGGAATTGCACTCCTTTTTATCTCTATGTACTCCACCCCCCATCATGTGTTTCATACAGTTGATTTGAAAATTTCCATCTTTGTTTCATCGCGGGACAAACTCTTTTTTTTTGCAGCGAACGGACCTGGAGTAGGAGCCTCCGGGTCGGGCTCTGAGCTGGTCCACCTCCAGCTGAAGACGCTCCAGCTCTGCGATCAGCTGATCCTGGAAGTGAAGAACAACAGAGTCGGCCCAAAGGAAGAGCGAGTGTGCAGACAGGAACAGGAAGGCCGCATGCAGGAGTCGCACCTTGTTTGCCAGCAGGTCGTCTTGGAGCTTCTTCATGTTGGACAGTTCCTCAGAAAGGGCGTTCTGTAAGCAAGTTTCAACACTTTGACTCTTCATCAATGGGAATTTACGACAAGGCAGGATGGATGGTGAAACAATGAGAGGAACGCTGAACTTAATTAGGGAAAGTATGGAGAAACAATGGTGTCTTTATCCTGCTGATTGGTTTAAAATGTACTTAACTGATTTGAAAAATGTGAAAAATAAATGTGGAAAAACCTGAAATATAATTTGTTTTAAATACATCCACCATCCATCCATCCATCCATCCATCCACCACCATCCATCCATCATCCATCCATCATTCATCCATCCATCCACCCCTCCACCATCCATCATTCATCCACTAATCCATCCATCCATCCATCCATTATTCATCCATCATCCATCCATCATTCATCCACCATCATCCATCCATTAATCCATCCATCCATCATCCATCCATTAATCCATCCATCCATCATCCATCCATCCATCCATCATCCATCCATCCATCATCCATTAATCATCCATCCATCCATCCCATCCGTTAATCCATCCATCATTCATCCATCCATCCATCCACTGGACCATCCACCATGGATGGATGGATGGATGGATGGATGGATGGATGGATGGTGCATCAATCATCCATCCACCATCCATCCATCATTCATCCATCCACCATCCATCCATCATTCGTCCACTAATCCATCCATCCATCCATCCATCCATCCATCCATCCACCCCTCCACCATCCACCATCCATCCATCCATCATTCGTCCACTAATCCATCCATCCATCCATTATTCATCCATCATCCATCCATCATTCATCCACTAATCCATCCATCCATCCATTATTCATCCATCATCCATCCATCATTCATCCATCCATCATTCATCCACTAATCCATCCATCCATCCATCCATCCATTCATCCATCTATCATCCATCCATCTTGTCTTTATTTCCAGTCGTATTTCATGCTGATTAAAGATGGCCGCCACCTTCTCCTCCAGCGCGGCCATCCTCTCCTTCAGGTGGAGCTGCAGCCTCTCGTTGGACTCAGACAGCAGTTTGTCCACGGTGTCAGAGAGACGCTTGTTGTGTTCGTCGTTCATCCGCTCCCTCTGCCTCGCCTGGGAAAAACACGGAGAAGGTGGGAGGACAAAGATTTCCATCTTTACAAAATCAGCGCGGCTTTGTGTCGCCAACAGAAATGGAAACAAAGAGAAAAAGAGAGAGAGCGTGACTCACCCTCTGTAGCTCCTGGTTCTTCTCCTCCAGTTGTGCCTCCATCTGTCGCAGCCGCTCCTCAAAGTTACCATGACGCTCCTCCGCCTGAATGATCGCAGAAGAAGGCAGGTGAGAGTGGCGGCCATGTTGCAACACTTAAACAAATTATCACAAAGGAGGAAAGAAGCTTGTTGACCGAGTCTGCTAATTGGTTACCTGCCTGTGCAGATGACAGCACAGCGGGGGGGAGTCTGTTTGCCTGCTGCTTAGCAGGGAACTTAATAGGATCCTGCTAACGAAAGCCGTCCTGCCCGAACACGCCAGGCGAAACTACGGCTAATGCATGAAACCGAGTTCACAGGAATCAAGAATCTGAAGAACTTTAAATTACCAAAATAACACGATCTGGTCGATGTTTATCATCATTAATCATTAATTTAAACTTTCTATTTCTGCTTGGATGCATACGATTTTATCAAATGAATCTAAATAATTCTCAAATGTTACATTTATTTTTTGGTCACAATAATAAAAATTTTTTCACAGATATCGTCTTTGTTTTGTTCCGCTGGGAGATTATTTCACTTATAACCACTAATTTCTCACCAATATTAAGGATTTATTCAGCATTCTGATGTTTTTCAGATTTTTTTATTGGCTCTAACGTTTTGTGGGTTTTGCATTTTACGCAATAAAATGTTCAGATTCTTGTTTTAAAATGATATTTTTATCTGCATCTTTTCATGTATTTTCTAAATGTACAAAAAGGGTTAAGAATTCTGCAAAGTCTGTTTTTCTTTTGTTACAGATCAATCATCAGGATAATCGATCGACACCAGACCAGTGCTTTTGTTTGCACACACCTTGTTGAGCGCCGCCACTCTCTGCGCCAGCTGCGCCTCGATCTCCGGCAGCGTCTCGGCCCGCTGCAGCGTCTGCTGCAGCTTCTGCTTGGCGTCGTCCAGACGCTCCTGCAGCTGCCGGTTCTTCTCCTCGCTCTGCGGGGAAACGGGCAGAAGCTCAGAGCGGCGGTCGCCGTGGGGCGGCCGCCGCGGGAAGAGGCTTTTCCCACCTGTCTGTGCAGAGACTCCTTGCTGGCCAACTCGTTCTCCAGCTTGTCTTTAATGTCGTGGAGAGACGTCGCCTCCCGCTGGGCGCTCAGGTACCTGCAGGCCGCAGCAAGATGGCAGCCGGAGGAGTCAGAGCGCTCCAACGGTTCATAAAGTGAAAATTTAAAAAACACAAACCTGCGCTCCAACGTGGTGATTCTCTCCTCCATGTCTTCCCTTTGACAAAGGGCCTGGAGAAATGAAAACAGGGATTTAGAGCTGATTTAAGAAGATAAAAGAGCAGAAAGTGGAGAGAAGTAAATCTATATTGTATGACTTTCAAACACTTTCAGTTGTGTGTTTTTCCTTCCATTAAACTCTCTATTTATGCACTAAAAACATATCAGTAAATAATATCTTAATACTTCAAATACTTATGTTTTACTTCTGTTTTTTCAGACTTGAATTTCAAGCATCCCATATAGAGAAACTAGTTGTCTACCCTCCACTAAACTTTCTATTTATTCTGGGCTTTATGCATTTGAAATATGTCACTTTTTATTAAATAAATCCTTATAATGTTTTGCTTTCACATGTTCTGACTTTGAATTTGATGTATCCCAAATATAGAGGCTGGTCTTCTACCTTCCACCAAACTTTTCTCTAAATTTCCATTTGTGCTTGTATTCATACATTTGAAGTATATAATCCTGGTGTTTCTTTCCTTTGACAAAGCGTCTGAGAATATAAAAATGTTTAAAAGTTGTTGATCTGCTGCTAGTTGACAAATGAAAGTTGCTGTTGACAGATTTCAGCGTCTTGCGGCTCTGATGTCGGCAGATTAAAGAGCAGGAAGTGGAGGGAAGCGGTTTGGGAAACTGACTCGCCGGCCTCTCATCCCATATCACTTGGTTGACCTTTCACCTTTCACAGTCTGATTAGCAGGTGGAGGTTCTTCGGCAGCAAACCGGGTTCCAGCCTGGACCCGGTTTGCTGCCAGAGGCTTCGTTAGCTTAGCAAGATGCTAAAACCCTCCTCACCTCCTTCAGGTCCCGCTGCAGCTTCTGGTTGGCCTCCTCGGATCGGGCCAGCTCCCTCCTGGCCGACGTCAGCTGCTCCTCGATCTCACCAACCTGACACGAAAGGCTCACATTATCGTTCACAATTTGATTTAAATAGAAACCGACACAACTTAATCCAAATAGAGGCTCTTTTAATGTCCTACGCAGCAAAAAGACACTAAATGTTGGTAAGTTTTGTCTCGTTTCTTGATACTCTTGAAATAAGACAAAACTAACTTATAAGTTAGTTCATAATATATCTTTAGCAAGATGTAGAAACTTGTTTAAGTCAAAAATTCTTCCATTAATAGTTCCATTGGCAGATTATTTCACTTACAAAATGTAATAATGCATCAAGTTCTTTTTCAGCAATAAAAGTCATTGATGTAAAACAAGCTACTAATAGAAAATTAGCTTGATAGCGACCTGGAGCGGTATGGCAGAGCAGAAGAGGCTGATTTTTAAACCTTTGCTGACGAAGATGAAATCAGGGGATCAGGCGGGTTTCACGTGTAAGTATCAGCCAATCACGATCCCCCAAAATTAAGGAAATCGGCGCCCAGAAATCAACTGGCCGATCAAATCCTTGTAGATTTGATCGCATCAATCCGAACTCGGTGGACTTTGACTGTTTTTGTTGTTGGTACCTGTCTGCACATGAGAGCCAGCCTCTCCTTCAGCTGCCCCAGCTCCGACCTCTGCCGCTCGATCTCGCCCTCTCTCTGCCGGTCGACGTCGCCGTCATCCAAGATGGACGCCGGTCCGTTGGGAAGGCGCTGGGGGGGGAAACATCCACATCAGCTGACAGCGATCACCAATAAACTCTGATTAGGGATCCATTTCAACTACACAGGGGTTAAGATTATTCATAAAATGAATCTCTGATGTAATAAAAAGTTGATATTTAGAGTTTATAATAAAATAATACTTTATTTTTAAGACAAATCTCAGAAAGACCTTCACATTAATAACAAATCCATTAAAAATATCTAACAGTGCAAAACTAATTTAAATAATAACGACACAAAAGAAATTGAAATATTAAAAGGAAGTTTTAGTTAATGACTCAGTTTAATATTTATTATTGAATGGTGAATACAAATAAAATTATGTTTTTAAATAAATGAAGCATTTATAAATGCTCAAAGATAATTTAGGCAAAAATAAAAATCATGGCTGGTTCTCTCATTTAAATGCATCAAGAAAATTATGTATCATTAGAAACACATTAAATGATGCAAATAAACAAATAATTAAATTAATCTTTTCAACTAATCTGCAGCTTAAAAAAACGTACAAGAAGTGAAAACTTCAGACGTTTATACTTAACATAAACACAATGTAAAGCTGACTAGTTCATTATTTTTTGTATTAACTGATAAATAATTGGACAAAAAAAGCACTTACAGAATATTTTTTTTACTTATTTATTCTTTACACCAAGTGAAACTAAAACTGTCCGACCTGAGAAGTTTTGGGTAAACATATTTAGAGATTTTTTTATTTTAAATTAAAATGTACATATGTTGAACTTAGTTACTGCTCGGATTGTGATGTTCTTTAAGCAAATTGCCTTTTATGAGTACAATCCACTTAACAATTAATTGATTAACAAATTAGTGGATGATCATTTTTAAAAGAAAAGTTAAATATTATCTTTTCTGTAAAGTTTTTGCCTGATAGTTGTAGTTTTTGTCTTTCAGTGAGTTGTGAGTTGCTGCCTGGACGCTGCTAATGATCAGCTTGTACTTTAGAAGGAGTTTTATGTGTTTGGATCTCACTGATCATCGGCCAGAGTTCCTTAACAGCCTCCACTTTTCCAAGCAGACACTGTGGGGCCAGCATTTGTTTAGTCTGGTAATCGGCATGAGACCATTTTATTTATTTTATTTTGATTGCAGATAAATACATAGCATTTTCTGTGCTGTTGTTATTTTGTTTTGGTTGTTCATTAGGGATGATGGGATGGAGCGGACAGATAATAAGCTAAGACAACAAATGGATGAAAGTTTTTAGTGGGACTTTATTTAATAATCAATGTTTGTAAATAATATAAATTTGAAAAACATATATGAAAGTTTTAAGCTTTAAAAAAATCCAGAACGGGTTAGGATTGGTCCATGTTCTATATGAAACATGTTCTTTACATTTTTAGCACAAATCCTTCTCAGATGATACGATTTTAGTCCAATCAGTTCAGAATGAGTTAGTTTATGATGCCCTGTCACTTTAAATGCAAATAAGCTGCTGATGGCCACGCCCCCCAACTCAACATTCACAATCACACAACAAGCGGTTTCTGAAACCAAAACGTTTCTCTTTTCCAGCAGCCATTGTACAGAGCCTACAGCAGCTGCCCAAATGTGCTGGAGTTCTGTCTGGGTTGCTAGGCAACACACAGGCCTTGGCTGGGGTTGCTAGGTAACCCCGCAACCTCTGTGACTCTAAACGGCTCCTTTTCCAGACACCAAAAACATGAAATTACTGCCAAAAACAGCTGGATTTGTTTTTTTGCCATTGGATACATTTGGTTCCACATGCCAGTCGATCAGCGAGAAGGTAAGGAGATTTTTGGAAATAGCTTTTATTGATTGAAAAGCAAGTTTTTTCAAAACTGCCGTGCTTCGATTAAGCAAATTTATTTTCTAAGTATCAAATTGAGCAGCTATAAGGTCAATAATATCTAATCTTTTGGATTTTACGAAAAAGAGACAATTGGAAACAATTCCCACATAGTGAAGAAATGCTGGCGCCCCATCAGTGCCTTACCAGAGGCACAAAACCTTTTTCTGAGGTTTGTGGTCCATTGTAGTGAATCAAATTACAGTTTGATTCACTGCAATCCAGTTTGTTTTTTTTGCAACATTTTAACAGTTCAATCAAGACTTACGTGACAATCGATGGAAACAAAGTGCGTTTAAAAAACCTTTTAGTCAAGAATCCTTTTTTTTGGTGTTTGAAAACCGTCAAATGTTGATATTTTGCCTTGAGGTGCTACTTTAGCTTACTTCAGTGCATTTTTGTCTCATTCAGTCTTTCTTAGAAAAGACTAGTTCAGGTGGATATAGAGAAAAATAAATAAAAAACACAACGCACTCTCGCTGATTGAAGCTTGAACTCTCCGACTAAGCTCATAAAAATAGAAGATGGTGCATAACTTCCTCCTCACTGAATGACACTGATGGCTGGAAGCCATATGGCACTGAAAAAACATTCAGGAATACGCAGCAGACTGTTACAAAAGCTGCAACAGCTTCTGGCAATCAGGAGGCTCTTGATCGGCGCTCCAGCTGCAGAGTGAAGAAAGAATTATGCAGCATTTTAGACAATTTATAGATTTTACTGACGAGTGGAAAAGCAGCTTTGCTTCTGGTTGATTTGTGACAGTTTCAGTCCCAACAAGAACCAAAATATTTGTTAAGTCAGTTCTCATATTTATGGGATTTTCTGCTGCATTCTAGTTACCAGAGCCATCAGTGGCTCTTACAGACATAATTTTAATCTTTACTTTCCTTAAACTTTTAATGTTTTTAGTTTAGACTTGCAGGTGCTGCATATAACATTGATTTTAGATAGACTTTTGAAAGAGTGTCTTAAAATAAGCACATTTTTCACCACATCTTAGTACTGGTGATGCGAGGGGCAGCCATATTGAATCTCCCCAAAAAAAAAATCAAAAATCAAATGTACAAGCGTGGACCTAAGAGGAAAAGCGAGCAGCACAGACGCTGGTGAAACTGGATTGGCTCCCGGTTTCCAAGAGGAAAATTTGACTCCAATTGATTCCAGTTGATTTTACGGATTGGGAAGTTGGGATTACTGGAACACAACAATAGTGTGATAATAGAAATTAACACCTATTAGTCCAGTAGATTTGGTTCAATTGGGGAACAAAATGTCAACATTTGTTACATTTTCAGCTGCTGTGAAATGTTTTCACACGACACTGCTTCTAATTGTCCAACCTGCTAGTCGCCTGAGGAGGCGCTATACTGCAAACTATTCATGGAAATGACAAAAAAACCTCTGAAAAAGACACTGAACGCAGCTTCCTTCTTCCAACTCTAGACTCGCATCTTTGTTTTGGTTATATTTACCCAGAATGCCCTGCAATATGGTCCACATCCTGCTTTTGGCGCAGTCTCCGGTCTGCTTGGCATTCACATATGCATTCAAACCAGAGTTCATCCAAACCGAGGTTTATAGGCGGACCAGAGTTCACTTTGCATGTTGCATGTTCACAGTCCACCAAACAAACTGGATGGGAGTTTGATTAAAGTGAACCAAATAATCTGTTGTGAATGCTTATTCTGCAGGTCCAAATCTAAAGAAACCATTACTTCACCTCCTTGCCGTTGTCAAGTCCTTGCTGCCTTCGCTTCGCTTGTTCCTTCAAAGACACGACCTGAAACAACAAGCATTGATTAAAGGTGGAACTCCAAACATCTGTCAGGCTGGGTGAACGAACGGTGTGATCACCTCTTGGGAAGAAGACTGCAGCTCTTCTTCTAGAACCGCCACGCGCTCCAGCGCCACCCGTAGCCGTTCCCGCACCTTCTCATCCAGAGCTTTGTGGTGCTCAAACAACGACTTGAGGGCTTTGAGGACTTCCACTTCGCTGGAGACGCCGGTCTGAGACTGGGTCAGCCTCTTCACCACAGTCATCCTCAGGCTGCGCTCGTGGCGGGCCACCAGGCACTCCAGATGTTCGAGGAGCAGCTGGAAGTTCAAGGTTTGCACACTGTAAAGCTGTCTGCAGTGATTACAGCATGCAGAGTCAGTGGTGTGAGCGTGAGGAGGCACAGAGGAGCGCTGACCCGTGTGTTGTTTCGCTCCGCCTTCAGCTCGGCGATCTCCTCTTCCCGTTCCAGCAGCTGTTCCCGGCAAAGGTTCAGCTCTTTGGTGAGAACCGCAAACTCCTGAAAGGTTGGAAGAGGTTGTTAGTATCGACTGACTGCTGGGTGCTGAACACACACACACACACACACACACACACACACACACACACACACACACACACACACACACACACACACACACACACACCACCAATCAATCAATCAATCAATCCATCCATCCATCCAGATGTCTGGCGTTTTTGCCTTAGAATCAGCTCAATGTTCTCTCAGTAAATGTTTGATAAATCTTGATTTCATTATCAGACCAGCAGCTTGAGCTTTAAATGTCACTGGAAACCAGTTTCCCCAGGCTGGCAGAGTTCAGCCATGGCTGCCGCTGCGCTGAGGGTCCAGGGGCGATAAACCGGCTCTTCATATCAAATATTACCATCGGGTTTATTCCACGTTTTCATCCTCAAATTGGTTTAATTGCACAGTAAGCTCAGCTGCCTCTTGTACTTATTATTAAAAATGCAGAGTTAAAAATAAATCCATGAAAGTAATGAAAATCAGACCAGTTTCCAACTGGTTCCCACCACAGTGAATGATGTTATGTCATTATGTTATTTACTTCTAATTAGCATACTGGGTATTTATTTACTATTTTATACTTTTACTTCCAATATTTCTCATAACTGCAATTTTATTAGATCAACAGACATCAGCAGCTCCACATCTTCAGAAAAAACCTAAAATAAAATGATCACTTTGCTGTGAATGTTCCTCGAAGTGAATCAGTCTTTTAGATGTTTGAAACCCTGAATGTGAAAAGAGCTTTTAGTGTTTTATTCATTTATTTATTTGGGAACATTTCTGATTATCCGCTAATAGAAGAACAAATTTTTCACTTTAGGGAACTTTGAAAACATCAAGTGTCTAAATTAATTATTCCAGATTCATTTTAAAAGCGCTAATTTACTTTACCCGTTTTGTAAATAAATTTTGACATCTGTGTTGGAAGTTTTTGTCTGAATTCTTCAAGACGTTTATAATCGTGCTCTTATTTTGAAGGGGGTGAAAACCTAAAACGCAGCAGTTCCTGTTTCCGCTCTTCATATTCTCTCTTTATTTTCCTCCCATTATTTCAAACAGAATCAAAATGAAAATTAAAATGGTGCTCGACGGTTTTAGTGTTTTGCGCTAACTTTGGATTGAAGTTAGCGCATTAGCGCTAGCGTGGTGTGTCTCTCAGCCCAGCTGTGACGAACAGATTCCAGTTAAATTACCTTTTTAAAATGTGTTCTTATGCACAACTCCCCCCGCTTCTCCCAGCAAATATGAATATAAATACAACCTTATTGTTTGGTATTATTTTAAAAAACATTTGCTAAATGCTAATTGAAAGTTTGACACTACTCATTCAAAATATACTGAGTTCAACTAGAAGACAAAGGGTGATTCAATTTAAGAAATATCATATGGCTTTACATCATATTCATATTTGGAAGAGCTGAAATATGAAGTGATTATTTCATCATAAAGTGTTGGAGGACAGAAATACGAGCTGTTTAGTCTTGAAGCATCAAGGAGATTGACATTAATGCTTGAAGAATTAGAATACTATAAAATTTAAGGAAAATTAAGGAGAAGGTGAGTTTGCTTTGTAAAATGTTTGAATTGTTTTGGTTTTTTTAAGCGCTAAAATGATTTCTCATTAAAAAAAGCCAACTCGTCATATATTTCTTTTAGTAGCTCAAGTAAGAGAAATGGGAATTTTTTAATGCAATTACTCAAGTAATTGTCAGAATAATCAGAATAATTGCTTACAATGGCCGTTGTGTTGCTCATCAGTGTTTACCACGTTCATTTCTGCCTCTCTGTGACAAAATTCCTGTTTGGGGTTTTTCTGACTCGCATGCAACCGTGGCGTGACACACTCATGACACACAGGACATCCTCGAACACGTGTGCATCAACTCATGCGTGTTTTCGCTTATGCAAACGAGCCATTAAAGGGCACTGATGCATGCACGCCGCCACTGCTGCTGCTGCCACTGCTGCTGCTGTCTTCGCTCCTCGTATTAGCAGTGATCACTTTACCCCACGCAGAGCAAACAGGCGCCTCAGACCCTTCTTTGTGAGGCGCCTGCATTTCAGCCAAAATGCATTAAAAAAGTACAGCATGTTCAGGCGACGTGGCTGGGCTGAGAGACACGAGAGGAATGAGAGGAAGGCAAGCGTTTGAAAAGAAGGGAGGAAATCAGTGTGTGCAGATGGCATGTTCTGGGCCCCAGGATGTCATAACACTGGGATTAATTCATGGGAACGATGGAGGGAGACACTTTCCTCCCTTCTCTTGTCGCTTTCTTTTTTTTCACAAACATCTTCCATGCGCTTTAATCCCACCAAGGTTATTATAGTTAACTAAAACCAGAGTTGGGTAGTAACTGGTGACATTTACTTGACTAACTTTTTTGAAAAAACTTAGGAGTGTTTTTACAACTTTCACTTGAGTAGTTTTATTGTGAAGTATCTCTTCTCTTACTTCAGTAAAATTCCTGGATTTTCTCTCTACTTAATGAAAAACAAACATGTTTTAATTAAATATTCGCCACACAGATAAACACCTGCAGCTTTTGTTTCATCAGTTTTTAATTGAAAAATTATTCAGAAACGGAGTACCACTGGGGTTGCTAGGCGATGGACAGAACTCTGCTGTGGTTGCTAGGTAACGTTACGTTTCGGACGTTTTTGAAATGGCTTATTTTCCAGACACCAAAAAACATGAAGTTATTGGCAAAAAACGGCGCAGTGGGGTTTTTAAGCCATTGGGTTGTTTTTAGAAGCAGCAGTGACTGATATGGAAGTAGAAAAATGTGCAAAATGTGAATTTTTTTCCACTGTAAGAGCTCTGTACGAGGTTAAATGTTTTCCCACAGAAATGCACTGTAAAGGCCGGGAGGTAAGTAGTTGGGTAGTAAGTTTTACGTTGAAAGAAACTGATTTGGAAAATATTTATCTTGCCTGATTTTGTTCTTTTTTTGTTACTATTCTAATTTTTGTCTTTAAACTGCCAACATTTCCACTTAATTTTATATTTTGGTTCAAATGATGATGTAATTTTAAAATATCAAATCAATTTGATTGCTTACTCAGAACCTGAGCAGACTTTTTACCAAATATGTATAAGAAAACATTTTTCCATGTTATAAGTGAAACAATCCGTCAGTGCAGCCAGTTCACCCCTATAACTTGCTAAAAGGCCACTTTAAGTTAGTTTATCTTATTTCAAGTGTACTAACCTATTTACAGTAGAAAATAGATCAAAATCATTTGGTATCATTTTGTGTTTTTGCAGTGTGAATTTCATTTTGCTTCTTATCTTTATTCTCTTTTTGGTTTTGTTTCCAATCTTCTCAGATAAACTCTGTGAACTCATCTGTGTATCACACCCATCCATGTTTTCTTCCATCTGCATGCGTGTGTGTGTGTGTGTGTGTGCGTGCATATTGATCTGCTCTTCCTGAGGTAATATGGCCCTTTCATGTCCGGTCACTCTGTGTTGCAGCACCTCGGCACCAGCAGTTATTTTGATTATTCAGTCGGAGCGACAGAGGAGGGAAAAAACCTGAAAAAAGTGCAAACAGCAAGGAGGAATCATCGCGGCCTGAGGCTCCTGCCTGAAAATAGAGACCGAGTCCTTCTGGGTCGACTGCAGCAACAACCCGATTAGCTCTGGAATGTAGCATAATATTGGCAGCATTTCTCTCCATCTTGGTGGTCCCAGTTTGTTATTGAAACATCTGAAAAATCTGATGTGCTGTTAGTTTATCGGTTTGAAACTATTTTCAACTGTCTGAATGATAAAATATTCTGTCCAGGCCTTTTTAAATTTTTTTTAATTTCTCCATAAGGGATTGTGCCAGAAAAATGCAGACTATGTGTGAAAACAGATTATTATCTAGCAATAATAAAGGAAGGGAGTGATTTCAGGAAGAGCAGAATTTAATTTTTTATTATTTGATTTAATTACATTTCATCTCCTCTGTAGGAATTAAGATTCTAAAACAAATAATTCAACTGAATCTCAATTTATCCTTGAGAATCATGTAAAAGATCTTCATAAAGTTACTAACGCTTTAATATATTTTATTTCAGTTTATTCTTTATTAAAAACAGCCTAAATATATGCATCTGTCTTTTATTTTGAGAGTCCTACATCAAGTTATACATTTTTCAAAACTAATAATATTTAATGATTGTATTCATTCATCTTTATTTTTTATTTTAATATTATTTTGAATAATCAAGAATTTTTTTTATTTTAAAACATTTACAGTTTATATTATTTATCAAATACTAAAATCACAATATTATATTGATGCATTTTATTTTAAGAATTATGAAGTATAAGTTTTTTAAGTCTATACGACATGCACTTAAATATCTTAAAATGTATTTTTATATTTAAAAAATAATTATATATTTTTTATTTTGATATTACTACCTTTCTAGATTTCTTTTTGTTGTGAAAGAAAAGATTCAAATAGATTTATGAGTTAAAAATCTTACATAAAGTAAAATATTCTGTGCAAAGCCCAAAGTTCTGGATGGGTCCAAAGCTTCTCTCCAGAACTATTCTGTCTTCTTCAACACAATAGCTTTCAAACTACACACATTGGTTTGATTAGCTAATATTTTGAGCTGTAAGGATATAAGATAAAATTCCAATTTGTAACAAATTTAAAGGGAAAATACTGAAAATCAGAAGAGGAATATGAAACTAAAGCCTTTTCCGCTTAAAGTCATAGTTTCTTTTTTTATTCTTTGTCATTTTCTATACAAACAAAAAGAAAACATTACTAAACAATTATTTTTGACAATTAATTTTCTGTTATCTGGTCTAAAAGAAAAAAAACTGATGAATTCTGTGACCATGCAGTTGCAGTTTTACTGCTTGTGCCGGACCGACCCAGCGCCACCTGGACCCGCTGCAACAATAACATCCTGATTACAAGTTGATGCATCAATAATTCAGCGCCAGGCCACTAACTGTCTACCTCCAAGTGGAGCTGAGACTTTGTTTTGATTTTGCATGCAGGTATGTATTATTCTGTGAGCTAAAACTGCAAATTCAAACTGTGAGCATCAACTCAACTGGATAAGATAGAAACTTTTCACCTCTTCTATCACAGTAAAATTAATACTTTATTTTAAATGAGATTTTGCACTAGAAGCTGGACTAAAAACACTTGGTGAGTTTTGTGATTTTGCGTTGAAGAGCCAGTGTTTGTGCTGTGTTGTCTGGGATGTCAGCATGCTGCCAGTCCCACCAGTTACAGTCGTGTTTCTACCTGTGGCAGGGCGATGGACAGCTGCCTCTGCAGGGACTCCTTCTCGTGGCCCAGCTCTCGCAGGCGAAGGTGCGCCGTCCCCAGGCTGTCCTGCGTCTCCCTCAGGCTCTCCAGCAGCCTCTCCCGCTCCGTCAGCATGTTCACCATCAGCGATTCCAAGTTACCAGAGCTTCCCCCTTCATCGCTTCCTCCTCCTCCTCCGCCGCCGACTCCGCCGCCGCTGCCACTGCGAGGATCTCGGCTTCCATAGCCTCCCATCCCGCCTGCGCCCCCCGCTGGAGAGGACGAGCCGCCGCCGCCGCCTCCACGGCCGTCCTCTGAGATGGTGGGCATCACCTCGCACATCATGGTGAGGCCTGAGGAGTTTTCACAGGAGGGACTTGGACGGTCTGCTGAGGAGCTTCTTCCTCGTCATGAAAAGTACGGCTGCTGGTTTTTGTAAGGAGGGATTCTGTCAGGGGACGTTGTGAGGAACGGATTGAAGATGTGGATTAGGGATTGGGGAACAGGGTGGAGTGGGGTGCAGGGATGAGAGGGACAGACGTGGGTTTTTAATGAGCGACCTCTGACCCCTTGGCTCCAAGTTTTACTGGGCTGCCAGATGAACCTGAAAGAACAAGAAATCACAAGGTCAACTTTATTCAACACAAATGAGGGGTTGAAAATGAATTAGTAACATATCGCAATGATCACTAGATCAATATAAATAAATAATATCACCGCAAAAACAAAATCTTAGCAAGTATACCTTGTCTAGTTTCTAGTGTAAATATCTGTACACTTGAAATAAGACAAAACCAACTTACAAGTAACTTTTCAGTAACAAATAGAAACTTGTGCTAAATAAATAATTTATTAATGGTGAGGAAAAAATACTTTTTCCACTTTTTACTTACAATATGGGAAAAATGTCTTGTTATAATCTGCCAATGGAACGAGTGTTTTTTTATTTGATGCATAAAGATGATGACAGAAAGATGAAAAAATAAAACTTTAGACCGACTTGCTGCCTCTTCCTGTTTACGTTGATGCTAACATTAGCAGCAGAGGATATGGACAGATGCTGCGGGAAATTATCAAGGACCGGTTCAATAGTTTCATGGGTTTTTACGTGAAAAGACAATCAGAACTGTCATTCGTTATTGTAGAGAAAGGAAACACTGCCACCACTAAATCCCTAAGATAGCATTAGCATTGTTAGCTGTTAGCACAACAGGAAAGAAAAGCAGCTATTTATGAATTGTAAATGCTTCAAAAGGCAGTAAAAAAAAACTATTAACTTTGGTTTTACATAAAAAGAAGATGCTATCAAAAAAAATGTTGAACTGGCATAGAGGCTGAGAGAAACACCTGAAGCTTATAGCTTAAAGCTTATAGCTAGCACTGCAGCACAGCCAGCCACAACAGAAGGTTAGAAAAGTCTATAAAGAAACTAGACTAAGAATACTTGGTAATATTTGTGTATTTTTGCAGTGCAGTGACTATCAATGAAGAAATTTTTTTTTTGCCAGTAAGCTAACGTCCCCCCAAAGCACAATTTAAATAAAGTGGAAGTTTGACTAGAATGGCCAATTCAAAACATTAATCCAACAATTATTCTACAACAATAACTTATTGCAACCTCTGCAGTCGCGATAAGGAACATATTGTAGCGACGAGCAGATTTGTTGTTATAGAAAAGACAAAAAGAGGAGCTAGTTCGAGCTAGCTTTAGCATAGTATCAAAGTTAGCAAAGCAGCAGTTTATTCATTAATTTATGACCAAAATCACAATTATTAGTTTAATTGGACTCTCAAAATTGCTCAGGAGCAAAAGTTGTTTGTTATGTTTGTGTCTTTGTGACGCTGTGTGATAAACCGGTGACCTGCGATGTACCCCAACTTTGACCCAATGACCCCAGAAGATTTGCACCGTTTTCCTTAAACGGTTTGTAATTTTTATAAAATTTTTGTGGTGACAGTTTGTTTGAGACAGATAATCTGTGAAAAGATTGAGCTCCTCTGGCTGCAGTCACTCACCGCACCTACCAGAAACAACCAATCAGAGCCAGGAGGCGGGTCTAAGCGCTGTCAATCAATCTTGCGCTAAAGGCAGAGAAATAACTTATCTTTATCCACCATCTAGATTTAGCATATGCTATCTGCAGCGTACTATAGATTCTGAGTAAGACCCTCCTTCTGGCTCTGACTGGTTGTTTTCAGTTAGTACTGGGGGTACTGGGAGAAGGCAGAGGAGTTGGATTTTGTCACAGCATAGTGGTGACAGCATAGTAGATAAACAATTTTTATGTTTAAATATGCAAACATATAAAATGTTTACATGAAAATATTTTATAAAAACATGTTTTATGTTTACTGCATTGGATTAGAGCATCTAACCAACAGACTAACTTTTATTTGATCTTTTTTCTGATCAAAGCACACATCACCTTTTTTTCCCCTCACACTCCTGCGTGTCAAAGCCCCTTATATCTCATAATGGTAATGATAAATGCGCATGATGAAATCATTTACGCAAAAGACAGAATAATAACTGTCAGGCCTGTGTGTGCAGCTTACGGTAGAGAGGCGGCGCAGCTGTTAACGTTCATGTGGAGGGAATGAAAATGGGGTGTCATCATGAACTGTGTCACCGGCGGATTGAAATTTATATTTTGATTCTTTTGTTAACGTTTCCGGCACCCATTTGTGAAAGCATCCAGCAGGCCTGCGGTGTTTGTGTCGCTGGGAGGGAGAAGGAAACGGGGAACAGACATCCTACATTTCCGTGCAAGGGAGCCTAACGCCGCTATCACATCATGGTGGAGGTGCCAATCATCCCGCAAATGATGCGGGCCTAAGTAACGAGATTACACCATTAGGTGTCACACCTCTGGATTCAAATCTGTGGCTGCGATTAACACAAGTGGCGCAAAACGGTTGCGTTTAATCCAATATTAAGGTGGATATTTCCCATCAACACCCCAGTGCTGCTGCTGCTCCCCCTCCTTCTCCTCATCCTCTTCATCCTCTGCTCCCCCCCACCCACCCCCCGTAAAAACAGCTGGAAACGCGCCGCTACAAATCCGAACAGCTGTTTACGCGGCTTACCGTTTCCATGATCGTCGGAGACTGGAAATAAAAGCGCATATCCGGCCGGATCACTCCATCAGAGCATCCGAGGAGAGACGGGAGGCTGCAGGTTATCCCTGTTCCAGCCCGGTTACCAGCCTGGACCCGTCCCCTCCCTGCCTCAGCTGCTGGGGCGACGACGCTCCGAACCGACGCTGCGTCAAGCCGCACGCAGGCGGCGCCACAGCCACTTCCGGTTCGGAGCATCTCCATGATTTTACTGACAGATTGTCACGTTTATCAGTCAGGCGCAGAGTTGGGTGGAAGCTACTTACAGATATATATATCGTAATAAACAATAATTTTGAATAGTAAGTGGAATAAAAACTTTATTTTATTAGTTAATTAATTGCGTTTCCTGTTTCTTCCTTGTTTTTTTGCAACTTAACTTCTTCCCCTCATCTTTCCTGCTTCTGGTGAAGATGCTGAATCTGAAAGGAACAAAACTCCACCGAACCGACCGGGAATCATCATTATCTGAACCTTCACCTTCCACTCAGCTGAAGGTTTCTGTCTCTACCTGCGCAGTAGGAAATACTGGAGACGTTTCCGCTGCTTCACGCGAGCCGCTCAGGTTCAAAACTTCAGACTCAAATGGAACAATTGCGCCCTCTGCTGTTGCATCTCAATAACGCAGGGAACTGTCATCCAGCACAATTTGGAGTAATTTGTCCAAGGAATTAAGTTTCCGGCAAAAAGTCTTCGAAAAACTTTGGCAATTTTGAGTTGTAAAAAAAAAAGGAAAGGTAAACAAAAATAAAAATAAAAAAATTGGAAATTTGAGTTTAATCTCAGAAAATTTTAGATTAACTGGCAATTATTCAGAAATCTTTCCATAAAATTGCTAAGAAAACTCACCAAAGGAAATTTCTGAGTTTAAAAAGTTTAACATTTGCCAGGAAAAAACTTCTGAAATTTCAAGAATAATTTCAGAAATTCTATTTTTTTAAAACTCAGAAATTGTTGAGGAAGAGAAAGAACTTGGACAGTTTTGAATTTGCACAATTTAAAATTTCTGAGAAAAAAAACTCTTCATGTTTTAGACTAATTTCAGAAAAATGTAGAAATTTCCAAGTTTTTCTAAAAAATTCTGAGATTAACCACGAAAATGTCTTATTTTTACTAGCAAATTTTCAGCTTTTCAAACTCCGAAATGTCCTTTTCTGAAATTGCTGAGATGAATCAAAACTTCTTGGCAGAAAGTTGTTTCTCTTTTGATCATCTATAACATGCTGTCATATATTAACCAACTTTAATCACATTTATCTTTTTTTAAGTTTTATTTTAAAGTCCTTCGGTTACAAATCAATGAGAAAAAAAGTTATAAACAAACTCCATCATCTTCTTCTTTTTTACTGTTTTTTCTTCATTTTCATTGTCATCTTCATAATCATTTCTTTCACCATCATCATCATTATTATTATCATTAGTAAAAGCAGCGCTACAATGTTCTAAATACCGTCACATTATCGTCATCATCATCTTATTCATCATCCTCATTTTTGTCTTTTTCAGTTTGTTCATCTTCATAATCCTCAGTATCACCACTGATCTTTCATCGTAGGCATCCTCTTTCAGTCACTTTCAAACAGTATTAACTTCAGTGTCATTTTAACAAAATAAAGCGTTTAGTTAAAGTTTGCCATTAGCAAACTCAGAACTTCTTTCTGTGTATTTTGGGCAGCCATAATATTTGATCAACTTCCCAGAAACTCGAGGCTTGTGAAGGTTTCTTAAGAACGATACGTCTGACTCTAAGAAATGTCACTGACCTTGTGGCAGAGAGATCTTTCCTTAGACGTCTATATTTACCAGGAGTGACAGCAGTTACTGATGAGCAGCAGCTGGACGGACACTGGGAAGGGAGGCGCCCTGGAAGGTCACCAAAGGTCAGCGGGTTCGAGGAATGCAGATAGGAATGTGACAGTTTGAGGTGCAAATACTTCAACGGGCCAAGCAATAAAGATGGAGCGAAATCTCCTGGGAGAAGTGACAGAAGAGACCAGAAACTGAGTTTACAGAGACAGATCGAACCTCCTGATAATACTGTGAAGTGCACAATTCAGAGACTGAGATCCAGTCCAAATTCAGGGAGCAAAAACAATCTTTAATACAAAAAGAGCAAAAAATACACTGCATTAGGCAAAATCAAAATCTGCTCTCACGTACTCAGAGTTACATAGTTGTTTTATTCACCTCTCTCTCAGCGAACAGAGGCAGAGTTTTAATCTTCAAGGACCAAACAAAGGAAAACAAACTGACAGAATAGTTCAACCTTGTACGCTCATTCACTATCATGTCTACGGGATGTGAAAACTAAACACTCTATCTCCGTGCAGGGAAGGCCACAGGAAAAACAGCAAGTTCCCAGATAACCCGTCTGGGAAACTTCAGCAGACACATCTTGTTCAGTTAGTTTGTACAACCTCTGCAGCTGCATGGAAAAACATCTTGACTTTGATACAATTACATTTATGTGATACATAAAAGATCACATAAATGATCTTTTATGTGATTATAAAAGATCATTTATATTTTATGATAAATCATCATAAAAGATTTGCAATAATAGTAATTATTATTGCAAACATTATTATTTGAAATAATAATGTTTTATTATTGCAAATAAAATAATTTTCTCTTTAAAGAAAAATCTACTTCTTTAACACAATAACAACTATATAAAGAAAACATTGTGGATTCTCTCCAATTAACATAGGATCAGAAGTATTATGGCCGTTGTAGGTAGAAAAAAAATGGAGTTAGGTTTTGCCAAAAAACTCAGAAATTCTGAGATTAATCTGAGAAATTTTCCAGAAATTATTGCAAATTTTTGAGTCGGAAAAGTCAAAAACTTAAGAGAAAAAACTAAAAACTGTTTAATATAAGACATTTTCTAGAACAGCACATGTCTGAATTTCTAGACATGTCAAATATTTGGTTTAATTTGTGGAAGTTATGTAATCAGATTAATTAAAATAAAAATGTGCAAATACTATTATTTCCACCAATGATGCTTAGAAAAATTGTAAAAATAAGCAAAACTCATTATTAATAACAAAGTAAGAAAGAGGAAACACATCCAACTTAAATTTGTTCAAACTGTTAGAATATAGAAGTCTGTAGCGAATACTTACAGTAGACAAATATATTATGCCAGAAAAGTTCAAAGATGGGTCATGCAGACTGTAAATCAAGATTTTTCCACTAAAATATTTGTTTTTTTTAACAGATTACGTTCCTAAAATAATGGCCTCAGTAATATTTAAAAAAAATAAATCAATTCCTTTTTCTTTCCAACAGATGTTTAGGTACAAATAAAAACATTTTGGCCAAAATTACTGTGTCCATCATTTCAGAAAGTGACGTTTCGTTTGTGTTATTGTGCATTACCTTTATGAAATCGCCGCTGTTTCGTTTAAAACTTTTAGTAGAAAAAAATACACATTTAAATAAAAATAAAAGAAAACTCAAGTTTTCAACCGCGTTTCCGGTGTACACCGGAAGTAAACATAAATGACTCGAGGGGCTTCCCTGTTGCTGACAACAGTGGATTGTTCTTCCCCAGAGTGACATTATCTGTGATTCCACTGAACATCGAAGGGGAAAATGCCTCGCAGGAACGAGATTCCGGAAGGAATCCGGTCCAAAGTTGTAGATTTGCACAACGCCGGGATGGGATACAAACTGATCTCAAAGAGTCTGGAGCTGCATCACTCCACTGTCAGGAAGATCATCCATAAATGGATACGATTCAACACCGTGGCGACCCTGCCGCGGAGTGGGAGACCCACGAAGAAGCTTCCGAGCAGGACACGGACGGCTGAGCCGCAGCAGGTGAGCCGGGTTACCGGGAAGCTGCAGCTCTTTGCCCGGCAAAGGGAACCAGAGCAGCGGCTTAAAGACGCTCAGGAGCCGGAAGGGCTCCAGGTTTCTGGGATGACAATCGGATTTTTAACATCACTGGTTTGGCGGGATTCATTTAATTTATGAGTAGGGTTAGGTTTATTTTGTTCAGGAAGAACATGTTGAGTTTTACAGCATGAAAGGCTAAACTGACATATTGGAATTTCTCCATGTTTTCCATCCATCCATTCATCCATCATCCATCCATCTTGTTCATCCATCCATCCATTCATCCATCCATCCATCCATCCATTTTACCCATCTATTCATGCTCTTCTACCATCCATCTATCCCTCCATCATTCTCTTTCATCCATTCATTCTAGGATTCTGTTGCATTTGTGTAATTGTATGATTAATGAAGCATAAATGAATCATTGATTGAAGAGTTTTGCCTTTTAGCTAGGAACCTTCTTCAGCATCATGTCCTCTACTCTAGCATCAGTGGTAAACAGACCCTTGAACTCTTCTGCTTCATGCAGAGACTCAGCTGGTTCAACGCTGATGATCCAACTCGTTTCTTAATTTGTTCTTTTGTTTCTTAGGCTGATCATGCTGGGCCTGCCGGTGATAAAGGAGGGAATAAGGTAAAAGTAAAACATTCATATATTATTAACATTTATCTCACTCTTTTAAAAATTGGCTTCGTATTTTACTTTTGTATGTTTATTGTAAATTTAATCTAAAAATAACATTCTTTCCTCCATTTCTAGGTTGATCTGCAGTCAGCTGGACCAGCACATCCTGTTAAAGAAGATCCAGATAAGAAAATGGTAAAATAAATAAATAATAGCAGTGACAATAAATGTATTCAGTGTGGGTTCAGATTGTTAAAATAAAAGACGACCATTCTGTTTGTGTTTTATATCCCAGCAAGAGATGAACACTGAGTGTGAAGATGCTGACAGAGCGGATTATTCACCTGATTCTGACGAAGAAGACCCCATGGTGTGAAATGATTTAACAAACCTTAGAGATGTGCCACTGGTACAAACTGTAACCTTGTTCAGATTATAATTTTTTCTCTGATTTTTAGCTCAGGTTCCTGTTTCCCACAATATCAAACGACACTAGAGAAGATCCAGACCACAAAACGGTAAAATAACTACATGATGCTGATTTTTCTCCAGTCTTTGGTCCATATTTTTTGCACAATCTGTGAAGTCGTTGGGCTTCTCCTAGAAACATTTACTTTCTTTTATTGAAAAACGTTGAATTGGCATGTTTTCATTAAGCAAATTTTCATAATTGCTGTTTCTGCAGAATATGGCCAATGGAATCGCAGCTTGAGATGTTGCTGCAAAAACATGAATTTATTTGAAGATTTTGTTCACATCTTGACCATAATTGTAAAGCATGGCGTTTATTTCAGAGTTTATTCTCCAAAGGGAAGGACATGTTTTATTGAACTGTTTTTGCTTAATTCATCTTTTTAAGCTTCTATCTTTTCTGTTTTTCAGCGTAAAAATTCAGCTTCGTGTGACGACACACCAGAAGACGATCCCATGGTTTGTTTCTCCTATATCCATTTTTATTTGATATCATCCCGTTTACCTTCTAATTTTCTCTCCGTAACATTTCAGGAGCAGATTTTTGACCCAAACTTTGACGATGAGAAGAAGATTTACGCCGGTTCGTCAGTCAGTGTGAGAGCGCTCCTCCTCCTCCTCCTGGCCTTCATCCTGAAGCACGAACTTGTCAAAAGCAGCCACCAAAGACCTCTTGGCCCTCCTCAACCTCATGGTGCCTGGATGCATTCCCAGCTCTCTGCAGTTCATAAGAAACATTTGACTGACATTGACAAGAAGACAGAGATCCACTTGTACTGTCCCAGGTGTGACAACTACCTCGCGTAGAGCCTGGGACGAGTGCGGAGTGTGTCAGCAGCGCCTGAGCAAAAAAAGCCTGCTTGAAAAGGCAAACTACTTCCTGGTGCTGCCTTTAGAAAACCAACTGAGGAAGGTCCTCAAACGCCTTCACTCAAAGCTGGGGAAGCATTTTACAAAGAACGATTACGTTTCTGACGTCAACACCGGTGGTGAATATAAAGCACGAAGAGCAGGAGGGCAGTATTACACTTACCTTCACATGTGACAGCTCTCCCTCTTCTCAACTCATCCAAGTTTTCAGTCTGGCCCATCCTGTGCACGATCAACGAACTTCCGTATGTGGAGAGGTGTAAAATATTCTGCTGCACACGTTGTGGTTCGGCAAAGGGAAGCCGCTGCTTCAGTGTTTCTTTACGCCGTTCATTAACGAGCTTCATAACTCTCTCACGAAGGCTTTGCTTGGGAAGACGAGAGTGGATTAGAGCTGAACACCAGCGTGATGGCGAAAATCTGCGTCTGCGATTCGGCGGTGAGGTCAGCGGGCAGAACTTTCAGCCGTTCAGTTCGGAGTTCGGCTGCGGGTTCTGCTACCACAAAGGAGAGCTGGTTCAGAAGGGCCGGGGTTACACCAGAGTCTATCCGGTTCAGGTGGACGGATGTGACCTACGGCACATGCTGAGACGGAGCAACTGGCCATCGTAGTGATTGAGAATGGCTATCCACAAGGTCAATGGGTGTCAAAGGTCACAGTCCGCTGCTTCTGCTGCCTTCGTTTGATATCATCAAAGGTTTTATCCCAGATTACATGCACTGTGTTTGTCTTGGGGTTGTTCCTGAGTTTGTCAATCTTTGGTTGGATCCTCTTTATGGCAGAAAGCGCTTCCACCTTCCACCTCAGAGTTTGAAGAACCTGGACAAAGCTTTGTCTGCCATCCAACCTCCAGATGAGATCAGACAAAGACCCCGGCGCCTCAGTGAGAGGATGCATTGGGAGGCATCCGAGTGGCGAGCGTTTGCTCTTCTCTACTCTCCTGTAATACTGAGGAAGGTTTTACCAAAACTGTACTACGAACATTGGATGCTTCTCATTTCATCACTTCACATCCTCCTTTCCCAGTTTGCCTCCCAGGAGGAGATCAGCTGTGCAGAACTGTGTCTGGTTCAGTTCGTCTCCCAGGTACCATCTCTGTACGGACCTGAGCATTGCTCATTTAACTGTCACTTGCTGATGCATCACTGACTGTGCGCGTAACTGGGGACTACTGTGGGCCAACTCCGCCTTCATCTTTCAGGGTGTCCGCAGCCGACTCCTGCAGATGTACTCCAGGGCTCAGTCTGCGCCATCCAACATCTTCAAGCAGATAGTTTTCCTATGATGAGATTATCATGAAGGAAGCAATGTGCTGAAGAATGCTAGTACAGAAATCACAGACCTGTTTTCTTCCATGACAAGCTGTGGTATCCTTACCAATCATCCAACTGCATCAGTGAAATGTCTTTACTTTGGGATGCGGTTTCTCAGAGATCTCTGACTGTGAGAGAACTTGCTGCATTGCAGAGCAAAGACACACGGCCCGTTACTGAATACGCACGTTTTGTCTACAAAGACATGCTGGTCACCACTTTGGACTACAGCGTCTCTTGCAAAAGGAACAACTCGGTTATAGAAACAACCAGTGGCTTTGTTCTCGTAGAGTCCGTGGTGGCCGTCGAGAGGCATTGCAGCTGTGAGAGATCGTCCGACTGCTCCTGCAGAGATCTGATTGCTTTCTGCAGGAAACTGCTTCCCTCAAACTCCCAACCAACAATCCAGAACAAACAGATCAACAGAAACATTGCAGAGTTCTCGTAAGTGAGGAGTTCAGATGACCTGCGCGCAGTGACATGTCGGGACATTGTTGCCAAATGTTTTGTGATGGAGCAGAAGGGTCGTCTATATGTTATGAGAATGCCAGTGCTTGAGACACTATAAGTCACTTGTTGAAATATCATTAAGGACATTTTGTAATATGTGTTTGTGGGCTTTTGCATTACATAAACGTGGTACTGATTGAAGCACACTTATTTTACATCAGGATCTTAATGTCGATCCTGCAGGTCAATAAAAAATGTTTTGTCATATGCATAATATGATAAAACAAAAATAGTTTTTTATTTTGGTTTGACTATTTTCTAAATTTCTGTTGTTTACAATCAGAAGACATTCCTGTAACTTATGAATGTTTTTGCTTTTTGTGCCTGAAGTTTTGTATTTGACATTCACATTTTGTTATGTATATAAAAAACTTAATGCCATTGTATTTTTTTGATGTTGAGAGACATTCTCATATATTCACAGTACTTTGAATATTTATGACAAACCTGTACATATGAACTAAAATATCTGCATACATGCATTAAGACCCAGCTATCATTGTGTTTTTGGGGTCCTTGTCTTTTACACCCAGTTGTCTCCAAGTTGTCATCACCCATCTGTTGATTCACGGTAAAATTAAATTATTTGGACATAGTTTTCTTTTACCTGTTGCAATGGACCTGCACAATTCGCAGCAGAACAGCCTCATAAAACCTGACAATCGGTTGCAGTGACGTGCGTTGAGGTTCATAGCTGCTGACTCAACCATAATCAGATTTTAGTCATTTTGTTGGCGGCGTACAGACAGGAGGAGCATGTAATGGCAGCCAGTGCAGTTAGAGAGGTTCATCAATCCCAGGTGAGGCTCAGTTGCCTGACCTGCTCTCACCTGCTGCCTGACCTGCTGCCTGACCGACTGCCTGACCTGCTGCCTGACAGACTGCCTGACCTGCTGCCTGACCTGCTCTGACCTGCTGCCTGACCTGCTGCCTGACCTACTGCTTGACCTGCTCTGACCTGCTGCCTGACCTACTGCCTGACCTGCTGCCTGACCTACTGCTTGACCTGCTCTGACCTGCTGCCTGACCTACTGCCTGACCTGCTCTGACCTGCTGCCTGACCTGCTGCCTCACCTGCTCTGACCTGCTGCCTGACCTACTGCCTGACCTGCTGCCTGACCTACTGCCTGACCTGCTGCCTGACCTGCTGCCTGACCTACTGCGACCTGCTGCCTGACCTACTGCCTGACCTGCTCTGACCTGCTGCCTCACCTGCTCTGACCTGCTGCCTGACCTACTGCTGACCTGCTGCCTGACCTACGCCTGACCTGCTCTGACCTGCTGCCTCACCTGCTGCCTGACCTGCTGCCTGACCTGCTGCCTGACCTGCTGCCTGACCTACTGCCTGACCTGCTGCCTGACCTGCTGTGCTTCCGAGCATTTCGATGGAAAAATGCAAAAATTCAGCGATTTTGAAGAAAAAAATAATCAGAATTTGTTAAGCTACATGAATAATAGGTACTTCATAATACAAACCACAAGGTGAAAATAGCAATATAATTAATTTTATCATTATGTATAATTTTTTATGATGACGGGCCTCCCCTGACCGCACGTCACTGGTCGGTTCAGTGTTCAGACGTCCCTGATTTCTGGAGACAGTTCCCGTTTTAAGTGACCTGTCCCCGGCTGAAGCCGTCCCCGGAAAAGTCCCCGACTTTAGTATTTTATGAACGAGAAAAAGAAGTTTCTATAGACCGTTACTACAACAAGCTGGAAGAAGAAGCTCCAGTTTTGAGCAGCTGACCTGATTCGGGATGTGTGAAACATTGCGTTTTGTTTGAACTTGCCGTCATAAAGAATTGGTTCACAGTGAAATAAAACTAAACTTTTATTAACAAACACAACAAGACGAGAGCACAATGAACAGCTACAGAATTAGCCAGAGTGAGAGAAATAGCAACAGGATGGTTAAAATAAAGATGAGTTTATACATGTAAAGTTTATCACAAAAGGAATCAATCAGTGACAAGAAAACTGAATGAAGATGAGCCTGAACTGATGAGAATGGAGAGATCATCTCTTCTGTTTGTTTAGTCCAAGCATTTTGGGTTTTTTGCTAAATATGGCATTTTTGAGATTTCATCAGCTGATGAAAAAGGTTAATATTTATACTAAGATTTTATTAGGAAAATTCCAGCTCCTCGTCTCAAAATAACCAAAAAAAAAAAAAAAAACTAATCTAATTTTATTTCTTAAATTGTACATTTTCAGCACGTCATATTCGTTCTAATGTTTTTGGGGGAGATTGAGATGATTTTATGTCTCTGTTACTGGCAGACTGATAAAAAATGAGACAGGAGGAAAATGTTCTGATAAACTCAATGAATGAGGAAAATGGGAAAACTGACAAAGCTGAAGAGAAATATGAAATATAAACATATTACTTAATATCTTCTATCTTGCATTTTAAGTGTTTCTCTTTACTCTTCTTGTGGGGTTTTTTAGTTTTTCATATAATCTTTTCTGCTCTTATTTTATCCAGACGTCTCGGCCTGATCATGTGTCTGATGGCTCTTCAGACCCAGGAGGGTTTTTCACATCCAGAGATGAAGTCGTTATGGACTTTCTGACCAGAGTTCATTCATCTCAAACACACACAGTCTCCTTACATAACTTTAGACACACTCATGAATTTATGGACACTTCATTCATGCATAACATTCACTTGTGGACAAAGTTGTTGGTATTTTCTGTTAAAGACTGAAAAGCCCACAGTGTCACTGAAACAACCCGAAACCGACAAAAGTGATTCATGAAGATTTACTGAAATTTAATCAATAAAACATCAGACATGGTTTTTAATTGAGGTTCAACAGAATAAGAAAATGACAGACCAAGATGACGACAGTCATTATTCTGAAACTCAAAGGTCCACAGAACGAACCATTCAGCCTCATCGTATCATAATTCAAAAGAACTATGATATTACTGTTTACTGAAAGTCCAGAACAACCAAGTTTAGAAAGGAAAAAGTGGACTTCATGTGAGATGACCAAGAAGGAAAGCAAATCATTAAAAAGTGACTTTTGAACAGATGAGACAAAATGTCCATCAGTTCAATGATCACAGACACAAAAATGCTAATAAGCTTTAACTACCATCATTTTAATTGAGTCACAATCTAAATCAGTTTGTCAGTAAACATTTTTTACTACTTTTGCCAGTTTTAAATTACTTCAGTTACCACTATGGGCTTTTTGTTCATTAACAGAAGGTACTTGCTGAAATGCACAGATTTTCCAGAGATGAGACTGAAACAGCAAAAGTGCGAAGAACATAAACTTTGATGTTTATATCACTTGCAAGTGGAGAACAACACAGATAAAACCATAGCAAACTCTAGGTGTGTTCTGAGGAGGCTGAAACAATCACACAACCATATACAGTTCCTTGGCGCACAGGAAGTGGGAGTCGTTTCAAATGCCCAAAACTAAATGAGGACACATGACATAAACAGGGGTAGAGGGTGAGGCGTCCTTTACCTCGCCTCCTCCAAGGCCACTCAGATAAGCTGAGCATCTCGTCCTGTTCCCATAGTGGGGGTGCACTAACTATTTGTTATCTCTTCCCTTCCAGGCAGCTGGCCTTGGTCCTCCCTTTCACCGACACAAAGAACTGTTCTTATGAGACTATGAGTCACCAGGTGCAGCCGGACAGGAGAGAGAAGAAAAACAACTCTGAATATTTTATATATGTCTCGATGTAATCTTAAATATTGTAGATAATTAATTTTGTTCCACATACCAACTGTTCATGCGTGCTCGCTTACAGAGCATGTTTACAATTTGCCCCCATAGTTCCAGTTTTACTTTTCTATGACTTTTATTATTATTATTAATAGTAATATCACCACTGTGTGGAGAGACATATTCCTGCATTTATATTCTGTTTTTAATGTTTATGTATTAATAAATATGTAAACTATAACTGTCCCAATTTCATTTTATTTAGATAAATTAGCTTTTTCTTTATCACTGAGCGAGAAATGTCCCCAGATTTAGTCTTGGAAATCTGGCCATCTTAATGAAAGCAACAGAAAACATGGTGTATGCACAACCTTTTGAAGTGATATTAGAATCTGCAGCTGTTTAATAAAGATTTCCTAATCTTCCATCTTGTCTCCTGTTGGTGTCGGTGCCAGTAAAACAACACAAAACCACAGCGATGCTTCATAAAAGATTCCCAACATCTTTGACTCACACAGATATGAGTAAATTTTAGCTTGAGTTTGTGCTTTTGGGTCAGCAGAGGTCTAATACTTTTGACTGGCTTTAGGAATCCTGTGATCATTTCCTCTTTCTACTTCCACTATTTTTCTCACTGTATCTCCAGGAAGATTTAAGGTCTTTCCAATATTTTGTATGCTTTTCTTTGTACAAGATTCTTCCCTCAACCATTTGGACAATATTAGATAGACAATATTACATCAGGTGTGCCTGAAACTGCTTTAGATTTGCAAATATCTTCTCCAGTTACTTTGTGTATGGATGAATGAAAGACGGAGACAACGGAGGAGCTGGCAGCTGTACGGCCAATGAAGGACACTAAAACAAGGAACGGTTGTTCAGAGGTAAATCTACCTCTACAGATACATTTACTGGTAAACTGGTGAATTTACCTGGGAGGTACAAACTGGGAGGTGTTACAACAACTTAATGGAAATTAACCAAGAGCACATTCTGTGGAAAATAAAATATTCACAGATTGTTTACTTTTATTAGAAGTTTATTCAGTATTTAATCAATTTATTTTCAGGCTTACAGAGTTGTTGTTTCTCTTTTGGCCTTCAAAGTTTGCCTCAGTGAGCCAGAAGCCTAGCAACAGGTGATAAGCAAATAGTTTTCTACGTCACAGGGACAGACCAGACTCGACGGCTGGGCGATTAGATTATTATTAGACACAGAAACTGTGTCTAATAAACTGCCTGAAACCTGTTTTCTACTGAAGGTTGCATTTTTCTCCACAGACATTATGTCTGTGCATGGAGTGCTGTGCTTCTTGGATGCTATCATAGGTATCTGTGTATCAAGGACAGTTTCCGGTACATCAGAGGCGTTTTCCTTTTCTAGTTAGAGCTTTTCTGAACAGTCTAACTGTTGTGCTCTCCATCTGCGCAGATGTAATAAAGCTGTATTTTGTTCTCTCTTTAACAAGGTTTGGACTTTAATTCTCTCGCTCCACACATACATATTTTAGCATATAATGTTGCAGTCGTGGGTTGCTAGTTCAACACCTAAACCGTCTGTCCAAGTCAACATTTAAGCAATTTTTGTGGATGTTCATTAAATGCTATTTCTGTAGTGTGAAACCTGTAAGCTAAGCTACGCTAAGCACCAATAGTTAGGAGGATATAAACAACTATTCTGCAAATTGTTTATTGAAAACACCTGAACCATTTTGAAATGTAAACTTATGTGAAGCTGTTTTACCAGATGATTTTGATATACCCTGTGAGCTTTATTAAAGAATATGGCAAAATTGGATTTAAAACAATATATTTACAGTTCTTCACTGAAAACATTGTAAACATCATTAAAGTTAAATTGAAGTTAATACAAAGTACACAAATGTTTCACAATACACTAAAAATGCAACATAATTTTGATATTTAAGAAGCATAAAACCACACAGCAAACCTGGGGAATCTGAAATAGCTCAACACTGTCAGTTACTGTTTTTTGTTGGGTTTTTTTACATATAAAACCACAAACAGAAGAACAAGATGATCCCAGGTCCAAACAACCACAACAAAATTCACACAGATTTCATTTTAACAGGAACATTAGTTATAAAAAGGGCAGTCATCAATGTTCATAAAAAAAAAAATCACAAAAGTACATGAACAACTTAACATGTGGCATTAAAAGCAGCATCTGATTGATAAAGTATAATAAAAACAAATATTGAAGTATGTAAACATTAAAACACTGGAATATGGTATCATGACATATTTTACAATCTTTTTACAAGTTCCTTAAGAAAAGGAAAACTGAAACATGCACCATACTTAAATTGGTAATCATTTAACACTAGTGTGAGAGTGAGTGACGTGTGCCTGTCTCTCTTTGAAAGCAGCAAGGTGATCAATAATCATCCGATTGATGAGACCGTAGACATGAAGACGTAGATGCCTCATGGAGCGGGTCGGCCCGTTGACGCGATACGTCACAGCGTCCGCCATATTGAATGTGGCGTATGAGGCAGTAAGCTAATTCAAGTAAATGGACCAAACGTCAGAAAGAGTCGTTCTACAAAGTATCTTAAGTTAATAGCCGTCATTGACACATTATCTCACACACAGTAATATATTTGATAATCAAAGAAATTACTAAAGACAGTTTCTAACTTTTGATGTGATTATTTAATTGTTTTGGGGGATTTCTGAACACAGAGAACAATGTTTTTATTTTATAGAAATTATTCTGATCATTTTTATGTTGACATTAATGAACAGACCCACACTTTTAGTGTTGTATCAAAAAACATATTTACATAATTCAATAATTTAATGTACATTGAACATTTCAAGACAAGAAAAAAACATTTCTTGTATTTATTTTTTTATATATTAGTGAGAAATGACTTGATTTAACAAAGTCATTGTCACTCCGGTCATTCTACTGCCACATACAAGATGGCGGTGACGTAAAGTAGGACTCAGCGCTCAATACGTATTCATGACTATGATGAGACTCTCCTGGCCTGGTGCAACACAAAGGACCATCTTTATTCTTGAAAAATCTCTCAGCTTCAGCTGCCGTCATGAGAAGTTAGTGATTATGTTGAAAGTCTTAGAGACTTTTTCTCTGTAGAACTGGATCCAAAGCAGCACCTCTTGAATTCATGTCCTAAGAGTTTCTGTCCAAACAAGACTCCTGGTGGTCAAACAAGGAGCTTCTATGGCATTAACCAGAATGGTGGTATGGATCTTATCAAAAAGCCTGATTTGTCCTGCTGCTGCTGCTGCTGTTGTGTTGAGAACCTGAGGGCAGACAACACAAAAACACCATTACGTCATGCATTTGGTTTAGGATTGCAGTACTGACAAAAACAAGCAGAACTTGCTCTTACCTTAATGACACCAGATGGTTTGAGAAGCTCTGGAGGGTATGTTTCATCAAGACTACATCAGTGTCTTTCTGAGCATCCCAGCTCCCAGCATATCGATGGGAGCTGGGATTTTTGAACCAACCAGAGAAAACCCGGAAGGCATCATCCTCACAAAGCCAGTCGTGTCATTTCAGTTCTCTTTAAGTCCATCCAATGAGCAAATGTACAAAAGTTGTTCATAGCAGTGTTTGCCCCTCTTACTCCACACCATTGGGTATTCAGTCGTTCAGTTCATACTCTGCCTTCTATTTTTCTGAGATTGGGTCACTGAGGTTCCTGCACCACTCTCAAAACCATTCTGCAGTATCCCAAGGGGTTCACAGGTCAAAAGGGACATACAGACCCTCAACCAAATGCTGGTTCTGCACTGCAGCTTCTTCCCAATAGGACACGTCCAGACAACCTCTAGACAACACGTCCAGGCAATTCAGATGTAGTCCAATCAAAACAGGAGCAGGGCTCTTCTCCAAATTCAATTATGATCCATATCCTGGATCTCTGCGACAGACCCAAGCAGTACCAGTGTGTGTATGTCTATATCTTGCGCCTTCTTATCATTACAAGACATTAACATGGTTAAACTTCTCTCCTGGAGGTACACTCTGCCCCAATGCGGTAGGAGTGCTCAATCTTCTTCCAGTTGACAACTATGCCCTCAGACTTAGTTCAGCTTACTGTCTTTCTGACCACTTTACACTTCACACCAAACTGGAGATCAAACTCTTTGACTTTGAGGTGAGAATCAATATTTCTCAGTACGTACAAGATGTGCTTGGATAGCAACAAACCAACTTTTTGACATCTGGTAGCATTTGCTCGTAGCAGCTTGCCCTGATCACCTTTTTTCACTCCTTGAAAACACTCACTGTTTTCATCTCATCGAAGACTTCATCCAAGGATACAACTAAGTCAGCAAAGTCTGCAGGGTTGTTCAAACCAATGAGTCACACAAAGGTTTTTGCTGATCTCACTCTTGCGATGGTTACCCTTTCATCGCAACTGGGTGGCAACAATCACCTGAAGACACTATAGATTTCAGCAAATTGCCGATAAAGGAATTGGACAATTTAAGTTCCTTAACCTTTTCAGATAGGTGTTGCATATCATTACTTCATCAGGGTGAGCAGCGTAAGGTTCAAATTAGGTTTTCCACACAGTCTCTCTATAAGAAACCTTGGTTATATACCTTTGGAAGAAACTGATTGAATGTTCAAATTTGATCTTTGGTCCTGATTCTTTTGATATTTTTTTCTTCACAACTACAGTGATTGAATGGAAAACGTTTCAGTGACAGGACTGATTACACTTAATAGATCTGTGTTATGAGTATGTTGAAGGCACAGAATCCATAAAATTCATTATAATGCCATTTCTAAGAGGTATTCCATTAAAAGTCAGTAGAAGCAGTCTGGAGACCAGGACAGGAATCTGGGAATTGGTGCCTTCTGTTGAATGGACAATGGAACAGAGGCAGATAAAACTTCTTTGAAAGGTCAAAGCCATGTCCTGAAATTTTTTTCTTTCTGGTAGAGCATCTTGAACTCACCATGTAAACAAGCCAACACTGCTAAAAATGCAGGATGGTTGAATTTACTAAATACTTAATCATATCACAGAAAATAAGCTTATCACACAAATCTTGTGTGAATGTGGAAACACAACAAACTATACGACAAGGAAAAGGAACTCTTATAACACTGGCATTTTCATAACATATAGACGACCCTTCTGCTCCATCACAAAACATTTGGCAACAATGTCCCGACATGTCACTGCGCGCAGTTCATCTGAACTCCTCACTCTTACGAGGAACTCTGCAATGTTTCTGTTGATCTGTTTGTTCTGGATTGTTGGTTGGGAGTTTGAGGGAAGCAGTTTCCTGCAGAAAGCAATCAGATCTCTGCAGGAGCAGTCGGACGATCTCTCACAGCTGCAATGCCTCTCGACGGCCACCACGGACTCTACGAGAACAAAGCCACTGGTTGTTTCTATAACCGAGTTGTTCCTTTTGCAAGAGACGCTGTAGTCCAAAGTGGTGACCAGCATGTCTTTGTAGACAAAACGTGCGTATTCAGTAACGGGCCGTGTGTCTTTGCTCTGCAATGCAGCAAGTTCTCTCACAGTCAGAGATCTCTGAGAACCGCATCCCAAAGTAAAGACATCTTCACTGATGCAGTTGGATGATTTGGTAAGGATACCACAGCTTGTCATGGAAGAAAACAGGTCTGTGATTTCTGTACTAGCATTCTTCAGCACATTGCTTCCTTTCATGATAATCTCATCATAGGAAACTATCTGCTTGAAGATGTTGGATGGCGCAGACTGAGCCCTGGAGTACATCTGCAGGAGTCGGCTGCGGACACCCTGAAAGATGAAGGCGGAGTTGGCCCACAGTAGTCCCCAGTTACGCGCACAGTCAGTGAGATGCATCAGCAAGTGACAGTTAAATGAGCAATGCTCAGGTCCGTACAGAGACGGTACCTGGGAGACGAACTGAACCAGACACAGCTCTGCACAGCTGATCTCCTCCTGGGAGGCAAACTGGGAAAGGAGGATGTGAAGTGATGAAATGAGAAGCATCCAATGTTCGTAGTACAGTTTTGGTAAAACCTTCCTCAGTATTACAGGAGAGTAGAGAAGAGCAAACGCTCGCCACTCGGATGCCTCCCAATGCATCCTCTCACTGAGGCGCCGGGGTCTTTGTCTGATCTCATCTGGAGGTTGGATGGCAGACAAAGCTTTGTCCAGGTTCTTCAAACTCTGAGGTGGAAGGTGGAAGCGCTTTCTGCCATAAAGAGGATCCAACCAAAGATTGACAAACTCAGGAACAACCCCAAGACAAACACAGTGCATGTAATCTGGGATAAAACCTTTGATGATATCAAACGAAGGCAGCAGAAGCAGCGGACTGTGACCTTTGACACCCATTTGACCTTGTGGATAGCCATTCTCAATCACTACGATGGCCAGTTGCTCCGTCTCAGCCATGTGCCGTAGGTCACATCCGTCCACCTGAACCGGATAGACTCTGGTGTAACCCCGGCCCTTCTGAACCAGCTCTCCTTTGTGGTAGCAGAACCCGCAGCCGAACTCCGAACTGAACGGCTGAAAGTTCTGCACCGCTGACCTCACCGCCGAATCGCAGACGCAGATTTTCGCCATCACGCTGGTGTTCAGCTCTAATCCACTCTCGTCTTCCCAAGCAAAGCCTTCGTGAGAGAGTTTATGAAGCTCGTTAATGAACGGCGTAAAGAAACACTGAAGCAGCGGCTTCCCTTTGCCGAACCACAACGTGTGCAGCAGAATATTTTTACACCTCTCCACATACGGAAGTTCGTTGATCGTGCACAGGATGGGCCAGACTGAAAACTTGGATGAGTTGAGAAGAGGAGAGCTGTCACATGTGAAGGTAAGTGTAATACTGCCCTCCTGCTCTTCGTGCTTATATTCACCACCGGTGTTGATGTCAGAAACGTAATCGTTCTTTGTAAAATGCTTCCCCAGCTTTGAGTGAAGGCGTTTGAGGACCTTCCTCAGTTGGTTTTCTAAAGGCAGCACCAGGAAGTAGTTTGCCTTTTCAAGCAGGCTTTTTTTGCTCAGGCGCTGCTGACACACTCCGCACTCGGTCCCAGGCTCTACGCCGAGGTAGTTGTCACACCTGGGACAGTACAAGTGGATCTCTGTCTTCTTGTCAATGTCAGTCAAATGTTTCTTTATGAACTGCAGAGAGCTGGGAATGCATCCAGGCACCATGAGGTTGAGGAGGGCCAAGAGGTCTTTGGTGGCTGCTTTTGACAAGTCGTGCTTCAGGATGAAGGCCAGGAGGAGGAGGAGGAGCGCTCTCACACTGACTGACGAACCGGCGTAAATCTTCTTTTCATCGTCAAAGTTTGGGTCAAAAATCTGCTCCTGAAATGTTACGGAGAGAAAATTAGAAGGTAAACGGGATGATATCAAATAAAAATGGATATAGGAGAAACAAACCATGGGATCGTCTTCTGGTGTGTCGTCACACGAAGCTGAATTTTTACGCTGAAAAACAGAAAAGACGGAGACATATATAGGCAGTAGTTCTAATTGACACGACTAATTACATATAGACCTAATAACTGACAAGAGCCTATGATTATTTCAATCCTAAGTCAAAAGAGCAACAGATTCTACATAAAAAAAAAACATTTTTGTCAATCTGGGAATAATTACTCCACCTTTTCCAAACAATCCAGGGTGTGACAGAAATGTTATTTGCATCTTGAAAACAAGTAAGGAGACTCTATAACAACTTTTCCAACATTTCTTCAATATCTGTTTTGGGCCTTTTAGTGGATATCGGGTACATGTGTTTCCATGTCTGCCATTTGGAAAGCCAAACCAACGAGTTGTAATATGAAACACTCTAGTTTGTATTCAGGCAGATGTCACAACAATTTCTCTTTCTCTGAGTCACCAAAATATTTTATGATCGTGCAGGTCTCACATTTCTCCACATAATCAATTTTAGACTCAATACAATTTAACTGCCGTATAATAATGTAGCTTATATGGTTGGAAAAGGGTTAAATACTTTTCTTCATTTAGCTCAGACATAAAGAAAAGAAACAAAGCTTCCAGATAATTATCAATAAAATAAAGCATTTTCTTACCTGATTAAACTAGCAGTCGCGTCTCTGTCTGCTCTCCCTGCACAAGCTACGCGTCCTTGCTGTCACCTCGCCTTTTGTTGTTCATTCCCTCAAATACAAAGTTCCACTTGTTTTTTTTTTTTAATTCTTGAGCAAAAACTGAATCAAACTGACGAAAAATATCTGTCCTTCCTCGTAGCTCACAAACGTTTTGTGCATTGATGATCTTTGTAACAATCGTCTCTATCGTTCAGGTGACGATCTGGGTTTGTTGCACCCACAGGATAAAATAACAATCTGAGACAATCTGTTTGACAGCTGATGTCCAAACCGGGTTAACACCAGAACAATGATCTCAAAATCTACAACAGAATGAATTAAGTGGTCCAGTCAAAGTCCAGACCTCAATCTGACTATTGGGATACAGATAAAATTGGGCAGAAAACACCTCCTTCATCTAATTGTTGCTAAAAGTCACTCAACAACCTCATGTAGAATCTGTGGTCCGTTTTATTCTGAAGATAATTTTTATTCCCTGATATGAACTGAAACACGGTGCACTGTAAAAACACACATTTTTAAAGTATTTTTGGTCGAGCTTCTGGTGCCAATTTCTAAGTACACTTGAAATCAGTGAACTTAGCTGCTCTTCAAAACTAACTTACAAGTAACTTTTTCGCAAGATATAGAAGCTTGTTTTATGTCAATAATTTCTTTATATTGATAGATAAATACTAGTTACATTGGCAGATTATTAAACTCATCACAAACCATTTTCCCATAAGTTACCTCCAGTATTTTGCTGAGAAGTTATTTGTAAGTCAGTTTTGTCTTTTTTTGAATGTAGTAAGATATTTACATAACTAGACTAGACCAGAAACTGGTAATATTTTGTGTTTTTCTTTTTTTTTTGCTTTCTTTCTCCCCATGTCGGTACCTTTTCATGTTGTGGATGTTCTTCTGTCCCTTCTCTCGCTCTTCCAAAAAGATAACTGGCCTAAATGTCAGAAAGAAGAAACCTTACGATGATCTCAATGCGCTCATCTCTGTAAATCTGTAATGAATAAAAACTTCCTACCAGCGGATCTTCTTCGTCTGTATCCGACGGTTCTGCATCGCCGTCTTCTTCCACAGCGCTCTCATCCTTCTGGGACTTGAAAACAAACAAAATGTTGGATTTTTTTCCTGTATTTTCTTTTTAAAAGTTTAAAAATAAACTTTTTAAAATGTGAAACAACCAGAGACTCAACATCACATTCAAATTTAAAGCTCTGGAGTTAAAGGAGTTAGAATCTAGATTCTGAATTGAATCTGTACGATGTTGTAATTATCATTATTATCATTATTAATAGTATTATATTAATGATAATTGATTGTTACCTCATCTGGATCTTCTGTGTCACAAGCTTGTCCAGGATGATCAATCTGAGAGAGCAGAACGTTTGATTTAACATGAGAACAAACTTCCAGAAAACTGCAAAACTGCTGAAACACTGATTTCCTTTAAATCAAAACTAAAAACACAAAAGTTTAGAGTTTATTCTTAACCAAAATAAATTGAATATTGAGCAACATATTTGACGTGCATTAATGATTTAGATGTTGAAAATCAACAAAATCTAAATTGGTGTTGATGTTTTCATGATGTATAGCACTTTGAACTGCCTCATTGCATAAATGTGCTAGTAAATTAAACTTGATTGACTGAAGTAGCTTTAAAAAGTTGATTTCACTTACTTTTCCAAAATGAACTGACTTGTTTATTTGTATTTTTAATGTATTTCTAATTTTGTATCAAGTACACTTGAATAGAAAATCTGCAGAATTTACCATTTTTTATCTGATTAATCATCATAATAATTGTTAGAATAATTGTTGCATAATTACAAATCAAACAAAAGCTGAAAGTTGCCAAGCATTTGTATTCAGACCCCATGAGTCAGCGTTTTGTAGAGCCACCTTTTGTCTCTGCACATGTAAGGACTACAATTTTTGCCTTTTCTTCTTTACAAAGCCATTTATAAAAAGCAAATTTCAATTTTTACCAGATGATTTATGTCTGGCCTTTGACTAGGCCATTTTAAACAAGAATGATTAGATCTCAATCCTTCTACTGTAGCTCTTACCTGTGTTCAACTTTGTTTTCCTGCTACTTTTGTCGAGTCAAACTGGATTTTTTAGCCCAATCTCCCTTTCATCACTTAGTTCTGATCAGATTTTCTATCCTAACTAAAACACCAAACTGGCGGCCATCATGTTTTATCGTGAGCACTTTCTTTTTAGGGAGATTTGAGAAGATCAGATCACATTCTTCTCCATGTTAGATGTCAGTTCTATGCAGAGGTTTTCTTTTTCTCATCCACTGATGTGAGCAGCTGCTTATTCTCCCACCTCCAGAGTTACCTCAGGCCTCTTGGTTGCTCCTCTGATGTCCTGTTGATCTGCAGTCGGTTCGTCCTCTCAGAGATCTGTGAGACGTTCAACTCCTCCACATCTTTCTCCCTAACCTCTCTGAAGTGTTTGTTCTCTAAAAAAACACAGCTGCATTTCGCTGAGATTAAACGACACAGGTGTGACTCCTACTGCAGCAAAAAGGGGCTGAATACAAATCCACGCCACACTTTTCAGATTTTTATTTTGTAAAAACCACGTCTCATTTTCCGTTACGTCACACAATTTCATTGTGTTCCAATGAAAACACACTGACGCTCGTGGTTCCAAACACAAAAAGAAATGCGGGAAAACAACGGGTTTGAATGTTTTGTTATTATTTACATAAATGTTTTTTACCCTTTCATGGTCCTCTGCTTCCCCTGTGGATCTGGCAAACAGGAAACTGGACTAAAAGTCAGAGAAAAGAAATCCTATAAGAACCGAGAATCATTGGGTTGAATGTCTATAACAAATCCATTTTGATTTAGTTTTCACACCATCGGATCTTCGTCGGAGTCGGACCGTCCCGTGTTGTCACCCTCTTCACAGCTGCTGTTCAAGTCTTTCTGGAGTTTAAAAGGAAAACAGAGTAACTAATCTTCCTTTTCAATTTTTAATAAGTTGCTTATAAACATATTATACCATTTCTTTATCTCCGCTGAGGAGAGTTGGTCTGGATGACACCAGCTCTTCCTTTGAAGGTTTGGATTCAGTGGAGTTGGAGTCTGTGTTTCCAGCTGCAAGCAGCACCTTGCTGAGGAGATCCGGCTGCATTTCAACATGACAACAAAATGAGTTACTCTCAAATCTCCAGCAAATCAAATGTTCTCATGCGTAGGTTTTGACTTTACCTTATCAGGGTCATCACCTTTTTCACTAGCAGGACCAGCAGGATCAGCCTGAAGAACAAAAAGACTAAATCAAAAGTTATTTCTGGTGTATTTTCTACTGGATGGGTTATTTAACTGTAGTTTTATGATCTCACATTTTTTTAAAAAAATTTAAATTGTCCATTAAACCTTAAGACATTACTTTAGTGGAAAAAATAATCCCAAATATTAATAAAATGATGAAGAGAATTTTTATTGGTTTTCTAACATAATCCACTTATTATGGAAGAAAATTAGGGCCACTGAAAAAAATTTATTCTTTCCCAAAAAATTTTCAGAACTCTGACATTTAAAGAAAAAAATAAATTAATTTCTTTCTCTCAAAATTCTAAAAACAAAAATGGTCAAAGTTGGACTGTTTTTCTGAGAGAAAAATCCTCACAAAAAGTCAAAATTTTGAACAAAAGAAATAAAAATTCAGCCTTTGATATTGTTTTTCAAGATAATTTTGATTTGTTTCCCCTAAGTTTAGTTTGAAACTGTGAAGATTTATCTATTTTTATTTATTTCCTTTATTTAACTAGGTAAACCCTGTTGAGATCTGGATCTGATTTTCAGGTGGGACCTGGGCAGAAGTCTGCAATACACAGCAATCTGGTTACAGAATAAAAATGCCTCTCAAGTTAAGCAAAGCAGAAGATCTGTGATCCTGTGGGCCTTCAACTTGTTTAGAGTTTGAAATAGAGATTTTAAAAACAGTAGAATTGAATCACTGGGTCTTCCATTGTGTGATTAAAGCAACAGAGAAATGGTTCAACACACAAAATAAGCCAACCATTAATTCATTTCTGAAAGGTTTCTGCTCATATTTTTAACTATGGATGGTGCTGTATAAGTTATTTTTGAGCTAATATATCTTCCTACTGCTTTAAAAACAACAAACATTAACCTAGAGACAAGAAACCATAACAAGAAGTCAAAATCTTATATAAAGGAGCAGAATATTAAATAAGAGTGTCTGTTATTCCCCTTTGTTTTGCAGCCAAGTGAATAAAAAAGTCCAGTTTTCTGTGTGACTCCTTCTGCTCACCTCATCCAGGATTTCCCAGTTTGTCCTCTCATACTTTCTTCTCCGCGAAAGCGTGGCTACAGTATTGAACCGTTTCTATTTGATCACAATGTTTCTAACTGTGGAATGAGGGATCTGTAAAGTCTTTGAAATTAATTTGTAGCCCTTCCCGGCGTTGTGCAGAGCAACTATTTCGGACCTGACAGGGACCGGAATCTCGTTCCCGCCAGGCATTTCCCTTAAACGAAGTAAAAAATCAGGTATTATTTAAATTAACCATTTTTATTTTATTGTTTTTGTTAGCAAAAGGAAGCGCTATGAGGCCGTTATTTGTTTGTTTTTTTTACTTCCGGCCTAGAACGGAAGTGCGAATTTACACCATTTATTATGCCGTTTTTTTTTTTATTTTTTATTTGTTTGAACTCATAAAACCTTTCAAATCAAGTTTATTTTCTACAATTAAACGAGAAGTAAAAATAAACATGTATATATAAAATATTAAAAATAGAGAAACCCGCGTGGTGCGTTCAAGTTCCCTCTGATAGCGGAACTCCGAGCAGGAATGACGTCACACCCGAGTCGAAAGCTTCCCACAAACAAGCAGAATAAATTGTAAATAAAAGGCAAACCAAGATAAGCATCACAATTCCCACTTTTTGTCAAAAATTTCACTTTAAGAGGAAAACTGACTTTTTCGGGTTTAAATATTTTTAGTACATGGTCGTTTTCTGGAATTAAAGACATTATTCTAAGATTAAAGTCTGATATATATTTTTATTCCTAGTGGCCATAATCCTCTTCTGCAATTCACTCCAGCGGTTTTTATAAATATTTTAATCACATTCAACTTGAACATTCAAGAGGGCTTTCAGGCAAAATTTGGTTAAATTCTGGTTAAACATTAAATATGACAGCAATGCTATAAATTTAAAAGTAGGATTATTATTATTAGAAGAGTCCAGATGGTTTATTTACAGATAATAAACAACAGAAAGACGGATGGATGGATGGATAGTGTTGAGAATATATTTCTCCTAGATGTTAGTAAAGGAAGAAGTGAATGAATGATTGCTAGGAAAACGTAGCTGGATGACAGATGAGGATGAATGGATGATGAATAATCGCTCTTGTTTACTGTCCTTCTCTCAATATGTCTCAAAATTGATCCATTTCATGGTGACGAAATGTGACAAATCCAACCTTTAGTCTGTGTTGAGCAAAATCACGAGCTAATTTTTGGCCTAAGGGGCGTAAAATGTGACTGGAGATGAAAACCATCTGTGACCGCAGAGATTTCCTTTGTTCGGGCGATCAGAGCAGCTATAAAAGCTCCATGTCCCATTAAATCCTCACCTCATCCAGCTTTTCTTTCCGTTTCCTCCTAGGATTCCCCTTGGAGGGTCTCCCACTCCGCGGCAGCGTGGCCACGGTGTTGAACCGCTTCCACTTGACGATAATGCTCCTCACCGTGGAAGGAGGAATCTCCAAAGTCTTTGAAATGAACTTGTATCCCTTCCCAGCTTTGTGCAGGTCGACAGCTGTCGACCTGATGCCTTCGGGGATTTCGCTTCCACGGGGCATTTTTTTCCAGATAACTGGTGTAAACCACGATTATTTCAATCTGCAACTTCCCCCTTTTTTTTTATTTACTTCTGCTAGCAACAAGGAAGCTCTCCGTTGGATCTGATGCTTCCACTTCCTGTCTGCCCCGGAAGTAGGATTTCACTTTTTTTCCTATCAGGCTTTTAAAAAGAAATTATTCGCTAAATATCCGTTTTTAATATTCTAAAATGAAAAGTAATATCTAGGATATTAAATATGAATATATTTGAGGAATACGCACAGAAAAGTATCTTAAATTAATGCTAAATATCAAAGTGGAAACGTTAGTTTGGTTTTTTTCTGCTTAACCTTGATTTGTAATCGAAAATAATGACAAAAAGAAGACAAAGGATGCAGAAAAATAAAATAAAGAATAAGCCATTTTAAATTTAAGTTAGATTCAAGTCAAGTATAATTTAGGGATCAGCAGAGACACAAATGTAAAATAATTTTAATTAGAAGGCTAATATTACAAAATGAAATGCTACATTTTGGATTTGTTTTGTTTTTAAGGTTAAATACAAAATACAGTAATTTTATTAAATATTTAAATAGAGTTCTTTCTGTAATTTAATTTATGAAAACAGAATTTTAGATTCTATTAATAAACATATCCAAGCTGCACAGTGACACAATGTTAGCATCAGCAGTTTTCAGTAGAAAAATCCCAGGTATGAATCTCAGATGGGTGTTTTTTATTAAGAGTTTGCATGTTTCTCTACAGTCCGGTTTTCTACTGGTCCACAAACGTTCACACTGGTTTAACTCGTCACTCTAAAATAGTGTGTATTTGTATTGCTGTGGATGTCAAAGAAATGGCAATCCTGTTGAATTTCAGGTTTTGCTTAATGTCCATCTTTAAATAATAAAATGAAACAGTTTTTTTATACAATCTGAGCTCAACAAATCCAGATTGGAGGTTTTAAAATTAAAGATTTATTTCTGATATCCCACAGACAACATTGCATGAAATAAAAACTTCACAGAAACTGAAGAAACCTGAACAAACATGCACTAAAATCTGGTGTGTTTTAAATCCTTAATCTAATATAGACCACAGAGATGAACACACAGCACGACATGTTATGGGTTGTCTCAATTTATAAACATGTAACTTATTTATTTCCAAATTCACTCAAACGCATGTGCCTGTCGGAGTGTGTATGTGCCGTGAGGCTGACTGCGGGCGCTGCTCTAAGTGTGTGTGGGGAGATTTTGAGGAGGTTCTGCAGGCAGGTTGTTTTGGGCTTCAGCAGGAGCCTTGATCTCTGCAGGTGAAGAAGAAGAAGAATCAGTTAATGAGATCCAACAGGGAACCAAATCAGCAGGAACGAAAACAGCGCTTCCATCGTCCGTGGAAAAGCACAAATTAAAATTACGAAAATAAATTTGCTTAATAGAAACAGAAATTTCTTTTAAAAAACTTATTATCAACATTTTACTCATCAAAACTGCACAAGAAACACTTTTTTCAAACTGCATAAGTCACATGATCAACCAATGGATGCTACTACTGGTGGAAACGACAAAGAAGACGACAGGAAGTGAGAGGAGGAGTTGTTTTTTTTAACAGCAATGTTGAGCTTGTAGCATCGCACAGTTAATAAAAAGCTGTAAAACGCTGCATACGTAGCTGCTATAACGCCTAAAGAAGACGCCGACATCTACTCTGATTGGCTGGTAGATGATGAGCTTTTCCATGATCATAATTTTTTATGATTTATCGCATGAACAAAATGATTAAATAATTACAAGTGATGTTTTTTTTGTGTTTTGCCCTCCAGGCGGTGTTGCAGTGCTACTGTGAGATGATCGAGTTTTCAGGCAGCGGCTGCGGAGCGGACTGCAACCCGACATTAACAGAATACAGACAAAGATTTGGGCACATCTACAACAGAAACGCAGCTATCGATGAGCTTCACCTTCAGGTTTGTGAGTTTGTGGTTGAAACTGCAGCTGTCCGTTCGGACCAGCAGGCGGCTGCCTGTTGCCGGCTTCCTGCTGCTCTTTCTGTCTCTGGGACATTTCTAAAACGGCCTAGAAGTAGAAACAAAAATAAACATTTTGAATTCTTAAATATTCTTGACTCCCATACAGGTTCTTTAGTTGTTTTCAACGTTTACCTGTTGATACTCTCTTTTCTGCGCCTGCAGGGCTTTGCCTCTCTCCCTCAGCAGCTCCTGCTCCTGACGAAGAGTCTCCGCTTTCCTCTTTAGCTCTTCCTCTTTGTCCCTCAGCTCAGCTTCGAATCGCTGCAGCTCTTCCTCGGTGTACAGTGGTTTAGCGTCCAGTGTCTGTGAAAAACCAAGGAAACGGTAAATAAAGAAAAACTACTAGTGAGTGATACAAATCAAATAAGTTTCACTTACATAGTTAATTCTCTTTCTCTTTCTACTAAAAACTGGATGTTAAAAGTCTTCAGTCTGGTGCTTTGATTTCAACCAGCCCTTTTTTGAAAGTCAATTTTGTTTACAGAGACCTCATAATTCATTTTATTTGTTGTTTCTGTTATTTTGTTGATTTGTTTTGGATATCAAAATGTCTTCCAGTTCCAATGTTTAAATGTTTGTTAGAATAATGCAGAAATGTTCCTGCATTATTATACATCTCAAAAATGGTCTGAAAAAAAAAAAACAATATTATCATTTATTGGGATAACTTCTGGGACAATTTATCATCCAGAAGAAATTGTTATTGTGACACGGCTAGCCTAGCAATATTGCTAATTTTTTAGCAATATTGCTAATTTTTTATCTCAATGCTGTGTCCACCAGATTAATAATGTTTTTTAAAAAACTGGGGGCTCGTCCGGGATCATTTAAGACACTAGAGGAGATTAATCTGCTGTTTTACATGGGGAGTCATTATTCCCATGTTATTTCACTTATATCATGGGACAATTGTCTTTTTATCAGTGAATTTATCTGCCAATAAAACATGCGGTTTTTCACAAATATTAAGAAATTGAAATAAAATCTTCTAATATAACTTGCTGAAAAATTACTTCTGATTTAGTTTTTTTTTATTTCAAGTTTACTAAGATATTTGCACCAGAAACCAGACCAAAAACACTTGGCCAGAAATTTTGTTTTTGCAATGCAGGCTGTCAAAATTATTTATACTTTTTTTTCCTGCAAGAACATCAATAAATATAAAAATATGATTGAATGGATGGCAATATTTTTGACTGCAATTGCCTAAAAAAGACTGAAAAGAAATTGTAAATACTTTTGGTCTTTTTAATGACAAAATTTTGCTTTAAGTTTCTAATATCTATATTTTAGTGCATGTTTTATCATTTTAGCCACAGTCATTAAAGCCATTGTGGGAGCCAAGAAGGGAATTTATAACTAACTGTATTCATAAAAGGAACAAATTTGAGTTAAATTATTATTTTAACACTCTAATCTTCCGTTACCTCCCACTCTTTGGGATTACTGAACTCCTTCTTCTCCGTGGATTTGAGGAACTCCTCCAGGCTGACGAGTCGATCTTTATTTAAATCCACCTTTTAAAGCACAAGCAGACGATTTGCGTTAATCGAAGCAAATCGAGGGCAAACCAGCAAAAGCAAAGCAGATGAAAGCCACGGACATTTTTCATGACATGCTCCCTCATCCTCAGCCTCTCTTCCTCCATCTCCATCATGTCGTCTTCCTCGTTCTTTGGGTCGTAGACTTTCTCCAGCTAGATGTCAAAAGATGTGAGCAGCTTTTCTGAGAACATTTTTAAATAAGTAATTTTTAAATTGCCAAGAAGAAACGGAAGAATTTCAAACCTCTTTGGTGAAAAGAGCCTCTAATTCCTGCTCATCTAAAACCCCGTCTTCGTTTGTGTCTAGATATAGAAACCATTTACATTAGACTGGATTTATCAGCATTAAACAGAAAAATAGAATAAAATTATATTTTTAAATGTTTTTAAAACTGAAAAAACTGCAATTAAAAAAGAAAATTAAAAATAAAATAATGAAAAAATGTAAAAAAATATATATATACATTTTTAAATATAATAAAATAAAAAGAATAGAAGTTAGATCCCAAATTTGAAAATAAACCATGTTTTTCAAATCATGTTCTTAGGTATTTTCAAAATAGACGCATTTTGAGTAACTTCAACAAAACAATAAATGAATAAAATAAAATTAAAAATAGAAAAAAAATATTTTAAAAATTTAATATTTTTCTTTTCTCAAATGGGAAGAAAAAGAAAAAAAATAGAATTTAAACAAGAACTTTGAAAAAAAAACTCATGTTTTTCAACAAAAAGTTGTTGCACTAAAATAAAAGTGAAATCATTAATAAAAATAACTGAATTTCTTTTTATTTGGGAAATAAAAGAAGTGAAAAGATGAAGCTACCATGTAGTTTGAAGAAGGTTTTGGGGTTGAACTCTTTAGGGTCCAGTCCGTCCGTTTCCTCCCAAACCTCCCGTAACTGAGCAACGCTGCCCTGATCAATACAAACATCGGTATCAACATCCAGTCATCGCTTTGCAAACAAACGGCTGAAGATGGCGGTTTCCGCCGCTCACCGGAGCGTTGACTTTAGGATGCTGTCGGTGTTTCTCCTTCAGCTCCTGCAGTCGTTTCTCCTCCTTCTCCCTCTTCTCCTGATCCAGGCCCTTCAGGTACTCCCGCCTCTCGTGCTCCTTCAGCATCTCGTAGCGCTTGAACTCCTCATGCCGCTCTGCGTCGTAGTTCTCCAAGTCCTTAGTGGCCTGTGATGAGGAAACAGAAGGAGAGAGGTCAGATGTGAGAAACGGAGAACTGGTGAGGTCACAGCTGCAGCTTCTTACAGTGGAGATGAGCAGCTCCAGGTCTTTGGCCTCAAAGGTGTTTTGGTTGTGTGGGTCCAGGTGTTCAAACTGCTTCAGCAACGAGGTGTGATCCATCTGCAGACCTGAACGGTAAAAATCAATCAGAACTTATCAAATCTAGATGCAACTCTATAACTAACCCAGTTCATAGTGGACTAAGGAAACCATGATGTTAGTGTTGCCTCTGCTCTGTTTCTGATCTGTTATTAACAACAGCTGCGTTTCCATGAACCGTAAAATTACACAAACTGAAATAACAAAAATAAATTTGCTTCATGGAAAAATGTGAATTTAAAGAAACTTTTTTTGCATTAAGATGAGGTGATTTTTCAGCCGTATCAAAATCTTTTCTCACATCACATGATCAACCGCATGTTACTACTGGTGGAAACAACAAAGAAGACAACAGGAAGTGGTACAAGAATGATGGTTTGTTTTTGTTTTTTTCTCGGACATCGTGCAGCTCACATATTCACACAGTTCATTCCAACGTGTTGAACCCACAGCTCTTCTGTAAAATCTGCGACTACAATTTCCCCAAAATGCCACATAAATCTGTTCCCAAGTAGATAAATGGCCCTAAATATTTGGGATGGTAAATAAAAACAGAAAAACAGCTCACTCTGTGTGTTGGCGCTGTCCAGTTTGGCCTTCAGCAGCATCCTGAGGCGAGAAACTTCCTGCCGCTTCAGCTCGTCCAGCCGGGTCCGGACATGATGGCCGACCAGGTCCAGCTCCTTACTGAGACGCCCGTTCTGCAGGCAGAGCACAAAACAACAAGCCCAGTTCAGCATCAACGCTTTGACGGCTTCAAATGGACTCGTGGTGGAATGAAAATGCTAGTTTTTCATTCCTGGGTTCTGAAGAACGTTCACCCGGTCCTTACTGGGTTTTAGCATGAAGCAGATGAAGCTTCTCAGATTAAAAAAGCCTTACAAATTGGCAATTCAATTATAAAAAGCTCTTTAACATAATAAGGCTAGGCAAGAAAAACAACATGTCAGCACTGGTTTAGTTTAGAAACATCTAAGACTTCTGGAATAATGTCTGTTTGGAAACTAATTATTTTTAGAAACTGATTATTCTGACGATTAACTGAGTTATCAAATTTTAAAAATTGGCACATTTTGCAGATATTTTCATGTAACCATTTATATAATTTAAAAATACATTTAAAAAAATGCAAATAATCAATTCAAATTCTCTTTTAAATATGTTCAAAGACACATTTAATTCGGTTAATCGTTCCGGGTCTAGTTGAGGCCAAATTATAAGTATTTGCATAAAAATTTTCAAACCATTTTACACTGACCTTGATGTCCTCAGTGTTTGCTGTCTGCAGTTTCTCTCTGAAGTGCGGGTCAGTCTCCAGAACCTCAATCACCTCCCGGAGATACCGGTCGTAGTACAGACCCGTGTCCTGAAAGACCGCGTGCATGAAGGCTGCGGTTACAACCAGCAGAACCCACAGTGAAAGCTCACATCAGGACATTTCCCCTCACCATGTTCTCCTCCTGCGCTTCCTGCTTCTGGTCCTGCTCGGCGTCATTTCGGTCGATGGGAACGGACCACACCACTGCAGAGATGAACAGAAGCAGCAGCCAGGCAGGTTTCAAGTTCATCATCCTGCAAAGAGAACACCAATTAGCTTCTTCTACATGCTAATACAACACACAGCTGAAAGTTTGGGTCAAAATTCTGACAAAAACCTCAGCTCCAGGTCGTCATGGTGCCACCACTGTGTTTTAGAGTATTGTGTCTTTGAATTTCTTTGCAGGCTGGGATGTTTATAAAAAAAAATATTTGTTGACACTGTCACCATGTCATGACTATGAGATAAACCAAAAAAATTGAGCTCCTCTGCCTTCTCATAGTGCCAACGAGAAACAACCAATCAGAGCCAGGACTTATTGCTGTCAATCACAATCTCTTGTGAGGCAGTCCTGAATGCTAAAGCTAGTTATCATAGCCATCAATGACAGTAGATAAACAGTTTTCCTGGAGGGATAAGCTGTTTCTCTGCCATTAGCGCATTTAGCAGAATACGTGAGAGTGATTGACAGCTCTAAGACCCGCCCATTGGCTCTGATTGGTTGTTTTAGGCACTGTGCATTCATCCAGAAGAGCTGAGCAAGATTAACACACAATTATCCAATTATATATCAATAAGTTTTGTTTATTATTTATCAGATACTGTCCTTTGAAGCTGGAGAAAATTCTGTTTTCATTCTTCAGTAAATGATGTATCTTTTTAGTTATTTATACACACATACATTTGTCCCTGTAGGGTTAGGGTATTTTAAGTGTTAAAATATATTAAACCTTTTCTAAAAACATTTTATAATTGATCCACGTTTAAGCTGTCGGGAGAAACTACATCTGGGCTCTATGACTGCTGTAAACGAAGTATTTAGTCGTTAAAATGTCTTTTCAGACGTTTGTTTTCAGGAGTTAAGCTAAACAGCTAAAGCCAGAATAACACGGATGTAAAACTGAGGCGTCATGTAAAACAAACACGGATGTTTCTGCTGCACCGGTCGACAAAAATAGGCGGAAATACATCGGCCATGTCTATTTTCTATCTGATTTCAAACGGATTTTCCTCATAGTTTCAGGAGAGGAATAGCCAGAGCGAGTAGCAGGAGGATGATGTAGAAAAGTCTAGCAAAGTCAACCCACGTAGCCCCGATTTAGCCTCGCTCTTCTTCTTCAAATATCCAGTTGTAACTGGAGCTTTAATCTAAATTAGAACCACAGTGAAAAACATATCTAGTATCGTCACACAACACACTAAAAGCCTAATTTCTTACAGCATGTGTAGTTTTAAAATCCACGAATTTGTTTTTGCCCGGATATGAAGCGCGTCACGCGAATGCAGCACAATTTCAACGTGATGTCTTCACGTAAACACGGAAATAGCAAACTGGTGTCTGTAATTTCAGTGTCAATATTCTTTGTAATAATTGGCTTTGTTAAACATAAATAGACTTTAAATCAACACAAAAATGTATTATATGATTACATAATCCAATATTTATGTTTTAGGTTTGTTAAATGTCGGTTATCTGGTTGAGAAAATCTTGAGGTTTAGGAATACGAGGATGTCATTATCACGCGAAGGCATCACTATTTTCTCCCAAAAGATGCATGGAAAGCAATTTGTGTATTTAATTTAAATGACATCCAAACAAGTTTTGAAGGCAAACAAAATAAAGACAACAGCGTATCTGTTACCTGTTAGCGTCATAAATCATCATATAGATGAATAACACACTGAAACAGATTATTCGTGCAACATCCCTGCTGTTACTTGCTGTCTTATTTTAATTTCTTCTAATTACTTTGTTGCTATTTTTTAATGTTGTACATATATTTTTATTATTATTCTACTCAGTTGTACATTTATTTTGATCTGAGTGTTATTTTTAATAACAATCCAACATTGTTTTTCTTGCAACTTTATTATTTTTCTCTTTTTTTGCATTTTGAAGATGCATCTCTTCATTTATCTTTATCTTGCTACTTGTACTCCTGAATTTCCCCCACTGTAGGACAGTAGCTCAAAATCTTAACAAAAATGTTTAGAAACTGTGAAACATCTCCTTGAGAGGAAATAGAGTTTATTTCAACATTTTATTAGAATATTCCAATATTATTTCCGTTCCATGTCCTTGATATCAAGAGTAATTTTCCTCCCCTTTTTCAATGTCTTAAAAATATATTTATTGCCATTTTCTTCTATTTTTCAAAAGCATAAAGTTATGGCTAATCATAATAAATTAACACCAAAGAAGAGTGAATTGCACATGATTATAAATAAAGACATAAATATGAAACATCAAATCAACACCAATACATACAATAAAATTAACATACATAACTGGTACATAACATAACATACATGGCACATGGTGCACTGTTCACAAATAAATAAGACATAAAATAAATTAGGACATGTTAAGCTCTGAATGGATTTATATCAGTTTCACTGATATATTTCAAGGATTTGTTTGATTAAATGTTTAGAGATCAATCTCTCTCATGTCAGTGGGCGTCCCGGGCCTTTCGTTCTCCACCTCCTCGTCCTTCTCAGTGGGACCGGGCTGCAGCCCGCTCCGCAGCCGCTGCCTGAGGGCAAACTCGATCATCTCACAGTAGCACTGCAACACTGCCTGGAGGGCAAAACACACAAAAAACATCACTTTAAACACACAAACACAAATATCACTTTAAACACAAACACACAAACAAAAATATCACTTTAAACACAAACACACAAACAAAAACATCACTTTAAACACAAACATCAAAAAAGCATTACTTTGAAAACAAACAAAACAAAATGTTACTTTAGCGAAAAACTAAATAAAAAGTACTTTCCAAACCAACTAACAAACAAAAATGTGACTTAAAAAAAATCTTGACTTTTAAAACAAACAAAAAACCCATTACCTTAAAATAGTCAATATTACTCCCACCAAACATTTTAATACAGGATCAATGCAAGAAGTTCTTACCGGATCCGTCTGGCACAGCTCGGCCAGCGTCTCGCTCATGGCGGCCAGCTGAGGCGACGCCTTGCTGACCAGACCTCGCAGTGCACAGTTCAGAGACGCTGCAGCAATAAGTGAGGGAGGGGCTCCCAGAAAACAGGAGTCACAGACGCAGAGGGCGGCCAGGGTGTCGCTGTGCCGCCTCAGCATGGAAAGCAGCTCAGACTCTCCTCGTTCCTCCATGGAGGAGAGAAAATGTGGCAGGAAGTCCTGAGGAGTCACTGCTGCCGAGTCCCAGCGCAGCGCGGCGAGAACAACGCGCTCCATCTCCTGATGGACCAATCAGAGCCAACCAGTTTAATAAACCAATCAGCCAGTAAAACATCCAACCAGTAAAACATCCAACCATCAAACCAACCAACCAATGAACATCCACCTATCAACCAGTAAAACATCCACCATCCATCCACCCACCCTCAGGTCTGAAGGCTGGAAGCTGAACTCGGCGGCTGAGCAGAGGGCGTCAGCTGTGACGGTTTCACACTCTGTGAGCTTGGAGGCAATCAGGATGCATCCTGCAGCTAGACAGAACGGTGAGGCGGGCAGGGACAGGTAAGCAGACAGATACCTGTCCATCAGGGAGACAGACAGCGGGAAGACGGCCTCGTCGCATCCACAGTCACAGCACACCTGCACAGGGGAAAGGTCAGCTTTTCAGTCACAGGAAGCAAAAAACTCCCAAAAAACCAATTCCAAGAATTTAGAAAATTAAACTAATTTTCTGAGATCAACGTTAGAATTCAATTCAATTGGAAGATCAATTCAGAAAAATTCAGATTAAAGTCAGAATTGTATATTGTTCCACCAGTGGCTCTAATCCACTTCCATGAAAACTCTATTTGAAAGTTAGGAAGTGGGGCCATCAGAGAGTGTCCCACCTCCAGGGCCCACTTGGCGAGCTCGTCCCGGCGCTGTGGATCCCGCTGGATGAGCGTGACGTAAAGCATGGAGGGCATGTAGCGCTTCTCCAGGTGGAGCAGCCTCTGCACCACTCGATGCCCCGACACGGAGGGGTCCCAGCGGGCTCGGAGCTGAGGTGAGCCCCTGGAGCCGCTCTGGCCTCCAGGCAGGAACGGCCGACAGGAAGTTAAAGTTTCATCATCATGTTTTATGGCACCAAGCAATAAATAATGAAGGCAATTGTAAAGTTACACAGCCACAAATAAACAGCAATAATTTGAGTCATTTAATAAAAATGGAAGCTCATTTTTCAAAGTCATATCTTCACCATGAAGTTCCTGCCAAATGTGTAGTTAATGAACTAAATATTTAGTTATGAAGCTAAATATTTAGTTAGTAAGCTAATATTTAATCAGCACACAAAATATTGAGTTGGAAAACTATATATTTAGATTCAATTTACACATTTCATTAATGTTTAGTTCATATACTAAAGATTGTTTTAGCAAGCTACATGTTTAGTTTATAAACTAAATATTTTGTTAAGATATGGATGCAATATATGGAGCTACATAATTAGCTTCAAGCTAAAAATGTGCTCCAACCTAAATAAATATTATATTACGTTTGCAAGGTAAATATTTAGTTTGGAGCTAAATATTAAGTTGACTAACAAGATATTTAACTTACTAACTAAATATTTAGCTCCAGTCTTAATATCACGTTAACAAACAAAATTTGTAGTTTAAGCTAGATATTTAGTTGAACATAATTAAGGCTAATAAATTGTTTATAGATAGATATGTTATCAATACCAACACTTTATAAATCATTAATAACTGCATTAATTAAGGGTGAGAATCAGATTATGTGCTAAAAAATGTAGGTGTTTGCCAAAAAACTGGTCGATTTTGCTTTAATTAAGCATAATAACTGTTTATTAATCAATAATAAGCAGTTATTAATAGCTTATAAAGTGTTTAGAGATAAATTACTATGTATTAGTCATCTATAAGGGGAGCCTTGTTGTAAAGTGGTAACTATAACCCATTATAAGAAATTTATTGTGATAATTAATAAATAATAAATGATAAATATCCGCCCCTACCTAGAGATTCACCCTGATCCTCCTTTGACTCCTCACACCAAAGAGACACAGGAAGCGTTTGGTCCATCTGCTGGGGAAACACTTCCAAGACGAAAAGAGAGAAATTTGGAAATCTGGAAGTTTGGAAAGATGTGACAACTCTTCATCACTCCTCACTTCTCTCCCAGAGTTTTATACCAGCAGGGAGAAAAACGGAGGGAGTGACGGAAAGGAGGCGTGGGTCTTCATGAGCGACAGAATATAATAGGAAGAAACAATACGGTCTGCTCAACAGGTGGGGAGAAGGAGCCGGAGAGCGAGGGGAGGAGCGAAGAGGAGCAGACAAGAGAGGGAGTGACCGCAGGGAGACAGCAACAGCTTGTCGTCGACGGTGAAAGAGAGAAGGAAGGAAAAGCAAAGAAAAGGTCATCTCCAGACTCTGACAATGGGCATGGATGACAAAAGGTGCCGGGTGTTTGTTTACAACGTGAGGGAGAAGAGAAACACGTCGAACGCTGGAGGGGTTGATGGATGTCTCAAATATTCCCCCAACCCAAAAAAAGGTCAGTCTGACTATCAGACTGGAAAGCTGTGAAACTTATCTGATAAAAATAAATGTAACGAACTAAAAACATTTAACCTCTATGGTCCAAATTATCATTCCCTAAAGCAAAGAAGAAACAGGTGAAAATGATGGAAAACTAACACTTTTAGAGAACCTGTAACTACTTTGTTTCATAAATGTGAAACTCTTGAGGCGTTCCTCAAAGCACCGTTCTCCATCAACTTTGTTTTATTCTTTTCAAAGGGAATGCAACAAATAACATCCCAGAGTTTTTATCTATAATTCATAAACGTTCAATCAGTGTAAATGCATTACAGTACGAAGTAGACAAAATTAATAAAAAAAACATTTTTTGGAGCAAAACATTATATTTTTCATTATTATTATATGTTATTATTTCATAACAATGAAAAATAAAAAGTCTTTTCTATCTAAAACAAACAAATCAGGTTGGAATTTTAAAAAGAATAAACCATCCATCCATCCATCCATCCATCCATCCATCCATGCATCCATCCATCCATCCATCCATCCATCCATCCATCCATCCATCCATCCATCCATCCATCCATCCATCCATCCATCCATCCATCCATCCATCCATCCATCCATCCATCCATCCATCCATCCTCTCCTCTCTTCTCAGTATGTGCAGGTCAATGAGCCTTTACAAATCAGTGTCAGACAACCTTCTGCCTGCTGCTGGCTGAGCACACACACTTCACACACACTGCACACACACTTCACACACACTGCACACACGCTTCACACACACTTCACACACACAGACACACTCAGTCCCCCGGGAGCCCTCTATGAGCCACAATGGGGTCACGCTCACCAGCAGAGATCCAGATTGTATTTGACACAGTCATTACAGGTGGCTTTTCAGCTTTTCACACATTTAGGAGCTCAATGGCGGCTCGAGTTTCAAATGGGAGTTAAATGGAGGGATGAGCTGACATCACGCAGCAACTTGATTTCAGCCGAGCATCAATTATTCATGTTGTTTTAACAAAACAGGGATACGCTCCTTTAACTGCGTCTGAACAAACATGGCTGCTTCTGTCTGAGTTTGTCTGGAAATTCACACATTTTAGGACCAGATTTTAAACATTTTGATCAAACTTTATTTCTAAATATGTTTGAAAAAATAGCATATGGTGAATATAATTTGAGACAGACTGTTTTTACTTTCAAACTGTTACAAACCAGATTTATTAATAAACATTTTGGTTGCTTACTTTTTGAATGTAATGCTGTCAGAATAATGCACAGAATATTTACAGAACAACTTAACTTAAAATCTTCAGGCAGAAGAATAAAGAAAATTGTTGTTATTTAAACAAAAACAAAAAGTGAAGACGGAGAAAACCTTAAATAATTAGCTGAAAACAAAAAGCATAAAAACAAGCGTTATGAAATTTATACTGTGTAATGTTATTTTGATTCAACATCAAGTAAATACAAAGTCAGTATTATCAATTTGAATACTTTCTATTATTTAAATGTGACATATCAACAAATATCTGACATTTAAGCATTTTAGTCTACTTTAATAACATGTTTACATAGTAAGCAGAAACAATGAAAACAACAAATTTGTGGGCAAATTTTTCTAAATGAAGTATAAAATATACGATTTGAGATCAAATCAAATCAAAATCTTTTTTACAGTAGAGTTGAGAAACTAAATTACAAAAAATACTTAAATATCTGAAGGAAATCTAAAACTAACATATCAGTCTTGTCATGATTGATCAGATACTTATACTGACTTACCCCTGATATTATCAATATTTTGGATTGATTTTTGTGTTTATTTTCTAATCAGTCCATACAAAACAAACATTACGGTCTGGCAAACAGAGGTGTTGATCTACAGATGAGTGAAGAGCACAAACAACAACAAATTAACCAAAGATAAGAAAAAAACATACAAAATTAAACTGGATACATTTAAGACAAAACGTAAAACAGAACTAAGCGTCACAAAAAACCCTGAATTGTTTGACATATGTGTTGGGATGCATTTTTCATTTCTCTGGGCAGTTATTTTCTCATTTATATAACTGTTATTGTTTGTTTCAATTAATCTAGGTCATACAGATATTTTGAGTAAAAATGAGAGAGAGAAAAAAACAATCCAGAAGGAATAAATAAGCAAATAAATTAAAGACAATTAAATAACCTGAATTTCATGACACTTTTAAGTTCACTAATGAGACAAACAGATCTTATGTAAAAGATCTAGTATGTGTGCAAGATTTTGTAAATATTCTACCAGTACTGAAAAAATTGTGATGTTTCCATTAAATATCAAATTAAAATCATATGTGAAAAAGTTTGTTCACGCTTTAAGTCATTAAAAAAACAAAGCTCCAAACACTTCCTGTGGTCTTCCTCTTCTTGGTTTTTGTCGGGAGCAACATCCGGTTACTGATCATGTGACTCGTGTGACGAGAAAAAGTGCTTTTTGCGAAACTCATAAATTTCGGTATGGCCAAATTACTTTTTCTTTTATCAAAAAACTGATTTTTCAAAATTGCCTGGTTTCCATTAAGCGGATTTGTTTTCAAGATGTCAAATTGTGTAATGATATGGTCAATGGAAACTAAGCTAATGATAATCCTCCAACATTTACTCAGTTGTAGAATTAAGGAGATTATATTGTTGGGTTTAAAGCTGTTGGCCTATGACAGTGCTTCTCAAATAGTGGGGCGGGCCCCCTTTGGGGGCGCGGTGCGATACTTGGGGGGGCGCGTGTGATCCTGGGGAACAGGCTTTTTTTTGGCCGTACTAGTATAAAGTGTAATTGCGCACAGTAGGCGGCAGTGGCGCTCTCATTGTTACTTCTGTCACGTTTGCGACAGTGCAACATTTTATGACTTACAAGACAACAGGTTTGCCTTGGTTAGCAGTGTTAAGTCAACAAAAAGCTCCAACTGCGTTCTGTCTATGGCCTCCGTTATTCAACACCCCCAACATGAAAAGTTTTTCACAGGGATGAAAAGAAAAGCGGAGAGAGACAAAGATAATGAGACAACAGAAAGTCAACCGAAAGCTAAGAAGAGGAAATACGACGAAGCGTATTTAGCGCTTGGCTTCACTGTGACTACAGTTGGAGAAGAGGAAAGACCGGTGCGTTTGCTGTGTCTAAAAATGCTCGCAGCGGACAGCATGAAGCCAAATAAATTAGTGCGTCACTTAAATACGTTACATCCCAATCACGCCGATAAGCCGCTAGAGTTTTTTCAGCGAAAACGTGCTGAATATTGCCAACAGTCATCCCGCTTTGTGAAGGCTACTTCAGTAAACCATCGAGCGCTGCTAGCATCATATAAGGTGGCGTACCAAATTGCGCAGTGCAAAAAGCCCCACACCATAGAAGAGGAGCTGATACTGCCTGCAGCAGTAGACATGGATTTATTTATTTTTAATTTCAGGCATTGATGCACTTAAAATCTTTTCTGTTGCAGACTTAAAACACAATTTAATAAAGTTATTCTTTGTAAGTTTGACCATATGTCTTTCTTTTTGTCTTTAATGTTAATAAGGAAAAAATGTTATGCAGAGATGGATAGTCACGGTGGGGAGTGGGGGGCGCGAATAGTTTTCTTCTTGCTAGGGGGGGCGCAACGGAAAATAATTGAGAAGCACTGGCCTATGAGCTGAAAGCAGATTGAGTTTGAATGAAGGACAGAGTGAGGGTTTTTTGGGGCGGTGAAAGAGGGACAGACCGTCCGCTTGTTTAAGTGGCCTCCTAAATTCATACGTCGCAGCTGTATTCAAACATGGCGGATGGAGCGGGTGGGAGACGGAGAGGAGCCAAAGGAGGAGAGCAGCGGGTCCTGAGAAGGAGGCGTGGCGACCCGCCCCTCATTTTCCAGCTCATTTCCTGGGACAGAGAGGAACAGAGCTCCCATTTTACCTCAAACAGACACCTGCTGGTCGCTGGGGGAGGAGAGGGAGTCGGAAGGGAGGCGGAGGTTTAACCAGTTAACAGCGCCGATTAAATTGTTGTCTTACCCCTTTTATTGCGCTTTCAATAAATCATTAACAGAAGTGCGAGGAGGATTAAAATTGTTCTCAAGTGAGGTAGATTTCGGAAGTAACTGACTTTTTGGAAAAAATGCGTGCAATGATGTGAAGAATAAGACACGTTCTTGAACAACTTGGTGCATTTATGTAACGTAACAAAGATAACTTAATGCTAGCGAGTGCTAGCTACCGCGCTGTCCGTTAGTGACGTGCGGATGGATACTGAAATATTGATACTTTTGATACCAGACCTTTATGCTTTAAGATCGATTCTCAAATCCAAGTATCAATGCTTTCAATACCTGAGTAATTCGAGATAATGTATTTTAATAAGAGCACGTTGGAAAGTAATTAAATTATTGAAATCTTGCCTACATGAGACAGGGTTGATGGGAACTACTTTTTCTTCCCCATGGTAAGTGTGTAAGGCGTAATGAGGTAAAACATAAGGACGTAATGGTGGGTCATTAGACACAATGGTAGATCATTAAAGAAGCCATTTCAGCTTTTATTTTAGTAGTTCTTACAAATTAAACAAGAATTTCTTTCAGTAGGGTTATTATTTTACTGATGGGATTTATAAAAATGTACAATCTTTCATTTATTATGGAAATTCTCTAACTCATCTAAAGGTATGCTTCATTTACCTTCTCTTTTTCTTTCAAAGTGACATTTAAATAATTGAATTTCCCTTCTTCATTAGTCCATCTGAATCAGTCCTATTGACAGTGAACTAACTCCACATCATGATGCTGCCTTCACCATATTTGACACTTGGGAATGTTTACATCATTAAACAAGTTTTAAAGTCAGACAAAGAGAACCTAAAAAAATACAAAACAGTCTCCAAATGTTAACATTTGTTAAGAAATACCTTTAATATTCTTGTTCTCCTCTTTCACAGGAGAATTGTTTTAACTGAGCTGGATTGGGCATTTTGGAGCAGAAAAAGTACAATTACAGCTTTTCAACTAGATTTAAGTTCATACTTTGACTAGGTCTTTGCAAACATTAATTTTATTGCTTTCAGACACTTAGAAAATGACCTACTGGTTTACTTTTGACCACTTTCCTGCTGCATAAACCCCATATTTGCTAGTTTCATTTATAACATTAGATGTTCTTGCTTTATTTTAGGGAGGTTTCCTGGATTATATTTTCACAAAGATAAATAATAATGCACACATAAAAACCTTTGCTTGGCTCAGTCTGATTTAAACATTTATTTTATAATGCAATAATTGCTTGTTACAGAAAGTTTTAAAATAAAACTATGCAGAGTGAAAACTATAAGGCATGCAAGAAACTTTGCATAGGTCTAGAATGGCAACATGTAGCGCCAACACAGGCCTGCCAGTTAGTTACCGTTCTTCTTAGCTTTTCAGATACACTGGGGAAAAATATAGCAAAAACTTTCATTTAAAGGAAATTAACAACAGGAAACTGTTTGATAATGAGTAACAGACAGCATCAAATGGGAAAAAAGAAAAACAGAAACAAGGGACAGAAAAAAAAAGACTAAAAATAAAACATTGCATGTATGGGTAGAATGGTCACACAGCGCCCCCTGCCTCTGAAAAGCCATAACAACAGTCTTTATATTTGTTAACGTTCACTTCATGTATAAATATCTTGAGCAGCTGAGGTGAGGTTTAAGAGCTGGAGGGAACGTGGGACGAAGCAGCGCCTCCCTCTGCCTGACCCAGGAGGGCTTCACTCTCGCTGCTCTGGGAGTCTGGGCTTTCCTCCGCCGGGCTGGGCGGGCCGCACAGACCCAACACCTGCTTCACCTGACGGGGAAGATCCTGCAGGGGACAATTATAACATTAAATCTACTAAAGGTTTAGTGTTATACTAAATCACTAAAAACTGATCAAATAGTGCATGGTTCTGGAGTATCAGGGTCAGATGTTTAAAAAATTTCAACATGAGAATGAAGTAATAATATTAGAATAAAGTTGTATTAATGCGAGAAGAAAGTTGGAATATTACAAGAATAAAGTTTCAGTAATACAAGCAAAAATCATAATAAAGTGAGAATAAAGACATTGTTATCCAAAATGGCATCGTAATATTCCATTTACTGGAATAAAGTCATACTAATATGAGAATACATTTGTAATATTACCAGAATATTTTTTTTACGAGACACAAAAAACTAAGTTAAAATGTTTACTTGATTCTCAACATTTTGAGAAATCTGATAAGTGTGGTGTGCATTTATTCTCAGCCTCTCTGAGACAACACTACCTCTTAGTTGACTTCACTATTTTGATGACGGTGGGTTTTATTTACATTTCTTTTTTTGGCATAGAACTCCACAAATTATAGTTCCAATAAAAAGAGCAGCTGACTGTTCACTGGATGACAACCTGTTTTACTCACTTTGCAGCCAACAAGCTGCCGGTAGATGGCCTCCGCCTCCAGCAAGACGCTCTGCAGGTCCAGCTTCATCGTCAGCTCATTAATATGCTGCAAACCAATTAGGAGAAAAAAAGTCAAATTCAAGCACTTTTCAAGCATTTCAAAGATAAGTTTTCAAACTTTTCCAGCATCACTTTGGAGAGGAAAACCTTTGAAAAGAACTTCAGAAGGCAGTTTTAATTCACTAATGAACATGAAATTGGAAATAGCAATAAAATATCCAAAGTTTTAAAAGTAACCTCAGAAATTATCCAGAAAAAATTTGGACATTCCTAAATTTCAAAAGTCTACGTTTGAAACTTTTTCTATAAAATTTCTGAAATTAATTAAAAAATTTCTGGATTCTTTTCAAGCAAATTTTCAACTTTTAGTCTCAGAAATTTTCTTGTTTTGTTTCTTGAAAATTTATGAGATCAATCTCAAAATTTTTGATTTTTTTTTTATTGGAAATTAACAAAGGCCCAAATACACAGTCATATTTTACAAAATATACAAACAAATTGTGTTAAAATAAAGGACCTTTCTGCTCAAATTAAATGATTAAACACAAAATATAAGGAAACGCCCCCAAAAAAATCTCCAAAAAATGTTCTGGCTAAATTTTCTAGCAATTAGTGAATATAAATAATTTTGGGGATTCTAACTAACCTGAAACAATTTAATTTCATTATGATTTAACATCAGACGCTGAGATTTTTCAACAGTAAATAACGTTTTACAAATTTAGGTTATTAAACTGCACTTTATTTCAAAACTGTGCAGTTTGAATGTCAAACACTTTCAAGGATTTTATGCAGAAATCAAAAACCTAATTGAATTCAAGGATTTTCCAGGATTTGCAGCACGGTACCCTGGACCTTGTAACTACCATTTGACTATTAGTGATGGCGACAGCTGACCTTGAGGATAGTGTTGAAGTCGTGGTCGGAGCCAATCAGCTCCCCTCGCTGCGACTCGAGGATGGAGCAGGCGATCAGCAGGTGGAAGTTGTCACACGGGAGTTGAGTCCAGAGAACCTGGAGGACAAACCATGCAAACAGGAAGCAGTTTTTTTACTTTTAATCTGGAGTTTGATTGGCTGTGCAGCTCAGAGGTTCAGTTTTTAAAAATGTATCGTGCTGTGCTGATTTATCACCAGTTTATTTGTAGTTGTTTACTTTTTAGCAGTAATGAGGCATGGTGGGAAAGCCTCAAACTGCTGCTGCAGAAGCTACTCAGGTTGTTGCTTGGTAACCGAAGAGTGAGTGAGTTGGTCGATAACACCAACCTTGCTTGTCTAGCTGTCAGCTAAAGCCTTTCCTCTGCGAGTCTTTGTGGCTTGATGATTTTGGCTCGTTACAAAAGGTTTTGACACCCTGATCTAAATCAAGCCAAAGCTGATGTAAGATTTTGATTAAATAAAAAATTAAGCTAACTTTTGATGACTTGAAATATATCTTATCTATTTACAGAAGTCTCACCCTAAAAATTTTTTTCACAGAGTTTCCATCTGCATCAACTGTCTGTGAATACATTTCTGAATGGTTGTCTGAGGCCAAACAAAGTCATTCAGAGGGCTACAAATGACCCAGTTGTGCCGAATTCTTTCCTATCCTGGATACGTGATATCTGAAGACAACCAGCTGTATTCTTTTGCTCCCACTTCACACAATAAATCAGGCCACTACTATGACAAAAATTTGAGTATTTGGTTCCGATCTGACACTCACCTCCCACAATATGAGGATGTCTTCAAAGGAAAACTCCCTCTTGAACCAGATGAGCAGCCAGCGGAAACAGAAACAAAGCGAGCCGCTGTCCTGTGAATCTGAGCGACAAAAATAAGATATTCAAAGATCAAATGTTTTAAGAAATAATAAAGAAAACCTCTCTAAAATATAGATATTTGCAGCAGCTGATATGCTCTTAAAGTCTTACTATGAGGCATTTATTGTAATACTGCTAAAACAAAATGTTTACAACTTCTTTTCCGTCTCTTTTAGGCAACTGCATATCACTGCAAACATAAAATACTGCCCTGCATTTAACCATATTTTTATACTAATTGATGCTATAATCATTATTAATTATCAATGATTGAACAAACATCTAATGATCAACTACTCCATGAGTAGCTAATTCATGCAGTAGTTGATTGAGTAGCTAAAATAGAGCACAGCAGCTTACTACTATATTTTTTTATTTTTAGCTATTGTTTTTCAAGGTGTAGATTTGAAATTCACTATATTTTTTTTATATTGAATATTAGATGGATTTTTTTTTTAACCGTTGGCGTCCACCAACAGTTGGCGGAAGCTAGCTAGCAGGCCGAGTGACGGTAAGATTATTTTCTCTCAAAAACATCTAATTTGCACAGTTACTACGAGGAGGAATGTTTTAATCACTGTGAAATTTTCCTGCGCGTGTCTCATTTGCGTGGCAACGGCAAAGCATCGCAATATTGAAAGACATTTTCAAACACGTCACACATCGAGCTAGCATGCTAATTACCCACCGAGCAGCGCAAAACGAACCCGGAAGTCAAAGGCAGTTTTGAGCAAGTCTGTTTTTTTTTATTCTTCTGAGTTCAGTAATTGTTTAAGTAAAAATCTGAAATGCTACATTATTGATCATATTTGCAAAAATGGTGCACGCAATTTTGTAAAATTGATCATTTGTGAACGTAAATACTAGCAGAGATTGATATAAAGTGTTGCATATTGATATTTATCCGTTGTTCAATCGTTGTTGACATTTATTGTGATAATTAACATGACCTATGTTTTTGCATAGATAAATATCATTAATTAGTAATAATATAGAATTAAAAGTAAATTGAGCAAATTTGTTATGCCATATGTGTGTAGTCAATTGCTAGCTTTTGCATTAATTGGTACCCAAGGAATGGCTCTAAGTTTCGAAAAGATCAGTGATCTCTGCTGTCATGGAACCAATCATAGAAAACATGTGTAAATCACAGTTTTTAGGGTTTTCTGTCAGATTTTTTTCAAAAGCTAACTGAACATTTTGGGCTCTAGGTAAGTTTTATTAACTCAACTGAAGGTAAAAATGGTTCTGTGGGTTGTAAAGGTTGCAGACTATCGGTTTAATAGAATAGTTTGGTTTCTTCCCTTTTTTTTTTAAACCTACTTTTTCCCAAATATTTGGATATGCCCCGGGACTGACCGGGGCTCATTGTGCTACCAGACTGCCCAGTTTGACGGGAAAATGGCAGCAGAATGGCAGCAGAACTAACCCAGGAAGTCGCACAGCTCTGGGTCCAGAGCCTTCAGAAGAATGCTGAGCTGAAGAAGCTGCTGCTTCATGGCCTCCTGTGACTCCTCAAAGTTCTGGTGCTGCAAAAACACAACCAGCAAAAAGATACAAGAATGTACTTTCCAAACACATGACCAACTCAACAACAGCATGGAAGACATAATGGGAACCTATTAGTAGAAAATGTCAATAAAACCAAGGGAATATTTCAAATCAAAAGCATTTTGTCGTGAAACTGAGAAAAGAAAAGGGAAAGTTCTCAACTTACCACCAGGTCCATGAAGCCCGTCAGGCACCAGAAGGACTCCACCTCGTTTTGAGTGACAAACAGGATCGGAGAGAGGAGGTCGCTCATCCCCTGGACATAACCTGGATCATGATCAAAGTGTCACCATTAATAACAATAATAACTAGAACATTTCTGAAGAAACTTAAAAGGGTCCCGGCAAAGTGTATCAATTGGACCCAAATCAGGCATTCCGATGCTGAAAATTCGCAACAATGCCAACATTAGCTAAAAGGCTGTTAGTATCTTTAGCTGTAATGTTTGCACTGTACATGCTACTGCTAGCCTGTACAGTGACCAGCATGATGACAGTACCAGTATCACATGGGGATCACTATCATGTTGACAAACATTGGCCAAATCCATTAATGTTTTGGTTTGCTTAAATTCTGTCAATAGGATTACTTACATGTTGAAATAAGACAAAACTAACTTACAAGTAACTTTGAGCAAAATATAAGAGCTTGTTTTCAGTAAATAATTTCTTAATATTGATTTGAAAAGTACTAGCTCCACTGGGAAATTAAGTCAGGTGCACTAAGATATTTGCACTAGAAATTAGCTAAGAAACACTTTGTGAGATTTGATGTTTTTGCAGTGTAAGGGGATTGGACAAAATTCTGCACAGTTGCAGTGATTGGTCAGAAAAAAAGGTTGCAATGTTGGATTAATAGTTGCAACATCGCAATTTCCTGGAGGAATTACACAGCAGCAAATCTACAACAAAATGACTGAAAAAGTAAAGAATCAACGGGATGAAATGGCCTAGTCATTGCATCACTAAAAATTCTTCAATTTTGATCAGAATGAAGGAATTTGTCCTGTCAGAATGTAAAATGCAATCCGTTAGTTCATAAAAACACACCGAGATCAAAGTTGTACATGCAGTACGTCATCAGAACGTCGTGGAGCAGAGTCAGGCCCGGGTTGTCGTTGCCGGAGAAGAACGTGTTGTTCCTGTCCGTCCTGTTGACGTCCCGCTCTGTGGAGGACAGCAGGACAAAGGGTCAGGAATCTGCTGCAGGGCTCACACAACAAAACAAAGAGATGTTTTATTATTTGGCGACCTATCAGGCTCCTGTAGCCTCTGAGAAGGGAGTTCCTCATCTCCTGCTCTTCACTCACAGACTTCCACTGCACCTTCATCCTGAAGTACTCGTCCCTGCAAATGAGACGAAAGATGTCTACGTCAACAGTCTGAAATGATTCATTGTGACAGACCTAGAACAGTAGCTAACAGTTATTTTAACGGTTGAGTGAATATTTTTCTATTGCTAAATTGGTTGACAGTTATTTCAATAATAGATTAATCATTAATTAATTAATCGTTTCATTATTCTTGATAATTAATTGAATAATCAGATAAAACAATACCACATTTGCATACATTTCATTCCAGCCTTTTTATGCAATATAAATAAAACAAAAATGCAAATAAAGCATTGTTTATCTGCAGACGCATCCTTTGCTCCAAATGATCAGTTATTCACTAAAGGATGTCATTGCATTTTAAGCAATAAAATGTTCTTTTTCTTATTTAAGAAAGAAATTTAATTGTTTATGTACGTCTTTTAATATTGTATAAGAAGGCTTAAGTGAAAATCTGCAGAATGTCCCAATTTTATTTATTTGATTATTTATCAGAATAATTGATTAATAATTATTTGAGAGCACTAACGTTTTTACTCGAAGAATTTCCTCTCTTTCCTTTGAGGTGCTCTTCCACGGATAAAAACCAAGGAGGAATTTCCACACTTCTTTCCTGAGGTTTGGAGTGATGCCCTGCAAGGTTTAGGAATATTTAGCTCCAGTAATGTTCCAAATGAACATTATTTTTACTCTTTGTCCTGTCGTACCCCTCTGAACACCAGGTCTTTGATTTTCTCTGGGTCGTTCACGCGGCCTTCAGAGTCCAGGAACTCCTCCCACTGGTCCAGAGCTCGTCCTCGAGTAACTTCTGGCCTGGGACCGAGCTCCACGCCCTGCAAGGGGAAGAGCAGCCACAAACACCAGCAGCTCACACCTGTTCACTTCTCCGACTCTTTGCCGCAAAAACACAGAATCTACCAAGTATTTTTATGCAAATATCTTAGTACACTTAGTATACTAATAGAATAAAGTCATAAAATTATGAGAACATCATAAGAGAACAAGGCATAGAACTTTAAGAATGAAGTCAAAATAATATGCTAATAAAGTATAGTATGCTAACAATAAACTATTATTTTGTGGCAATAATAAAATAGCAGGACTTCTATTGCAACAACACATTATCAGGAGGGTAAAACTAACCTGTCTCACAACAGTCTAAATCCGGCTCACGTTGAATATGTTGAGAAAAACTTAGGAAAATTTGAGGAAAAAAAATCATAATAATACCAGAGTAAAGTAAAAAAAAAAAATCACGAGAATAAAGTCAGTAGCAATTTTAAGGAAATTAATTTTCCTTTAAAAAAATAATTTTCTTAAAATTAGCAGTTTATTTTACTTATTATTTTATGAAATAATATAGTAGTGCAACTATAACTTTTTTTAAAAATTATGTTTAGGAAATTATTGACCAACATCAAGCTCCTTTATCTTGCTGAAAAGTTACTAATTTATTTATTTCAACTGCCCCCAGATATTTGCACTAGAAGCTAGACCAAAATTACTTGGTAAGATTTTGTCTTTTTGCAGTGTGCCGTGTTGCTTTTGCGTCTTTTTCTTACACAGGTGATGAGCTCAAACCCGGGCTCATCATCAGACTGTGACGGCCGACCCGGATCCTGAGCGCTCTGCGTCACAGCGGCCTCTGGTGGCCGGAGGGCAGCGCGGAAGAAGTTGGTCACCTTGGAGAATCCCCCAAACGTGGTGGCGTACGGGTCATGGATGAACCTCTGCTCCAGTTGGAGAAACAAAACATTACTGAAAAATTCAAAACGTTTGGCAGACTCAAGACATCGAGAGATGATCCTGAAAGTACCGTGACGATATCGGAGCCATCATCCAGGATGTGCAGTTTGTCAAAAGATGGACCAAAATCAGCTGAAGACGAGTCGCGTGGGTAGGCGAGGAAGAGGCGTCCGTCAACAGGTGACCTGATGATGAAACATAAACCATCTGTATTACAAATCGCTGTGGCAGAAAGTACGACTACTGCTCTGAACTGATTTATCAACCCCAAAGTCCTGAACTTTGGAAGATGGGTGATTTACATGTGAAGCTTAGCTTATCTACACCAACAGAAGTCTAAAAATTAACCACAGGGGAGCAAAATCAACCTCTTTTGCTCAAACCTTTCTCCTGCGAGAAAGGTTTGACTGACGTTTACAGTTATCAATAATCGCCCTGCTGTTGCCAACTCAAGTGACTTCCTATATTTAGAGAGGTTTCAGAAAAAAAACAGCGCTGCAGTGTGACATCACTGTTCTTCTTTTGATCATGCAGAAGTCTGATTATGGTCAAATTTAATCAGCGATATAAACCGACAACACAACGATGCAAAACATCTCCAAACAAACAGGAAGAGGAAATAAAATCAACATCCTACTGGCGATCTATGAGGAGAAGCTTGACCCAGAACTCTGCGTGATGATAACAGGCGGAGCAAAAAAGTATGACGGCATATTGAGGATTAAAAATAAAGAAAGAGTAAACTTCCACCAAAAATAGTTTTTATATACATCTCAGAAAACTTCTAGAGAAAAACTGAAATTTCTAAGTTTGAAAAGTCAAAAATTTGCTAGAAAAAAATTTATCAATTTTTAGATAAAATTATATTGAAAAGGATGGAAATTTCTGGTTTAAAAAAGTTGAAAATTTCTGACTAAAATATTTTTTTTAAATTGCTGGAAGAACTCAGGAATCTTGAAATGAAGCTAAGAAATTTTCCAAAGAAGGAAATTTTCTTGCTTGAAAAGTAAAAAATTTGTGAAACTTTTTTAAAGAAATACTGAATTTAATCTCAGAAGTTTTCCAGAAAAACAGCATCAAAAAGCGAAAATGTTCGGTCACATTCAAAAGCGGTAAAGTAAGAAAGGTAACATTTTCGTCTTTCAAAACTCACAAATTTCCAAGTGTTTTTTTCTCAGACATTTATTCTGTGTAAATGTGCTCCTTTTCTTTCCATCTCCCATGAAAGCGGACATTTGACAGCTCTGATAATCACAGAGCCCGTGATATTTTTAACTGTGCTGGCCACACTCACTGGTCCAGGACAATGTAACGGTGGAGAGCCCGCAGAAGTTCCCTGGTTCCGCCTCTGTGGAAGTGCAGAGGGGGAAGCGGGTGTCCTCCTCTGCTGGTCAGCACCATGAAGTTCCGACCCAAAGAGAAGCGGGCCCTCCGGAGGGAGTAGAGCTCCGACAGAGGCAGGGAAAACGCCCACTGACCTGTGGGACAAAATTGAAATTCAGAAACACTTCATTAATCCTAAAGGAAATTTAAATGTTTTCGTAACTCATTCATTTAGATTCTTTAAGGAGTTATTGAAGATCATAATGCCATCAGCAGGAAACATCTTCTGCAACAGTCTGAATCTGAAGAACTCTCTGACTGAAGATACTCTGCCTTCCTAAGACAGTCCCATGAAGGGGATAGTCAGGGTTGTCCATAATTTTCTTGATCCTATGAAGAATCCTTCTTGGCATCATCATCTCCAGAGGTTCCACAGTCGTGCACAGAACAGAACCAGAACAGAACAAAACCAGGCTTCTTCATCAGGCTGCTGAGCCTTTTCAAGTCTCTGCCTCTGAGTCTGCTGCCCCAACTGATGACGGCAGAAGAGATGGCACTCTAAACAGACTTATAGAAGATATGCAGCGTCTTGCTGCAAACCTTGAAGGATCTTAAAAACCCAAGTTATTAAGAAAATGGCTGCTTATCAATTAATCATTGTTTGATCAATAACACCAATCAGATTTAGATTAATGTATTAATCTATAGCTCACATCCATAGCGATAACTGCAGGAAACAGGAAGTAAAACCTGAGTCTTTGACGGGGGCGTGCTCGCGATCTTTCTTCACAGTGCTGATCACTGCCCAGTCAGGCTCATACCCAGGGTCAAAGTTCGTGTCCTCCTCACCATCCTGATTAGAAACAGACAAATCAACGAGAATTAGAACAAATACAAACATTTCTGAGATTTTTCGCAGGTATTCTGTTGACCTTTTTGCTGTAGAGGACGGCAGGCGCATTGCGACCCTCATCCTCTAGGGGGCTCCACTCTAAAGCAGGCTGTCCGGCCTGCAGAACATAAAAACATTAGTTCATCCTGCAATTTTCTGGATTCTTGTTTTTCTCTCAGCAGATCTGCCTACCCGTTCCACAATGCGAATAAATCCCGGTATGCTGGTTTCCTGGTTGCTCCTCTTGGCGTTTGTGTGGAGGTATACGCCCTCTTTCTCAAATATCAGCTGAGAAGAAAAGAAATCCTCGGTTGAACTTCGACAGTGAGCCAACGCTGACACTGACTGGACAAAAGTGTCCAAATAAATTGGTTTTAAACTGTCTGATATAGTGAAAACGCATGAAATTAAACAAAGTCTAATATGACCTTTGTGTTTTTGACCAAAACGGAGAAATAACCTGATTATTCCAACAAGTGACACTTCTGGGAAACAATGAACTAATCACAGATAATAATTACGGCTCCATGGCTTCATCTTCCTTTTTCTAAAGCCCACCAACACATTATGGTTGATAATTATCATTAATTAAAATTTTTTTTCCATCTTTAATGCACCATAACTGAACTTTTGACAAAATGTGTTCATTTTACACCTTATCTGTATTTCAACATCCTGTATTCTTTCATCAGCCACTTTCTTTGCCTTGAAGTGACACTAAGCCCTTTTGTTTGTCATAGTGAATCATACTATATAAATATGCTTTTGAGCCAAAAAAGATTAAAAAACCAAGTAAATCAATGGAATCTTAAAGCACCTTTGAGTTAATCATGTGTTTATGCTGGATTTTTTGTTTTGTGGTTGTATCCATTAGTTGTAGTCCTTTTGGATTACAATACAAAAAAGTGTAAAAATACCCAATATACCTAGGATTTTAATGTGAATTTGGAGCACTTTAAAATTTGCAGGGAAATTTTGCCAAGCAAAGCTGATACAAGAAGCCTGATGAATAAAATTTAACTGGGTGGCATTTATAGTTCATATTTACTGCCAATTAGCACTAATGTCACCCTAAGATACTTCACTAGAAAAACCAGTTCAATATATAGAAATGTGATACAAATTAATCATTTTAAGGTTAAGATAACTGCCTTTTTTATTTTTTTTTTTATTTTTTTATTAATTTTTTTATGAAGTTGTTTGCGTGTTTGTTGGATACATTACAGAGAATGTGGGTAATTTTTTAAAATCATACTCAGTCTTTACAGTACATTTTTACATGATTAAATAACTTTAACTTTCAACATCTTAGCATGTCAAACTCCAGTCCTCAGGGGCCACAGTCCTGCAGTTTTTAGATGTACCACAGGTACAAAACAGTGGAATGAAATGGCTTAATTGCCTCCTTCTTGTGTAGATAAGTTCTCCAGAGCCTTGATAATTACCTAATTATTCTATTCAGGTGTGGTGCAGCAGGGACACATCTAAAAGTTGCAGGGCAGTGGCCCTCCAGGACTGGAGTTTGACATATAGGAATGGGAAAGGTATGTCACATGATTACAGTGACTCATCTGTCAGATCAAAATCCCAACACGTTCAAGAAAAACTTGCTTAGACTTCACCAGTTTTCACCCAGTTTTCTCCACGCACGCTTCACCACCAAGAAGATGAATCACATCAAATGGTGGATCAACGGGACAGGTTTCCATTTTTTATTTAAAGCCCATTGTCAAAGATGAAGCGGAAAGTGAACTGGATTCCTGTTTCAACGTCACCGAGCTGGTGTGCTAACCTTACACCTCAACAGTAGCTTTGTGTTAGCAAGACAAATTCGTTAGAGAAACTATAAAAGTAAAATATTCAAGAAAAACGAAAAAAATACCTTGTAATCTTCCACGTTTTCCCCCATTTTCTCGTCGCCTGAGTCGCTGCTTCGCCTCTTCCAAAACAAACGTGACGTCACACTTCCTGTTTACGAAACGTCCCGCCCACCGAGAGGCGGTCATGTGACGCAAGAGCCAAGCTCGCTTGTTTAATGAGCCCACAACGTTATAATACACAACCAGTAAGAGATTGTAAGGTTTTAATATCAATATTTCAACAGAATATATCAAGTTATAACTTTGTTTAAATTCTGCCACCAGATGGCAGCAAACCTTTTATTATTTTTTAAAATTATTATTAATATTATTAAGGTTTATCTGTTACCTCTATTATAATCAAGAAAATTAAAATGAAAAAATATGAGTATAAATAAACTAAATACAATTATAAGTTATACTGGCGGAAAAACTAATTTTTAAATTATATTTCTTCATATCTTTCAACCTCATTATGAAATTTAATCTCACCTTAATACATATGTAGTTTGATTACACTTTGAATTACTGTTGACATTGATATGCACATTTATTTTTATTATGATCACGGAACATTTATGTCATTGTTTGAAATTATTTTATATTTTTAGTTTAGTATATTATTGTATTAAAATATATTGCGCGATCTGGCCATATTTGTTGCTATGTGTCTGCAGCGTGAAGGTCTGTGTTGTATTTTAACCATAAGCGAAAAGAGGCTGCTCCTCGTGCACAAGCAAATAGAGAAAACGTGCTCGTTCACAAACACATCACGTCGGTAAACAGGTAACGTCAGAGATGCGTCAAGTCAGAAACAAACCAGGAAAAGACAGGAAGTTCTTCTGATGTTACAATTTAATTTTGATATAGGTTGAGTTAATATCGTTTTGGACAGGAAAAAATTACGTATTATTCCTTCGTTGTATTTTATTATTATTATTGTTGTTGTTGTTATCTAATTAATTTTCTGCAAGCCAGAGTTGTCGCAACTAAAAGAAATAAACAAATTGAATTTATCACTGTGTGCAATTAAACCTCGTAATAGAGAGACATCTCTCTTTTTTTTATTTAAATTTACTTTCTCGACTATGTGCTTGTTTGTTTAAGTTAATCTGAAAATTGGGCGAATCCGTCTCATGAAATTGGAACTCCTGAATTAAACTGAATAGAAACAATTTAAGAGACTAAGCTTGAAATGACTGTTTATAAGACATTGAAAATCATTTTTTAAAAATCTTATTTCCAAATAAAATGAGAATATTAGATAAATAAATAACATTTTCCATTATTATTATTATTATTATTATTATTATTATTATTATGATTATCATCATCATCATATATGCTTTTATTTTGAAATTGATAACCGGATATATTGTAGCATCACCTGCTCCTAGCTTTCCTCCGCTGGTGTCGAGGCTAGCTGAGGGAGAGAAACCGTGGGAGAAGGGTAGAAAGCGTGGGGTAAAAGCATTTATTAAACTCGGTTAACACCTGGCAGCGGCGAAGAAAGAGACTGAACAGGTAAGTGGACATGTTCCTCTTACTTTCCACTTCATTGCTGCCGAGTCGGGTCTGCTTTTAAAGCCTGAAAAAGGAGGAGAGATGCGGATTCATCAGCAGCAGGAGGCTGGCTGCACACAACATTGGACCGAATAACAAGATAAACAACAACAGCTGCTGCAGCAGCGGTCGCAGCCGCAATGATCAGCGCAAAGCGTGCAGCTTTACCGGAGTTAGGGCTGTCCGCGGAAAGGACTCACACGGAGCGGAGGCTCTGCTAGCAGCAGCTACAGTTAGCATTGCTAAGGGAAGGTGGAGGACGCTGCAGCAGTTACAACACTCTGGTTTCTGCAGATTCAACTGTACATATCTGAGTTCCGATCCATAGTTGTAGCTTACACAACAGAGAAGCAAACACTTAACGGTTTCCAGATCACAACTTAAACGATCAAAAAGCTAAAACTAGCTCAGGACTTTAATGTGGCTGAATATTATACCACTATTGTTGACGTGATTTGTCTTCTTCTTGGATTTGCGCTTATTATTCGAGATTAATCGAGTAATCGGCAACTGATTTACTAATCAATTAATTGGAGATGCAAGAAAGGACCTTATATTGGGAAAAAAAATTCACAGCAGTAAGTAAGGCAAAGCTGTGCAAAATATATACATCATGTATTTCATGTAAAAATATGATTTAGCCCAAACTCCTCAAATGGTATTGTTTTAGCTTCACTTCTTCAAATTTGCTAGAGAAGTGCTTTTTTAAATTACATTTTAGGGTATAAAATATGTATTTTCTTATTAAAGAAGGAATTTAATAATTTCTCTATTTACAAAGTTTAATATATTTCAAATATTGTATAAAATACTTATGTAGTTTTATGAAGAACGTGTCAATTAATTGTCAGAATAATCAATTACTAAAGCAAAGAACGAATCTACAATTAAAAGAGAATCCTCCTAACTTGCCTGGTTTGCTCAATCCTTTCTGCTAGACAAATTACTACATCGGAGGGCTGATCTGTTGAATTATTATTTTTAATTAAGGCATTAATAATGTGATAGAAAAAGACAATCAATAGATTTTTTTTTCACACAATTTGAACTGGATGAAGCTTGAATAATGCCACTTGAGTTTTGTGTTGGACATTGCCTAAAATGTTATTTTTTTATTTAATCTTAAATGCAAAATTCAGATTATTTTTGTACAGTTCTGATTTAACTACTCTATGTTGTTCTTTCAGAAAATTGCCTGTAAACTCCAGTTAATGACTAATTGTTTGCTAAATTATTTGCCAATTATTTGAAAAATTGCTAAATCAGAATTAATTTGATTAATCGTTTTAGCCAGAGTTTAAATAAATGATAATAATTCCAAAATGAATGGGTGAATATTTTCTCTCTCTCTTTTCTCCAGGCGTAATCTCCATCTCTCCCTTGGCTCTCACCACCTCCCAGCTACCATATCTTTAAGTCACCGTGTGCCTCCATACCTGATTAGTTCACATTTTATCTTCAACCAAGCAGAAACACCAGCAAAGAAGCTTTCAGCAAAATCAGACAGCAACCAAAGTCAGTATTTCATTCTGTTTGCACCTCAGATCATTTCTAATTAGTTTAAAATCTAAAGTTGTTTTTCAGTGTTAGTCAGTTATTTTGCCAGGCCATTCTCTAAAATCACCATTATGGCCTCTGTAACCCACTCCTCTGAACCGGAGATCCCAGACAACCACAAAGAGAGCTGGTTGGCTCTACTCTCCGCTGCGGAAGCCTATTGCCAAAAGTCCGGCTGCGACCTGGCCATCCTCACGGCCTGCAAGAAGTTCCGGTTGACAGCCAGTGAAAGTGAAGCCGGGAAGAAGCGGGAAAGCGGCGCCGGCTTTCCGAAGGAATGCGAGTTCTCCTACAGCGTGTGGGGTCAGGGCTTCCTGGCTGAGTCGGCGCGCCGCTACGTGGACGACATCGGCGTGCTGCACGCCACGTCCATGCTGACGGCCCAGAAGCACACGCGGCAAAGCGCAGGAGAGCAAGGAAGCAAGCTGCTGGTTGATTTGACCTCTGACACCGGATACAGAGGGGTAAGTAGTAGGGGTGCAAGTAAATAATCGACTGATAAGTTAATATTGGTTAATGGTTTATTAGTTTAAAATGAGTTCCAGTCGATTAACATCTTTTAGTGTTGTAGTTTGCCCACCATCCAGCAGAGGGCGGTGCTGGTTTTCTTTAAGCAAATAGTCTGTCCATACATAAACAAAGATGGCGGCAATATTAGTTGCCGGTCCAAATGGAGTGGTTGGGGATGAAGAATGTCTTTTATGCGACGCTTTGCTAATCTGCTGCCCCTCTGTAACTAATTATTCTTTCAAAAGGTCCATAATGTATTTATTTCTCTCAAGATGAGCAACAAAGATTTGTTGCCGTGGCTACAGGGGATAAGGCAGAAAAATGGTAAGATGATGGGGGTAAAAAAAACAAAACATGGCGCCAATATACAAGATTAATTTTTGGTGAGTGAAAGCGCTTAGTGGAGCGAAACAAAAACATTCCTATGTAGAACAACCATAGACGGGCTCCATCTTTGATTCTTTTGACCTTTTATTTTTTTATTCAGCCACTTAAAATGTTCCTGTTTGATTTTATAAATATGTCTAAGTGTATTAATGTACGAAAATAAAATTGTTCTGCTTATTCAGTCAGTTTTTAACCCTTTCAATCATGAATTAATGATTCTTTGTGTCCATAATGGCATAAAAATGGTAGGAAAAACATTTATAAACAAAAAAAAAAGTATTTCATTTTTTTAGGTGATCAATTGTAATTTTCTCCAAATACAAAGTTATCTGAAAAAAACAAAAGTAGTATTATACTTTAGGGTTTATCTGATGTCACAATGTTTTTTGTACCTGTAAGAGTCGTCTACAGTAGAAGGAGCGACCGGGTCGGCTTTTTGTGTGTCGGCCATATTGGATTTAACAAAAATAATTTCTTGCATTTGCAGCTGATGGCCAGCAGTTGATATTCAGTATTTTATGATGCGTTAGTGTCCACTTCAGTGGTCTGTGTGCATTTATAAAATAAAAATCTGCAAGAAAATGGCTTATAGATGTCTGCTGTAGTGACCACTATACATGAAAGGGTTAATACAGCTGCTTTAAATCAGCATATTATGAAAATGTAGTGTAACACTGGTATCCCACTGCTAACCGCGCCACTGGACCAGTTCTAGGCTCTAAGGTCTAAGTTTAGGTCATAAGTTTCTACTGGAGCATCCTCTGGGAAAGCTTTGGCTACGTCTGAAGGATCTTGCTCAACAGCAATCAAGTCAGGTTCGGGTTCAATCCTTTCAGGTAAGTATTCCATAGGTTTGAAAGTTGGGTTGAAACCCAGCGTTTCCACTCTTAGGTTTTTGTGATAGTGATATTCCTCAGAATCAGACTGGGATTCATCCCCTTCAGCTCCATTTGATGTGTCATTTTCAGAATGTTGTCGAGTTCTTGGGCCCCTTACTGCCTTTGGCGGGTTAGTTTCTCTTTCGACAGGAATCACAGGAAGGAAACCACATGGCAGAAGGAGATCACGATGATCTCCTTCTGCCATGAAGGAGATCATGGCAGAGATGTGGACCATCTCTTGTCTCGGGTTTCACAACATACACTGGGACGTCTCCGGACTGTCTCAGGACAACATACACGTCGGACTCCCACTTGTCAGCTAACTTGTGTTTGCCTCTGAGACGAACATTTCGAACCAAGACTCTGTCGCCTTCTTTCAAGCTGGAGTCAACAACATGCTTGTCAAACCTTTCCTTGTCGCGATTGGCTGTCTTTTTAGCATTCTCAGTTGCCACTCTGTAACTGTCTTCAAGTTGAGATTTCAGGTTGCGGACATATTGCGAGTGAGAGCCTGGCTGATGATTGACTGGTAGGCCAAAGGCTAGGTCAACTGGCAATCTTGGCTGACGCCCAAACATTAACTCATAAGGAGTAAAGCCGGTTGTCTCGTTCTTAGTACAGTTATAAGCGTGTACTAACGGCTTGACATACTCTCGCCAGTGACTCTTCTTCTGGTTTTCAAGGGTTCCCAACATGTTGAGCAGGGTCCTGTTGAAGCGTTCAACAGGGTTCCCTCTCGGATGGTAAGGTGTGGTTCTTATCTTTTGAGTGCCAATGAGCTCACACAGTTCTTTTATTGTTCGGGATTCAAAGTCGGGACCTTGGTCACTGTGGAGTCTTTCAGGAATGCCATAATGGACGAAAAAGTGGTCCCACAGGGTCTTGGCCACCGTCCTGGCTTTCTGATTCGGGGTGGGGACTGCCACTGCATATTTCGTAAAATGGTCGGTAATGACCAGGATGTCTTTTGTGTTTCTTGAGTCTGGCTCTACACTGAGAAAATCCATGCACACGAGTTCAAGTGGTCTTGTGGCCACAATGTTGATGAGTGGTGCAGCTTTCTCGGGCATGGTCTTACATCGTATGCAACGGTTGCAGGTTCTGACTTTATTTTCCACCTCGGTCGACATTTTGGGCCAATAGAATCGCTTCCGGACAAGATCTAGCGTGCGTTCTGTACCCATATGGCCCATGTCGTCGTGGAGGCTCTTGAGAACTATAGATCTCAGGGCTTCAGGGAGTACAAGCTGGTAGTCTGAGCACCCTCTTGTCGCCTGCGATACAAAACACCATTTGAGACTTCCAGTTTATTCCACTCCCTCAATAAGAGACCAAGCTCAGGAAGTTCTTTCCTCAAGGAGGGTGGGGGTTTTTCTCCGGACTCCACCTGCCTTAGGACTTCAGCAATGCAGGGATCAGCCTTTTGTTTGTCTCTTAGTTCAGCTGGTGCTAACGGGAGAATGACAGGTAGGCCACCAAGCTGATCCTCCTCTTCAAAGCTTTGAGGGAGAGCCTTTGGATGGTGGGCAAGTGACATAACCAAGATGGTGCTGGGTGATGTTTCCCCAGGGTGACTGTTGATTACTTCATGGACCAAGTGCTTCTCACAGATGGCTTTGATGGTGCTTTCATTCAGATGTGCATAATCAGCATCTGACAGGTGTCTTTTTGTGAATTGTTGTATTCTCTCCAACTCTTTTTGTGATGATGTGTCATCAGGTACTCTGCCATGAGGACGTCTGGACAGTCCGTCCGCGTCTTGACTCTGCTTACCAGCTCTGTACTGTAGCTGGAAATCGAATGTCGACAGAGCGGCCAACCATCTGTAGCTCGTGGCATCGAGCTTAGCTGAGGTAAGAATGTATGTTAATGGATTGCTATCTGTGACAGCAAGGAATGTGTTTCCGTACAGGTAATCCTGGAATTTCTCTGTTACTGCCCACTTAAGGGCAAGAAATTCTAGCTTATGTGCAGGATACCTGGACTCACACTTCGACAGACCTTGGCTCGCATAAGCAATGACACGCTGCTGTCCTTGTTGCTCCTGGTAGAGAGCACCGAGGCCCAAAGTGCTTGCATCTGTATGTAAAATGTAGGAGAGCTTGGGGTCAGCAAACCCAAGGATTGGTGCGGTTGTCAGCTTTTCGATTATGGTGTCGAACGCTGCTTGGCAAGCAGGTGTCCATCTGTCACCAAAGATGTCCTTTGGATTGAAATACTTCTCAGGATTCACTGTGGTTTTAGAATGCTTCCTTAGCGGTGGATAGCCAGCAGTGAGGTCGTTGAGTGGCTTCACGATCTTTGAGTAGTCTTTAATGAACCGGCGGTAGTAACCGCAGAAACCCAGGAAGGTTCTTAGCTCTTTCAAGTTGTTTGGTTTTGGCCAGGTTTTTAATGCTGCTATTTTATCAGGGTCGGTCTCGACGCCCTTTTCAGACACAATGTGGCCGAGGTACTTTACAGAAGTTTGGTAGAACTTGCATTTCTCTGGTGACAGTTTCAAGCCAAACTCTTTCAATCGGTTGAGCACGCGCATCAACCTTTCTTCGTGCTCCTCTAATGTAGAGGAGAAGATAATGAGGTCATCCAGGAAGACTAGGGCTTCCTTCAAATTTAACTCTCCCATACAGCGCTCCATAAGTCTCTGGAACGTGCTAGGGGTTGGTTATCCCCTGAGGCATCCTGTTGAATTCGAAGAATCCTAGAGGACAGACAAATGCGGTTTTGTGTTTGTCTGCTTCCTCCATCTCTATTTGATAGAAGCCTGATTTCAGATCGAGCACTGAGAACCACCTGGACCCGGTCAATGCTGAGAAGGATTCTTCCAGATTAGGTAAGGCATATGAATCCTTTACTGTTTGTGTGTTCAATTTTCTGTAATCTATGCAAAGTCTGACATCGCCGTTCTTTTTCCTGACGACTACAATCGGCGAGGAGAAAGGTGACTCCGATTCACGGATGACTTCTGCATCGAGGAGTTGCTGGAGATGGGTACGCACAGCCTCTATATCCTGCGGATGTATAGGTCTTGGCTTATGTTTGAACGGTGTCTCATCACTGAGAGTTATATGATGTTTGATTTTGTCAGTGCGCCCAAAGTCAAGCTCGTGCACTGCAAACACCTCTGGCATGGAACTCAATTTCTCTTTTTCTCTCTTTCCACTCGTTGGGTACAGGAGAATCAGTAAAGTCAAAGTCGAGGTTTGGTTTTTGATCAGGTTTTGTTGGGGAGTCTGAGTTATGAGTCTTGACAGGTTGAACACTCTTGATAGCGTGTATCTCTGCTATCACAGCTTTTGGGCATAGGGTGATGTCATGCTGTGACTCGTTTTTGAGCATGACTGGTATGCAACGTGATAGCTTTGGTGATAGACTTACTAGGCTATCTGTCACCAGGATGCCACCAGGCAGGGGCAATAATTTTGGTGACTCTACTATCACCCACCTTTCAACATCAGATGTTCTGCAGCTCACTGATCCCTGAATTACTTTGGTCTGTCCAGCTGAAATGGTCTCGAGGTTTCTACTATGAAGCCTCACCTCTCCCAGGCTGGAATCAACAGACTGTCTTTTCCGGATTTCAAGAGTCTTTAAGACAACTCTGTAGCCATAAGGAAGAGATTCAAAGTTCTGAGGTGAAATCTCCTCATACTTTTCATATAAGACATCTAAAGTATTTGTGCCTATAAGCACTGATGACAATGTGGAGCGCATGTCAGGTACAACTAATACCAGCGTAGGTACCTCGATGTCGACTCCAAGCAAGCTCTTTGGGAACCTGATGGTGGCCTCAACATAGCCAAGGTAAGGGATGCTTTGACCATTGGCTCCTTCCACTTCAAGCAGGTCGTTCAAGGAATTGAGAGGCAAGTGAGACAGGTTTTCTAGATAGAAAGAGTTGGGGATTGTTGTTACTTGGGAGCCTGAATACAACAAGCAACTACAGTCTTTGTCAGCTATGGTCACTTGTGCGGTGCATTTGGCTCCAATCAGACCTTTTGGCAAGGTCACTGACTGTCTTTGTGTGTGAGAGTACAGATGGGCTCTGTGCAGCTTCTTTTTGGGACACTTTGCCTGTGTTCCAGTCCCTATTTGTCCCACAACCGGAACTGGGTCTAGTTTAAAGGATCAGGCTTTGAAGTGCCATGTTGACTGTCCCATGCTAACTGCTTTTCTTTTAGCTGCTTGCTCTTCTCAACCACAAGAGATGGGTTCGGCTCACTCTCACACTGGGGCTTAATGTGCCCATCCTCTCCACATCTACAGCAATACCAGGGCCTTGGTCTATTGCTTGTGGTGTTGTTTGCATTTTGGCTGTGGGGCTGCAGCCTTTGAGATGTATAAGTGATAGCTGGGGAATGTGTGTTAGCTGTTTGGGTAGCTAGTGGTCTGGCAGCTGATTTAGCTTTTCTACTGTCTTTCTCTGGGACTGCAAATCAGCTGTTTCTTTTCAGACCTGTGATCAGGAGCTGGCTGAGATGAGCCGCAGTCTTCTTCACCCTGCACATAAACACCTTGATAATGAGAAGACACTTTTGGCTTTGAAGCACTGAAGTGCTGTTTCATGCGTGAAGCTTTGGAAGAACGTTTATCTTCTGCTGTGCGGAGTAACAGGAGAAGTTCAGCAAAGGTAGGTGGATTCTGCTTCTTTTGTTCTAGCTGGAGTTCAGCTATCAAGATGTCATCCCAGCAGCCTCTGACAAACTGTCTGAGAAGGTGCCGGTTAAGGTCATTTGCAGTTACACCTCCCCTTCTGAGGGTGGTGCTCAGCATCACCTGCAGCCGTTGTAGATAAGCTGAAGGTTTTTCACCATTATTCTGCATTGTGTTGAGATACTTTGCAAAGAGGTCATCTCCATCCTCGACTGTGCCGAAAGCAGAGTCCAAGATCTCCAAGTATGCATCAAGAGGAGAATCAGGTGTCAGGTGCCTCACAATATCAATGGCGGGTGATAAGAGACTTTCGAGAAGCTTTCGTGACTTGTAAAGATCAGACTGTGTTGTATCTTTAAGAAGAAGTTCCACATTGGAGCGCCATGTCTCATAATCCACTTCACTGTTGAGACGTGGGACACGCCCAGAGAAGGGTCTGAGTCTCAAGGAAGTGTGCACCTGCAGAGCAGAGTCTTCATTTCTTATTATGTGCTCAACGATTACTTTTTGTATGTCAGGTGGATTGACATCAGAAAGTTTCAGAGCAGGCTGTGTCTTTTCTTGAGATGGTGTCGATGGTGGAAACCAATGATGTTGAACACGCTGCTGCAAGACCATACTGGGCAGGGGGGTTACCTGTACAGCATTTTCAGGGGCATGTTGTTCTGCTCTGCATCTTCATCTTGGGACTCTGAGTGATCTAGTTCGACAGTCTCACCGATGAGGGAGAGCTCTTCTCTGAGGACAACTGCAAAGCCTTTACCAGTCTGTTTTGCAATGTCTTTTAACTGTGAAAGGTAAGTCTGTGTAGCTGTCTTGCTAGCTACGGGTGTGTAAACATTAGCTAGGGCTCTGATGTGGTAGGTGACATCAGTCTTAGTCTTACTGTTAAGCCTGTATGGCAATGAAGGTAAGAGAGATTGCATAGCTGTACCATACACATACTCTACGATAACCTATTTGGCTGAATCTGGTTCAGTGAGATCCACTGGGATTACTCTTTGAATGGAACCATATTGTCCCAAGAAGTCGCTTAGTTCGTCATCAGTTTCTGTATTGGTCATGCCGCTAACTATGACAGAGTTAGGGAAATTTACATTACTTGTTTGAACGATATCCATGTTTTTTTTTAACACTGATAATATTATATGGTCTCTGGTTTCTAGTTAAAGTGCTTTAAGCCACTCCTGGCTGGCTCACCAAGTTTGTAGCACTGGTATCCCACTGCTAACCGCGCCACTGGACCAGTTCTAGGCTCTAAGGAGTGGGGAGCAAGAATAACAGCATCAGAGACCGCTGCTTAAGTGTAATAAACTAATAATTTACTAAATGTAAAACACAAAAATAAGATGCAACACATAAACAAAGAAAACTCTACAGATTCTCAATAAGAAGGTAAATGAAACAAAAAAAAAGAAAATAAAGAATATATCACTCTTCACCAAAATTAAATACAATTATTCAAAACACATTCAAATATATAATATATAAAAATCTAAGTATATCCAAATATGTAATCAGTTCTTCAGTTCAATGAAAAGTCTTAGTTGACTCAATAATCCATAATTCAATAAATTATCAGTTCAGTTCAATCCAGTTCGCCCTGGCAGCGAATTACCGCACGCAGGAGAATCCCTCCTTAATGTGATGGAGAAGGTGAATTGACGCTGTGGGTCTGGCTCGCCATCCTGAATCCGATCCGTGAATGTGCGCGCCGCACAAGGCAGATAAATCCTGGCTCCGTCCGAGCTTCTAACCAAGCAAAAAGACCTGACCTGCATAACAGGTCGCAAACACAATAAAACTCTTTTTAAATCTTCAAATTATACAAATACATTCTTCTTTACTCAATATGTTAACCAAATAACAGTTTATAACGGAACATTTCTTCTTAACGGCTATTGTAACGGCTACATTTTTTACAGTACAATACGGTGAAAGTACAAAAAAAATAAACATAAAACTCACCAAAACCAATATTCTCAATAAAATTCTTGTCAGTTCCCGATCACGTAGATTATCTTTCTTAATTAAATTAACTTTCGCTGTTCATTAATCATCACTCTACTCCGATTCCTCCTCTGCGCTCTCTCTCTCTCTCCGGCCTGTGAGCTGCAGCGTCACTCTGACGCTGCAGCTGTGACGCTGGTCTCTTAAAGCGGCAGCGACACAATTTTCTGTTTACAGACTTCCAATCAACTATTTATTACTATTTATGTCATATTTTAACATGGGTTACATCAGTCTCTTCATTTTGTGGATCTAGTATTTAATCTTTTTGTCTTTTATTTTTCGATTCAGCCACTTGATAGGCTGCTGTCTCGCTATATTGTATCAATATGTCTGTATAACATGCGAGAAAACCAAAATTATCTTAATTCAGTCAGTATTTAATACAGCTGACAAAATCGAATGTGAAAGTTTATTATTTGTGTTAAGGAAAGATACTTGTCCCTCTAACTTGCATCCCTAGTCAGTAGGAAGATGTTCCTCATTTTTATTCAAAGTTCCTGTTTAAAACATGTTTGAATCTCTGCAGAGCTTCACAGGCGATGGCGTAGTGGGCGGAGTCAGCCCCAACAACAGACTGTATTCCCAGAGCTACCCGTCCATCTACAGTCCGGACGCCACCAGCCAACAGGGCGTCGGGCAGAACGGCAACCGGGAGCGCAGCGCCTCAGAGGTGGAGCGAGGGAGACAGAGAGCCGGGATCGTAGACCTGGAGGAGGAAGGAGAAGAGGCGGAGGAAGAGGAGGAAGACATGGACGAGAGACGACCATATGGGAATGAAAGTGCAGGTGAGGCAGATTGTTTTAGTTCGGACCTGTGAGAAAGGAAATCTTCTCTCAGGAGGAACGGATTTAAAGAAAACTGAAATGTTAATTTCTCAGTAGATTTGAATGTTAAACTTGAGATTATGTTAGGATTAAAGCGTACAGACCTTCACTGAAACCAGAAAATGTTACTGAAGTTAGAGTGAAAAAGCATTTATTAAAAAGTCTACTCTAGTACTGAGTAACTGATCAGATCATCAATCATTTAATATTTAAAAATTACATCATCAGACAGACCAAAATATAAAGTTAACTGGAAATTTTGACATTTTGAAACTGAAAATGACAATAATTTGAATATGAAACAAAAATAAAACGTTTTTTTCCAAATCAGTTTTATTAAATAAAAAACTTATGAAACTTTATTATAAGCTGCTGTTGTGTGTCTGTGTCTGGTGACGTTTTGGTTAAAACATTGTTTTTCATTCAGTGGGTAGGAAATCCAGAAATTTACTCAGAGTAGAAATACCTCAAAGTGAAATTACTCAAGTAAAAGTGAAAAGTGCAACGTAGTATAAATACTTTTTCTTTTTTTTAAAGTTACTCAACTAAATGTAATTGACAAAATGTAACTAGTTACTGTGAGCAGCAGGTTAAAAAACTGAAGCTGAAGAATCTGGGTGGTCATAGACGTCCAAACATTCATGGAAAGTTGAGTGGAAGGATAAAGTGTGTTGGGGGAGTAAAAAAGGCTAAACAGGGTGGTTTGAAAAGTTTTATTCACTAATGTAACATTAGGGCCTTAAAATGTCCTTATTAAATCTTGACATTGGCAGAATATTGACAAAGTTTTGCGCACATTTGTAATGGAAACGCAGATCTTTAAACTCTAGACAGAATGAAAAAGGAGCAAAAGTCTAAAGGAATACTTTGAAAGAAAGTCTGTAGAATCGTCTAACAGACTGTAAAAAGGTAGAAAAACTGAGTGTAAGATATTAAAAAGTCATAATTTTATTGGATACTTTTTATATGTTTTGTTGGTTGCTTCTCTATGTGTCTGTTTTTAAAAACTTGTAATCGGTTTTCAGGCGTTTTCTCCATGGACGAGGACTCTCTTTCTCGTGACTGTGAGCCGTTCTTTGAGTCCGACGGCGAGGAGGAAAGCACCGACGGTAAGAGGTTCATCACTCAGCTCTTCTTCCTCACATACATGTTGGAGTAAAGCGTCGCGTCTTGGTCCTGCCTGCACCAGGATCGCTGAGCGAGGACGCCCCGCCGCCGCCGCGCGGCCTGGCCGTGGGGCAGCACGCCTTCTCGTCGCGCCACGCCCACCCCACGGCGCTGGCGCGCTCGCTGCCCGTGTCCGTCCCCGTGTGGGGCTGCAAGAGCAGCAGAGCCGCGCAGGGAGACAGCGGCAGCGGCGAGCGGGTGAGGATTAATCGATCGCTAAATCTGTTGACAATTACTTCGATAACAGATTAAACACGATTAATCCAATTAATTAATTATTTTGTTTCTTTGATAATAAAAAAATTGGCACATTCTGCCTATTTTTTGTTCTAGCCAGAGGAATAAATAATAATGTATATTAACAATTAAGTTCCTTTTTTTTTCATTAATAAAATTAACATTTTGTTGCCTAATGTGCAACAACTTACCGTTTTTTAAATTTAATCTTAAATGTGTATAGTGTTGGCTTAATGGCTGCTCTAACGCTCAATAACTGGAGTTATTGATCAGTCAGTTACTGAATTAATTGATGCATCTGATTAATCGTGTGCGTTCCAGGCGGGCTGCGCCGACCTGGAGCACATCGCCGCCAGCATGAAGGCCCTGCTGGTCCCCGGCGCCACCGACGGGACGGAGATGTTCGGCGCTCTGCCGCGGCCGCGCCTCAACACGGGCGACTTCTCGCTCAAACACTGAGACGGCGAGCGGAAAGAAACGTGGCGGAGAGGAGAAAAAGAAAAGCCTGGAATGTGTGAATCAGTGTCAAAGCTCGAGTCTGTTTATCGTTTCACGCACTAAAAAAAAAAAATTTAACTGCTTTACAGGGTTGTGAAGAAATGTTACGAACACTAATAACATGTTTAACACTATCTCTATTTCTCCCCAACGACGTCTCCCGTTCAGTTCAGTCAGTAAGATAAAATCCACTTATTTTAGAAAACAAAGCCAACAGTTTGTTTTATTTTTAGCATTTACCGCCCAGCCCGACTCAGGATTATTCACATCAGGGTCTCTGACTCCCAGATTTGCTCTGAAATAATCCAAAGTGATTCTTCTATTAGATTTACCTCAAACGAATCAGTTAGTGAAGATCAGGTGAATTTTACCTCCAACACTAAAACTTCACTTGTTCAATTAGAAGTTGCTGCTTTTGCTTTCATATACGTACTAACTTTTAACACAATAGTTTCTGCTCAGCTTTAGCTATGATGGGTTTCTGAACACTAAGCGAGTATTTTGGTGGTTTTTGTCAGTATTTTTCAACCCAGGTTGATTCAAATGGTCTAAAAGAAAAAGTGGAAAAGCTGCTTCTGATTCTGGAGAAACTTAAATTTTAGATCAGTTTTCTAATGTCGGTACAATTAAGGTGCAATCTGGAATGTTTTGCAAGATTTTGATGAAGAAGAATGCAGCCAAGCGTGCAGTTTTAAGATTTGCTGCTTAACAAACCGAAAATAAAATCAGGTCTGTTCGAACATTTCTCTCACAATGATCTCAAACTCCAGGTTTATGCAACCCATAAACTTTGATTTCACCTCAAATTGAAGTTTTACTCCTAATTTCAATGTGTCTGCTTTGAAGAAATGGGAACTTTACTTTGTAGTAATTTGAAAAAAGTTTGGTTAATTTTTGACAAATACGGAGACGAACTGGTTCACCGTCATCTGTTCATGTAACAGAGTAAAAAAACAGATTTTAACACGAAGCTTGTTGCTTTTGTTGTAAATGTGAGCAGAGGACACCAGCACCTTCTCATTACATGCCTATTTTTTTATTTCACCAATGAATGACTGATTGATGGGATGATTGTAAATCGACTTCATGTTCCAGGGGGATGTTAATGATTTTCTTTTTCCCCATTTGCTCTGGATGTGTTGTTAAAATGCCTGAATGGAAGAGAAACTGACTTTGTTTGCGAGAGAAAGAAAGAGAGATGTGCTAAAAAGTTAGCATCTCAGATATTTCAAACATAAATGTTCCGTTAAATCCTTTTATGTTTCAAATAAAGGAGCAACACCAAGAACAAACGGCTCTGGATGTTATTTAAATGGCCAGTAGAGGGCGGTAACGCACCACAAGAAAGAAAAATCAATGAAAGCATAAAACCCATATCAATATATATAAATATCACTAATTATACCCAGATTGATGTTCTCAAGTCTTTATTTGTGTTACAATTTTTCACTTATAGCCAAACAGAGTAAATAATCAATTTCAGTAACTTTAGAAAAAATATGGTTTTAAGAATAGTTTTGCTTCACTTTTTAATATTTTTGAAGAGTTGTTAATCTTACTGGAGTCAAATTTCTGGTCATGATGAATAAAAAACAATGTTACAGTGAGACCTCTTGTTAATACACATTTAGACTTTATGTGAATAAACAGTAAACAGTAAATATAGTTGCAGGAAGTTCACAATTAAATCACTTTTTCTCACCACAACATGGAGAAGGAAGCATTTAGTGAGTGGAGGAATACTTCTCAGCCTCAGAGCCTCTAAAACAAGGAAACTTTCACTTTGTCTTCACTTTTAATTTGTTCCTTAAAATTAGACATTATTTCTCTACACAGCTGGTGACTCACCTAGCAACGGTTGCTAAGAGAATCTGGTCATTGATGACGTCACAGAGCTTTCTGGGGTTTTTATGCAACAAGTCTGTTACATTCGTTGAGAGAGAGCTGGAGTTTGGTGAGAGAGAGAGCTGGAGTTTGGTGAGAGATTGAGATAGTTTGCGGTTTTAGCTAAATAGTTCTTCAAGTATCCGAGAGTTTGCTTTAGTATCCATTGCAAATCCAAGAAGCCATGAGCCACTTAGAGAATCCAAAGCCTTGTGCGCTCCCGGTTTTTCCTGGGGAGGTGATCGCACCGTTGATTGAAGAGTTTTTTAGGTCCATTTCATCGGCTCAGACCCTGGAATTAGCCATGGGGAATCCTGATTGCAACACCAAGTCCTCCTTGAAGGAGCTGCTTTTAAACTTATTGAATGAATGTGGCTCCTTCATTCTCTGCAATATCCCTGAGAAGGACTTCAGATTCCAAGATGTGGACGCGATCTTGGGAAATGTCCTGCTAACAACATTTACAGACAGTCTTCAGATTACGGGGAAGGTTCATCCCAAGAGTTTTGACTGTTTCAATGACTATTTCATTACATATGTCAAAGAACTGTTGAAATCCGTCTACTCCACGCAAGATCCAGCAACATCTGTGGCCGGCCACAAGTCTTGGTCGGACGCAGTGGATGCAATCCTTCCACTTGCTTTCCAGCTGTTAGAGGAATTGCTAGCGTGTTGCTGTGAAGAACATTATCAGAGAGAACAAAAAGCTGCAAAAGAACAGCAACAGAGAGAAGACCACCCAGGTGCCAGCTCGGATGTTGGTCATTTCCAAACTGGAAATGACCAACATCCAACTGAGGAGGACAACACCACCAAAACTCCACAGAATAGAGGAAACCCAGAATCAGACATCCTGGAGAATGACAGAAATCTGGTTTCTGAAAATCAAGAGTCAGACTTGAAGATGGTAGATGAATTCATTTTGGAGGAACTTTCAAAGGCCACACATGAAAATGATTTGATCTCTAAGGAAAGGGAATCAGATATAAAGATGGTGGATGAATTTATTTCTGAGGAGTTTTCAGATCTGACAACAGCCACCAAAGTTATGATGAAGGAAGAGGAGTCAAATCTGAAAATGAAGGAAGATTTCATCTTTGAGGTGCTGCCAAAGGTCAGGGAAGTGAAAAAGTCAATCTCTGACCAACACCATTTGGAGAACCCAGGAGACTCACTGGATGACCTTCCACCAACTGAAAACCCAGAGTCTAGAGATGGAGCTGCCCCTCTTCCCATTGCACAACTGAAGAACAAAGCAAATGGAATCCAAATGGAGGACCTTGAAAATGACAACAAAGAACAAGGCAGTACAGTTTCAGCGGCACCAGGGGAGGAAGAAACCACAGTTCCAACAGTGGAAAACTTCATTTCAGAGGAATCAACACAGTCCAAAGGCAGAGAATTAGGTGATGCAGAGCAGGAGGCAGTGGTTACCACAAAGGTTGCTGAACCACTGCCAGTCGCAGAGAAGAAGGAGCAGCAGTCATCTCAGGCTCCAATGGCAAGAGGAGCAGCTGGAGATGGAGCTTCTCCTCTTCCTATTGAACAACAGACGAACGAACCTGCTGCAATCAAAATGGAAGACCTTGAAAATGACAACACAGAACTATGCAGTACAGTCTCACTGGCTTCAGAGGATGAAGAATCAACAATTTCAACCGTGGAAGATTCAAGTTCAGAGGAATCGACCCACTCAAAAGACAGAGAGTCAGTTGATGCAGAGCAGGAGTCAGTCGTTGCCTCAAAGGTTGATGAACCGCTGCCAGTCCCAGAGAAGGAGGAACTGAAGTCATCTGAGGCTGTAATGGGAGCAGCTCTCCCAGTGGAGAGCCCAGTGGAGAGCTGCTCCTCTTCAATGGGAAGAGGAGCAGCCGGAGATCCTGCTGCACAACAGAAGAACAAAGTTGATGCAAAGCAGAAGCCAGTAGTTGCCACAAAGGTTGCTAAACTGCTACCAGACACAAAGAAAAAGGAGAAGAAATCATCCATCATGCTGCTTCTTAATGCAGTTCTTATTAAGGTAATCCCAAAATCAAGGTTACCATGCAAGTACGAAGATCTCCAAGCCATCGTAGAGAGGTTCTCTGAGAAAATCTGTGCAGAGGTAGAGGGACAAGATCTGAAGGACATTCAAAGGAATCTGAACAATCTCACCAAGGACATACTGAAAGCAGCCTCCAAAAGAATGGGCTGCTCAAAAAAAGATATTCTATTAATGTTGAGTTTCAACAGTTCAGTGGTAGAGGAGGCATTCATTTCAATTTGCAAAGACAAAATAGTAAAACCAGCCAAAAAATCCAGCCGCATCAGATCTTTCTGGGACTCTACATTAAGATTATTTTCAAGTCCGAATAAATAATTAATCTAGTGATTTATATAAATCACACAGAGAAAAACACCAGAAAGAAAGTTTTATTGACCTAAAGTGCTTTGGCACTCGGACACCGGCAGAAGACGAACGTCGCCGTGAACTTGGATGAGGGACCAGACATAGCACAGAACAAAGACCTTAATGGTGAAAGACAACTTTGGACTTGGCATTTCTTCGCCCGGACATGGGTCATTGATAAAGTGGAAGAAAATGGATGGATGATGGACGGACGGACAGACGACCAGTGCCCGGGCTCGGGCACTGGTGGAAAATGGAGCCTGGGGAGGAAGGAGGCTGGAGGGAGTCTGGAAGATGCCTGGGAGGATGTGACCCTCCTCCTCCTCCCCGTGGAGACTGGGGGAGCAGGAGGGTCGCAGCGCAGCTGAAGCAAAATTGATGGACAGACAGATGGACGACCAGTGCCCGGGCTCGGGCACTGGTGGTTAAGTGGAGCCTGGGGAGGAAGGAGGCTGGAGGGAGTCTGGAAGATGCCTGTGAGGATGAGGGTGGAGACGGGAGGAGGAGGGTCCTCCCGGTATCAGCAGATGGATGATGATTGATGATGCTGGCAGGCAGAAGAGAGTCTCCCAGCTTGAATTTTTGCCAACTTTGGACTTGGCATTTGTTCACCCGGACACGGGTTGCTGATAAAGTGGAAGAAAATGGATGGATGATGGGCGGACGGACGGACAACCAGTGCCCGGGCTCGGGCACTGGTGGTTGAATGGAGCCTGGGGAGGAAGAAGGCTGGAGGGAGTCTGGAAGATGCCCGGTAGGAGGCGACCCTCCTGCTCCCCCGTGGAGACGGGGGAGCAGGAGGGTCGCAGCACAGCTGAAGCAGATGAATGATGATTGATGATGCCGGCAGGCAGAAGAGAGTCTCCCAGCTTGAATTTTTGCCAACTTTGGACTTGCCATTTGTTCGTCTGGACACGTGTCGCTGATAAAGCGTAAGAAAATTGATGGACGGACGGACGGCCAGTGCCCGGGCTCGGGCACTGGTGGTTGACTGGAGCCTGGGGAGGAAGGAGGCTGGAGGGAGTCTGGAAGATGCCTGGGAGGATGAGGGTGGAGACGGGGAGGAGGAGGGTCGCAGCGCAGCTGAAGCAGATGAATGATGATTGATGATGCCGGCAGGCTGAAGAGTCTCCCAGCTTGAATTTTTGACAAGGCTAACATGGCAAGACTGACACTAGAGAGAATCACACAGAGAAAAAGCAGCAGCAGTTAGAAAGTTTTATTGACACAAAGTTCTTTGGCGCTTGGACACCGGCAGAAGACCTGCATGCTGAGAATCACTGTGAGTTTGGATGATCAGCTCAGACCGAAGCTCAGGGTAATCTTCCCCCCAAAACAGGGTACAGTCTGATGGAGCCTTGTTAGACGTGGATGTTGGACAAGGCCTGCAGGCTGATGGCCGGCCGGCCGGACAACGGAGCCAGCGCAGCTGTCCATCTTGACAAAAAGGAGTTAGAATTGCTGAAACACTCTACCACACATCATTTGTTATGTTATTACCTTTTGCCTGAGAGCGGTGAAAATGGGGCCTTTAGGTCTGAGAAAAGAGAATACCAGAGGAGGATGCTAATGATGACCAGTGGCTGGGTTGATGAAAGGGAGTTATGACTGAACGTTGAGGGGCAGTCCAGGCTGCCCGTAATCTCAATATGAGGCCTGGAAATGGCCAACGGGAATGAACATAAATCTTGGATTTTTAAGAAATTTAAGGACCAGGCAGAGCTGAGGGGACTTCAGGAGAGAGGAACGTAGGCATTGAGAGCCAAGCTCAATGATTTAAAAGCATGGTGTGAGAGAGTCATAGATGCAGGACCTGCGATGTCTCTGAGCATTCTGGAACTAATTTACTAGAATGGTATGGTGAACCAACACCTGCTGAGTTAAGCTACATTATGTGATGGATTTAAATTACGTTTTTACCCATTGTTCATCAAGAAAGGACATTTTTATTTATAAATCACATTTCTGGCAACTAGGCAGTTCAAAGAGCTTTAGAAGGAAGTACATAACCTGAACAAAGGCAAAAGGAAAGTCTTAATCTAAATATTGATTCCCCAATAGAACTTCATAGTTCTTATAGAAAATGTCGCCGTTGAAGTGCCAGGGAGCTGACACTTAAATGGCAAGATGATTGAACAAATAGTGAAGGTTAGGACCCTGTCAAAGGTTTCAGAGCTGTGCAGAATTTAGTTACGGTGCGCCATGCCCAGGTGAGGGACCTGATGTTCGAATAGCCTGCAGGAATAGCTGAGTTAATGGCGACTGCTAAATGATGCGACGAGGAAAGCTTGGCATGAGGGTGAACAATAGCTTTAAAGTCACGTTGCCCTTGTGGCGTTTCAAAGGTAGTGATTAAATAAAGGTTTCATTTGTAGCCTGTAGAACATTTTGGCAGCGGGGTAGCTGGAAGTGCCCCATATCCCAACAGAAACGTTAAGTCTTTCTGGGTAATGTCTTTACCCTTTTACTGCCGTAGAACGGAACCAGAGGACCAAATGAACCAGAAGGATGATACGACAGCAGATGTTCAATGTGTCGAGGTGCTGGACCTATCAGAGACTTACGAACCAACAGTGTTTCAGGTTCGTAAGCTGTGCTGCCAGATGGAATGACTTTAGAACTGGTGTTCTGCATCTCCCTGGTTTTAATTAAGATGCTGCAGCAGAAATTAATGCGACTACAGATAGATGCATGGTTATGTTTCTCGAGGTCCTTGAGTGTTTTCATTTTGTACTGAGGGCAATGAGATGAAGTTTGAATTGCTAAGAGAGGAGCATGACTTTATGGAAGTAGATTATAGGAACCTTCAGCCGTCCTGTAAGCCCCCCAAAAATAATTATTTGGAAAACAAGTAAAGCGGGGTTGAATAAGTCAGGATTCCTGCTGAAGCAGGAAACTAGAGCAGGTACGCGAAACCATGAGTCACATCGGGGGATCGTGTTCTGTTGGGACGCCGAATGACTGATCGGCATACATCCAGCACAAACGGATGGTGGCAATTGACAGAAAGGGTGTGGAATGTTTTTGTTGATGTTCTCGTTGACTTCCTGTTGTGGGTGGAGATTTACACAAGTGGGCGAAATCTGCTAATAAAAGGCCACAGGTTGCTCTGGTTTGGCCCGAGCACTGCACTCAGGCCAAACAAAGCTGAAGGCTATGCTGTTTTTCCTTCATCATCAACCAGGATTGCCAGCCCTTTGAAGGGGCAGTGTCAACAAAGGGATTACCAAGAACGCTTTTAGGTAATCAGCCACATGACAGAGAGGTTAGAGATTCGTAAGCCTTATTGCCGGCGATGGTCAGACTGGTTAGCAGTCGGACTATCAAGAAACAGGAGGCTTGTAGATGACTGCAACTGCCTCCGGCAGTAATTATGCATAGAAACTGTGACAAGCATGAGTGACCGGTCATGTATCAAGATAAGAGTTGGCTGGTTTTATCTTGTCGCATGTGCTGAACTGACAGCTTGTGTAGATGACATGGACCTCCTTAATGTGCATGTCTGTGAACTCACTGCTTGTATGCCTCCTTAATGGGAGTTGGAACCACCAGATGATGAGAAAAAGAAGTTGTCATTGGGAACTCTGACTGGCCTGAAAAGAGGATGCTCGTGAAGTTCGGATCGCTGGCTGGGATGAGGCTGTAGAATTAGAGTGAGCCAGCGAGAAAGCTATGAGAAGAAAAATGCATCCAAAATATTTAAGAATGGCTTGGCCCTTGTAGTCAGGTCATTCCAAAATCACTTAAAAAGTTCTATTGGGCCAAGTCAGAAAAAAAGCAATAAATACAACTTATTGAAGTTTTTTGCTTTTGTTTGCAAGGCGATCGACAAGCCCTTATAAAATTACACAGGGAACCGGTTCTAAAACCAACCAGTGAATACAACATATTTAAAAGTTTATTGCACATGGAGGTCACAGTGGCACATTGTTACGAAGTCAGTGTTATTAGCTAGCACTCGCTAGCTCTGTGTTATTAGCTAGCACTCGCAAGCTCTGTGTTATTAGCTAGCACTCGCTAGCTCTGTGTTATTAGCTAGCACTCGCAAGCTCTGTGTTATTAGCTAGCACTCGCAATCTCTGTGTTATTAGCGAACAATTGCTAGCTTTGTTAGTGAGTGTATTAGCACTCGCAAGCTCTGTGTTATTAGCGAACAATTGCTAGCTTTGTTAGCGAGTGTATTAGCGAGCACCCGCTAGCGCTGTCTTATTAGCTAGCACTCGCTAGCTTTGTTTTATTAGCTAGCACTCGCTAGCTTTGTTTTATTAGCTAGCATTTGCTAGCTCTGTGTTATTAGCTAGCATTCGCAAACTCTGTGTTATTAGCTAGCACTCGCAAGCTCTTTGTTATTGGCTAACACTCGCTAACTTTGTGGCATTAGCGAGCACTCGCTAGCGCCGTGTTATTAGCTAGCACTCGCTAGCTCTGTGGTATTGGCTAGCACTCACTAGTTTTGTGTTATTAGCTAACACTCGCTAGCTTTGTGCTATTAGCTAGCACTTGCTTGCTCTGTGTTATTAGATAGCACTCGCCAGCTCTGTGTTATTAGCTAGCATTCGGTAGCTCTGTGGTATTAGCTAGCACTCGCAAGCTCTGTGTTATTCACTAGCACTCGCTAGCTCTGTTTTATTAGCTAACACTCGCTAGCTCTGTGTTATTAGATAACACTCACTAGCTTTGTGGTATTAGCAAACACTCACTAGCTTTGTTATTAGCTTGCACATGCTAGCTCTGTGTTGTTAGCTAGCACTTGCTAGCTCTGTGTTATTAGTTAGCACTCGCTAGCACTATGTTATTAGCTAGTAGTCGCAAGCTTTGTAATTAGCTAGCACTCGCTAGCTCTGTTTTATTAGCTAGCACTTTCTAGCTCTCTTATTAGCTAGCACTTGCTAGCTCTGTGTTATTAGCTAGCACTCGCAAACTCTGTTATTAGCTAACACTCACTAGCTTTGTGGTATTAGCGAGCACTCACTAGCTTTGTTATTAGCTTGCACTCGCTAGCTCTATGTTATTAGCTAGCACTTGCTAGCTTAGTGTTATTAGCTAGCACTCGCTAGCTCTGTGTTATTAGCTTGCACTCACAAGCTCTGTTGTAATTAGCTAGCACTCGCTTGCTCTGTTTTATTAGCTAGCACTCTCTAGCTCTCTTATTAGCCTGCACTTCCTAGCTCTGTGTTATTAGCTAGCACTCGCAAACTCTGTTATTAGCTAACACTCACTAGCTTTGTGGTATTAGCGAGCACTCACTAGCTTTGTTATTAGCTTGCACTTGCTAGCTCTGTGTTATTAGCTAGCACTTGCTAGCTCTGTGTTATTAGCTTGAACTTGCTAGCTCTGTGTTATTAGCTTGAACTTGCTAGCTCTGTGTTATTAGCTAGCACTTGCTAGCTCTGTGTTATTAGCTAGCACTCGCTAGCTCTGCGTTATTATCTAACAATCGCTAGCTTTGTGTTATGTGGGCCTACCTTGCCAATTTCCCGCTCGACAGTATTTGTAGGTAAAAGTGTTAATTCATCAGTGCATTTCAGTTCATTTTTCCAATTAAATAAGAATTTTATTCTAGTGGTGGGCAATGAATTGCACATATCCATAACATAAATAAGAAGATCACAAACTAAATCAGCTGTTGAGACCCACAAACATTTCCCCAAAACACAGCTTTAGGTTCCAAAGTCTGCCTGAATGATTGGTAGGAAATATACCAGAAGTGTGTTGATTTCTTCAGGAAATATGTCAGTGAAGAGCAACTTGCTGAGGAACTTTTAACTAAATATTAGTGATGGTCTTTGGTTTGATCTTGTTGTCACTAAAGTTGCATGTTTTCACTCATTCCAACACAGAAAAAAAGTCAGTTGAGTGTTGACTTCATTCTGACACGGTGAAGAAGACTAGTTTATTGACTACATTCAGGACAATTAAACAGGGTAAAAGTAATAAAAACACCCAACTTTATCTTGTCTAACTTTAATTAACAAAAACAAATGAAAGTCTGAAGGTGTTTTTATCCATTCAGAGAAAACAAAAACTGCAAACGAGTCTCCAAGTATTCAGTTGTGCTTCAAAGCTAGTTTTTTCTCCAATCACAATTAAATGAACACTTTCTGGTAAAAACCACTGCTGCCCCATTCCAACAACTATGGAAGCCCATTTCTGCCATGAACCAAAAAATAAAAGCCAAACAAGAAGTCAAATTTTGAATTTTATAATCACAAAAACAAAAATAAAAAGACTTATAAATGTGACTTTTAAATTTATAATTTTACAAGTTACATTTGTATGAGTTAAAGCTCTTAATTTTACAAATTTTAAAATCATAATTATAAGCACAAAAGTCATAATTTGTGAATAAAAGTTATTTTTAGGAGAAAAGTTATAATTTCGAGTTTTAGTTAAAATTATGAGAAAAAGTAATCATTTAGAGCTTTTAAAGTCATAATTACAAGAATAAGGGTCAAACTGATAAAAATACAGACAGAGAAAAGTCATAAGTATGAGTGTTGAAGTCATAATTATGAGAATAAAAGTCATAATTTCGAGATTTAATGTCATAATTTGCAAATAGTTTCTCTTAGGGGGGTTACTCCAGTCTATCAAAAATTATGACTTCCTGCAGGAGTTTGTGTTTTCATTTTTGGCATGGATGGGCTTCCATTGAAATCCCTTTCAAGTGTCACTGATCTTTTTTCCGGATAAGACAGAAGGAATTTGTTCCGATCCAGAACCCGGGGAACATTCTCTCCTCGAATTTGGCTTTGTACTTGTGGATCAGCCGCACCTCCTTCTCGGAGTCTCCCTCCACCGACAGGAAGGAGATGATGCCGGCCGGCAGGTCGATGTAGACGCCCACGGTTGGGGATGGAGGCAGCTGGATGTCGATGTTCTCGCCGTTGTGCCAGACCTGGTAGCAGGAACCGGACCAGCCGACCCCCCAGGAGCCTTTGTTCTCCCCGAGACCGCAGGGCTCCTCCTGGGTTCTCCGGGGCGCGCTCTCCGCCACCACGCCGATCACCACCCAGCCGTTGTAGTCCACCTCCCAGTAGGCTCGGACGCCCATCAAGCCCTCCTTACACAGCACCTGCAACGGGAGACATTCGTGAAACCCGCAGCGCTCCGCTCTACGGTGGCCTGCAGAGGAGGAAAGAAAAAGCTACAGAAAATTTACACAAAAAATGTTTTGATTAACCTTTTCTAGGAACTTTTTCTGGAAAAACTCTAGAAATTTGCTAGAACAAATTGAAATATTCAGATTGATCTCAGAAATGTTCTACAAAAAAATACATTTCTGAGTTTGAAAAGTCAAAATCACTGAAAAAAACCTTCAAAATATAAAAAAGTGTAACATTAAGATTTATTTTAAAAGTCAGAACTTTTGAAACTCAGACAATTCCAAGTTTTTTCTGGAAAATGTTTAGAATAATCTCAAAATCTCTAAATTTTTCCTAGAAATTTGCTCCCTTTTTTCAGAATTCTGGAACTGCTACAGGTCAACTTCCCAGTCAAAAAAATCAACTGAAACTTCCTCCAAAGTCTGAATTCTTACGGGGAAAGTTGTAGCAGCTCTACTAACCTCAGTTATTTCAACATGGCCGCTCCTCGCGTCAACTCATTAAATACGTTTGAAACGCATTTAATTCACAAGACACACATGTAAAAGTGCGTCTAAAACCAATCTTACTTGGTTTAAAGTAACTCTAAACTGAACCAATCAAAAGCAGTGTTTGATTATGGCCTTTCGTAAATCAATGTTAATGGGCGTCGCCATGTTGTGACCTTTGGCCTCCGACCTGTGGTGAGTCCTGGTATCTTTCAGGCCTGTTGGGATAAGGGCAGACTGCGTCCGACGTACGAGCCACTTTGGTGCTGCCCTCAGAAATCCACAGCAGCTTCTGTGCTGTTTTGTCATTCAGAGAGATGGGGAGCCAGTCTGAGGAGGTAGGAAAATAACTTAAACGCGAAAATGTAGCTAAAACATGGACGTTCTTAAAGGTGACCTATTTTGTTTAAGGGCCTCTTGTCACTTTGAATCCAAATAAAGTGCTTCTGGCCACGCCCCCCAAACTCAAAGTTTATAGTCGGACGTGAAAATGGCTCTAAAGAGATGCGCAATTATACAACCATACACCTTTGAAAAGCAGAAGTGGATCCTCCTGCACAACCAACAAGATTGCAGCAAGTGGTTTCCACATGATAAGTCAACAATGAATCACATGTATTTTCCTGCAATTTATTGTAGGGGTTTTTGAAACTTATGAGGGATTTTTTACAACTGTTGAGTTCTTTTTGCTTTATTTCAAGTGTACTGGGATATTTGCACTAGAAACTAGGCCAACGACACTTTCTGAGATTTTGTGTTTTTGCAGTGTCGGTATAAATAACGGACATTTAAAAGCTTTAGAAAGCCTTACATTTCATTAAGTCAGCTCTGGTAGTTGGTTCGGGGATATTTGGCTCATACGGCGGCAGCTTTTCTAGAGCGAGACAAAGATGTGTTTATTAGCATTTACCAGGATGAGTGAGTCCAAACAAACAGAATTTGGTGATTTACCTTCTGGAGCGCTGCTTTCTTTTTTCCCTATAGATTTCAAAACAGAAAGCAGGATTATATTGCAGTCACTTTGAGCACATAACATTTTGTCTGCAGTTGCAAACTTTTCTTTGGCTCATTTGTCCATATGCTGAAGAAATACTTCTGGATTATTCTTAAAACGTACATTAACACATTTATTTATATGGATTAAAACACTCCTTCATATAAGAAGGCCTACTTTCCTAGACAATGTTATAAAAACGGACATAATGTAAGTAGAAAACTGTGTATGACTGGTGGGACTGTTGGCTGGTAGCTACCATCAGTACACCTTCTAGTAGATTCATCCAGGACAAAAAAAACTCATTTTTATAATAAAAACATCTTTTATGATATTAACGAAATGAGTTATCTGACTTTACAACATTGTATATGTTCATGAGAAAAATTTATATTCTGTCTTTTCTCACATTTGATTATTGATTTCTGCGCACCGGCGCATACGTTCAATTTTTTTTCACTGGCCGTCCAGCAAAGCAGTTAAACTACTTTTATCTTTATTTCTTGTTACTGTCTTTAGATTTGAAACTATGACAACAATGAGAAAAACCCCCGACCTGGAGCTATTTCTGTTAGCAGAATCAACTCACTCACTCTTCCGTTACCTAGCAACTCACTCACTCTTCCGTTACCTAGCAACTCACTCACTCTTCCGTTACCTAGCAACTCACTCACTCTTCCGTTACCTAGCAACTCACTCACTCTTCCGTTACCTAGCAACAGTCTGCTGAGTAACTGGCGCAGCAGCAGTTTAAGGTTTACCATCCATTCCTCACAAGTACTTAGAAATAAAAAACTGAGAAAGCTGTGGATATAACAGGAAAGTCACGTCACCAGTTTGGCAGAAATTTAGATAATTAAAACAAAAAAACTAATTGTCAATATTGACCGATGATAAAACACATACGTTGTGATCTGTTTTCCAGCTCTAACCAGAGGAAAAATGGCATCTTGTCTCTATCTGTGAACGTTCCTGTCTGACATGTGTTCTTGTTTATCCGAGGAGATGATTGCAAACTTTTTAAATAAGAAACCACTTGATACATAAAACCGTCACATTAACAGAACGTACGGAGACACCATGTTCCGAATGCTCAACATTAGAAGAGGCAAAGGTCGACGGTGGCGCGACAGAAAACAGGCGAGCCAGACACGGATGACCTTGTCAGTGTCATTTGACCGCGCCCTCTGTTCATTAAATGAGACAACGAAGAAGAAAGAGAGAAAACGGCGAACAGCGCAGACGGGTCAGGAGTGAGACGTCAAGCCTGTGGCGAGCTGGAAGACTGAAAATATCCAGGATGTTCCACAGAGCAGCAGGAAGCCCAGCCGGGATAAACTGACTCCATGACGGATGGCCTGACATCGCCGCAATAGAGACATGAAGGACACGTGGCAGGGAGGCATGAGGATATTTAAAGGAACCGGCTCTTTAAAAGGGATAAACTTTGGTACAATTCTGCGTTTGAACGCTGCAAAAATACAAAATCACATGGTTACAGTGTTTTTATGTTTATTTCTGTCCGATGTTTTCTCACTTCTAACTGCAATTTGTCTCCACAGTCCAAGATTTTATATGACATCTCCTGTAGTTTTAATAACTATTTCTACACTGTAAAAACATGAAACCTTACCAAGTATTTTGATCTGTTTTCCACTGCAAATACCTTAATATTCTTATAATAAAATAAAACTAACTGACAACTAACTTTTCAGCAAGGTGTAGAATATTTAGGTCAATAATTCCTTGTTATTGATGAGAAACTACCAGTGCATTAACATATTTGCGCTAGAAACACGACCACAATGCCCTGTAAGATTTTGTGCTTTTGCAGTGTTGGAAGACGTTTGATGTTAAAACCTCTGAACACTGCAAAAACACAAAATCTTACTGAGTATTTTGGACGAGCCTGTAGTGCAAATATCTTATTACACTTTAAATAAGACAAAACTAACTGACAAGCAACTTTTCAGCAAGGCATCGGAGCTTGTTTGAGTAAACATTGTTGTAATATTGATAAAGTTCCAGTTCCATTGATTATTCCACTTGTAACATGAGAAAATGTCTCACGAGGAAAATAACCTGCCACTCCATCAAATACTTTATTAAAATCAACATGAAGGAATTAATTACCTAAATCTTTTGCAGTGTTGAAATGTTTTTGACCATATGACCTTTGAACTGCAACAACACAGAAGCCATTTTGTGTTTTTGATCTAGTTTATAAAACGCTAACCCAGCCGGCCAATCGTGATGGAGCAATGCTTATGTTGCTAGGTAACGGGGCTGAGCTTGGCTGGGGTTGCTAGGTAACGGGGCTGAGCTTGGCTGGGGTTGCTAGGTAACGGGGCTGAGCTTGGCTGGGGTTGCTAGGTAACGGGGCTGAGCTTGGCTGGGGTTGCTAGGTAACGGGGCTGAGCTTGGCTGGGGTTGCTAGGTAACGGCACAGCGTCCATTGAAGGTGACTTAACTGCAAAAAACCAAATCTTTTTTTTTTCTAGCTTCTCGTCCCGATGTCTGAGTTGGGTTAGTAAATTCATAAAATTGATTTTTAAAAAGTTCTGGTTCCACCGGCAGATCATTTCACAAAACATTTTCTCCACGTTGCACTAATCTGCCAGGTGAACTTTTCCACTTATATTCAGGGGTTATTTACATAAAACAAACTCCTATATTTTGCTGAAAAGTTAGTTTTTTTCTTATCTCTAGTGTGCTTCGATATTTGCCCAAGAACCGAGACTTAAAAACACTCGTGTTTTTGTTTTGAACATATTCTGACGGATTTTGTCTCAAATTAACAGTCCGAAGTCACAAAAGGTCAGTCGCGGCTCCTTGGATAATTTATGGGAGTTTTCGGTCTTGGACAGCCGGGCCAGCGGACTTTTTCCTCTCCACGACTCCGGTCTCATTGGGACGGAGCGACTCGTCTGGGCAGATCGGTTTCAAAACGTCCCACTGAGACAGCAAGATCAGAGGGTCGGGACATGAGGGCCAGATCTGGTCTCATCCCCTGGTGTTTTTATCTGGTGTCAGGTCTTACCGGCTGGAAAAATGGAACAAAGGTGCGGGGGGAGAAATTTCATCCTTCAAACTGACTTTCTCATAAAATAAATCAACAAAATTCTGACGCTATAAATCACTTTGTGTTACCTTGTGCTTCAATCAAGCGGCCATAAATAACTCCGATATGAGCTTTTGCATTTTGTTACTTGAATTACTGTGTAGCATTTCACACTTCATTACTGCAGCAGCAGGAGGATGGATTAGTAACAACTGGGCTGGAGGCTCTAGGTGGCGTGGGTTATGTCAGCTGTTAGGCATGGACTGGAAGTGAGAAGAAGAAAGGGTCAACAAAACATAAAAATGTTGACTTCAATCTCAGAAACCTGTCAAATCCAAACAAATAATCCAACATACTTAGATTTATGTCAGTTATGTTGTTAGCATACAGAAATAAACACGTTTGTGTTTTTCCTTCTTGGATTTGTCAGCCAGAACGTGATCCACTGAAAGTCTGTTCCGATTTTATTCGGTAGACTTGAGTTTCAAGATTAGATTACGTGATGGTGCTTAAACGGCTAAAGCAATTATGATTCTGAGGAAGAAAATGTCAGAATTCTGAGAAAAGAATCAGAATTTTGAGAAAAATGTTGAGATTCTGAGGAAAAAAGTCATGTCGGAAAGATGGAATTTTGAGAAAGAATTTTGGGAAAAAGTCAAAATTCAGATTAAAAAATAATTGAGAAAAAGGTCTGAATTTTGAGAAAAATGTAAAATTCTGGGAAAAAGTCAACCCAGAGAAAAAACTGAATTTTGAGAAAAAGTCGCAATTCTGGAAAAAAAAAAAGTCAGAATTCTGATAAGTCAAAATTCAAAAAAGAAACAATTGAGAAAAAGTCAGAATTTTGAGGAAAAAGTCTGCGCTCTGAGATCAAGGTCAGAATTTTAATTTGTTTCCCCAGTGGCCTTCATCCTCTTCTGCAGAAACAAGACATCTTCAAAGAAAAGCATCTGAAAGACGCATGGAGTGGTCATGTTGCAACAGGTCAGGATTACCGAAGGCGAATAAAAAGGCGATGTGACACTGAGACGGCCGCTTTCTCAGTAGCAAAGCCACACAGTTTGTTGACGTGATTAATGGTCGGGGAAACACTGGCGTGACCTGAGGTGACGACGGCTGTTTGGCTGGGAGCTGGACTGCCAGGCCGACGGTATGAAGACACTAAATGACGGCAAATAAACAACCCAATAAAACTGGTAATAAACAAAGTGACGAGCAATAAATCAGTGTGAACCCGGGACGGTTAATGTCAGAAAAACAAAGACACCCCAGTGATCCGACATCTGAGCCTGGTGGCGACATTTTAAATACTCAGAAACACGAAGGAGCAAAACGGCTTTTATCCTGAAATGGCTAATCGTGATGAATCAATAAGTGAAATAATCAACTAATTTAGTAAATGATTAATTGTTGACTGGAGCATATGGACTAAAAGAGGCTATTTGCTGAAAAAACTGCATATTCAGAGCAGTAATTAATCCAAAACTATAATATTTGTAGATATATATGTATATATTTACATATATATATGTATTACACTTAAAATAACACATTTGTCTAAATATTTTTTAGTATTTTAGCCAAAACTAAACTGGCTAATCTGGCAGTTTTAGTTTCACCTGGTCCAACTAATACTGTTTCATTCATAAATATTAAGGAGTTATTGACTTGAAACAAACTCTTATATCTTTCTGAAACATTATTTATAAGTTAGTTTTGTCTTTTTTAAAGCTAAGATATTTGACTATATGGAAAATACTTATCAAGTTTATATTTTTCTGTGTAAAGAGTTACTAAACTACAATAGATAGTGTTGAACTAAAGAAACTAATTTCATTTTTAATTGAGAAAACATCAGAAAGCATTAAAATAAATATAAAACACTTAAAATATATGTTAAGACACACGGAAAGACAGTATTAAATTTCAGATGTGTTATGGAGACGCATTAAAATTGAATTAGAAATGCTAACGAAACAAAACAAATTGACTTAATATGTGTAATGCACTGCAAAAACCAAGTATTTTGGATTAGATTATAGTGAAAATACCTCATTACACTTGAAATACGACAAAACTAACTTGCAAATAACTTTTCAGCAGCAACAGTGAAATAATCTGCCAGCAAATCTAGAACATTTTATTAATATTCAAGATTTATTTACTTAAAATAAGCCAGGATATTTTGCTAGTTTGTTTTGAGTTTTTTTTTTATGTGTAATAAAATATTTGCTCCATAAACTAGACCAAAATACTTGGTATGATTTTGTATTTTTGCAGAATAATGTGGTAAAAATAGTAATAAGCGGGGATGATTGGGAACCAGTTGGTTCAGTGGGACTCCATTCTTACCTGCTTTCTTGGGGACCGGCATGGTTCTGTTGGGTTCTGGCGGGCAGCTCTTGTCAAAGTGCTTCCTGGTAACCCCAAGGCTCATCTTTATCAACTTCTGATGAGTGAGGAGGGGCAGACTGATGAGCCGTTTTTTGTCGGATCGGATTGAACTGTCCCAAAAAAAGGACGATCCCGTCACTTGAAACTCGTGATACTTTTTACTGGGAACCGGGCTGAAGTACCGAGGACATCCCAACCATTCCAGCATGTTTGCATACACTCGCACTGAGCATGTGCAGGAGGAACACGCCTGCCTCGTATTAAATGAGATGATAAATCGATGTGTTTCTTCAAGACAAATGAGGGTGAAAAAACCTGCAGCGCTGTGCCCTTTGCAGTCCTTTTAACTGAGAAAGAATGGCCGCTAACGATAAACTGATCCCGAATCCAGATGCCGGGTCGTGGGGTTATTTTCTGTTTGTAGGGTTTGAGCCGTCACTATGTGAGAAGGAGGCCAGCTTCTCACTGGGGAGCTGTCAGCGCTCCCAGATCCCATCCATCAGGAGCTGCTGCCGTTGTGCCCTGGACTTCTGACTGGGAACAAACTGTACCAACAGATGTTATATGGGAGCCAACAGCTGGAGGACGGTCTTCACCGTACAGATTGCCCTGATTCTATCACTTTTCTGCCTTAAAGGTCACCTGCTATTCTGCCCCTTAAACAGGTTGGAATAGGACTTTACAAAACATGTTCATTGCATTTCTTTTTTTCACAAAATCATTCTCAAATCATGAGATCTAGTTCATTATGAGCTGTTTTGGGTCGTCTTGTCATTTTAAATCCAAATAAGCTGATGCTGCCCCTCAACCCCCCCAACCAACCCTCTAACACAATGTTTACATTTGATGTGAAAATGGCTGCAAACAGATTAGCAATTACACCAACATATAGCTTCGAACAGCAGCCATTGTACAGCGAATACAGCAGTAAAACCAGCTGACCAAACATTCTGGAGTTCCGTTCAGGTTGCTAGGGTAACGGGGCGGGGCTCGACTGGTGTTGCTTGGTAACGAAGAAGTACGGAGAAATGTCACTGAACACAAAATGTTGACCTCATTTCTAATATCTTAGTCTTTTGAGATAAGACTAAAATATTTGCATCTGTTTAGCGAGATATGAGAGCTTCATTTTTGTAAATAATTCTTTAACATTGATAAAAAATAAAAAAAAAAATTATTTCCACTGGCAGATTATTTTTACTTATATCCAGACAATTTTCCCATGTTATAAGTGAAATAATCTACCAGTTTAACTATTTGTTTTTCATCAACATGAAGAAATTATTCACTTAAATCAAGCTCCAGTATCTTGCTAAAAAGTTCCTGCTATGTTTGGTTTTGTAATAGAAATTAGATTTTGTGTATTTGCAGTGTGGAGCTCCGTTTGGGTCGCTGGGTTGTTTTTAAACGCTTGGGCTGCTTTTAGAGGCAGTTGAAACCCAAATAGAAGAACAAAAATGTGCCTGCAAGGAAATGTCCCTGATCAGAAGTAATGCAGAAACAAGCTAAAAGCATCAGGGACTAAAACCTACTGATGAGTTGAAAGCAAGTGAAAGTTTCATCTTTGCTTTCACACCTACATTTTCCATATTTGATGTGATAATTTGATAGTAGTGAAGTTTGTGCAGAACAGAGGGAACCACAACAGTATTCATTGAACTGAGTCCTACAGACTCAGTTCAATGTGGGACCAAAATTTCAATATTTGTTACATTTTCAGCTGCTGCACTTTGCTTTAACTCTATTGTATCAAACAATCCAGATTGATTGAAATATTTGTTCCCCTTCTCGCCTGTGGGGACGCAGTACCCAGAACCACTGAAGGAAACGATACAAAAACCTCAGAAAAAGGCACTGATCACAACATCCTTGTAAATAAAATGGAGTGGTGTTTTTCCTGCTATATGTGCTGTACAATGGCTGCTGGAAAACACAGCCATTGTCTTCCGAGTTCTGGACTCTCAAGTTTGTTTTGGTTGTATTTACCCAGAATGCCTTCCTCTGTTGTCCACTTCCTGCTTTTGGGGCGGACTTTGGTCCACTTGATGTCCACATATGCATTGTGAACGCACTAAAGTTCACTTGAACTGAACCGAGACTGAGTTTTGTAGGCAGACCAGAGTTTGCTTATTTGGTTCGATTATGCATTCACCCCTTCCCAAATGAACTAGACTTTCCAGAAAAATTAACTGGAGTTCAATTAAAGCGACCTCAACAGAGCTGGTGTGAATTCATTCTAACATTACAATATGGGTTCTGTGTGAGGGATGAAATATCACCACGGGTCTTTCCTACTGTCAGCAGCTTAGTTCAAACTGTTTTGTTTCAGAGCCTCTTGGGAACTTTATCAAATCCTCAACAATCCCAGACTGGTGCTGCATAACCTTAAAGACTTGTACTGCATGACATGTTAATATGATGAGGCACTGGTGAAAGATATAGCAACACGCAGGGAATACAATGTGTGGAAGGCGAAGGAGACCTGCTGGGCGGCTTTTAATAGGCTTTCAATAAGACGTCTCCTTGTAATCCTCGTACTTTCTTTCTCACATGACTAAGAGGTCAGCGACTTTCACCTTCTCACTTGTCTTGAAGTGGAACTGAGTCATTGGGAGGACTAGATCCAACCAGTTCCAACCAGTTCCAACTAGATCCAACCAGTTCCAACCAGTTCCAACTAGATCCAACCAGTTCCAACTAGATCCAACCAGTTCCAACCTGTTCCAACTAGATCCAACCAGTTCCAACCAGTTCCAACCAGTTCCAACTAGATCCAACCAGTTCCAACCTGTTTCCAACTAGATCCAACCAGTTCCAACTAGATCCAACCAGTTCCAGTCGGTTGTAACTGGTTCCAAACAGCTTCAATTGGTTCCAATCAGATTGAGGTCTGGACTTTGACTGGGCCATTGCAACAACTTAACTCTATTGTTAGCAGCTGAAGACAAAGACAGGAAATCGTTGGCGGATTATGTTTTTTAACGACTTATTGCGTGAACAAACTTATTTATGTCTGATTTTAATCACGATTTTATATTTTGGAAACATCACAATTGCATAATTTGTCTTTTTTTGACATTATTGAAATATTAAAGTTTTGCGCTCATTTGTAATGGAAATACAGATACTGCAAAACGTAACAACAATGCTCACCTGCAGCGGCGTCATCAGAGAATTTGACTGATTAAAACTACCCTGGCAGTGGTTAAAACCCTTTTTTCTTATTACAAAACCTGGTTTTAGTTGGAGTGAATGAGCCACTGATCATTAAGCGTAATGATCTCTCAGCACCTTTGAGCAGATTGACACCTCCAACAAAATGAGATTATTCTGCGACTAAAGACAACATGAGCAGATTTACAGCGTGGAAACGACAGATCAAATTAACTCTGCCAGCTCACTTTTAGAGAAACATGAGCCTCCAAAGTGCCTACTAATCACAAGATGTCAAAGGAGAGGTGTGTGAACCGCCGGGTCTGCCTGACACGTGGAGTCATGCTGACTTTGGTCGCAAAGCAACTGTGATTTATGTCACCGCATTGCAGCCGGCATGTTTCCCCCCTTCCCTGCGCCTCAAGTCGCACCATTTATCTTTTGTGACAATGAAATATGCACAGATATTAAGTCCTCAAGACTGCAGAGAAAGTGACGTGTAAACATTTTAGGGAATAAATATAGTTCATTCCCTTCAGCTGAGGGTTTGTATACAAGGAAAATTCAATAAAGCTCAAACATAATTGAGAATTGTAACCTTTTCTCAGAGTTTGCACGTCAATGTCAGAATTTTGATGTTTTTTGTTTTTATAATTCTAACTTTAATGTTAAAATACAGACTTTAATCTCAGAATCCTCACTATTTTCTCAGCATTTATAGAACAAATATAGCTTGTTTCCAGCAATAGACGGTTTGTGTGGAAGGAAAATGTAATTTAGTTCAAATTAAATTGAGAACTCACATTTTTTCTCAGAATCAGAGTTGCTTAAATTGTTTATGCAAATTCAGGCAAATATAGTCTTAAAACTCAAATCTAGCAAATAAATTTGGGACAGGCTTTTGGTGTGGATCAATTATAGGGTAACAATCATATAGAAAGAAACAGTTATGTGATTATTTTCATATACCAACAACACTTTGGGATGCTTGGATATTTATTTGGACTTTGACAAAATTAGAATTCTGAAGCATTTTTATTTGTGGCCCCAATCTTCTTCCGTAGGTTTGTATTGATAAATCTACCGAAACCCCTGAAAAGGAGGAGGAGCAAAAAGATTTACTTGATAAAAATGAACACAAAAGTAATATAATGCCATAACAATGTAAGAAACATTTGTGAAATAAATTTTAAACGTCTAAGCCTGAAATTGGAAGACATTTTAAATATCCAAAATAAATAAATGAAACAACAGAAACAAATAAACTGAACAGCTCATAGCAGCCCACTGCAAAAACGCAAAACCTTAGTAAGTACTTTTAGTCTAGTTTCTCGTGTGAATATTTTACACTTAAAATAAGACACTAACTTACAAGTAACTAATCAACATGTTATAAGTAAATAATTCTTTAATATTGATTTTTAAAATGCTAATTTTACTGGTAGATTATTTTACTTAGAACACTTTTCCCATGTCATAAATGAAATTATCTGAAATTGAACCAGTATGTTTTTATCTGTGGTCTAAGTAAAATCTTATATGACTTGTTTTTTCAGCCTTCCCGGTTCTGACAGCAGAGGCGACGAGTGGGTTTGGTCCCGGAGGAGCACAAGGAACAGAGTGAGTCATTCTGACAAAGATCTTTCTGGTGATTAGAAGAGACGCAGCTGAAGCTCCAAACTGAGCCTCCCAAAATAAAAGGATTTTCCTCACAGTTGGAGGTGTGGACTAAAAACAGCTGGAGACGGAAAAACGAGGTGATGTAATGTTGACACAGGGATCATCCCTGAAGTACAGAGACGGATCCAGTCAGCTGGTCCCAGTGCAACAAATGGGAGACGCCCACTAGCAACGTTTCCCTTTACCTTAAAGTTGAGCAATTTGACATTTTGAAAATAAATTGGCTTAATAGAAACACATCACTTCTGAAAAAAAAAGTATTTTTAATGAAAACTTTTTCAAGTAGGATTAAATTATTTTAGAGGATTTCACAAAACTGCACAGAAAGCACTTTTTTCATATCATACGAGTCCACAGGATGTCACTACTGGCAGAAACAACAAAGAAGACGTAGACAGGAAGTGGCTGGAGGATGATGGCGCTGCATGTTTTTAATGACTTATTGCATGAACAAACTTATTTACGTGATTTAAATTCTGTTTCTTATTGAAAGGAAACACAGCAATTGCATTTTTTCGACATTAGCAGAATATCAACAAAGTTTTGCATACATTTGTAATGGAAACACAATGTTTCTCTAATATATCTTTTACAAAAACATTAATTTAATGAATACTGAATTACAAGTGATATAAAAACTGAAGATAAGACTTTTCATATAAATCGCAATAAAAATTAAATTTTGGCGAGGAATAAGGGTACCTTCAGATTTATTTCCACTCGAAATGGCTAAAGTCAAAATATGAATGAATTTGCATACAGTCATCACTACATTTTTATATAGTTACAAGTCAGCTCTATATAATTTTTATTTTACAGAAAAACTTCAAGCTTGATAGTCAAAAAATATGACGGCAACATCTCCAGCAGAGGGCGCTAAAAGCATCGTTTTGATTAAATTATCAATTGTTTAATTCTAAGATTAGGCAATTTCTTATTTAATTTATACAGAACAGCTATCTTCTGGTCATATCAGATTATACTTTCATAAAGACTTTAGAAGTTATTAAAGGCTTTATTTTGCATCTTTTATTCCCCTTTAAGTACAAGTTTATCAATAAAGCAGATTTAAAAAACACTGGAATGTTAATTTTACAGAACAACACGAATCTGTAGTGAAATAAATAAAGAATAAAGACAAAGTAATAAATACTTTATTTTCCACATTAGTAGTAAAAGTGCAGTCACCTGCGGGTCACAAAGTTTCCTTTTTACTGTACAGATTTCAGATGCACAACAAATATGTTCCTCCTTAAATAGCTTTATGTACAGCAGATAAAAACTGAGAATCATTATTCAGTGAATGATACCGGAAAACAAACAGTAGATCATCGACCTCCTCCGTTGGCGGCTCCACCACCAGAGCCGCCACCTGATTGGTCCTGGGCCCCTGACATCATCAGGAAAAGAACGAGAGGCACGATGTACATCCACTGCAAGAGAAGAAAAACAGACCTGGTTTAAATAACTACTATTATTTACATAGAATTAACTGTGATCACTTGCATGGATTTGGTAAAAGTTGCTGATTTATTTCCTCCCAGGTAAGATCAGATTTATTTCTCAACAGAAAAAGAAAATATTAAAATATTCCAGGAGGGTTAGAGACTAGAGAGTCAAACACCAAAAACTTTTAGGCTCCACTAACTTTCTAAAGGTTTGGATTCAGTCGATTTTTAGAAACTATCAGCCTAAAATGTATTTGGTTTTAGACTTTTGAGAAGTCGAAGAGAGGAAAAAGAAGGAAGAAGTCGAAAAACTACAGTTTGTGGTTAAACACAAACGGAGGAGAAGAAGGAGGAGGAAGACGAAGAGAAGGAGGAAGAGCCACAAGTAAGGAAACTGTACTTCAGTGGGAATCAGCTCTGCTCTCTGCCGCCCCCTGCTGGGGGCTGTGCCGAGTTGGTGAGCATGAGGAAGATGGCACCTCCCAGAATCAAATACCACTGGAACACAGCAACACAGAGTCACTGGACACACAGCGAGGCACAAACACGGCACAAAACGACACCGAGGACCGGGCCGGATCACACAGAACCGGGTCGCAACAGGCCGCAGGAACCTGGCCCGATAAAACGACCAAAAAGAGCTCTGTGTACCGCAACAGCGTATCACGACCACTGCACAGAAAAAAGAGGAGTAAATCTACACCAAAATCAGAAGAAGTTTGAGAGAAAATGTCCTAGAAAATAAAACTGGTAAATATTTGGGTTTCAAAAGTTGACAATTTTCTGTCAACTCAGAAAGACACAATTTTCAGAAAAACTCAGAAATTTTGAGATTCATCAGATATTGACTAGAATTTTTTCTTTTGGATATTTCTAAATGTGAAAAGCCGAAAAGTTTCCGAAACACACACACACACACACACACACACACACACACACACACACACACACACACACACACACACACACACACACACACACACACACACACACACACACACACACACACACACACACATAAACAATTTCCCAGAATTCTGTGGGAACATTTTTGAGTTTAAAAAGTCAAATCTTCTAGAAATTCTGAGTTTTCAAAATTGGACATTTCTTAAGTTTGAAACATGAAAAGTTTTCTAGAAAATAACTTGGAAATGTAGACCTTATTCAAATTTAAGATTTGGCAGGAAAAAACACAAACATTTTCTAAAAAAAAGTTTGAAAGTTTCTGAGTTTGAAAAGTTAAACATTTGCTAGAAAAAACTTTGAATTTTGACATTAACCTCAAATTCTTCAGGAAAAAAAAGTGAAAATTTTAGTTTCAATAGTAAAAGAAATTCTAGCTTTATTTCAAAATTAAACTTTTTTCTAACAAGTTTTCCACTTTTCAGTCAGAAATGACAACATTTTTTGGGGTCAATCGACTCCTTTTTTCTTTGTCTACAGTGGCGCTAGAACTGCCTGCTGCTTAAATTTGATTTCAGATGTAAATTAACGAGCAGGTGAAGGAAAGTAATCTGTAACTTAATTAGTAACTCAATTATTTTACTTACTGATTAATGTATTCATTGTCAGAATAATGGATTAACCAGATAAAAAAGAAACATTCTCCAGATTTTTCATTTAACTGCTTAAGTCTTTAATAATATAAATCAACGAAACTATGCAAATAAAAACTTTAATTCCTTTTTTAACTAAAAGAAAAAAAAACAACCTAAAATGCAAAAACAGAATTTCTTCAGTAAATCTGAACCAGGTAAAGAAACACAAACAAAACTGTTTATATCTTAAATTCAAAATATATTTATATTTACCCAAACATTCTCTGCTCTGAATGTTTGGGTGTTTTTTTCAGTAAATGGCCTTTAAGTCTCAATTCTCCAGTTAATGATTAATCAATTACTAAATTAGTTGTTGATTATTTAAATAGTTGATTGATCATGATTTCAGCCATGAAGGAAAACTTTGCAGCTCTGAAATGGTTTGAAATGTTTCATAATTTCTGTTTGAGCGTGGCTGGAAGCTCACATTAATAAGACAGAAAGCGTTCTGTTATTTTAGCCAAAAGCAGCCGGTGCTTCATGCTTCCTGCGTCTCTGCAGAAGCTGCACCGGCAGAAAGTCGTGCTGAGTGTCAGAGAATCAATAAATACAGAAATCCGGTATTAGAGGCTCCGGTCTCGAAAACTTTGAGGAAAAATAACTTTGTTCAAAAACGTGTGACTGATCCCTCTGCAGCTAAAAAATGTTGATCATTCATTGACGAAACCAATTAATCGCTAAACAAATTGATTAATTGCTAAATAATTTTTATCGATTAGTCAAATTTTTGGTTTCTGAAGATTTCATTTTTGGAAAATTTCTATATTTTTTCCTTCAGTTTCCAAAGTTCAGTGATGTCAGCGCACCCAGGGCGGCCATCTTGTTCTACAGCCTCTATATACCCTGAATTTGAATTCATGTCAACTCTACGACAAAATATTAGGGCTAAGCTACGATTTTATTTTCTGATGATGAAAATAATACGAGTTCAGTCGTAATGTTACCAGAATAAAGTCATAAATTTACGAGAACTTTTACATGAAAAATAAAAGCTTTAAATGAGGAAAGATGAGCATCTTGTGATGTTTTAGAGATGATACTGAATAGAACTATTTAACATTTTAACACATCAGCACTAAATTATTAGCAGCAGCAACAGCTAAGTCTATTTCCACAAAACAACAACACAAACTGATCCTGATAACTCAATGTGTTTTTTTTCTCATTACAAAAATTTAATTTCAAGAAGAACCAAAGTCCTCATAGGCTGGCACTAATAACTCAGAAAGGATGTTTGAAATAAAAATGACTCTGAAAATATTTTCTGTGAAATAAAATATGTAACCTGCTAACTATGGGTTAACTGTGACTTCTTAAACCTTTCATAAACCCTGAAAGCATCGGCAGAAACTCGGATCGCTCTTACGTATTTGGCGAAGAACGATTTCTGCTCTTGTGGATTCTTTCCTTTCTTCTCAGATTCTTGTTCCATCCGTTCCAGGAACAGAGCTGTCTCCGGTCTGGAAAAACAAAACAAAAACAGATTTAAATTAATCAATTTTCAAACAAATAAACAAAAAAAAGAAAATGACTTGTCGCCTAATGCAGTGCATTTTTGCTCTCCGTCTGCAGATGTATTAAAGATTGTTTTTGCTCCCTGACTTTTGTCTGGACCTCAGTCTCTGAATTATGTACGTCACAACTAAAACACTCGGCTATGTTTTAAAATGAGGACTGCTTTTATTGGGGAGAATTAACAAAATATTTTTTTCAATTTCCTTCAAATTGAGCCCAAAATAATTAACAAACTGGATTCCTTTCATTTAAGATAAAAACATTTGAAGTTTTGCATGTACAAAAACATAAATAAATCAAGTTACTTTGTTTAATTAAAATATTTCAAGCTTTACTTAAACAACAATGATCAATTTATTGTTGCTTCAGTGAAAAGAAAAACAAATACTCTAATATTCTATTTTCTAACTATTTCTTCTGAATCAGAACCAAATCAGGCTTAAGGACGGACCCTGGAGCGTTTACAGGAGCCATGATGCTCAGAGTTGTGTTGAAAACCTCCAGGTCGACTTCATCCTCCACCTCGGCGCCTCTGCAGGCTCCAGGTAAGGTTACTATGGAGACGCCGATCAGGTACCCCGACACGTCGGTGTGGAGCGTGATCACGTCGCTCAGGTGGGACTCGACCATCGCACACTGGGAATCACAACAAAACAAAACTTCTCCACTGAAACCTTCGTCTCGATTCGTTTTTGCTGCCATTTTTTAAGCTGAACACATACGGCTCTGACAAACGCTGTGAGGTAACCGTCCATCTGCCACTCCGTCTGTCTGTCCGCCTGCAGGAAAACCCGAGGCACTCGGATTCTGTACAGGCCATCGACTGCAGCCACTTCCTGAGGAGACCAAACCAGAAAAAAGCATTGTTTTAAAAAAAAACCAAAACAGGTCCCTAGTTTTTATAACTCCTGAGGTCCTAGTCAAAGGTTTGTTTTTTCAGTTTCACCTTCAGCTTGGAGCGGTCGTCTTCTGACAGCTGGTTCTGACTCAGAGAGACGCTTGGCTCCCGACCCGTTTTCAGCAGCAAGGATCCACGCGACTGAAACTTTGCAACATCATCTGAAGACAAAACAGAGCAAACAACTGTGAGCATAGAAAATTTAAAAAGCAAAAAGTAATTATCAACTTTTGAGTAGAAACAGAAAAAAAGTCACTTCCTGAAAAAAAAAACATATTCAGAGCAGAAATTAAACCAAAATGGCAAAAATTTGCTTTTAAGATAAAAAAACAACAAAAAACTCTGCATTTTAGGCAATAAAATTTGTATTTTTTTATTTAATATATTTTGTTTACTTAATTTTATCTTGGGATCAAAACAAAAAGGTTTAACTGATTAAATAAAATAATCTAGATTTTGTCAGAGTAATCAATGGAATAATCAATTACTAAAATAATCAGTAGTAATTTGGTAATCAGAAGAGCTAACAGACCCGCTGTTATTGATAATGTGAGGCGTTTATGTTCAAATACTGAGTTTGATTTTCTACAAACACAGCCAACATCATTAAGCTGTTATCAGTTGTACTTAAATACATTAATTTGTATTTTTACGTCACATGAAAACATGACTTGTTTTCATTTTCTTATGGGTTTTTACAGTAAATTACATAAATTTCAGCTACATATTGAAATCTTTCAGAAATGTCAAATCATGTATGCTGATTTTAGTTCTTTTTAATCCAGCCCATAAACGTGCTACATGAAAATGAGCCTCTTTGGCTAAATCTGACTTGTATATTTACATTTTTTAAGATAATTTTAAAATAAAGACAAGGCTCTACTACATGCCAAAATTAGAAAGCCTGGAGGTAAAGTAGAAAATTCTATTTTATTCAACCTGCTCAATAAACTTCCAAAACATCTATGACACAAACTATAGATATATAAAAACATAATTAAAACAGAATGTCTGTCCTTACAATGACAGAAACGAAAATTGCGTTAGCTAGGTGAGCACAAGGATACTTAGTTAGCAAACTAGCATGAGTGATGTTCTACCCGGTTCTGTTAAAATATCTTCTCACCGAGTTCAAACGAGTGTTCAAGCGGCACAGAGAATCCACTGAGTTCGGCCTCCAACGGATCCCCGGCCTGAAAACAACCAAAATCTGCGTTTAGCATCTACATTACCACACAATGCTAACGCTAAACTCGTTAGCATAACTCGTTAACATAAATGAAATAACCCTCATCGCTAGTTTTTGTTGAAAATATATTTACGAATTATTATTTAACTCTTACCCTTCGGCCGTTATTACACGATACTAAATTTGCGCATCTCAATAACAAAACAATGGAAATAACAGCAACATTAAACGGTAGCAGGCCAGCCATTGCTGCTAACTGTGGACACCGGAAGATTGCTGAAGAAGTAACAACATCCGCATTTTCAAAATAAAAGCACAAACTTACTGACGTATGTAAATACGTGTACGCTGCGATTTTTATCTTTATTTTGAAATACATTATTTACAGTATATTCTTAAAACAAAAATAATGTAGTTATTGTATTATTTAAAGGTTGTTCACATCAATACAATATACTTTATTAATACCCAATGTGATTTGTTGACAAGTTATTCCATCCAAAGTGTGAAATATTAGTAAATACAAATGTAACCATAAGCGTTATAAAGTTTATATAAAATATATATAAGTGAGATATTGAAAGTAATCTAAATTTGTCTAAATATAAAATAAAATAGTAAATAAAATAATAGCAAACATGTACATAGAAATATATTAATCTATAAATGAATCCAGAGAAAACTTAAATTGAAAGACACACAGAGTTGGACATTGTAAAATCTATTGGTGCATTTTTTGACTAGGTATGTTTCAAATCAACTTATAATCATACAAGTGGATTTATATTACTAGAAATCCACAAAATTATTTAGTTATAATGGTTATAATTTTTAAAGAAGTTCTAAAATACAAATGTACATAAGACAGACAAACTATAAGTTTCAGACAATATTTTCTGATAGATTAAAATAGAAATATTTTCATTTATATCACATTCATTTGTTTCAAAAACTACTTTTTATCATTATTAATGTTTTTGTTTTAGGGTTGCAGAAAGTGTGATATTAGTTTTTTCTGTTTTCTTGGCACCTTACATGATCAGAAATGAAATATTAATATAGTAAAATCAGTTTGAGTTCAAATTGATGATCGCATTTAAACCAGCAGAGGTTGCTAACAGACCAGAAAAAACTTCCTCACCCTTTCTATGATCCAGCAGTCCCTTTCACAAGAAATGCTAAATATTTATGTCCCTCTGGAAGGAAAGTAATTCATGTTTTAAAATTCTTTAGTCAGCACTTGTAGCTCCGCTTCTAAAAAAAATATATATATATATATTTTTTAGTTTGTCAAATTGAAGGGGTGAGTTTATGCTGGGGCTTATTCAGCTCCTGGCTGCTTTAATCCCAAGCCTTGGATGAAAGTTTTACTGCGACATTTTAAGCTGGAAAGGACAGCTGTCCACATCTGGCATCTGTCCCCAGAGAACCGCTGCGGCTTTTTTACCCGGATAAAATAACTCCTCCAACTGTGGGAAGCTCTGACTGGTTTATATCGAACATATTTACCAAAAGGTCTCACACATCCAGATGTCTTGAAAGATCTGGATTTAAATTACTACAATATGAGATAACATTGTTTCCTCTGTGAAGAAAGCAGGGCTGCAAATGTTAACTCTTTACAATCTTTCTATATAATAGTAATATATCAAGAATAATACGTAAATAAGCAAGTAATTTAATTAAACTTACACTATTTCATCAATCGCAATAATTATGTTAATTCTAAAAATAATAAGTTTAAAGTAAGTAAATAAATAAATGTGACATTTAATAATAAATTATGCAAAATATGTTGAAGTATTAGCTACCATGTTTATCGGTACATAATATTAATAACAATGAATGTAGTATAGATTAATAAATCTAATAAATATATAACAAGTAACTGAGAAAAAGTATTAGTTACATCACTATTGCTGAATTATTCTGATTATTATTTTAAGATAAGTAATCAAATTAACACTATTGCTACTAATAAAATAATTCTGAATGTAATATAAATGATAGAATAAATATGATATGTAATAAATAAATGTTAATAAGCAAATAATTTAGTAAAACTGTTAGCTACTATGCATGCCAATACATTGCCAAACATGATTACTACTAATAACAAAAATAATTTATAATTAACATACTATAAATTATTTAAAATATATATAGCATATAGTAAATAATGAAATGTAAATAAGCAAGTAATTAAGTAAAAATATTAGCCACTATCACTACATTTTTAATATTATTATCATTATAAAGGAAATAAATTACCACTATCACCACGACTACATCAACGAACATGACAACTACTACTACTAATAAAATAACAAAAAATAAATGCAAATAAGGAATAAATACATAAATGATTAAATTATTAAGTAAAAGTGTTAAATATTAATACTGTTGCTACATTATCATGATTATAATTATCATTATAAAATTAATAAGTAAATAAATCACTTATTTGCTGCTACATCAAAGAGTTTGGGACATCAAAAGGGCAGAAAAACACAAAGTTTAACTGAAAGAATCAAATGTTTCAAAAGAAAAACATGATCAAAATATTTTTGCCAAACATAATTAATATGCTGTGTATTTATTCCTGTCTGACCCACAAATAAACCCAGCTCAGACAGCAGTGGAAAGCCTTCATCAAAGCACTTTCATTTTGACAATAATGATCCTAAAGTCTGAAAATTCAAAAGTCTGAGCTATTTTTGGGTCTCTAACTTGGTTTAGACTTTGGTGCACAGAACTCTTGTCAAATCTGCTCTGCTGGAGGTTGTCACAAGATGCAGGTTCATCTTTCTGTCTGATACTGACACAAGTTCATTCAATTAAAGACATTTGTTAGCTTATAATGTTTGTTTTACAACCAACCCAGATTTCAGTAAGATAATCCACAAACCCCAATATGTGAATATATGTCACATAAATTCATTTAGCACTTTAGTTAATGTTGAAATATTTAGCACACTTATCTTACACTAAATTATTTTTTTCTGGCTGAATCATAATTTTGTAAATTTTCAGTTGAATAATGTTTCAAATTTGTATTGAAGTTTTGTTACAAATTGTAAAAAAATTGTTCAGGTATTTTATATTTATGCTCTTATTTTGAAGGGAGTTACACTTGTTCACGTGCCAATTCCGTTTCCCCTCCTCGCGCTCCCCCCGTGGGACAAAAATCCAGCAAATTATGTTTATTTGGTAGAGTACAGATCAAAATTAACAAAAATCCTACGTGCTTATTGAGAGAAGGTGGTGTTTATGATTAGCGCTTTAGGATCAGCTCAATTCTTTTTATTTCATATTATAAATATTTGCTAAACAACTTATTCTGTACTTGCTAGCAAAATTATTTGCTTGCTATTTAGCTAACAAGAAAGCTAAATATTTACTTTGCTAACTAAATATTTAGATTGCTCGCAAATATTTAGCTAATATGTAAATTAGCTTGGCCACTAGCGGAAGTGGGATACCAAACTAAAAGGTAGTTTTGCTGACCACTAAATAAATGGTAAAGATATTTTTAGGTTGCTAAATATTTAGCAATAATCTTAATATTTAGGTTATTTTGAAATATTTATATTGAAAAATAAGCATTTAGTTTGAAAATTAGCCAAGTAAATATAGCAAATATAAATATTGAACTGAATATTTAGTAAGCAAAATATAAAATTTTTCAAACTAAACATTTAGTTTGAAAATTATAATATTTAGCTCAGACAGAGACATTCAGTTGAGAACTAGATATTTAGTTTCCTCAGTAAATATTTTTGAAATTTGTTCATAATTAATTTGTTAAATATTTATTTCTAAATATGCTAATTAAATATTTATTTTTACTAACTAAATATTTAGATTTTGAAATAAATATTTAATTTGGAACTGGCATATATAAATGTAGGAATACGATTGTGAAAAATACACACATCTTTTCCCTCTTTAAGAGGCCAAACAAACCAAATTTTTTGTTAGTTTTTAATTGTGTTGCTTTACCACCCCTTCGCTCAGAGCCCTTGTTGTAAGAACTCGTTTCAGATGCTTGTTTAGTCTCTTTCTTTACTCCTCCTCTCCGTTTTCTCCTCGGCTCGTTTTAAAAACGAGGCCTGCTGCTCTGGGAAGGAAACTTGAACTTCATGTTTGGCTTCTTGGAAAGCAGATTCGTCCCCAGAGTCTCTGATGTGGAGCTTCGACACAGAAAAAACGCTGGGAAATTCTCAGCTAATTTCAAAACTCAACCCAGGTTTCAGATATGCTAATGCTGTAATAGCTGCAGAGGGTGAATGCGTCCATCAGGACTGAAATCAGCTTGAGATGTTCAGCCAAGTTACATTAGAAAAATGCTGAAATTATTTCCCACAACGTAGAAAACATAATCTGCTAGGAAACTGTTCTCTTTCCCTCTTGTTCTTCCTCCTTTGTATACTTCATCCCTTCCGTCTGCCCTATCTAAGTAGAAATTTGTAATTTGTTGAGTTTTTCTGGACGCATCTATTCTCCTTCAACACAAGAAGCTAAACATCTTTCCTCTTGTTAAAGCTAAAGAGAAGCAGCTCAAATTAAGTGTGTTCTGGTTTTTATTCATATTAATTTTTTATGTTTACTCCCAATTTGAAAATTGTCGTATTATTTTTACTAATCTTTATTTTATGTTTTATCATTTATCTGCCTGTGATGTTTTGTTTGTTCTGAAGTTCTTTGGTGACCTGAGGCTGTTGTAAATGTTTCATATAAATGTCCATCCTTCCATTCTTTGTGTCCTTCCTTTTAGGCATCCTTTATACTTTATGTCCTTCTGTTGTATCCTTCCTACTTTCCAGCTTCCCTCCTTTTTTCTGCCCTTTCTTCTGTCTTTCTTTGCATCCTTCCTTATTTCCACCAACCTTCCTTATTTTGCATCTTTTCCTGTTCTTTCCTTTGTGTCCTTCTTCCTTTCATCCTTCCTCTTTCGTCTTCCCTTTTTTGTTTCTAGTCTTTCCAGGCTCCATATTTTTAAACCGTACTCTGTATGAAGATCTACCGTAAATTCATAGTAAACTTTAATATTTTATATTTCGTAAAGAGATAAAAATAAACAAACGTCTCCATAATTGTTTTATGTATTTTTTAGAGGGGTGAAATGTTAAAGTCATAAGTTAGTTTTAAGTTTCATATTTATTTTGATGCATCTGGATATAAACATCAACAGCTGACTTAAATAAAAAGGTAATTAAATGGGGAAAATCAACAACTAGCTGGAACAAGATTGTGCGTTTGTAACACTAACTAAAGCAGACTGAAATTAAAGATATAATATCCTTCGTTTTCTTGTTCAGAAAGCTGCTAGTTAGCACTTCAAACTGATATGTAAAAGCAAGCAGTTTACGTCATCTGTCGGCAAATTACGGCACTTCCGCCAGTTCGAGAAAAATGGCGGCGGCAAAAGTTGGAGGAAATTACCAGAATCAGTTGGTTGTTCAACAGCAATTCAATTTAAGACGACGGCGTTACTGTTGAGTTTTAATTACTCAATTCACGTAAATATACTCACAATTCAATATTTGTGATTTTTTTTTCAAATTCTGCATCGAAAAATTAGCCTCGGTACGCTAATGGTTAGCCTCCCGGGCGTAATAATGGCTGGTTTCTCCTTAACTGCTCTGAAACAGTTTCCCTGAAACTCCTTTCCCCCCATCGGCGTCTTCATCCTCCGGCCTCCTCAAAGCCTCGCAGCTCCTGCCAGGGTTTCAAGTGACCGCCATTCTGTCGCTCTCCTGCTTTCTGGTTCCTCCCGGGGGAGGATGGCGGCGGCGGGCGGGGAGCGAGCTCATAAAATGAGGGGATGAGGAGACGCGCCCGCAGTTCCACTGGGAAGCAGGAAGGAGGAGTCCCGTTAAACAGACACAGACATGCCTGAGCCAAAGAAGACAGGTAAGACAGTCCACACGGGAAACCCTCACTACACTGCAAAAACACAAAATATTACCAAGTAAATTTAGCTTAAATTCTATTGCAAATGCCTTAGTACACCTGAAATAACTAACAAGTAACTTTTCCGCAAGATGTAGGAGCTCTTTTTGTGTGAAAATGAATGGAAAACTGCCATTCACTACTAGATTATAACATGAGAAAAAAGTCTTGTTAAAAGTTAAATAATATGCAAATGGTGCTAGAATGTTTTCCACTGCATACACACAGTTTTACAGAGTATTTTTTATCTGGCTTCTTGGTTTTGCATTATTTCGAGTGTACTAGCATAGACGTAACTTTTTTCAATGAGAAACATTATTAAATAATTATTAACAAATAATTTATTAACATATGAAAATGTTTTAGTTCCACTGGTGAATTTTGTCACTAATAACGCAGGAAAATATCTTGTTACAAGTGAAATAATTTGCTAGAGGAACTAGTACTTTTTCCACTGAACCCCCCCCCCCACAAAATTCCAAATATTGTTGAAAAAATACGAGCCACTTTGTTTGTAATGGGGAATAATGAATGGAATAATATGCCAATGGATGTAGTACTTTTTATGTAAATATTAATGAATTATTTACTTGAAACAAGCTCTCTTATCTTGCTGAAAAGTTACTTGTAACTTATTGTTGCCTTATTGTGTACTAAGATATTTGCACTAGAAACTAGACCAAAATTACTTGATCATATTTTGTTTTTTCAGTGTAGACCAACAATTGAACCCAGAAAATACCTAATATTGAATAAAAGAGGCTGATTTTGTACTAATATGCACAGCATGTGGGCTTCTAGTTATAACTAAAACTGAATATGGTCAAAGTTGATAATTTTGGGGGTGGGAAGAAATTCTTTTAGGATTATTTTCACTCCTAAAATACTCCTTAAAGTATTTAGGAATTAATGCAGTATGTGTCCATTAATTAGAGAGAAAACATCTCTGAAGGACGAACATAAACAGAAATATGTATGTTTAAATCACTAATATTTCTAATGTTTCTTTAGGGTTAAATGTAAAGATATTTGCTGGTAACTGTGTCTAACAGATGCACTTTTGCAGTCTGGTTTGTATTTTTCAGATGTTTGTATTGTGACAAACTTGCAGTTTGAGAGAGAATAATCACCTGCAGTTAAAGCTCATTAAGTAGAAGAAAGTAATAATATGATTGGGCAACAATCTGTGAATATTTAGAGTAAAAACAGTTGGATTTCAAGGGTCAAATCCAGATTTCACAGCTCATTTTCTCCAGCAGTATTTTAAGTACTGCCTACCACTGTTAGGTTCAGGTTTAGCAATAAACTTTCATTTGAAATACTGCTGAAAGTTTGTAATTTTTTCCTAGTATATGCATTCTGTTCAAATGTAAACTAAACAAAAACATTTAAAGTTAATTAACCTGATCAACATGTATTTTCTTTTTCTGCTCAGGGAGTAATGATAGACTTTAACAGACGTTTAACAACAAAGAATATTTGAAGTTAAAGTTGTAAATCACCAAATTTCCTCCACAATTTAAACAGCAGTTTTGTTAAGCAGGCAATTAGTTTTTATTCAGCACTGATCAATGAAAGTTGGGTCAGTCAGATTTCAGTCAAACTGACATTCTACAAATGGCAATTGCTCCCTTAAGCTAATAGTTAATAGCCATTTGCATTAACTGCAAATAAAACTTTTGCAACAGTTTTGGTTGACTTTTTTTTAAAACATTGTTTTAATTCAGGAACATTTGAGATTTTTCAAGCCTGTTTTAGATCAGGTTATAGCATTATGTGTTAGTTTTAGGATGATCTTGCCTACTCCATGTTGTCAAACAAGTTTTATTTAAGTGGTTTGAAGTGTGGCTTATGAAATTAAACTAAAATGTGGTTTGCTAATGAAATACAGCTGGACTGTATTTTCAGATCGGCATGAGTCAATTTGGATTGCTTTATTTCCTTATTACATTAAATTAAATAATAATTTAAAAACTGCCTAATGTAAATATTACGATAGAGCAGGGATGTCAAAACTTTTGCCAAGTGGTCTAAAATTATCCAAAGTAGTGAAATAAAGAAAGAAAAATCTAAAATCAAGCAAATAAGGTAGCCAGTTTTTTTGTTTAGTATTTTTGTTATTCATATAAAAGTTAAAACGTATTTTGCACGTCTAGTTTTCAAATTCATTTGTGCTCGATTAAACAGTTTTAAGAACAAGATTTGGGTCACTTTGTTTCAAAATGTCCGCTATATTGAGCCAAGTTTAATAAACTAAATAAAAGCTTATTTGGGTTCAACGAAGCCGACTTTATGGTAAAAGTCTATTAATTGAGGTGGTTCAACTTATTAATAAAGCTTATTTGTAAAAATATCAATACTTTATGTTGAATGAGCAATTTTCCATAGTAAGAAAAATTTTCTGGTAACAACTTAACATGATTAAAAATAAAAAATCTCCATCTATATCAGCCACCAGGCCAAATTTGTATCTTGAACTGTAGTTGGGGGCAATCGGTCCATAGGCCACAAATAGCCAAAGCACACACTTGCTATTAAGAATAAAAACTTAAATAACATTCGGCAGACATCCTTGCATCAGCGTTAATGATAAGCTCTTAATCACACCATAAATTTGCGGTTTATTCCAGTAATGTATCATCTTACAAAAATTGCGACGTAACCTCCAATTGCAGTGAAACATTAACCAACCACAAGACACCGTTCCTAAAATTCAACCCGGCCAAGGCTGTGGTGTTTTTATCTGTCGTTGGTGGAGAGATAATTACAAAAGCTCTTTTTCAAACTCCATAAATGCACAAATGCTGACAATTTCTAGTTTTATTTTTACCCAAGCTTATAGATTGAACCCTATAGTTCAGTCTTTGGATGCTATTGGAAAGGAAAATTGTATATATAAATGCCCCCACAGGGTCTATTACAACTTGGGAAACCTTTGAGTAAGAGATCCACTGTTCCAAATGAATTAAAAATAGTAAGTGTGTAAAACTATTTTGGTGATAAAGTTTACATAGCTTTTTTTATTTGATTGTTTTATTTATTTATTTTTTTTGCAATGCTTGTAGAAATTTAAAATACAGTATGTTTCATTAGGTCTAGACAATAAATCAATAATATTTACCGCGATAGACGCATGATAAATACCAATAGATAATAAGTCAAATAGAAAAGTTGGTGGAATAGACTGACTCACTCACTCTTTGGTCACCTAGCAACCCGCTCACTCTTTGGTCACCTAGCAACCCGCTCACTCTTTGGTCACCTAGCAACCCGCTCACTCTTTGGTTACCTAGCAACCCGCTCACTCTTTGGTTACCTAGCAGCCCGCTCACTCTTTGGTTACCTAGCAGCCCGCTCACTCTTTGGTTACCTAGCAACCCGCTCACTCTTTGGTTACCTAGCAACCCGCTCACTCTTTGGTTACCTAGCAACCCGCTCACTCTTTGGTTACCTAGCAGCCCGCTCACTCTTTGGTTACCTAGCAACCCGCTCACTCTTTGGTTACCTAGCAACCCGCTCACTCTTTGGTTACCTAGCAGCCCGCTCACTCTTTGGTTACCTAGCAGCCCGCTCACTCTTTGGTTACCTAGCAACCGCTCACTCTTTGGTTACCTAGCAACCCGCTCACTCTCTGGTTACCTAGCAGCCCGCTCACTCTTTGGTTACCTAGCAGCAGTGTGTTGGGTAAGTTGCCCAGCAGCAGTTAAAGTTCCACCAGTGTCTCTCATAACTGCTTAAAAATAAAAAATGACATGGAGTGAAAACTGTGGATAAAACGGGAACAGTCATGTCATCAGTTTGGCAGCTTTTCAGATAGTTGAAATGAAAAAAAAAATCAATAATTAGCAATATTGACATAAATTTTTATATTGTGATATTTAATTTCGCTTTGGGATCAAGAAAGTAGTTTTGAATTTGATTTGAATATGATTTTCAGCCATATATATTTAATTAATATATATATAATATATATATGCTTTTGATATATTTTATACATGATAATATAAAATAATTTCATAGTGAAACATATTTATGAAACCTCAAAAAACAACAAAGTTTTATTTAAAAAATAAAATTTTAATAATGAAAGCCATTTAAAAGGTTAATTGTTATTTTTTATGTCTCTCTTGGGTCATCCAGAGTACTTAAGCAGGAAATGATTTGTCAGATTGGCCTAGGCCAAGTCAGGTGCGACTACATTGCATCACGTCTTCGTTCCACCAACACATCATCCATCTGAACCGGCCTGTCTCTGTCGGTTACACCGTCTGCCCGGCTGGCATCCACCTGCACCATTTTCACTGTCTCGCTCATTATTATGTAAGGAAAACTGGGATTTAATGGTTTTGTATGTTCCAACTCTGACAAAGTTATCCAGAGTAAACGACTTGTTTATCCAGGGTGAATAAGTGCGGTCTGAGGTCCATTTGCGATCGTTGGACTGAAGTTGTATGGCCCTTTAACTGCAGTTCAATACTGATACAATAGCTGGACCGGTGGTTGATGCAGATGGAGACTTTTTATTTATAATCAGGGTAAAACTATTAACATAACTTTCTTACAATGGAAAATGTTAATATTACAATGGCGTACTAGGGCTATGCAAAGAAGATTAGAATAAAATTGCAAGAACAAAGTAAAAAAAAAATCAGAAGAATAAAACTGAAATAATACGAAAATATTTATATTTTCAGAACAAAGCCAAAATACTTACAGAATAAAGTCAAACTTGTGCAACTTTACACTCGAAATATTACGACTTTATGCTCTTACAAGTTTATTTTATTACAACTTCTCATAGTTACATTTTTTGTAATTTTTTAGCATGACCCTAATACTCCTTCGTTTGATAAACACAAAGTATTTGTCCTTTTATAGCCAAGGTTTTATATAAGTTGAATCGCATGAATCCAGAGACTTTTTGTGAAATGTCAATTTTGTTGCACCAAAATCAGCATTTTAAAAATTTATTAAACTTAGTTAAATATTTGCAAAGGGTTTGAAAAAACATAAAAAGTTCTGTGCTTGTAACTGACAAAAAATATTTTTTTAATTTTTATTTTGTACAGAACACCAAACTTTAAGACATTTTAAATAAACAAAATAAAACAAACAAAAACAATAAATAAAAAGGAAATAAAAACCACAAACAACTTAAACCACAAATAAACTAAATTATTTAGTATATAAACAAAAATGTGTCAAAAACAGTCAAACATTTTAATTTATCATGTGATTCATTTAATAATTGATTATTGTGACAGACTTAACAAAGAATTGCATCCCATTCCTATAAAACAAAACTGTATTTTCTTGATTTTAATTATTTGTATGTTCTACATTTTGGCCCATGTGGCAAAAAGTTTGGGCAAACCAAAGAAGGTGTTTTCCTGAAATATTGGAGTCCATATTTAGAGATGCATGTGAGCGTTGATGCGTGATGAAATGTGTCGATTTGATATGTCTTCCCTGCAGAGAGACCTCTAAGCCTTTTCCATTTCTATTTCCCTATCATGCAGTAATTTCATCCCTGCATTTTATTATATCCTACAAATGAGTCTCCGATCCGACATCCTGACATCATTCATATTATATTCCCAACACCACATTATCAGGCTCCTCTTTTTTCCTTCCTATCCACTCATCCTCACATTGCTGCCCCCGTCTTGAACTCAATCGCACTGTCTTAGCTTCAATGTCCCCTCTGTCCCTGTCGATCAGCTGGTCACTTTAATACGTCTCCTCCTGCGGCGTCTTGCTCTCAGCGGGGCAAAACGTCCCGAGACTCGGCGGAGCACGCATCCCAATAAACAGCCACAAGAATAGTTCCCACATGTAAGGACGTTGGCGACAGAACCGTTGATTCATGTAGTAGAAGATGGACTTGACTCAGCTGGACTAATTAAGGAATATGAAAAGTACATCAGCAGAAAACTGTGGATCAAATTAACATTTTGCGTGTTTTTGAGCTTCTGTTTGGGTCTCAACTGTTTTTAAAAACAGTTCAAGTGTTTTAAAAGAAACAACAGATGGTTTTTGGTACTAAGTTAATGTTTTATAGTGTCTGGGAAATCAGACATTTCAAAAACCTCCAGAATGTAAAGTAACAAATCATCAGGCACCGCCCGTTACCTAGCGACCTCGGCCAAATTCCGCCTGTTCCCTAGCAACTGAAGAAGAGTTCCAACATGTTTGGTCAGCTGGTTTTCTAATTCACAAATCAAAAATACTTAATTGATCCCAAAGGGAAATTAAATGTTGCTATAGGTCATATTAATTCAAATTCTTCAAAGAGTTGCTGTACATGGTGACGGCTGTTTTATCGCTGTATATGCTGTACAAGAAAAAATGCTGTGTTGAAAAAGAAACCACTTGCTTCATTGTTATTGCACTGCAAAAACTGAAATCTTAGAAAGATTAAATATCTTAAATTGAGGAAATTTACTCTTGTTTTTTTCTGACAAGATAATTTTTCTCACCAAGAGGTTTTTGTGTTAGAATATTTTTCTTATTTTAAGTGTTTTTGTACTTAATTATCTCAGAAAATATTACTTATTATGAGTTAATATATACTAGAAACTAGAATATCAATATTTACAAAGCAAACTTCAAGTCTAGAATTTATTATGTCAAAGTAAAAATGTTCTCATTTCAAGCGCAAAAAAAGAAATCACTTACTTTATGGAATCTCTTCTGATAATTAAAACAAACCATGTTCAAATGGAAGCCCTTGTGTTATTGTCAATGAAAAAAAAACGTGTGTAATGGAAATTCTAATTTAATATTTAAACAGTTGACATGTAGCTCAAACTGTAAGTTACTAATAGTTTGAACAATATTTTACCATGTTTACCATGTTTGCCAAAAGGGAAAGAGCATAAAATGTCAGTGGAGTAAGAGTGATGTTCGATACAACAGATTTTCTTTCCGATCCAATACTAAGTAAACTTTAAGCTGGTATGAGCAATACGACACTTAATTTGTTTTATATCTAAAAAAATTGTTGTAGTCCATATCTTGGTTTCATTAAAAGAACACAATGGACTCTAATGTGTTCATTTTAAACTCAGAAGTTGAGACAGCAATCTTGTTTACTATAGCTAAACTATTTTAAATCAGTAGAAAAATCATACAAAATATCTGAAAATGGTGTTACAAATAAAAAAAGACAATTAGTAAAGAAATAACCCAACTAAATAAATTATTGTTTTATTATTATGAACTGCTACAAAATGAAAGCCAAAATAGCCAAAATATTAATTTAGAAGAAGCAAAGTGTGCTGAACTTTTTCACAATTGACAAAAGCGCCAAAGCGCTAAATGAAAAATTAGCTCAGCTATTAGCTCATTAACAGATTGGCAGATGGATGCCCACCACTGAAAATATGGCACACAATTCATAACTCAATGGCCAGGCGAGATAAAAACAGTGAAAGCAAAGGATTACCATGTTTTGTGTGAAATAATAAATGTTTATATGGTTCTTTATTCAGTGAAGTGGAGGAAATCAGGAGAAATCCTAACAAACTGGCACTGCACATAAGAATTGAAAAGCCTGTCTCTAATCTAAAGCCACAATAAAATTCACTAAAATGACAAAATAAGCTTGAATTTTCATTCCTCGATAGTCAGTTGAACCAATATTATATATAGGCCTGTATATAAAACCCTCTGTTTTATACACAGGCCTATATGTAGCTCTGTTGACAAATTAATGGTAGGTTTGGAGTGGTAAATTGGTGTCTTTCTGTTTTGTGTAGTAATCAAACTGCTGGAAATCAAACAGAAATGAACTAATTTAGTCGTGAGAACTACTTCCAATTTATTTAGATTTTTTAAATTAAAAAATAGAAATATGAGTTTGAATATAATCTGGGCTATTTCGCCCTTCATGTCTGCATTTCGTTTATTCCCAGACTTAAAAATAAACAAAGCTCAGTTACTTCCAAAGGGATCATATGCCTAAAGTGACTCCACTGATTGGGAGCTAATCTACATAATCTGGCTACGAAGCTGAGAATGATCCTCTGTCATAAAGCACGGAGGGCGAGGTGTAATCATATGGAGCTGCTTGGGTGTTAAATAACATTTGTAGACATATTTTCAGTGTCAAACGAGATGAGTCACCCTGCACAAGTCTGGTTGAAGATGCTTCATTCCTGGAGAAGAAGATAAATATAGAGCTTGACTCAGACTGATGCTAATTTTCTTTAAATGGTTGGTTGTTACAATCTGTACAGTAAAAACATCAGCCCTGTTTAGTTTTAGTTTACTTTAATTGAACTCTAGAAACGCGCAGTCGACTAAAAAAAGCAAACCTCAGTTCGAACTGAGGTTTATCCTTGAAAATCTCAGTTCACATGCATATCTTTGAATGCATATGTGAACGCCAAGTGGACTGGAGACAGATCCAAAACCAGGAGGCGGACAACAGACCAGAGCATTGTGAGTAAATGCAACCAAAACAAACGCAGGAGGCTAGCATTAGCAGGAGAAATGGCTAATTGTATTTTACCAAAGACTAAAGAAAAATCCTAGAACCCTTAAAATCTGACAACACTATCTCTTTGTTAACATTTTGTGAAGAAGGAAGTTGTGTTCAGTGTCTTCTTCAGAGGTTTTTGTGTCGTTTCCTTCAGTATTTCTTGGTAAAATGTCCACACAGGTGGGCAGGGGAACAGCTTTTTCAAACGGTTTGGTTTGTTTGACCTAATGCAGTGTAAAAGTGATGGGCAGGTGCTGAAAATTGATCAAAATGTTATTTTGATCCCCAATTGAACCGAGTCTACGGCACCATCAGGCGTGAAAACGGACTTCATGCCCACTATCTGTGTTGGATCCAAAACTTGTGCAATAGAAGTGAGAAGACATGAAGAATATTCTCAGTATGTCTTGATAAATAAGTCCCTGGCAGCTGGAGCGGTTAACATGACCTCTGTTTGCTATTCATGCTGACTCAGGCAGACTGATGATAGACAAACTGGTTGACTAAGTGGAGCTGCGTGGACAAATGAAAGCTGCTGTCCTCGCTGGTTGCATTTACAAGAAACTGTAGCCTCATTACTTACTTGGTACTTTCTGAAGTGGAAGTGAATTTGACAACTAACTGCAGCTGGTAAAGGTTTTTCAACACTAACATGAATAATAGCCCTATAATCCTAGAACTGTTCTTCAGGTGACAGAAGGCCGACTTTGTAACTGTCTGTATGTGACTCTGAATGTTTGGGTCAGAGGTCATCACAACATCCAGATTTCAGGCCTGATCTTTAGTTTCTTGTTGTAATAACTGGCGCTGTGCATTGACCCTAGAGCGTTACACTTTCAGTCCAAAGACAATAACTTCACTTTTGTTTGAAAGTTTTAGCACATCCACACATTTATCTGCTCTAAGCATCTGTTCAGTGGTAGGTAACGGAGCAGTGACTGCTGATTTGTGATGTTACATTTAAAAGGGTTTGGAAATGACTCATTTTCCAGACGCTAAAAACTTTAACTTATTGCCAAAATCTGCTGTTTTTCTTTTCTTTTAAGTGCTTAGGTAGTTTTAAGAAGCAGTTGAGACCAAAATAGATGTATATAAAAAAGGGCAAGATGTAATTTTTGCATAGCTCTTCTCCTATAAATGTTTTTAGCACCTGATAAACATCAGATTTTGAATAACTATCTTGAACCTTGACCCTTAGGGCCACCATATGTAACTACTGTACTATCTGTACTGTCACTTTCATTACATGTCTGGCCAGTATAAATGAGATTCACAATTATATTTGTTTAAACAAGAGAGGAGTTACTTATTCCTGTCACAATAACACATTTTGCTGAATGATTAATTGTCCCAGAAGGTGTTGCGATAAACGATAAAAGTAATATAAAAGGAGTACATTCTCAAAGATCAATAAAACTATAAATGCTAATGAACATTTAGCAATGGAACTGGAAGATATTTTAAATATCCGAACGGAAGAGCAGGAAGAGAGAGAGAAAAGAGAAAAGCGATAAAGTATTGAGCTTGTTTTAATTGCTCATGTGATTGATTTATTGTTTATTGCTTAGACCTGGGGACACCAGTGTCTCTATCTGCAGTTAGAGCTGTGAAGAGATCTGTCCTGAATAAATAAAATGAACCCGTTCCCCCCTGGGCTTACAGTTGGCGGCGAAGGCCTTGATGGTGCAATCGCTGGTTGCTGAATCGAGCTGGACAGACATGGGAAGATAGTTTGAAAACATCTCTGGGGTGTTGTACTGAGGCGTTGGATTTCAAGCAGCGGCTTGAGGAATTCTGGGCATCGAAGGTCCATCTTTTCTTTCCGCAGAGCGACAGTTGTTGAGTGAAAGGTTAAACCCTCCAGATGGGCTTCAGAAAAAAGGGAAGCAAACATCATGTCCTCTCACACGCCGCCCTAATCACCCCACCAAAAAAAACAAAACGTATCACAACTGGCTCAGTGCTGCGCTGCTTCATACTGTGGCCATCATCGAGTTCCCGCAGGTATGCACCCGCTGCGTGATGAATTACAGACAGATGCAGAGGCAAGCAACTGCACCACGCGTTCCCGAGAAGACGAACTAAAAAGTTGACAGATACGCCTTTACCAAAGACTGTGAACACGGGCCGAGCGGAGGATGCACACCCAGAATTGATTTCTGTTTCTTAAATCTTCCTTGGCCTAATTAGAGGACAATCTGTCGACAGTGGGAGACAAAGGGAAAGCAGAGGACTGCATCTCAACATGCAGATTAAAGCCGGCCTTGTGGACTGAACAAAGCAATATTCTATCCATTTAGTTAAATTTTCAGAATATTTGGGAGATTCCTGATCAAATTGAGCATTTCTTCCTGACAGAAGACAAAGACTTCACAAGAGGAATCCAAACAAGGCGTAATTTATTTCATTATTATTGTAAAACACTGATATACACATCTGTTATGTTCCCTCTGCATGGTTGAAAGTCAAAAGCACAAACTACACAATGCAGGACTGTCTGCACCTTTAAATGTTATTAAATATATCATACCAGCTGAAAATTACAAAACAGTAAAAAAAGTTTGATGTTAATTTTCCTTTTTGTTCAATAAATCTCCCACTCTTTGCATAGTTGTTTTATTTTTTTTTAAATTTTATTTTAAAAATAAAACAATTTCCATCATTTTCATGCCATAGCAGCTCAGTCAGATGAAAGTCTGGGTTTTGACTAGGTCATTTTGAGAGTTTTCTTATTTATTCACGCAAAATCAACAAATATCGTAAGTTTTCTGCAAACTCTCCTCCTCAGATGGCAGCATTTCTAACTTCTCCTAACCTGATGTCAAGTCACAGTCCGTGATAAATGTGGCAAGTAACAAAAGTCACATTTGCTGTCATACATAAAGGCAAATACTGAAAAACTTTGTAAAATATAAAAAAAAAATTCAACTCAAAATCTGAGTTTTATCTAAAAAGAATCTCAAAAACATTCATAAAATCATGTGGGACCAATCAAATTGGAAAAACTACTGAATATTATTTAATTTTAAGAAGAACTGATTTTGAGATTTACATTTTTTTTTGTTTCATGAAATTTCAGTCCCTCCAGTTTTTCACAATTAATCAAAAATACACAGATCCTCACATTTTTAACGCTAATGCATATTTATGAATTTAATGACAATGTTTAGCAAAAATTGTAAAGAAAACAAAAACATGTTGTTTAAGTGACCTTCCACTGCACTGCAAAGTTATAATATTCCATGATCTGTAACAAAAATGTAGCTTTTTATGATCTTTAAAGAGTAATGAAAAAAATAATTATTGTTTTGTAATTTCTTTTTTCTACATTTAGATTTTATACAGGGTTTAATGAGAAAAAAATATAGCAAAAATATTTGCAAATATTTTTAAAGCATCACCAGAAAATCTAATTTTGATAGCAAAAAAAATAAAAAAATTTGTTATTCACAGAAAACTTACGATCTGTCACACTGCATTTTCAGTTTCGTCTATAAATATATAGAGCTTTTTCTTTCAAATAATGAAATCAAATTCTTGAAAACTGCCTTTTAAAATTTCCTTAGTGTCTTTCATCTAACCTGGAACAGAGCAAATACTTTTGAAAATCCAAAAGGAGGTCAAAACTTGCTAAAAATAAAACTAACAATGTATTTAAACTTTATTTAGTGATTTATCATTACTAAAATGATAAATATTTTCTTTCTGATGCACGTTTTCACCTCTGAACCCTTTCAAACCTTTGCAGAATAGCTTATTTTTTTCTAAATGACTATAATTATATCTCATAAAGTAATTAAGAACAGTTTAATCCACACATGAAAGGACAAACGGCCTTGTTTTGTAAGACGTGTTCACCTTACACAGATTCTGAGAAAGGTTCATTAGGAGAAATGATCTTCTTAAATATTAAAGGCTGAAGCACAGCAGCCAGAAACAAAAAGTAGGTCAACCAAATTTACACAGAGCTCCCCTAGCTCAAATCCTCCTGTTGAAAACTGAGCGCTCTTCTTTCCTGCAGAATAACCTGCTTTTTGAAATCTTTAATTACCAGCAGAGAGGAATTTTCTGCATGCTTTTGGTTTTTGGACGACGGTTTAAAGATCTAATTTTCTCCTTCCTTTGCAACGTGATCTCATTTAAAGGTGACCTAATTTAGAATGTGACAGATTTTATGGTTTGTAACTGCAATGCTGGATAAATTTATTCTTTGATGTTTTTTTTTTTGTAAGTGAATTGATCCATTTTGCTCTTCTTTTTGTAAGAAATACAGCTCTGTTTGGGTCATAATGCCCTCCAGCCAGTAAATATCACTGATGTTCATCCAGAATGTAATAACCAGTGTTCTGCAAGTCTATATATAGACATATATTTGAATTTTGCACTTGGTATCAAGTTTATTCAGGATAGTGGAAGCAGCTTGGATAAAAGTGATCTGGATGAAAGATGAAAGAGTGAGCCGCTTTTATAGTGGAGCCAAAAAAAAATCAATAATATATATTTAGGTAATAGATGCATGATCAATATAAATAAATAATATGTTTAATAAAATATTGCTGCTTAACCTTTTACTGCTGGCAGAAAGAAATGTTAGTGTAATCAACTGCCTCGCTCGCTGTTGGTTACCTAGCAACTCAGTCATTCATTGGTTACCTAGCAACAACCTCTTAAGTAACTTGCACAGCAGCAGTTTAAGGTTTTTCCACTGTGCCTCATAACTGCTTAAAAAAACAATGTAGAGTGAAAACTGGACAAAAGAGGAAAGGTCACACCACCAGTTTATCTGTAATTCACACATTTAAAACAACAACTAAATATTATCTGTTGACTGATATAAAACGATGATGTCATGATAAGTTTTCCAGCCGTAAGTGTGATTCATGTGTTTCAAGGAAAATAGGAGTGTAATCTGGAGCAATACAGTTAACTACCATTGTGTTTTTACATTTAAGTTTTAGACTAGTAAATCTCGTTCATTTAGTAAAAATTAGCTTGAGACATTTTAAACTCCTCCATCTTTTGTGATGCCACAAAAACAAATGTAAGTGGAATTTCATGTGATATTTCATCAAGAAAGCATATTGAATAATTATAAAGTGGAAGAAAAGTTTGATTTTAACAGCTGTTAAAATTAAATAAAATTTCTCACTTCATTTCCAAGTTGGTGTGGCGGTGAAGAAAAGGTTTTTCTAATCCGATTTTGTCAGAAATATGTGAATGTGTTCACACATTTATACTATAAATCACACATGGTAACAGGAACTCTCAGTTTTATTGACACAGCTGTTGAGTGGCATGACTGCGCTGAACTGTAAAGGGCAAAAGATTGTATTAACAAAGCACGAGCGGCGGGAACATGTTACTACGACCCGGTGTTAGGTTCTGGTGAAGCGGAGGCGCTCGTCCCAGAATCTCCAGCAGTTAACACGTTAACTTTAAGCCTCGGTTTAAAATTGTAGACACTTTTAAATTGTCTAATGTATTCAGAATCCCTTCAACCTTAGACAGCACTGGAAATAAAATCGGGTAATGCCTGGTTTCCCGTCATTTTCTGCCATATATATACATATATAAAATTTATGCTGCTTAAGTTATCAAAATATTATAAACTAGCTTGAACGATTAGTGTTTTTATGAGAAGCTGAAAATAAATTTTTTCAGATTCCATACATACACGTTGAAATTTTGGAGGGCTATTACACTGGAAAAAAATAACAAAACAATTTTTTACAGGTAAAAACCTCCACAATAAATTTACAAATGTAAAAAGTACAAACTACTGTTTCTGCCGATTTATTTATTTACGACAACTTTATGTCAAATCATCAAAGTTGAACTATAAATTGTTTTATAGTTTATGGATTTTTCCTGTGACAATTTTACTGTTTATCACTGAAAACCAAATATGTTTGTTTCTCACGAACCTATCAAACAATCATTTAAAATGGGTGTTTTTAGCTTTGTTCAGCGAGGAAATAAAATCACTTTTATGAGTCAAATGTTAGTTTGGTTGAACTGTTTTTCAGTGTAACTGCTTAAACAAGCAGAGGAAGACAAGAAAATGTCAGAAGAGATTAACGCAGCGCGATCCACCGAGGTTAGCCTTCAAACACGAGTCGGCAGGAGAGACAAACAGAGACAGAGATGAAGAGAGCACTGCTATATTAATCAGCTTGTTTTCTGAATTATTAACAGTTGCGTTTGTTTGTTTTTTAATGTACTGCCACAGAACAAAAAACAAAACCATAAAGCCTTTGGTTCTAAATAAAGTATGCTTTTAATATAAAATTTATATCACAATATAAAAGCTTTAACTTTAATAAGTTTCTCAATTTAAAAACAACAGAGATACAGACAGCTAACAGACGCTAAGAGAAGCTAATGGTGGCAACTAAAATGTAAACAGTTTTACGTTTGCACATACTTTTATATTTTATATGGTTTATGTTGATATAATTTCTTTTAGGATCCAGCAGAACTCCACAGTTGATTTGCTAAAGAAACTGTCTCTGAAACAATACTGTTAAAAGCTAACTGGAGCATTACCTAAAACACTTTTCTTCTATTTTTCATTATATTTTAAAGACGTTTTCATATCAAAATTATCTCTAGTTTGAATCTGGTGTCGCTTGTTTTAGGAATCAGCAGAACTCCACAGATTAATTGCTAAAAATAAATCCAAAATTAAACTTATGCAAACACGTAAGCTAACAGAAGCTAACAGTCATATTTACTATTTATGTAGTAACTCTTAGGTACAGTAAAATACCTTCTGGTAACTCTGCTTTTACCTTAACTTTAGTGTTTGTTGTTAGCATTAGCTATGTGTTTAAATATATACCACAGAGAAGCTTTGGAGAGTTTTAAATTTTAGGTTTTAAATTTTAGATACATGTTGAATTATTTGTATTTCAGTTTGGTACTGATATTTATGAGGTCACCAGAAACTGGTCATCAGAAATGTCAACAAAAATTCCACATTATTAAATATAGTTTATAGAGGATATAGTTAATCTGCTCTTTTCTCCCCTTAAAAAACATGGAAGCAGATTTAAGTAGGACAGAGAAGCAGCGGGATAAAAACTGCTGAGAATGAGGATTTGCATTCAGCAAAAAGGAAGATATATTATCCATTTAACAGATACCTGGAAGACAGGGAAACAGATGACTGCTGAGTAAAGTTATTTAGGCCAAAGCTTGAAGGCCAGATGATAATGAGAACGAAGATAGATCTGCAGCTGCGGATTATCTTTAGCGTTAGCATGTTAGCGGGGAGGGATTAAGGGTCAAAGTGGTTCCAGTAGCACACTAACAGCCTCTTACAGAGAAAAGCAGGATCTCATGATGGTGGGTGAAGGAGGATGAATAGAGGAGAATCACAACATTTAGTAGCTCTTATGAACTGAAGGAGTTTTCACACCTGATAGATTTGGTTCTATTGGGGAACAAAGTTGCTATATTTGTTCCATTTTTATCTGCTGCAGTTTGCTTTCTCACTGCTCTGTGTCAAACAAAATTAACTCTTACAAAGCCTGTCCCCCTCCTCACCTGTGGGGGCCAAGAACCATTGAAGGAAATGATTCACAAAGATTCTGAAGAAGACACTGAACACAGCTTTCTTCTTCACAAAATGTAAACAAAAATGAAGTGGCGTCAAATTTTAGCAGCTGTAGGATTTCTCTTGTCTTTGGCAAAAGGACTACAAGATAATTTTTTGCTCCAACGCTAAACTCTAAACATTTGTTTTGGTTGTGTTTACCCAGAATTCCCTGTGCTGTAGTCCACTTCCTGCTTTTGGGGCGGACTCCGGTCCGTTTGCCGTTCACACCGGCTGACCAACTGAACCGAAACCGAGGCTTATAGGCGAACTAGAGTTTTTCATGGAACAAACCGAACTTTCTAGACAAATTAGTTTGATTTAATTAAATTTCAAAAATACTTTATTGATCCCAAAGGGAATTCAAATGTTATGTAAGATATGTATATAACTTTATATAAACATATCTTATAAAGTAAAAAAGTTCCGACTAATTGAATTATATACAATTTTTCCATGTCTTTGTATTGATTTTAGATATTTTTATTTTCACTTGAGTGTATTTTGTTACTATGCAGTATATTTCTCCACTTTGAGGTCAATGAAAAACTTTTCTATGAATTAAAATGCCTGTAAAGTCAAATGTTTGTCGGACCATTTCAATTATCCATTTTAATCTCACTGACACTGCTAAATCAGCTTTGTTAAAAAATATTAAAAAGGTTTTTCTATGCTTCCTTTTTGTAATTAAGTGATTTGTCTCGTATTATAAAGAGTGACTCCGCCACTGAGTTGTTTACATTCTTGAGGGGCTGATCGAGCTTTTCAAAGCCGGCTAATGCCACGAATAAGAGCCCAAATCCCCGTACGATTTGAGCAGAAGATGTTTGGGATGCAGAACGGAGAGCAGGAATCCCTCAGTAAGCGCAACGACACCGACGGAAATAACGACGAGGACTCGGCTAAGAAAACCCAATAATGACTTTCACAGACTCTCGGCTCCCCTTGTTAAGCTGCATTAGCTTCCAGCGTCAAAAAGACGCAAATAATTCGCCATAAATAATCGCAGAATGTCAATTTGTAAAGTTTGTGGGCGACCCAGTGGGTAGTTCTCTTGCATGGGTTCATCAGGTTGTAGATTCGATTCCAGCTCCCTCCTATCAGTATGTCACTTAATCACAAGTTATCTATTTATAGTTCTTATTTGACTTCATGAAAAACTTGTTTATTATTATCTAATAATCCAAAAGCCATGAAAACTCTAAATATAGCAAATTTAATATCTTGTAAGTTGATTTTCTTGTCACTATATGAATAAATTCCGCTGGCAAATTTACTTATTTCTCTTTTTTTATAATGTCAGTGTTTTGATGATTGTTAAAAAAGATTTTTTTAAATAAAGAAGTTCTCATGAGACTTTGCTCTGTGTGGCTGGCAGTTGCTATGGAATTGCTACGACAACAATAAATAAGCTTAGAGCTAGCTCCCGTCTCGTTTGTAACTTATAAACAAAATATAAATACATTAAAACTATTACTGTTGCAATGTATTGCTGTTTACATCTTCCTTCCTTCCCTCCTTCCTTTCCTTTTTCCTTCTTTTTTCCATAACTCCTTCCTTCCTCTTTTCCTGCCTTTTTCATTTGTTCTCTCCTATCTTCCTTTGCTCTTCTCTTTATTATTCCTCCTTCACTCCCTCCTGCCCTTTCTCTTTTTTCTCTTGCTTTCTTCTTTACTTCTTACTCCCTTCCATCCCTTTCTCCTTCCTTCCTTCTTTGCTTCTTTTTTCCATAATTCCTGCCCTCCTCCCTCCTTCCGGTTTTCCCTTCCTTTATTCCTCACTCCCTTCCTTCCCTTCTTTCCTTTCCTTTCCTCTCCTTTCCTTTCCTTTCCTGAAGTTTAAACATTACTCTCGTCAGTCCAGTGATATTATTAACGTAGATCTTTTAAATAGATGCTGAATGCTGCTGGAGCTAAGCCAGTGCACTTCGGTTTTCCTGGCAGACATAAATTTATTCCTGATCTTCGTTCCTCCGGCTGCTAAAGCAACCCAGATTTCTGCGATCCTGGAACTTTGATGTTCTTTATCCCATCAAAAGCTCATTTGTCTCGAGGCCGAGCCTTTCGGTGAAATTTAAACCTCAATTATTCCTCATGATCTCTGTAAAAAAAAAAGAACTCACTCATATTTATCTCAGCCTCGCTGTTTCTGTAAAGCTCGTCCGGATCGCGCGCCGTTCGCTTGTTAAAATCCAATATTCCCTTTTGCCAGAAGCGATCCCTGCAGAAATGAAGGAGTTAGACGACTGTTTGTTAAAACTCTGGTTTCATGCATGGTTTGGATTTCCTTACCCAGAGATTTTGCCTTAAGGTGCAACTTTTAAAAATGACCTTTACCAGGTACTAAAAATATTTAAAGGCAACCTAATATGCAAAATTCATATTAAGTACATTTTTGTTCTTGCATTTGGGTTTCTACTGATTCTAAAAACAATCCAAGCTCTTAAAAAAAGCACTGGGCCAAGTTTATGTATTTTAGTGTCTAGAAAATGGCATCAGGAAAAAGGAGTAAATTTCCACCAACAAACTGGAGAAAAAATGTCTTAGTTTGAAAAGTTAGTTACTTGAAAAACCCCCAAAATTTTTACATTGGTCTTCTTAGTTTGAAAATTGAAATTTGAGAATAATCTCAAAATTTTGAGATTAATTTAAGAATTTTGAGATTGATCTCGGAAATTCCTTACTTTGAAAAGTGAAAACGTTGTGCTAAAATAATTTGTGCAAAATTTTTAGATTGCTCTTGGTCATTTTCTAGAAAAAACTCTGAAGTTTCTGAGTTCAAAAAATTTGATAAAACTTTCTCTGACAACTTTTCTTTTTTTTCAAGAAAATTAAAAATCCTGATCTTGCAATTTCTGAGTTTTTTGGTGGAAATTTACTCCCATTCTTGTTTCCTATCTTCACCGTTGCTTAAATCAGCAGCGCCTCGCGCTCACCTGGCAACCCCAGCCACGCCCCCTCCTGTTACCTGGCAACCCCAGCCACGCCCACTCCTCTAGTTTGGCTAGTTTTACCTGAAACGGTTCATTCTGAACAAATCAAACTCAAATCTTGTTATCTGAGATAGATTTGTTTTTTTGTTTCGCCCACAGACCCGTCCTAATCTGGACAGGTCATCTTTGATGTGTCACCATGGCAACTCTTTGTTTTCCTACGCAGATTCATTTAAGTTTTAATTATTAAACAATAATTTTTTTCCCACCTGAAGGTAGATTTAAATGCTTTAAGAAGCTGGTAAACACCCAACCCTGTTGTAATCATGCCCCGATACGTACAAATTATAATTGGTGCACTTTCTTTCTTCCCCATGTCTGCATTTTTTATAACTGAACTGATAAGTGCCCATAGTTATGTGTAGTAATGATTAGCTATTGATGGCAATAATTACTGGGGTCTCTTGAGGATTCAGATGACAAGATGTTGCTCTTCAAACAGTTCACTGAGTCCCAGCGTTTTAATGTGACTGCGCAAAATTAGTGCTGCTGGTGCTATATGATATGGAATAATGAGGTTGTACTAATTAATTTGCATAATTGTTGTTTAATTGCAGAAGCCCAGAGCGATAAGGCTGCAGCAGCCCCTGCTGGTAAGAGACTAAGTGGCACCTAATCTGAGCTCTCAAGGGAATCCACAGTGACTCAGCTTACACTGCAAAAACACAAAACCTCACCAAGTATATTGGTCTAGTTTCTAATGCAAACGTCTTACTGGACTGGAAATAAGACAAAACTAACTTGCAAGCAACTTCTCAGTAATATAGCAGCTTCTTTTAAATCAAAAATTCCTTAATCTTGATTAAAAATGTCTGGTTCTACTGGCAGATTGTTTCACTTGTATTCATAAAAGTAACAAAAGTCATAATGAAATTCATTGGTTTGGTTTTTAAATTTAAAATAAAGTAATGTTTTTGTTCATTAATGATGTAAATGTATGTGTTTTATTTTCTATGGGTTCATTATCTGTCACATTAGAGCTGGTGAAATATAAGAATAGACTTAGATTAGTTATTCATTTGAGATGAACCAGTTATTCCCAATAATCAAAAATTAAAAACAGATCACTAAAACTTCATATAGTAATGCAATTGGCATTAATGTGTTTAGAGGCTTCTAAACTTAAAAATATCGAATAATTAACTTTGTTTGAAGTGAAATAATCTGCCAGTGGATTTACTACTAACTTTCATTCATTTTGAGGAATTATTGACTAAAAAAGTCAAAATGTTGCCAGAAAGTTACTTGTAAGTTGGTTTTGTATGACAGTGTATTAGAGCCGTGATAGGTAGAAAAATTAGTAAATTTCTGTCAAAAAAACCCAAAATTTTGAGATTTTTATCAGAAATTTTCAATTTTTTAAACTCAAAGAATTTTCGACCTTTTTCTCAAATATTTCTAAAAAAAAATTCTGAAACCTCTCAGGGTTTTTTTTTCTTGCAAATTTTTCACTTTACAAACAGAAATTTTCATGTTTTTTTCTTTGAAATTTCTGAGATTATGTTCAGAACAGCAGGTTTTTTTCTACTTTATTTTAAACTTTTAAAACTTTGAAATTTCCATGGTTTTTGTCTAGAAATTTTCTGAACTTAAAAGTTTTTGGCAGATATGTACTGCTCCTGTATTATTTAATCTGTAAAGGCCCTAATACACCATTGCAGTCTTGTTTTATTTCAAGTACTAAGTTATTTGCACTATAAATTAGACAAAAACATTTGGTAATATTTAATGTTTTTGTAGTGTAGCTGACATTTACTCCTTTGTTTATGCAGACTGGCCTCCAGAATCATTTCTGACTAATGTTCTTGCTGTTCTTACTTTTAGACAAAAAGGGTAAGAGAAACCCACCACATCCTTCCCAATCGTTCCTATAATCATCGTCATCATCATCCGGTGTTTCTTTCCGATCATTCAGAGAAGCCAGCGGAGGAGGACGGTAAGGCTGAGTGATGAAACAAACACAGAAGCTGTGATCTTCTGTGGGTGATGGGACTGAGTGTGGAGGTGCATGACTCCCACGGCGTCGCTGCTGGATGGAGCAGGAGGCCGTTTTACTGTCTCTCTGGCTTTTTTTGGCGCCGAGCGCTCACTTTTAACTCCGATTTAAACCCAGCTGGTGGAATCCGGAGCGAAGCAGGAGCCGTTTATCCACTCTGCATGGATCCATGTATGACTTTTGGTATTTCGGCGCAGCTTTACGTCATGCAATGCAGATTATTTCCTCACATCTGTCTTTTACTCTTATTGTAGTCATCGACACTGCAAAAACACAAAGTTTTACCAAGTATTTTTGGTTTACTTCTAGTGCAAATATCTTAGTACACTTGAAATAAGACAAAACTAACTTACAAGTAACTTTAAGAGCTTTTGTTAAGTCAATAATCCCTTAAGATTTATTTTAAAAAAGTGCTTGTTCCACTGGCAAATTATTTAACTTATAATATGGAAAAATTACATTGCTATCAGTGAAATGATCTCATAACAGAACTATTACTTTTTCATCAATGTTAAAGAATAATTTATTTAAAACTAGCTACTGAATATTCCTAAAAAATTACTTGAGTTAGTTTTGTACGACGATGTATTAGTTATTGTAGATTAGAAAAAAAGAAATGAGTAAATTAACGTCAAAAAATTCAAAAATTGTTCCAGTGGAACAAGAATTAGTTCATAAATAGATGAAAAACAACTCCCATGTCTTGCTGAAAAAGTTTTGTTTTTATTTCAAGTGTACTAAATAAATCAAAAATCCATTTTGTTTTGTGTTTTTGCAGTGCAATAAAAAACATGTCTAAAACATTTTTGATGAAGGCAAAAATAATTTATGACCTACTGATGAAAGAAAGGCTAATTTAATAAAACAAAAAATTTAAATCTATGTTGAAGTGAGGTTAAGAAAAAGAAAAACATCTTTTGAATGAGGGACTCAAAAAAAGGTTATTCTATTTAGTAAAAAAGTACGGAGCCCTGCAGGGGACATGGGAAAAAAGAATGTTTCTTTTGCATTTCCTCCCAATATTCTTACTGCAATATTTGCTGGTCTATTTTGTATACTGTCAAAAATATCAATTTAAAATTTGTGTACATATTTAAAGTGAAAACGCGTTTTTTATTAGTTGTTTGGTGCAAAAACTGATTGGAAATCGATTTATTCACTGCATGTTTATGGCTGAGATGGAACTGCACATGAAAACTTTAAGCCATTCAGACAACACAAAAAAGACACCAAAAAACTGTCAGATGACTTTATATTACCTTGTAATAATAACTCGGAAAAAGTAAAATCATCATAATAATAACTACACAGATGTAAACAACGGGGTTTTCTGATCTCTCTTTTTGACCAAGTGAGACCAAAATCCAGTTTTTCATCCAGAAACTCTCCAGACGAGTCTGCAGTGAAATAAAGGATGAACCAAACAATGTTTTCTTGAAATCAACTCAAATTAAACCTTGGATCGCTCTAAATATTTCAGTGCGATCAGTTTTATTTCCAGGCTTTCCAGACATCTTTCCCAGCGGTAATTTAATTCTATATCATAACTTGTTCTGCGTCAAACTCCAGGATTAAATAAAGCGTCTCAGATATTCCCACAGCCCTTGATGTTAAGCATGTTTGGTTGCGCTCCGCTGAGTGTGTCTGATTTCCTCCGCGCTGCGATCAGTTGTCGCCGCGTGTTTTTCCCGACATGCTGCAGATCATGAGACGATGCCGTTTGAGGAAAACAGGAGGAACCGGTGATTATTTCTCACAATTTATGTCCCCAGCTGTATAAGAAAGCAACAAATGCAGACGTTTTCAGTGAAATTCATGACTGTGGATAAATTAAGTGTGAAATTGTTAAATATGGGTAGATGACCATAAAACATTTATGTTCAATGTTTTTACAGCTGAAAACATCAAAGGGAATCATAATGAAGGCGGTTATTTATTTTCCTTGTGTCTGGGAAATGTTTGAAGAGTCCCTGGAGATCCTTTGTTAAATCCAAACTTGAGTGTTAAATTTGCTCAGACTTGGTTCACTTTAATGTCAGCTCTCATTCACATCAGCTTTGTTTGGTCCCTTTTAATCAAAGTCCAGTCCGTTTGTCTGGAAAGTCTGGTATGTTTGGGAAGATGCGAATGTTCCTTCAACCCGAAAAATAAACCTCAGTCTCAGTTCAGTTAAGTGAAATCTGGTGCAGTTTGAATGCTTATGTGAAAACCAAGCAGACCAGAAAACGTACCAAAAGCAGGAAGTGGACTACTGCGCAGGGCATTCTGGGTAAATACAACCAAAACAAAAATGCTAGTTCAATGCCAGCATCAGAAATGACTCTTAGTCTTTTACAAAGAAAGAGAAATCCTACATCCGCCACTCCATTTTTTGTTTATTTTTGTGTTCAGTGTCTTCTTCATAAGTTTTTCTGTTGCTTCTGCCTGCATTTCTTGGTTCAGCGCCCCCACAGGAACTGGTTTTTCAAAGGGTTTGAATCATTTGACACACTGCAGATGGGAAAACATCCACGTCACTCACAGCAGCCGTATTTAGTCCGTTTTAATTTAACTCTAGTTTGTTTGTCTAGAAAGTTCAGTTCAGTTGGAGGTGTTTGTAATCGAACACCTCGGTCTTAGTTTGGTTGAAGTGAACTCTGGTCCAGTTTGAATGCATATGTGAACACCAAGCGAACCACAGACTGCTTCAAAAGCTGGGAGCGGACGAGAGCAGGGCATTCTGGGTAAATACAACCAAAACAAAGCGTGCTAGCGGAACCAATGTCTCAAAAGCGAAATCCTACAACCGCTAAAATCTGACGCACTCCACTTTTGTCTACATTTTATGGAGAAGAAAGTTGCGCTCAGTTTCTCCTCCAGAGGTTTCCATGTTGTTTCCTTCAGTAGTCCTTGGTGCAGCGCCCCCCACAGGTTAGTAGAAGGTTTTTGTTTGTTTGACTCACTGCAGTGTTAAACTAAACCACAGCAGCTGAAAATATCGAACCGAGTCTTCCTGTGTGAAAACATCCTAAAACGCAAAAGGAAGGAAGATGTTCTTCTGCCTCTGCAGCCAGTTACCATAATAAACTTTCCGCAGAGTGATTAAGCGTTTTTGCACGTGTGCAGTGATGAAGTGGAACAGCCATTTAAACCAACACTGCAGCTCATTTATAATGAGTCGCGGTCTTCGGGGGGCCAACACTCGGCGAGTTACGTTTATGCCCCACAAGGCTCCGTTGTAAGCGATGATCATGAGCAGCAAACGAGACATTAGACCTGAACAAGCATGTCTGCCTGTACTCCCTGATGTAAAGCTTTCCCCACCTTCCTCCTCTTTCTGCTTCTCACCCGAACCTGAATGCGTTCTGCTTCCTCACACAGCATAGATCAAAGAAATCTACTCCAGCATTTGTGATGTAATGCTGGTGTTGGCTAAAGATGATAAGAGCTTTCTGGGGTGTCGAGCTCTTATCATGAATCTTCTTAAAGGGCCGCTTGTGCCAGAGTATATTAATAAAACCCAATAACAAACTATTAAAATATTGATAAACAGCTACGCGTTCTTCTCAAAATTATATAATATTGAACATCTTTTCACACTGATCAGTTCCTCCAGGATTTTATGATTGAGATTTTTTTTTGCAATCAAAAGTATAGATTTTGTGGATCTAATTTAGATGTGTTTATGTATGATGGTAAATGTGAATTTTTCACAATACAACTTGACATCAGGTGAGGCAGAAGTAAGAGACATAAGAAAAACTGCCACCTGCAGGTGGGTGGTAGCATCACTTAAAGCTAATGTTTTTTTGCACTTTTTGTGGGAAATTTGTGTGAATAAATGTGGCAATGTGTTGATTTTGTAGAGTCACAAAAAACTGGATAAAAACTCCTTTGATTCAATAGATAAATAATATTTAAAAACCCAACAGTAATCTTGAAACTTCTATTTATGTGGCAACTAGAGGGTGGAATAAAAACGACTGAGTTTTGAGTTGACATGTGCTAACATGCAACTTGTACACTGCAAAAACACAAAATTGTAAAATCAAAGTGTTTTCTTTTGTCTGGTTTCTAGTGCAAATGTGCTAGTACACTTAAAATAAGACAAAACTAACTTACAAGTAACATTTAAGCAAGATTCATTTAAGTTTGTGTTTAGTAATTAATTCCGTAATGAAATGTTTTATTGACAGATTATTTCTCTTATGACATTTTTGCCATTTCACAAGTAAAATAATCTGTCAGTGGAACTATTTTCTTCCTCAATGTTTTGTCAAAAATGAGCTCCTGTATTTTGCTGAAAATTAACTTGTAAGTTATTTTCGTCTGATTTCAAATGCACCGAGATCGTTGCACAAAAAAGTTGAATAAAATTACTTTGTAAGATTTTGTGCTTTTGCAGTGAGTCGTGGTGAACAGAGTTGAAGTGTTTTTAAATCTTCATATCCCGCATTTTAACACAAAATGTGTTTTCAGGCTGGCTTTAGAGCGTGAAATAAAAAAAGAAACATCTGCCACAGGCCGTCTCTCTGATGAAACCCTTAATGCCTGAGTGCAAATTTATGTACATGTTGTTCCTTTATTGTAAGACTGAATCTGTTAAAATCGTGTCCATATTCCAGAGAGTCATTAGTTTGGCTCTGTGTGTAAAGCTTGCAGTACATTACTCCTGCTTTACGCCTCATTGACTCCTGTTCTTAGTACTATTAACTGGTATCCAGCCTCCTGTAGGTAATTCTATAGCAGCCTGCTTGTTTCTGCTAATTTACGTCGTTATTAATAGACATTTAAAACCATAATAGTTGTCGCAATGCTATTTAAAATTGAAAAACATCAGATTACAGAAGTCCACTGAAAAACAAGTAAATATAGTAGATGAAGATGCTGGTGAGTTTAAAGATGAGTTAGTAAATGCAAGCAAAGCGCTGCAATATGATGGATTTGTGCTTTATTTGTTAGAAATTAGCTCCTTTATGCTACAACTGGAGAATATCACAGTCCAATATGTATGTAATTAACACAGTTATGGTTCTGTTGCCAATGTCTTCAGATTTATAAATTGCTGCTACAATAAATTAGTAATAACTGTGAAATTAACAGTATTATTCAGCCGCAGAATCTCTGGTGTCTTTAATAGCTTTAAAAATTATTAAATTGACTGAGGTTTTAATTAAAAGCTTTGTCTAGTCAGCTAAAAACGTGTGCAGCATTTATTTGCTGGCCACTAAAATGTTATTCATTTTTACATTTTCTTCACGAAAAGATAAGTGGGACAAACGCACTGAAAAATGCAGTTTATTCAGGATTTTACATCCCAGTTCTCAGAATTATGATGAGAACTGGGACATCATAATTCTGATGGACATTTAAACTTTTCAAATTATAGAATTATTTAATCCACAAATATGTTTTATAACCATTTCTTCTATTGATTTAATGAAAAAAATGTAAATTTGAAAATTCACTGTGTATCATTTCAAATGAATGGCGGCCATGTTGGATTTGAGATAGTCATTGGTCAGAGATCTACACTGTAAAAACAGGAAATCATACCAAGTATTTTTGGTCTAGTGCAAATGCCTTAGTATACTTGAGATGAGACAAAATTAACTTATAAGCATAAGAGCTTGTTCAGAGCCAGTAATAGCTTAAAATTTATTGAAAAGTGCTAACATTTCTCCAATGATATATGTGAAATGGTCTGACAGTGAAGCTAGTACTTTTTCATCAGAATTATGGAATTATTTACTCCTGCTAAACAAGCTCCTGTATCTTGCTGATAAGTTGATTATGAATGAGTTTTGTGTTGTACTGTGTACTAAGATATTTGCCCTAGAGATTAGCCTAAAAATACTTAAGATTTTCTGTTTTTGCAGTGTATAATTTTAAAATCTGATTTCCAACTTGTATTAGAACAAAGAAAGTCAGACTTTTGAGTTCTTCAGGAATGTGCTATTAGCTTTAAGGTCTTGTCTGAAAGGGGACTTATTATGCAAAATTCCCTATTTGTACATTTTTCTTCTTCTGCTTGCATCTCTAGAAACAGTCCAAGCAGTACAAAAACAAAACATTCAGACATTTTTCTGGCAATAAATTGATATTTTTTGATGTATGGAAAACAAGCAGATTCAAAGACCTAATAATGGGTCTTCTTTAAGAATGTGGCTACAATTGTCAAAGTATTCTGCTATTTGTGTCAGAAAATATGAAATTTTACAGCATTTAGAATAAATTGTTTTACTTTTTTAATTGGTATGACTTGATTAAAGAAAATAATAAAAGCAAAGCTTAGCATGCAAGATTCAAAATCAATAATTGCAGATATTTTTCCAAGTGTTATAAAAAGCTTAAACTATAAATTGAGTATCTTAATGTCCCTGCAGGCTTTTGTCCAAAACTCAGATCTCCAGCTTTACTGCCAGAGATAAAGTGAGGAGTTAATTTCACCGAGAATCTTCCCTGCGAACGCGATGGAGGATCCGGTGTTACAGTGTAAGACTGCAAACATTCAAAAGTGTCCCCTGGGTTTTCTTTCCGAGATCCGCTTTCCTGCTTAGCATTCTGGCTGAAACCTTTTAAATCATCCTCAACAGCTGAACTTGGATCTGTCCTCTGGGGTACATTTGATTAAAAGATCGAATTAACTGAACCCATAAAAGCAGCGGGGAGGTTTGGGTGAGGGGGTGGAGGAGGCGATGGCGTGGCTCTGTGAATTTATGAAGAAGCATGACCTCATTTGACTCATGACCCTGGATCCATTCAGGACTATTTCACGTTTAAAATGGACCTTTTATGCAAGAATTTGCATTTCGCATGTTTCCGTCGTTCTATTTGGGTCTCAACTGCTTAAAAATGCTTAAAAAAACCCTACAGCTGTGTTTTGGCAATAAGTTAATGTTTCTTCTGAGTGTCTGGAAACTTCCAGAGTGTAACAAATCATTCTGTTACCTAGCAACCCCAGCAGAGTTCCAGCCTGTTACCTAGCAACCCCAGCAGAGTTCCAGCCTGTTACCTAGCAACCCCAGCAGAGTTCCAGCCTGTTACCTAGCAACCCCAGCAGAGTTCCAGCCTGTTACCTAGCAACCCCAGCAGAGTTCCAGCCTGTTACCTAGCAACCCCAGCAGAGTTCCAGCCTGTTACCTAGCAACCCCAGCAGAGTTCCAGCCTGTTACCTAGCAACCCCAGCAGAGTTCCAGCCTGTTACCTAGCAACCCCAGCAGAGTTCCAGCCTGTTACCAAGCAACCCAAGTGGAACTCCAGCACGTTTAGTCAGCTCAAATAACTCAATTAAAAAATACCTGAACATTAAATGTGATTATTGCTCATGCAATTAGAGGTCGGTAACAGCTGAGGGTGGAATGTAAGCAGAGATAAATATTATTCTACCAAGAGTTTAATGTGCTTTACAACGGCTGCTGGAAAAGACAGGCGTTTTGTTGGTGACAGAAACCGATTGCTGCATTCTCGTTGGTTGCACAAGAGGCTCCGCTTTCGCTTTACAAAGATGTACGGATGTTAAAGTTGTGCATCTGTTTGCAGCCATTTTCAGGTGCAAGTGCAAACGGCTTTTTTTGGACTCACCAGGCTGGAATCTCATTATCTAAGAATGATTTTATGCAAAACATGTAAAAAACCATGTTTTGTATCGACTATAGATCCTAACACATTGAAGGCAGCATAGAAGGTCACCTTTAAAGGTGACCTAGTGTTACAAGTCAAAGTTTGTTCTCACGGTGACAGAAACAGAACATTTGGCTTAGAGAAACAGTTTCTTACAGTTATGTTGAAGACAGGTGGAAAGGTGCATGAAAGCACATTGATTTGATTATTAAGAGCCAGGGCAGGTTCTGCACAGATTGATGTCTCACTTGCTGTCTCTGTCTTTTGTTTTCTTCCTCATTTGGTGCAGAGTTGCCTCTGGATGGTAAGAAAAAATAATGTTTTAGTGTTTCTGTGAAGAATTGTGACTGACAAGCAAACACGTTATAAAGATGGCGCTTTTAATAGAAACCGAGTTTGATAACACTTTACTTGACGGGTTGTGAATAAGACTGTCATGACACCGTCATAAACATGAGTTAGTCTTCATAAATATTTGACTGTTGTCATAAAGTGTCATTCGGTAAATCATGACACTTTCAATACAAAGTTGACATTATTCAAAATGTCTTGATGACAACTTGACATTAACCAAGAAATTATGATCTGACAGAAATTTGTGATAAAAGTATTACTGATTAACCTTTAGCTTTAATAACGTCAAGCTACATAATTTTAATGTCTTGGTTCATTTCATGAAGACTTACATACGTTCACAACAGATGTTACTCATGTTTATGACAGGTGTTACGACACTTTTACTCACAACCCCTCAAATAAAGTGTTACCCAGAGTTTTGTTGTTGTTAGACGACGACACAGTTGGTTTCTACCCCAACAGTTGAGAAAAGAGAGTTAAAATCCTCGGTGCAGAACCTTGAGATGATAATTTGATGTTTTAAATAGGGCTGGGAAATATGGCAAAAACATAAAATTTCCCATTTCACTTGAGTGTTTTTTCTCTCACACATTTTTTCCAATAAAGTAATTAGAAATAACAGGAAACATTTTCAAAAAGTGGCTTTTATTTCAGTCACTCCTTTACTGAGTTGCACTATTGACTATTAGTACCAGGCTATGAGAATTATTGTTTAATTACTAGAATTAATTAATAATATTGGCAGAATAAAAATGCAATGTTATCATTATGAGACAAACAAAAAATATTTTTTTTATTATTTATTACTTTATTCTCATATTATGACATTATAGTGGTAATATTAAGACTTTATTGTCATTTGATTTCAACTTAATTGTCATAGAACTTTATTCTTGTATTTTGACTGAATTCTTGTAATATTATGACTTTTTTTCCTATTAAAATATGACAAAAATCATATGAAATATGAAGTTTGTATTTTATTCTAAGATTGAGCTGAATTCAAAGTCCAAATAAATAGAAGCTGTAAAACAAGATGGCCGCCCTGCACATGTTGACATCGCTCTACACTATGGGGAAAAAACCAAAACATTTTGCCCTTAAATTAAACCCAGATTTGTTTCTCGACAGTTCAGAGATGCGTTAGTGATTTGCTTGGTCCGTTTGTCTCCTCCTGTGTTCTGTCTGTGGGCTCATCGGTGCTGCTGGGTCCAGTTTTCCTGCTCTAATTTGTCGTCTGTGGTTGAATTTTATTCTCAGATGCTGCACCAGGAGAAGGTGGCGAGACGTCTGAGCAGAGCAGTCTGTTTGTGGTGAAGCCGGAGAGCGCCACCGCCACCAAAGGTTTGTCAAAATAAACTCTTGAGTGACACAAAAGACGTTAAAACAAGTGAAAAAAGTTAAAATAAAAAAGAAATGGGCATTTTTTTTCCACTTCTGATGTGACATTCTGTACAAAAATAGTCCCATATTTGGTTCAGCTTCAAAATGTTTCACTTTGACTTGGCAATATTTGCTCTACAAATCTATAAGATTTGGGTCTACACTGCAAAAACACAAAATCTTACCAAGTATTTTGGTTTAGTTTCTAGTGCAGATATCTTCGTACAATAGAAATTAGACAAAACTAACTTACAAATGTACTTTTTAGCATCTTGTAGGATGTTGTTATAAGTCAGTAATTCCTTAATATTGATGAAAAATAAATACTGGCAGATCATTTAACTTGCAATAAGACATCATCCATGTTATAAGAAGTTACGTCTAAGTGTCTTATATAAATTGTCTTAAGATATTTGTACCTGACAGTAGACAAAAATACTTGGTGAGATTTTGTGGGGCAGAAGGAAAAAGTCAGTAAACTTGGCTGTACAATAAACAAAGCTGGTTTATTAGGCCTCCAGCATCACAGCATCGTTCACACACAGTTCAAAATGGCAGCTTTACAATCACTCAGTCTCTTGCTACATTATTATTATTGACTTTATCTTGGTCCAGTTAAATCCTTTTGATGCTTTTTGCAAACATAAACTCAAAAAGACGGAACAATGAACTTAAATCAAACCTCCAAAATTAAAAGGATCCACAATTAGTTGAGAAATATCTACTTTAGATGCAAAAACAATATAGTAATAATAATATAGACTGTTTAGTTTTTACAAATTTTAATAAAATATTGTGACATGAACGTCATCACATTGTTCACACTGCAATGCATTCTGGGTAATGGTCCAACTGCCTGGCTCCTCCAGTCAAAACAACGATGAGTAACGTCTTTAAGCCTTTTCAAGTTGATCTAGAGAGCGGGAATGAAGATGAGGAGGACCAAACAGAGTTAGCCGTTGGAGCTGGTGTTTTGCTGCTTCTTCCTCCTTCAGCTTCATAAATGAAACAATGAATGGCACGTACCTCTGTTCGGGCTCACTGATCCAATAAGTACCTTTATAGCTTTGTATCTGGTCCGGTCTTCGTCCGGGGCGGTAGTAGTGCTGCCGGTACTATTGCTGCAGAGCTTCGTTAGCATTTAAAAGAGCTTCCAGAGCTGTATGGTGTTTCTCCCAGCGTTATTTGCTCCGGCTGCAGCAGGGTTTAGGCGCTTTGCGGATAAAAACTGTAGGCATGGCATTTATTTTTGCTCGTTAAGTTAACAATCACCGTTTTTGCTCGTACAAATGACTCAAAGTCTTCTGGAGAGAAATGTTGAGGGCACAGATTTGGTCCTTCTGAAGTTGTGATCTCTCTGACTGTGTGGGAAGTGATCCAGACTCACCTCACTGTTTTTATTTTTAGTTACAGCCAACAGTGACACACTGTGGCATTATCTAAAATTATGCCACCAGTCAAATGCAATGATGAGCAATAACTCGGTAAAGTTGGCCTTCCTGTGTTCACTCTGTAGATTCCAGTACAGAACGGACCAAAACGCATCATCAGCCCAGCAGGTGAAAAAATGGCGACTTCCAGGGGTGAAAAATATTACAAAAGATGTAAATTTTGAAGTTTTCATGAGTTTTTTGTATCACAAACAGCAATTTTTTTAGTTAATAGAAATCTTACAACATATTACGGTCAACATGTTCAACTAATTCTGGATCACTTTAAGCTTTCTGTCTCTTACACCAAGCAGATTAATTAGTTTTTCTCTTAAACATTACAAACTATAAGTCATTAAATACTTCACAGAAAGGCAATATTTTAACAAGTTTTATTTATTTATTTGTACATTTACAAGTGTCCACTCTACAGGAGGACAAACTGTTTATCTGTCTGGAATAAAAATGTCGTCTGTCTTTGTCGCTGGCAGGGAAGGACATCTCGTTTGTGGCCAAAGTCGACTCGTCGACTCTGACCAGGAAGCCCGTCATGAAGTGGCTGAAGGGGAAGTGGCTCGACCTGTCCAGCAAAGCCGGGAAGCACCTGCAGTTCAAGGAGTCGTACGACAGAAACACCAAGGTGCGCGGCCGTTTTCTCTGTCCCAACCTGTTTACGTGTTGCTCTACAGGCTGTAAATCTGGCAGTGCTGGACATTTTCCAGCCTTAAAAAGGCAGCGCAGGTTTTTGGGACGTGGATAAATGGAGGTATAAAAAACAAGCAAAACAATGAATTAACATGAAGGAAAGCTTAAAAATCCTGATTCATTTTGGCTTCAACTTTAAAAAAAAAGAATAATAATAATGACATTATTATTAAATGTGATTATGTAGATTTTTAACGAACCAGAACCTGAAGCTGCAGAGACTGTTTGTGCTTCGGTTTTATGCGTCTTTCCGTCAGATCTACACGTACGAGATGAGCATCATCAAGGTGGTGGACGGAGACGCAGGTGGCTACCGCTGCGAGGTCACCGCCAAAGACAAGTGCGACAGCTGCGCCTTCGAAGTCTCCGTGGAAGGTAGGTCTGCAGACCGACACTGTTAGGGTTAACACCTGTTAAACATACATTAACAAAGACAGAAAAGACAAAAGAGTTAGATTCTTTTTCACTCGCGAGGAGAACGGACAGAGATGTGCTTCAGTTACATCTCCTACCGCTCTCAAGCACATTTTGTCTGCTCCTCTATTTTATTGTTTCTAGGATCCCTAATCACAAGGACGCTGTAGCTCTAAAGGGAGGGGCAAACAGCTACAGCGTCAAATGTTATTCACTAACTAACACACAATCATTCTGTACTAGATAATGTCCTTCCAGGCACAAAGATTAATAAAATATGTAGTGATCTTAGCAATGATGGTTTTATTGGAGGCCAGCAACTCAACCGAAACAGAGCTCTTCACCAAGAGGTAAACCTGCAGGAAGATTTTGTTTCTGCTCTCTGTCAGTGAGGCCTTCTGAGAAAAGAATCAGAGTAAATCAACAATACAAGAAACATTCTTAATTCTATAATGAGATTAACTTTAAGGAAAGCATCAATTAAAGATACATTATAAAGATCAATGAAAATAAAACAAATAATTGATTAATAATATCACAATTTCTCCAACATTTCCCCCCTGTTTATCAAATATTTGTTCTAATTCTCATATCCTTCCTAAACAGCCACTTCAAACAATTTTCAACTAGGAGTTCATTTTTAAGAAAGCACTCAAGGTTTATACTCAGTCCAAAACTTAGAATCAGGAAACACATCAAAAGAGTCCTCATCAGAGCTTTCTCTGTCAGACTCAGGTTCTCTCGCCAATAAGGGATACATCGGCATCATCTGGTTCCCCATGGGCTAAATTGCTGTAGTGATGAGACTATTAAACAAAGAACGCAGGCAAGGAATACAACAGCATCCACACAAGGTTAGAATGGCAGCAAAGACAGCCATCGACACTAAAGCAGAGGACACAAGGGTTCGGTACTTTCCAAAAACATTCATCCAGTCGTCCCACCTGGAAGTATTCACTCCAGAGAACTCCTTCAGCTTACCATTAAGGGTACGGAGCCCCTCAATGGCCTTCGTCAGGCTGCCATCAGCCGCTGTGTTGTTGGGTAGAAAAGTGCAGCATCTTTCACCAAAGATTGCACACACTCCCCCTCGTTCAGCCAGCACCATGTCAAGTGCAATACGGTTCTGGAAAGCCATCAGTGATGTAGCGGCCAGCTGCTCATGCACCGCCTTGAAGCCTGCCTGTGTCCAGTTGCCCAGTTTTTGTACATTGTAATGGATGTAGTTGATTCTGTCAACGTTTTTGTTCAATGTGCACCACCAACAAATTGTGGACTCAAATCCTGCTGCAATTTGGTCGGCCAATTTATACTCATCTGGTACACCACGGGGAACACCAATGGCATCGATGTATGTAGGATCATTGTTCCTCCAGGTCAGGTCTCGCTTCTGCAACTAACGCCACTGCTGAGGCACAACATCAGTTAAAGCATGAATTAAATGATCAGCAGTCATAGGATAAACAGAAACAGGCAATAATAAAGAAATTAATGCAGACATCCCTGTTACCTTCCTAGGTAATCTATTAAAAATTTTGTCACCACTGCACCACCACCAGACATCCGCACGAAAGACAGGGTTAAATTCATTGTTCACAGAGAGAACAGTCCAGTTAAAACATCATTGTCATACATCAAGTTTAATCTCTGTAGTTTGCCGACGTCATACTTGCCCAGCAGACTAAAACAATGATAACAGAACTAGGTGGAAAACACACCTGAATACTCATCCTCATTCTGTAAACAGTGTTACAAGAAAACATTTTTATTCGTGACGTGAATTGTTCCCAGATGAAAACACAAAATAAAAACAAAAAGATATATTCACTTGTTATTTTCATTAATGTGCAAGTCCGTTCTGCTCCTAAAGACACTACAGGGTTGTGGACAATCTTCACCAGTTTTGAGACGGAAAAACTATTTGGTTTAACCCCTTTGTAACCTGGACTTTGCCCTGTAGGTCGGTGAGCGTCCTGAGCTTGCTTCCCAATTACTTTTGAAATTAAATTCCTTTTTGCAGTGTGTTAAATGTATCCAAGTTGGCTTTTCCGCTGCATCTGGGTTTTTAGTGAAATGTTCAATCCATTTAGAAAAGCATCAATTATTTCTAAACAATATTTTTGTCCTTCACTTTTATTCAATTCTATGAAGTCCATGTGCATTACTTGAAATGGATATTGCAGAGTAGGAAACTTTCCTCTATGTGATCTTAGATTGCCCTGAGAGGTATGTTTTGCACATATCAAACAGGTCCTACAGAATTTTTTTTTTAAATAAGAAATAAATCCATAAGTAGTGTAATGTTGATGTATCCTACCATCCCCCCTGTTGAGACATGCGAAACGCCATGGCTCAATATTGCAGCCCATTTATACACATCTTTTTCTTGGTAAGATAGGTTCAGTTTCATATAATTTTCCAATTTTGCTCCATTTTTTTAATCCATAAATCCTTTTTTTGAGGACTTAATTGTTGCATGTCTCTTAAAGTTTCTTTTATTTATTTAATTTTTTTTTTTTCCACATGTAATACATTTATCTCTACCTCAGCTGCTTTTTTTTATTTTTTATTTTGTCTTCGAAAGCATTCCCTAGGGACACCTTATCTGTCCCTGCAGTGTGCGCCGCACATTTACAGATTGCTAGTTGTTTTGGTAGGTGCACGGCTTGTAATAATTCTTTTAATAATTCTGCATGTGTTACTTTTGATGTTAATGGGTGAAAAAGAACTATAGGAGCTCTAACTTCTACTGCCATAGAAGCAGCAACTACAGCTCTCACACAATGTGGTAAGGCACACGCTACACTATCAAGTTTTGAAGAAAAATATGCTATTGGTCTCATTTTATCACCATGCTGTTAGACTAGCACCGAGGTCATGACATGACCTTTACAATCCACCATCTGAACAAAAGGTTTTGTATTGATAATCTGGTAATGCTAACGCAGCGCTTGACACGAGGGCCTGTTTAGTTTCCAAAGTGCTTCTTCTGCTTCATCTGCCCACAACAAAGAAGACATTTTTAAGATCTTTTTTATACATTAATTTATTCAGAGCTGTCACAATTTCTGCATAATTAGGCACCCAGTTTCAACAATAGTTAGTCAACCCCAAAAAGGACATCATTTGTTTTTTTTGTTTGTGGTTTGGGAGCTTGGAGAATTGTCGTTTTTCTATCCTCCGCTATGGTTCGTCCTCCTTCACTCAAATTATGACCCAAATATTTTACTTGTCGTTTACACAGTTAAAGTTTATTTTGTTAACCTTATGACCTTCTTTAGCTAAATGTTGCAGAAGCGCTAAAGTGTTTTGCTTACAGGTTTCCCTGTCTGGAGAAACCAATAAAACATCAACTATGTACAACAAAACTTGGCTCCCTCCTGGGGGTTGAAAAGTTGACATACTTGCACTCATTACTTGAAAGAGAATTGTAGGGCTTTCACAGTAGCCTTGAAGTAGTCTGGTGTACGTGTATCTTTTCCCTTCAAAAGTAAAAGCAAACCAATATTGTCTCTCATTCTCTACTGGTATTGAGAAAAAGGCATTTACTGATGTCTACAAACCGTGAATACTTTTGCATCTGATCTAAGAGAATTCAACAATGTGTGTGGATCAGGCACATGTTTTGTGTCTGTGTACAGATAGGTCACAGTTATCTTGGCTGGGGTGACCTTGTTGAGTCTCGCTTCATAGTTCCTATCAGGCCCAGGAACTGTTTTGAACCAAAGTGTGACATGCAAATCATCAGGAGACTTTTGATCCTGTAGGGCAGAAATGGCTTTATGCCCCTCTGCCAGAAGTGTTTGTGCAGTGTTGTGTGGGGGTTTGTTGGGCACATCCAATGAATAAAAGTAATACAGTTCCCTGTGTCCCTGGACAACAAAGAAGTCCCCTTCTTTTATTCCTGTAGCTGATCTTGACATTTTCACCACAAATATTTTACCCCAAGAATGTTTTCTCTACATGTTGTTCTACATGCACCCGTGTCACAGAGGAAATTTACAGGTTTGCCATTTATTAGGAGAGTTATTTCAGGTCTTATGCTGTCCATAGAAAGTAAATCCTGAAGATTTAACTGGACCTCTTCACTCCCCAATTTCTCTGATCTTAATCATGCTGACTGTCCTGTGTTTTTTGTTTTTTTTTCTTTCTTGGGCAATTTCTGGCTAAATGTCCTTCCTGCCCGCAACACCAGCACCCCGAGTAACTGTGCCTGTAGTTTCCTCTCCCACGTCTCCCTTTTAAACCTCTAAGGTTCTGACCTCTGCCCCTAAAGCCTTCTCTTCCTCTCCTGTCCTCATAAAACACTTGTTCCTCATCCTGGAAAAAGGCTCCTGGAACCTTTTTCTTTTCTTTTGTAATTTCTTTCTCCCCACTTTCTCGTTTTTGCGCTACTAATTGTACATCATCATACCCTTCCTCGTACAATTTTTATTTGAATTTGTTTTTTTTTTATCCTGATCTTTAATAACTTTCCAGTTATTTGATTTTAGACTGTCTGTTGGCTTAGTTTTACTTATTCATTTCCCCATTTTTTTTTGTAAAAATTTGGACCAGTTTTGCCGACTCCTAGGGAGTCCTAGAAACTGGAGATCTGATTCAGTAGGCCAGCAATTGAAAAGACCTGTTGTGGTAACTCTCACTTCAACTCTTTCGAGTGGAGAGTTCTTGCCTGTGCATCCACAAGAGGTTTGCTGCTCACAATCCTACTGTTTTACATGAGATAAAATACCAAGTGGTATTTATACCTCCAATCACGCTCACATACACACTTTTTTTTTGTTTCACGGATTGAAGCGCCTGTTATCGCCGTCCGTTTAACCACGGGTATTCGTCGGGCCCCGTTCCCACAACAGGTGTTCGTAAGATCTCAAACCACGTGAGGTTGCAAAACCCCGAACCAGGTAAGGTTTGCAAGTCCTCGTCCCAGTAGGGTTTTACAAGACCTCCAGCGAGGTAAGGTTTACCAACCCTTATTTTCTAGTTTTTTATTATTTTTTCTCTTTTATTTTTTATTTTTATCTCTTACATACTGATACGGAACTTAAGCGCCTGTTTTCGCCGGACTCCGCAATCCGTTTAGCCTGCAGGTACTAGTTGAGCTACTGTTACTGCTCACAATAGTACAATTAGTGATTGGGTGCTGTTACTGCCCAAAACAGTGCAGGTATTTTGTTGGGCTACTGTTACTACCCACAATAGTACAATTGTTATTTGAGTTGCTGTTATTACCCAGAACAGTGCTGGTATTAGTTATTTGAGCTGCTATTACCCAGAACATTTCTAGTATTAGTTGGGCTGCTATCATTGCCCACAATAGTACAATTGTTGGTTCCCCAGAACAGGACAAGGCCTCCAGCCTTGAAGCACCAGGCTCCGTTAGCCTATCCACGGATTTTGTGCATTACTTTTACCTGTTAGAGTCTAGAATTGACAGGGTTTTCACTTGTGCGCGCAACAACCTTCAGTCAAAGAAGAAGTCACTCTTCTCTCACACAGAAGAATGACTTACTCTCTAAAACGTCATTCGCCACTTTTTAAAGAAGAATCACTCACCCTCTCTTGTCTTTCCCTGGAGTGTCGTCAACCTTCAGATCCCAGCAGGCAGGCCGAGCCCAGTCCTTTAACAGGTTCTCTTGCCGTGCGCACGGTCTTATGGGGTCCGCCACACCTGCCGGAATCTTTCCAGTATATGACATCCGGCTCGAAGGACCAAAAATGTTAGGGTTAACACCTGTTAAACATACATTAACAAAGACAGAAAAGACAAAAGAGTTAGATTCTTTTTCACTCGCGAGGAGAACGGACAGAGATGTGCTTCAGTTACAATCTCCTACCGCTCTCAAGCACATTTTGTCTGCTCCTCTATTTTATTGTTCTAGGATCCCTAATCACAAGGACGCTGTAGCTCTAAAGGGAGGGGGCAAACAGCTACAGCGTCAAATGTTATTCACTAACTAACACACAATCATTCTGTACTAGATAATGTCCTTCCAGGCACAAAGATTAATAAAATATGTAGTGATCTTAGCAATGATGGTTTTATTGGAGGCCAGCAACTCAACCGAAACAGAGCTCTTCACCAAGAGGTAAACCTGCAGGAAGATTTTGTTTCTGCTCTCTGTCAGTGAGGCCTTCTGAGAAAAGAATCAGAGTAAATCAACAATACAAGAAACATTCTTAATTCTATAATGAGATTAACTTTAAGGAAAGCATCAATTAAAGATACATTATAAAGATCAATGAAAATAACAAATAATTGATTAATAATATCACAATTTCTCCAACAGCACGTAATCACATCATTGTCATCTTCCATTCAACGCGTCCGCCATGACGGCGTAACTGACTGTGTCAGCCAATAACGCGCAGAGCGCCGCAGACATTAGAGCCCGTCATCAGTTCATCATTCCTGTGGCGCGGCGTGATGAATTAACCTCACTTCCTGTTTCTGTCTGCTGCTTCCAGCCGCGCAGGAGGGCCAGCAGGACAACATCTTGGAGGCGTTTAAACGATCGTGAGTGTTGCTCTGCAGCTCGCCGTCTCTCTCTTCCTGTCACGTCTCAAAGCTTCTACTTCCTGCATGTCATCAGGAGTTTCAGCATCTTTTAACCAGAGAGTAACTAGTTACATTTACTCAGTTACATCTACTCGAGTCACGTGTTTGAAAAAACAAAAAACTTTAAGAGGGATTTCATTATGAAGTATTTCTGCTCTTACTTGAGTAAAAATTCTGGATTTTCTTCCCACTGAATGAAAAACAAACATGTTATAACCAAAAACTCAACAGACAGACACCTAAAGTTTTTATTAAAGTTTCATAAGTTTTTTATTGGAAGAAAAAAATTGGTAACACTTTATTTGACGGGTTGTGAATTAGACGGTTATAACATGAACAAACTTGTCATAACGTGAGAAAGTAAATTATGACACTTTTAATACAAAGTTGACTTTATTCAATATATCTTCGTTATGACAAGAAATCAGGATGTGACATAAATTTGTTATAAAAGTATTACTGATTAAACTTTAAAAATTATATGAATTTATTTTATGTTAAAGTTTAATCAGTAATACTTTACTGAGAAATTTATGTCAGATCATTATTTCTTGGTTAAAATCCTACATCTGATTACCCCATGTTGTAAATATTTCCTAATTTACTTTATTTTTTACCCTATATCACAATTTCTACTCTTAAATTATATCTGTACAATTAATTTATTATTATTTAATCTACACTTACAGTCGCAGCCTCATGCATATGCTTTTGTACATTTATTTAATTTTTTAAAGATGTTTATTAAATACTTTGGTTATTTATACAGAAAAAAGAACAATAACACCAAGAGAAAATGACTTTTACAGAACAGATTTAGCCAATATCTCTGTCTTTAAAACGCAATAAATCTCAGAAATAATATTTTTTCACAACTGAATAAAAGGAACGTTTATAAATACATGTATTTTTTTTAAAAGCGTCTTCAGGGTTAATATTTGTAGATTTTTTTACATAAACTTTTTCATCTGAATATGTTTTTAAGTGTCAGGGAAAATCTGATTAATTGAAATTGGGTAGATAAGAACGCCTTAGTCAGCCTTTTACATTAACATATAAGCAGGAAAATGAGATGGGAAAAAGTCCTGCGGGTGTTGAGTCTGCATGGCGATTTCTACAAAGCATCAGCAGGATTTGGTTTTTGTTGTTTTCCAACATCACAGTGAGCGTCGTCCTCGTGTGTTTGAGGTTCATTTAACTCATCTGAGACCGAGAGAAATGCGAATAACTTCAAAGCCGGCTCCAGTAAGAGGAGATCATCTGAGGACAGCGTTCATCCGGCCGTCCTGAGGGGAGCAAATCCTCCCAGGACAATGCCGTCCTCACTCAGCACGCAGAATAAAAAATAAATAAAAAGTGGTCGGCTGAGCGTGAAAATGATGTTAGCCGTGTAACTGCTTTCACAGCGTTTGAAAATATCAACGGAGTTTAAGGCTTTTTCCGTCATTAAAACCCTCCGTGATGGAAGTGATGTGAAAAAAGGTTTTTATTACGGTAAAAATATTGTTAGTGTGACGAGAGCAAACCAAAAACAGAGCTGACATTGTCCTTGCACTGCAAAAACACAAAATCTCACCAAATAATTTTCATCTAATATTTGAGTAAACTTCAAAAAAGACAAGCAAAGTAAGTTTTATATATATATATATATAGAGGCCTGTTTTAATAAATGTTTCTTTACATTGATTAAAAAAATAAAGTTCTAGTTTCATTGGCAAATAAATTAACTTACAACATGGAAAAATGTCATGTTGAGAAATAACTAGCTACATTTACTTAAGTAATTTCTGTCAGAAAGTTTACTTTTAGGAGTATTTTTACTACGTTATAATTTTTCAGTTTACTTCAGTAAGATTACTCTGAAGTATTTCTACTGTTACTTTAGTGAAATTTCTGGATTTTCTACCCAATGAATGAAAAACAAACATGTTTTAACCAAAAACTCACCAGGCACAGAAACACACACCTGCTGTTTTTATTAAAGTTTCATAAGTTTTTTATTGAAATAAAATGATTTAGAAAAATTTTCTTTTTTTTGTTACTATCCTATAGTATATAGTATATATAATTATATGAATTATAGTCATTTTGGTCCATAAAACACCTAAATTTCCACTTATCTTTATAATTTGATCAGTTACTCAGTGGTTGAGTAGACTTTTTACCAAATACTTTTTCACTGTTGCGAAAGTAATTTCTTGTTTTCTTTTATTTGAGTGGAAATATTTTGAAGTACTCTTACTTGAGTGCAATCTTTGCATACTCTGCCCATAAAACTGCTGCTACAACAGATAATGACTACTGAAAACTAGCAAACCTGATCTAAAACTAAATGAAGCTAAACTCAAAACTAAACTCACTGTAATTAAATTTTTCTTTTTCTCAGAGGAGAGGGAGATGAGGATGCTGGTGAGCTGGACTTTAGCGTTTTGCTTAAGAAACGGTAAGATAAGTAAAAACAATCCACATTTTGACTTCGCCTGCATCAGATTTAACTCCAACTGCATCATCGCTGATATTCAGGAAGGAGAAGAAACCAGAGGAACCAAAGGAAGAGGTTGACGTATGGGAAATCCTAAAGGCAGCCAAGCCTTGTGATTACGAGAAGATTGCCTTTCAGTACGGCATCACGGACCTGAGGGGCATGCTGAAGCGGCTGAAGAAGATGAAGGCGGAGTCCAAGAAGAGTGACGGTGAGTCGCAGAGGAGACATTTTACAAGACAAAGCCAGAATGTGCACAAGAAATTTGACGGCAGGGAGGAAACTAAACCTTTTTAATGCAGCCGGCTGTAAATACTGGCAGCGTTTAAAGGCGTCTGGAGGTTGGACGACAGGTGGAATGTTTGTTAGCCCGTTCCCGGCTGCCGTGGATCGTTTGGCTCTTAACGTTGTACCAGAGCTGTGCTGACATGATACTTTCTCGTTAGCTTTCCTGACGAAGCTGGACTCTGCCTACTCTGTGGATAAGGGGAAGAAGATCCAGCTCACTGTGGAAGTGGCCAACCCCACGGTCGAAGTAAAATGGCTGAAAAACGGTCAGGAAATCAAACCGTCAGCCAAGTAAGCACCTGAATGTGTGAGCAATACTGAAAGTTGGTTTCTTAAAGGTGACCTAATAAGCTTCCTTAAACAGGTTGGGATAAATCTACAAGCTACAACAAAAACACGCTCATTAGATTTTGTTTACACAAAATGAATTAGATTTTAGTTTGCTCAGTTCAGAATGAGCTGTTTTAGGGCTTCTTGTCACTTTTAATCCAAAATTCTGCTGGCCATGCACCACAACTCAGCATTTACCTTCGCACGTAAAAATGGCTGCAAAGAGATTCGCAATTATGTGACTGTACATCTTTGAAAAGCAGACGTAGAGCCTCCTACACAACCAAGAAGAATACACCAAGTTGTTTCTGGATGGTAAGTCAACAACAAAACACTCGTCTTTTCCAGCAGCCATTGTACGGTCAGACCAGCAGCTAAATTTAAAAGGTTTTTCAAAGTGCTGAGGTTGTTTTTAGACATAGCAGACACACGAATGGAAATACAAAATCATGGAAAATGTGAATTTTTGGATAATAGATCCCCTTTAAAGTTCAAATGTATATTTTTTTGAACATCTATAGCATATGCAGTAGCAAAAACCAGCTGACCAAACATGCTGGAGTTCCACTCGGGTTGCTAGGTAACGGGATGAGCTTCGTTTGTTACGTTACTTTCCGGAGGATTTTGAAACCGCTCAACTTTCAGACACCAAAAAACATAAACTTATTGCCGAGAAACGTCTGGGTGTTTTCTTTTTTCTTTCTAAGACACAAACATCGCATTTTGCAATGTGGGTCCCTTTTAAAAGCAATACTAATAATAATAGGCTGAAGTTAAAGCTGCTACTCATCGCTTACACTCAGTCTAACAAAAAACAGTTAAAAATATTTATTTTGATGCGATTTGCACATCTGGCTGCTCCAGGAAGCAAGTAAACTTGAAATAAAGTCAAATGAATTAAAACCATCGATTTTCACTGCATCTTTAGCTGTCAACAGGTGGCGCTGTTAATCATGAATGCAAAATTTTTGGTCATTATGACTTTTTTGAATTTAGAGAAAGCAGTGCTTGCCTTTTACCACATAATCTGTGCTCCAGATTTTACTCCTCAGACATCTGGTTTAAAAAAAACAAACAGCGATTTTATGTGGTTGCTGAGTTATGTCTCTCCTACGAAAACATTTTGTATTCACTAAAGTCCAGTTTACTGCAGTGTCTGTTCAGGAAAGTGTAGTCTGAGCTCTGGTTTGTGCACAGATCGCACTATAAAGTGTTCATTTAAAGTTTTATTGGTGCGGCTTTGACTTTGAGACGAGTCAAACTGTGTATGTATGTGTTAGTTCTCGGCCCGTTTTGCCCGCTGGGCTTCATCCAGCCTGGATCTCCTTCTGCCGCGCTCCTTTCCCCGCCTCCTTCAAAGGCTTCTCTTAGTGTTTTATTGAACAGGCTACAGCTGTTGCAATTGGTATTTCATCCATGTCTCTCCACCATCTGCTATTTTGACATCGTCATGCTGTTTGTAGAGAGGAAGGAAGGAAGGAAGCCACTTCCTGTTCTGATTAAGAGGAAACTTTTATTTTACTCTAAAACTAAGAAAAAGAGAAGGTATTTCCTCCATTAAGCCGGAAATAAATCAACATTTTGTGGCTTTTGATAAACATAAATCAGAGAAAAATACCGCAAAACCCTTAATCTCTGAATTTTAACTTTACGGCAAACACCAGTCATCACTACAGGTTGAGGTGTTGTTGGCCGGTAACCATGACGACTCTATCTCGTAAAAGTCTCTTGTAAAATGGCGGTGGAGACTTTTTGATGTAACCTGGGAGGAGCGAGAGCGCGGAAAGAAAACGTAACGTGTGACTGAGTCACTTTTGTCTCCAAGCCTTTTATTTTTTTAATGGTTTTTCGTCTTATGTTTTGCATATTCCAGGTACGTGTTTGAGAATGCGGGCAACAAGCGCACCCTCATCATCAACAAGTGCAACCTGTCTGATGACGCAGAGTACGAGTGCGTGATCGGCGAGGAGAAATGCGGCACGGAGCTTTTCGTTAAAGGTAAATGAGTGAGGAAAACAGCAGAGAGAGAGAGTGAAGTTGGTTCCCCAGCTTCTCCAAGTCTAACAAAATAGGTGTCAAACATTTGTACTGCATTTAAATGTTTTTGCTGCATTTGTGCTGCGTTTTTGCTGAGACTGCTCGGTTTGTGCCACATTTCTGTTATGATTTTGCTACATTTATGCTACATATGTTCTACACTCGTGCTGGGTTTGTGCTCTATTTGTGCACTAAAAGTTTTTAAATTAATATCTTTTTAAAGATATTAATAAAAAAAAAAGTTTCCTGAGGTCATCAGAGGTCAACCACCACCACTCTCACATTTACAAAATGTTTGCTGTCAATCCGTTCAACTATGTTTGTGCAGCACAAAAAAATTGTTTTGTGCTGCTTTTGCTTTGGAAAGTTTTTGATTAACATCACACAAGTTTAAAGTCGTTGCTGAAAACTCTGGCCACCAGATTTGAGGACTTTACTCAGGTGAGTTTTCTGCTCTGTTTAAATTTTCTTATCGCTGTCAGCTCAAATAGAAGAACAAAAGTAAATAGGAAAAAAAGTGAATTTCGTATAATGGATCCCATTTACCTACCATGTTCTTTAAAACTTGTGAAACGCCTGCGGTGAAGCTTGCTCACATTCCTGTGGCTCTGAGAGTTTGTGCGCTGAGGGAGTGAAGATGTCTGGAGGGGAAACGGAGCAACGACGATGACAAATAGTCGAGGCTAGCGGAGCATCAAGCTTCACACCCTGTGGTTGCACAATGCGACTCCGGCCGCCTCAGGGGAGCCGATCTACCTTCCACCTCTGCAGACGGTCGTGTCTGCGCGCTTGGATAAGGACTTTAGCAACACACTGTGACATTATTCATTTACAAGTGATGGATTGAATTTTTGGGGTTTACAGGCACAGAGACAAAGAAAAACAGCTTTAAAAAACGACGACAGCTGAACATATTTTGACGTATTTCTGTTCAAGTTTTATCAAAACGCCGATAAATATTTTACTCTGGGTGTTTTTCGTTTGTCCTCAGAGCCTCCGGTCACCATCACCAAGCTGCTGGACGATGTTCACACTGTGGTTGGGGAGAAGGTGGAGTTCGAAGTGGAAGTGTCAGAGGAAGGAGCCAACGTTAAATGGTGAGTGTCACAAAACCGTGGGGATTTTAGGCTGTTTAACAAATAAAAACGACTTCAGAAGGGCACCTTTCTGTCCACAGGAAGAAATGTTGATGCCCTACAGAGCAATTAGTGTTTTAACTGGACATAAACTGTAACTATTGTATATTTTTACGGTAGCGATAAGCACATCTTTACTCCTGTGTAAAAGTCATTTTTACGAGCGCAAACTGCACCTACAGTTGAGGTAAGACACATGGAAATGAGCTTTTTTTTTCTTTGAATTTGACTATAGTAGGAGACAAAACTCTTGGAAAACTGAAATACATGAATTCAAAATCAGCTTCCAGATTAAAAATGTTTAGTTTATTTTCCTATTGAAAAATTAAGCAATTAAATTACATTGTAGCATTTCAAGTTAAATCAAATGTTCGGTATTATTGTAACTCTTGGATTTATAAGTGAGAGAAGGTATTTGTAGTTTGTCATCGATTCTGATGGGGTTTTTCTCTTTGTGATCGATTCTGATGGGGTTTTTCTCTTTGTGATCGATTCTGATCGGGTTTTTCTCTTTGTGATCGATTCTGATTGGGTTTTTTTCCTCAGGATGAAAGACGGAGTCGAGCTGAACAGAGAGACGGCTGGATCCAAATACAGGTTCAAGAAAGACGGGAAGAGGCATGTTTTGATCATAACCGAAGCCACTAAAGACGACATCGGGACGTACTACGCCTTCACCAACGGCGGAGAGTCCAGTGCCGAGCTGGAGGTCGAAGGTCACAGGAAGACTTGATTTATCCAAACAAACAGGCCAATGTTAGGTATTTATATGCCAAAATGGCCCTAACACTCCGTCTGTAAGCTTTGACGGCGTGTTAGGGCCACTTTAGGTAGAAAACATGAAAAAGGAGGAGTAAATTTTCACCAAAATGCCTCAAAGGAAGAAACAATGAATGCATAAAATTTTGAGTTTGAAAAGTTGAAAATTTGCTATAAAAAAACTGTATTGTGATATTAATATCTGAAATTTTCTTGAAAACAATTTTTTACATTTGAAAAGTAAAATAAAAAAATTTGAAAGAAAAAATAAAATGTTTTAATATGTTTGAGTTTGAAAAGTTGAAATTTTGCTGAAAAAATAGATTTCAATTAAAAAGTGGGCAACCCACTAAGCAAAAAAGATTATTATCTTTGTGGAAACTGCTTGAAAGGAATTTTAAATACACATAAACAATCAAACATGATATCTTAAAATATTGTGATGCTTCTTTTTTTGTGGGGTGGGAATCAAACTGAATTTCCAAGCTTACCAATCCCGTCTCCTCAAACCTCTTCTTGTCTGCGCTGTCAATAACATAAATCTGAAAAAAGAAAACATAAAAGTTGTCTTTTCTTTTAATAGTATCACCATTAATTTTATTGTCAAAAATATGCAGTCTCGAAGAAGCTAGAATGTGCCATATGTAAAATTTGCAAAAAATATCTGAATCTTTGACACTTAAAACTCAAATTTCCAATTTTGGGGGGGAATTTTTGGAATTAATCATAAAATTAAATTTTTTTTTTAATGTGATTTTCAAGCTCAAAAATGTCCAAGTTTTTTTGTATAAATTTCCGAGATCTCAAACTATCTGAGTTTTTGGCAAAATGCGCCCTTCCTGTTCTGTTTTCTGCCGCTGTAATAAACATCTCACTGAGCTCCGATGGAAATAATAATCAGCTGCCATTTAAAGTTTACCAGCTTGAATCTCTCTGCAATTTAATCCGAACATGTTGACGTTTTCCATTCTGACAAGCATGAAAAGGAGTAAATTAGTCATTACTTATGTGGTAATTAATAAAACTTGGTTAATTCCTTGTATCAGCGGCTTTCAGCATTCGTCAGGCACATTTTGCTTTCCACCTCTTACTGGTTTCTGCTTCCAGGCGCTCCAGACAAGTCCGCTAATTGATTATGGTGTGAAAATTGCTGTCCGTCCTTCTCTGTTAATTGGGGAGATTACTGCGAGTCCAATCATAGATCTGCGAACATCAACATCTCTGTACCATGAAACGGTGACAGTTTCAGCTCCCTGTGAGAATCTGTGAGGATGAAATAATCAACATTCGTCACCAGATTTATTCACATTTCTGTCTCATCATTTTGTGACTTAGTGAAGCAGACATATGATTTTTAATATAGTTACTAATTTAGTAAATATATTTAACTTCTAATTTAACTTCTGAAGTCAGTTTGTTGTGCTGGATTTTACTTAGGAGTGTCGTAGTTAAAGGGGCTGAAAGAACGTCACAATTTTAAAATCTCTCCCGTTTTTCTCACTCTCAGCCTGATTAAATGAAATGACTGTATTTTGAACTAAGGAAATAAAAAAATTAAAAAAACACAATTCCCCCAAAAATGTACTCTCCAGAAATTAATTTACAGAAAGCCAATGAATTGCCAGGCCGTAGCAATACTGCGTTTTATTTTTTTTATAATCTTGCTAAAACCTCCTTTTGTCCGTGCAGATAAGGAGCTGGAGATTCTGCAGAGCATCGCTGACGTGACGGTGAAATCAGCTGAGCAGGCCGTGTTCAAGTGCGAAGTGTCCGATGAAAACGTGACGGGAAAATGGTTCAAAGATGGCGTCGAAGTTCAGCCCAGCGACCGCATCAAAGTCGCCCACATCGGCAGGTATTTTCAAACGTCACGCAGGAGTTTCTGCTGTTCAGACCTTTTCTCCCATCAAACTGCTCTGCAGAAACACTAAATATTCATTATTAGAATGTTTTTTTACTAGTTTCTAGTTTCATATCTTAGTAAACTTGAAATATGACTAAACTAACTTTCAAGTTGGAGAAGTACTAATTCATCGGTGACATTGTTTCAATTATAACATGGGAAAAAATTTAATTTTCAAATTAAAATATTACTGCTTTTATCAATTATAAGGACTTATTTACTTAAAACAAGCTGCTATTTCATGCTGAACAGTTACTAGTAAGTTAGTTTAGTCTTATTTCAAGTGTCATAACATGCTTGCAATAGAAACTAGACCAAAAGCACTGGGTTAAGTTTGTGCTTCTGCAGTGTGCAGAACAGAATTTACTGGCTGCCAAATGGCTTGGCAAACTACTACTCCAGGGTTTTTTTAGTCGTTTGACCTATTTTTGCAGATAGGCTGCAGTCTGTAAGGCGTTAACCTCTGAAAACACACAATAAAAGCTTCCTCAGATGGAGCATGCACCCCTAGGGGTCTGGGCTTTCTCACAGTAATCCTTCCTTCTCCATCAAAGCAGGAGATCCATGAGGCGATTGTAATCCCACAAGGTGAACGCATCGCTCCTTAAGATTGCGTCATCTTTCAGGATAAACGCAGGTCATGAAAATAGTTTTTTATTTAGTTGTTTGTTTTGTAACATCTGCCTAATAATCCTCAGGATGCACAAGCTGACGATTGATGACGTTCAGGAATCAGATGCAGGAGATTATACCTTCGTCCCAGACGGCTACGATCTTTCTTTGTCTGCAAAACTCAACTTCATAGGTGAGAAAAAAAAAAACATTTTAAGCTTTTAACATTTTTTAAACAGCCCTCCAGCTGTTTTTATTTACAAAGAATAATTTCCTTTTTTCTTAGAGGTCAAGATTGAATATGTTCCCATAGAAGGTAATTCTTCTTTTTTTTTAATTCAACTATCCAAAGATTAGCATGAAAAATTTTTTTGTAATATTTTATGGACACGTTACACTGCAAAAACACAAAGTCACACCAAATATTTTCATTTACATTTTAGTGCAAATATTTAAATACACTTAGAATAAGACAAAATTAACTTACAATTAACTGTTCGGCAAGATATAGGATCTTGTTTCGAGAAAATAATTTCTTAATATTGATCAAAGAAATTGCTAGCAGAAAATATTTTTCTCATGTTACAAGTGAAATAATTTGCCAGTGTAACTAGTATTAATGCTAGCAATGCATAAGCAAAGCTCCATTTTTACAAAATATGTCTCTTTAAAACTGTTTTTGGGAAAAAATAAAATCAGGTTCTTAATTATAATTAATCACGGCAACAACATTTTTGAGTAAAAAAAAGTGTGAAGCTTAAATTTGTTCCCAAAATTAAAATTTTTTCCAGTCTTTCCCATCGTCAGATCAGGTAGGAGAGACAGAGAAGCAGGATGAATTACTAAAACTATTTTACTGTTGTAGACAAAAAAGAAAAAGGTGAAACATTGTTTTACATGCAGTTATCCACTATTAAAGCAACACCACACTGTTTTGTAATAAAACATTAAGAATTAAAAGCTAATTAGAACTCTTAAGCAGCCATTATCTTCGTATTTACATGATTTCCTGGCTCATGTTTTCTCTTTGGATGACAGAACCTCCCAAAATCCACCTGAACTTCGGCGGCGACGGGAACGTCATCACGGTGGTGGCTGGAAACAAACTCCGCCTAGATGTTGAGGTCACGGGAGAGCCGACCCCCGTTGTCTCCTGGATGAAAGGAGACCAGGTGAGATCAGCAGATTTTCATTATTTATTTATTTTTATCCTTACCTGGTTATGCTCTTGTTTTTATTTTGGGAGACATATTGTTTGTTCACTTGTTTTTGAAGCACAACTGAATCCCAAATAAGCATTTGAGTGATTGAGTTTACGCCAAAGGGCTGCAGAACAGACGCTTTATCTAAAAGGCATTGTATGGAGCTCTGGTAGTGCCAAAACATCTAGAGTGTATATATCTCAGTGATTTAAAAAAAATCTGTTAAAAATCTCTTAATTTGTATTTTGTTTACACAGGATTTCAAAAATTACAATTGGAGTCAAATATAGAAACTTCTTATTGTTTTTTATATATAATTTGACAAAAGAAATGTAGATACTTTAAAAATGAAAATTATTTTCGGCATGTGTTAGCTTTATTTTCAGACTAAAATTATTGACATAGAGTTTATAATTGCTGAGAAAAACGACATTAGATTTAGCTTTGTCATTTTAAACACATTCTTCATAAACACGTTTAAAGGAGGCAGTTTGTGACAGGTGATTTCTGAGACCGAGGGACGGGTCCGGGTGGAGACGGAGAAGACCGTGAGCAGCTTTGTGATCGACGCGGCGGAGAGAGGAGACGAGGCTCCCTACTCCATCACTGTGACCAACCCAGTGGGAGAGGACAAGGCTGAACTCTTCATCAAGGTTGTGGGTCAGTAACCTTTTAATTCTCTGTTTACATCTTTATTTGTTCACACAGAAAGGTGGGCTATACAAACTTTTCAGTCTGGACATTTCTGAATTTTCATTTTAAATTCAAATAACTCAACGTTTACCCTGAAGTAGCTGAAAACAGAATATAATTATATAACCATAAATCTCAGAAAAGCAGAAGTAGAGCCTCCTTCACAAACAACAAGAATGCAGCAAGTGGCTTCTGGATGGTAAATCAACAACAAAACACCTGTCTTTTCCAGCAGCCATTATACAGCGCATTGAACTCTTTGCAGTAAGTTTTCGTCACTAATGTTTACCTAGAAAGTTCACCACTGTTATTTTGGCAGCTGCTTACATTCCACTCTTTGCTGTTGCTGACCTTTAATCAAATGAGAAACATCGTTTAATTTCCCTTTGGGATCAATAAAGTACTTTTAAATTTAATGAAACCAGCTGTCCAAATGTTCCGGAACTCTTGCGGCGTTGCTAGGTTACGAGCGGAACTCTGCTGGGGTTGCTAGGTAACAGGCTGACTTCAGCCGGGGTTGCTAGGTGACGGGTTAAATACAGAAGATTTTTACTTTCCAGACCCCAAAAAACCATCTGCTTGTTTTCTTTAGACGTTTGGCCTGTTTTTAGAAGCAGTAGATACCCAAATGGAAGTGCAAAAACCTGCGAAGTTTGCATATCAGGTCCCCTTCCAGCTCAAATAAACAGATATTCCCATATATGAAAAGTTAATTGACCTCTAATTTCTCTTTTCTTTTCATCCAAGGACTCATTTTAATCATAATTACTCTCTGACTGTAACCTCCAGATATGCCCAACGCTCCCAGCAACATCAGGTGCACATCAGTTGGCGAAGATTCTGCCATCATCACATGGGATCCTCCCTCGTTTGATGGCGGCGTTCCTGTTAAAGGTAAATGTTGCTGTACGCCTGTACATCAGATGTTTTGACATCTGATGTCCTCCCGGGAGAAAACAGCTTCATGATCTAATAGGTCTGTTTTCATTTCATCACAAACTACTGACAGATTCACAGTGGAGAGGGAATTTTTTTAACACTCTCAGGCTTCAGATCATCAAACTGATTTAATAGAAAGTTCAATGTTCAATTTTAAATTATTTTATTGTTTACTGTTACTTGACTAAAATTTCTGAATATTCTATTCAATACAAGTAACTTCAATGAAGAAAGAACAAACATTTTAGCCAAAAATATGTGAAATATAGATACACACACACCTTCAGTTTATGTCAAAGTGAGACCTCTTGTTCATAAACCAGCTTTGTTGATCTAATATTTTCTACTTGCTGAGCCTGTTGGGTGATTTTGAGACAAATAAGATCATTTATTTATTGTCATTATTCTGTTCTAATGAACATATTACTTACTGTAGGGTTTAATTTTATTCAAAGTTTAGGTTTTGTATTTATTTTCATTATATATTTTTTAATATTAGTCCTTAAAATGCCAGAATATATACATCTGTTTGATAATATCATTTTAAAATATTGAATCAGATTTTATTATCGGTTACTCAAGTAGCATGTTTATCAAATACTTTTTACTTTTACTTGGGTATTTTCTTGGACAGCTGCTTTTTAGTTTTACTTAAATAGTTTTGAAGCCGTGCTGTTCTTACTTGAGTATATTTTTTGGCTACTCCTCCCTCCTCTGCTCTCTGCAGGGTACCTGCTGGAGAGAAGGAAGGTTGGTTCAGCCAGGTGGACCAAACTAAACTTCGACGTTTATGAGTCCACCACCTACGAGGCCAAGAAGATGATTGAGGGCGTTCTTTACGAGATGAGAGTGTTTGCAGTCAACAGCGTTGGCGTCTCTCAGCCCAGCGCCAGCTCCCAGCCCTTCATGCCCATCGGTGCGTCGCTAATGGAGCGGCTAATTAACCCAGGCTTTTCACACGGCGCTCATTCTGATGCAGCTTAACCTGCTTTCCCTTCCCGTTTATTCCAGGTATTAAGGTCTTAATAAGCTCTTGTGTTTCTCAGCCCCCACCAGCGAGCCGACTCGCCTCACTGTGGAGGATGTGACCGACTCCAGCTGTTCGCTCAAGTGGCGACCTCCAGAAAAGATCGGAGCTGGCGGCCTCAACGGCTACATCATTGAGTACTGCACAGAAGGAAGTAAATAAAACAAATCCTGTCTGAATGCATTACAGTAGTGTGATGTCTTGTATGAGCTTGGGCTGCAACTAATGATTATTTTACCAATCGATTATTCTATCGATTAATTATTTACTCTATAGATTAATCGAATATTCTTATCAGTTAATCAGTTATTACATCAGATAGTCAAACATTTGTTGATTAATCGGTTGTTCTGTTTATTAGTTAAGCATTTTTTATCGATTAATTGGTTATTCTATAGATTAATCAAATATTCTGTCAATTAATCAAATATTGTATTGATTAATCGAATAAAAATTGTCACATTCTGCTGATCATTTAACAACTTCAGCTTATTGCTAACAATATTAGAAATACATGTAAAAATACAAATAAACAATTCAATAAGAAAGTAGACATGTCACTGCGTAATATTCATCTTTTATTTAGTGAACGATTAATCATTTGTTGCAAACGATAAAGTGGAGAAAATATTTAAATATTTATCTTTGCACCAGAAAGAAAATAACTCAACATAAAATATATTGTTGGGTCCTTTCGTGCTTTGGAAAAAAGTAATTTGACTTGTCAAATCCCTGTTTAAATCAGGAAAATAGGGCTGCAACTAACAATTATTGTAGCAATCAATTATTCAATTGATTATTCCAACGATTTATTGATTAATCGGATAGAAAAATGTACACTTTTTTTTTAGATTTCTCATTTAAGCACTATTGTATACGATATTAGAAAGATGCAAATAAACAATTCTGCTCCTTTATTAACATTTTATTGCTCTAAAATGTAATCACATGTCATTCCTGAATCTGAGCCAAGAGTTTTTGGTAGAACATATTTAAAGGCTAAAGAGCTTTATTTTTATTTTTTTTATCTCAAGTACAAAATGTTTGTTTAAAAAGCTTTGGCTTATTTACTGTCCTTACAGCAAATGACTTACTCTAGTTGATGATTAATTGATTACTAAATTGTAACATTTTTTCAGTTATTGATTAATACGATTAATCGTTTCAGGCCTGGTTTCAGATGACGCTCCAATGATGCTTGATGCTAATTTTAAATAACTTTTTTCCTAATTTGCTGGCAGGGTTTGATGGATTCTCTGTTTTCCCAGGTGACCAGTGGGTGCAGGCCAATAAGGAACCAGTGGAAATGAGCCAGTTTACAGTGAAGGGCCTCCCCACGGGGGAGAAGATGCTGTTCAGAGTGTTTGCAGTGAATGTGGCTGGACGCAGCCCCCCCGCCACGCTGGCTCAGCCCGTCACCATCAGGGAGGTTGTTGGTAAGATTCTCGCTTCATGCTCCAAATAGCAGCTTCAGCAACAATTATTTGGCTTCTTCCAGAAGTTTTTCTTTAGTTTGGTTTAGACCTGAAATGATTAATCATGATTAATTGATTATTCAAATAATCGTCAGCTAGTATAGTAATTGATTAATCATTAATTGTGATACACGGACTCAATAAAAATACATTTTCTGAAGTAATAACATATTCAGAACAGCGATTCAGCCACAATAAGGCAATTACGTATTTTTTTATTTAAAAAAAGAAATTAAATAGTTTTTTTTAATTTGCATCATTTATTGTTTTTCTAATGTTGCATCAGGAAGGCTTAAATGGTTACATAAAATTATGCAGAATGCATTATAATTTTATCCAATTAATCGATTAATCATTAAAATAAGTGACAGGATAATTGATTACTAAAGTGATTATTAGTTGCAGCCCAGGTTTGGTTCATGGTTTTCTTGTTTTCCAGAGAATGTTTTAAATGTGAATCATCAACGTGTACACATTCATATATTTTACTGATCTTTGGATCTTTCAATGGCTCATAATCTCTTTTTCTAAAATTGCTAACTGATGATTTAAAAAAAAAATTACAAATTCAGGCTTTTGTGGTTTTCCATATTTTTACAACAGAAAAACACAAAAACTGGATCAGTTGTTCTTCTCTTCAGGTTGGAAACTATTTATAACAGTTACATCATTTTTCACATGTGTCAACATCCAGTAGAAGAAATTGTTTTAAGTCACTCAAAAGTTGCATATTTTTAGTGTTTTTATGTTTTTTGACAACAAATTTCCAATCTTAAATTTCATAAGTTGTCGTTTTTCGAAAGGTCGTTTGATATTTTCAGCTCTATTTAGCTTGACTGGGAGCAAAAACGTCTCTTTGGATAGTTAAGGTTGCAAACTTATAAAAGGATTATAAGCGTGATCCGTCTTTTCATGCAGAAAATCCAAAGATTAGACTCCCTCGCAACCTGAGATCTAAGATCATCAAAGCTGTGGGGGAGAAGGTGAACTTGGTCATCCCTTTCCAGGTAAAACCGACTTCTTTGTTCATTTGTTTTCCTTGCATGCAGAGGTTTCATGTTTGCAGATCAAAGCCTTTTCGACATAACAGGAAAACCTCCTTTTGGACTCAAATCAACCTTTAATTGTTATGTTTAGCCTGAATGTTTCAAATGTTTCTGGAAGAAACAACTTTATGTTTTTTTGTGAAGAGGCAAACATGTTATCTGTATGGACTCTTCGAGAATAAAAATCACAAAATGCATCCAGAATTGAGCCAGTAATGGTGGTTCAGATTATTTAATCTTATTCAATAAAATACAATTATAATGTATTTCTGTTATTGTACAAAAAGGTTTAAGTCAGTACTTTAGTACATCATATATACTAGTCAATGCTCTTGTTATTAATATTCAAAAGAAACTCTAAAAATGTGGGGTTTTATCCTTCATTTAAAGGATCTCAGTGTTTCAGCTGTTTTACAGTTTTCTAGAAGTTTGTTCCAGATTAGAGAAACATAAAAACTGAAGTCTGAATGCGTAAGAACAGAAATTTTTCTTTAAGTACGACTGTGTGGAACCAAGAGGATGGAAATGGAGCAAAAACAAGAGTGGCCACCCCAAAACTGAACCCTGTGGGACGCCAGAGAGGTGTAAATGTCTTAGTACACTTGAAATAAGACAAAATTAACTCAGAGTAACATTTTAAAGCAATATATTAGCTATATTTATGCCAATAATTCCTTTATATTGATTAATAAGTGAAATAATCTGGAACTAGAACCTTTTCATCAATATTACTGAATTATTGACTTAAAACAAACTCCTGTTTCTTAAGGAAAGTTACGTGTAAGTCAGTTTTCTTATTTCAAGTGTCCTCAGATATTTGTAGTAGAAATTAGATCAAAGATATCTGGTAGATTGTTGTTTTTCCAGTGTAATGCCTCATTTAGCAGCATCAGATGATGAACGGCATCAAAAGCTGAAGTCAGATCTAACATTTACCTGCGTCAAAATATCATTTGAGACTCTAAGTCGAGACGTTTCAATTAAAACTCAGCCCAGGATAAAGAGCTTACGTCTTAAACACAATGTTCTCTGCTTTATTTCTGCAAGAATTTGCTGAAAAATGCAGCAAATTATCTAAAAAAAACCAGACTGCAACACACCCAGCCACATTTTTGTGTGTATGTGTTTTGGATACTAAAAGAACCAACAACTTAGATTCCCCCTGATGGCTGCATTTCCTTTGTTTCATCTCCTTGAACAAAAATCCGTTTTGTGAATATTGCCTGCAACAGAGAGAGAGAGCCAGAGCTTTAAAGGCACGAGGACAACTACAGCATCTGACAACAACTTGCAAATTATGGCGCTGGTAAAGAAGAAGCTAAACGCAAGCGACAAAAGGCTTGTTGTAAATGAAAATAGACAAGAAGAAAGTGATTCAGAGGAGGAAGATGAGATGGAGGACGAAGCTGCATGATGATCTCCAGAGACAGAGAAAGCATCAACCGTTCTGTCGTCTTATATAAGAGGCAGACATTTTGCTCCTGGAGCTGTTTTTGTACCAACAAAACTGGAGAAATATCCAACCCGATTTCACTGCCACTGCTGTTTACTGTCCTAGTGGAAAATAAATGTAGCTTCCTTGTTTTTTACATATCAGGACACATTTAAAATTGTTCTAAAACGTCTTAAATCCAAAATGAGAAACGTGTGTGTGAGAGGAAGAAAGAGGGACAGCAGGTGCTTCACACCTTTTCAGTTCTTCTTTGACATTTTTGTGTTGATCTCTCCTGATTTTTTCCCGTGGCTGCAGGGAAAACCTCGACCCGTCGTGACCTGGTTCAAAGACGGAGCCCTAATGGAGGACAAATCCGTGGGAACTCGCACCACCGAGGTGGACACCATCCTGTTCATCCGCTCTGCAGAGCGGCGACATTCAGGAACGTACACCTTGTCTGTCCAGGTCGAGGACAAGACGGACAGCGCAGACCTCGAGATCCAGGTCGTAGGTCAGTGATGAGCGTTACCCGACATGAGGCAAATTAACTCCCTCGTATGACGTTATAGACAGAAAAGGTGTAAATTCCTGCCAAAAATTCTGAGATTGATCTCAGACATTTTCTAGAAAAACCCTGGAAATTTCAGTTTAAAAGATTTTTTTTAAAAAGTGGAAAAAATATAATTTTTAAAATTAATATAAAAGGTTTTCTACAAAAAACCTAGAAATTAAAAAAGTCAAACATTTTCAAAAGAAACTCTTCACATTTTAAGGTTAATCTGAGAAGTTTTCTTTAAAAAAACTTCTGAATTTAAAAAATCAAAAATGTTTTACCTTTTGAACTTGCCAACTTTATTTTTTTTCTTCAAGATTTATGAGAACAATCACAAATTTCTGAGTTTTCCTAGAACATTTTCAGTTTTTGGAGTTCAGAAAGTTCCACATTTTCTTTTTTCTGTCGAATTTCTGAGATCAGCCTTAAAATTTGACTTTTTTCCAGCAAATTTTCAGCTTTTGGAGCTCAGAAATATCAGTGTTCTTTCTAGCACATTTCAGAGATGACTTTGAAAATTTATGAGTATTTTCTAGAAAATAAACGACTTTCCAAACTAGAAAACTTCTGAGTTTTATGGGGCTTTTTTTTTTGCAAAAATTTCCTCCTTTTTTTTTGGTATCTTCAATACTCCTAATAAACTAGCGACTGAATGATATGAAAAGCAGTGTTTGATTTTTACTCATCAGCTTTTACACTTTAAAAAAATAAATGTGATGTTGTAATCATATTGTCTTTTAACATGTTTTCTTACTAAAAGAAGCAACTGAGTTATTTATTTACTAGGATTTTCTCTAATATTTAGTTTTTCACATTGAGGAGCCGCTACAGAAAGGAAAATATTTGTTTGCTTCATTAATAAAGTAATAATTTGCAACAGCTTTACTGTAGGAACCTGCAAAACCTTGCAGGTTTTAACTCCTTTAGTTATTTTTCTGTTTAAAAGTTACCATTTTCCTTCTTAAACTCATCACCTGTATGACGTCGACCTTTGCCCTCCTTGTGTTGCATGTTCTCTCATTAGGATTAGTGCATCACGCATGTTCCAATTTCACAAGGTGCAAGATTAGGAACCTGTTTCCAAATCCGCGACATGTCGAGATTTCTCCTCCGAACTTGATGATAATTCCTCATTTTCTGATCCGAGGGATGTGCAGCTAAAAGTAGCGAACCATCAAAGAGCTCATTCCCCTCTGAGACGTAATCCTAACTCCGCCGCCGCGCCTCCATCCTGCAGGGCTCTTCTCCGTGGGCCGGGGTTCCTGGGGGATTATTTGCACGTTGACTGGGATTAGGGTTGGATTTTGAGGGCGACTCTGTCACTTAGCGGCGCTGGGAAGGTTGAGCTAATGAGAGGCTCAGATGGCGCCCCCTCCCCGGATGATCCGTCACCGCGCTGAGGACTACAGAAGCAGCAGAGTGAGATTGATGATAAACACTCGGCGATGCCGTACAGTACTCCGCTGCTGCGCTGTGACACACAGACCACACAGACGAGAGAATAACAACAGACTTCATTCTTCTTTGTAATGCAAAGCATGCTGCTGCTTTGCCAGTTTTCCTTTCTCTGCCTTCCCTTGATCCCTTTTCTTTGCTAAACTAATCTGCCAATCTCTCTAATCTGTCTAATCTGTCAAATCTCCTCCACTGCAACTGTTGATTTTTGTCTCCCGTTGGGATTTCTCTTCGTCTCAGAACCTCCTGGCAGAGTTTATCCTTCCCTTCTGACAAATCTGTCGTTCTGGTTCTGTTGGACCTTACATCAGCCTTCGACACGGTGGAGCTTTCTGTCCTTCTGACTCGTTTAAAACACTTTGTCGGTGTCTGTGGCTCTGCGCTGAAGTGGCTTACAGAACATTCTCTGTGTTGTGTGTGGGGTGCCACAAGGCTCCATCATTGGCTCCCTTCTCTTTTCCCTTTATATCCTGCCACCAGGAGAAGTTACATCCTTGCAAAAACTGTCCTTCAAACGTTATGCAGATGACTTACAAATCCATTTGTCTCGTAAAGGAGGACGTATTATACAAAATACATATTTTGGACGTTCTTGTTCATTTGTTCCTACTGCTTCTAAAAACAAAGTGCTTAAAAAAAACACTCCGACAGTTTACAAGTTAATGTTTTCTAAAAAAAAATGTAACGTCACAAATTGTCAGGCATTACCCTCACAGCCCAGCCCGTTACCTAGCAACCCAGTTGCCTAGCAACCCAAGCAGAGTCCTAGCGAAGGACTGTAGTATTTTATTTGGTGACACATGGATGGGAGTGTCCTGACTTTTTAGCTAAATAAAACTGTCAGAAACCAAGAGGTCATATTTGATCGAGAGTTTAGATCACCTGACAAAAGTTAGATCTTTCTTTAAAAGATTAATATAAAAAAAGACTATCCTTCCACTGTTAAATATTTTGTTAAATCTGGTTTTAAAATAACTAAAGTTGGTTTCAAAGATTTACTTTCACTGACTTGGAGAAGGCAATTCACGCATTTGTTAGTTTTAGACTGGATTACTGTGGTGGATTTCTAATAATGACCCTAAGATTACTATGCAGCGAAGCGACAATTTTTCCTTATTTTTAATGTTGTTTTCTTTTTCTTGTGATGAGATTTTTGCTGTAAATTGCTTTGGTTGCCTTATGGCTGAACAATAAATCAATAACATTATATATTGTAATAGAAATGTAATCAATATCAATAGGTAGAATATTCAACATATAAAATATTCCCTGAACTCCGATCCAGAATCGCACAGCATTCTGGGAGACGTAGGCAGAGGAAAGGCTATAGCCGCTTTACTGCTCACCGCTTGCTAAGCTACATTGGTGCCATTAACTAACCCACTCACTCTTTGGTTACCTGGCAACAACTTGTTGGGCAACGTGTGCAGCAGCAGTTTCATGTTTTTCCACCGTGCCTCACAGCTGCTTAAAAATAAAAAAATGCAGTGGAGTGAAAACTGTGGATAAAGCAGGAACCAGTTTGACATTTCAGATATAACTGATCATAGGCTTTTCAGCGATATCCTCCAGTCCTGGGTCACCTTAGTTGGTCATTGATAAGTTCTATTTAAATCGATCAATTAATCAGTCAAATTTGCTGAGTTTCAGGTGAAATCCTGCCACTCACCTGTCTGCTGTGCGATCTCTCCAGAGAAGCCCGGCCCGCCCATCAACGTTCACGTCGCCGACGTCTGGGGCTTCAACGCCGCGCTGGAGTGGAAGCCACCCAAAGATGACGGCAACTGCGAGATTATTGGCTACACCGTCCAGAAATGTGACAAGAAGACGAAGGTATGCATGAAGGAAGAACAGTCCCAGTGTATTCTGGGTAAATCTACCAGTATAAGCAACCGCCAGCTAAACCGCTCCTATGCTGACGATCTCGTTGTTTGGATCATTATCGTTCTTAAAGAACCAATGACGGCCCACTTACAGCTTTATAATACATAGTTCCCACAACTTCTGAACCGGACACGATCCCCAACACTAAACCGCCATCTTGGTAGGCAAGAGCAAACCTAGATGAACAATGGCTTCCAGACCAACAAAAATAAAATATACTGACACTCTTTCCAATGGGCATGAAAAATATACAAAATGGCTGCTGCTGGGATCGACCCGTATGAGACGGAGACTGAAAATACGGCAGACGATGAGGAAAAGAAGCTGCCTCTAAACCCGGCTGCCCCGCCCTACGGGTTGTGAGCGATACTGCGACATAGCTAACAACCTAATGAACACGAACAGTCGCACAACATGGAGAAGTTTCATATTGTTGTCATAGCAATTCCATAGCAACTGTCCTGACAGTTAGTTACGAATACCTACCAAGATGGCCGTCAGCTACAAAGTTGCCGGAAATGTGACATCACATGAGAGCTACATATACAGGACAGCAGATTCTGCTACACATAGGGTGATTGACAGAGCTAAGACCCACTTCCTGGCTCCGATTGGTTATTAGTTAGCAACTGGGTCAAGAAGATCAACAAACATCTCCCTTAATTTAGTGGCAATTAATGACATTTTAAAACACTTTAAATACATTTAATTCCATCATTTATTTACTGACATGCAAAGGTTCCAGAGGAATAAAAAAATATCTTTGCTGTTGAGATCAAGTATCATTTTCACAAATTCAGCACCAAAAAGTGTCTTTAAATTAAAAATGTTTCCTAATTTGTCAACTAAGGTTTTGCGATTAATTAATTACGCACCGTGCGATTAACTAAACTAATACATATACTTCTAAAGATGATAGTTCTTTGGATAAGTGTAGTCAAAGTAAACGTATTTCCTGAAAATCGCAGAAGCTTGTCCATGTGGATGACTTATTTCATATTTATACACCAATTAGTTTCTCCCTGGTTGCCCAGGATAATAGCAGTGTATAAATCAAATCTGCTGTAATGGTTAAAGTGCGTCTTTGTTTATTTTCACACTGCATCACTTCTTCTTTAAAATGTTACTGTGAAAAATGCCAGAGCTCCTTCATTTCAAACCACGAACCATTAAAATAAAAATACAGCCAGTCTCCACATTCTGGTTTCATTCTGCAGCAGATTGTAATATTTTCATTTTGAGTAAAAGGCTGTAATTGATACATATTAAACCATAATTTAAATGACTGCATGTAACACAAAAGATATTAAACCCACAAAGAATTATTACCCAATTAAGCAGCCCTCTGCGCCTCTGCAGAGACTCGTTCTGCTCTTCATTTCATGGATTTTAGTTTTCTGCCTCCGAATGCTTCGTTTCACTCATGTTTACGCCACGCTGGCTGGAAATGTTAGCAGCTTTATATTCCTAAGTGTTCACTGCACAACCAAATTACAGAGAAACGCAGTTATCCAGGCTGCTGTTGAACATGGAATCAATTAGCAACCACTTGTACTTAGAAAGATTTCACTTTTAAGCCGCATTGTTGTTGTTTTTAGCTGCTTCTTCCACTCATCTGTGCTAGCTTGGTTATAATTTAGCGTCAATATATGTTGCATAAATCTACAGCAAAATGGATTGGAAAAGCATTGATATGTAATAGAATTAGAAACTTATTTAAAATAATTAGACTTGGCTCTGCCCTGGAGAACGCTAATGTGTGCTAGCACAATGCCAGGGCGGAAAGACATCAGCACAAGCCGAACCGTTAGCTTATTTTGTGCGAAAGGAAGGTGGTGTTTCTATTTCTGCATTCGTTTTGCATTTCATTGTAATAAAAATAGTCTATGATTTAAATGGAATAACAACAAATAGATTTAAAAAAGCTGTATAGTTACATTTTACTAGACTGATTTAACCATTTATAAACATTTTGTGATGAAAAGATTATTTATAAATTAAGATACTTTTCTGCACGTTTGCCATTTTAAATTCAGATTTGTTCTTTACATCTCATCACTGGCCAAAATTCAATCAACTAATCAAACAGTTAAGACTGAAAAATGTTCAGAAAAATTATAAAATTAGCATCGTAGATGTTACCACAAGACTGTTATAATAAATTGTAGGGTTAGGGTTATCCTAAGTCATAAATCCTACAATTACCACAGGTCCAAATTGTTATACTTTTCAGAAATGAACTGTAACAAATTAAAGCTCTGAGTTATCGATCCAAACAGTGGATCTACAAGCTTCTCCTGTTATTATTAGATGCAGATTGAGTAACGCTGCAGGTCTGAACTTTCTGTCTCCGTCTCAGGAGTGGTTCACGGTCCACGAGCACAACCGCAGGCTCAGCTGCACCGTGTCCGACCTCGTCATGGGGAACGAGTACTCCTTCCGAGTGTTCAGCGAAAACATCTGTGGCCTCAGCGACGACGCCGCCATCAGCAAGAACACCGCCGTCATCGACAAAACAGGTGAAAAAGATCGCAGCAAACGTTGCTTTCCACTCTCAGGTTGAGGTTTTTAAACGTGTTTTGTCTTTTTTTTCCTATTTAGGTTTGCTCTACCAGCCCAAAGCTTTCAAGGAGACGGACATGAACCGATCCCCCAAATTCACAGCGCCTCTAGTGGACCGGAGTGTGATCGCCGGCTACACCACCGCCATCAGCTGCGCCGTCCGCGGATACCCCAAGGTACCAAACTTCAGCTCAGAATTCAGAGACTTAATTTGAATTACAGCAAAACGCCTTAAAAAACTCAAACAGGTCAGTCAGAAAATAACTAAACTATGAAATCTGTGTTTTTATTCTTATCACTACAGACATTTGGAGGCATTTATGGAATCATAAGTATTATTGCAAATAAACATAACAATTTACATGAATTTCATTGTAAATTCATAAATATAAATAAATATCTAAAAATATAAAGCTTTATATTCAATTGACATTATTTATCATCTAAATATGTAATTCTTATTATTTAAATGTTCATACTTTGTTTATTTACAAGAAGAAAAAGCTGAGATTTATATAATTTTATGTAAATATTTGATGAAAGTATTAATTTAATTGTGGAAATACAGATTTTTAATTTAATTTGGTTTCATTACTTATTTTTATATATTATCACTTGTCATATTTTATATTTACATTAACAAATAAAGAAAAATAAAGTTAATTACGTTAATTATTTCATTCCAGCAACACAAAAATAAAACACACAAGATCAGAAAATTTTAATATACATTTTAAAAATGTGAATCTCTTAAGTTGTACTTTTGGTAAATCAAGTTATCTGCAGAGATGTAATGGAAGCATGATGGGAAGTGAGTATAAATAAAAGCAGCAGAGTAAACCTGAGGGAAATGAGGGGGAAGTGATTGTAGCTCGCAGCGACTGGCTGCAGCCTCCTGCATGCATTTCCCCTCCTCTGGCTGCAGCGACGGCGGCTGCAGCCTCCTGCATGCATTTCCCCTCCTCTGGCTGCAGCGACGGCGGCTGCAGCCTCCTGCATGCATTTCCCCTCCTCTGGCTGCAGCAACTGGCTGCAGCCTCCTGCATGCATTTCCCCTCCTCTGGCTGCGGCGCAGCGTTGCATGTTTTACGAGTCAAACTGGGAACGATTAAAGGCTTTTCACGTCAGGAGCGGAAAGATCGGAGACACAATCGTCGATCTGATTTCACGTTTTCCCTCCCCAATGCAGCCGAAGATCATCTGGATGAAGAACAACATGGCCATCGACGGCGACCCCAAGTTCCTGATGCAGAACAACCAGGGCGTCCTGACCCTGAACATCCGCAAGGCCAGTCTGTTCGACGGCGGCCGCTACTCCTGCAGGGCCGTCAACGACCTGGGGGTCGACGAGGTGGAGTGCAAGGTGGAGGTTCGAGGTGCGAATTTCCTTTCAAACATCTAGAAACAAACCAAACTCAGTGTCGCAGTATAACTGCTCCTTTAATAGAGATTGGTCAGTTTTCTCTGATAATCAGTCAAATGCTAAAAGGAAACAGATGTTCTATTTTTGAATGTTTGGAGACAGTAAACGGTTTTATTTTCCCAATATTAGGTAGGTTTAATCTAATAAAGGTTATTTGGGAATTTATGCTAATTTGTAATTATTTAAACACAGTGGATCATACCAAAAAATATCTGTAAATACAGACATTTTCTGTTGTGTGAGGGAGACATCCTTTCAAAAATAATAAAACTAAAGTGCAGTACATTATTTTTGAAAAACCAATTTGTTCCTACACAACAAAAACACTAAATCTTACCAAGTATTTTTGTTTAGTTACTGGTGCAAATATTTTAGTTTACTTTAAATAAGACAAAATTAACTTAGAAGTAACTTTTCAGCAATAAATATGAGCCTGTTTAAGTAAATAATTCCTTAATATGGATGAAAAATACTAGATTCATAAGCAGATTATTTTCCCTTGTTATAAATAAAATCTGCCAATATTAAGTCACTAAAAAAGCTCATAGTTACATGTACGTTAGTTTAGTCTTATTTGCACTAGACTCTCGACCAGAAATACTTGGTAAAAGTTGTTTTTTACGTTGAGTTTGTTGATGTAAGGTGAGGTAACGTGGAGCATGAACACTTTTGCACAGCACTGCTTGCATTTGACTTGGTGGTTTTTGTTTCCACAGTTCTGCAGGAGAAGACGGAAGAGAAATGAAGCGCCAGAGGACACAGTCCAACGGAAACAGTAAATGGATTATGTATAACAGGAGAGTCATGAATAAATATGATCAGAACAGATCATGCTTCACTTCTGCTGTGACCAATCAGAACCGAGCCGTAAAGCTGCCATCTTCCCCCCCGCCGTGAAGCGGACCTGTCGCTGAACCCTTATAAAACATCCATTACCACTTCCTGTGTCTTTGGTTCCTTTCTGTGTCCATGTGTTTTCTATGGCACCAAAAATACGGCAGGCTGTTTTATCATAAAATCAGTTTCACCAAAATACCACTTCAGATATCTGATTTATGACTAGATGTATTAAAATGTCTTTAATTATATTTTAACAAGACTGGAACAGTAATTTTGACTACTCACATTTCCTTTTGAAATATCTTTAGATATCTTAATGACTTCTATTCTTTTTAAGACATATTGAGTTAGTTTTCTGAAGAGTCAAAACGTCACAGATTTACATAACATCTTTGAAATTTCAATACAACAATAAAAAATAGAAAAAAATGAATAAAATTCACCATTTTCAGTTTGGGGATGGGTTGTTAGCAGCCTTTTTAGCTTTTCAACGCCATTTCAACCGTACTGTGTTTTACAGAAGTGAAAAAATGGAAAATTATTGGCAGATTTTCAAAGCAGTCTTCAAGTCAACAAAGTTTTGTGTTGAACTTGTATCCCATACTGCTCAGTTTTTTCTACATTGTGACAGTTTCTGATAATTTTGTATATAAAACCCAAAATTCTCCAGGCAACTGATCGGACAGCTCTGTGGCAGCAATTCTTAATTCAGATACCTAAGAAATATTTTATTAATCCAAAAGGGAAATTAAATATTCTATTCTTCTATTATTTTGACTTTTATTCTTACAATATTATTATTTTATTATATTTTTGTTTTGCAAAATAATACTATATAATAATGTAATTACGGAAGTGTGACGTTCAGATGACGGATCCTGTGACGTCATTTGAGACGATACTGAACAATTTCTGACTCGTTAAAATTTAATTGTAGCTCAATTACGTGTCAGAATATGAATGCACAAATCTTAAATGTCCCATCGGCTTTTGCCTTTTCCACTGGAGAAAGTTAATTAGGCGCTGATTTTATGTCACAACGGCCTGCCGTACCAAAGCCGCTGCTGTGATGGTTGAGCGGAAGGATCGACAGACATGCTGGAATAACAGGAATCAAGGAGCCTCTTGCACACAGATACGCACGTGCTCTGAGAGTTCACTGACCTCTCGCGAGAGGCCTTCTCAGATACACGACTTACACAAACACGCGCTCCAAATCAGGGCCTCATTAGCATCACACTAGAGACTAATTAATGCACCCATCAGCGCTGGCCTAATTAGCTCTCCCACGTCATTACTGAGCAAACGAATTACCGCTAATTTACACACCCGCAAAACAAACACAGCGCCGACTCCGCTGGGAGACGCCAGGTCACCCTGCGCATGCGCACACCTGAACCAGCCACGAGCAAATGTGGCGCAAAAACTGCGGAGAGCAGGGCCTCAGGCTGCGTGAGGTCACGGTGTGTCCAGCAGAGGGCGCAAGAGCAAAACTGGCCGTCAGGAGGGTCTGGGTCCAGGTGAGAGGGCAAGATGACCCAGAATGTCAGCGAGGGTCGAACCAGCATCCTGATACTGGAGTAAAGGCAGAAATCACTCAAGAAAGAGTAGAAAGTATTTGCTAAAAGTACTGATCAAATCATCAATCAATCAATCAGACCAAAATATAAACTCAAATGGCCAAAATCAGGCAAAGGAAAATGTTTCCAAAACAGTTTCTTTCAATAAAAAAAATTATTAAACTGTAACAAAAACTGCAGGTGCGTCTGTCTGGTGGATTTTTGATTAAAATGCGTCATAATAAAATTACACAAGTCAAAGTAAAAGTACAACATAGTAAAAATACTCCTAAATGTACATATTTACAAAGTTACCCACATAAATGTATTTGAGTAAATGTTATTTACTTGACACTGAATAAGAGGAAAAAAAGAGAAAAATTAAAAATACTTGGTGAAAAGTGTAATGAAGTAACTGATCAAATTACCAATAAATTGATATTTAAAAATTACATCATCAGATGGACCAAAATCTAAAGTTAAGTAGAAATTATGGTCTTTGTTATTACTTATAATTCAAATAAGTAACAATAACAAAATCATGCAAAAAAAAATAGTTTTCAATGAAAACTTTTGAAACTTTTTTCAAAATGTAGCTTATAAAAGCTTTAACCCATTTTTTTTTAAAACTTAGACATAAAGCAGCTGTTAAATGCAGAAAATGCTAACTAGAAAATGCTAACTGTGTTGTTGTTTGGCGCCCCTTCTAGCACAGCGCCCCCTGTGGCGGATAGGGTTCATACAGGTTTTTTCTTTTTGTTTATTTATATGCATACATCAAAGGTTGGGTAGTTATTAGTTACAGATACTCAATTACATTTTATTTCAAAGTATGTCTAATTTCACTTGAGTAAAATATCTGGATTTTCTACCCACTGAATGAAAAACAAAAATGTTTTAATCAAAAATTCACCAGACACAAACACACCAAAAGTTTTTGTTGAAATTTCACAAGTTTTAAATAGAAAGAAACTGATTTTTTTTAAAAAATATATATTTTTCCTGATTTTATTTTTTGGTTACTTTTATGAATTATTATCATTTTGATGCTTAAAATACCAAAATTTCCACTTTATATTTCGGTGATGATGTAAATTTTAAATATTAAATGATAGACAATTTGATCAGTTACTCAGGAGTTGAGTAACTTTTTACCAAATACTTTTTTTTTCTCATTTCTTGGACGGCTGCCTTTAGTTTTTACCTCAGTAGATCTGCTCTTGCTTGAGCGTAACATCCTCTGCGCACATTGTGCAGCAAATCGCCTGAAACTGGGCCGTTCCTGCTGCTCAGCCGTGTTTACGTGTGCGCGGATGTTGACATAACGTTTTTGTCAGTTAACCCGAGACGCAGTGTGGCGCGTATCTCCGCTGATTGACACTTGAAAGCGGCGCTGGGGATCCACCGCATGGGAAAAAAACAACACATCCTTCAGGAAGACGGCGCATAACCTCAATATTCTGCTGCTGCTCTCCTTGCCGTAAAAAGCGACGCTCGGTTGCTAAGCAATCACATTAATTGTGTCTGATGGCATCATCCTGAAGCCTTTCGAAACTTTGCAAACAGGAGAACGGTTTGGGTGAAGCCGCTGCTGTTCACCAGAAAAAAATAAAATAATAATGGGGTGTTTTGTTTTCCCCGCGTTCCCTGCGACAAACCTTAAGGCTCGTCAAGTTTGTGATGTGCGACTGCATAATTAATAAGTTAGCATGGAAGTGCCACTGTATCTGCTGCTGCCTTTCCAATATTAGAACAGGCCCGGCTGAGACGAAGACGAGACAAAGAGAAGTGACAAGCCTCAGCAGCAGGCGGGGGAGGGGGGAGGGCTGGCTGCGGTGGTGTACGTGTGAGTGAAGCGAGACAGAAACAGACCTCCTGAAACAGTGGGATGGAGGGAACTGTAATTATGCAAGTAATTATACATGAAATCACAGACTTGGAGTGAAAGAGAGCCGCGAGTCCCATCGGGGTAATTACAGGATAGCAACTAAAAATGAAACAGACACACACAGGACTGCGACCTTTGACCTGCGCGCCAAAACTTCACAGAGTTTAGTGCACAGAAACAGAAAGGCTTGGATTGGTCCAATCTACGACGGAGAATTAGGACATAAGTACCAGAATAAAAACAAAATGATACCAGAATAAAGTCAAACAAGAATAAAGAGTCACACAACAATAAATTCATAATTTTACAAGAATAAAGTCGAAATAATGTAAAAGAAATGTTGCGTGAGATTTATAATGTTACAAGAATAAAATCTAAATATTACAAGGATGAAGTTATGAGAATAAAGTTGTAAATTACAAAAAAATTAGAATAAAGGTGAAATAATACAAAAAAGTTGCACAAGAATTACAATATTATGATTTGTCATTTATAATTTGAAACAACAAAGTTTCAAATGATTAAAAAAGTTGTACGAGAATAAAGTCAATTTTGTGAATAAAGTTTTGATATTATGAAAAAATTTAGAATAAAGTCAAAATAATACTAAAGTAATTAGTGATGTCACAAGAATTGAATCTTAAAAGAGTAAGGTGTCATTTACATTCTGACTTTATTCCCGTAATGTTTGTAAATGGGACCAGTTTGATGTTTTTGGTCTCCATCAGAGTTCAGTTCCTCTAATGAAAGCCGGTGTGACTTACGTTCTGCGTTATCGCGCTCATCGTTTGAAGGGCCCAAACCCTCCCTGGGGTCGTGACCCACGTAATGAGCTCAATGTATCTCAGGGTGGATGAAGGTTAAAGCTTGACTGCATCATCGCACCAACCAGGGGAAAACCTTAAAACAAAAACGCTTTAAAATTAGACGATGAACTGCCTAGAAAAAGCTTTTTATTCTGAAAAGTTCAGTGTCCCACATTTTCAGCTGTGCCACCTGCTGAAAGTCCACCGTTTTGGACAAATTGGTCTCTCAGATGTGTCCGGCGGAGGAGAGGAAGGCAGACCAGACGTTCATCAAACAGACTGCGCCAGCGAAATTCAAACTTCACAGGCTTTGGGTCAAGTGTGGGTCAACCCGACTCATCTGAGCCGCTGGGAACCGTCCAGTCAGGAGAACCAACGATGAAACCCAACCGGGACGGATTTCAGGCAAACGTCACAGAAACGGCGGCAGAAAAGGAGGAAGACGAGACACAGAAAGGACGAAGAAATGGACAGAAAGATAAGAGAGAAGAGCAGCTAAAAGTAAAAAATAAACACAAACTTTTAAAGATCTGAAGTTAAAACAAAAAATAATTATCCATCCATTCATCTTATACCATTAAAACATAAAGTTGTAGAAATATTTCCCAAACTGTCTAAAATTGATTGTCTAAATTTCAGTGTATAAATCAGAATATTGGACATGAAGAAGTTCTGCTGACACCAGTACAAAACGGTTTAAATAAATTAATATTTAGCAGCTTTTAGCATCAATATGAGGCCTTCCTCTGATGCAGATTATATAGATGGGTCGGTCCAGATGGTTTTCCACTTGAATCCGTTTCCTTTGAGGATGTCTCCAACCGGCACTCACTGAGAGTGTCTGTAATCAGAACTGTGACGATGATGATGATGATAATAATAATAATTAATAATAATGGAGGAACTGGGTTCCTGTCTAAGAAAGAAATTCAAATATTTCTTTGAAATATTGTTGTAAGAAACCAAGTTATCAGTTTATAAAAAGCTGAGCTCAGGTTCGTTAGTTTCCAAAAATAACCAGAAACATTTAGTCTGATTATGAGAATAAAACTGTGGGAGAATGGCCGGTGCAGTTTCTCCACATAGGGGAGGATAAAACAGTTTGTGTGGAAATCAGGTTTCTGGATGCTTTCCTTTTGTAATTTGGAGCTGCTTTATTTTGGTGCCACCATCCATTTCCCAGAAACACGGACCGGGTCAGCGGAGAATCAGGCGTCCTTTTCCCTTCATCACAGCTCGTCCCGTTCCCCAGGTACCGCCGGGTCGGAGGCCCGTATATTTTTATCCCCACGCTTTCTGCCTTGTTGAAAGTTCCCCGAGTGGCAGCAGATTCCCAGCTGGATTTCCTCCAGTAAAGATAATTTTACAGGACGTTCCCACAGGGTTCAGCTCTAACGAGGGTTTCCTATTGAAACAGATGGAGCCAAACCTGCCAGAAATACTAAAATTAGAGCCTTAAGTTCATTTATTTAGAGTCTAAATTAAATGTTTGAAACATTTACAAGAAAATATGGCAACAAACATCTGAATTTAAAATGCACCAACAGTTTTATTACTATTTAGTACTATATCTATCCTAAACAAACCTTTAAACAATATATTTTAAATTATATTCTTAAAGTTACCTGATAAATCTGTTTCTTTTTTTGTTTGTTTGTTTAAAAGTACCTTAATGCTGAAGTTTCTCTGAAAATGTTCAGTCTTTGAAATCTTTGTGGAAAAATCGACAAGAAGGATAATTTTGTTGATCCAAACGACCTTGGTGTCCTCAGAAAAACTGAAATTTAATGTGAGCAGAAAATTTGGTGTTAATTTTTAAATAGATATTCACTGGTGGCTCCAGTTTGAAATAATGTTGCTTCACAGCTAGAAAATTAGCCAGTTTCCTCAAAATAACCCAAAAATATTCACCAAAGAGCCTTTATCTAGAGGATCCGAATGTTTAAAAATATGGATTCTGTACGCGCAAATTGGAATTCTGAAAATAAATTAACTTAACAGAAACCCACCAACTTTTGTTGCATTTGCACTAGAATGAGGTGGTTTTGTTGCTGTATCAAAATTGGTGTATTTTGGAAAAATACATAGATTTTTTTTGTGTCACATGATCAAGAATTGGATGTTTCTACTGGCGGAAAAGAGGAAGAAGACGACAGAAAGTGGTTGGAGAATGAAGGAGTGGTGTGTTTTTTAATGACCCATCGCAGGAACAAATTAATTGACAGGAGATTTTTGTTGCTTTTCTTACTTAATGGAAACAAGAAAATTGTGATTTTTTGACATTACATATTCAACTGAAATATGCCTATTGATGTACATTCTACACATACCAAGAATTAGGGTTATTTCTCAAAGTTTTGGCCATTTATGATACATTTTCTTATTACTCATTGATGCTTCTGCCAGAAACCCAAAACAATTAAGAATACCCCAAAATATGGATTTTCTATTTAAAAAATGATATTTTTGAAACGTTTATGCTTTGAACTCTAGTTTTAAGCACCAGACTGAACAAAAACTCTCAGAAAAAAGGAAAATACTTCATGGAAGCTGCTTTACAAACCCAAATGGTAACTCATCTTTACTGGCTCCCTGCTGGTTCCAGTTCAACAGGCTGATGTCAAAACCATTTCCATGACTTACACATTTTGTTCCGATTTAAAAGTCAAATGGAGACAAATTTTTTAAAGCACCAAGATTGGGAATGAAAACAATTTGGGCAGCTGTGATGTAGCAGTGACAGTTTTAGGTTTCCATTTATAAATATAAGCAACAGAAGGTTCACATAAGTATTGTGTGGGTGTGCACAGGCATGCAAATGTGTGGAGGTGTTAAATATGTTGACACACACAAATGAATCACATACTGTGTATGTAAATCCATCTGCACAGTGCGAAGGAGATAACAGTCATAAAAATCCTAAAAACATAGGAGAAACATTATTTAAAGGCAGGAAGCCTGTTAATAATCACAGGATCAGAAGAAAATGTCCTAAATGACCAAATGTGAAGTTAGGAAAAAGTAAAAATTTTGTTTAAAAAAATTTTTTTTTGATTAATTTAATCAAAACATGCTTAAAAAGCGAGATAACATTATTTTAAAAATCGTTTTCAGAACTAAAACTGTTGACCCTTTGCGCATTACGTCACGCTCTCCGTAACCCCGCCCACTCCGCCATGATGGACGTTAAAACGACCAACGGCTCCATTAAAGCCAGTCAGGACACAGCGAACACTTTTTACAAGGTAAGGAGATTAACGAGCATAAACTTTATACGTAGGTCAGACTTTAAAGATGTTCAATATGGCATTATGGAGAAGGTACGCTTTATCTAACCGTTGGTAACCATGTAGACGATGATGTAGCCTAGCATGTATGGAACAAACTGGTTAGCATCTCGTGTTTTGTAGGTTTTTGATGCCGCTCCGGTCGAAGGGGAAACTCTGTTTATGACATATTAATATAAATAATGTGATCAACACGTCAGGAGGGAGGAGGTTCGGCTCGGTTTCGTGTATCTTTACTTCACTTAAGTAGATTTAATCTTTGATACTTTCGACTTTTACTCCACTACATTTTACAGTAAGTATCTGTACTTTCTATTGCACTATATTTCTACAGAACAGTTACATCCAAGTCGCTTTGCGCGCTTTTTCTTAAAATGCGAAGTACAGGGACTTCACGTGGCGCCGTAAAATCCAAACAATTACGTAATTACGTGGGTCTGTCGTCACCCTCCAAGACATGCGCAGTGGTTTTCTCTGAGCGGGACAAGGTGGCTGTCTGTCGTCAGTAATAGAAATCCACTGCATAAATCATCAAATATGGCGACTTTTAAGCTCAGCTGCGCTTCGTCCAACTTTTATTGTCACTTGGAAAGGAAACTTAAAGAAAGGTAAGCTCTGTGGACGGGATGTTAGCAAAGCGAGCTGTACAGAGACTCAATTGTTGCATGAAAAAAAGGTGTCACTCATTGTCCTGAGTTGTTGTGTGAATGACATGTCACATATATGGAACAACGCTGTGACCAAAAGTCTGCTATATATATTCCTGAACATTCAATTCTTCTGAAGGACTCTTACCTTACAGTAGTTATTGTTATTGTATTTAACTAATATACACATAGATTTATTTAATTGGCGAATGAATAAAGCAAGAATGTAAGAGTGCAGAGCATGCTCTTTGATCTTTGCTTGTTTTTGCCACCTGTCATGGTGGCAGATGTTGCAGAAGAAGAATGGGTGCTTGTTGCGCCTTGAACAGTGTTCATAGATGAGTTTGAATTATTTATTTCAGATCTTAAGTGTTTAATACGTATGTGTTTTTATGGGAATGTGGATATTTCAGATCAATTTGAGAAGCAATTTTGATCATATTTTACATTTAATTGTGGCACGGGGCGCTGGTCTTGGTCTGGGTTGGGTGATCTTGACTACGTCCTTGGCTGCGTGTAAATGTAGATTTAAATCGGTGTGAATGGGATTGAGAAAATGTTTTTGTTAAATTTGTAGAATCAAAGCCACAGTAAAGGCCGATTGTGGCGTGTTTATGTTTCTTTATCGAACATTGTTGTGAAATCTTCAAACTTTAAATTATTCCTGCATTGCACCGTCTAAAGCGGTTCCAGAAACAAAATGAATTTCATAGCAAAGGCGCCTTGTTGTTGTTGGATTCAGGTTTATTTTGTTAAATTCTCTCCGTTCGAATGTGTTCATTTTGTTCTCTCTGCATGCGTTCGATCATAATGTTCTCACCTCATCATCAGCTCCCAGGATCCTGCAGACATGGACGGCTCCTTTCTCTTTTTTTGGTTTTGCAGAGCAGATTGGTCTGTTGCAATCCAACACACACACGCACACACAGAAACGATTCCCCGGTGAGGAAGAAGAAGCTGCCAGTACTGCCGTCTAATCTCTGTACTTTGGGATTTTTTTTTTCCTCTGCAACCAAAAAACCGCCGCCGTTGAATTAAATTTGCTTACTCGTCCTCAACCATCTTCAAAGGACCCAGATAGCTGAATATACCTTTTATTCATTTCATGCTGCTGTAATTGTTTTTCTGTCCCACTGAGCAAATCCAGAGGTCTGTGGGGAACAGACTTGTGTATATGGCTGCGCTTTCATCTGCATTATGTTTAGTAATAGTGTTATTATTTTAGAGTGTGCTGCTGTTGAGCATTTATTTTCTTGCTTGCTTGCTGAATTCAGGGTTGGAGACTCATCTGCTGTCAAACGGTGAAGGAAAAAAACGCCTTGAGCAGTTTTCATTCAGACAATTACACTAACAAAAAATAAAATATTTAAATGCTCCACTGCAAAAACTAAATATTAGCAAGTACACTTGAATTAAGACAAAACTAACTTACAAATCACTTTTCAGCAAGAAATATAAGCTTGTTTTTAGTAAATAATTCAGTAACAGAATATTTCAAACATTTTTAACATTTATATGCAAAATAATCTGCCAGTGTAACTAATATCAACATTAAGGATTTAATGTCTTTTATCTTGCTGAAATTCACTTGTAAGTTAGTTTTGTCTTATTTCAAGGGTAATTAGTAGAAATGGGTTAGACTTTGCATTTTTGCAATGTTTGTTTTTATTTTTCCAGTCACTATGCCAATTTAATCATTTTCTGTTTTGATAGGAAGGCATTTCATCCATGTACTATTCATTCATGAAAGTTAGTTGTTTATTTTATATTTGGTGAATTGGATCAATGATTTATTTTTGTCAACAAAAAGTTTTTTATGACTACAGTTTTTGTTTGATTTGTATTTAATTTGGTGTTTTAGACACATTGAGGAATCAAACCTAAATCTGGCGTCAAGGTCCGATTTTATGATTGATATGTTTTTACCACCAAGCTCCCACAGAATGCAGGAAAATATTTTTCCCCAAAAGAATAAAAAGTCATGCTATAGAGCGCTAAAGAATTATTGACATAATACATTAGCTCCCATTTCTTGCTGAAAAGTTCCTTGTAAGTTTCAAGTGTATTAAGACATTTGCACTAGAAACTGGACAAAAATACTTGGTAAGATTTTGTTTTGGCAGTGTTGGCACATTCTGGGACCAGTCTGGTGAATAAACAGATTATCCTTTAGTTTAGTGCCTGCTGTTGAATGTAGAATACTATCAGAAGATATTGGTAACAGTAAAAAAAAAGAATTATGTGAATTGAAAGCTTACCTTGATAATGCCTTAAAGGTGCATAAATTTTACTGTGGGGAAAATGTACAAACCTTCCAACTTCTTTAAACTAGAAATTGCAAACCTCCTTGATGTGAAGCTTCTGGGTTTCTACAAGTTTCACCAACTCAAATTTAAGACTTTTAACAACCATAACGAATACAATTTAAGACCTATACTGTGACAGAGACGTACAAAGGAAAATCTCCAATAAATAAATGGCCTGGATTGGCAACAGAAGTGAGCCAATGGCAAAGACAGACATTGTTCAGCCAATTGCAGAAAAAAGCCACCTAGCTACACTGCAAAAACACAAAATCTTAAGTATTTTTGGTCAAGTTTTGAATGTAAAATATCTTAGTACACTTGAAATAAGACTAAATCAACTTAGAAGAACATTTTAGCAAGATAAATGCTTATTTTATGCCAATAATTTATTTTTTAAAAGTTTTTTTAAGCTCCACCTGCAATCTATTTCACTTAAAAAAAAAAAATTTCCCCTGTTAAGTAAAATAATCCACCAGTGGAACAAGAACTTTTTGATCAATATTAAATTATTCATTTAAAACAAACTCCTTTATTGTTGAATTGTTTATTTTGTCTTGTTTGAAGTGCAGTAAAATCAGTAAGATTAGACCAGAACTACTTGGTAAGATCTTGTGTTTTTGCAGTGTAGCTAGTTAGCATGGGTGCAGGACTCAAAGTTTTGTGTCACAGTAAAATCCAGCCAGAAAAACAAAAAATACTTCAAATATGAAACTACATGTGAGACTTGTGATCAATGTATTCATGGCCAATTTATGGCTTTTCAATTAAGTTGAGACATTTTAAGGTGTCAGTTTTAGATGATTGAATTTCAGACCTTTTAAGGATGGCCGAGTTTTCAAACCAGAGCCGATTTTCCTCCATGAAGTTTGCAGAATCAGGCTGCAGCCTCACAGTCGCTGTGTGACTGTAACCCCACAGGTGTAGCGTGTGAATATCTGAGAGCAGGTAAACGGAGAGGAGGAAGGAGACGGGGTAAAAATAGCGCGAGGGAGAGTCGAAGCAGCGTTTGCAGCAGGTCTGAAAGCGCTTGGCTCGGTTGGAGCAGTTGCCATGGTTTCGAGATGTTTCCATGGAAATGCTAGCTGCCAATAAAATGAATTTGAGGAGAATCGCTGCAGCAGGTGAGAGCGAAACGGGAAGGAGACGAACACGACAGGCTGGCGACCCTGAAGGTCACCGGGACGAGTTAGAGGTCAAAAACCTGATGCAGTTGATATTATTATTATAGCCATTTAGCATAAATACTAACCTCAAACCTTCTGATTTTAGCTTGTCACGAGTTCTGTTTCACCTGGCAGGTAAACATTTCCATCACAATCCCCTCTTTTGATAAGAAAATATGTAATCTAATTTTATTTCATCCCCACAGTTTATATGGTTTGTTTTTCTTGTCAGGAACTTTTGTATTTCCAGCTTCAGGAGAAAACAGCTTGATAAATTTGACGGGCAGCCAATCAAAACATTTGCTTTCAGTGGGACAACAAAGGTTATTTCCATCTTCATCATCAACTTTCATTTTATTAGACTGAAAGATGTATATGAAAAACAGTGGTTTTAAAAAATTATTCTTAATTTGTTTTATTTTAAAAGGTTTTTCTCAACTTCCCTCCAACTTCCTAAGGTCCCCTTAGCGCCACCTGGTGGCCCTCCAGGGGGCCACGACCCCCACTTTGAAAACACTGACTTGGGCTGAAACGATTAATCGGTTTAATTTTGATCAATTATCACCTAATTTAGCGACTGATTAATCACTAACTGGTGTTTTTATGAATAAAAAAAAAACATAAATTGCTGAAAAACCAACAAATTCAGAGCAGTAATTAAACAAGGTAATTAATGTACAAAATATGTACATTTTGCATTTAAATTAAGTGCACAATAGTGATGAATATGTTCTCGTTCCACTGATAGATTATTAGCAAGGCATTTTTTAAATAATTTCACTAAAACAAGTACTTTAAATTAATATTAAGGAATTATTTACTAAAAACCATCTATCTTTCTGAAAAGTTACTTGTAAGACAGTTTTGTCTCATTTAAAGTGAACGAAGACATTAACCATTGAAACGAGACAAAAAATACCAGGTAAACCTTGGTGCCGGATCGGTACCTTGGACATCGGTACCTTGGACATCGGTACCTTGGACATCGGTACCTTGGACATCGGTACCTTGGACATCGGTACCGATCCGATTATCTCCATCCTGAGTCTAGAAAATTTGTTACATTTTTCTCCAAAATTGAGTTTTTTTCCCCAGAATTCCCTTATTTGTGAAGGAAAAGGTTAGATTTATGAGGGTCGGCCCACATCTCTCTCCATCTCTCTGAAGGACAGGTATTCCCACCTTTCCCGGTCACCATGGCAACGCTGCAGCAAGAGAAGAAAGATGGGCCGCAGGAGGAAAAGAGATGTGTGAACAATGCTAATGCTACTTCACTGATCATCGATCGTGCGTTTCCTCCTCCCTCCTTCTTTTCTTTCCATTTCCCACGATTTATTTTTTCTCTAATTCATTCATTGCCACGTCATTTTCTCTCCTGTGGTATTAAAAAATCTCAGACCTCCACTCCACACGCCACTTTCGTTGTTATTACTATTATTATTATTGCTGGCTCATTTACCAGGCAACACACTGCAAAAACATAAAATAAAAAGCGGCAAAGTACCACTGGTTCCTGCAGGCAGCCGTCATCATCAGTCTAACGGAGAGGTGGCCGCCGTCGCGCCCGACTATAAATTATATTTACTCATCAAGGCCCCTCCACCGAGTGTAAACAAGTCCGACGTGTGCAGCGCTGCAACAGAAGTGCATTATGGGAAATCGCAGTTTTCGTAAGCTCTAAAACAGGGATGTCCAAAGTGCGGCCAGAGGGCCATTTGCAGCCCTTCCAGTGATTCTGTGTGGTCGTTGACAACAATTTAAAAATATAAATTTTTTATTTCACACTTAGAAAACGAATTAAAGTGAAATATTTACTGATTTAAAAAATGCATACAAATGTAAAAAAAAAAAAGAGCTAAATGTTTAAGCTAATACGACAGCATATTGGGACCATAATAATGAAAAAAACTAGAATAAAGTCAATATTATGAGAATAAAGTAGTAAATCTGAAGTAACATGAAAAGAGTTGTAATATTACAATAAAGAAGACAAAGTATTCTAAAGTATAGATGTATGAGAATAAAGTAATATTTCATCAATAATGTCAATATTGAAATTCAACTACACTATTTAACCTTTATTCTCACACAATTTTGACTATATTTGCATAAAACTACATATTTAGTCTCATCATTTTATGACCATCCTCATAAGTTTTTTTATTTTCTTTCAATAACGAACTTGGTTATAAGCTAAATATTTAGATTAAATTTAGAAAGGGAATTTAAGCTTGAAATTAATCTTCAATATTTTCTCTAAAACCTTTTTTAAATTTCTGAATTTAAAAATAAAAAAAATGCTGGAAAAAGCCTGAAATCTAGAAAAATGAGAAAAAAAGAAATTTTGAGATTAATCTCAGAATTTTTCTAGAAAAATGGGACATTTCTGAGTTTGAAAAGTTGAAAAATTGCGAGAAAAAAGTCAATTTTTTAGATTTAAACATTTTAGAAAAAACTCGGTCAAAAAAAAATAATTCAAGCCACTTTGCATCTTTTCAAGCTCAGAAATGTCCATGTTTTTTTTCTAGAAAATTTCAAAGATTAGTCTAAAGATTTCTTTTTTTTTTTTTGGCAGAAATTTCTGCCTCCATGTTTTTTCTTTTTATCTGCAACGGCCCTAAAACGTCATCGTAGAATTCTGTGTTTACGCCCCAAAGCGACCCACATGCGCATTAGAACGGCTCTCCATGTGAGCCGCATGCGATGCGAAGCGTCTTTGTGTTTTTATCATGACGTGATTTACATGGAGTTTATCTGAAAACATCATAGATGGAAAATTATGGAATTTGGTTTCACTGTTTTGAAGGTTAAATTGAGGAAAAACAAATGAGAGCAGAAATAAATTTGATTCTCCAGATTTTACTAAATACATATTAACATAAACATCTCATCTTGTTTACCTCCGATTTGCTTTTTTCCGATATTTTCCAGTTCTGTAGTGGCCTAGTCAAAGTCCAGGCATGGATCCTTAAACAGAACCTTTATGCTGAACGGAAACAATTTTAAAAATGTCTCTGTTATTTCTAAACTTTTTACCTTTCCACGTGTTTAAAAAATCTCAGGTTATTTCTGATTTTAAAAAATAATTAAAGATCTAAAACATTTAGATGTGACAGGAGCAGAAATCTCATGCAGATCTCCGGTCCAGTCAAATCCAGTCCGGTTTAATCCTGTGTGATTACGGAAGACCCACCGATTGTGACGAGTTTCTCCTGTTTGCACAAACACCGGCTGCATCCGGGGAAATCGCAGCGTCTGAAATTTACTTTCTGTACGACAGTTCATTTTTGTGGTAACCATGGTTACGTGGTCCCGAAGCTGAGGGCAAAAATAAATAGTTGATGCAAAAATACCAAATGGAGCTTAGAGACGTGACGGACCAACACTTAGTAGTTCATAGCAAATTAAAGATGAGGAAATATATTTAAAATGTTGGATTCTGATTTCTATTGAGCCCCATTTATTCCGATAGCCACAAATAAACGTCAGTGTAAGCAGCCGTTTCCTTAAGGCCTCAGACATTTGATATCGTAGCTAACGAACAAACTACATATTTAGCTTGAGCACTAAATATGAAGTTTGCAAACTAAATGATGAGCTCTTGGCTACATTTATAGCTCCAAACTAAATATTTGGCTCCAAAGTGAATATTTAAACTGTAAACTAAAAAGTTTGCTCACTAAGGAAAGATTTGACTCCAAATAAAATATTTATCTGTAGTTTATGCTACATATTCAGTTATATTGATATAAACGTTTATATTTAGTTTGCAGAGGAAACGTCCTGCTTCTGTTTACTCTGCATGCATGACTGGTTGTGTTGCCATGGAGATTTTACATGCAGCTTGTCGCATGCGTGTCGTCCCGTCTTGGTTCTCCTGCTCACCGGTTTCTAATCAATAACTCATCTCTCGACGTCGATCCTCTTCTGTCCCCACAGAAAAACAATCGTCCTCCGCAGGACGAACACAAAGATGGCAGCGGAGAAACGGAGCTTAAAAGGAAAGGAGCGAATACAGTGAAACACCTGAACGGCAGATTAAAGGGGAGGGGAGAGACGGGTGATTGACCCCCGTCTCCAAGGTTACGCTTTACAACAGCTGTGTCAGTGCAGGCGGCGGCGGCGGCGGCCGTTCATCACCTGACGCCAAGTTAAAGGAACCTTTTTTCTGCCGCTGACCTTCGCCTCCAGACGGAGCAACGTGCAGCGGACATGACGAAAACACCGCGATTCTCCACACGAGACGCGTTTCCTGTAAAACCCAACAAGCTGCTAGAAGGAAAACCGACATTTTACTCATTTAGCAAGGTGATTGACGTGTTTTCCTTCCCATTGTTGCCGCATGCTTGTTCAGGAGGAGGGATTCCTGAAAGTGAGTTAAACTATGCAGACAGCTGGGTTTTCTTAGATTAAAGAGGTTGACCAAAGTGTGGTTCATGGGCCATTTTTGGGCCTTGAAAATCAAGACATATAATATTTGGACAACAAACACAGTGTCAAGAGTGTTAGTTAGGGCCACGTTAAGAAAAATTAAAAGCGTAATCATCAAGATGGAGGCAGGAGCTTTTTTGGACTGAAAGCTCTAAAAGCTCATTCTGGAAGGAGCTAAAAACACAGAAATGAGCAACTAAAATATTATGTAAGAATAATTTTGTGCAAAATGTAAAAAAATGAACCTAAACCTGTCATAACGTTAAGTTGCCCCCCAGCTCAATGTTTACACTCACACAGTAAAATAGCTACAAACAGATGCACAATTATACAGCCGTACAAACTTGAAAAGCAGAAGTGGAGCCTCCTGCACAACAAGAATGCAGCAAGTGGCTTCTGGATGGTAAGTCAACAAAGCAAAAACACTTGTCTTTTTCAGCAGCCATTGCACAGCTGACCAAATGAGCTGGAGCTCAGCTCGCGTTGCTAGGTGACGCTCCATTCCAGAGGTTTTAGAAACATGGGTTTGTTTTTAAGTGCTGGAGCTGTTTTTATAAACGTTTGCTCCGATCCCGGCTGGTTGACCCAGAGAGGTAACGCGGCGCCGCGATCGGGTCGCCGCACTGTTCTGTCACGTTTAAATTAGGCCGGATTTCATGAAGTCTCCTCTTATCTCTCGTGTCCTTCCCTCTGCACCTCCGGGTCACATTGAAACGAGCGGCGGCGAGGTGAAAATGAGAACTGCAAGGCAACTTTGCATAATCCACTCAGTGAGACGGCAGCCAAGGTGGCGTCACATCAGCATTTTGAAGTTTCCTTCGTTCGCTGATGATAACTTCCTGCTTAATCTCGTGCTGAAGCTTATCTTAAAATACAGGCAAATGACACGCATGTGGGATTTAAACCTCGTTTAACATGATATGTAAAACGGGACAATTTGTTTGAAATTTCTGCTCCTTTTTGCCGTTTTCCTCTCGTTCTCCCACACAAAGGCTGCAGGACTAAAAAATAATTTGTAACTGGATTACAATAATCTGATTAGAGAAAAGGAAAAACTTTCCCACTTTTTAATAATTTGATATATCTCTTCCAGTTACCATATAAAAGCGGTTTAAAGAAAAAGCTTGGTCTGAATCAAGGGTGTCCCAAAGTGCGGCACAAGGGCCACTTGTGGGCCCTCAAATGATTTTCTATGGCCCAAAACTCAGTCAGTATTGGCTAAATTTGGTGATTTTATTTTTACATAAAAATTTAAAAAAATATTAGGTGCAGTAAAAAAATATTAATAGTTTAATAAACAGCCTTTTGCATTAAATCTAAACATATTTATCCTGATTTTTACTCAGAAGAAAACTGCATCAAAGTTTGCAGTTCATTACTTTCTTGAAGTACAGCTAATGTTTTCAGACAAAGAGAAACCGAACTCCTGTTTTTTGCCGAGAATAGATTAAATTTTTCGAATGATTCCCAGAAGGAAGAGAACAAGCGAGACGATCTCACCATGACATTTGTGAAAGGAGAAAACTATAAATATATCGCTGCACTTGACTTTTTTGTATGGCTAGCTAGCTCCATCGCTAGCTCGCTGTTGGTGTCTCTTACTCTGCAGTGTGGAGTCACAATCTCTGGGATCATGAGCGCCCCCTGCCATGAGGCAAGAGAACTGCATGCCTCACCTTTATCCTTTATCATTATATAATATTTTTCCATGATGACAAAGTGACTTGATTGTGCTGGAAAATGCATAATCCTAACTTAAAATGCTTTATTATGAAAACGTAGCAATCTGTCACTAATTATTATTTAATAAGCTGCTAAAATGCAGTCAATCAAAACATCAGATCTTTTATTGCTTTGTAAGGCTTCTGTTAAAAAAAGCCAAATTAGTTGGGTTGAGTTGATTCTCCGTTTAGGATCTAAAATCCTTATGTATTTGGAGTTTTTGCGTCTTTAAAGAAATGATTTATCCCTCACATATTTAAAACCGTGAAGGCAGAAGGCCTTCGCGATTTAACCCCAGGCCTTCGTCTTTTACAGACGCGCTCATGGCGAGGACGGCGACAGTAACCCGCAGTCGGGCGCAGAGACGCTGACCTCTTGGCAAACCCCATCCTGCTGGAGCTAAGTGATCACCGCAGGCTACAAACAGCGCTAGCGCTCAGACAGACAACACACCCCCACACACAGGCGGATCGGCAGAACCGAGCCGGAAACGGCAGGAAGAGGAGAACAAGCAACACAATCTCACCTGCAAATTTGTGAAAAACTTGTTTTTTTAATTATTATGAGTTCATAAATTTCTCAGTATAACACATGAACAGAGATTGAATGTTCTGAAAAAGATTTGGCACAACCGTAAAGCAGAACAAACCCGTCCCCTCATCTCCAAACACACACACACACACACACACACACACACACACACACACACACACACACACACACACACACACACACACACACACACACTGCTAACATTTTCCTCCAGTGTTAATATGCACATATGTAGTTATAACAGGATAAAACACAGTCTTAAGAAACAATCACAGAAACAACCAGAGTCAATATTGCGGAAAAGAAACTGAAGCAAAACCAAGAAGCAGATGGAGGCCATGTTTAATTGAACAGAGGGAAGGAAATATCAGAGGCCTCGGTTTTTTTTTCAGTTTTCCTGAGAGACGATTGCAATGGTGCTGTAGAAGGGGCAAACGGGACTAAGAGGAGCTAGCTAACAGGCTAACGGGGGCAAACGGTGCCTAATAGGGGCTAATGAAAGATAACAGTTTCTAACGAGAGGAAACAAGTAATGGGAGCTAACCAGGGCAAACGGGGGCTAACAGAAGCTAGCTAACAGGGGCTAATGAGAGCCAACCAGAAAAACCGGGGTAATGGGAGCTAACAAGGACAAACACTGGTGAACGAAAGCTAACAGTGACCAACTGCACCTTGAAAATGAGATGATGTGTCTCAAGTGGTTGTCCTTAAAACAAATAAATAATAGAATTAAATAATGTGAGCTAATGGTGGCTAATGGCTAAGCTTGCTGTTTGTGGGGATGAAAACTCGAAGTTGACATTTAGCTGCAGGGGTTTGGAGGTGGAGGGTTGGAAAAGGTGACAGAAAGTGGCATGAGGTAGATGGCTTCTGTTCTGCTCTGGGAAGGGAGAGAAAAAGCAGGAAAATGTGAGATGATTTCTGGAGGAACGAGAAGAGCAGGAGTAGTGCTGCTCCTCCGAATCCCTGTGTTGGAAACAGAGAGGAATAATTCCCCTTCTGGCTCATCACATCTCCTCCTCCTACAGATTTATATATATTTTTATTAGGGCTGAATTAATTGGAATAATCACAATAAATTGATTACTGAAATAATCGTCAACTAATTTAGTAACTGATTAATCATTAACTGGAAAATACAGAATCAAAAAAGGCAATTTGCCTAAAAAAACCCACAATAATTCCTGCCTTAATTATTCAGAGCAGTAATTAAGGTAAAACTATAATATATGTATATTATCAGGTGTTAATATGATTTAGACAAAACTCCAGCAGTGCTAATAGTTTTAACTTCATTTGGTTCAGATTCACCAAATAATGTCATTGCATTTTAGGCAATAAAATGTTTATTTTCTTATTTAAAAGGGAATTGTATTATTTATTTAAATGAACTAATTTAGTTTAAAACCGGATTACGTGTTTAAATAAAAAATTAGAATAATGAGCCATTTTTATCTGATTGTCAGAATAGATTTAAATATATCTAAAGTAACATTGAATAATACAAACTAAACGCAAAAGCAATTTATATATTATTTTTTATAAATGTCACACAAACAATATTAAGTTATCAAACTTAACTTTTTTACAATAAATTAGTATTACTAAGTAATATGGCACACTTAAGTACCACTCTGCATTTCAAAATATAAATCTTTAGCGTTTGTTGCTACAGTAGCACTGGTGTGATGTAAGCTAACGATAAATTAAGCTAAATATGATAGCAGCATTTTACATAGAGTAGCTTAGGAACGATGAAGCATCTGGTGTTGACATGTTGGTATGGGGGGCCCCAGGTGAAAATCTGCTAAGGGCCCCAGAAATGCTTGGGCCGGCCCTGCACTCAGATGAAAATGTTTTAATTTATGGCATTAAATCGCCTGTGATGCAGATTCATAACAACATAAAGCACCGATTTGTCCTCCGGTGTCATTTTTCATTCTGCTGCCCCTTTCTTTCCGTGTTTGTGCCTCCGTTGTCCCTCGTTTTCCTGCGGCCTTGTGGAGCGGGAGCCCGAGGCGACAGGCTGCTGCGTGATAAACACAACCAGAGTCGAGCAGAAAAAACAGAAACTGGGGGAATGAAGCGGCGCAATGCCAACCGCGCGTTGCTCGTGGCGATTCGTGCACTTCCGGGGTGAGAGTGCGCGTTTGTGTCACGCCGGAATGAGACGGAGAGAGAAATGAGGCCAGAGCCGATAAATGAACAAATATTCATGAGAAGAGGCCTCCCTCACCGGCCGACACCACAGGAAGAGGAGAACAAAGAGAAACCCAGAGCGGATACGTCTGGATGGCGGTTCTACGACCCTGATCCGGAGCTCAGCTGAGCAGGATTATCTGGGTCAGAGATGATTTCTGCTCCAGTTTCACCTTTCGGAGACCAAACGGCCTCTGACCCGAGCAGGCAGGGGGTCGCTGGCCTCCGGGCCGCTGAGGCCTGCGCAACCCGAACACTCGGATCAGAACCGCAGATTAAAAACACTCATTTCCAGAGTTTGGCAGAAAATACTTATATTTACTCACATTTACATCAGTAGTTCTATTTTAAAAATGGATTTTTACTACGCTGTACTTTTTACTTTTACTTGAGAAACTTTATTATGAAATATCGCTAGCAGGGGCTGATACGGGGCGGCGTCACTAAATATGATTTCTATGGGTCTAATCACATCCATTTGTGATAAATCTCGACAAACTTCACAGATATGTTTTCCTCAGTGGCCATCTTGATTTTTTTTATCTGCCAATTGTATTTTTTCTTTACAAATGCATTGTTCTGTGGAAGATTTAGCTGAAATTATTTTCTTTGATACTTTGGTCTGCAGTTAGTCGACATTCCCTCCGTAATCAACTGATGGATCGATCGGATATCTGGGGGATTTTTAAAGCATTTGTCAAACTTCAACCTGCTTCAGGTTTCTCCGTTTGAAAGTGTTAATCTGAATCCACCAAACGAGCATCAAACACAGCGAGTGAAGAAAACACCCAGGCGCAGCGAGGAAGTCAGTTCGTCCTCTGAGAGGAGCGCAGCTGCTGGATCAGCACATCGCTAATAGTTCAGGCTGCTTCAAAAACCTTCCAGTAAAAATCCCACAGAGTGTTTTCCACATCCCAACAACAGCTGCAACAGCAAAGATTGTTTTCCAAACGCAAAGGCGAAAGAAAATCAGTGGTTCGGTGCATGCTGGGTGAAAACCGAGCTCCAAATGTTTCAGGCTCCAAGAGCGACAGGCGTCGTTTGAACATGTCGAGATCTGCTGTTCTTTCTTCCCCAGTGGAATCACAAAGTTTCAGCAACACAAAGGCTGCAGGGTTTCTGCAAAACACAGAGGCGTTCAAGATAACAGCAGTCTGACATCACTCAGCGTTCTGGAGGAAATATGTCCCTGTAATGCAAATAATCACAAGGAGACGCAACAGAGGCTAAGCTAATGCGGCGACATGTTGGGTAATCGAAGAAAAAAGGAGTAAAACTAAGAACATTTTGGATTAATCTAAAAAGAATACAGAAAACCTTAACAAAAGTTTGAAAAGTTGAAAATTAACTTGAAAAAGTCTCAGAATTTTTTAGATTAACCTCAGAGAATTTCCTGAATAAAATTGGAAATTTCTGAGCTTGAAAAGTCAAAAATTAGTTTGAAAAAAAAAACTCAGATTAATCTCAAAGATTTCCTAGAAAAATGAGAACATTTCTGAGTTTGAAAATTCAAAATAATAATAAAATCAGGAATTCTGAATTTAGTTGGAGAAATTTTCTAGAGATTTTTGTTTGAAAAGTTGAAGCAGTTACTTTAAAAATATTCAGAAATTTTGAGATTAATCTTCAATTCTTATTTCGAGTTTTTTCTCATGTTACGATCTTAAGTTGTAGAGCATCCTCATAAAACCCCACATGAATCATTTAATTTATTCTTGTAAGATTTTCTTGTATTATTTTGATTTTTTTTCTTGTTTGACTTTATTCTTATTTTACGATGTTATTGTAATTTTATTACTAGAAACAATATGAGAATAAAGTATCTCACCAACTCTGCATTGCATTTAGATAAAATGTTAATCTTGGTGCGCCAGTCTTACAGTTTGTGCCCCATAAGGGAAAAAACGCGGAGACGCCTCTGCTCTCATCATGCTCTCATCATGGCCGCCTTGTGACTGGAGGCGTGGTTTCCAGTCATGCGTTAGTGTCGGCCGTTCTCAACCTGAGGACACCTTGGCATGATGCGACTGAGCAGAACCACCGGAGCACGAAACAGAAACTGGTGTCATCAAATCAGCATCAAGGCGCCATGACGGCGATGAACCGCAGCCGTATGGCAAGCCGTTCCATCATAAAATACAAGAATGCATTTTAACTATCACGAATAGTAATTTAAGATTTCTGCATTCACATTCTGACTAGAAAAAACAATAATCCAAAATATCTTTAATTACATTTTAATGAATCAAAATCCCTTGGAAGAAGTTGTGCATGATGTCAACGGATTCGTAGTTATTACACTTCTAGACGTGTGGAACGTTATTATACGACATGTAGTAGCTAAAATAAAACCATTTAATGACAAGAAGTTATGGTATAAGAATAAAGTCACAATATAATAACTTTATTCTCATTTATTGACTTTATTCTTGTAATATCACAACTTTATTCTCATAATTGTGTTTCTTATTTTTTTCTCAGTACGTCGCTTAATATTCTGCCGTCTAATTGGTCAAAATAAAATAGTTATATGTCTGAACTAAGATGCGTTTAAGCCCCTTCTGCTGCCTCTGAGCTGTCCAAATAATTGCCAGAAAGTGCTAAAATGTAGAAAAATAGGTTTGGAAGATAAAGACAATGCTAAACTTTGTAAACCTAGAGACTGTTTCAGAAATATGACAAATAATCTCATATTTTTTCACCTCTGACAAAACATGCTGCACTTTGAATTATTTACAAAAATCGTTATTTTTTTAAAAACCTTATTAAAATCTAAAAGTTCTACATAAATCTATAATGTTTTGACTAAATAAATGAAAATAATCATTTACCATATCAAAATTGTCATTTTGACTCCCCAGAATGTTAATTTAATCCATGTGAAATAGAAAAGCTCCCATTAAAATACCTAAATATGTTTTTAGATGAAATTTGAGTCGTCAAAATTACAATTCTTTGTATCGCTAATTTAGTTTTGCCTAATTATTTGTTTTCAAGACATCTACTATTTAACTTGAACCAGCCTAATCTAATTATGTATCTGAAATACATTTAAGACCTTGAAGTGTAATTATGACTAGTCAGAATAAAAAGCGATATCTTGAATTAAATCTTCCATTAAACATGGTGTCAGTTATACTAGTCAGAATGTAATTAATCAGAAATATCTTAACTAGGTTGTTTTTCTAGTCTAAATATAATGAGAGATACCTGGACTAGAAGTGTGTTGAAGCAGATTTTATGATAAAACTGCTTGCCGTATTGACGGTGGTGACTGCTAGGTGACACAGTGGCACAGAAAACATTCCTGCACGTCTCAGAGTCACAGCAGCCGTCATGTGAGAAGAGAAGCTGCAACGTTTGGCTTCCAACGCGCTTCCTGAGGGGGCTGTGAAAAATAATAGCAATAACGATGCATATAAATTACAGACGGTTTGATGCTCTTGGCCCAGCAATGTGGAGAAAATTAGCGCCGTTGCCTCAGCACATGCATCATTGACACCATATGTATCAATAATGCATTAAGCTCTGCTATCGCTTCACTGCTATTTTCAAAGAGGAGAGTTGTGGGGGGTGTCGGAAAAGAAATTAAGTTGTGCAGGGCTTACAGAGGATGATGGAGCCGAGGTTAACGTGTGCAGAGTGGCCCTCAGGGGCCGACTCAAACACGGCGCCGGGTTTGTGGCGCTGCTGGCCAGAACAAGGCTGGAACGCGACCTGGCCGACTGTAAGGGAGCAGCTTCAGATCATTTTCATACGCAAGGTTATGACTAACAACAGGGTCAACACCAGTAGTTAGCACTGATAGCTAAGAAGGTAGCTGCTAACACCCAAGCAACAACCATAAACATCAGTTCTGCTAACACTAAAAAGCTAATCATTAACATTAGTTCAGCCAATGCTAAAGCAATAACCATAAGCACATGTTCTGCTGAAAGTAAGCTGCTAATGCTGAACATGAATTTTGCAAATGCTAAAGTGCTAACCATAAACATTAACTATGCTAGCGCTGAAGCAGTACTTATAAACTTCAGTTCCACTAATGCTAAGGCTATAATCATAAACATTAGTTCTGCTAGTGGTAAAATGCTAATAATGAACATTCTGCTAATGCTAGAATGCTATTCATAAAAATTTGCATTGCTACCACTAAATCGCTAATAATGAACATTAATTCTGCTCAATACTAAAGCATTAATAACTAAACATTCATGCTGATATTGCTGAAGCTCTAATTATAAATATACTTCTGCTAATGCTACACCGCTTTCCATACCTCTGAAAACACCATAATACTTAGCAAAAGCTAATGCTAAAGAGCTAACTTCAATTCAAATTACATCTGCCCTCGAAAAACTAAAACAAATTGGCGGGTTGTCATTTAGCACATTTATTTTCGGAATTTTAATTTGCACAATTGTATGGTCCATGTAAACACAGCTAATGTTTATTCCAAAATTCACATCCTACACTGCCATCGCTAAAACTACAGGCACACTAAAATTTTAAAACAGTGCAAAAAACTGGTATCAAAACTTCTTGTGTTTGCTGACCGGTTGAAATTCTGTCAGAGAAATCAAATTGAATGGGAGAAATCCCAGACAGTGCAGCACGGAGATGAGAATCAAAGACAATTGCATTGGAAGGCAACAGCTTAGCCAGGAAGCCAGAAAATCCAGAAATTTTACTCAAGTAAAAGTAGAAATACTTCACAATAAAATGACTCCAGTAAAAAGTTTTTTTTTTTCCAGAAGTTAGTCAGCTGAATGTAAGGGAGTAAATGTGAGTAGTGATTATCCGACTCTGTGCAGAGGCAGACCACGAGGAGCAGCTTAAGCAGGGGAAAATATCCTGTCCTTACTTAAAGTGTCAGTGAGAGGATCATAAAAATTAGCCTGAAGCAAAGAGTGAGAGCTGGGATCTAAAATGGAGGTCTCAGCGCCCTCCTCCCGCGCAGCGGAAGGCCACCTGAAACCTCAAACGCAGCATCTTTGTGCCGTTAACACCTCTAAATGTTCAGATTCCTGCACCTCACACAGCAACACAACAGGTTTGTTTTCAGCCCTGCAACAAACACCTCAATTCTGGCGATTCTTTGCTGAGCGCGCGGGACTTCCTGCACAGCAAACACAGCATTGCCATTAGACAGTTTGGAGCGTGTTCGCTGCTCCGTGACTCAGACACTGCAGCAATGTGATACTGCGTGTCTCCAGCCTCTGGTTTGTGCCACTTCAGAGGCGCCTGAGGGGGCAGCCCAGCGCTTACAGACGCCATCAGCTACTGCAGCCGTCGGGGCACGAATCCACGGCCTAATCCGCTTTTTTAGCCTGTGATGCGCACAAATACTGACAGAAAGCTACACACGTATCCCTACCCGGGAGCGTGCCCGCGTGATAATTTCTGTTATTTGCACACACAGGCAGATGAATATGGAAATAACTTTGAGGGGGGGCTTGTATCCCCTGTGCTGGGAGAAGGGAATGCTAATAGCTTGTGCAGAGAATGAGTGTTAATCACAAGTGTAAGGTGCATAAATTTGTTTAGCAATGGAGCATGCAAATTAAAATGTTCTGAGTGGGGTTCTGCGGAGAGTTTAGGAGGAGACAGTGTCTTACCTGCACTCAGAGTTTCAGAGTTGGGTACATTTACTTCTAAGTTTTGAATAAAATTCACTTTTAGGAGTATTTTTTACTACACTGTACTTTACTTTCACTTGAATAATTGTATTATGAGATATTTCTACTTTCACTTGAGTAAAATTTCTGGATTTTCTACCCACTGGATGAAAACAAACATGTTTAAACCAAAAATTCACCAGAATTTTTGTTAAACTTTACGTTTAGCAAAAACGTAACGTTTTTTTTTTTTTTGCCTTATTTTGCTATTTTATTATTACATTTATTATAAGGTTTATTTTCATTTTGGTCCTGAAAACACCAAAACTCCCACACAACTTTATATTTCCGATGTAATTTTTAAATATGAAATGATCGATAATTGGATCAATCAGATTGTTTACCAAATACGTTTTTTACTTTTACTTGAGTAGAAATGCGTTGAAGTGGTGCTGCTCCTGAGCGCTTCTGGGTTCTCTTCCCACCTCTGGTTATTAAACTTACAAAGAAGCTTGGATATTTATGCTGTACCCAGAATGCATCGCTGCAGTTCTCCAGTAAATGGTTTAAAATCTATTAATGTTCTGCTACGTTCAGGAAATCTCAACGACTATAAAATTGAAACCATGACTTCCACAGAATCACTTCCTGAAACAGCTGCACAGGCAGGTATGAAAAAGTGATTTGATCCTGTTGTTGGAGCCATAACTACAGTTCAAAACGTGACATTGACACAAGATGGTACCACCACAGCTGAGTCTGGCATTTTAGCACTGGCTTCTGCTAAAATCATGGTTTTATAAAGCACTTAAACCAGTGGGAATAATGTTTAGCAGTGCGTTAGCATTAGCTTGTTCTAAATACTAAGATGGTATTGTGCTTAAGCTAGTGATTAATGTCATAGCATTAGCTGCTGCTACTGTGCTGTAGCATTAGCAGAACTAATATTTATTATTAGTGCTTTAGCATTAGCTTCTGCTAAATGCTAAAGCAGAAGCTAATGCTTCTGCATGTTGTTTATGATTAGTGCTTTAGGGTTAGCGCAGCTAGCTTTGTGCCATTGTAACCTTAAGCATTTAAGAAAATAAACGTGATGCTCAAGTGACAAGAAGTAAAGATCAAATATTTGGAAGATTTCTTTGTCTAAACTGAAGTTGTCTTTGTTTTTCCACCTGTCTGTAAGGCAGCTAATGCTGTATTGCAGCTTCGTCTGCAAGTAAATATGTGGGAGTTAGCAGCTTGCTAAAATATATTGGTGTGAAACGGTGATCACTGTGCATTTAAAAAACATGAAGTTCTGAACTGTCTGCTCTCATCTGCTTAGCATTCAAAACCCAAATCAAGATGCTGTGATAAGGGGCTGTCGCAGCAGCAACAGTTGCCAGGGAAACCTGATGGCAGGATGCTGAGGGTTGGGGAGGAAGAGGAGGAAGAGGAGGAAGAGGAGGAGGAGGAAGAGGAGAAGGAGGAAGAGGGTGTTTAGCATGAGGACATGGCTCTAATGCTGAGGTTGATTTGCTGCCGCTGAAGGAGAACGGGCCGCCTCCCCGAGACGCGGCGCCTTTCAGAGCAGCGCCACAAACAAGTGGGTGAAACGGGGGGCATTAGTGCGTTGTCACGGCAACTAGGCGTTGACATAGCAGAATCACACTCCCAGCACAACGGTCAGCGATGACATTCACAAATGTACACGGCGAGCCTTTTCTTTTTTCCTGTCCCTCTGTGCAGAAATAAAATGTAAACAGAAAAGAAGAAATAAAAAATCATCACATTCGCTACAGAAACGCGATTAGAGCCGATCAGAGGAAAGAAATGAAAATGAAACAGCCACCGAATTTTCACAAACTTCAACTGCCTTTTTTTTATGTGCCAAGTTTTTTTTAATTTTTCAAAGTGACCTCTGCTAACAGAACATCTTTCAGCGTAATCAGCTAATAATAATAATAATAACAATATTACAATAAACACGTGATTTAAAAAATAAAATAAAATCAAACTAGATAAAAACCAAGAATGAAAAACACTTATAATTTTGTTTCATTTTTTTTAAAGAGATCTATAAGATTCTATTTTTTTTCATTTAGTTGTCATTTTTCTTTAGAAAAAAAATTCACCCTCCATTGAATTCTGCACTAAATGCAACTCAGCCTCCAGCAGACCAGAGTCTCTTACCTTTTTATAAAAATGTCCATCCATTTTCGCCCCCTGCTGCCATCAAATCCAGTCTGCAAAAAGGTGCAGTCTTCGTCCGTAATGTCAGACAGCATGACGGTCCTGTCGGACGGGGTCAACCGGGGTCGACCGGGCTCAACCAGGGTCAACCGGGGTGGAGGAAGCCATTTTATGAGCCGGGTCAATTCTTGCTGATGAGTTCTCTTAAATCTGCCCAATGAGATCAGCGTCATGTACAAATGCAAAAACGTCTCTTCTCCGTCACCTGTGGGCTCCAGCAGTAACAATAATGCTCACATGAGCAACAATGACAGCAACATTAATGTCACCAGCATGTCAAGTTATTTCAATGTTTCACCATTTTAAATATGACAAATAAAGCTGAATTTGTTGTCATTATTACGCTCAGGATTATTGTTAGTGCCGCCATATTTGCTGTGTTTGTGGTTTTGCAGCAGAGAGCAGAACGTCTCCATTCTCAAAGGACCCTGTTTCTATAGGGAAAACGACTACAAAAAAAGAGTCAACACCAAAATAATAGTAATTTTGTGTTTGTTTTTGCCAGGTTTGCATTGTAACTCCGCTGTTTCTCGTTTATCCAGAGGAAGAGCAGTTTGGAAAAGTAGCAACCAGCAGTTGTTCCACTAAAATGAGAGGGCATGTTTTTAAAAATTATTTTTTTAAATATATATATTCTTCAGTCGTCGTCGTGGTCACTCATTTGCTTGATAAAGATTTTTCATTATTTATTTGAATGAAAATATATTTACCGTATATATAATATGTATCTTCAGTTTTTCTCGTCCTGTATTCCTTCATGATATTTCCTCTCTCCCAAAGCAGACAGTAACCAGTAAGGTGTAAAATTGGAAAGAAGTGATAAAGTGAAGAGCAAAACCGCTTTTTGTTCCTCCAATATTCCAAGCGACCTTGCTGCTCTGCTCTTATTTCGCTTCCTCTGAAAACCTGGAACCGCACAAATCATTGTTTTTTATTCCCTGGCTTTGCCAAACACTAATCTGACAACGTGTTCAATGGCCAATATCACGTCTCCCTCCAAATATATACACTGAATGCATCTGGAAATGTACGAAGCAATCTGTATACATCCTTGAAGGGCTCGCCGCATTGTTCACATCTGTCCGCCGAGAGAAAAGGCTTGATCTCGAGCTTTGGCAAAGACCGTATCACGCTGCACGCAATGAGTAATTCTGACATTTGGGACTGTGCAAATGCTGTTTGTGGGACTGGTCTACTGTCTCCTTTTGTCTTACTATCTGTTAACAAAGGGCCACCACAAAATAAAGGTTATGTAGAGCCTGTCTAAGGATTGTCCATAAGGACGTTGGGCTACAATCACTCTCAAATGGTCTCTCTTTAACATCTACTCTGTCTTACCTCAAATCCTTTTAGATTTGAGTCTCTTGCACATTTTCCTTTGAGCCACTCTTAAAAAGCAGCGGCTCGTTCTGGCCTTTTCCCATCAGGCCTTTCAGAGAGCTATGTAGCCCCAGCTGAGGCAGGGTGGAGGGCAGGGTGCCACCAGTGGTCGTCCCCCCACCGGTGCTGGAAGGGACCTGGGAGCAGGATATGCTCTGCGACTGAGAGCACGGCGAGGGGTTGTTGTTGTTGTTGAGGCCCACTCCTGGCCCCGTGCCCATTCCCAGGCCCATCATGTTACTGTTGAAGTGATGTGTTTTGTAGTAGTGGTTGAGGTGATCCGATCGTGCCAGGTTGGGTAGGTTCACAATCTCCGGGTGGTGCAACCGAAGACTCTGGCTCCCGCCTATTCCACCGCCCGCGCTTTGTGTCACAGTAGATCCTCCGGAGATACCGCTGCCCCGGCCACTTGCCCCGGGCCCCAGCTCGTCCTCCACGTTGATAATCTCAATGGCGCGAGCTGGGCCGTGGTGTTTGTGAAGCTGATGCTGCTTCCTCAGCTTGTAGAACACCACCAGCATCACTGCTGCCATGAAGGTGATGGCTACGAAGCAGCCAATGATGATCTTGGTGGTCTTCATCACATCGTCCAGGCCAGAGAATCCCGGCTCTGTGAATGGCACAGTGAACGTGGGTTGAGTTGTCCGGGGAGAGGAGGACGACCAGCCACCAGCCAGAGAGGAGGCAGTGGTAGGAACCACTTCTGGCAACAGGTCAGAAGGAATGGGAATGCTGGCCTCGTCAATGGATATCTGTGCATAATCTTTATCTCCTCCGTTATCCGTTTCCACAGTAACGGTGGTGAAATAGGTGTAGTTGACACTAGCGTCAGCAGCAGATACATTGAGAACGGCGGTAGCTGTGGTGTTTCCAGCAGCGTTGGTGACCATGCAGGTGTACTGGCCCGTATCCCTCAGGGTGACGTTTGTGAAGTTCAGTGTGCCGTCATGAAGAACAGATATCCGCACCCGGTAAGACCCATGGGTCATCAGCGTGCCATTGGGCGTAATCCAGTTAACTGACGTTGTAGAGGTACTTGTACGACACTTCAGCTCAGCAGCCATCCCTTCGGTGACATTGAGGTCAGTAGGAGGCTCTACAATGACAGGAGCAAAGCAGGTGAAGTGGCTCTGGTCAAGTTCCCCAATGTACTTGCCCTTAAGTAGTGGAGGAGCATGGCATCGGGCACAGCAGGTGGTGTTGCTGGGCACCGTCTCCTTCAACCACCAACTAAGCCAAAGTACATCACAGTTGCAGGCCCAGGGATTATGATTGAGGTGTACCCTCTCCAGCTGGTGAAGGGGTGTGAAAAGATCATGAGGCAGGGAGCGCAGTGAGTTATGGGACAGATTAAGCTCTTCCAGGTTTTTCAGGTCGTCAAAGGCGTTGCGCTCAATGGCGGAAACCTGTGAGTGCATAAGCCACAGCTTCCGAAGAGACACCAGTCCCTGGAAGGATCCCGGACGAATGATATCCAGACGGTTCCCCGACAACTCCAGCTCTTCCAAACGCACCAGAGGCGTCAGCTTGGGAATGTCTTTGAGCCCACACATGCCCAGATTCAGGTACCGTAGATTGACGAGGCCCACGAAGGCCGCATCAGAGATGTATTCCAACTTCTTGAGCTCTCCCAGGTCCAAGCGACGAAGGGAGGGCACGCGGTTGAAGGCATAGCTCGGGAGGGTCTCAATGGGGTTGTTGCGCAGCCACAGCTCCCGCAGCTTGCTGAGGTAATCAAAGGCCTGTGTTGGCACCAACGTGAGGCGGTTGTCAAAGAGCTCCAGAGTGTTGAGGTTAGGGAGGCCATTGAATGCCCCGATTTCAATCTGCCGTATCTGGTTCTTGGAAAGCTGGAGGATTTCAAGGTGCCTCAGCTGTTTGAAGGTGTCGGATTTGATGACCTGGAGGGACAGAAGAAAGGAGAATTACTGAAAACATGAGTATGAGGACATGTAATTTACAAAAATAGTTTTTAAAACAGATAAAAGCGTATCAGTTTTTAACAGAAAACAAGATCGTTTGGTGAATTTGTACTATTACATGAAACAAAACGCGAGTGAATAATTTTAAGTTATTTTTGCAGTTTTACAGAAAAAGTCATGGTGGCAATAAAAAAATCGCATTAGCTTGATTTGCTAAACGTTTTTTGCATCGTCACAAAAAACAACTATGCAAATAATGAGGAAATATGAGGAAATGTATGTAAACCTAATAAATAAATAAATATCTGACATTTTCTGAGAAATAAATAATTTTTATAATCCTAATTGATCTAAAACAAGAAAGTGTTTATATTTAAACTATTTTCAACTTTCAGAGTTGGTTAAAGTGAAATAAAATACAGCAATACTCATCAGCTGAATGCTCAAACATGGTAAATATTTGATATTTAAAATTGCCTTTAAGTACAAAAATTTCACTAAATTTATTTGTTTATCCCAAATTTTGTTTTACTTTTTCCCTCCTGTGCATTTTGGTTAAAACTATTTTAGCAGGACAAGTTTTACCTAACAAACATGAAATTTATCTCATTCTTACAGCTTAATTCTAGATATTTTTACCTCAGTTAGGCATTTTTACTTCTGTTTAATGTTTTCACACAATTTTTTATGTTTTTACTTTAATTTCATGAGTGTCTGTGGACTGTAACTGGACCCCCGCTGTGAAGCTGCGCCCAGCCAGGCGACGCATTCTTCAGGCGGCCGCCACCGCACACAAACTTGACCTTTGTGTAATGCATGTGCAAAAGGTCAGGCATTGCTCAGTGCTCACACTGCAACAACGTCATCATGGATGAACTTCACAAGCCTTCGCCCGAGGAGGAATCGACATGAGCGCGCTTAAGCAGAATATGCAAAACCGCCTCTGATGAAACCTTAAGTTTTGATTGTGATTCATAAATTTAAAGGTGATATTCTCACTACTTTTTTACATAAATATCAGCATATCTCTTTGTTTTTTCTAAAAAATTTCAACTTCTTGAACAATGTTTAGTTTCAGTAAAATTAGAGAACTTGAGAGCTTTTTTATTAAGCTCCTTAAACCTGATAAATACTGAGGCAATAAAATCCAAATCAATACATTTCCGCTACAAAAGAGCCCTTCATGTCGTTTTAAAGACTGCAAACAAATGAAGTTTTATTGTTTGCTTCTCTCAACATAAAAACTGCACTTTGACGCAGCAAATCAGCGTCTCGGCATGTCGGCTGAGGCGGCGTGACAGTGACCGTGTCGGCCTTCCTCCCCTCATCCCACACTCGGGTTAATTGTGGCCATTAATTCAGACTGAGTAGGTGTGTCCAACCTCTGCTGGCTGCAGAGAAAATAAAAAAACTTTGAGCAGCTTATTACCGCGCAAACAGAAAACTGAAGGCGAGAAGGAATCAGCAGTCTCAACAGACTGTAAAAATAAACTTTTACATTAATTTTGCACAAAAGACGTCAAAGCTGGAACTGGAAGACATTTTACAGACTGAAAATAAAACACAACAAGCAAAAATGATAAAGGAAATAAGAAATGATAAATTTGCTCCAGTTTGTATTGTAAATAAGTTAACACACTTCAAATAGGACATAATGAGATGACAAGTAACTTTTCAGATTTCGGAGTTTTTTTAAATGAATAATTCCTTAGTACTGACGAAAACGTTTAATTTGCAGATTATTTCAGTGACAGTAACAGCTCTATAAGTGAAGTACTTATAGAGTTAATATCAAGAAATTGTTCACCTGGTAAAAAGTAACATACAAGTAACTTTTCAGTAAGATATTAGAGTTTGTTTTAATATTAATGAAAAAGTTCTAGTTCCACTGGAAAATTATTTAACTTATATGATTTAAGAGAAATAATTATTTCACGATATTTGCTGTAGAATCTAGGCCAAATTGACTTGGACAGAGTTTGTGTTTTTACAGTGTAACTTATTAAAAAGCCTGACAGCGTCAGAAACTACCAGACCTATTTACGTCCACAAAGGAGGCAGAATCAGGCCTTTCGCTCCAAACTGCGCTTTTCTAAGTCTGGAGGAGGTTTCATAATATCGCTGCACAAATGAAACGCTTCCTGGAAAACACAATGACGAGCGTTTGCAAAGATCCGGCTGGAGCGAAGTCAGACACAGAGTAAGTTAGAGGAGCTGAAAGAAAGAGCCTGAAATCTTCTCCGGTTCATTATGTGTGTGTCCTGAGTCGGAGCGCCGCGTTTTCTGTATGTGGAGCAGAAGAAGGTGATAGGCAGCGAGAGGAGGAGGCGAGAGAAGGAGGGTGAGGATGTTAAGAGGGGGTGGAAGCTGTCAAGGCTTTACTCTCAGGGTACTCAGTGGAGGAAAAAATAAGCCACTGAATCTGGGATGCCTTCAGGTGTTAAAACATTTTTAGATTTTTAATCATTTCAAGTGGAGCTGCAGGATACAGCAAACCGAATCAAATTTTCTGGGCTGAAAACAAGATGCAATAAATACAGTTATTATTATTTCTTTATTTCTCGCCTGCTTGTTAACAGCTTCCCTTTAAACCTCAGCGTCTAAATCGAGTGGCCTGATGTCCCATTTATGCTGCGTTAACATCACATAATGTTTAATAAGACGTTTTCTCCAACGTTACAAGTGATGCTGTGGAAAAATTTAACAATCTCCAGGACATTCATGGCTTTTCATTAGATAAAATGTAACGGAAACTATTCTAAACACCACAAAAGAACAAAGCACTGTCAGCAACATGAGGATGAATCCAATTACAACAACAAAAAAACTGCAGAGGAATCAACTGAGCACAAATTCAGTTTCCTCATATATGAAGGAACTGAATTTGTGCTTAGTGTTGGCATATGTGTATAAATGATCTGAGGTTCAGTCCTGCAGCCCTGCAGCCGCACACCATCCAGACAAACTGGTAATGTAAAGGCCGGCTTTGGTTTCATTAAACATTCCCTCAGTTCAGCAGATGCTTGTGTCCTTTGCTATCATTTTAACCTCTTTTTGTAAAAATAAATACGTGTGCAAGAACCTTTTGCAGTCGAGGCACATATACATAAAGGTTAGGGTGTAACATGAACAGGAAGATTTACTTTGTTCACAAACTGCAGATCGACTTTGCATGGTAATGATGCACTCCTCGTTAAATTTAGGGTGTTTTCACACCAGCTTTGTTTAGTCCTTTATAATTAAACTTTAGTTTGTTTGCTTTGAAGGTCCGGTTCATTTGGGGACGTGTGAATGCATAATCCCAAAACAGCAACTCTGCTCCAAATGTAAACCTCAGTCTAGGTTTGTTTGAAGTGAACTCCACTCCAAAAGCAGGAAGATAACAATACCGCAGGGCATTCTGGGTAAATACAACCAAAACAAACACGGTAGTTTAGTGCTAGAAGGAGAAATGAGTTGTAGACTTTTACCAAAGACAGAAGAGAAATCCTACAACTGCTATCATCTGGCATCACTTCATTTTTGTTTACATTTTGTCACGATGGAAGTTGCGCTCTGTGTCTTCTTCAGAGGTTTTTGTGTCGTTTTGGTGAGTGGTTCTTTAGCGCCACCACAGGTGAGGATGGAAACAGGTTTGACACGCAACAGTGTGAAAGAACCACAGCCACTGAATCTGGGATGCGGCAACAAATATTGCAATATTTGCCCCCAAGTGAACCAATTTTTCATGTAAACATTTGTGACAAACAAAAGGGCAGTTGGTTGCTTTGGTGATTCCCGCCTTTTTTAAAGGAAGGGGAGGAGCCTCTGTTGCCACTGTTTACATAAATCTGAGAGACAAATATGAACTTCTGTAGGTCAAATATTTGGTCACTGTGTGAAAACCATAAATCATATTAAAAGGAGTCCAGGTAGAAACAGCCATTGTCTCCAGACGTTTGCTCAAAGGCGATATTTACCTGTATCGAGTTCTCCTGCAGGTTGAGGTATCGAGTGTTGACCGATATGCTTTCGGGCACCTGCTCCAGGTTCTGCCTGGTGCAGATGACCCGGCTGGCCTGGTTGGAGCACGTGCAGAGGGACGGGCAGGTGGAGGCGGCTCCCGCTAGCGGCGGCCCGTGGAGGACGAGAAGGAGCCGCAGGAGCAGATGGACCAATAGAAAGAGGAAGGGGGAAGGGCCGGGAAGGCAGGTCAGCGTGGCAATGCGCATGGCAACTGGGACATGACCCTGCTCTTTAATCCGGAGATACAGGTGAGGTGGCTCCACGTCGGTGGATTTGTGGTTCACTTTCCCTTCGGTCCTCCGGTATCAATTTGTTCCCTCTAATTCCACATCCTCTGAGATCTCATTTGTCCTCTGTCAGTCTCTGTTTTCTCCTCTTGTTTCTTGAACATAGAAGTATGCAGATAAACAGATGCTACTCTCTTTTTTTTCCTTGGGCTGTCAGGAGATTTGAGTGAGGCGTTTTGTGAAGTGAGAAGAGCCCAGGAGTTACTGCGATGAGCAAAACAAAGAGAAAAAGAGAGAGAGAAGCAGATATTAGAGACAAACTGCACTTTGTGTCTTCACCAGCACACATCGAACAAAACAAACAATACCAAGACATCTACAGTGCAGCTTATCAGGGGAGGGATTGTCAAAAAAAGTCTGTCAGAAGTATTAGAAGTTGTGTGGCGCTGCTCACATCAAATCCCACATAATCCCTGAACAGATATTCTGCCAGTAATCAAATCCCATCGCACAGCAAGAGGATTCTGGTGTATCTAATTGTTAAAAGGTCTAGACAACAAAACATGCAGAGTAAATAGGAAACATGTGGCTTTTCTGACTGAAGTAAACATTAAAGAGAATCCATTTTGTCATGGATGTGCATCATTAATTCAACCTGAAACTATTAAAGAACAAAATAACTCATGGAGTCTCTGCAGAAAAATGGTTATTTGGCTGGTTTTTCCAGAAATCTATAAAAAAATGCAACTATGAGGCTAATTTAAAGTCTGATTATATGAATCTGATTTTAAAAAAATAACAGCTAGAGTTGATTGTGGCTCAGTGGTCACAAGTGGAAGTACAGAAACATGCAAAACGTTTGGACAGCAGATCCCGTTTAAAACCTCTAACACAAGCGTTGATGAACCAACTGAAGAATCATCTGCATCAATCAGGAACACGGGCCTAAAACGAAGGACTTTAAAGAAAAGCTGCTGTTTTCAATTACTAAAAATAATGAAATATGATGTTGTGAACAAACCATCAGTTAAAAAGCCAAACATAACGGTGCTGACAGGGTGCAACGGGACATTTGGTCCCAACTATGAGAGCCATTAATAACATCACCAGGGTGAGGCAGCGGCTTCCAGCCATCTCTGCCCCGCTCTCATTTGTTAACACTAATTATACCAAGGTATAACAATTAATACGACAATGATGGATTGATGTGCGAACATGCTACACTTATCAACTGCAATTAAACTCAGACTCATTAAAAGGTCCAAACCCTGAAACAATAAGCCCGTCCAATCCCGTGGCATTTTCCCCGCAGCAGACCAAAATGCTAATCTGATTCCTGTGCGAACGCGGCGTTGAAGGCTCAGGGCCCGCAGGACGCTGCCGAAAAGCCCACTGCACATTACTGCTAATAGATGACCGGTCAAGAATGGCCCCCCTGCAGGTTATTTAGACCCCAATAACCCCAAATAAGGGCATCCGGTTGTTAATGATGATGGTTGTAATGATGGGACAAACCCGTCCGACACGCTGAGCATCCAGAGGAAGGAGTGCAGAGATGGTGAAGAAGAGAAGGATTATTAATCTGATCGATGAGTGTATGGCTGCAGGCGGAGGAGGGAATTATCAACAGTACAGTAATAGATGAATACTGAACAGCTGCGGAGAGAAAGAGAGACAAGAAGAAAGAAATGGAGATGGAGACAGATGGAGGGAAGGCTGGGTGGAAGGGATGGAGGTATAAATAGTGGAAGGAGCAGAAAAGAGATCAGTAGTTGGGGAAAAAAGAGGAAATAAGAGGTATTAATATTAATAATCTGGGAGAGAAAGAGGAGAGGAGTGAGCAAGGCTCAACAGAGAGATGAATATAAAGCAGATGGAGATGGAGGGATGAGGATGACAAGACAAAACGAAGAGATGGAGCTAAAAGACAACACAGGTGGAGTTTTCCTCCAGAAGACGGGGAGCTGGGCTCCGATTGGTCGACTGATCAATAACACGCACGCCGAAGTTCAATGACATTAAAACACACACAAGGACACGGCAATAAATCACACAGGCGACAGCATCTCTGCTGCAGCTGCTGCTGCAGCGGGACTGCAAGCTGCAGCGCAGCAGTCGGCACGGAGACGGCGACTGCTGCAACATCTGTATCCCCCGCCGCCGCCGCCGCCACTGATGGAGAAAGAGTAGCTCTGTGTTATTTTTGGACCACCTCTTTCACATGTTTTAATTTCCACGCACACTGCGCCCCCCCTCGCGCTGCGCAGCGAGGTTTAAGTGCCGGAGCTATTTCAGGTAGACATCATCTGAGTGGAAAGCTGTAAAAAAAGAAAGCCGAGGTTAAGATGGTGGCGGTGATGTTGGGAGGAGCGAGTCCATCGCAGAGTGAGGCTAGTTGGTGCTGACAGCAGGCCAGAGGCCGTCGCTTTAAAACAGCAAACACTTTCAGCACCCAGAGGAACTTCAACATGTTTCGCTCAACTTACAGGGAAAAGAAATTTACTCAAGTAGAAAAGTATTTGGTGAAAAGTTTCTCCTAGAAGAGTAACTGATCAAATGATCAATCATCTCATATTTAAAAAATACATCACAGACCAAAGAACAAAGTGAAGTGGAATTTTTGGTATTTTAAGGACAAAATGACAATAATTCATTTTTATACAAGTAATAAAAATAAGAAAATCAAACCAAAAATTTCAAAATCAGTTTCTTTCAATGAAACTAATTAAACTTCAACAAAAACTTTAGTCTGGTGGATTTCTGGTTAAAACATGTTTTATTTTCATTCAGTGGGTAAAAAAATCCAGACATTTTACTCAACTAAGAGTAAAAAGTACAGCGTAGAAAAAATACTAAACAGAAATTTTTTCAATAAAGTTATTCAAGTGAATGTAAGTCGTTCACTTCTTAACTGCTTTTGAAAAAGTGTTTCCTCTTATTTACTATAATTTCTAACCAAAATGTTTCTTAACATGAAACTAATTTAAATCTCAGTAAAAGATGCGCAGACTGAACTCAACCGATTCACTTTATTTTGCTTCTGATACCGATACCGATAGCATACAGAAAAACAGCTGAATTGACTCTAAATGTCTCTTTTTTTTAAACACAGATGTAAATATAGTGAATTAAATGTATTTCATAACTCTGCACCGGTGCAGTTCAGTTAAAATCACAAATAGCTTCACAAATCTGGTCAAACGTGTAAAATCAACTTTACTTTGTTCAGTCGGTGCAATTAGAGTTGAAGAGCCAAAGAGAAAAACATTTAAAGAATAAACTACAACAAATCGTCTGCAAAATGGTTCAGGAAACGTTTTAAAGTTTATTTCAAATGGTTTTGCTTCTTAAGTATTTTTGTTGAATTTCACATTTTACATTCTGATTTATTAATAAATTCTGACTTACATAAAATATTCTCTCATTTTATTCTAAATCGTTTTGATGGCCATATTGTATTTAAGGGACAGAAGACAAACTCTTGCCAACTCATCCTCTCCTCCTTTTCCAGCTCGAATCCTCTCCTCTCCTCCTTCCAGCGTTCCTGACCTCTGACCCCCCGCCCTGTTTGTGGCGTCCATTGTGCGGCGTAAATGCTGCACTGACCTTGTAGTTTGATGAAAAATTAACCTGCAACAATGACGCACATTGACCCCTCACCCCGACGCGTTCCCTTACATTCTCGCTGCAGCTTCTCTTCGCTCTCCCCGTTTTCGTTCCTCTCTGCACATTGAAATCTTAGCCGGCAGAGTTGCCATGGTTACCTATTCACCACAGTCTCCCGCTCCGTCCAGCTGTATCCCACCGACTCCGCATCCTCCTCCCGCTCCCCCTCATTAGCACTCTATACACACAATCATACACAAGAGGCCTAAACCAGAGTCTGAATGACATCAACTCTCCACAAAAAAATTAAAGCCACGAAGAAGAGACACAAGCAGCCGGCGCCAACGCCTGCGGCGGGGATGCTGCAGCGATGACGCTAACGTCGGCAGAGAGTCACGCTCGAAAAGCCAAGGTTGTTTTTAAGTTTTGGTTCAAAGACATTTTTACCAGGATCGACGTCAGTAAGTTGATATGCTGCTCCTTTCACTGCAGCCCCTCGACCAGGAAACCAATAAAACTACAAGCTGCACCGATTCATCTAACTGTGGGAGATCGGCCGATACTTACATGGGAAGCCGATATTATCCACTGATCTTCTCTCCCTCACACGTCTAAAAATGGACCGCTGTTCTCTTCAGCTCTGCAGTCACAGGTTCGACTGTTCAGATGCGTTCAAACCAAACGCAATTTCAACGTCAAGAGCGTCTGGTTTACATCCAAAGTCGATGTGGAGGCACCGTGTCGACGGCGCGTCGACGTCACACGACGTCGTGTCGACGGCGCGTCGACGTCGTGTCTCATGCGCGATTGAAGCGTTTTGAGTATCTAACAAGTCCAACGTTGCAGTTGAGAAATCTGAACTTTCGCTGCTCGACACGGAGCATCAACCAATCAGAGACTCGGCGGCGTGACGCAGAGGCCAGCGGTTGGTGTCCTGCCAGGAAATCTCCTGCTAGCCTGGCTAACGCAGGTTAGCAAGTCATCAAACAACACTAACAGCTCACAAAACTTACAACACCTCTGAATTATCTAGGGAATTTAAACACCGGATAATTCAGCAGATAAAACCAAAACACTCAATATTTAATCTGTTCACAGTAACTGGGAGAAGAAAGGAAGGAAAGAACGTCCGATGCACATCGTGCTGTTACCAGCTGCACACAAAATGTTCATCTGATCCTGCGTTACGACTGCAGAAGCTTCACTGCATCACATTTTGGTGTCACTCTCTCAGTGTCATGGACAGAGGAAAACAGCGGCTCCTCTCAACGCTCGCCTACAGCTGGAAACGTCAGGCGCGTTTTGAACGCGCCATTAGCCCCGCCCACCGGGCCACGTCTGGACGTTTGTCGCTAACAACACTTTTACCAGTTCAGCTACTTTCTTGTTATATTTAGTGACATTACAGATAAAAACGAATCGGCCAAAATCAGAATCGGCAGGTCAGTCTTTTTAAAGATCAGCTAAAGAATTGATCAATACCGATTCCATAATCGATTCTCATTGATTTAGAAAATAAACTCTTTAATTCAAAATATGCACCGTGTTGTATTCAACTCAAAGAAAACTAAAACCAAATCCTTCTTATGATTCTCATGTTCATGTTAAAATGTTCATATTTTATCGAATATGAATGTAAATGTTAATGCACTGATGTTGTTTATTGTGTGCAATTACTAATATTAGCTTTCTAACTAAATTGCAGCACAGCTGGTGGTTACAGGAAGTTAGAAAAGTAGCTGCTTAAAATTCTCCTGAGATGCTACAAAATCTGATTTGATGTGAAATGCAACAAGTCTGCTGCTGATGAAGCTGCTATATTACAGATGAAACTTCATTATAAATTATTTTCTGTATTTGGCAAAATTGAGAAAAGATAAATGATTTGAGCTGTTATTGACATTTTAATTAGAAGTATTTTACATTAATATATGTAACGTCTAACATCCTCCCACAGATCCAACCTGGAAGTGTCAACTTACAGAAAAAACTTGAAGTTTTCACCAAGTTTTCACCGACAGCTTCCTACTCACGGGCACCGGATCCGTTTTCCTCTGGAAGCCAACAGGTTTGGCTTCTCTGAACATATTTTGATCCAAACGATCAAAGCTAATTAGTGCATATTCACAGGCTGAAGTTACTGGAGCTGAAAACTTAAATAAGTTTTCAGTTTTCAAATATTTCTTACATTTCAAGTTTTACTTTTTAGCAACTCGTTTTAAAGTTTTCAGAAATACTGAATACATATCATCACTCTAAAGTTGTATGGATAGGACAACCACAGTGGAAAACATTTGATGTGACATGAAAATTAGTGACATTTAGTGATGATAAATGGTTGAAATACAGATCCACTGTTTTACCTTCTGATGCAGTTACTGACGTTTAGCAGATCTGTCTTTTCTGGGTTTTTTAAATGCAGATATAAATGTGTCAAATGACTAATTAGCAGATTTAAAATACACCAACAGCTTCACAAGCCTGTAAACCTGCAAAAACAACTTTAACTTGTTCAGTCAATGGATTTCGGAGAAGAACAATGTAAAATAAGTAATAAAGAAACTGAAACTGATAAAAACAATGGGAGGACTTCCTAGCACTGCAAAAAGATAAAATCCTATCAAGTACTTTTAGTTTAGCTTTTAGCACAAATATCTTAGTACACAAAGCTAACTTAAAAGTAACTTTCCAAGTTGTTTTAAGTCAATAATTCCTTAATATTCTTTAAAAATGACTACTTCTATTGGCAGATAAATTCTCTTTTAACAAAACATTTTTCCCATGTTACAAGTTTAGTAATTTACAGATTAAACTTGATCTTTTTCAGCAATATTAGGGAATTATTGACTCAAAACAAGCTCCCATATCTTTCTGAAACATTATTTTGAAGTTAGTTTTGCCTTATTTCAAGTGTTCTAAGATATTTGCGCTAAAAACTAAACCAAAATTATTTGTTAAAATTTTGTTTTTGCAGTGTGTAAAAATAAAACAAAACTTCTTTCAAATGGGTCAGAAAATGCAGTTAGGAATTTAAACATAAATAAACAATAAAGCACAATGCATAGAATTTGACTGAATAGATTTGCTCTTAAGATTCATCCACATTGTCTCTGAAACATCTAGAATTTGTTTCAATATTGTAGCTGAAAAAGATGGCGGCCATCTTGAAACATGGCCGTCATCCTGAAATTCAGAAATCACACACATTTTTACGCTTAAATCCACACTTGGATGATTTTTTTACAGTAACGCGCTCCAGTATGACGGCAGTTCAGACATTTCCGAAGCGAAACGAGAGGAGAGAGACGCAGCGAGTCAAGCAGACAGGAACAAAGTCCTGCTCTCCAGTTTCCTGTCTGCACATCAGCATGGAGGCCCATCAATAATGAGCTGGCACACACCAAGATGGCAGCTCACGCAGCCGCAAGAAAAAAGGAGGAAAAAAAGACGAGGAAAGCTCATCACGTCCAATGTGGGCAGTGGGAAGAGAGCCACGACCTTTTCTGATGCGGCGACTTCCCTCCAGTCGGCTTCTGGAGCTTTAGCAGGAAAATCTGCTGTCAAACATCTCGACTCATGAAACCGGCATCAGGAAGCATCTTATTTACTGCCCAGACGCTGCTGCTTCACCAGGCTGAAGGTTTATCACGACATGCTGTGGGTTCACTATGAGAACGATTAACGTGACAATAAGAACTATTTATTATACTTCTTAAGTAGCTGCAGTCAAACTTTTTCCAATATTTTTAAGTATATTGGAAAAAGTTTATTTATCATTATGTTACTTAAAAATGGTCTCAAACCAACGATATTATCGTTTATCGCGATAACTTCTGGGACAATTTGTCGTCCCAGAAGTTATCGCTGACATTATGAGACCATTAAAACAATCAATGCACACAGAATAATTTATTTATTTGACACGTTTTATGGTTTAAACCAGTGCTTCTCAATTATTTTCCGTTACGCCCCCCCCTAGCAAGAAGAAAACTATTCGCGCCCCCCACTCCCCACCGTGACTATCCATCTCTGCATAACATTTTTTCCTTATTAACATTAAAGAAAAAAAGAAAGACATATGGTCAAACTTACAAAGAATAACTTTATTAAATTGTGTTTTAAGTCTGCAACAGAAAAGATTTTAAGTGCATCAATGCCTGAAATTAAAAATAAATAAATCCATGTCTACTGCTGCAGGCAGTATCAGCTCCTCTGCTATGGTGTGGGGCTTTTTGCACTGCGCAATTTGGTACGCCACCTTATATGATGCTAGCAGCGCTCGATGGTTTACTGAAGTAGCCTTCACAAAGCGGGATGACTGTTGGCAATATTCAGCACGTTTTCGCTGAAAAAACTCTAGCGGCTTATCGGCGTGATTGGGATGTAACGTATTTAAGTGACGCGCTAATTTATTTGGCTTCATGCTGTCCGCTGCGAGCATTTTTAGACACAGCAAACACACCGGTCTTTCCTCTTCTCCAACTGTAGTCACAGTGAAGCCAAGCGCTAACTAAGATTTGTCGTATTTCCTCTTCTTAGCTTTCGGTTGACTTTCTGTTGTCTCATTATCTTTGTCTCTCTCCGCTTTTCTTTTCATCCCTGTGAAAAACTTTTTCATGTTGGGGGTTGTTGAATAACGGAGGCCATAGACAGAACGCAGTCGGAGCTTTTTGTTGACTTAACACTGCTAACCAAGGCAAACCTGTTGTCTTGTAAGTCGTAAAATGTTGCACTGTCGCAAACGTGACAGAAGTAACAATGAGAGCGCCACTGCCGCCTACTGTGCGCAATTACACTTTCTACTAGTACGGCCAAAAAAAAAAGCCTGTTCCCCAGGATCACACGCGCCCCCCCAAGTATCGCACCGCGCCCCCCAAAGGGGGCCCGCCCCACTATTTGAGAAGCACTGGTTTAAACCAACTCTAAATCCTCCCTGACATCAGGGAGAATTTGTGTCGCTGTAGCTGCTGATTTGGTCGGTTTATTCAATCAATCTAATCAATTCACATTTGATTAGATTTCAGATTGCCGCGGTTGACGTCGAAGAAGATGAATATCATGAGTGCGGCTTGGCGACAGCATCTGATTCTTCCAGCCTGAACTAAATCCAATGACCAGATTCCCCTGAGAGCAATTAGCCGTTTTTCTAACTGGTGGACTTTCACCACTGAATCTGCTGCAGCCTGAGAAGAGTAAAATAACGTTCGCAGGGAAATTGCCTCCTTTTATCTAAACGCCATCGATATTGGCAGAAACAGTCCGAGCTGCAAACGGTCATAAAAAAAACAACGATTTGGAGAATTTGCGGCGCGAGGACCCGGAGTCGTCGCCCGTCTTCCTCCCTTCGCCGCGTCGCTGCGAACGAAAACAAAAAGTGACTGCAGCGCCGCCTGGAGGCAACGCCAGCAGGTTGCAGATCCCGTTTCCTCTTCGTTCGCTGCTGGGTGACTCATTTCAGATCTTTACCGGGTTCCTGGTAAATAAAGCTTAGTGGGTCAGGGGTCCAAACTGGACTTTAGCAAAGAACACGCCACCGGATATCTGGGAAATAAATTAATTTTATGAGTTTTGGCCTCAACAAGAAAACTCAATAAAACCTATTACAATGCAAAAACACGTATTTTTGATCTAGTTTTATCTGCAAACATCTTAGTAAACTTGAATTAAGACAAAACAAACTGACAAGCGACTTTTAAAAAAGACAAAGGGATTTGATTTAAAGAAGCTCAGTGTTTCGGCAGTTTTGCAGTTTTCTGAGTTTTTTTGTGGTGCATAGAAGCTGAAAGCGGCTTCTCTGTGTTTGCTTTTGGTTCTGGGGATGCAGAAAACCCTGCAAAAACAGTGGAAATTAAATTATTTTCATTTGCAGGATTTATTGTTTTTGTGTCTTTCTACCGAAAACGAGATGATGAGATTCTTCAGTCTGGTGTTTTGGTGTCAACCTGCCATTTTTTAAGGATCATTTTGACTCCATGGTTTGTTTTTTTAATTGTTTCTGCTGTTTGATTAAAGTAAAAGTGAGTGTGCAGATGCAGGTACAGCAATCTGTGACGATCATGAACGGAGGAGTGGAGGAAGCCCTGCTCTCCTCCTCCTCCTCTCAGCCGCAGAAAGGAGCGCCGGCCTTGCTGATGAATGAGCCGCTGACGTCACGTTGGATCGCAAACACTGACTGTACGCCGGCTGACTAACGCCGAACAAACAGCCCTTTTCCACCTGATTCATGTCTGGCTCCCTGCAGGAGGCGAGCAGAGCCTGAAACCATCATCTGAGGCGTTAGCTCAGGTGAATCGATGACTCTTAAGGCCAGTGATGTGTTACAGGTGTAACACCTCCACTGTTCTCATTGATTCTTTTTCCTAATATCGCACGCTGTAATTTCATCCACAATTACGAGTTTATAGGAACGCATTCTTTTTTTTCCCTCTGAGCGTTTTGAATCGATGCTCGCCTGATGGCTGATATCATTATGAGGCAGGAAGGATGTAAAGCGAGCCAAAGGGGGCGGAGGTGAAGGATTTCTCCCCGTTTCCAGATGAAATGAGCCTGCAGCGCGTTGGAAGCGAGATACGCATCTTCACAGACAATCAGACGTCATGAGACGCTGCGTGTTTTACTGCAACTCCGATACGAGTCTCATCTATCGCGGGACGACAGCAGAACTCGTCCCAAACCGAAACGTCTCTCCTCCGCGACGTCTTGCTTGTCCAGTAGCGTCCTGATTAAATTACCTTCCATCGAGCCGCAGACAAATAAATCTGCAATTATATTTATTATCAGTTTAGTTTTAGAATGATGACAGAGTTAATCTTGACAAAATGCTGATTAAACTTTATTTCATCTTGGCATGAATTTATTGTTTAAGTTTGATGATCATGTGAATCTGTAATTAATTTATAAAGGTTGATTCAAATTTTTTGTTTCCTACTTTGTATTCATTTATTAAACATTTTTAACTGTTACATATTAAGTAATTTTTTATATTTGATTATTTACTTACTAAATTAGTCATATTATCTATATATTGCCTTAGTAGTAATTTATTAGTAGTAATTTGCCACTTTATTTGTAATTTATTTATTTGTTTTAATTTACAAAATCCAAAAAAAACTTTTCCCAGGTAATTTATTTTTGTTTATTTATCCATTTTAATTTGATTCCATTTATTTATTTAATCACATATTTTGTTGTTTATTTAGGGGTTTAATATTTTAATTTTAATTTATTTCCAAGAATAAATAAAAAGATAAAAAAATATATAAATATGCTAATATAAGACCTTCAATAATAGCAAATTTTGTTGGACGGTAAATTAGATGTCAATATTATTGTTTTTAGACAATTTTCAAGTTGACAACGGTAAAGCAAGTTTTCTCTCTGATATTAATGGACTAAAGTTTTGTAAAGAACATTTCTCACTGCAGCTGCAAAAACATTAAATGTCCAGAAATAAAACACAACGATAAAAAATCAATTAAATGGAAATAAAAACCATTTTATGAGTAAACGTAACTACTTAATAACTCTGATTTTGAGTTACTTTCTTAAAAAGTAACTCAAGTAAATGTAACTAGTTTCTTTTCAACTGTGAGTATTTGGTAAAAAGTCTACAAAATAAAAAATCTAAACAAACTATTTGGTGAATTTTTGGTAATAAAATTTTTTTTTTCAGTGGGAAGAAAATCCAGAGATTTTACTCAAAAAGGAGTAAAAATGCTTCATAATAAAATTACTCAAGTTAATTTTAATGTGTAGCACATTTTCACCAACAAAGCAGCTCAAAGTTCTCAGGTAAAAAGTACAGAGTTGTAAAATTAGTACATTAAAAGTAACTTGAGTAAAAGTAACTAGTTGAGATCACGTTCCAATTCTTTGATAAACCACTAATTATTCAAAACGTTTTGCTCTACTTACTAATCAAAACCGGACCGTAATGTGATGCCATTTCTTTTTCCTCAAACAGTGAAACGGCTATTTTAGCTGTTGCAGCAGTGTTACAATAAGTGCTTATTTTTAGAAAACAGCAGAACAGCCTTATTAGTCCTTTCTAAAACTGGATAATTTTCCGTCTCCCGTTTCATTCACAGCTCATCCTTGTCGAATAGGATGTACTCGAGCCCCCTCCTCCTGCGCGGTCTCCCACCTCGCCCTCCCACTCAAACCATCCAAAGACGCGGCTCCGCTCTCATTGGGATGCAGAAGGCGCAGAGGAGCCTTGATCTATTCAGAACCGCTCTTACCGGAGAGGGGACCTCCTCCTCTTCATCCTTCAGAGGAGGCCGAGAGCGGCAGATTAAAAGTCACTGTGTTCATCACCCCGCTGAAGCACTCCCATTAACGGACATTACTCTGCCTCCACCCCTAAACTGGGACTCCAAACCACTTGGTATTATGTGGTGGAAGAGATTCAAACACTTAATGGTTTCTGTTGCTCTACTTTGACATGTTTATACTCAAGCAAAAGCAAAAAAAAAAAGCCACCAAAGAAATTGCTCAAGTAAGAGCAAAAACACCTATTTGGTAAAAAAAAAATAAAAAACAAAAGTCTACATTTTGTGCATTCATTTGGCTCTGCCTATAAAACAGCCCAAGCACTTAAAAAACAACACCCAGCCGTTTTGTTGGCATTAACTAAATATTTTTTGCTGTCTGGAAAATGAGACGTTTCAAAAACTTCCAGGATGTAAATTAACCAGCAGGTGCTGCCTGTTGCCTAGTAACCCCAGCAACCCCCGGCCCGTCACCTAGCAACCCAACATGGAGTTCCAGCATGTTTGGTCAGCTGATTTCAGAGCTGTATAATGACTGTATAATGGCTGCTGGAAAGGACAGGTGCTCACAAACCAAAACTTTGGCGATTCTGAATTAACCACAATATGAAAAAACTAAAATTACAACTATGGCTGATTTAGAGAAAACTAAGACCAAACAATATTTAACGATTAGAAATATAAACACTTAAAAGCGAACTGAATCAAAACTTATTCAAATTTTATATATTCATTACGAAGGAACGATTTTACGTGAGAACGGGAGGGATGACGCAGAAAACAAGATGGCGCCACTGAGTGCGGTTCATTTTAAGGGCTGTCGTAAGATAAAGCGCATCATGGTGCGAAGTTTTAACATTCAGGCAGCACATTTCATTTTTTCATCTTTTATTTTCACATTCAGCAACCTAAAAGGTTCCTGTTTTGGTGTATTTTATTAATATGTCTTTAGCTTAATAATTCTGTTTATTCAGTCAGAATTCAGTACAGCTGAAAAATTTAATATTTTTGCTAAATTTATCATATGACAAATGCAGTCCTTTATGTCGTAAATACAGTTGATACAAGAGGAAACTCAGGTTTTTAAGATGGTCGTGTATCAATTAATCGTTAGTCGACCAATAAAATCAATCAGCATTAGATTAACTCATTAATTGATAGCTAGGTTTTGGGCAGAAAGGCTTTTTAAGCATCTCCCCAAACTCCCAGCTGCAAACATAAATCCAGCTGTGGTGTGGAAGCTGGTTTTGAGAAGAATTGATCCGTGTTGTTGCAGTGCTGATGGACTGGTTTCCTGAGGATTAAAACCGCTCTCTAATGGAAATGTCTGCCAGCCATTTACAGAGCGCTGTAAATGGCGCGGCTTTGGGGTTGCTCTCAGAGCTTTCCCCGGTGTTTCTGAGCTGAGCGTTCGTTGCTCCCAGCTGTTTAGCACAACACGACTTGTTTCAGCATTTCTGGAATCCATTCTGCCTCCGGTTTTCTTGTTTTTTCAACATAAGAAGGAGAGTGTGAGTGATTTCTCTCAGGGGTCAAGGTACAATCTGCCAGCTCTGACTCTATGATTGTGCGTGTGGCCTTTCTGGTACAAAGTCAATCTGTGCTGCATTCTGTGTTTATACTCTGGGTTTTATTGTTGCCTCTCTGTGAGAAGAGACAAAAATCCTCTTTATTGGTTGTGAGTTTGGAGGTTTTCTTTAGCAGGAGGAACACAAAAATCTCTAAGTGAAGAAAAGTCATGTAGAAATTTAGTGGGGAAAAAAAACATTTATTTGAGACGGGCAATAATAACCACCCAGGGCGCCACAGCCAGGTGGGCGGTATGAACATTTCATGTTTTATATCCCGTCAAAGGAAAGTGCCTTCTCTGTATTTAAAAGTGTAAGATCAAAAATATCTCCAAACTACTGACGTCGTTGAAGTTGGTATCTGGTCCAAAAATTAAGCTGATTTTTCTTTTAGCGTTAAGTGTTTTTGCTAGCTTTTAAAACGACTATCGATCTTCCATTCCTCTAAATTTATTTTTCTGAATGTTGGATGTTCTTCCAAGGAGGCGGATGTTTATATTCATGCTCTTATTTTGAAGAGATTGAAGATGGTTAATGCAGCAGTTCAGTTTCCTCTACCAACATTCTCCTTTCCTCCAAATTCTTTTTATTTCAAACAAGAAACTATACAAAGCACAAACATTAGACACATACATAAATAAAATAAGGCAAATTATAATGTCAGGATTTAACTGGTGCTTGAGGGTTTTGGTCAGATATAATTTTGAATTAAGGCTAGCGCTTTTGCATTAGCAGAACTAATGTTTATGATTGGTCGTAAAATGTAAAGGTAATTTTAAAAGATAGTTTATCAGCTTTTCCTGGGTGTTTTAAGGCTACATATGCATAACATTTTTATAAAGAATGTTACTTTTTAATGAAGTAATTTTCTGCTAACTTCATGTAGCTTTTGTTGTGCTAAACAAATGGCTGTCAGTGTTGTGAAGGACGCCAACCCCTGGTTTCGATGAGTTAGTTAAATAGCTGACAGAGACAAACCCAAAAGACCTGCAGCGAAGGGAGGTTCTCAACATGCACACCGCACTGTTCAGATATTCTTCAGTAAAGAGGTTAAAAATCTACATATAATTTTTCTATCACATAAAACCCCAACAAAATAATATTTTTAACAATAATTTATCAAAAAGTAGCAAATCAATAAAGAAGATCCACCGAAGTTTAAAATATTTATCCTTCTGCTTGTTTAGGTTATCAGAGAACTTCTTAACAAAGTGTTGCTTATAAATGCAGTGCTCTCGTTTCGGGTTGTGATGCCAGACCATAAACGCACCATGAGTCCATATTTTGACATTAGCCTCATAATAAAACAATAAAGAAGCATAAAAAAGATAAATCAACCATGTTTGGATTTGATTTCACATTATGGAAATCGGCACAAGCACACTTTCCCTTTTTAACATCGCTCTACTACTTATTATTTTAAAGTACTGCATGCAGAATCATTTTTTCAGTCCCTGAAAGCATTCTGGGCTTGGCAATAACAGCAATTATAAATCCTCCCACGCAGCCGTTCAAAGGACGGTCATCCAACGCGTTGTTTGTGCCGCTGAAACTCCGTCTCAACACTTTTTGGTAGCATTTGCAATTCTCTGACTTTGCAGCAGAATCACAATTAAATATATATTAATCACATGTATTTATAGCTCCAATGCACAGAAAGCAACATGAGGAAAACTCTTGACTGTTTTTTTTACACATGCATTCACGTCTAAAAGTGTTTTAAAATGCAGAGACAGAATTCGTTCTTCATGCTGATGGCTGCTGAAAGCTTTCCTGGGTGCAGGCGATGCAGAACTACCAGAATGAGAACCTGTGATTGCTAATCTAACAGCTGCAGCCTGGCTCCAAGCCCATCCACATACCGGGACACAGCTCGCCGCTCCACTAATTGGGCCGGAGAAGTCGGTGCATTGCAACAAAGCAGAGTAACAGCAGCACTTAAGAGCTAACAGGTGCCGTTTTTAAATTAAACATTGAGATAAGTCTACCTCACTCTGAGCTTTCACGCACAACTGCTCTGGATGAGTGCAGGACAAGGGCATCTTTCTAATTAGAAGGGTAATTATAAGTGTTTATTAGGCGTTAAAGGTCGAGGGCAAGGTCGTCAGCATGTCGTTTTACACAGGGAGCTGCAGCAAGGCCAGAAACAGACTAATAAGGATAATCTGTAGCAATATTTTAAATTTGGATTAAAGTTGTTTATTTAAATGAGAGAATTTAAAAAATAGAAATTTATCTCAATATCCTGCCAGAAAACAAAGATGCCAAGAGAAGATGAGTGCTTTAAAGATGAAGATGTTTTGATCTTCAGATGTAAAGAAACATTTTATTTTTAGCCTCTTTAGCTCAACTACAGTCATGTTTTTAATTAAAAAAATACTCAAGGAACAGGTCTTTCTATTTTTATTTTGTCCTGTTTGTTACTAAACTAAATATTTGTTCAACTCTTGTTCTCTTTGCACTTTCAAGCAATATAACATGTTTAATTATTCATTTAGATGTAGCTTTTGTGTCTGTATTGTGTTTTTAACACTAATTGATATAGCTTGGATCAGTGGTCCCTCCAGTATGCACACAATTTAGTTTACTGAAACGTATTTGCTGTTTTCTCTACGAAATGATTGAATGATTGAAAATAATTTCCAGTTAAGGTTAGCGGTCAAAGACATTTTCACACCAAATATCCCGACAGACTCAGTTCTCCTGGCAACAAAAATTGCAGCATTTGTTACTTTTCCAGTTCCTGTGTTTTCACTGTGTCCAACAAACCCTGTGAAAAACCTGTTCCCCTCCTCGCCTGTAGGGGCGCTGCACTAAGAACCACTGGAGGAAACAACACAAAAATCTCAGAAGACGACACTGAGTGCAACTTCCTTCTTCACAGAATGGAAAAAAATGGAGTAGCGTCAGATTTCAGCGGTTGAAGGATTTCTATTCAATCTTTTGTAAAAGACAACAAACCGTTTCTCCAGCTTGTGTTCGACTCTTTCATTTGTTTGGTTGTATTTACCCAGAATGCCCTGCACTATTGTCCGCTTCCCGCAAACCCAGACCTATTTAGGTCTGGGTCAGCAGTGTTCATACCTCCACAAATGAACCGGACTTTCTCGGCCAATGAAAGGGGACTGAACAGAGCTGCTGTGAACGCACCCAACCAACATATATTTATAGTTTTCATTCTTAAATTTTATTTGAGGTTGCATGAAAAGGATCTTAAAAACTTTCTGAAACTCTGTTCAACAGATATTAGCTAGAAAAGAGCAAAAATAAACTATTTCTACAGGAAAACTAGTGATGTAGGATCAAAGATCTGTATTCAGCAGGTTGATGCAACAGGGCAGAGGTGGAAATGCTCCTGTTATGCATCCGACTGTATCTGCAGTTCCCCGACTGCACCCAGAGTTTTGTGTAGAAAAGCTTGTCTTTTTCACAACAAACAAGCAGCGTGTGCATGCATGAGTGATAAGCAGCGCTCCCCTGGCCCCCATCCATTCAGGCCTCGCCCCGGCCTTCCCTATGAGTGACACCCCGACTAACACGCGCGCAGATAAACACTCACACTGACAAACACGATAAGGCTCTGCCCGCAAAAACCCGACGCCGACTGACTGATGGACGTCTCTATGGAGACCCCGTCACAGAGACCGACACGATGTCTCCCGCCGAGCCGGAGGAGGAGGAGGAGGAGGAGGAGGAGGAGGAGAAGGAGGAGGAGGAGGAGGAGGAGGAGGAGGAGGGAGGAGGAGGAGGAGGAGGAGGAGGAGGAGGAGGAGGAGAGAGGAGGAGGAGGAGGGGGAGGAGGAGGAGGAGGAGGAGGAGGAGGAGGAGGAGGGGAGGAGGAGGAGGGGAGGAGGAGGAGGAGGAGGAGGAGAGGAGGAGGAGGAGAGGAGGAGGAGGAGGAGGAGGAGGAGGAGGAGGAGGAGGAGGAGGAGGAGAGGAGGAGGAGGAGGAGGGGAGGAGGAGGAGGAGGAGGAGGAGGAGGAGGAGGAGGAGGAGGAGGAGGGAGGAGGAGGAGAGGAGGAGGAGGAGGAGGAGGAGGAGGAGGGGAGGAGGAGGAGAGGAGGAGGAGGAGGAGGAGGAGGAGGAGGAGGAGGAGGAGGAGGAGGTAAAGAGTGGGAACACGCAGCGCAGCAGCAGACTGATGGACAACCAGACCTGAAACATTCCAGCACGTGCAGCGATCCGGTCCGGCGTTCCTGCCCTCTGATCCACAGTCTCACCCCATCGCTCACACCTCCATCACTTTTTCTCCTCCTGCACCCAACATGTGTTTACTTCCATCCCTCACCTCCTCTTCTGGTCTCTCCACCCTTCTTTCTCTGCGGGTTCTTCTCTTCACCTCTCTCTCCATCCCTCTCTCCATCCTCTCTCTCCATCTCTCTCTCCATCCCTCTCTCCATCCATCTCTCCATCCCTCTCTCCATCTCTCTCTCCCTCTCTCTCCATCCCTCTCTCCATCCCTCTCTCTCCATCTCTCTCCATCTCTCTCCATCTCTCTCCATCCCTCTCTCCATCCTCTCTCTCTCCATCCTCTCTCCATCTCTCTCTCCACCTCTCTCTCCATCTCTCTCTCTCTCTCTCTCCATCTCTCTCTCCATCTCTCCATCTCTCTCTCCATCTCTCTCTCCATTTCTCTCCATCTCTCTCTCCATCCCTCTCTCTGTCCCTCTCTCCATCCCTCTCTCCATCCCTCTCTCTCTCCATCTCTCTCTCCACCTCTCTCTCCATCCCTCTCTCTCTCCACTCTCTCTCCATCCCTCTCTCTCCATCCCTCTCTCCATCCCTCTCTCTCTCCATCCCTCTCTCTCCATCTCTCTCTCCATCCCTCTCTCTCCATCCCTCTCTCCATCCCTCTCTCTCCATCCCTCTCTCCATCTCTTCATCCCTCTCTCTCTCCATCTCTCTCTCCATCTCTCTCTCCATCTCTCTCTCCATCTCTCCATCTCTCTCTCCATCTCTCTCTCCATCTCTCTCTCCACCTCTCTCTCCATCTCTCTCTCCATCTCTCTATCTCTCTCTCCATCTCTCTCTCCATCTCTCTCCATCTCTCTCCATCTCTCTCTCCATCTCTCTCTCCATCTCTCTCCATCTCTCTCCATCTCTCTCTCCATCTCTCTCTCCATATCTCTCCATCTCTCTCTCCATCTCTCTCCATCTCTCTCTCCATCTCTCTCTCCATCTCTCTCCATCTCTCTCTCCATCTCTCTCTCTCCATCTCTCTCCATCTCTCTCTCCATCTCTCTCTCCATCTCTCTCTTCATCCCTCTCTCTCTCCATCTCTCTCTCCATCTCTCTCCATCTCTCTCTCCATCTCTCTCTCCATCTCTCTCTCCATCTCTCTCCATCTCTCTCTCCATCTCTCTCTCCATCTCTCCATCTCTCCATCTCTCCATCTCTCTCTCTCATGTTGTGCGAAATGGAAGCTCTTGCAGAGACCTGGGGTTGCCATAGTAACCTGCCATAGTAACCACTCACCATCCTGCGTCTCTCCGTCACGTCAGCGGGGATGCGGAGGGTGCGGAGGGTGCGGAGGGGCTCGGGGCGTCCGCGGCCCCGCTCTGCTGCTCCTGAAGCTGAGAGCCGGAGCCGGATCTCCTCGGTTCGGATCAAAACAGCCACGTTTCCGGCTGAACGTCTCCACAGGCGTAACGTCCACAATCTGCCCTCACTGCTGAAAACCTGCTGGGCTTTTCCCGGCAGGTTTTCAGCCGGACCAATCAGCGAACAGAGGAGCGATGGCGTTGATTTTCTGCGCTCGTTTAGAAAAGTAGTCTGCATGTAGTTTTAGCAACATCAGATCAACATTCGGTCCGTGTTGGTCGCACGTCCACATTTAGCATCAATAGCTATAAAGTTCGGTTCCGCAGCTGTGAAGGATGGTTGTTTACAGCGCAGGAAACTTCCGGTAAGCTTCATAGGAACTGGTGCATTACAGACGTCACCACCAAACGTTTGTGACTGAACAGAATGTAAAACTTCAACACAGCGAGTCCAGGTCTCTGTACAAAGCAAAGCGAAGGACAAAGGCCTCGTTTCCACCAGGCGAGCTCTAATTGCTGTTTTACCATTTCATTTAAAGCATTCTGCATGACAACAACTAAAATAATCATTCAATAATTAAAATTATTAAGTGATAAATTCATCGCTAAATGGAATATACGACATATCAACATATTCAGAGCAGTAACTAACCCAAAACTATACAAAACATATATATATATATGTATATATATATATATATATATATATATATATATATATATATATATATATATATATATATATATATATATATATTGCATTTAACATAAAGACATCTCAGTCTGTAAATATGTTTTACCCAAAACTCCACAGGTGGCAGTTTTACCTTCCCCAGTCAAGTTCACTAAAATAATGCTATATATTATTGCATTTTAGGTAATAAAATATTTATTTTCAACAAGCTGAATTATTTATTTATTTGTACTTGTTTATTTTCAATAATATTTTATAAAATAAACCTTGGTCGTTAAATAAAAAATCAGCAGAATGTGGCAATTTTTTTTATCAAATGAACCAAACAGTTGAGTGTTAAAATAATAAATAGTTGCTGCCGTACTTTTAACATTTTAATTAAAACAGTCTGGATAAAAACAGACAGGAAAGTTGAACCTGAACGCCTCACTGCAGCAGTCAACACTGTGCACACTCAGTACTGTACCGGACTCCTGTCTTCCTTCAGAACCGCCTTAAATATTCATGGCACATTTTCAACCAGGTGCTGGAACCATTCCTCAGAGGTTTGGCTCCATATTTACATAATAGTATCACACAGTTGTTCCAGAAGTTTCAGCTGCACATCCAGGATGCAAATCTGCTGTTGGTGTCACATGCCGGCGGTCTGCTGACTGCGGAGGCCGGTGGAGTGCAATACCAACTTATTTTCACATACAGCTGCTCAATTTAAAACACGTATTCATTAAATTTGGGGGGGAAATATTTATTGCACTCGGAAAAGTGCTGTGCAAGGACTTAGGTCCCTGTGAGGCCTGTGGGACGGTTCAAGGTACGTAGAGAAAAGTAATAACTATTACTGATTCGCCAGAGTCTCTTTCTAAAAAATGCTCTAGAGGAAAAGTTGCCTAATAAAGTTCCTAAATTGATGAAAGTTCAGATTAGAGATTAATTAAGATTAAATGTTGCATTGTCCTGCTGCTCAGATATTTACACATATGGGGAAGAAATGGACAAGTTGTTTTAAATCAATAATTCCTGAATATTGATGGAAAAAGTTCTAGTTCCACTGGAAGATTATTTCACTTATTCAAAATGAAAATATGTTCCAGAGGAACTAGAAGTTTTAAAAATATATAATATTGAGGAATTATTTACTTAAAACAAGCTCCTATATCTCGCTGAAATGTTAATTTTGTCTTCTAAGATATTTGCAGTAGAAACTAAACTTCTTGGTGAGACTTTGTGGTTTTGCAGTTGTTCCTAATACAGCGGCCACAAAGCGGATACTGGGAAGCAAACGGTGAAGGTGGGAGAGGATTCGACCTCATCGTACAGCCAGATCTGGGATTTATCACAGTGACGGCATGCAGCTTTGCTAACTGCCTCCTCCGTGGCTCCCTCCGGCTCCCCTGGCGCCGCTGCTGGCACGCCTGCATGGCCTCCTCTGGAGCCAGCATCTCGCTGTGACATCAGCGCCGCCCCCGCCGCTGCCCCCGAAAACACAACAACCTCCGAGCAGATACAAAAAGGACATTTGATTACGTGTCATCTTGTGCGACAGCGCGCCCACGCTTCTCTCCAGGCATCTCATTGTGATCTCTTAGAGTGCCGTGGAAACCAAACCTGGCTCTGTCAGGTTGAATCACACGCAGCACGGAGAGATGAAATGAAATTAAAAAACAACGGCATCAGAAGGGGAGTAAAAAAAAACCCTCACCAGGGTTATAATTCCATGTTTATCGTCTACATCATTAATATTTATACCAGCATCAGTAGCGGCAGTTATGGCAAGCAGTTTTAACAAAAAAATCAGTTTCGTCTGACTATCTGTAGTTATGTTCCAGATATCTAAAAATGCATTTTGACTATCTGGATCAGTAATTTAAGATATCTACATTCACATTCTGACTGGTAAGAATAACAATTTAAAATCTCAAATGGTGTAATGTGTAATAATTCAGTTTATTCTCTTCCAACAAACATATTATACCTAAAAAAAGGTTCTGAAAAGCTAAAGATACTCCTGTCCATCTATTGTTTTATTAAGATTTCAATATGCTGCCTAAATCTGTGACGTTAATTCAATATATCTGAAATAGAAAAGCTGTCATTACAGATATCTAAAAATATTTTAAAAGGAATTTTAATTAGTCAAAATTACAACTTTAGAAACTTGTAATTTAGTTTTGTCTAGTTGTTATTTGATTTCAATAAATCCACAATTTGATTTGAACTAGTCAAATCTATCTGAAAATATATTTGAGATACCTGGAATTAATTTGTCATTCAAGATATCTTTAATTGGAATATGGACTAGCCAGAACAAAAAATCTTACATTTAAGTTATAAACGGTCATAATATAATTCTGGGTATCTGAAATTTATGTTTCAAATAGTCAGAAATTCATTGTAAATATCCGTATAAATGAATCTGTTGTCATTTCTACTAGTCAGAATGTAAATAGAGATATTTCAAACAGGAATTTTGTCTTGTGAAAATATAATTACAGTTATCTTACTGACTCATTTGTCAAGCTTTAAACCAGTTTCAGGTATCTGTGATGGAAGTATGGTGAGGCAGATTTTATGTAAAAACGGCCTGCCATATGGCAGGATCAGGATGACTCTACTGTTGCGCCTGCAGCTAGCGGAGCCAGTCAGCGAGGCAGACCGAACCGAGGAAAGGCCCCAGCCTGACTCTGCAATGCTGTAGTGAGCTCTTATGCCATCAGTGACCCGAAACAAACTCCCTCGAGACTCTGAGCCTGAACGCAGCCGAGCCAGCGGTGGCTGCGGCGCAGGGTGGTCAGGCCGGATTGCCTTCATTATCCAATCACATTTACTGACACGCGCAGAGAGGAGGAGAGCTCTTCCTGTGACTCGACTCGGCATCGACAGCCACGCTCAGCCTCTGCGAGGGCAACTCATTGAAAGGGGATCAAAACTCACAGTTTTTTGACGTTTTTGTTGTTTCATTTGGGATTCTGATGTGGCTGAAAAAACCCGAAGCACTTAAAGAAACAGCCAGTCACATTTTTTTGCCAATAAATTAACGTTTTTTTAGTGTCTGGAAAACGATCGGTTTGAATGTGACGTCACAAACCAGCAGTGACTGCCGTTACCTAGCAACCCCAGAGAAGCCCAGCCCGTTACCTAGCAACCCCAGAGAAGCCCAGCCCGTTACCTAGCAACCCCAGAGAGGCACCGCCCGTTACCTAGCAACCCCAGAGAGGCACCGCCCGTTACCTAGCAACCCCAGAGAGGCACCGCCCGTTACCTAGCAACCCCAGAGAAGCCCAGCCCGTTACCTAGCAACCCCAGAGAAGCCCAGCCCGTTACCTAGCAACCCAAGCAGAATCCCAGCCCGTTACCTAGCAACCCAAGCAGAATCCCAGCACATGTGGTAAAAATAATAAAAATAACAGTAATAATGTATTTTTATAAGGGGTCATCTTCCAAAAACCTCAAGTCGCCTTACAAAACCCAACGAAGCAAAAAACAATTGATGCCGCTGATCAGCTGGTTTACTGCTGTATGCGCCGTACAATGGCTGCTGGAAAAGACAAATGTTTGATTGTTGGTACGCCTGGATGACAAATTGTAAATTATAATGTTGTTGTTTTTATACAATTTTCAAGTGATCACGTAAGTTTGCTCTGTGAAAGACCAATAAACTTTAATCAGGCAGAAAACACATCGCACTTGAACTGGAAAATATTTTAAATTTCCAATAAATAAAACAGAAATAAAAACCTGACACAACCAAATCCATAAATAAAATGGTTTATGAATTTTGTTAAAAAGAATTACCTTTCAAAAAATATTGATAATCAGAATGAAAGCTACCAAGCTTATTTTGATTTATCATTCAATTAATTGATTGATTAATTCTTTCAACAGGCGCCGTTACTGACATACCACTCAGAAACCACTTGCTGCTTTCTTGCTGGTTGTGCAGGAGGCTCCAGTTCTACTTTTCAAAGTTGTACGGTTGAATAATTGCGCATCTGTTGGCAGCCATTTTCACGCGTGAGTGTTAATGTTGAGTTAGGGGGCGTGGCCAGCAGTAGCTTCTCTGGACACCCTAAAACATCTCATTCTGAACTGAGCAGACTAAAATCTCATTATCTCAGAATGATTTTGTGCAAAAATGAACATGTTCTGTATGGAGCTATTCAAGGAAGAATAGTGGGTCACCTTTAAAAAAATCTCACACTAAGTTTGAAATCTCCCCCAGGACGTTTACAAACTCACGAGGAAGGAAGAGCATCCTCAGTTCATTTTTCAGTTTCATTTTTCCTCTCCACATTTGGTCATGATGAGAATATATTCCTCAGGGGAAATCTCACCATTTCTAATTATGTCAATTCAATGGATTATAGCATTCATTTTTATGCAATTAACCATTCCCATTCCTCCTACTATATTCAATAATTAATGCCCCGGACAGCCATCACGATCCCCGGAGGGCCGACACCCAGGCCTGGACGGGAGGCTCAGTCAAACCAATCATGGGTGATAGTGCCCATCCAGCCATCAGGGGAACAGCGGTTCTGCTGCAGCCGGGTCAGTGCACATGTGCTCCGCTGGCCGCTGGTTACTGATGATCAAATAGTGGCACATTATGCAAAAACAACATACAAATCACTGTCCAAGTTTGAGTTCTTGGCATTATGTGCAACATAAACTGAGGTTGTTTTTCCATTACTCATTCACTAAGCAGAAAGTTATTTATGTGGTGGTGGAAGTTAATTGCAGGGTCTGTAATTAATCAATCAATCGCAGTTTAATCGAAAACTACACTGACAAAATAAGCAATATTTTCATTTCAAAAACCACTTTTGCTGCTAAATTACTGATTTTATATATATATATATATATATATATATATATATATATATATATATATTATATATATATATATATATATATATATATATATATTATATATAAATATATATATATATATAAATATATAAACATATGATGTCAACAACAAATGCTTATTATTGTTATTTCCTTTTAGCATAACTGGAACACAAAAAACTTTTCAGCAATGCATCAGGTGGACTTCCTGGAAATGATGCAGCATGCAAATTATGGAGGGCTTAAATGATTAATCAAATTGTAATGAATAGATTATTAAAATGACCACCAACTGATTTAGTAATCGATTGATCATTGACAGGAGTATTTGCTGAAAGAACAACATATTTAAAGCTGTAAAAAGAAATAAATGTCCAAAAAAACACATATACAGTTTGAATCAAAGGTAAAAATCAACAACAAGGCTTAAGTTTTTAGCCAAAAAGAGCCAATTTTTTAAATTTGATTAATTGATTAATCATCAGAATTAAAACCCAAAGATCGTCATATAAATTAAGTAACTCTTTAGGCAAGTTATGGTTAACCAAACAAATTGAAACATTGATTATTTGTCAGAATAATCAGTTACCCAGATGTCTAAAGAACTTTCTTCAGGATAAGACATTTAATAACTTTAAAAATAGAGTTCATAACGTTCATGTATGGAAGTTGCGAAGAATAAAACTGTACAACATAAAAAAGAATGATGGGGAAAGTTTATCAGCCGCAGGTTTTTAGCCAAAGATGCTAAATCACGAGTTTGTTTATGCAACACATTACTGGATTTACTTTGCTTGGCGTAGCGAAGCGTTCCAGGAAACAGGAAGTGGTGAAACATTCCAGCAGAGCTTCAGGCTGCAGTCGTTCCTACGGTTTCCAGTCTCTGCTGGCTGATCAGTGACTCTCCCCTCACCCTTCAACCTGTGCGCATCAGCAAGTTGTGCCTCCATCAATCACTGACACCCTCGCTCTATGAAGAGATCAGCAACCAGCTTGGCCTGATTAGAGCGGTTCAAGTGTCATCTATTATCTTGGTCCCTCTCCCCCTCACAGGAGTGGAAGTTCTCACTGAACGCGCAGAAGCCACAAGCAAGCTCAACCAAACAGCTGTTTTTTAAATAGGCTGGGACGATTAATCAGATTAATTGATTATTGGAATAATCGTCAACTAAGTAAGTAATTAATTAATCGCTAACTGAAGTATACAGACTCAAACAAGGCTAATTGCTGAAAGAACAACAAACTCAGAGCAGTAATTAAGTCAAAACGAAAAAAATTATATCATTTTCATTACAGACTAAAAACTCTATATCCTCTACTCAGTGGCAATTTTAGTTTTTCCTGGTTCAAATTCTGTAAAAAAAAAAAAAAAAGAAAAAAAAAAAACACTCTCCTGTAAGCACCTTTTGCTATTGAATTATTGATCAGTTAACCCAATAAATAGTCAACAAATTATCCATACACTGTGTTGATGTTAAGTCAAGCAGAAAGGGTGAGCTTTTCACAATGCAGCTCCGTTCTGTCCAACAAACCATCAACCGTTCACTAAAGGAATGCTCTGTTGTTGCATTGTAGGCAATAAAATTTTGATTTTATTTCAAAAAGGAATTCAATTATTTGTTTGTTTGAATTTTAAAAACATATTTATACTATCTTACAAAATAAATGAGTGAAAAATCTTAAAATGTCATTTTTCAAATCCAATTAATCGTCAGAATAACTGATTAATTATTAGTTGCAGCCCTACTTTTAAAGCAGCAACAGATGAACCCTGTTGAACGTTTTGTCCTTTTACAGTCAGAGGACACGAAGAGACGAGCTGCACTTTCACCAGATTGGAAAAAGTGAGTTTTAATTTGACAGATTCACCATCTCAGATGACCCCATTGACCCTTTTTCACTCCGTTTGTGTGTTTTGGGAGGATTTGCGCCAATCTCCGCTGGAAATAATCCCTAATAGCTCGGAACTCCTGCGGCGTAGGAGGCGCATTATCTCAAAGTCACACCCTTCCTTTGCAGAACAGGTGTGCAGGTGTAATTTAGCATGTTCTTGTTAACCTGCCTGCTTGTTTTCATCGAGCTCATTGGTCAAGCAATGCGCCACGGAAATGAAAGAGCAGCCTGGCCTAAACCCTCAAATGACTGAAATGGCTCAGCTGGCGTTTAATTTGTGAGGATTCAGCACAACATGTAGGACCATGTGTGTTAAAGGTGACCTATTATGCTTCTTTTAACAAGTTAGGCAGGTGATATAAAACACATTTTCAACATATTTTTGCAGAAAATCCTTTTTAGATAATCAGATTTCTGTGTGCTCAGTTCAGAATGAGTTGTTTTAGGGCGTCTTGTCACTTTAAATCCAAAAAAGCTGCTGCTTATCTCAGTAGCAGCTTTAAAAACTCAACGTTTACACTCACACATGAAAATGGCTCCCAACAGATACGCAATTATACATCTGTACATCCATGAAAAGCAAAAGTGGAGCCTACTGCACAACCAACAAAAATGCAGCATGTGGTTTCTGGATGGTAAGTCAACAACAAAACTCTTGTCTTTTCCAGCAGACACTGTCAAGAGCATATGGAGGTTAAACCAGCTGACCAAACGTGCTGGAGCTCAACTGTGGTTGCTAGGTAAGGGGAACAGCCTGCTGATTTTTGATGTTACATTCTGGAGATTCTGGAAAAGGCTCACTTTCCAGATACCAAAAACATGAACTAACTGCCAGTAATCTGTGCAGAAACCCAAAGGAAGGACAAATTTATGCAAAATGTAAATTTTGCATAATATGTTCCCTTTAAAATAACAACTGACAGATTAAATTTTCTGATTTTTTTTTGTTTTTCCTTCTGCTCATTGTTCAAAGATTACAGATATAGTTGCTTGACGAGGGTTTTTTTTTTTTTGTAAGGTTACATTTTAAAACCTTTGTATGCCTTCATACTGGTCACCAGAAACTATCCTCTCTGGCAAAATACCAAATTCTCAATAATCTGCCCTAAAATTGATGTATAGAAGTTGAAAATCAACAAATCCTGGAGACATTTCAGCCTCGCTTTTCAGTGCAAACATGTCTTGATATGTGGAAACTGCGTCCCCGCTCCCTCGACTGGAGGACCTTCCCTTTAAATATGATATTATGTGACAAGCTTCCCATGAAACTGTGGCCTTGTAGTGACTGGTGTTGCTGCTGCTGCACGCTTCATAATCGTCAGATGACAGAGACTCCCTTCGTCACAGCAGATAACATGCACAGTTTTACACTCAACATAAAAAATTACCATCGCCTTAAAGTTTTACCACTTAGGACCTAGTGAAGCCGTAAAGCGCAGGACCATAAATGGTAGATATCATGGTCATGCTGGAATAGTGTTTAAGTTTACAGGTACCATAAAGAGCAGTGTGTGAATATGGTTTGCAAAATTTAAGCTAAAAAATGGCTTATTATTGGCATTTTATCAATTTTCAGCGTTAGTCTGCGTAACACTTCTTTAGTACCTCATCATTAAACACCTTGTAATGATGAGTTCTCTCGTTAAGGCTGAAACGACTAATCGTGATTAAGCAATATTGAAATAATCATCGATTTATTTACGATTAATCGTTGAGATTTACAGCCTGCTGAGAGAACAACATACTCAGAGCAGTAATTAAGTCAAAACTAACATAACAATGTGGATATTTAGCATTTATGGTTATAAAACAAAAAAAGAAACACAAAAAGAAAAACCTTAGTCTGTAAATATGTTCTACCAAAAACTACACAAGTGAAATTTTAGCTTCACCCAGTCTAAAGAAGCACCTTTTCCCATCCAATTATTGATCAATTGATCTAAAACTAATCACCACATCAGCCCTCCAGTGGCTTGGTAAGTCAAGTTACAAAATTCCTTGCAAATATTTCTAACAAACTCTTTGATTATTATGTTGAAGAAAATCACACACAAAAAAAAAATCACGAAATTGTGGAGTGACTGATCAATGAGAAAACAATATTCAATAATATTTAATTTTAGAAAGAATTTATCAAATTGAAGAAATAAGAATTTAGGAAACACTGCCACCTAGAGGTGAGCGTTAGCGTCTCTGACACCTGATGTTTTTTAACCATTTTTGAGGAAATTTGCAATAAACTCGCAAAAAATATGGGGATCTGTCATCTAGAATAATTTTCAGCAAGAATCCTGAGAAACTGCATGCGCTTACATGAAAATATCTTCAACATAATTACATTTTAAGACGTAAGAAACACTGCCACCTCCAGGTGGGAGTTAGAATTACTAAAAACTAATATTTTTGACAATATTTTCAGAATATTTGCAGTAAACTTGCAAAAAAAATTACAAGGATCTGTTCTTTTAGCGCAAACGTCTACAATCATGGAATTGTGAAACCTTTGAGGGACTTATTCTTGTGAAAAGATGTTTATTATAATATTTAACTTTAAAAATAACTCAGCAAATTGAAGGTACATGAAGAAGGAAACACGACCACCTGCAGTTGGGAGTTAGCATAGGTTAAACTCAAATTTGCGATAAACTTGCGAAAAAATAGAGGGATCTGTTCATTTAGCGTAAATTTCTTCAAATACTGGTGTGAAAAGGTAAAGAGACAGATTCATGGCAGCATACAGAAAAAACCGCTTTGCTTTTTAACCACACTACTGTTATCTTGAAGGCTCTGGAGGGCCACATGAGAAGTTAAGGCGGGCCAAAATTGGCCCCCGGGCCTTGAGTTTGACACAGAGCTTCTTATTCAAAGCTTAACGCAGCCCGCGCGTAAAAACCCGCAAGCTGCCAGCGCGTTTCTCGCCACCGCCAAATCAGGGTCGTCGGCCGCGATGCAGAAGCAACAGCCTGACCCGATCGGGTTAAATCAGGAAATCAGTGGAAACCGCTTGCGCAACAGTGGATGCTGCCCATCTTATGACCCAAGGTTAACGCCAACTGCTCCAAAAACAGGCGAACAGCGAGGAAAAGTTCGGATTACGGGGAGGAAATCTGAACGTCCCGACATGTGGATGTGAGAGTCCGCACAGCGCGGGACTCACCGCATGGATATCAGATTTCCGCTGCGCTCCGAGCATCAAACGCCACTTGACTGTCGGGACACAAGCGCGCACACGCAAAAATTAAAATAATAACAACAACAACAATGAAGCCATAATCATTATCTTCATCACAGAAACGAGCGTGAGGGAAAGTCAAACAGACTTACCATTTTTGAAAAATCTCCTAATGCCTTCAGAGTCCTAAAAACGCAACGTCGCTCCAAGCTTTCCTCGAATAACCGCGTATTCCACTGCAGAGCTGCCGCCGACGCTCTTTCTCTCCCTCTCTCTCTCTGCCTCTCTCCTACTCCCTCTCCCCCTCTCTCTCTGCCTCTCTTTTTCTCCCTCTCTTTCTCTGCCTCTCTCCTACTCCCTCTCCCCTCTCTCTCTCTGCCTCTCTCTTTCTCCCTCTCTCTCTCTCCCTCTCTCTCTCTGCCTCTCTCCTACTCCCTCTCTCCCTCTCTCTCTGATTGATTCAACGTTTCCAAGTGCTGCGCTGCCGCCGCTGGTATGATGGGAATCGTCTCAGAAATCTTCAGGTGGATGCAACCACGGACTCTTCCTGCAGCTGCTGCTGCTGCAGTCTCATCATTATTTTAAATAATAATAATACAAAAGAAAACAATCAAAACATATGCAGACCGCATGCATTTCATGCAATATAGTCGGATAGTTGCAACAAATCCAGGGCAACCTCTCCTGTGAGGAGCATTTGCTGCGTGGCAACACAGCTCCACCTGTGCAGAGCGCCGCTGCCACTGCAGACACAATCACATCTATCCTCCCTGCAGGTGCATGTCAATAAATCACAGAATATTATCGAAAAGTTCATTTAATTACAAATAAAGTTGTATATTCTAAGCATGTGTTTCTATTTATGTTGATGGTTTTAAAGCAAATTAAAAAACAAAAAATATGTTTGTGAAAATGTTAAATATTCTGGCATGGTCATGCGAGAATGTTTTAATCATGGCAGATGTTTGACTTATAAAAAATTAAAAACAATCCCAGAAATCTTACAAATTTCTGAGCAAAAGGTCAAACATTTTTTAAAAAAAAATTGATTTATCTCATAATTTTTCTAGATAAAAATTTTAATTTGTGAATTTAAAAAAAATATCAAAATTTTAAACTTTTTTCAAAGAAATTTCTGAGCTGAATCTCAACATCTGTCAAAAATTTTTCTAGCAAATTTGAAACTTTTCACACAAAGAAATATCCAAGTTTTTTTCTATTAAATTTCTAATATTGATCTCAAAATTACAGAATTTTTGGCAAAATCTTAATTTTAATGTGTTTTATACCATTTTTCTTTTTTTTTTAATATATAATTGATTGTTCGTGATTTGGACTATGAGTCCGTCATAAAATCTATGTCTTGTTGGAGCTAAACATTTAGTGGAAGGAAAAACTGACTATCAGAAGGAGGTTGTTTCTCTCAGTTTGTTGTTTCTGTGTTAAATAAAGATCAAGTAAATAAAAAAATGAGAATTGTGGGGGCAGTGCTTCCACAAGAAACTTTTAATCTCTTCATTTGTCGTTAAACTAAAAGCCGCCCCTTCAAAATAAAAGCCTAAACCCAGAAGTTAACCATGACTAAAACTAAAAGAAGGCAAAAGAAAAGATACTAAAGGACACTAAATCAATATCAATATATATGGCGATAGACACGTGATCAATATCAATAGATAAAATAATATAATAAGCAAAGTTGGTGACATCAACTAACGCTCTCATACTTTGGTTACCTAGCAACAACCTGCTGAGTAACTTGTGCAGCAGCAGTTTAAAGTTTCCCCACAGAGCATCATAACTGCTTAAAAACAAAAAACAACAGCATGAAGTAAAACGTGATGAACAGGAAAGGTCATGCAGCCAGTTTGTCAGTATTTCAGACATTTAAAACAAAAGAACAATCAATAATTATCAATATCGACTGATATGAAATGCCAATTTAAATTTAGTTGTTACTCATAGATGATATCAGAGGCGTTTTACCTGGGCTGAGCTGGAAAGAGACTCGGTTCTTCTTTGGTCCTGGAGTCTGGATGGAGAGCGAGAGTCACAGTCAGTGATTTCTGGGTCCATGTGATCTGCTGGTGTTGGTTCTTTATTGGCTGGTGAACTGGTCTTGATCCGACCCGCATAGCGCGGATCTACGTATTGTCAGCAGGAAGACAGGACAACCAGCTGAAGGCCGCCATTAAAGCAACCAGCAATCACATTGATGCAGTTATTAAAGTACAATTAGCACCAAGAAAGGAATCAACGAACTCACTCACATTTCGGTTACCTAGCAACTCAGTCAGTCTTCGGTTACTTAGCAACAAGCTGCTGAGTACTGGTGCAGCAGCAGTTTCAAGTTTTCCCAGCATGCCTCATGACAGCTTAAACATAAAAAACTGTGTGCATTTGAATAAAGATATGATACAGAATATGATTTTTTTATCATGAAAAAAGTAATATTTATGGTCTTTTGTTTGGCAAATGAGACTGAAATATGTTTTAGTTATAAAGTGTAAGTGAATAATAAATTGGTTTCCTTTACCAATTTGATTTGTTAAAATGATACTAGATTAACTGAATCTGTCCAGGGACTGGAAACTACACTGCAAAAACACTAAATCTCACAGAGAACTAGTGTTTTTGTTTTATCAATGTTAATAAATTATTGACCCAGGCATTAAGTGTAGAAATTTTTTTGCTTTATTTTTTCTTTATTGAACATTAAGCAGTAATAAAGTTTCCTGGAAAGAAACATTTTTGGTATTTTTTCATTAAAATGAACAAAAACACTTAAAAATCCTTTCTATCTGCAAAGAATCTCTATATGAGCTTCAATTCTGAATAAAGTTACATTTTGAGATGCGCTGTGTAGCCGGTCTCTGTGCTTTTCCTCTCCTGACGGAGGAGATGTGCGGCTGTTCCAGAGTGAAAGCAGTTTATCAAAGACTCCCCAGGGACGGATAACAGAGGAAAACGTAAAGGTCAACTAAAAGGGAAAAGGTCGGCTGGGGACTGAGCCATCAGTCACTTCAGCAGGGAATTAAAAGGGAGGCGGCTGATTGTTTGAAACTGATCACTGCAGACCATAAACGCCTCACAACAGCAACCGATTAGCAATCGCAAGTTGGTCAGTTTTTCCTGCTTTGACTCGTCAACTCTGAGAACAAAATGTTAAAAATATTTCGACTAACATTCAGTTCTTCTGTTTACGTTTCACATCAAACAAACTTTTCTATCTAACAAAGATAAACGAGGAAATGCAGCAAGAGAAAAAGGTAACCAGCTGTATGTGGGAACTTAGCTGTCTCTGATTATTGGCAGCAACAACAAACAAATTATTTGTAACAACTGGGAAGATTCTCCATGTTTTCTCCACATTTGGATAATGATTCACACTGTAGAAATTTGTTGGGCTCCCTTTGAATTTCTTTAAATTAGAGCATAGTGTTATGCTTTTTGTTGTGAGGCATTCTATTCATTTGAGATTGGTGCTAATAAGAAACTTGCTTTCTTAAACAGGTTAGGATAGGACTAAGGGCAACCCCCCCCCCAAAAAATTATCCCCAGTTAATTAAATTTTAGCTTAATCAGTCAGAATGTGATGTTTTAAGGGTTTTTGTCACTTTGAATCCAAATAAACTGCTGATTGCCACAGCCCCCAACTCAATGTTCACATTTGCACTTAAAAGTAGATGCAAACAGATGCGCAATTATACAGCCGTACATCTCTGAAAAGCAGAAGTGGAGCCTCCTGCACAACTGACAAGAAAGCAGAAAGTGGTTTCTGGGTGGTAGGTCAACAACAAAACACTTGTCTTTTCCAGCAGCCATTGTACAGTGCATACAGTGGTAAAACAAGCTGGAACACTTGGGTTGCTAGGTAACATTACAGCACCTGAATGTGATTATTCAGGAAGTGTTTGAAATACTCATTTTCCAGACACCAAAAAACGGCTGGGTTTTTTTTTTTTAATCGCTTGGACTGCTTTTAGAAGCAACTGAGACTGAAATGGCTGGACAAAAGATATGTCCTATTTAAGAATACTTTAAAAAAAGTTTATTTCCTTACTAAATGTAATAGTTTCTTGAAAACCTCTCTTTGCATGCTAATGGATCAGTTTGGTGATTTAGCACTTGTGTGGCCGTATAAAGTGACAGATTGTGCTGACTTCCGCTGTCAGTGGTCGTAATGTGATGCCTGATTGGTGCATGTAGCGAGTCTGGATGCAACAGGGTGGCCGACCTGTTTCCTCTCCAGCAGACATGGAGAGAGGATCAGCATCCGCAGCCTGTCCCGCTGCTGCTTCATCCCAGCAGCAGAGACTCTTCCTCTGAGCTCTTGCATTGCGTCGCTCCTTCCTCCTCCTCCTCTTCCTCTCCCCGCCTCCCTCGCTCTATTAAATTTCCAGTCACACAACAGTGCAGTGGATATCCCTCCCTTTCGCTAAGTCTCACCCTTCCCCTCCAGTCCTACATACCTCAGTAGTTCGTGGAGGTGTTTTCCTGTATCTCTCCGTGTCTTGTTATTGATTGTTCTCTCCCTTCGTTTGGCTTTGAACCTCTCAATCCCCCCTTCCTCCTCGGCTTGTTATTTAAAAAGCTTCCTCACATTTTCTCCCCATCCCGCCCCTGTTTGTCTGTCTGTGCTGCAGTGTCTCCTCCGGCTGCGTGGTGTGGAGCGTCGCCTCCCTTTTCACTTTTCGTGGCGTGTTTGTGCAGCGCCAGCTGACTGAGTGGACACCGCAGACCGATAATGCATAAAGATGGGAGGATGAATGCGCCTCACATGCAGAAAGCTGCTGCCTCCTCCTGTGTTCGGTTTGCTGGTTAAGTCCGCCTCTCTGGACTTCCACACCAGTTGCTGCACTGGGGCGCAACCAGTGGCGCAATAAGTGAGTTTGCGCTGCTGACCCTTTGCAGCAATGTCACTAAATCCCTCGAGACGTCATGATGGGCGTCGGAAGTGGCAAAAACAACTTCCCAAAGTTGTTTTAGCCATTTTATTCATAGCTTCTTCTTGTGTGAATCGAGCTAATGTGTCTGTTAACGTGACACACCTGGTTGGGGCTCACACGCGGTCATATTTACCGTATTTTCCGGACTATAAGTCGCAGTTGTTGTTTTTTTTCATAGTTTGGCCTGGGGTGCGACTTATACTCCGGAGAGACTTATGTGTGAAATTAACAACGCATATTATGTCATATCACATGCTATTTTCACACTAAACTGCAAGAGGGCGCTTTAGGCCTGTGTTGATAATGTGTGTGGTAGAAGCTACCTCCAAAGTTAGCGGATTTGTTTATAAGTGCCACCAAAGATGAAGAATTAGTGATTTGGAGTAACACGGATGGTTTGGTAAACTTGTTAGCATGTTATTTATGCTATAGTTATCTGAATAACTCTTAATATGTTATGCTAACTTACCAAGCACGTTCTCAGTTTGTTGTTTGTCATGTGACGTTAGCATACCGTAAAATTGTTCAGCCTGTGGTTTCTATTCTATTTTTTGTTTTAAATTGCCTTTCCAGATGACACGTCTGTTCTTGGTGTTGGATTTTATCAAATAAATTTCCCACCAAAATGCGACCTATACTCCAGTGCGACTTATAGTAAACTCAAGTATTTAGCTCTTAGCTACAAATTTATGACTTTTCAGAAATTTAAGTGCCACGTAGCATTTTTGTTTACCTGCAGATGCCACAAATTACCATTTACTAAAGAATGCTGTGCTAGTACTGTACATTAGCCAATAAAATGCTTATTATCACTTCCACCTCTTCTTCTTTTATGGCAATTAAGAGTTCGTCGCACTGCTGGTGTGAAGTCAGCTTTAATGAAACTCTTTAAAGACGTTCTTATCACAGCTTCAGTTTCCCTGACACCAACACCACCGTCGAACTAAAACACAACGTAAACTTAGTGAGATGGTGTCAAGAATACAATATCGATATAAAAATAACATAAAACATATAAACATACCTCGCTGGCTAACCCTTCCTTTTGAGGTAGAAATGAGGTCATTCAGTAAATTCTTACACTTAAATCATGTTTCTTCATCTGCTTGCCAACGCGATGCTGTTATATCGCAAGCGTCTCTGGTAACCTGGTAACCAGACGCTTCTACATCTACTTCCTACCTTAAACCTTCAAAATAAGAGTCTTAACAAAAAACTATAAATAATACAAAATAAAATCTGTACATTAAAACTTTGGCAGTAAAACTCCCACCAAATCACAAACCTATGGTGATTTCAAATAACATACAACATTAAATAGGAATATATTTACATTTTAACATTTACTCTGCTTCCAGTAACAACACAGTTTTATGAACTGGTCTATCAAGATACACTGGCTTGACAGTCCTTTTTCCATCCTTATCCAAGATCGAGTCACTTAGTAACAGCTTCACCTTCCTGATCCTTCCATCTGCGCTTGTATATACTTCTGTTACTCTTGCCAGTTTCCACTTGTTCCTTGGAGAATTGTCCTCTTGAAGAATAACAATGTCGTTTACCTTTGCATTTCTCTTGTTTCTTTGCCAGATTTGTCTCTGTTGAAGATTAAGAAGGTATTCTTTCTTCCACCTTGTCCAGAATTTATTAGCTAAAAACTGAACTTGGCGCCACCTCTTTCTCAGGTACAAGTCCTGGCTTACAAATTCACCAGGAGGAGGCAGAATAACACTGGACTTCATCATGAGAATATGATTTGGTGTGAGAGGCTCTGAACTTGGATCACTTAGGTTTTCTACTGTTAGCGGCCTGCTATTCACGATAGCCATCACCTCATACAGAAACGTTCTGAGGGAAGAACTATCGAGTCTCTTATAAGTTTTATCCAGAATAGCAGTTAAAACGCTTCTGACAGTCCTAATCTGCCTCTCCCAAACACCTCCCATGTGACTTGAGGATGGGGTGTTCAGAACAAACTCACATCCATATTGTTTCAACTGTTCTTTGTCACAGTCCTTCAGTGCATTCAAAAACTCTCCCTTAGCACCGACAAAATTTGTTCCTTGGTCACATCTGATTTGTCTTACATGTCCACGAATAGAAATAAAACAACGCAATGCATTAATAAAAGCATCAGTAGTAAGGTCATCTAACATTTCAATATGTATTGCCCTGGAACACATACATGTAAACAAAAGACCATATCTTTTTAGTTCTTTTCTGCCTTCTTTTACATAAAAAGGTCCAAAACAGTCAACACCACAGTAAGAGAATGGGGGGGTTGTTTCCATTCTGTCCTCTGGTAGATCTGACATCTGTTGATCTTGTGTATGCCTCCTGTACTTTCTGCAGGTTGTGCACTTGTAGATGTGTGAAGCAACTGCACTGCTGCATCCTGTGATCCACAGTCCATTGGAACGCAGCTCGTTGACAGTAATTCCTCTTCCTTGATGCTGCATCTTTTCATGGAAGTGTTTAATCAGTAAAGATGACACATTACTTGATTTGGGAATAATGGCAGGATGTTTGATGTATGGGTGCAGACTTGCTCTTGTTAAACGTCCTCCCACCCTGAGTACTCCTTGCTCATCAACAAATGGGTTTAAGCTATGCAGCCTGTGTGTCTTATCCTTGAGTTGGATGTCTTTTCCTTGGGTTAAGTCCTTGATTTCCTTACTGAAGGTGTTTTCTTGTGCAAGTTTTATTATGAATAGTTCTGCTTCTCGTCTGTCCTCAACACATGTGTTTCCACCTTTTGCTTGTGTGTCTCCTTTAAAATCTCTCACAAATTTCCTTAGACGAGCAATAGCTTTAACAGCTCTTCTCCAGTCAGAAAATTTATTGAGACGATCAAGTATTGTTCTCCTTTCTTGTACTTCTGTTTTGAGCACATGTACTGTTTTTAGCTCTCGATCATTAGGAAAAACTCCAACAACCTTGTCAGTTTCGATGGGTAACTCACTTTGCCACAAAAACTCTGGTCCTTTAAACCAGTTAGATTTGAGAAGCTGTTGGACACTTAGTCCTCTTGATGCATGGTCTGCAGGATTATTTTCAGATGGTACATGATGCCACTGATGTGGATCTGTGAGTGACCTTATCCTTTGAATCCTATTTGCCACAAACACATGAAATCTTTTGGCATCATTGTTCACATATCCTAACACCACTTTGGAATCTGTCCAGAAATATTCTTGAAGATTGCTGATTTCCAGTTCACTTTTTAGCATTACACTTGTTCTTGCTGCAACTACTGCAGCTGTCAATTCAAGTCTAGGGACAGTAGTGACTTTGGTTGGGGCAACACGTGCCTTTCCCATGACTAGTGCACAATGAACATCCCCTTTGGATGTGACTGTTCTTAAATAGCTACATTGTCCATAGCCTGTCAAACTGGCATCTGAAAAACTGTGTAAATCACACTGTGTGATATCTGTGTTTTCAGGTAGCATACATCTTTGGATTCTCACCTTTGACAAGTTTTGAAGATCTAGGAGCCAGGATTCCCACTCTCTGTAGAGCTGATCTGAAAGAGGCTCGTCCCATCCGACTTTCTCTTGACATAACTGTTGTAGGATTTGTTTTCCTTTTAGAATGAAGGGTGCCACAAATCCCAGTGGATCATACACTGATGCTACTGTGCACAGGATTCCTCTTCTTGTCATTGGGTGCTCTTTGACTTTTATTCTAAATTGAAACTCATCAGAAGAGATGCACCACTGAACACCAAGTGCTCTTTCCATCAGTGGCTCTCCAAGTGCTAGATCCAAATCTTTAATACTATCAGCACACTCCTCTCTGGGCAGTGATTTTAACACATTTTCACTGTTTGATACAAACTTGTGTAATCTTAGTTTAGCTGTGTTACACAGCTCTCTTGCTTCTTTGACTAGTTTTATTGCTTCTGCTTCTGATGTAACACTTACAAGTCCATCATCTACATAAAAGTTTCTTTGAATGAACTTTACTGTGTCTGGAGAGAACTTTCCCTCACCTTGTGTGGCTAGATGTTTTAAACCAAAATTGGCACAACCAGGTGAAGAAGCTGCACCAAACAGGTGAACCTTCATGCGAAAGACCGAGGGGGGAACATTTAAATCACCATGCTCCCACCATAAGAAGCGTAAATAATCCTGGTCTTGAGGTGTTACATTGAACTGATGAAACATACGCTCCACATCGCACATTACAGCCACTGAGCCTTTCCTGAACCTACAGAGTACTCCCACCAAAGTGTTTGTGAGGTCAGGCCCTGTAAGCAGGTGTTCATTCAGCGAAGTGTCCTGATATTGTGCAGAGCAGTCAAAAACAACACGGATCTTGCCAGGCTTTTGAGGGTGGTATACCCCATGATGGGGAATATACCAGGCAGGGGAATTACAGATTTCCTTCTCCGGTATTTTCTCTGCATCACCACGTGCAATAATGTCCTCCATGAACCTTGCATAATCTGAGTAGTACCTTTGATCCCTTATGAATCTGCGTTTGAGACTGCTTAAACGTTGCATTGCACTTGACATGTTGTTGGGAAGATTTGGTCTGTCACTTTTGAAAGGCAGAGGCATTTCATAATGTCCATCTTGCTTTTGTTTGATTCCTTCATGCAGCTTTCTTAGGAAGCAGACATCTTCTTGTGAAATGCTTGTTTCTTCCACTGCTCTCTCTGTAAAATCTAATTCAAGTGCTTTGATTACATCTGGACCTGTTACTTCTTTCATCTGTGTCTTGCAGATGTAATGAACTTTATTCTTTAGCTTTGTGGTTGGCTCAGTCTCTGGTATTACTTGCTTTACAGTGATGCGATGACTTACTCCAATTACATCGCTGCCTGCATCACACGAATCACAGTAACTTATGATGCTCCAACCCAAATCTGTTTTCTGGGCATAAGGCTGGTTTTCTTCACCACATATGACTTCTCTGGGCATTAAAGCTTGTGTGCAATTATAGCCTAACAGGAGTCCTATCTCACAGTCCAATAGTGGAGCAATGTGTTCAGTGAGATGTTCCAAATGTGGCCATGACCTTGCTGTGTCTGGAGTAGGAATATGGCTACGATTGACAGGTATAAAATCACGTGTGTAAGCAACTGGCACAGTGAGTTTCCTTTTGGAAAACAATCCTCTTATTTGCAGAGCTTCAAGTTTTGTACATGCTACAGTTGTTTTCTTGGATGACATTGTAGATAATTTGAGATTAACCTGGGTTTTAGCTGTGTCCAGGTTGTTTGCTACTTCATTAAGAATAAAAGACGAATCACTCTGTGTGTCCAGCAGAGCATAGGTAAGTATTTCTTTGTGTGGCTCATTTTGTGTGGATACATAGACAGGTACTATTGCAGATGTCTGTGTGTTTCTACTTTCATGAGTCACTCTGTTAGATGTACTTTCATTAACTTTCGTTGTTTCTTGTGATTGTGTTACCTGTTCCTGGGTTTCCTTCCCTTCAGCTACTTCTTGTTCTTTAGGTTGTTCTTTCTTTGTCTCGTGTCTTTGTCTTTCTTCGTGCAGACATGTGGGATGTTGTTTTGAGCATGTGTTGCATGTCATCCGATTGCTGCAGTTCTTGGAGAAGTGACCACTGTTTAAACAGCCAAAACATAGTTTTTCACCTTGAATGAACTTGACTCTCTCAGTGACTGGTTTCTCAGTGAACTTACGACATTTGTGTAAGCTGTGTCCTGCTCTTTTACAAAATACACAAGAGATCATGCTTCTTTCTCTGGAGTTAGTTGTGAAGATGTTCGCTGTATTTTGCTTCTTATGAATGGGTGTAAGTAGAGACTTGGTCTTTGGTTTGTCAAAGTCACTTTGTCTTATAGCTTCATATGATGTAATGGGATTACATGCAATACTTGCCTCCATTGACAGGAATGTTACAAAGTAACTGAAACGTGGGAACTGTCTGTGCTCTAACTGATACTCTGTAGCCTTTCGGTTCCATCTGTTGCTTAACCAGTCTGGCAGTTTAGCAGCAAGTCTTTGATTCTCTATTGCATCATTGAGGATGTTCAGGTTCTCATTGGTAATCATTGCAGATTGACAGCTTTGTAAGAAATCCACAAACTTTCTTAAGTCTGCACTGTTTTTACCTTGGAGCTTTGGCCATGTGTGCAACTTGTCCCTAAAGGCCTTAGCAATAACAAAAGGCTCTCCATAACGATCATTGAGCATATTCCATGCTGCCATATAAGAATCTTCAGAGCCAATCAGAAAATAGCCTTCTAAGGCTTCTTTAACACTCCCATCTACATACTTCTGTAAGAAAAATATCTTTTCTGCAATGGGAATATTCTTTCTCTCTATTAGAGTCTGAAAAGATGCCTTCCAATGTTTAAACTTAAGTGGATCCCCACTAAATATTGAAGGCTCTGGAATTGGTAGCCTGTTAGCTGACATAGCTTCTGCCAAAACTTTTACAAGCTCACCTGTGCTCTCGTGAACGACATTTAACTGTGGTGGTTGATTGGCAGTGTTCTTCATCTCAGTTACCTGTATGTTTGCAGGATTCGGAGTGATTCTTTCTTGCTTTACTAAAAAGTAGTCTTCTTCATAAACTTGTAATTTTGCCTTTGCTGCATTGAGTCCTTTCAGATTTTCCAGTCTTTCAATTTCTCTTTTTAAGTCCTCAACTGATCTTTTCCTTGCAGCACTTTCTTCTTGTTGTCTCTTTATCACAGCCGCCTTCTCCTTTTCTCTTTTTAACTTGCGTTCTGTTTCCTCTCTTTCCTCTTGATGGCGTTGTGACATCGCAGCAGCTTCTTGTTCTGCAGTTCTGAGTTTGTCTTCTTCTTCTATGGTTTGCATTTTTTCTCTAATTCTCTCTTGTTCAGCCATTATCTTAAGCACAGCCTTTGTGGCTTCATACTCTGCTACAGCTTCTTGTCTTTTGGCGGAGGAGCCATTAGAGATAACTGAACTGGGTTTAAAATGACTATGAACTGAGACACTACTTGAGCTAGAAGATGTAAATATAGAACTGGCATCAGGCCAAACAATCTCCTCCTTATTTGTTCCCTCAACGTGGCACTGGATGTTTTGCAAAACTAACTTAGTCACTGATGTACATTTGTCTAATTTGGAACGCATATCATGAGGTGGTCCATCTATTGCTCTGTATTGATCATAAATATCATTAAGAGCGGCTAGTTCTCTTTGCACAATGTCCATGTGACCTTCAAGAATGTCAAATGGATCTCCTCTGATAACAGATTTTTTAGCAACTTTAATTAATGCTTTCCATCTGTCATAGGTACTTTCAAAGTGACGCTGCAGCCCCTTTAGTTTTTCTTTATGAAATTCTTTTCCTTTTTCCGTTAACATGCGAGATCTTTCACTTCTACGTAGTTCTTCTTGCCCAGGTTGCTCTAAAGAGGTTCCATCTACTTGCTCTGCTTCGGCAGCTTGTTCTGCACTGGCAACTTCTATTTCTGTTTCATTTGTTTCCAACATTTTACTTTACTTGAAATCTTATGGACTTCTTAATTGGTCAAAATTTCCTTTTAATTTAACTTAGATTAACTCTGAGCTTCGTTGCATTACTTCCCTTCTCGTTACTTTGTTGCGCTCTTGTTGTCAGGCTTCACACGGTTCCTTGTTGTTACTCCTTCCTTGTGTCACTTTCCAAACATGAACTTAAATGTCTGGCTTCTGGACGTCTTTATGAAGAAGCAACCGTTGAACGTGTGTCCGTTAACATTTGCAACTGACCGATCTTGATGCCCGTTAATATTGTCAACTGTCCAATCTTCGTGCCCGTTAACATTTGCAACTGACCGGTCATCGATGCGACGATGGGAAAATCGTGCAGCTCCGAGTTCGACTATCACTTCCACCTCTTCTTCTTTTATGGCAATTAAGAGTTCGTCGCACTGCTGGTGTGAAGTCAGCTTTAATGAAACTCTTTAAAGACGTTCTTATCACAGCTTCAGTTTCCCTGACACCAACACCACCGTCGAACTAAAACACAACGTAAACTTAGTGAGATGGTGTCAAGAATACAATATCGATATAAAAATAACATAAAACATATAAACATACCTCGCTGGCTAACCCTTCCTTTTGAGGTAGAAATGAGGTCATTCAGTAAATTCTTACACTTAAATCATGTTTCTTCATCTGCTTGCCAACGCGATGCTGTTATATCGCAAGCGTCTCTGGTAACCTGGTAACCAGACGCTTCTACATCTACTTCCTACCTTAAACCTTCAAAATAAGAGTCTTAACAAAAAACTATAAATAATACAAAATAAAATCTGTACATTAAAACTTTGGCAGTAAAAGCTTATTTTAAAAAGGAATTATTTGTATTTTTAATTCCATTTAAGAGCCAAATTGTTCTTATTTGACAGAAACAACCGATTATAAAAACAAGCTACTGCTAACAGAGACACTGAAAAGGCGGTAATAGCTGGATAGCGGGTGGAAGCTGATGGATGGGTGAAGAAGCGAGGCTCCGCCGGAGCTCCGGAGGGCCGCCGGGTGATGAAGGGATGAGCTCCAGCCTCTGAGGGACTACTGTCTGTCTGTGAGTCCGTGTGAAAAAAAAGAGATAAAAAAACGGGACTGGAAACCCGGAGAGAGACTCAAAAACAAGAGCCCACTGTCACTGTCTCTTAGCAACCGCGTTTCCCAGGTGACACGCAGCCTGACGTCACTTCCTGTTGGAAGCAGCGACGTGCGGCGCGTGTTCCTCCGGCCTTTGCTCTGCTTTCAGGATTTCGTTCCTTCTTGAATCCCATAAAATGCATTCAGAGGAGCTCGCGCGCAGCGGGCGTATAGACTGACGGCGCCCGCTGTGCGCATGCGCGCAGCCTGATTGCACACGATGCCAGTGGAAACGTGGCCAACTCCCGCCATCTGGTAGGACTACTTGGCACAGCGAGGCCCGCGATGGTTTCTCGACATATTGGAGTAGTTAAAATTAACACTGTGACACTATTTGGCAGGAAAAGACACCAAACTATCTATTAGTGGATCCATTTCAGCTTCACCTTTCGAGTCCAAGCTGCTGCAACACAGAAGCTTCGGTTGTTTGTATGTATGCAACCCAAAAGCTCAAGAGTTTTTTTTATACTCAATTTTATTTCTTCTGCAAAGACTTGACTTGATTATTTAAAAAACAGAGAGAGAAAGAAAATGTCTGGTGTGAAAAATGAAGGATTAGTTTCCTCCCTGTTTCACTGTTTCCGTAAAAAAAAAAATCCTAATTTTTCTGCCCCCAATTAACTCTGGCAGCTCAGCAGGGCTAAAAAAAGCAACAACATGTGGCTTGTTTAATTAAATTGAACATTTAGAGAAGACAAAAAAAAAAAAAAAAAAGGAAATGCAGAATTATAACTCCAAATTGGAAAGATTAAACTAAAAAAATAATAAAAAATCAAGATTCAAAAGTCAATTTTGGTTCCGGACCCTCAGAGAAGGTCCCTGATGACGTCCTCGTCTGTGATGCTGGGGACCTGGGGCATCCCAGGTTGGGGTATGGGCCCCCGCTGCCCTCCAGACATCAGCATCTGACCTGCACACAGACATACATGAAATATTCAGGAGCGCCGCTAATGGAAAAGCTCAGAGCGGGTTTGTTTGGACAAAAACCTGGAGCCAAAATGGAGGGGAATTTATACGATAGCATGCAGTTTATCCTGCTTTTTTTTGGTCACACTTAAGTGTTTCAAAACAAAAGTTAGACAAAGTGAATGCAAAAAAGATGCAATGTCAAAAATGTATATAATTTCTGTAAGTATCGTGGAATTGACTGATGGTTCAGTTGATTCGGTTTGACTGGGAACCATTTTCAGTTGCTGCAGTTCAACTTTCACACTAACAAACTAATTGTAAAACTTGTTCCCCTCCTCGCCTGTGGGGGCGCTGCACCAAGACCCACTGAAGAAACGACACGAAAGACACAAAAATGGAGTAACATAAAATTTTAATGGTTAGTGGTGAAAAAGATGATAAAGCATTTCTTCCGCTAAATTTTTTGTCATTTTAAGGCAGAGGTATCCAAAGTGTGGTGCGGGGACCATTTGTGGCTCCTCAGGACAAATATGGCGGTCTTTGATCACAATTCAGGCATTAAACACAAAGTATTCATCCAGAAATTTGTTTTGAATTCATTTCCTTTTAATAATTATAAAAAAGAAAAACAACCAGTGGGTTTAACTAAAATTCAGACCTGGCATTTTGGCTTTATAAGCTTATCAAAATAAAGCAAAATGGAGTTATATTCTGTTCTCGTTACTAAAAAGACAATAAATAAATAAATAAATAAAATTTAGAATTTGCAATTTTCTTGAGATTTTTTATTCTGGGAAACTTACAGGACCTTTTTTTGTGTTAAATTTACAACTTACACATCTTTACAGAAACCTGACTTACTTGTTAATTTCCTTAAAATATTGTCTTTTAATTTATTTTTTATCTAGCAAGTACAATTGAAAAATAATAGTTTTTGCTATTAAAACTTTGCAGCCTGGTGTTCTTTCAATTTTTATGCTAACAAGTTTGAATATCAGCGTTTTAAAATTGTGTCTTTACTGACATTGTGACTAAACTAGTAAATGATCAAAGATTTTCTTGTCTGGTCTTAATACTCTGTCAAACAAACTCACAAAGGGGATAATTGGAATAAAAGCTACTTTTCAATAGATTATTTGTAATGTATTCTTTAGAGAATTTTGACAAAAAATTTAATTCTTGCTAATTGCTGCTGGCTAGTCTGAAGGAGCTGAGCGGGGGAGTTCTAATAGAGAGGAATCTGCCTTTTTCCATAAATATTTTGTCATTTTATCTTTATCTTGCTGTGAACAGTTGTGCGTTTGCTGACCTGTCATTGGCTGCCTCCACTGGTTTTGTATTTGAGGTCCTGCTCCTGGTGTCGGATGCACCATCTGCTGCCCCATCGCTTGGTGGGACATCATGTTCGGCATGTGAGACACCGCACCCTGCTGTGAAAACACACAACAGTAACAATGTTAGATTCTACATGCATGTTTTTGGAAAATTTAGCATGAAAAACCAGCTTTCTGTTGCTCTCACCGGCTGTTGCTGGCTGAGCAGGAGACTCCGGAGCTGCGGATTGGCTCCTGGATTCGGGAGGCGGAGAATCGATCCCTGTGGCTGGGTCTGTCCGCCCTGAGCGACCTGATTGGGTGGAGCTCCGCTGACCGGAGGCTGCTGATTGGTTGGTCCTGTTGCTCTCATCGTCATCTAAATGCGTTAAATGTAGGTTAAAACAAACCACCAGTGATCATTTTAAGCTGAAAACACAGAAACCCCCCCTCCCCCACCCCGAATGTTTTCACACTTTATGTTGCAGAATCAGCCACAATATGAAAAAAATGGCAACTTATAATCTGGAAATACGATAATATCATTCCTCCAAGGATAAAAAAAAAAAAAAAAAACAATTCCTGACAGTAATAAAACATAAAATACAAGTTTAACATCATTTTCACTTTATCCAAGGAAATTATGTTTGAGATCAAACTGGAAGAATTACGTTACAAGTTATTTTATCACCTGGAAAAATTGATTCACTCTCTATTAAATGTAAAATCAGCTTGCCGTAGGTCAGCACCCATAATCTAAATGTACTGTATAAAGTTAATTAGCTTCATGCAGAGACAATAAAAACTTCAAAAAAATTATAATTTTAAAAATTATAGGGCCACACTGACGAATAAGAGGTACGAGAATAAAGACATGTGGGAATAAAGTTATAATTATGAGAATAAAATCATGATATTATGGGAATAAATAAGTAATATTACAAGAATAGTTATAATTTTACTAGAATAATTACACATGAATTATAAAGTCATAGTGTTACCAGAATATTACCTTAGTAATATTCTTGATAGTTATTTTCTTAGTATGTCCCTCATCCTCCAACATTTTACTGAGAGCATAATGTGATACTACTTGGAAGTTGCCCTGGTCCCTTTAAATAAAAGCAACTTAAATCAATCACATTGTTGACAAACCACATCAGCACCATGCCAGTCCATGCCTCCAGTTCACGCATGCATGAAGGAAACCGAGCCCAGCCCGGATGAAAAGGTGGAGGCGTTAGTTAGTTGTTCTCACCATGCTGCTGGGCCTTTGCTGCTCCTCCATAATGGAGACCTGACTAACGGGGGGCATGCCCACCACCACAGACTGGATGCAGAGCCGACCAGAGAGGAGCAGAGACAGTTACCAGTAAGGCATGCACCTCCGCAGGCGGCCGCCGGGAGGAGAAACGGAGCGGCTCTGGAGCCGCCTTTGTTTACCTGCTGCTGGACGTTGCTGTGGGAAACCGGGATGGGGCCGGGCGCCCGGTTCAGAAAGTTCTGGTTGGTCGGGACTTGATTGGACTGCATTGGAACCCCAGCTCCACCTAACTGCTGCAAAAACAAAATACATAAAAAAGTAAAAAAAATCAGTTATTTTTTTTTTTTATTTAGATTTTTTTTTTTAAAGAAGAAAAAACCTGAAAATAAAATCCCAATAAAATACACGGTTTGGGTTGCAATGTGGGAAAAGTGCAAAGGGATTAAAATAAATAAAATCTTGCCAAGTATTTTTGGTTTAGTTTGAAGTGCAAAAATCTTAATATACTTTAAATAAGAAAACTAACTTAATAGCAACTTTTTAACCAAAAATCAGAACTTGTTTTAATCAATAATTTGTTAATTTTGATAGAAAAGAACTAGTTGTAATGAAATAATTATTATAAATGAAAATTCCTTGTTCCACTGGCACATTATTTCCCTTGTAACTAATAATTAATATTAAGGAATTATTGACTTGAAACAAGCTGCTATATTTTACTGAAAAGTTACTTGTAAGTTAGTTCTGTCTTATTTCAAATGTACTAAAATATTTACACCAGAAACTAGAACTGAAAACAAAAGGCAGAAATGCTGCTTGGCAGTTTAAAGGTTAAAAGATTCCTGCAGTAAAAAATTATATTCATACCCCAAATTAAAAAAAAAAAGCATAAAAGATGTTTAAATGTGCAAAATGATTCCTAATTGGAATAAAAGTCATTAAACTTCTGCAAATCCTCCCAGTCTGCTGTTTATATGCACACCTTCTGCTGACATAAAGTGTATTTACAGCACATATTTTCTTTATGCAATTTACTGTGTTACCAGCGTTGAAAGTTTGCACGGCTGCATTTACACCCACTCTGTCAGACAGCAGATGGAAAGAGAAAAACAAACACTGAGAAGAAGTGGAGATTTTACTTTAAACCCCACCTGCGCGGCGTTCACACCGTTTCCAAAGTGGAACTTTTAGCTGATTTTTTGCACCTTGCCGTGTGACCAAATGTTCTGAAATGGTCTCTAAAATAGTTTTATTCACACGAAATCTGACGGTGCATATCGCTTTGCCATATGATCGACAGCCGGTGTTGAAAACAGACGAGGCCAGATCATAAACTATGTTGCCTAAAGTATTCGCTCCCCAGCTTTGAGTCACAGACGAGTTTAAATGACGTCCTAATTTTAATCCTAATCCATGTGATGTTGGTCCTCCCTTTGCTGCCAGAACAGCTTCTACTCTTCTTTCTGGAAGGCTCTTCACAAGGTTTAGGAGTGTCTATGGGGATTTTGACCATTTGTCCAGAAGTGCATTTGTGAGGTCACACACTGATGCTGGACGAGAAGGTCTGGCTCTCAGTCTCCGCTCTAATTCATCCCAAAGCCATTCTATTAGGTTGAGGTCAGAACTCTGTGCAGACCACTCTCCAGCATAGACCTTGCTTTGTGCTCGAAGGAACCAGATGCAAACTGTTCCCACAAAGTTGGGAGCCTGGAATTGTCCAAAATGTCTTGGTTTGCTGAATCATTTAAAGTTTGTTTCACCGGAACTAAGGGGCCAAGCCAAACAGATTTCCTACAGATCCTGGTCAGGGTAAAACTCAGCAGGTTTAGGAATCTGGATGGAAATTCGTGAAGCATTAACCTCTCAGAGTAATGAGTTACAGGCAAATAAACTGGATGGTCTCAAAACTAAAAATTAGCTTCCATGAATAAACTGGCCGAGACAGACAGAGTGGTCAAATATCATGCAGGAATAGTTTCAGATGTTTACTAATGCCAGAAGTTGCAACCTGCTCAGGGTCATTTCACTAAATATGACCAGTGGTGTGCATCAAAGTTTCAGACTTTCAGCCTTGGATGGATTACAAACAAATGAGACACCAAAAATGAAGCTGGACATTTTAAAGCTACAATCCACGGCTATATTTTTATTACAGTGACAGATTTACACTGACACTAAAAACACAGCTGGGTAATGAGTTATCGATTCTCTCTGCAGGATTTCAGAAAATGGCTTTTTAAAAACAACACAAACTTCTGGTATCCAATTGTAATTAGTGTGTATTCTGGATAATGACATTAACTTGCATTAGCAGATGCTACGGCAGAGGAGAAACTTTTCACAGATTTCAACAGAATCTGAATTTTTCAGGTTTGATTTGAGTTGCAAGCGGCCAGTTTTCAAATGTTTTGGTCAGAAATCAACTCCGAGGAGTCGAACTGGGCTCAGCCCTCCCCTGTGACTCCCCCACTCAGCTCCTTCAGACTAGCCAGCAGCTATTAGCAAAGACCTGGTGGAACAGCACAGCTTTAATATATGAGCTACTTCTCAGTGAAATGCAGATAAAAACGTCCTAAAAGGGTTAAAAGAGGAACGTTGTTGTAATGATTTCCAGTGGGTGGTCTTTAAGGCACAGCAAGAGTTTTTAAAGAGAGAGAAACCCAATTTCAATGTGTTAAATTAGACGGAAACATTTCTTTCTTGTTCTTTTAGGCCAAATTTGACCTTTACAGCATTTATATAACAACTTGTCAGCACATTTACTTTATTGTTATATAAAATGGCAGAAGGAAAAAACACACTGCCTCTTTAAGAGGAATTATGATTGTTTACCTTTTGTGATGTCATCCGAGCCAAACAGGCTCGATAGCATTTTTACATCAAATCTTGGTTATGCAAGAATTTCCAAGAAAAGCAAAGAAAAAAAATGAGCAAGACGTGTTTGACAGGTGAGAAACTACATCAACAGAAAGTTTGGTTGATTTTGCAACATAAAGTGTGAAGCAGCTTTAAGGATCAAAGTTCTGATTCTTTAGAAATGAAAACTAACAGCATCCAGATGCAGATACCTGCACAGGCTTTTAGATTTAAAATGTGTTGTGATGGATTTCACACTCAGGGAGACAAGGGGAAATGAAGGGCATTTCATCTCCACACCCAGCAAAAAAAATTATTAACTTCAGACTCAGGAAAGCGTGATGGAAAAACACCTTCACCCATCCATCTTACTGAATCTGAACAAATCACCCAGGGATGCTGCTAATACGCAGCGCGCTCTCTGACCAACAACAGCCAGGAAACACACAGCTCTGGGTCTTCTAAGAAAACTAAACACAGCTTGTTTCTCCTCCGCCGCCTGTGATTCATCTGCTGCCTTCAACTCGGTAACCTGCATCGCTTGAAACGCCATAATACTCGAATCTGAAAAGGGAAGAATGCCACTTCTGCTAAACAGAAACCTTAACTACTGGTCCAAATTGAATTTTAATTATGCTAAGATTGCTGTAGCACTTCCTTATTAGCAATGCAGCTCTGAATTTGTGATGATACACAAGAGGCAGAGGTAGAAAAAAGTCTTCATTAAAATTTCATGTCTCCTGCCTTCTCTAAATGCCCCGATACTCGTACACACACGACTTATGAGTCACATATTGGGCTTCTCGCAAAGACATGAAATTAGCGGGATGGTTAGACAAGAGCTATCAACACCGATGATATCAGAACATGAGGAGTAATGTAATCTGAATCATGTAAACTCGCCAAGCAGCTTTATTTTTAAAGAGCAACATGCTGCTTCCCTGGCAGCTCGCCGCTTGTTTAGCAGCCGTGCAGCGAGAGGAGCTGGAGAAACGCCATGTGGCGGGAAAGGTGGCTCATCCAGAGGAAATGGTGAGCAGGCCGAGAACCGGGAGCGTCAGATCGTATGAAGGATCGGTTCTGCTTAATGATGAAATTTACACACCTTGAACTTAAAGCTGCAGCAGAGCAGCTGGTGTGTCATTAAGACGCCATTCGGATATTTAATATGAACTTGAACTATTCTTGACAATTAATATGGGTAAGCAATTATGAATGCATGGATAGATGTAGAAAATAAATAAAACCAAGTTCACATGAATAGTAATTCACTGGGAGATGCTGTAAATGTCAGAGGACGTAAAAATAAGTCCATATTTCACTCCTTTGAACATGTAAATATACTTTACTACTGTCCTTCTTTTGCTTTGTTTTACAATTACTTTGTTTTTATATCAGTTTATTTATTCTTTATTACACTAGATTCAAATAAGGTCAAACCATTAAAGTAAAAAAATAAATAAATTGGCTGAAAGTTTCTGGAGAATAAAATAAATAAAGTTACTGTTAATAAATAAATTACAAGAAAGTATTAAAGTCAAGCTAAGATTTTTTTTCAACTCTAGAATAAGATAAAAAAAATAAATAAATAAAGTAATAATTTTACCAAAACAAAGTTGTGATAAAACGAGAAGAATAGTCAAAATAACTCAGGATTAAAGTTGCAGTTTAAGCAGAATTGTAGTGATAGAAAAAAGCCAAATTATTCTGATAATAAACTTGTAATATTAGCAGAATAAAGTGATAATAAAATGAGAATTACATCGTAATATGAATATAAAAATTTAAAATATTACCAGAATAAAGTCTTATATTAGGAGAATGAAATAGTAAAAATATATTTAAAAAAATATTAAGCATCTTGTGAAGTTGTACTTTAGGATACGTTTCAAAAATATAAAAATACTTTATCAGTTCAGCATCAGAATATTAACAGTAGCAGGACTTTAAAACAATTATTTCAGATCTTGATAACTATTGAAGTTTTTTTAATAACCTTAATAAAAATAACCTTTTTTTCATAACTTTACAACGATTTTCCAGAAATATTGAATCTTTATTTCACTAATATTATAGCAATGCCCATAATTTAAAAAAAGACATTAAAAAAAGCTCTTATTCTCGCTGTAATAGTCATAAAATTAGGAGAACACCAGATTTTTCTTGAAGTGTTTAACATCAAACAGCAGTGAGTTACGAGAACACGGTTCAAAGAGCCGTCTGAAGCCTTCACAGAAAATCAAAGCCGTTTATGAGACTTATAAGGGATTTAAAAATTATATCGTTCATCTCATCACAAAAAATTTCCCACCACGAATGATAAAATCCTATTAATAAAACCTGAAAACTGACAGCATTATCTCCACTGTTATTTTTATCCTGTTTTATCCGCCGTTTGTTACATGAAAGCATCAATAAATCAGACAGTGCGATAAAGTGTGCAGCTCAGTGATCAGAATCAGAGTATTTCATGTCCTGAGGAGCCGCCTGCCCACTAACCGCTCACCGCTCTGTGCTGCTGGACCTGCTTGTGGTTGGTGATGACCTGCCGGATGCCGTTGACGAAGCCGCTCTGGTCGTTGGGGATGAGGCCCATGAAGATCTTCTTCTTGGAGGAGTAGAGCAGCATCAGCACCCGCACTTCACACGGCGAAGTCGTGTGGGGGAAATGCACACATCCTGCCTGTGGAAATATAGACAAAAAATACATTTGCACATCATTTAGTCCCCATTTCAGGCCTAATTTTGTAATTTCACACACTCATTTTTAACACATCTGTCAAAACCATATCAAAAATCAGGTTGTTCTTAAAGGGCCGGTTGATAAAACCTATTAAACAGTTAAAATACCAATAAATAGCTGTTTCAGGATTCAGTAAACGTTTCTTAAAATTAAATAATATTGAAGATTTTTCACACTGATCAGTCCACAAGCCACAAAAACCTCTGAAGACGACACTCAGCGAAACTTCCTTCTTCATGAAATGGAAACAAAACGTAGTAGCTGTAGGATTTTTCTTTTGGCAAAAATAAACATTTCTTGGACGAGATACCCACATTTGTTTGGTTGCATGTACCCAGAATGCCCTGCGCTATGTTGTTTTATTCAACTCTTTGTTTAACTATTGATGCCACTGGAGTTTTTATACTTTGTGCAGCCCTTTGCTGAACTTGGGCTTACCTTATTCATGTAATTTACCAGCGTTATTTCTTTTTTTAATTTATTCTGCACATAGACGGCTCTTCTCAAATGACAACAGAACACAAATTGTGGATTTTTCATTGTATGTTTGTGTGTTTCATTGTCTTTTTCTTGTTTCCCCCAGGATAGAAAAGAAAAACAGAAACAATCAGACTCGAGCTTCATAAACCGAATGCAAATGGAGTAAATTCATAATGCGCCTTTGGTGGAGCTTATAGTGAATTAGAGATGTTTTTTTTCACTGGTTTTAACAATATTTCCATCTGAAGTGAAAGAACATTTACAATATTTAGGCTGAAAATGAAGACATCATGTGGGTGAGGAGCCTTTTCCAGAGTTCTTATTATAATCACTGGAACAAGAAGTGATGTTCAGGCCACCTAGTGGGCAGAGAAGGAACCTGCGCTTGGATTTCACCAAAAATAAAGTCAGAAACTATAAAGTTCAACAAAGTAAAAACACATTTGAGGTTTAGCAAGAGTAAACACTCACAAAGCCATTAGCCATGATGCGATAAAGCCCCCTCAAGGAATCCATGTCTTTGCTGGTGAAGAGAAACTGAACCATTCGAGAGTTTCTGAACAGGTGCCCTAAAGTCGTCTGCAGGAAAAACAAGTCGGGTTATAATTTAAGCATCACTCCAGAAGTTTCTTCTGCGTAAAAGGCTGTTACAAACAGCTGGCTCACCAGTAACTGCTGTGGGATCAGTTGCATGATGAGCTTCTGTGGCCACTGGTCCGTGTTGCTGCAAGGAGACGAAGCAACACCATCACGGAAAAACGAAAACTGACAGTAAAGCCACAAAACGCTTTGATGAGGGTCAAAATGTGGCGTAAAATTCAATTAAACCCAAAAATACTTTGTTTGTCCCAAAGGGGAAACTAAATGTTGTCATAACTCAAATCATCCACAGAATCATTGTGGAAGGCGATGCTGTGCTGCAGGCAGGAAGGATAGCAGTCAGTCTTCCAACCAATCTGAAGCGACCTCTGACTGAAGACTAAATTCAGGTCAAATATAAAAGAAACGAATGCTTCCAGAGGTCATCAAAGGTCAACCAGCACATCCACATTTACAAAATATAACACATTTGTTGTCAATCAATTGCAATGAAAACATTTTAGCAGCACAGGCATCCCATAATAACTCTCAGCATTTTTATTATTATTATTAATGATTTGGCAGAGATGGGGAGGACAAGTTGTTCTCTGGTTAGGGTAAGGGTTAGGATAGGGTTAGGGTTGACCTCTGAACCCGGCGTTAGCTACTCACAGGTTTTCTCCTTGGTTGACGTAAACTTGACACGGCAGGGAACGCGTCAGTTTGGTTGAATCCATAGACGAGGCTTTGGGCTTCTGTGAAAATAAGGAGAAACAAATTGCTTGAGAAGTTCCAGGTATAAATAAAAGCTTTCAAATGAAATTCTTCTTCTCGGCATTAAGAGTGGAAGCAGTTGAGGGGTGAATTGCGGCGTTTCTGAGGCATCACCCAGGAAATAGACGTGCGGTTTGTCCAGCTCGAACCTTTGTCAGCGACCCCAATCAGGACAAGCAATTACAAAAAGTCCCAACGGGAGAACTGCCAAGTCTCATCTTCAGGGCGTCAATACAGGATAAATGATTAATCAATCACACATTAGTCAGGTCCACTGTACTCAATTACAGATTTATTGCAGTGAAGACAAATGGGTAATTTATTTTAAGTGCTGGCTACGGCAGAAAGGACATGGAGTAAAGACGTAGAGTAACAAAACAATTATTTCTGCTCTAAATCAGGGGTTGATTACAACAATTGTTGGTGAATCCCAGAGAAAAACCTGCACCGATCATATTATGCTGATGATGCTGTGCTTTAAAAAACCTTCATCTCGTCTCTTTAGTCAACAACTGCTTTCTCCAAACGGCTTTCAGATGCTGCAGTTTAATTCTCCCCAACAATACAAACCGTCTCTTCGAAGAATCAATTCCCAAACAGATAGCCAGATGAGCTACCAGGAGGAGGAAACCGTCGATTAAAAGCAATGTTTCATGCTCCCAATTTGACCCGTCGGGCCGTTTATAGATTTTGACTTTACGAAGCTTCTCAATCTTATTCCTATCAATTTAACCGGCTTCGATAATTCTGACAAACAGATGAGGGAGGATGGGACTTCAGTCGATGGCGGCGATTGATCGGCCCGGTGCGAACACGTATGGCGTCCCATACGAGCCACATAAACGCAGTCAAACTTCCTGGTTCTGCACTGTAAACTGGATCAATTTGACCTTGTGTGAAAGCGGTGGAAGGAGGACGGTAAGTGATGTGTGATTAATCAAACTGCTCAGCAATCAATAACAAGGGGTTATTAGGAATTTGCACCACGGTGGCTTCAGGGTGATGATGATGATGATGCTTACATCTTGTTATCCCCACCTGCAGCTTTTGAGTTGATCAATTACACCCAGGGATTAAAGTTTTAATTTTAGATTGTTTATTTTAAGATGCATAAAAACCAAAGGCGTGTTTGTTTTATGCACATTTTGACGATTATGACTCACAAATAATGGAAAGTTTTCTCATAAAATTTGAATGCTAAGAGTTTTGATAACATAATTGCTATATTACGGCTATGTGCTCATGGAGGAGACTGGCGACTTCACACTGAGAGAAAACAAGCCATAAAAGGTGATTCCTAAAGAAGCTAAGCGGCAGAGAGTCCAACTCCAAGGGTCTTACTGGAAAGTGAACAAGAAACAAAGAAAACCAAACATAAAATAAATAAATTCTACTGATCTTAATGGGCAAGGATCATATCGCCAACTCCAATGTTGGCGATATGAGGAGCAGCAAAAGCAAATGAGGAGGATTAGCAGAGCCTGCCAACAACCAATGGCCTCATCTGGGACATGTTATTGTGAAATATCATCTCTGCTGCCTGCAACATCACACAGCAGCAGTCTTCAGTCAGAGGCTTCTTCAGACTGGCTGTAGGACTGACTGCTACAGCATCACCATGCCACCAACTCTTAGAAGATACTTGGACAATAATTAATCCAAGCATATTACTGGAACGTTTTGTAGAAGGAGAAAACAGAATCTTTGTATGATTTTTGACACCGAACAAAGAGGAAGCGTTATATTTGCAGTGTGAGGAAAAAGGACAGCAAGCTGAGAATCTCTCGGTTCTGGTTTACCTCTTGCCACTCCAGAACGCCGGTCCAGGCCACAACCTTATTCGCCACGCCTTGAGGCTGACCCATTGGGTTTGCATTAACTTGACCTCCGGGAACGCCGGCCTACGGACAGAATAAAGGAGACAGAAACTTTAATGCAAGCGTATTGAAGTGAGATATACATTTTAATTAAAGGGAAACATATTCTGGGGGGCATTTTCACATGTTAGCGGCTGCAGCGTAAATTAAAGCTCTAATATTAAACATAAAATCTAATTCTGTCTTTCATTTGTCAGGCATTCAGACTGAGGTAGTAATCAATAACATGTCCGTTTTCTCATTTACAAAACGATTTATTTGTATTTTATAATGTATTTCTAATATTGTACAAAACAGATTAAATGAAAAATCTGTGGAAAGTGACACTTTTTTATATGATTAATCAATTAATTGTCAAAATAACTGATAAAAAAAATAGAAACTTTCATCTCGCATTACTTCTCTGAACATTTAATTTTTTAATATTCACCGACTTTTGACCTCATTTGGAGGCAGAAACATTGATTATATCACCAAGAATGCTGTAAGGGGACATAATCAATTCAGAATTGCTGAATTGATTATATCAGAATTAGTTTTACTAATACTTTACAAGATATAAACGTCACCCTGAAAAATTATTCGTACCCCTTGGAAATGTCACATTTTCACCTGACAAATTAAACCTATAAAGTGATTTAATGAGACAAAGTAGAGGAACATTGTAAACAGGGTTGAAACATTTAATCAGATTATTGATTAATGTTTTCAGACTTCAAATGTTTAATTGTATTTCTAATATTGTAGAAAAATACTGAAAAGAGCTCATAAGATTATTTTCCAGATTTTGAACCAGGTGAAGCTCAAACTATGCCACAAGTTCTAGGAGATATTTACAGAAAAGAGATTCTTTAAACTATCATTACAAAATATATTTACTCATTGTGCAGTTTTTGCTTAATTATGTTCATCAAATGGGCTTCAATATATTCAATATATTCCTGTTAATCAATTACTAAATTAGTTGACAATTATTTCAACAACCAATTAATCACAAATAATTAGATTAATCGTGTCAGACCAAAGAAACAAAATGTCGGTCTTGAAAAAAATAAAATTGTAGAGTTGAGAATTAAATCTACTAAGATGAGTCACAACAGCAGGGGGCAAACAAGTGTCTCAATTTACCAGTTAACACTTTTTGTTCCTATTATAAGCAAACCTGATAATAGGAACTGCAAATAAAATAAAAGTGTATTCAAAGGCCACCGGTGACACAAAACGTGTTAAATCTGAACTGCCTCACGATGTTGGGCTGCGCTGACGGCGCTGTGGGCTGGTTGGGCGTGGGCTGCGGCTGGACCTGCTGACTGGCCACCAGCTGGCCCGGGGGCGGGACGGTTTGCTGCGGGTTGGGGGGAACCTGCTGGGGCATCATCGACTGGGTCACTGTGGTAACCGTCGGTAGGCTGGACTGCCCGTGCTTTGACCCGGGAACCGAAGAAATGGGCTGATTCTGGAATTGCCCAGCGCCGATTCCTGTGACTGGAGGAAAGAAAGCAAAGCAAATGTTACTCACAGAAGATTTGTTTTAAATATGATGAAAATAAAACATTTTATCCAAAGAACAACAAAACGAAGCTCCTAGCTTTTTTTTATTGAGCAGAGTGGAAAAGTTTCAGGTTCCTGTTGCTTTTAAGAAACACAGAGAGAGAATGGTGAACAGTGGTGACATATGGTAAGCCAGTTTAATATACAATGTGCAGCCTGACTGTGTCGTTTCAGCACTATGACTTTGCAGATAGAAGGTTTTTCGAAACTGTTAATCCTTAAAAGAAACTATTAATTTAATAGGAAAGCCTTCACTGACTTTCCTTTAGTTAGCAATAAAATGTAAATAGGCAATTATTTGGCTCAAAAGCCTTAATAATTGTCTCAAAAGAAGCCAATAATTTCAATGAAGAGTTACTTGTAAGCTAGTTTTGTCTTATTTCTTATATCATCAGGTGTGTGGAGATATCTGCACTAGAAACTACACAAAAAATACTTCCTAAGATTTTGTGTATTTTTGCCGTGAAAAGGTGTAAATTCTACACATCAACAAACTCAGATCTTTACAAAAACAGAGAGAAAAGTGGCTGGTAAACATCTCAAACATAACAGGGTTTCCTAAAGGAGAAGAAAATCCCAGACATGGTAGATAAACAGAAAAAAAAAGAAAAAAAGGCAAAACAAAGCTTGGCAAAAATTAATTATTCTCAAAAGCTTAGCACCTCCTGTTGACTTACAGCGATTCTTCTGGTTATTGGCTGCATCCACGGCCATCTGTGCAGCCACCTGAGCAGGAGTCAACGGAGGCTGATTCTGCAGGAAGCAGATTAAAGGCACACAAATACAGCGTCAAACATTTTCCAGAGGAAGACATAAACGCCACGTTCTGAGCGCGTGCCAAAAAGCAGGTGGCAGGAATTAGCATGAAGGCGCCTGCTACCTGATAACTGTGCGCGGGGTTGATGGGCGGGGGGGCCTGCGAGGGTCCGACAACAGACTGGCTGCCAGGCAGCGGCTGAGGAGGGAGGACTGGTTTGTGTGGTGGTCCTCCGCCTGCGGAAACTAATAAAGACGTTTCCATGATTCAGAAAACCTGCTCTGCAGAAGGTGTTGGGGTTCATGCATTTCTCTCTCCTACGCGCCAAAAAAACAGTTCAAAACAACTAAATCTTTTTGTCAGGCCACTAAAACCTTCATCGCAATAAATGCACTGCAGAAAAATTGTGAAAAAGCAATTAAGGTGTGAAAATTAACAGCCACATATTGTTTAGCAGCATAAATCGAAGAAACCTTGACGTTCATGAAGTAAAGGCGGTTTGAGAGAAACATGTAGGAGGATGATAAAATAGTTTTTCCTCCATAAAATGAGCAGAAAAATGTCAAACACACATCTAAAGTTTACACACAGCAATGCATTTAAAAAATATTGCAGGCCAGATGTAGGAAGCACTCAGCGCGACCTTATATGGGCATCGGCACAATGCAGTAAACTTTGCACAACCATTTCTTCCTGAACAAAAACAAGGTTTGGATTTTTTTACAGAAATGTGCCAAACCGCTGTCAAATCTGGAAGTGATGTGAGCAAATATGATTCGTCCAAATGAGGTGCAAAACCTCCAGAGGTGCTAATCTAAATAATCCAAAAGGATTTACCTGTAGTGGGAGAATTTTAGCAGCTGTGTGCCTCGGAGTGACAAAGGAAAGCAACACGATTTAAAACTGTAACTACACATTCATATTTCATTAAGGACCTGCAGATTAAAAAATAGCCTGTTTTCCACTAAATGTCCCAAAGGTTCCAGGATCTGAACCATCAAACTTCGACTCTGTCAGGATTAGAAATGGGACTTTCCCTCACTGCTCTTATATTTGTGTACATGAACTAAATTTGAAACTTTTCTGCAGATCTAACTGTTCGTTGTTCCCCAAACGTTCCAACCTCTGCTGGCACAGAGTTTTATTCTGGCCGTGTGATCTTCCATTCTCATTCTGGAACTGAACATAGACTTAGACTTAGACTTAGACTTGACTTTATTGATCCCTTGGGAAGACTCCCTCAGGAAATTATAGTTACCAGCAGCTCACAGGCAAAAATGTGGCACACAGTAAGCACAGTAAGTCTTGGGCTTTCACTTCTCATTTTCTTTATTTTACCTTCTAAATGTAACTATTTGGATCTATATTCTAAACCTTTGTTTGCAATTCTTTGATTTCTTGCCAAGAAGTGCATTTTGTTGCGACAGACTTCGCAACAGTAAGTAAGTGGATTACACAGATATCTGTCATCCTTCCTTTGGAAAAACTGAGTCGGGATCAAATTGGACATTTTTTTGAAGCTTTGGGAACCGGTTGAGTCTTTCCTACTTAATCCCTAAGATTTGTGTCTTTTATAATTTTATTTTACTCATTTATTTTTTTGCTTTTTGTCTCAGAGTGGCGGTGAGGTGAAACGGACTGGAGGGGGAAACTAATTGCACCTCATCTCTTTTTCACTGCAAAGACACAAAATCTTACGAAGTATTTTTGGTTGAGTTTATAGTGCAAATATTGTAGTAAATTTGAAATAAGACAAACTAACTTAAAAGTAATTTTTTGGCAAGATATAGCAGCTTGTTTTAAGTAAATGATTCCTTAATATTGATGAATAAGTTCTAGTTCCATTGGCAGATAAATGAGGTTATAACCTGGCAGTGGAATTAGCATTTTATCAGCAATATTAAGGAATTATTTCCTTAAAACAAACCTCTATATTGTGTTAAACACTAATTTAGTTAGTTTTGTCTTATTTTGAGTTTACTAAAATAGTTGGACTGGAATATAGACCAAAAATACTTTGTGAGATTTTGTGCTTTTGCAGTATTATTATTGTTTTGTTTTTCTTGTGTGTGTGGGAGGCAACATGGGTTTCTCTTTTGTTCTTTGTGTTTGTAACTGATTTAAAATTAATAAAAAAATGTGTTAATTAAAAAAACTGGAGTCCAAATCAAGTGTGAAGCTCGTGTTGCATCAGAAGCTCCGTGAAAACCTGGATCCTGAGATCTGGGATGCAAAAACGTCTCACCGGGCAGAGAGATTCCTCTGACCAGCACCATGTGGAACGGGTCCTGGCTGTAGTCCGGATGCGGTTCCACGGCGCCGGTCACCGGAGACGCCCATTCGAACAAAGCCCGGAGAGCTGGAAGCTTCCGCGGAGCGACAACAGAGAAGTGAATCCCTCTCTGCAGACAAAAATGACAAGAAAGACTTTTTGTTTTCAGTCCTTCGCAATCAAAAACTGTAAAACCTGCCTCTCAGACACACATTTTAAAGCTCTAAGCTGTTCTGGGCTAATATCTCCAAACATGAATCAAATTTCAAACTATTTCTGACATTCAAACGTTTTATGTGATTTGCTTTCAACTTGCTAGCAGCAATTTAATGTTAAATAAATGCTCTTTAAGGAATCAATAAAGTTATTCTTTATTGAACCAAAATGAAAACAAAATGTTAAAAGCTGAGTGGTAAACTTAGTACAGCAGAGCTTAAACAATTAATTGAATTAATTGAAAACTGAAATAATTGTCAACTAATTTAGTAATTGATTAATCATTAAAGAGTACAGATAAAATGCTAAAAAAAGAACATAATTCAGATCAATAATTAGGCCCAAACTGTACAAATATAAATTAATTTTACATTTAAGCTAAGAAATAAAAGAAACACCCTGTAAAAATATTTTACCCAAAACTCTTTAAGTGATAGTTTTAGTTTCACCTTGTTTAAATTTTAGGCAATAAAATGTCAAATTTATTCATATAGCACTTTTAAAAAGGTTTAAAATGGAACCAAAGTGCTGTACAAAAACAATAACACGAGAGAATACATTGATAAAAAGAGAAATGATAATAAAATAAATAAAAAATAAAGTGAAAGAATAATAAGTAAATAAAAATAAATTACAACAAAAATTCCTTATTTTCTTATTTTAAAAATGTTTAGAATTATTTTATTATTTGCATCTTTTAATGTATTTCTAATATTGTATAAAAAGGTATAAGTGGTTAAAAAAAAAAAACTATACAATTTGTCAATTTTTTATCTGATTAATCAAATACTAAAATAATAGTTACTCCAAACAAAAGTAAGCATATCTAAAGTGAAAGTAACATTCAAATTAGCAGTTTGGTTCTACTTTAAAAATTATATCTTGAAAAATACTTAGAGCTGATTAATTCCACCTGAAGTCTTGAATTAGAGCAGAACGTCTCTTACGTCTCTGATGATTTTGACCAAGTTATCCGCTGTGAAGCCAGTGTAGCTGACGCTTTCCACAGCGGGAAGCAGATATGGAGGGGAGTTACACAGCAGCACACACACCTTATGCGTTTGACCTCTGCAACAGTGCACAGAAGTACAAATTAACCTCAAATAACACACAGATTTGAAGATATGAAGAAACACCAGCTTACATTTGTTCTCTCATCTTTTTAAAGTCGTCAAAAAGCTGCAGGGCCACAGAGAGTCCCTCTGCGATCAGACTGCAGCTTTCAGCTCCGCCTCCCATGAACCTGCAAGAAACCAAAAGCTAAGAATCATCGCAGCTCCGAGGAGAAATATTGATCTGGATTCAAGAAGCTATTTACTGGATGCTGTCGATCCACGACACAAACTCGAAAGCAGAGCTGGTTGGTGCGTGACACTGGACGTACGACTCCGGCGCGCAGTCGACCGTGTTGAACACCACCAGACCGTACTGCGTCCCTCCATACTGCAGGAAACAAAGTGGTGCTCACCTTCAAGAAACGCTGCGATTTCAGCCAGAACACGAAGAGAGTCGGGATGCAAACAATGAATGGGTCATTAGATTAAAATTAGCTCCAATCGATTAATTAATAACGTCCGTTTAGACTTCTTTTAGTGGTGTAGTTTGGCCGCCATTCAGCAGAGGGCGCCACTGACCATCTCTAAACAACGCCAGGATGGCGGAAAGTAGCAGAACGGGAAAAAGAAACAATCTAAACAGGGATGAAAAGTAGATCTGGTTAGAAATATAGACGCTCTATTAGCCGTTTAAATTTCATGTGAATATCGCTCACTCTTAATCGATTTGCTTCGAAGAGCAGGAAGTGACGACAGAATAGCGGAGAAGATAACAGAAAATGAACAGACATGAATAAGCACGGTTCATTTTGACGGCTAAGTTTAATAATGTGAGAAAACCATAATTTTGCAATTATTCAGTCAGTATTTGACTACAACACAAAAACGTATTTTTAAATTCAGCATTTTGCAAAAAACGTAGCTATTGGTGTAATGGAAAGGCATCTGGGCCTCTTGGTACAAAATAAACTTAAGTTTTAAGAAAATGGCCACTTATCAATTAATCATTAGTCGATTGGTAAAAGCAATTGACTTTAGATTAACTCATTAATCGATAATTTGCATTAAGAAGAGTACTCACATCTCCTCCGAAATCTGTTTCTGCAGGAGGGCCTCCGTTGAAATATCTTGAAAGATAAATAAATAAATATGAGAATGAATTAAGGACACAATGAAACTCACCAGTTTGGATGTTCAGGAACTTACTCAATGGCTGGAAGAATGTAGTTTTTTCTTAAAGACTCGAAGTACGGTCCCAGGTTGGCCGTTCCTTCGATGACGAACACCACATCAGCAACCTGGTTGGGCCCAGGTTTGGTGGAGGGCTCCATCCTGTGCTGAGCTCAATCCAAGGAAGCAGGAGGAGGAAATGTCATCTAAATACAAGCAGAGAGGAAAGAATATTCACACTTCTGGAACGGCTTTGTCACAAAATCCAATGCACCTCACTGAGGTTCTACATGACAGCCCGACAAAAAGTTGTGAATTATTTTACATCAATTATTATATTCAGCCCCTCTTTTCTCTGGTACTCATAAAACCAGATTAATTTGTGAATTAAGAATAAACATAAGTACCTCAGTCTATAGTAAAAAAAAATTGTAATATTTAAAAATGTGTAACTGTAATTTGGCCACATTTCTTTTATCCTCAAACCTTTAAAAAAAAAGAGCCATATACACACCCCCTCTCAGTGTCTGTTTAATTATAGCATAACAATGCTTTAATCATGTGTTCTTAAATTGATAAATGTTTCTGATTTTTGGAGTGGATAAATGTTTTATGGCTTTATATTTGATCTGAATAAATCACATAAATGTCTTGTTCTCTCCTTTACAACAGTAAATGATCTTACTTTAAATTATCTGAATGTGCACACAACATACCAAAGACAAAGAATTGTCTTACCAAAGACAAAGAATTGTCAATAAATGTAAATGGAAACGTTTTAGTCACAGTTAGTAATGCATCAGATTAAAACTTAAAATTAATATAGGGATTCGTTTTAAGCTGCGCAGGTGGTTTTACAAGTAGCTTAAAGTCACAAACTGTACTTTAAAGCACTCCCAGAATCACATATTTTAATATTTTGCAAAGAAAACAAGAGATGATAAAACATAGCTTGTGTGTAAAAATGAAATCCATGTAATTGTGTTAAATTTGGAGTAAAAGCTGATCAAAAATGGTACAACTAGCCCTTTACTCCAGCTCCAAATCGACGTCATCCCTGTTAGTTTGCTGAAACAGCCAGTCGAAGTAAACATTTTTTTGTTTAATCAAGTCCATATGAGTCTAAAACCAGAATCAATAACCGGTGTGATTCAACAGAGCTTCTGATTTAGCATTAGCATTAGTGAGAATGCTGGAGCCTAAATTGTCTCCTTATAACTGTAAGTTAGACAGCGGTGTGAACTAACCTGGTGTTTCACGGATGTCCGTTAAAGTGTAGGATCGGGTAAACCGGAATCAAATCAATCTTAGAAAACGAAGCCGCAGAGCTGCGATGCTAGCGTTATCATAAATAAACTCGTTTGTTTGTTTTTTTTTTTTTTACGGAAATGACGTCTAGACCCGCCCACCAAGACGTAACACTTCTTCTTCTTCTTCTTCTTCTTCTTCTTCTTCTTCTTCTTCTTCTTCTTCTTCTTCTTCTTCTTCGCTTTTGGTCTATGGAAGCTACCACAAGGGGCGCAGCGTTTCCTTTCACAGGTCTGAACGCTAAAGACACGTCAACGCGCCCGCCATATTGGCAAGGGAGATTTCGGCTCGGAAGAGAGGAAAACGGGCTTAAACTTGCGTTTCCAAAATGCCTATAAGAGCTTGAGGTTTACATTGTAGATGAAAATTGTTTTCCACAAAATTAATTAAATTAAACGTGCCGAGTTCTTAAGAAAACACTTTAAAGAAGTATTTACATAAAATAGGAAAAGGTGAAAGTAATACCATATTCCAATTGTTTTTAATTAGATTTTTTATTGACTACAACAGACAATAATAATAATAATAATAATAATAATAATAATAATAATAATAATATAATAATAATAATAATAACTAGTAGTAACAGTTAACATAATATAATAAGTTTAAAATAAAATTAAATGCGCTAAAGCATGATTTAATGTGCAAAAAAACAAGAGATGAAATCATATTTGGTATTTTCTGAGGAGTTTAATTTCCATAGAAACTATACGTGGCCCAGTACTTCAGTGTTTTTCTGTGTGTCACTCTGTGACATATTCATTGTCAGAATCATAATTCCAACTTTGTTTTCAATAATCATACACTGAAAAAAATCTTAACTTAGTTTTGATCAGATTTTCAATGCATAATATTTAAGTACACTTGAAATGAGACAAAACTAACTTATAAATAACTTCTTAGAATGAAATGTGTACTTGTTTTAAGTCAATAATTCCCAAATAATAATTAACCAGATTATCTAACTCACAACAAAACATTTTATCTTACGAGGTTCGATTGTGGTTAATGGGTACTAAATAGTTAAATTTAACTAAGCCTAATATTTATTGTTCTGCTTCATATTCTCAGCAGTGATGATGAACAGAAGGGGAAGTTTTCCAGTATCTCCACTAGATGGCACCAAATTTCTTTAGTAGGTAAAAATCCCCGTCAAGCAGCTGCTGATAATTTCCATAAACACTTGAGGGACAACAGCATGACTACAGATGCTTTAGAAAACACTGTCAGGTTTCTTCGCTTTTGACTTGGTGAGTTCAAGGGATCACAAACTGAACATCACTGTGACTCATTTTTATTTTTACATCCTCATCTTCAACCATTTCTTGTTTAACGTCAAAGGTAGAGACACAACGTGTAATTCCTCATCAGTAAGTCAACACAACGTACAGCTAAACGTATTTTTAAATAATCAACTAACTGTTTTTGGCAGGTATTGTATTCAATTCCAATGTTTTGTTGAAATCCGATCTTTTTCTTACGTGGTCGTGCAGATTTAAGCTACATTAGCTAAGCTAATTTTGCTAGTTCGGCAAATAAGTACTACAGTAAATATCACTGATATTTATCTTAGTATCACACATAAGTGGGTAGAGCACACGAACATCTTTGATCAAATAATAGTAGAAATGGACACATATTGTTCATAAATTAGGAAGGTCGCGAGAGCTGGTTATAAGCCTGCAGCGTGTTCACTGATGTCATAGCAACTGCTAACCAAGGCCATTAACGGTTAACGTCCCCAGGAGCGGCCCGCATGCGCAGAAGAAGATCGTTGACGTAACACAGCTGCGCTCCGTTTAAAGCCGTTTGTGGATCGATTTTTACAAGTTTATTCAGCAAAAAGAGCCGAAACGAGCACAACAGTGCTGATCAAGATAATAAAGAGAAAGCACAGCTACTAGCGCATCGACTAGATTTTACATAAGGAAGTCTGTTTGGACGCGTATTCAGAACCAGAAATGGTTTTATTGTGATGCGCTTCTGTAGCCAGTAGATATGGAAAACTGAGGGAATCTCCGCATAAATACTCAGACATTTTGCGATTAATCTCAGAAATTATCTCAAAAAAGCTTGGAAATTGAGCATGAGAAGATGCGCTAGAAAAAGAACTTGAAATTTTGAGATTAACCTCAAAACTTTTTCTTAAAAAGAAAAGAACATTTATAAATTTGAAAAGAACGTTTTCAACTTTCAGAAATTTTCAGAATTTGAAAAGTCATAAAATTTTTTGACTTTTGAAACTCAGGAGGTTTTTTTTTCCCCCAGAAAACTTATGAGATTAATCTAAAAAAAAAATCAGATTTTTCTTTTCTACCTAGTTTTGACATTATCAGTTCAGAATTTTTTTGTTTTTGTAGAAATATTTCTTTTGACAGTTACTTATTACAATATTTTTTCCTTCCATAGATCCATAATTACAATTTCCAGTCTCTGTTTACATCTTGATTTACAGTGTTTGGCTTTTTTTGATGCAAATTATGATGCAGATCTCACTTCCTGGGTGATAAAAAGTGACATGTCTGGTCAGACTGCAGACACTTTGAAAACTATTGGATGCAAATCCGAATTAGTACCGGAGGAGAGGAGAATAGCTGACCCAAAAATTTTATTTAAATTAAGATAAGAGTACCACGAGTACCATTAAGAGTACCACGACTTTTACTTAAGTAAGAGTAAAAAGTATTTGGTAAAAAGTCTACTCAAGTACTGAGTAACTGATTAAATTATCAATCATTTAAAATTAAAAAATTACATCATCAGATGGACCAAAATATGAAATTAAATGGAAATTTTGGTATTTTAAGGACCAAAATGACAATAATTTATATAAGTAACTAAATTAGGCAAAATACAGTTTTTTCAAATAAGTTTCTTTCAATAAGAAACTTACTCCTAAAAGTAATTTTTTTCAAAAAGTTACTGAAGTAAATGTAATTGAGTAAATGTAACTAGTTACAACCCAAGTCTGCTTCTTGCCACGTATAAACGAGGAATAAATTGGATTTTTCGGGGGTGAAAAGCTGGATATAAGTCGCAGTTGGGTGAAAAGAAGCAGATTTGGGAGGCATCTTCCTGCTGTGTGACTGCAGCCTTTCACTTTGGTCCAGCGGTCCGTTCTTCTGATGGTCGCTCGGTTCTGTTTTCATCAAAGTCAAAACCTCCCACAGACAATAATCTGCATCAGTTTAACCTAAATTCTGCAGGCGGGAGAAAACAGCCGTGCCCCTTCCGGCAGCAGATGAGTAAAGTTTCCATCTCAACATTCAGCCTCCCACAGCGCGTTTCGATTGTGACCGAGCAACATGGCCAATTTAAAGTGACGGGACGGCTCGTGGATGTTTGTTTGTGCCTGCCTGCGTAGGCACCTCTGATGTTTTCTGCTGCTTGGAGATATGTCGTCTAGCTTTGAACTGCAACACGCACCATGCAGGCAGTTGCCAAGCAATTACAGAGAACCTGCTCTCTAGATGTCTTTGGAAAGCCAGACAATGTTTACTTCGACTGCATTTGGGTTTTTTTCTTTGTTATTTAAAGTCAGAGACTGACATTATAAAATATAAATAGAAAATACGGTGCACTGTGTCTGTAAGGTCCAGGCGGTGTGGTGAAGACAATCCATCTCCTGACCGTTTTGTCCAGCTGGGAGGGCCAGATGGTCGTCTCACAACAGGTAATCACAGCCTACATGCTGCTGCACTTACGTCCTCTGAAGTGCTTATCAGAGTGACCTGGGACATTTGGGATGTCATACGTTTCTCATCCTGTCTGGGTTTCTCTACGAAGGCTGCTGCTGCTGGTGATGTGCAGCACAGGTACGGAAGCCTGTTAGGGCCAAAAAAAAGGAGGAGAAAATTTCAGCCAAAGAACTCTGAAACTTTTAGATTAATTTCAGACATGTTTTAGAAAAAACATGGACATTTCTGAGTTTTAATAGTAAAAAAATTGTTTGAAAAAGATTCAGAATTTTTAGTTTTGGTTTGATGTAAAAGAAAAAATTAAATTCTAGAAAAAGACCTGAAAACTTCAGAGTTTCGAGTTTCAAAAGAAAAATTTTTATATTAATTTCAGAAGTTTTCAAGAAAGAGCTTGGAAAAATTTCGCTTGAAAAAACTCAGAATATTTCAGATTTATCTCAAAATTTTTCTAGAAACAGTTTGGAAATTTCTGAGCTTGAAAAAGTTGAAAATTTGCACTAAAAACAAATTGAGATTCATTTCCAGAAGAAAACATGGACATTTTTGAGTTTGAAAAGTCAAAACTTCAAAACTATCTTACAAGTAACTTTTCAGCAAGTTATAGGAGCTTCTTTAGGTAAATTATTGTTTTAATATTAATAAAAACGTTCTTGTTCCACATGCAGATTTTATTTATGACATTTTTCTCATAAGTAAAAAAACCTGCTAAAGAAACTAGTCATTTTTCATCAAAATTAAATAATTATTTACTGAAATCAAGCTGCTGTTTCTTCTTGAAAAGGTTCTTGTAATTTAGTTTTGTCTTATTTACTAAGATATTTGCTCTGGAAACAAAATTTTAAAATTCTTGGTATGATTTTTGCAGTGTAATATTTACTTTTAAAGCCTGAAAACAAAAACAGCAACGTCACGACTCAAAAGCAGCTGCTTCTGCACGGAGACATTCCTGTCCTATGAAGCCGTTGCTGTCTAGTTTATCGTCCTCTGTGGATGTCTTAGTTTTATTTTTATTTTATTTTTTTATCCACGCTGCAGTAGCAGCTCATGTTTAGTTGTCAGGTTTTAGAAAAATTCCTTCAGAGAGAAACAAACCGTTTCCCCTCCCGTCCCTCTTACAGCTCACTGAACTGAGTGAAATGTCTTTCCGACTAAATTATTTTATTTTATTTTTTTGGCACGGCTGGAAAGTTGCCATGGAGACAGAAATCCCCCCTCACCCCACCCTCTCATTTTTCTCTTAGTCTTTAAAGCCAACTGGTGGGATGCCACATATATTTAAATATATTCATATATATATGTGTGTGTGGTCTGTTGCTGCCCATTATGGATGCTTTATAAACAGAGCCATCCTCCACAGCTATCTCCAGGTTTCCCCATGCATTCCTCCTCTCCTCTTCCTCCTCCTCTGCCGCCTCCTCGCCCTCGTCATCCTCTTTTCATTTGTTTAATCCTCTCCTACTCCTCCTTCTCCGTCATTTCCCCGCTCATCGTGATCGCCCCTCTCTGCTTGCAAATTGCTCCTGCGCGGCTCTTCGCTCCGGTGGCAGCGACACGTCGGATAATAAAAGTGATTAAAAGGAAACAAAACAGGGAGAACAGAAGTTAGAGAGCGCACGCTGCAAAAACACAATCTTACAAACTGTTTCTGGTGTTTATCTGCTAATACATGGGAAATAAATCAAAAGTAACTTATAAGCAGTGACAGTTTTTCATACAGGCAGTCTCCCAGGGCAGCAGAAAATGGAGTGTGTCCAAAAACTAAAATAAACCGCAAATACTCGTAAAAATATGATAGGACAACCACTGCTCACAAGTAGCTTTTCAGCAAGATTAATAATAATAATGAATAATTTCTTAATATTGAAGTTGAACTAGTAACTTTTTAAAAAAAAAATCACTATCAAGGAATATTAGTTTTTTTGTAGTTAATTAGTTTTAAACAAAAGCTGAATAAAAGACGCTTTTCACCAGATTTATTCTTAGTTTCTACCTGTAATCTCTGACTTTAACTTTCCCTGCTCTCATTACTGCCTCCATTCTGTTAAACACAGATGTATCCATGTATCCATGGAAATATGAGGTTCTTGGCTGGAAGATGATAAAGCAGCATTTGTACGGAGCTCTGGCAGTGCCAAAAAAACGTGGTGGCTGCATCAATAATTACATAGCTAATGTGGATCTTTGGTTTAAAAAACTTTAGATCTTTTTTAATAATATTTCTGAAAGATTTATACCCTGCATGATGCAAAAACCAAAAATCTGGTAATGAACAAAAAACAAATCCAAATTATTTTGTTTCATCCTCTTTTTTTCTGAAACTAGCAGCTTCTGTGATACTTAACTTCTGATGGAGTTTCCCACCTGTTAGCTTTATTTTGATACAGAGATTATTGAAAGAGAGAAATTGATTAGATTTAGGTATGGTATTTCAAACACACATTTCAGAAAACCTTGTCGGTTTAACATCAAAAAGCATACGTCGATAAAAAATAAGCTCTTATAACTTGCTTAAAGTAAGTAACTTGTCCTTTTTTAAGTGTTCTAAGATATTTACACTAGAAGCTAGACTTGGTAAGATTTTGTGTTTTTGCAGTGTTCAAACATGACAAGGTCATAAATGAATAGAAAGTATTAAATAAAACAAACTAACTTACAAGAAACATTTCAACAAGATATGGGAGCTTGTTTCTAAAAAGTTATATAAAAATGAACAAATTTCACTGGTATATTATTTCAATTGTAAGATATTATTCCCCATAAGTGAAATAATCACCAATATTAAGGAATCATTGACGTAAAACAAGTTCCTATGTCTTGCTGAATATTTATTTTTCTTATTTTAAGTGCACTAAAATATTTTAACTGGAAACTAGACTTGGTAAGATTTTGTTTTTGCAGTGTTCAAACATGACAAGTTCAGAAATGAATAGAAAATAATATGAAATAAGAAAACTAATAAAATATAGAGTTGAACAAATTTCACTGGCATATTATTTCATTTATTATAAGACATTATTTCCCAGGTAATAAGTTAAATAATCGGTTCATTTTTCACCAATATTAATGAATTATTGACTTAAAACAAGCTCCTGTAGTTATTTTAATCCAGTGAAGTAAAACATTTGCTCTGGAAACTGGAGTGAAAACACTTGGTGAGATTTTGTGTTTTTGCAGTGCAGTGGCAGGAGCGAGTGCTGGCGCTGTATTTCGGGCCTCGATGAAGAATTTATGACAAAGTGGCTGAATAATTTCAGGACTTAATGCACAGCGGAGAGTCTGAGAGCTTTTCTGCAGGTGGAGCATGTTAATCCTAATACTCCAGTCAATTACAGAGGGTAAAAAACCTGATATCCCCCCAGCTTTACATTTGATACTCTGCCTGGAGCAGCGCGGCAACAGTTAGAAGAAGAAGCCAGAAACACCAGAGCGGATGATACAGATCCTTTATTTCCATTATTGTTGCTTCAGCCACGCCGTTACTTACACATTCACCAACATCCTGTGACCTGTCCGGACTGAAACAATCGCCCTCAATCTCACCAACAACCAATAAAAAAGTAAACTTCTTGAATAAATTATATATATAAAAAACAACTGTAAACTGACAGAAAGGAAACAGAACACTGATAAACACAGCATCAACGTCATTTTCATCGTTGTTGTAGTTTTTTTGACAACAGAGATTAAACTACTAGGTCTCCATTTAGTCGTCATTAGTAGTATTAGTATCAAGTTCATTGTCAAATTTTTGCTTAAAGCATCTCTTATAGAATTTTTCATTGCATCAAGTTGACATCATTCGTGTTAATATAAGCATGCAAACATGTTTCCCCATGACCATTCGGGACTGGCACGAACAAGAGAAGACGGCAGGAGAGAGGGCAAACGATAAGAAACATGACAAGATGGAGGGCTGGGGAAAAAACCAATAAAAACAAGCAGGTGGAATGAAAAGGAGAAGAAGAAGGGAGCCGAAGGGAAAGAGAAGGAGGAGAATTATTATGGAGCTCCAATGAATCAATATCACCTTCAACGAGCTGATTGATCATCTCCTGACTGGAGAAACACGGAGAACAGAGAGCGAGTGACCTGATTTCCTTCATCCGGATGTAAAGAGAAAGAAAGTAGATCCCCCCTCTGGAGAACACGGCGTGTTTGTGCGGGAGCGGATTAGAGAGTAGTGGCAACAATACGCCGAGCGTTACTGTTCTGCTCAACTTCAGTCGCATTAGCAGTGACAGGCGTGGTTTTAGAACTCGGCTGATTTATAAGTGCTGGTTTTTTCCTCCCTCCATGTCGGCTTTGTTTCAGGGGGTTCCAGACTCGTACGGGAGCCCATAACTGCCACACTGGGTTTCTAAAATATTTGTGTCAGCAGTGGGAAATGTGAACTTTGAATTTTATCATGATAATTTGAATGTTTGACAGAGATTAATGAAAATAAATTCATCATTCAGATTTGAAACCCAATTTATTATGGGTTTCACAATGGTTGACTTTTTAACTCAGTTACTTTGAAACTCAAATTTAAAAAAATAATTTCAGTTTAAACTAATTTCTTTCATTTTATTTACTTTTAAAAAAAATGTGATTTCAGAACCAAAGTATGACTTGACATCTCATGATAATGTTAATATATAATTGCTTTACTCAAAATTATGACACAGTTTTGTAACATTACTTTTGTAATCATAATTTTGAGTGTTTGTTTTTGAAAGACATTAAAAAAATATATCTTTGAATCTCATAAACATTACATTCACAATTTTGATCCAATTTTCCTTGGAAATATATATATATTTTTTTAAAGAAAATGTATTTTTTATAAAAGTAAACTAATTTTATAGAATTTTAATTTTATCTAATTGTTGACATCTTTTTTACTTTTATGATTTGAATTGATATTTCTGAATTTTATGAAGCTACTACTTTAAAAACTGAACATTTTTGTCACATAATAGGACTTCTTAATTTATTTTCATAAATATTGAAATTTAAATTGCACAAAAAAATATTTTTAAACTCTTTTCAATGTAATTATAACCTTCAAACTCACAATTTTGATATTTTATTTCCTAAATATGCCTTCGATATAAACTAAATGATTCCTTCGAGTGCCATTATTATAACTTTTTAACTCCAGATAATGGCATGCAATGTGCCAGTCTAAAATAGGCAGGAATGGGATTCCGTACTTTCAGTTATCAGCCTGTAAAACAGCAGTTTTTTAATTTTTTTAAAGTTGTTGTGTTCCTTTGAATAATTATAAGCAAAATACACCAGCACTTCACCACTTTCGATCCCATCTGAGTTTTTCACGCCAACATTCAGCACATAAATTAGTGAAAGAAGAACACGATTAACACGGTTACTTACATCAGGCAAAAGGGTTCGCGAGGAGAGGAGGGCTCACTGGTGACTGGCAGCAGTTATCAGAGACAACATAGACAATAAAAACTAACGTCTGTCAAAGACGGTGCTTCCCCACCTATAGTGCAATGAGGCACGAGTAGAACACACACACACACACACACACACACACACACTCTAGTTTCTCACACTCTTTAGAGACAAAACGAGACAAAGTTTGGCTCTTAAGCAAACTTCTCAGTGCAGACGCCTGAATTTTAGGAGTGGAGACAGAAAAGGGAACGACGGTGAGCACAGATACATGTCAAACACACACATACACACAAGTACAAAACAAACACGCCCACAAACACTGAAACACACACTGATAAAAGCAACACAGAAGTGTGTGTCCTTCTATAGTCCTGTCAGAGACATGATATGGACAACAATTTGATCTGTTGAAGCGTAACAATGACTTTTTCTTTTCTTTTTTCTCTTTTCTTCGACTGAGAAAGCAAAAACTTTAAGTCCTGGAATGGTAGAAAAACAACCGAGTGGTGATCCAAACAGTCCAACCCCGATCCTGGAAACCCGTAAAAGTCTGGCGAGAAAGTTCCCCTCCTGTTGAGACTTTTGGACGATTTAAAAAAAAAAGACAAAGAGGGACACGTTTCAAGGTTGCGCAACATGCTGAGGCCGACGAGTCCGTCCTCATTTTTCCGTTCATCTGACATCAATAGGAGCTCGACGTCTTCCCTCAAACCGCCAAATGGATGCAAAACGGATGGTTTGAGTTTTTTTGTTCCTCCTCCTGAAGCTGAACTTTCTCTCCATAGTCTGTACAAGTGCATGAAGCTTTGGTCCTGGTTGAAACGACCACTCGATGATGGCTTTCTTTTTCTTATTTTTTTGTCTAGAATGAACTACAACACATCAGTGACGTGCGGTGAGGCTCACGACCGGCGAGGCACGGACTTCACCGGAGTCCAAAATCCAATATGGACTCCTCGCATGTCGTTGTTTACATCCGGAAATAGCTGGAGAGCAAAAGATGATTCCTTCTGCCGCGGTAGAACGGTTAACTAAACCTGGAGATTTAGTTGATCGTTATCAGTTTAGTGCAGTGCGTCACAGCAAAGGGAAAAATAACGGAGAAAATCCGTTGAAGAACAATTGCAAACTACTTTTTTCTCGCTCTATTTGTCGACTACACTCAACGCAGGCTCGTTGCCATAGCAACTGACAACAACGCCACTTTGTTTCAGGATTCAGCATCAAAAAACACCTAAACACTTTCCACACAAAGAACAGAACATCCAGTTCGTCACAGTATTTTGTTGTTAGACTTTATGTTTGTTTTGCGATTATTAATAAGTGATCGCCGTGGTAGGTTAGCTACCGCAGCTATCAGCTAAGCTAACACTGTGGTGGTAGATTAGTTAATTTAAACACCTGCTCGACTGATGATCTGTCAGAGTTGCTGTTGAGATCACCTTTTTAATTTTTTTAACTGAACTGAAACACAGAATTCTACAGCACATGAACATGTTACATTTATCATAGTCAAGCTAGCATATAACAGAACTACTTCCTTTTCCCTCAGTTCCATATGTTTGGGACTAAATGTGTCCCAAACATATGGTGGAAAGCCAACATGTGCAATTAAACAAGTAAACTGGCGATACAGCGCCCCCAGAGGTGAGGCACAGCACTACACTGCCTCGCACCGGGCTTCTTTAAAGCATTTCAACAGGCAATGCAGCGGAAATTCAGTGAATTTGACCATGAAAATGTTGAAATGACCAATAAAAAAAACAATTTATAGAAAATTAAAATGGATAGTTTGATTTTACCTCTTATTTTTACTCATACAGGTGAAGCACTGCCTCACCTGCCTCTCCTAATCGCACGTCACTGCTACACATATCCAAAGAGCACATGAACTACACACATACTACAAACTCTGTGTATCCGTGTGTGTGTGTGTGTATGACAGAGATCGAGAGAGAGGAAAGTGTGTGCGCTTCTTGCTAGGTCCCAGATTTACACCTGACTTTGTTCCTGTCTGCATGTGTTTGTAGTCTGATGTTCACACTGCAGCTCAGGACGGGTGAAGCTCCGCCCCCTCCCCTCCAGCTCGGCAGACAGCGCAGAAGTCAGAGTATTCATTAGCAGGAGCAAAACGGCACTAGCAGCTGGACACTGGCAGCGTCTCCGCGTCTCTCTTGTCTTTGATGGAGAGAATTATTCACAGATGAGAGGAGAAGAAAACAAGAGAGAAAATAAAAAAAAAGGAAAATCTGGAGCTGTAGAGATGATAATGACCTGAGGAAGGAGAGAAGAGGTGGATTAAGCACGCGTGAGACAGAGGGAGACAGGATAATATATAAACAGCATGGAGTTTCTGCAAGTCAGGCAGGAGGAGGAGGAGAAGCATTACATAACCCGTAACATCTAGATTATACAGATGATGCACTCCAAAAACAAATGTAACCATGTTTCTTCTGTAAATGTCTTAATAGACCTGAAATAAGACTAACTTGCAAGTTACTTTTCAGCAGAAAATAGGAGATTATTGAAGTAAATAATTCCTTAATATTGAAGAAAAAGTCCTTGTTCCACTGGCAGATAATTTCTGCGACAAAATATTAGGACTGTACCAAGAAAAAATACTATTATAAAGTATATTGAGAATAAATGATAATATTCCAAGATAAATTTGTACAAGAATAAATTGAAATAATGAGTATAGAATTGTAAGAAAATGAGAAAGTCATATTTCAGGAATACAGTCAAAATAATGAGATTAATGTACTAAGATTATGAGAATAAAGTAATATTATGACTTTATTCTCATATTATTTAGGATTTATTCTGTATTGTCTTTACTCCTTTGCATTGTCCTCATCCTTTGTTTTATATTTCACTCATAATAAATCTCTTGTTATGAGTGAAATAATCTTTCAGTGTGACAAGTATTTTTTAATCATTAAAAAATTACTTAAAACAAGTTTCTTTATCTTCCTGAAATGTTTGTTTTGTCTTATTTCAAATGTACTAAGATTTTTGCACGATAAACCACAGAAAATACAACTTGGTAATATTTTGTGTTTTTGCAGAGTTGAGCCTTTGAGCTGCAACATCTGACGGCTTCACAGCCTCTGCCTTATCGCACCCTCACAGTTCAGCCATGCTTTTTAAGACCCGACTCGATGCCCCCGTGTTAATTGGACCAGAGAGCATCTGCCACACAGCGGTGGACGTGTGCTGGAATTAAAAAGTCAGAGTCCAAGAGAGCTAATGCTATTTGTGGAATGCTCCGAGCCAATAAACACATGAGAGACTCACCGTTTCAATCAGAGTGGGGGCTGTCCACCACAATATGCGGCTTTGGGGTAGTGGCACTTTTTGATACGAATGTACCAATTGCTTTTTCCTGTAAGGGAAAAAACTCTCCTGTTAATATTTTACCATAAAACACATATAGATATATATAGATAGATAGATCTATATCTATCTACATCTATGTATAGATATATAGATGCACATATCTATAGATTGATATGTAAATATATATAATCTTTTACATAACATGGTTCAAAGGTTTTGTTTATAAAAAATAAAATTGATTCCATATTTAAACTTGAGCAATCATAATACACTTTTTATCACCTTAATATCTATATTAGTTGATCAGAATTAACATATTACAAATCTTAACACAATTAATTGCTTCTGGTGGGTTTTTTTCCCCCATGCGGAACCTTTGTATGCGTTTCTGGTACGTCCGTAAATCTGACGCACAAGCAGCTCAGACAACAGCGACAGACGAAGCTGCTTCTCTTGACCGGTTCGGGATTAATTTCGGGCCCAAAAACGATCTGATTGGACACTGGAGAAAACTATTACTTTGGGCAAGTCTTGCTAAAAGGAGTTAGCCTGTTAGCGAAGGTATTGTAGCCTAACATAGCATCTCAATACTTAGCATGTGGGGCTAGCATAAGTTCCGATGCTAAGCGCATTTCTAAAGCCGTTCCGACCGACTTGGTTGGATGATCACAGGTTAAAAACAATAAATATCTGTTGTTGAGCTCAGATGTCTTTTTAAAATAATTTAATAGCAAAAAGGGTTTTCTAATTGAAAATGTTGGCTCACTTTGTCCAGATACAATTTTTAAGCAAATTTCCCCTTTATGATGAATATATTCTAGAAATTAATTAGAAACCCTGCAATTAACTTGATTAAAAACTTTAATCAAGTCCAATCACTAATTAATCATTATAATTTTCTAAATTGACCTTTTAGCCCACATACTCTTTCAAACTCAAAATTGAAACCAAATCTTATATTTATGATTTTTACTTTCATAATTGTGACTTTTAAACCCGTCTTCACATTTTATTTACTTTTCATAATATGACTTTCAGACTAAACATATAAAACAACTTTAAATCTCAATAATGATTTGTCTAATATTAAGAATTTTTGTTAATTCAAAAATATTAATTAATAGAAACTGATATTTTAAAAAATAATATTTCAAATCTCATGAATTAGTTAGAGTTTGTCTCATAATTAGGACATTTTATGCAATATTTCTACTCAAGAGAACAGAAAATTAACAAACTACTAATCTACCTACAGATTTTCCAACACTAAATAAATGTTGTCAAATTAAAGGCTGAATTTTTAAACATTTTCCAGTCACGCCTCTTCAGTAACAGATGAATCAACCAGGGTCTGTACCTCAACGAGCTGATGCCAGTGCTCTATCGGTTTCCGAGGGTTTGCCAACATGGCCGCCCAGTGTTCCCTCCCGGGACCGTCAGCCTCGCTGCCCACTCGACACATGCCTATGACCTCGTTATGACCGATGCTGACAGCGAGAGGAGACAAGAAAGGACAAGGAGAGTTTCACAAAAATGAAGGGAAGCTCATGAAGGAGACCTATTATGTAAAATTCACATTTTGAACATTTTTGTATTTCCACATGAGTATAAAAACAGTCCAAGTACTCAAAATGACAACCACTGAGCTGTTTCTTGTCATTAAATTTATGTTTTCTTAGTATCTGGAAAATCAGCCATTTGAAAAACCTTTGAGGATTTAAAAATGAAACCCGGAACTGGAGGTTTTATTAATTTACTGCAGTGCGCCGCAGCAACAGGAACAATAAGGCAGAAAAACTGTTGAAGAGCAACTCTAAACCGCTCATATCCTTTGTTTTTCTTGCTGTGTGTGTCTGTCATGCTACATGAAGACACGTTGCCATAGCAACTGACTGACAACAGCTCCACGAGAACATGAGGACTGAATGGCAAAAAACACGAAGACAGCAGATAACTTGGATTTAAAGTGAAAGGACCCTGTTTTGAAAAGAGATCAAAATCCTTTCAGAGTGTAGATCGTCGACGTCTCGTAAACTGTTCAAGGAATCGTAATCGGTCCTCTAAGCTTTGGAGAAAAGATTGACAGGTTGGGAAGGACACCTATACGGAGGCCAAATGCTGCGTCTACACAGCATAACAGGGAGGAGGTGCAATTATACACAAACACTTAAAGCAGCCAAGTGACGCTGCAAGCAACTGTGAGATAAATATTGGCAGGGCTGCGCGTCTTCCTTCCCTATTAGCATAAATCATGCTTATTCATGGGGCACCCATCTATGTAAAAAAGGGATCATTCAGCAGGAGGGGGGCGTCTTGCAGGAGGCCCCTCGTGTTCGACAGCGGGCCCCAAAATCAAACATGCCGCATGCACAAAGACGTTTGACAAACAGCTGCTTCCCAGTAACGATCAGCCTGTTGTTGAAGCGCCCGGAGCGAGCGGCGACTGAACAGCGCCTCACCAATCATAATCCATCACTGCTATGATGATGGAGACGCTCTCGATGTTTTCATTGGGAATGTCAAACACCAGCGCCTCGTTGTATGTGGGATTCAGCGTGTTCTTCTTGATGGAGGTCTTCCTCTTTTTTAGCCGCCGCCCGTCGCATATCAGGGACGCCTTCACGTACGGGTCTGGAGAGAAAAACTGGAATTAGTAGTAGAAGAAGAAGACACGCAGACAGGATGGCAGCACGGAGTGCGAGATAAGAGGTCGCGCGTATCTGCATCTGTCACACATGAAAGCTGGTGAGAATCGAGTCGCCGAGGCAAAGCTGGATTAGCAACAGAAAGGGAGGGGAGAAGCAGAACAGGTCGGATCCCTTCGCTCAGTGACAGCAGCTGGGAATAATCACACGCATCCGAGTTCCTCTACTGCGTGTCGGTATCTTCTGATGCTCTTAAATCACGCCGAGATCAATGGGGCAATAATAACAGCATGCAGGCGTAATCTGTTGGTGTGTGCAACAAAAAAGAAAAATAGCTTCCATCTCATGCATTATTTAGTTTCTAATCCTTATTACACCATTTGTTGCCTTTCTCCAGACATGGTTTCACATTGTACAGCATTAAGCAAAACTGGCAACAACATGAGGGTTTAAATTTGGTGGCTTGCAAAAGTATTCATACCCTTTGATTTTCTCTTGTTACAATTATAACCTTCAATTTGATTTTGATTTTATATTGGATATTACATTTCTGTAAGTAGATTTGGATTTAAAAGTTGTAGTTTTATCCTAATTTTGTCTTGAAATGTGTTCTGGGGACCATAAAAATTTTTTTGGGGACCATAAAAATTTTTTTTTTAAATCAGTCCAGGCTTTGGAAATGGCCCTCGGGCCACACTTTGAACACCCTTGGCTTAATCAACTTTTAAGTGATTTAGTGTGAATCTGTCCCATATCGACTCAGATTCCTTTTCGGCATCTTAACCTTTTCCACCCTGAATAATTAGGACCAGAGTAGATAGAAAAACTCTACAATTTTCTAGAATACAAGGAAATTTCTGAGCTCAAAAGGTCAAAAATTAGTTAGAAAAAAACCTCAAACTCAGATAGTAGTCTCAGGAATTTTCAACAATAAACTAGGAAATTTCAGAATTTGAAAAGTCAAAAATGTTTGACTTTTTTTCCAACAGTCAAAATTTTAAAAAAATTAAACTTAGAAAAATTCCAGCAGTCAAAAATTTTTGACTTTTGAATCTCAAGTTTTTTTTCTAGAAAATTTCAGAGATGAATCAAAAAACTGAGTTTTTGGTGGACATTTACTCTTTGACATCATTTACAGTTGCCCTAACAAGACGCTGCACTGCCCGCCTTTTATCCAAAGGGATTCTTCATTTCTTCAATAAATCCATCTAATCTGGACTTTTTAAAGTCCAGATTATTCAGCTGTTTTCTGTAAAGGATGGGCAGAAATGTTATCCGCTCAATGTGCAAACTTTGATGAAACAATTCCCCCTACTGGCTTGAAGCTGTTACTACAGCATATCTACTCAGTGGGGCTGAACACAAATGCAAGCCACACTTTTAAGATTTCCACTTGTAAAAGAAAATAAATACTTAAAATATTCCTTTCACTTTGTAATCCTGTACAACTTTCCTTTATGTATAAATATATTTCCAACCAAATTTAAGAAGAATGGTAGAAAACAGTGGGAGTTTGCTATAGACTTAATGACTGATGTCTAAATGCAATTGTAATTGAATTAGTTTATTAAAATCTGATGAGGCTCCAAATGCTTTTAAATTACCACTTTATGGAGAAAGTGTTTTACAAAAGCAGGAGTTTCAGAGGAAACCCCTTCCTGTAAATGTGTTGATGATCTCATGATGTGCGATTTGTTCACCTGAGAAACCCGTCAGGTCCATGGCTTTGAGGTTGGTGGCCTTGATGATTGTAGCGGTGAGTCTGCCTGCGGTGGGCAGGTAACACAGCGAGAAATTAAGCTCCCCGAGATCAGCCTTCTCCTGCAGACAGACACACGGACAGGGATCAGAAAGCAGGCGGAGACGCTCTGGTCCGAGCTGCAAAACAACACCACCAGACAGACACACAGGCCTCACTCTGAACACAGATCCCTGGGATTCGGCTAACATGCAAGTCGATTGATCTAATTGACTGATTTTTATGAGCAGACATTTTCTGAAAAAGAATAGATTTGTATGAGGCTAAGATCAAAAATAAGAAAAACAGTATTTAGAGAATAAGCCAGTATTTTGAAAATTAAGTCAAAATAATACCAGAAAAAAGTCGTAATATTCTCAGAATAAAGTTGTGATATGACGTCCATTTCTCTTTCCTGTTCTGCGATACGGCCGCCATCTTTGTTTCTGTATCAACTGGCTTTGCTTAACGATAACCTGGGTTGCCCTCTGCTGGTTGGAGGAAAAATTACAACACTAAGGCATAAGCAGAAGTCATTAGTTTTTATTATAGTTATGTAGTTTATTTATAGTAGTTGTTATTAGTCAAACAATTAGAATTCATTTCAATCTAATAACTTATTAATTGACAATCAATTGTAAGGTTTGTCTTTTTTATCTTCCCTGCCTTTTTCCTTCAAAATCGCTGCTATTCAGGTCGGACTCATCAACACTTCCCCAAGTGAAGCACTGATATACACTGATGCTTTAAACTTATTTAATAAGTTAGACCCTGGTGCCAACATTTTAAAGCTCTGCTCCATCTAATTTGCTAATAGCCCTCCATGAATATTTCATATAAAACAAGTTGGACGTAAACCAATATAAAGTTTGGATTCTGCCAGTAATCTATACAGACTCTCTTAAGATGATTTTTCACACCGCCAGACTTTGGATCAGTCTATCCTGCAGGCAGACTGTTTTCCATATGGACCGCTGCAGAAACCCGACTGGATTTACTGTCGAAATCCGAGCATGTCACCGTTCCGACTGGATCCAGAACCATCCAGCTGAATCAGAGGAACAGGAAGCAGATCGCAGGTCCAGTTAAAGCCTCTGTGTCTTTATGCTGGGAGAGAAATGGCGACTTGTTTGCCTTACATAAATATATCGAGGTTTAGTCTGTTGAACTATTGATCTCAGCTGGCTGCAAGCGAATCTAATATTTTGAAAATGACTTTCCTGAATGAGGGTTTTAGAATAGAAATGCAAATGATGTGGATTTCTAACTCAAAAGAAATAATATAAAACAAACAGCTGAATCAGCATATTTACTGCAGCGGCTGCTGTTTATCAAAGTATTTAAATTACATCAAGTTGTCAATAAAGTTTAAATTATTTCAGTGCAGATTCAAAACGTAGCTCATCTCCAAGCAACCAACCATAATGCGACGGTGGATAAAACAGTTTCCACAGCACATATTAATACATATTAAGGTATATTTGGTGTCTGAAGGATTAAAATAGACAGTCATTAGGATTTTTAGAGAGGGTTTCAAGTATTTGCTGGTTTAACTATTCGCAGGGGGATGTAAATAATCTAATATGAGATAAACCACTGTGGAGCCGTACGTCATTTATATTATTTCAGGTTATTGGTTATCTGCTGATTTTACTCCAACAAAAGTCAGACTATTCGCTTCAGGAAGCCAGTCGTCACTTAATGGCAGCGACTTGCTTCAGCGCCTCTAGAGGCACAAAGGAGAATTACAAAAACAAACAGTTGCACATAAAAGTGTCTCCTTCAGGACTGAAAAATGTTTAATCAAATCAAAACGTCTTAGAAAATTTAACTGATCAGACTTAATAAAGTCCTACTTTTCCCATTTGCTTGCTTTTGAAGGCTAAATAATTTTCAAAAACAAAATCTTTTAAAATAAAAAAGTTTTAGCCTGTTAAAATAAAATTTTAAACATATTTTATTTAGCTGCTTTCCAGGTATCCATACATGTTATTTATTAAACATGACTGAGACAAAACAGATCCAGCCATACTGATACAAGAAAAAAGACTTTCCAAAAACAAATCTCAGGCTGACGAAAGAAAAGTTCAGTTCAGCCTGAGATTATGTTGACCCAGCTCTGATGCCTTCAGCTGCACCAACATTTCGCCTGCCTGATGAAATGTCCACAAAATATCATTTTGAGCAGCAGGAGGATGTGAGCAGATTATATAACACAGCAAAGTTTTACAATTTTATGAATTTTCAGTTTTTATTTAATTGCCACTGTTGGATTATGGGACAAATAAGCAACAGTTTTATCTATAGAAAATGCTAATTATGGCGATTTCAGCAGATTTTTATCTGTCATACTATTCAGGTTGATTCATCCATTCATCACAAAAAACACAAACATAAAATGGGAGAAGCCACAAGAAGAGGGAAATTCTGCATGAACTAGTTTCACCACTTTACCGTTAAGATTTACACAGTGAGCTAAATCAGGTTTGAGCCTTCAGAGACGTATAAAGACAATTACAAAGTTGGTCTTCAATTATCTGAAGAACATTTCCAGGAGTAAAGCACTGATGTTTCAGCAATATCAAAAGAAACTCTTTTACGTAGTTATGTTTAGTTGCATTAATTAATGCAACAGTCTTCACAGGTCTGCCTAGAAAATCCATCCTCCAACTGCAGCTAATCCAGAATGCTTCTGCTGTCATAAAACCAGGAAGGCACAGCAGATCCCCACAGGCCTAAACTCCTTACACTGCTCTCTGTGAAAATATAGCATCTCTCTTTCAGCAAAGCCTTTTTCTAACTGAACTGAAACACATCCAATTCCACAGCACGTCTACTTGCTAGGTTTTTAAAGTCGAGCTAGCATAGCTACTTTCATCTCCCTTTCTGTTTTTTCTTAATGAAAACATTTCTTGACCTTTCATCTTGTTGTTGTAGCAGCGTTCACAATTGACAAGTAGCAAAGCACCATTTCACTTTTTTTACACGTACATTTCAGATTTAGCTTGTTATATTGATAACAGCTAAAACCAATGGTAGTCTTCGTTAGCGCCCATGACGTCACCCTACAGCATGTTTATGAAAATAAACTGACTAACCAACACAACCTTCGAATCACGCGGACTCTGAGCGTTTCTCGGTTGGTGTCTTACCGCCGTTCCCTCCACGATGTCCCTCCAGATGGGTTTGTCCCCGCTGCCCTCGCTGAAGTCCAGCAGGTTGTCCACCACCACTTGACCTATCAGGTCGTGTCTGGAGAAGCGGTCGAAGTCGTACACAGAGAAATGCAGCTTCCTGGAATGTAGCTCGTTCAGCGGCACGCCGAACTGGAACGTCTCATTGAACACTGGGTTTAAGGTCTTTCTGTGGACCTGAGAGACACATGGGCAGATTTAGAAAACATCCACTGACCATTTAATAATCTGAAAAGACACAATTTAAAATCTGTATTTCTCCAGAGAAAATAATTATTCCTCAGTGGAAAGGTTTCCCAGCAGTGGACGCCTCAGCAAAGTCATCCCAAAGATCAGACCGAGCGACATCTACAGGTCAATCTTAAATGTTTTTGACTGGACATGTAGAAAAAAAAGCACTGAAGGAGAAAGAGCAAAGCTGCAGCTTTAGGAAATTAAAAAACTTGGAACAGTAAAGATGTCTGATGGCAGCCATGTTGGAAGGAAAACCCCAAACATTTCATACACACTATCTGTTCAATTGTTTAAATGATGCCCTTTGAATACTTTTTACCTTCCTTCTTTGAAAACTTTCATGTTTTTGGACTCAATTTTGATTTATGTTGTTCTGTTTGCCTTAAAAATCGCATTTGGCCAATTTAAACAGGATTTATTGGTATAATTAGACCAGATTGTTGGGAGAAGGGAGCATTTTTATTGAGATCTTTAAAAAATGAGCCACAAAATAGGGTACATATAATAACTATTTAAATAAAAGTTTAATTGGTTCAATACTTTTAACCACCTGCTAGTAATAATTTTACTGCCCTCAGCAATTATGAAGTGGACACAGAGTAAGTAGAAAGAGACGTATTCAGACCCTCCTACTCTTATTCGTCAATAATTGCCTCTGGCCAGGAGTCCAGACGAATGCCGGGTTCATGCTGCATAATTACACATTGTATGGCATCAGCCCTATTATTAAACAATCATTTTGACATTTGAGTCTTTCCATCGATTACTTTGTTTCAGTTACAGAAGCTCAAAGACGGTGCATCTGAAATCCTCAAAACAGATTTCAGATGATCCTCACAGATTGTACCTTCAGATAAAACAGAAAAAATAAAACATTTCCCCCGGATTTATGTCTTTGGAAACACGCCGTTTTCACTCCCACTGCTGTGATGTTTGATTTAAATATCCAACAGGTGTTTGCTTTGTCCTTTTCTCTCGCCGTGCCTGTGGCAGAACACAAACCTCTCCTCTTATTTCATCCAAAACATTTTGAAAATGTGAGCAGCATCAGTTTCTGTAAACCTGTTGAGAATTTGACTGAATCACAAGAGAAACAAAACTCCATCACTGGTGAAAATTACACATTTCTCTACATTCTGCTTCTCCGTTTCTCAAAATGTTGCTTTAGTTTTAGTTTAGGTTGCTTTTGTACCACAACAAACGTAACGTTTGTTACTGGTTTCTGAAACTGGTGACTTTAGGTTGTTTTTATGACCTTTTGTCTTGGAGTATTGATCTGCATTTTTGCTTAAATGTGCCATAAAAATAAATTTGACTGATTGATAATGAAAAAATAATAACACATAAATAAAAGTAAGACACTACCCCCTCTCAAAGACCAATAAACTTTAAATTCCAGCTAACATTTAACACTGGAAATGGAAGAGATTGTAAATATTCAAAAGAAATAAACAAAACAACAAATTAAATGGATAATGAAGTCAATGTTATTCTTCAAAAAGAGAATCAAGTTGAGATCAAAGCGCCAGACTTTGGTATAAATAGAGACATGAGAAATAAAAACAATTATGGAAATTAATTTATTTATTACTTATTGCGACAAACCTGCCAACAAACTACAGTTTGGAGATTTGTATTATAATATCTTGTTGGAAAATGACTGAAGTGAAATCTTGTTACGAGTCTCAGAATATGATATCTTCAGTATTTGTCATGGATTATTCCATTTAAATGAATAAATGGAATAAATTTAGACTTCGCATCGACTCATTCGTCAAGTTTAAGGACCTTTTTATGTCAGAATAATTCAGAAATGCAGCATAAGTGGCTTAGCGGACAGGAAAAGCAATCATTTGAAAATATGCAGGCCAATGCACTGAAAATGAACAAAAAAAGCAGCCAAAGTTCAGAGAAAACATTAAAAGACCCCCAGAGACCCTGAACTATTGATCAAAGATCATAAGAAATTCTGGCTGCTTGGCTGGAAAGGAGATAAAGAAAAGATGGATGAAAAGTGCATTTAAACCTTAACCCATAGCTTGACCTTATTCCTGTGCCGAAAGGATAAAAACGAATTTCTTTATTCCGTTTCGGAGAAAATGATCCCAAAAAAAAAAAAAATCCACTGAATTGAAGAAAGTAGTTTAAAGGGAAAGTTTTCATTTCTCTTTTTATATAACTGTGTTCAAAGCTTCTTCACCTTTTCCAGGTCAACTAAAAGCTCAAATGAGAAATAAGATTGCTGATTTCATTTGTAACATTTTCCTGCCTTCAAACTCCACCATTTCAATCAATCTGTTTATTTTTAAAGCATATTTCATCAACAAGGCAGTTATAAGTGCTTTATATCATAAAAACACAAAAAACTAAAATTTATCCAAAATGTTAATTAGTGTTTCATTAATTACGGTGCAAAAGCCACTCTTTTGAGTCTAGATTTAAAGAAACTCTGTGTTTTGCAATTTCTCTGAAGTTTGTTCCAAATTTGTGGTGCATAGAAGCTGCTGCTATTCCTATAAATCAGGGGTGTCAACATCCAGGCCTCCAGGGCCGGTGTCCTGCAACTTTTAGATGTGCGTCTGCTGCGCCACACCTGAACAGAATAATTAGGTCATTATCAAGGCTCTGGAGACCTGATCTACACAAGGAGGAGGTAATTAAGCCATTTCATTCCTGTGTTTTGTGCCTGTGGCACATCGAAAAACTGCAGGACGGCGGCCCTCGAGGACTGGAGTTTGACACCCCTGCTATAAATCATCAAAATTATCAAGTAAATCCTCACATTGGGATAGATTTGCTTGAAAAGCCTTTGGTGTAAATCTTGTCGAGGAGTAAACAGGGTTTATACTCACTGCCTGGCTGCGGTTGCTAGGTAACGGGCGGAGTTCCGTCGGGGTTGCTAGGTAACGGGCGGAGTTCCGCCGGGGTCGCTAGGTAACGGGCGGAGTTCCGCCGGGGTCGCTAGGTAACGGTTCTTCGCTGGGTGAGGCGCGGTGCCTTCGTGTTTTGTGACAGTCGGAAGGTTTTTGAAACGTCACGCTTTTGCAGACACCAAAAATAAATTAAAACGATTACTTTCCGCCAGAGCGCGTCTGCCAATCTGTTTTATTAGCGCCTGATGGTCGCTAAATGTGCGTCTGATGGCGAAGCGGCGGCTTTTAGAAACACAAACCCCTCCGAACATCTTTTTGTGAGCCGGTGTCACAATCAGCCGGCGGGGTGTGCGATGAAAGAGGTCCAAATATGAAAGGTGTAAAATTTCAATGCTAATGAGGGTGTGATTGAAATTAAACAATCAGACACACTTCAAACAAAAAAATGGGAGCCACATTATGTAAATTACTGAAGCATTCATGCTTTTCAAAGGCAGAGGGATCTTTTGTTGCACGTGAGAGACAGCAGAACAAAAGGCGAAATCAAGAGGGAGCTTCTTCTAACGGCTACAGCTTCATCTGCCATGTTAGCTTCTGCTTTTCACTCTGTCCCACTTCTGTGGCTGCTCCAGTCCTCTTCTGAAGTACTGCTGGTATTTATGGATGTAGCTTCACTTCCATATATCACATTTGTAAGTAGTTATGTTGAGTTTCTCCACAGAGGATAGCTTAGACGGGGGAGGTTGATTTTCCCCCTGTCTAAGAAAAGGAACATTTTCTGATACAGAACATCGTGAAATGTTCTCAAATATCACCTCAAGCCGGGTGGGAATTATATGACAGCTAATGAAGGTCTGACTTAATGTTTTTCCAAATATAAAAGCACTTCAATAAACTGTTTTCAGGTAATCAATTCTTGAACAGGTTAGGAGAGGCACATGGTTTATACACAAAATCATTTTTAGATAATGAGATTTTAGTCTGCTTGGTTCTGCCTCTTGTCAGTTTAAATCCAAATAAGCTGCTACTGGCCACATCCCCAACTCAACATTTACACTCGCATCAAAATGGCTGCAAACAGATGCGGAATTATACAGCCATAATTCTTTGAAAAGCAGAAGTGCAGCCTCCTGCACAACCAACAAGAATGCAGCAAGTGGTTTCTGGATAGTAGCAACAAAAGACCAAACCCTTGTCTTTTCCAGCAGCCATTGTAAACCAAATGTCTTGGAGTTACATTTGGGAGGTTTTTGAAACTCATCGTTTTCCAGACACCATAAAATATGAACTTATTACCAAAAAAAAATCAGATTTTTTAAGCTCAGAGTTGAGACCCAAAAATGTGCAAAATGTGAATTTTGCACAATAAACATATTTTAATGTCTGCCTTCTGTACAGATTACAATGAACCAACTATTCTGGTGCAAGGCAGCAGAAGCTGACTAAAAGCACATTGTACCGACACGGGGCCCCAAATCCTGTCCTCCAGAGATCCTGGAGTTTTAGAAGCATCACTTCTTCAATACATCTAATCAGGACGTCATTCAGCTCTGCAAAGGTAACAAGCTATTCATCTGATTCAGAGGTTCTGGAGAAGAGGTGCTTCAAAAAGCTGCAGGATAGCAGCTCTGGAGCACATCTACTGGAAATGGGTCCCATTCAGCTTCACAGTCCTTTCCTGGTGATTGGCACATAGGAAATGAAAAAGTCAGACGTTTTTCCAATCAGTAAACACATCTTACCTTTAAATCCACCCTTATCTTCAGGTTTGATGTTGTTACACAAGGAGCAAAACTCAAAAGTTTGTTAGCTACTTTTAGTATCAATGAGGTGCTAAAACTTAAAAGTAAAAGAAATTCTGTGGAGCCATATTTATCGTTCATTGGGCCTGAGCCAGGGAGAGATGGGCTTCTGCGAGTCTGCAACCTACGAGCAACGGAGTCAGGTTTACCAATTGGTATAACGGACGATGTGGGAGAGAAAGTTTTCTGATGCCGTTTATAGCAGAAGAAGAACTGAACAGAAATGTGGCATCAGATCTGTGGCTCAAAGCTGCTGGACGAACGAACACATTCTGAAGTGTCTAGATGTAATAAATCCACTAACCAGACAAGTTATGTCTGGTTAGTGGGGACATATTATGTAAAGTTCAATTTTCGCAAGTTTTGTTGTTTTGAGTCTCAATTGCTTCTAAAACCGACCAAAGTGCTTAAAAAGAAAACACACGCCCACCCGTGAGCGGCTGTTTTTGAATGAGCAGGTTCAAAAACACCCGAAATGTAACAACACATATCAACAGCCACTGCCTGTTGCCATAACCTGGCAACCCCAGCAGAGCTCTGCCCCATAACCTGGCAACCCCAGCAGAGTGCCAGTTGGTTTGGTCACCTGATTTTACTGCTGTGCAATGGCTGCTGGAACAGCAAAAAAGTGTTTTGTTGTTGACTTACCATCCAGAAACCACTTGCCACATTCTTATTGGTTGTGCAGGAGGCTCTACTTATGCCTTTCGAAGATGTACAGTGGTATAATTGCACATCTTTTTGCAGACGTTTCCACACGCCAGTGTAAGTGTTGAGTTGTGGGGCGTGGCTAGCAGCAGCTTATTTGGATATAAAGTGAGAAGATGCCCTAAAACAGAATGATTATGTGCAAAATATGTCGTGAACATGTTTTGTGTAGACCGTAAGCCGGTCCTAATCTGTTCAAGGAAACTTAATTGGTCAACTGTGACCACACAGTTGTGGCAACCTTAATTAAACCTTGCATCTTTATGAAATGCTGCATTGGAAAGTACTGTTATTTTTTTATTAATCTGTTGTGTTTGTTTTATAGTTGCAAAGGAAAAGCACCACTGGCCATTTGCTTTAAGCTGAATGTTATGAAGGTTGCCATTCACTCTTTGACTGTTTCCACAATACAATTAAATATTTCTGAAGGGAAAACCTCAAAGTAAATTCATTCAACATTTGTTTTTACTGTACCAGCAACAGAAAGCAGGTTTTAACCAAAGCAGGACACAATCTTTATATCAAATATAAACCAAAACCACAAATCAAGGGAACGTAACCCCTCCTATACATAATTTTTACCTCTTTCAGCAGGACGACTCGTCTTAGACTTTCTGTTCCCTCCATCTTTAGGCCTACAGTGTATTTTTTTATCCAAAGACAGATGGGACAGCTGTCATCTTATTTCAGAGGTTTTATTAATCCACTTTAGTTCAGATCTTTTGACACAGTCGGCTCTCAAACTGCTCCAGTTATACGTCGTTACTTGTGGTGTTATTGCAATATGGCATCCCGCAGGGCTCATTTCTAGGCCCTGCTTTTTGTTTTTGTGCATGCTGCCTCTAGTAGGTATAATATTCATTTATACCTGCAGATGATCTCAAATTGACTTTATTACCTTGTAAAAACCGACATTAAGTCATGATTGGAAACAATTTATTTTTAGTTTAAATGAAATATAGCAGATTATCTTCATTGAAACTGATTTTCTCAAATTTGTTCATTTCTTTAGGTCCAATAACTTACTGTTATAAAAAAGGAAAGGCTTACCTTCCCCAAGTACATATTTGGCCAAATGCAGTGAAAAGTTGTCCGTAACAACCTCAACAAAAACAGCCCAATCTGGCAACTCTGTTTCTGAAAAGCGAAACGTTAAACGGATCAAATCAATTTGATCTTGATCTGCTTTCGCTCACACTGCTCACACCAGACTGAAGACTCTTCAAACCCCAGGAAAATGTGCCAGTTATCTGTAGTTATCATCTGAAGCACATTATCCAGCATAAATTGTGCCTCAGACTTGATTAGATGGGATTACATTAGTGAAACTGTGTAATTCTCCATGGGTTGTTAGAACAGAATGAAACTGGTGGGAAAGTGTTTTCTTTTCGCAGGAATAACAGCCGATTTCCGACGAGTATGGAGGCGAGCGGGACGCACCTTCGTCTGGAATTTCTTCTTTCTGTCTGGCAGTAGGTAGATCTTCACGTACGGGTCGGAGAAGCCGTTGGCGTCCTTCGCTGGCAGGTCCAGAGCTTTCAGTATCTTAACCACCAACTGCTCCGTACTGAGACAAGACAAAAACAGAACCGAATTATCCGTAAAATAAGACATGAAGTCAGGGCTTGCACAACAAACACGCCGAGACTCAGACGGGATTAGCCCACACACAAACACTGAAACACCTGTGCTGAACTCGTGCACACAAATTGGAGTGGGAGTGTTGAGAGTCTCTGGAGAAGAAGAAAAGGAGCCAGAATAGCCGGTGTGTGTTTGTGTGCGCCATCTCCAGAGCTGTATCATGGTTGCACCGTCAGCAGAGCTAAATGTGAGCTCAGTGAGCGCAGATGTACAGAGAGTTACACAGAACGGAGCTCGTTTATTATCTTTATTACCCTGGGATCTGTATCGAATGCACCGATCCGCTTCATCCACTGCTGATACCAATTAGTTTCGACCGATGCTGATTCGATTCACAAAACAATGCTGAACTTTTTATTTAAAAATGCTTTGTTTTTAAATAAAACACAGACATAAATGCACTGAATTACAAATATATTGGATAACTCTGCAACAAAAGGTCCTAAACAGAAAATCTTTACAGAACCTGAATCAGGTGAAGCTGAGCCACATGAGGAGTTTTGGGTAGAACAGACAGAAGCTTTTTATCTTAAAGGTAAAATATATGTATTTTTTTTTACTTAATTACTGCTCTAAATATATTATTCTTTCAGCAAATTGTCTTTTTTATCTGTATGCTCTGGTTAACAATTAATCAATTGTTTCATTAATCGATTAATCATAATTAATCATTTCAGCCCTAATCTAAAGTAGACGTTGTTTACGGATGGCTGACAGAATAAGACTCAGAATGTGTTAAACTGGACTCTGGAATAGCGGAAAAAGCCACTCAGTCCAGAACCCTTCAGGCGGCGGATCACCATGTTATGCTCTGTAGCTTTTCCTACGTTTCCACACAAAAACATGTTGAAAGGTTGTTAGAAATTGGACAATCAGCAGCCTTTGTATAAAAATAGCTCAACAGCCTCTTTCTGCACAAACGCACAAATAAACCAAGCGGGACCGAAAATATCTTTCTGTCACGCAAACAAACATAAGACGTCTGCGCGCGCAGGACGGCTCTGATGTCTACACATACGAACGCTTCGCCGTTTATTATGCATTTAATTACCAGATGAAGATGAGGACAGCTCGGAGGCTTTTAATCAGACCTCGTTAGGCTGCGTCTCCATGTGTTAACGAGGCTGTCAGCACTTCATTTACTGCCGTATAGGAGGCCGGCGTGAGCTGGAGGCTTAGGGCGGATCAGCGGGGCAAACGGCAGACAGTGACCCCGCAGCAGCTGCAACGTCCACAGGATGCATGTTGACATGAGAGCCGTGGTAAATCTGGACAAGCGTTTACCCCCCGACTCTGATCCAGCCGCATAAACATCCCTCCGCCGTAGCCGGGGCAAATCAAGATGATGCTGCACCGTGTTACACTTCAGGATAAATGTTTACGTTTTCTAATTAATTAACCAGATAAATAATAGCTGGAAAGTAAAAGAAACTAATGCAATAAAGCCTCTTATTAGTAGGATTTATACACGACTTCCAGAGAAAAATTCAAGCATATTTAAGGTAAATAATGGGATCAAAAAAAGGCTACTTCCATTAACTTTAATATAATGTAGTTTATTACTGTTTTTAACAGTGTTTTATGATTGTATCCTGCTAAAACTAAAATATAACAAAACTTTATGTTTTAAACGCTGATAAAAATAATAAATAACGTTGTTTATCATATGAAATATAAATCTAAGTTTACTTTATTTCAATTACACAAACCAACAAGTAATTTAGCCATTAGGAATATTAAATATTCATTACATCAGTGGTGTTTTTTTTTTAAAAGGTTTTTCTCCTGAGGCCAAAACTGACTAATTTAATTTACTTGCTGCCACAAAATTCATAAAACTAAAAATGCTGCTTGTTTATTAATAAGGAAAATCAATAATGAAATCTCAAAATACTGACAAATTTAAATTACATCCGGGCCACAAAATTCAATAAACTAACAATGCTAAAATTTGTTAATTGTGATTTTCTTAATTTTTTAGATTTAATGCTTGATAAAAAACAAAATGTAGATAAAATCTAGACATCCTTAGGCTCCAGACTTATTAAAAAAAAAACAAGTCATTTCCTAATTATGGTGTGATCAGTTGGCCAAATTTTTAGTACTCTTGATTTGTGGTCAGGGGCCAAATAAAAATGGCCCCCGGACCGCACTGTGGACACCCCTGATCTACATTAAAACAATCCAAACAAATCGTGTGAGGGCCGGACAGTAAATCAATAAATCAATAACAATATCAGTCATGACAGACACGTGATCAATACAAATAGATATTCTCCAATAGAGTGTTGAATAATTTCACTGAACTCCGATCCAAAACCACACTGCATTCTGGGAGATGTAGGAAAGACCGTCGCTGCTCAACCTTTGGCCAGTTAAGAGGAATCAACTAGCAGCAGCCTGTTAGCTTGCACAGCAGCGGTTCCAGGTTTCACCTTATAACTGTTTAAAAATAAAATAGTAACTGTGTGGAGTAAAAGGAGAAAAAGACTATAACAGTTTGAGATATTAAAATAAAAATCCAATCAACAATCATCGACTGATATGAAACAATTGTATCGACTTTTCAATTCTACTAAACAACCTTCATCCTCAAATTAAATACTGAAACAGAATATAGAGAATATATTTTCTTTCTGTGTATATTCACTTAATCTCAACACCTGTATTAGATTTGCTTATACCACAATTTAAAAAAAATATCTAAAAATGTTCTCACTACATTTTCTGGTATTTAGAAACAATTTGTTCATTCTAACACTAAAGCAAGACTTTTTATATTAGGCACATGAAAATATCTTGTTTTAATGATAATGTTTTCCAAATTTAGGCTTTTAATCAAACACTAAATGGAATTTATTACAAAATATCAAGCACTTTCCAAGCCTTGGAAACATAAAATTGAAATGAAATAATTCTTAAGGATTTTAAGGACCTGCATTGGAGAATAATTCAGGATTTCTTGATGTTTCCCAGAGCGAATACACCTATCGCAGCTCAAACTGGGCTTCACCACCTTATTCCTGGCAGACAGCACGGAAAGCTTGCCGTTATTCCCTCTGTGGAAACGTGTCAGCTTTTAATGGGGCTGTCAATAGAAATGCGTTTCCCAGAGGACCTGAGCGGGTCTGACATTGTTGTTGCCGTCTGTTAGCGGGTCTCACACATTAACGCACCAATCCCATCGCAAGGTGAGTGAGTGTTTGCAGCACCGCCAACCTTTGTTGTTTACTCCATAACTACAGACACAGACATTATCTGCTGACTTAAAAGAGATGCAGGAATGGCTTTTTTTTTGTTGCTTTTTTCTCCATTAGGCTAATTCTTTGCGTTTGTCCTTTGACGTTAGCGCCGTCTGCGGTTCTGATGCGTCGGCAGGGCTCCTGCTCAAACCGGCTCATATATATAATTCATGAATGAAACGGTCGCACCCTTTCTTTTCTCTGACCATCAGCACTTTCACGTTTTGCAATGTTTCAACGTGTCAGGGCAGGAAGGGATGCAGAGCTGCCCCCCTGCAGATCCAATATGCCCTTCAGAGCCCAATGGCTCCAGAACTGATCTGATAAATCAGCATTTATCAGATCGATTCGATAACGATCAGTGGTCAATAATACCAATACCCCATCCCAAAAATAAAGAGTGTGATCGTGCATCATAAATGCGTCACATACTGATGGTATAATTCTCATTAGGTTAGCATTCGCTTCACTGAAGATAGAAAAAAATTGAGTTAATTTTCACTGAGGAATTCTGAAATTTTGAGATTAATATCAGAAATCTTCTAGAAAAAAACAGAAAAGTTTCTGACCTTCAAAAGTCAAACAGTTTGAAAAGTTGAAACTTGTCTACGTTTCAAACTCAAATTTCTTTATTTTAGGAAAATGTTCGAGATTAATCTCAAAATTTCAATTCTTTTTCTAGAGAATTTTGAGTTTTTGAGCTGCAAAAGTAGAGAATTTGCACAAAAAAAAAAAAAGAACCTTGGAAACTGAAATTGCTCTGAGACAGTGTCTGGAAAAAAACAGAAATTTCTGACCTCAAAAAGTCAAAAACTTGCGCAAAAAAAAATTGGTAATTTTGAAATTTATTTTGGAAATTTCTGACCTCCAAACTGAAGATTTCCTGAACAAAAATGTTTGAGATTAACAAAAAACAACAAACAAACAAAAAAAGACATTTCTGACCTTCAAAAGCCAAAGAACTGGAAGAAAAAAAATCTCAGAACTCAGAAATTTCTTGATCAATGTCAGAAATTTTCTGGAAAAAAATAATTTCAGAGCCCCAAAAGATGAAGATTTGCGAGAAAAAAAATATATATATATAACTTAATTTTTCAGCAGCACATAGGAGTTTGTTTTAGGTAAATAGTATTAATTTTATTGGTTGATTATTGAACTAATAAGACATATTTCCCATAAGAGAAGTAATCTGCCAAAAAATTTGAGTTTAATCTCTGAAATGTCCTGGGAAAAAAATTACATTTTCTGAGATCTAAAAGAATTTGTGAGAAAAAAACCCGCAGAAATTCTTAGTTTGGGCTCAAAATTTCAGATTTCTTCTAACAAATATTCTACTTTTCAAACTCAAAACTTTGGAAAGTTTTTTGTAGAAAGTTTCTGAGCTTAATCTCAAATTTCTGAGTGATTATCTCAATTGGCAGATTACTTCATTTACTGTAAAAATGTCTCGTTATTCGCTAAGTAATCTATCAATGAAACTGATATCTTTTTTTATATTAATGAATTATTTACCTGGAACAAGCTCCTTTTTTCTGCTGAAAAGTTAATCATAAGTTAGTTTTGTCTTGTTTCATGTGTACTAAGATGTTGGCACTAAAAACTAGACTAAAATTACTTTGGAGGGTTGTGTTTTTGCAGTGCAGAACGGTTCCCTGACGATCTTCTCCTTCAGGTGAGTTTTGGGATTCGGTTCTGCTGTCTGGCGCTCACATATCCATCATGGCCGCCGTGTCAGAGACTCCTTTGATCTCTGCTTGGTGTAACATTGGAGGTCAAACTTCTTCTCCCAAACTGCTCCAGTCATTTCACACATGACACCAATGCAAGAGGAAGGAACCTTGGGCCGGAGGAAGAGCCAGTGTCGGTCTGAATACGTCTCAAGACTCTCACTGTGTCTTTTCAGATTATGTTTTCATGGTTTCTCCATTAACATGAGACCCTCTTTAAACCACTTCTGCTCCTTCACACATAACCCAATCAAGCAAGTCGGTGAAAGCTTTCACAGCGCTGCAGGGCATCGCAGATTCAAAAGGAGCGGCTGGTGTTATGCATAAAATGTGGGTCGGATGTTCAGCATTGTCTTAAAAACAGGCAAGCCGCGGTTCACACTGCACAGTCCAAGCCGCTTTCAAGCATTTTCAAGGTAGTTTTTTAAACTTTTTCAGCACCACACTCACTCACTATCACTGTTATTAATGATAATATTCAACATTCTACAGCAAGTAAAGTATAACAAACATTTATGCTTTGAAAAGTCTCACTGTCAGCAACAAACTGGTCCGAGAACAAAACACTAATTTACCAAAAAAAATCCCCCAATTTTAACCTATGAAATATGAGACGATCAATAAGTTATTGATCCATTAGGAATGATAAATATCTATTACATTAAAACAAACACATTATGTTAAAAATTAAATTAAATGCTTAAACATAATAAAGAAAGTTACAAATAAATCTCTAAAAAACATGATCTCTGTCAATTCTGTAGCATTTAAAACTTAACAATCAATACTTCAAAAAAAATAAAACCTTAGTATTTAGAAAATATTTAAGTAATTCTAAATTTCCATAATCAATAAAAGTTTAGTTTGGTTTAACATCACACATGGAGGAAGTCACTGTATTTTCTGTATGAAGTCAGAAATCAAAATTTATACATGAGTCCCACTTTAATTTGAAAGTGACTAAAGTGAAACTTTTCAGAGAAAAATTCAAAATTCTGAGGAAAAAACTTGAGTTTAAACTTTAAAATTCTAAGGGGAAAAAATATCAAAGTTTTGAGAAAATAAATAAATAAATAAAAATCAAAACTCTGATTTAAAGTCAGTTTTGAATTCTGAAAATGTGAGTGTCTTGATCCAGAGTATGAAAATATCTGATTAAAAGCCTCAATCTGGAAAAGGTTATTTAAAGTTGAAACCAAAACTCAGATCGCACATTATTACAGAATTATTATTATATAGATTAAATATCAAACACTTTTAATGACTTTACAAAGAAATGAAAAACTTTCCAAACCTTAAAAACAACATGAGCAAAAGCTGGTCAAGTTGTTCTGATTAAAGCCAAATTGACCAGTGCTTCCTGTTCTGCATTTTCCCAGTTAAGTTTATTAAATTAGAGTAAACCTTCCCGTCAGAGTGTGCAGCCGGCCGTGGTTTGCTTACTTGAAGGCGTAGCGCAGCAGGAAGCAGATCTTGCCGCAGGTGTCGCCCTGCTTGCCTTCGCCCTGATCGCCTTTGGGCCTGTAAAGCTCCGGCTTGATCTGCCCGATGCAGGTGACCTGCTCCTTCTCCTCGCCGTGGAAATCAGGGCTGGAGAGCTGGTGAGTCATGGGCTTGGGTCTGAAGTCACACGAGGAGTCAGAAATATGAGGAAAACGCATGAAAAATAGAAACTAGAGGCTGTGCAGCCTGGTGAATCTGCAGGTTATTTTCTCTTTTACCTTCTGACTGAACGAAGCATAAATGAAGAACCAGTTATGGGCTTAAATAATTTCTCCTTTGTTGTTGAATTTCTTCATGTTCATTTGATGTTGTTGTCAATTTTATGCTGTCAAATCTGTTATATTTAAGGGATTTATTGATTTTGAAGCATAGTTATGTATACTTTATATTTTTCATATGTTTGCATTGGCTTTTTTCTCAGAATTATTATTTTTTTTAATTTTCATTTTGTTCTCAGAAATCATATTTTTGTCGATTTTTGATTTCTCAGAATTATGTCTTTTTCCATGAACTTATAAGTTTTTCTTTGAATTCATATTTTTTAAAAACTCAATATTTTTACTTTTTTGCATGAAATTTTAACTTTTTTTCTCCTCCATATTCTGACTTTTAATCTCAGAATTTTGACTTTTTTTCTCAAAATTCAGATTTTTTTCTCAGAATTTTGACTTTTAATCTTGTGAGATTAAACATCAGTGATCCCCATTGTCTTCTGTACCAGGGGGCCACATCAAAAGAACTTAAATATTTTCTTATCAATCAAATCAAAGTTTTTAAATCACATACTGTCAAATTACATAATTATTTAATTTTAAGAAATACTTCCCAAACATAGAGCTATTTATTAATCCTTGAAAAGTTTTTTAATGAGCTTTATCAAAACATTTGGGGACAACCGGTCCTTTGAGGACAGACAGTATAATATTTATTTCTCTTTAAACAGTGCTGTCCTAATCATCTCTGTTTGACCTTCTGCCTGGATTTCACCAAACTTTTTTCTGCGCATAAACGCAGAAAAAAGAAGCTCCAATAATCAATAATTCCAGGTGGTTTTTGGATGCCACTTTGCAAACTCAAGCAGATTTTTTCAGCATTGCAGAATCTGACCTGAGGCTGAACTTTGTGAGACGACTGGCGGTTTGTGTTCAGACACGTTTTTTGCACTAGTTGACATTCAATGACATTGATTTTAAACAATTAGCATGCATTAAGTTCAGAGGCGAGGAATCCGACTGCTGACTGACCGCGGGGTGACCTGCTGCTGGGAAAGGGCGTTGGGCAGCTCTTTGTTGGGATGGGCCCCGCCCTCTGAGTTGGGGACATCCGGCGATGTTTGACTCAGCTTCAGAGTCCCTAGAGAAGCCAAAACAAACCCGTCTGTCTTAGTTAATGCTGCCGACAGTCCGAGATGGACAGAGCACCCAGGAATTACACTATAGTAAGAGCAGCACTGCTTTCACACGTTTACTCAAGTAAAAGTAACAAAGTAGCCGTCCAATAAATTACTCAAGAGTAAAAATGTATTTGGTAAAAATCTACTCAAGGACGAACTAACTCAGAAGTTTCCAGACCGGGTTAAAATTGGAGAACCAAAAGTAGTTTTGGATCAAAAACAAACCAACGTAAAATCAAGACAACAATAAACTAGCCTGATGTAGAAATACTCCTAAAAGCAAATTTTCTCAAAAACAAAAAAATGACATAAGTGAATGTAACTAGTTACTACCCGACTGTGCCGACAGTAAGACTAAAAAACCAGAAACAGGCTGTTGATCGACATCCGGACCGTGAAGGACAAGCAGAGCTGTGGAAGAACGGCGGCCATTTTTTCTAACTCTGTAAATAATAAACAGCAGCAAAAACTCACAACAAAAAAATTAATTTGCTGGAAAATCAAAGAGCTTCAGTTCCAGTTTGTAAAATATAACTAGGAGTGATGCAAGTAATTTAATATGACCGAACATAAATAAATAAAAAGCATGAACACGTAAATATGTTGATCTAAAAATGATCTATAAATGAGAGCAGAAAAAATTAGATATAAGATGCTCAGACTTGGACACTAATCGATTAAAACTAAAAAATAAATAAATATAAAGCCGCAGGTTGGTGCAAAAGGGGCAATACTCACCAGCATTGTTGGGGTAAGAGTCCATGTCCAGGTACGAATGCTCCTGGGTCTCGTTTGGGCCCCCAGCCACGCCTCCGCCCTCCCCTCTCTCCAGCCCCACCAGGTCAGAGAAGTGGGGGTGTCCCTGCTGCCCCAGCGAGGGGTAGAGCGAGGAAGAGGATTGGCCCTCCTTCCTCTGCAGCAGCGGGGGTAAAAGCGACGGCCCCGCGGCCCCTTGCAACCCGGCGGTCCCGGGCAGCAGCCCCGACGTCAGGCTCAGCCCGCCGCCCTCCTTGTCGCGCCATGGCAGCCAGCAGAGCTTCCAGGAGACGAAGAGGGACACGGAGAGGAGGACGATGCCGCAGAACGTCACGATGACCGACAGCAGGCTGACGGAGATTTCTGCAGAGAGAGGAATGGAGAAACTGAAGCATAGAGGATCCACCGATCCACTTCCAATACAAATACCAAGATCTGATCGGTATCTCCTGATGCCGATCAGATACGGAAAAACATACGTCTCTTTTTTAAACACAGAAAGTAACTTTTCAGCATGATTAGCTTGATTTATTTAAATAATTCCTTAACAATAATAAAAAAACATCCACTGGCAGATTATTTCACTTATAGCAGGGATGTTCAAACATTTTGTTTAACTTATAAGTAGAAACACACTGTTCCACTATCTTCACTTCTATTATCAATACCGATGTCTGAAGTATAGGATCGGTCAATACGATTCAGAAATCAGTGTTGGACAGACGCAATATGTTTATTGTTTTTTTTAACACAGACATAAATGTACAAATTTGTTTCATGGCTCTGCACCAACGGCTTCACAAGTTTGGTCAAACATGTAAAAACAACAACTTTAATTTGTTCAGTCAGTTCAGTTAGGAAGATAAAAGTTAATAGCTGACAATATAAATCCATGATTTGACAATTGAAAACAAACCTGCTTAATGGAAACAGCAATTTTGAAAAAACAAATTTTTCACTGAGTTGAGGTACATTTTTTTTGGCTATATTGAAATTGGTTTATTTTGTAAAACTGGCATTGAAAACATGTTTTTAGTAAACCGAGTCTCATAATAGACATCTGGATGTTACTGCTGGTGAAAACCACAAAGAAGATGACCACAGGAAGTAGTTCCATAGTGACAAGGATGCATGTTTTTTACCAACTTATCACATAAAAAACGTGATTTTGATCATTTTTCTTATGATAGGAAACACAAGAATTATGAAATTGTGTTTTTTTTTTTTTACAAACATTCACACATTTGCAGTGGAAACCCAGAAACTGACAAAAAACAATAGTTGGCTACTTTGGTCAAACATTTAAAAAATAAACTGAAACAAACCTTTCAAATTAATCAGAAAGTGCAATTAGGAAATCTAAACAAATAATAAAGCATAGAATTAAACTGAATAGATCTGCTCTTATGAATCATTTACAGAGTTTTTACAACATTGGGATCAATACAGATATTAATATCGGATCGGAAGAACATGTTTCAAGTTGGCACCCAGAAGTTCAACATCTTTGGTTTTTATTTTAATCCCAGTACAACAAATACCCCAAATGACTGTGTGGGGGTTTGCAACAATCATGATTCACCTTAAGAGGTGAATAAACAAGCACTTGATGTTGCAAAGCCCAAATGATGAGGCAGGATTTGTCATGTGACGTTGTAAAAAGCTTTATCCATCTCGCTGGTGCCACAACAACGTCAAGATGAATGTCGCCAACATGAATAAAAACAACAGCCTTGTCTCCAAACGCATGCTATAAACACATCATGCATATGCCAAACTAAAGCACCATTAACACAATATCTGCAAATCACACATCAACGCCAGCAGCCGCAAGCAGAAAGTGTAATTTGCAGTCATTCGCTGAACCTTTTATCCGAGCTGGAAATGGGGGCAAACGCTGGCAGGAAGAAAAAAAAACGACAAGACGGGAGGAGGCGATGATGACGATGGCAATTAATAATCATTAAAAAAAAACACACCCACAGTGATGTCATCCTGCATTTCTTCACAGTTATGAGCCTTTTAATCTCCGACAGGTTAGTGGGGGAGCGCGTGGGGCCAGACGGTGGGGGAGAGAATGACTCATTCGAGCAAAAACGCTGGACTGAATAAAGTCCAGAACATTTCCATCAAACAGAGCAGTCAGACGTTTACATACACTCAGTCACCCTGATTTAATGTGATAGATTTGGTTTGTTCTCCTAGCATGTTGCACCTGCCAGTGCCAGGCTCATGCTGCCTGGATATTTGATCACTTTCCTTTTCAGAATAAGTCGATTTCTTTGAACAGGTCCAGTTTTTAAGGATCATCCCCACATTTTTAATAACATTTGAAGTAAAGGCTGGTCCAGAAGCTGTTGGATTCACTCCGTAGAAATACCGAAAAGTGTCTAGATGTAGCCGTCTAGCTGTTTGAGTTCCATTAATTGGCTAACATGCTAATAGCAGAGCTAATTTTTTATTCAGTACTTTAGCTAATTTTGAAAATATTTAGCACTTAGCTTCCCCTAAATTAATTTTTCAAGCTAAAGTAGACACAGGCTGGATATCTGACAACTCTAAATTTCAGAACTGGTATAGGTCAAAGGTCATCCACAAATCAACAAATTTTCAATAAGACTGAAGTCAAGAATAGTCCAGAAGTTTAAAGTTAGCCTGCTGAAGTCACACCGAAACCAAATTAGCTGTGTATTTCTTTCTGTTTCCCCCAGGAACACCCAACTACTGATTTAAACAGCATTTGGTACATTTCCACTAATCCGCTAACATGCTAATAGCAGAGCTAATTTTTCATTTAGCACTTGAGTTTTTCTAACAGTGAAAATGTTCAGCACAATGTATTTTCAAGAGCAAATTCTGAAGTGTTATTATATTTGGCTGTTTTGTAAACTTTCATCATTTTTAACATTAGCTTCTACTAAATAACGTGTTGATGTAGAACTTTAGCATTAGCTTCCACTAAATAACATGTTGATTAAGGTATTTAGCATTAGCTTCCACTAAATAACATGTTGATTAAGGTCTTTAGCATTAGGATCCACTGAATAACATGTTGATTTAGCACTTTACTATTAGTTTCCATGAAAACTAATGCATTAGTTTCCATGCATTAGTTAGCACTGCTAACAGTGCCATGTTAGTTGTGCTAAAGTGGCACTGCTATGCTTACAGTGCCATGTCAGCATACCACTGTGTTAAGAGAACTAACTTTGCCCACTACTGGATCTGAGCTTGTGTAAATCACCTGTTACACGGAAAAATGGAATGGAACCACACCATAACGCTGCCACTGCCATGCTTGACAATTGATTAATTATTTTCTTTGAAAGGTTTGAATGGTTTTCATTTCAGCTTCAGCTCCATTCATCTGTATGTTCCTAAACTTACAGTCAAAGACAGCATTACATAGAACAAGGCAACTCTGGAGGAGCTGCAGTGATCCATAGCTCAGGTGGGGGAATATTTCAGTAGGAGCATAACTGTTCACTCCAAAATCTTCCATCAAATTGAAACTTTTGTTGAAGACAGAGATAAGAAGTCCTATTTACAGTTTGCCACAAACTATGTAGGTGACACAGCAAAAGTGGAAGAAGGTGTTCTGGTCAGAAAAGACCAAAATAGAGTCTTTGGCCTACATGCAACCCTCCATGTTCAGCAGGGAAAAAGAAGCCGGTCAGAGTTGATGGGAAGATGGATGGAGCAAGAAATCTGTTAGAGGCTGCAAAAGACTTGAGACCGATTCACCTTCCAGCAGGACAAACACTCTGAAAAGGTTAGAATATTCTACTTAGTTATTAGAAAGTACTGACTAAGGAGTTGTAAATATATATGGGTGTCATGTTTTTCAGACTTTTACTTTTAAAAAATTTTGAAAACCAGTTCATCCATTCAGTGGGGAGCACCGCTCACTTAAAAGCTAGTTGCACTAAACCCTAAACCACCAATTATAAACATTGTAATTTGCTAAATCTCAACTGCTACACCAGCATTTGGCTGAAGCTACTGCTAAAGCACTAACTTTAATTCACATTATATCTGCTCTTGTAACACTACAATCCATGATTATCAATTTAATTTTGACTTTACAATTTACCTCTTCAATTATGCCCTTATTATGTGTATTTATGTTTATATTTAGTTCTCTACTGTCTGTGTTTTATCTTGTACCTTTAAGTTTTCTGTTTGAAATAAAGGAAAAAAAGAGAAAACATAAAAACAGGAAATGAAACTATTGCATAAACATTCTTTGCTTACTTCAAAATAAGAGCATGAATAAAAATAATTGCTAACGATTTCAACGCAACTGAAAATTTACAGTTGTGCCAAGTAAATCAGTGCTTCAGAAATTATCAGGGAAAATGTGTTTAAGGGAAGCTAAGGGCACAAACGTTTTCAGATTTAGGTAAAGAGCTAAAGGAAAAATTAGCGGGTTAGCGTGTCAGTTAGCGTGTTAGCTGACACGCTAACCCATGCGGTGGGTAGCGTGGGGTAACCACCGCTAACAATTTGCAGTTATGCACAGCTTCGTGTTCGTCTATCACACAAAATATCCAACAGCAGAAGTTTTGGTTGTCATGTGAATAAATGTGAAAATGTGCTTCATGAGCTTCTGACCACAACTGTGATAGCAAACACATGCTTTCTAACTTCTGCACATGCTGGGGACCTGGTTGCATTAATATTTATAGATAAATAGACTAAATATACAATGAATATTTATTCTTATCCTGGAACCATTTGAAGTCTTTTTATAAATAGCACTTTCGGGTCTGATGACTGTCTTGATAAAAACGGACCAATCGGCGCTCACACTGAGCCGAGTCCCAGAGCTCTGCACATGAATATGGATGGTCTGTGTGTAGACCAAGCAGACTCATTACAGATCTGCAGACTGTCCACCGGAGTCTTCGCAGTAAAAATGGCATATTTTGCCTTCTTGGGTTGCTTCCAGACCACAGATTAGGATTAGAAAATTCTTCCTAAAGGTTCCTTTGGAGGCGTTACAAGACAATAACTTTAGATGTGATTAGGGCTGCAATTAAGAAATATTTCAGTAATCGATTAATCACTTATTCTAACGATTAATCTGAAAAATAAAGTTTGGCACATTTTGCTATTTTTTATTTAAGCCTTTTTATACATAATTACTGCTTTGAATGTGAGGTTCTTTCAGGAAAAGACATTTTATTTGAGTCTATATACTGCAGTTAACAATCAACTGCAGTATAAAAATTAGTTGACAATTATTTCAATCAATCATTTCAGCTCAATGTGTGATAACGTCAAATAAAGATGAAAAAGCCTATATTAATCGCGATTAATCACAATTAATCTGATTAATCGTTTAAGCCGATGTGATATAACGTCATAGATGCAACAAGCTTATTTTAGCCGCGATTAATCTGATTTATTGTTTCAGCCCTGGATGTAATAACATCACAAAGGCGAAACAAGCTAATCGTTTATTTAATGGCTACATTTCTACCCATCATTCCTTGCCGTCTTTTCCTCTCCACACTTTCCTTCAGCATCTACCTCTTCTGTTCGTCTTTCCTCCTCTACTCTGCTTTCTCGCTCTCTTGTTGCTGAATTATTCATCAGTCTGTGTATGTCATTAATCAGTACTTGTTCAAAAGATATGATTGGAGTGCGGAGAGGACGGGGTGGGGGTGGAAACCCGATTCGGTGGAGAGCAAGATGAGGGGAAGAAAAGAAAGAAGGGAAGAGAAGAAGAGCAGGATTGGTCCAGGTGGAGGAGGAGGGGAGAAAAGATGAACCTGAAACACGTATTGGAGCCGACATGAAAGCTCCACAGAGGCGGCAATAGAGGAGGAAATTGACACAACAGGGGTGGGGCCAAAGAGGGTAGCGGGGCGGGGCACCAGCTGCTCTTGAAATCTGATTAGCTGCACTGCCTGGCCACTCCCACCAGAGCTGATATCGCATATACATTGACTATTTGTTGCTTTATGACTTCCATTCATAGTTTTTCTGTTGTTTTCAAGTTGTTTTTTTATATATTAAAGCTGCAGTATGTAACTTTCATTAAAAAAAAATTTTTTTAATGTTTTTTACATATTTGTTGAAATTGTTGCAATGTAACAGAATTAGAGGAAAAATAGTGAGCTTCTCTATCTTCTCCCAGTGGTAGCAAGAAACAACCAATCAGAGCCAGGAGGCGGAGCTTAACACTGTCAATCACAACCTCTTGTGACACTGCTTATGCCCTTATTAAAAGGCTAACTGGTTGTAATGCTCATGCTAGATCATGTTAGCTAGTGCTTATGCTAACTAAGAACCATTTAAAATGAGCTAAATTAGTGCTAGTTAGTTTGTATTGTACAGAGATTAGTGTTTTACGTCATGATTAATCTGATTAATCATTTCATTAGCACTAATGAGCTAAATCTGGCAAACCTGCTGCTTGGGCTCCTAACAAGAAAAATCTAGAAATGCCCCTGCATACCAGGTGTGAAAGAGCAACGCATAAACAGAAATAATAAGCAGAGGAAGAGCCGTGGAAACTCAGATGAAGGAGCTTGACAGTGATTTAGAGGAAAACACCTGAAGAGCTTCAGACGTGTAAGGTGAATGCATTGATCTGCAGCAGCAAAACAGAAGGAGAGCAGTAGGTTGTGTCAGGCTGGGAGATCAGTGCTGCACTGAAGTCACGGATCTGATCAAACGTGTGCAGCTGCAGTCGGTGGGGTAAAAACGGCTCCCCTCCATTTGTAGCCGTAGCATCTTGAGCACTGATCCTGCCAGAGATCCGTCACTAATCCACCGAGCATAAAGAGCGAATCAGCAGGGGGCCGGGCTGCCGGGCTGCAGGGCGGGCTGCCGGCCTCTGAAGCTCGCCGTGAGGAGCGGCTGAGGCTCCCTGTCACTCAGCGACTGACTCAACCCCCGCTGGGAGCCGTACGATCCTCTACATCAAACGCATCTCCGCTGCTTACACAAGCCATTCGCTGACAGCTTTCGGCGTTCGGCGGACCTCTGGGGGAACGGACGTTTCCATCAGCAGCTCTGCGCCTAAAGCTGCGGCCTGGCATGTCCGCAGAGAATCGGACAAACCTCAGGAGGAACGCCAGCCAATCGAGCCAAATCTACACTGAGCCAAAGATCCATGCTAACCGGTGTAGCTCACCCGAACGTCCCCATGGAGCCCACGCACAATACCAACTCAGCAGTTTACCAGGAACAACTCAGACTGGGTTCATGTAGTGCTGCCTCTGCATAAGAACAGAATAATCTGATTATGCAGATGCTAGGCTGGAACTTGTCTTGCTTCATTGACGTTGTTCTCCCTGTGCAGGTGGGGGTTCTCTCTGGGTACACCCGCTTCCTCCCAAAGTCCAAAATCATGATGTAAACTGGCCTCTCCAAGGATTTACTAGGTAGTGAAAATGGAAGAGGTTGTGGCACCACAGGGAAACAACCAGAAGCAACTCGTAAGACATGAAGGTGGGAACAGTGGGATCTGCCGATTACCTAAAGAGGATTCACATTGTGCACGACTTTGTATTTCCATTGGGTCTCAGCTGCTTTTAAATGAACCAAAGCTCCTAAAACAAAACACCTGAAAAACATCCAGACATTTTTTGGGAATAACTTTTTTTTTTGTCTTTGGAAAATGAACCATTTCAAAAACCCTCTAACTGAATCACATTCAACTGGCACTGCGCCATTACCCAGCAACCCCGGCCAAGCCCAGCCCGTCACCTAGCAACAGAAGCAGAACTCCAGCACATTTGGTCAACTGGTTTTACCTCTGTACAATGGCTGCTGAAACAGAAAAGTGATTTGCTGTTGCAGAAACCATTTGGTGCAATCTTGTTGCTTGTGCAGGAAGCACCACGTCTGCTTTTCAAAAATGTAAAGTTATAAAGTTGTGCATCGATTCGGAGCCATTTTCACATCTGAGCGTAGACGTTGAGTTAGTGGGCGTGGCTGGCCAACAGAAGCTTATTTAAAGTGACAGTACGCCCTAAAACATTCTGAAATGCGTAGACTACATTCTCATTATCTAAAAATTATTTTGTACAAAAAAGATGTAATCTAGTAAATTGGGAGAAAACTTTTAAAATTGTAGTAAAACTGGCTTCACTTCGAACATGAGAAAAATGTTTTGTTATAATTGGAATGATCGACCAGTGGAACCACAAATTTTCAATCAATATTAAGGACTTAAAATAAGCTCCTACATTTTGATAAAACAATTGCATGAATGTTTATTTTATATTATTTCAAGTATACATCGATAACAGCACTACAAATTAGACCAAAGACCTTGGTAAGATTTAGTGTTTTTGCAGTGAAGTCTTAAATCTGACTGAGTCGCGTTGAAACATCAATATTTCATCAGTTACCAGGTGAAATTTAATTACTTCAAACTTAAATCTACCAGCGATATGAATGATTTTGAGCTTAGCTGTACATATAAATAACAGTCTCTTGTTTCCTTTGGGCATCTTAAAAGAAATGCAATGACTCCAACCATCAACATTTCAATATGCAACATGAATATTTCATGATTTGTTTTTCCGAGTCGTCTCAGCGTCGAACTATTCTTAAACAGGAACGCCTGTCAGATCATCTTCCTCATCATAATTGCCACTCACTCTGTACTCAGTGATATGTTTAGTGCTGATCATATATTTTTGATCCTGTTCTCTGTTCTTTGATTACAGGAATAAAATAAGTACACAGATTCTGGTTTCTTAAATTCTATCCCCAGAGACTTTAAAGGTGTCTTAAGATTTGTTATTTCGCCTCAGGGGAAACAAACATCTGTGGTCTTCCTGAATACACTGACCTGGAAATGAAAGCTGTCTTTAGGAGGAAAATGTGTTTGAATGTATTCAAAGCAGGCGTCTCTAAATGCACTTTGGAGGATCTTGAGCAAACTGTATGCCCAGAAGGGGAAGCTGTTTATTCTAAAAAAGTGTTTCGGATGTGTTGATGCTTCCTCCCCCATCTTGACCGTGAAAATCGTGTTTTCACGGTCAAACATTTATCCAAAGCATCATCCGTAACTAACCAGGAAGCAGCAGCCAACTCTGACATCTTTAAAGCATGAAGAAGAGTGTTTGGCTTCATTTTCTTCTTTTTACAGTAAAAAATGTGTCATTTTTACTGACACTTCTTTTCTTTTACATAATCCAGCATTTATTTGTAGCCACTTCTTTAATTTAGTGAGATAATTTAGCAACTAAATAGCATGTTTCATGTCTTTTCAGGGTCAAACTTCCTGGTTAAACCAGAATATTAATCATTTTAAGGCCAGTGAAGCACAACTATTTTGGGTTAACACATATTATTGAAAGTTTGCTGATCATAAAACCCAATCCTAAATCAAAACAAGCATTTCACAGTTACAAAACACAATATGATTTCTTTTTTACACAGTAACATTATTGCCACAACAATATAATATAATCAATACAATATAATCGTCCAATATTGTAATTGATTCATTATTAACTGGAGGATTCAGGCTCAAAAAAGGCCATTTTCTGGAAGAGCAACAAGAAATTTAGGTCTAGTTTGTAGTTCAAATACCTTGAAATAAGACAAAAAAAAAAAAAAACTAACCTAAAAGTAACTTTCTAGCGAAATTTAGGAGCTTGTTATAAAAGTACGTAGTTCCTTAATATTGAGGAAAAAGTTCCAGTTCCACTGGCAGATTATTTCAGTTACAATGTCGGAAAAACATCTTGAGTGAAATAATTCGTACTTTTTTGTTCATATTAAGAAATTATTTACTTTAAACAAACCTATATTTATTTCCAAAACATTTGCTTTTAAGTTTGTTTTGCTTTATTTCAAGTGTAATAAGATATTTGCACTAAAACCTGGTCCAAAAATACTTGGTGAGATTTAGTGTTTTTGCAGTGTTTTAGATCAGCCTACCTCTTCAGCATTAGCTTTGGCTAAATAGCATGAGGGTGTTGTACTTTAACGCTAGCGGTGCTAATGTTTGAAATTGGTGCTTTTGGGATTCTTCAAATACAAAAACAAAAGAAAATAAATTATCCAAATACATTTATATATTGCTCTTTATTTGTAGTGAGCTAAAGTATTTGCAGTAGAAACTAAACCAAAAATACTTGGTAATATTTAGTGTTTTTGTAGTGAAACTCAGGAGATGGGTGTTAAAAGGTTTGATGGGGGTTACCTGCGTCCAGCTGCCTGTTGTGGCCCCTCACCAGGTAGCTGAACTCCTGGCACTGTTTGCTCTGGCTGTAAACTCTCTGGGAGTTGAAGCACAGCTCCTCCAAAAGCGTCAGCGCCTTCTTACACAGGTCTTCGTCCCAGTCCCCCGACATGCTCCAATCCGCATCGCACTCCCACCGCAGCAGTCAGCCGACGACAGCGCCGCCCTCGCCGCCCTCACCAATCGGACGGCCTCCTGCAGAAGCACAGTGCCGGCCGGTCCACCTCTTTTCACAAGGAGTCAACTGGAAAAGACGATGCAGGAAGAACAGCAGCGACTCTGCGGGGGGTCCTGTCCCTGAAAGACACGGAAAATCAAACTTCTGGCTCATTTATCACCTTAAAATGCTAATCTTACAAACTATTATTGGTCTAGTTTCCAGTGCAAATATGTAGGTATAACATAAAAGTAACTTTTCAGTCAAATATAGAAGCTTCTTTTAAGTCAATAACTTATTAATTTTGATGGAAAGCTTCTGGTTAAACTTGTAAAATGGGAAAAATATAATTGATATAAATCATCAAAATTAAGGAATCATTGACATAAAACAAACTACTAAGATATTTACAATAGAAACTAGACCAGAGTATGGATATTTTACACTTTAACTATACAGTGAAGGGATACATCACTGCCAAAACTCCAAATCTTACTAATATTTTAATACACAAGAAAGACACAGCAAATCACTTATCGCTTTACAACGCAAAAACATTAAATCTTACCAATTATTTTTGGTCAAATTTATTCTTTAATTTGCACCTTACGTTCTTACAAAAATAGCATTTTCTTTATTTAATCAAAATATGTCTTGCTTAGTTTACTGCTGTGCAGGAAAACAAAATTCTCAATTGAATCCTTTTATGATTTTTTTTCAATGAACTTATGACTGGAAGTTTTTAAATCAAAATTTAGAAGTTATTTACTTCAAACAAGCTTTTATATCTTGCTGAAAGGTTACTTGTAAGGCAGTTTTGTGTAGTTTTAAGCATGCTAAGATGATGCCAGAACAAGGCCTTCGATTCACTCTGCAGACTAAACACTAATGTATTTTCTGTCTCCACCAGAACAATTACAGCTGCTAATTTCTGCAAATGCTGGTAGAAAATTAACATTTGCTTCTCCACAGATGTGGGGGAAAGAAAAAATACAACCTCTTTAAATTTTAATGTTTTACATCTGAGGACAAAATAAAAAGGATCTGGTATTTACCAAGATGGTAAATTAATTAAATCCTACCTCAAGCGAGAAAAACAGAGCACAACAGATTTCATTATTTATTAAAGATGAAGCCAAAACGAGGAAACTATTTATGATTTAACAGCTTTTAGGCCCACCTGTAGCAGCGATTGCTCCCGGTAGTTCTGACTTTATTAGCCTCTCACGTCATTAAGGAGGGATTTAAATAGTTTGTCGCATTCTGGACAGATTTGAGTCTAAAATGCTGAAAGACTGTGCAAACCAAAGTCACATAGCCTTTTTAATTTAGAGTGAAGAAGCTTTCAGAAAAGTCTGATTCACTTCCTGAAGACCAACAGCACAGGTATGTGTGCAACAACAAATTTGACTCTATCAAACATGTTACTGACACACGCACTGCAAAAACACAAAATCATTAGAAGAAATAAAATCAAGGATAAAAGAAACATGTAGAATTTTCTTTACTTTTAAAGAAGCAGTTTTGGGCTCCGCTAACTAAATAGCTAGTTGTGCAATTTCTAAAGCACTAATCGTAACCATTAGCTTTGCTAATGCTAAAGTGCTATACCTACATGGTACTTAGCAGAAGCCAATGCTAAAGCGCTAAATTGAGCTATGCTGATACCCTTCACACTGCAAAAAATACAAAATCTTACCAAGTACTTTTGGTTTAATTTCTAGTTCAAATATCTACAATTAAAATAAGACAAAACTAACAAAAAAAGTAGCTTTTTAGAAAATATAAAAACTGGTTTTGAGGCAACAATTTCTCAATATTAATGAAAAATAACCAGCCAGTGAAACAAGACATCTTTAACTTACAGTATGGCAAAATGGCTTGTTCCACTGGCAGGTTATGTCATTTCTAACTAGAACTTTTTAATCAATACTGAGGAATTATTGACTTAAAACAAGCTCCAATATCATGCACAAATGTCACACTTATGTTATTTTTGTCTTATGTTTAGTGCACGAAGACATTTAAACTAAAAACTCGACCAAAAATAGTTGGTAGGATTCTGTTTTTGCAGTGCTGTGAGTATCAACAAAGATGAATGTAGCATTTTAGCATTCGCTTCTGCTAAATACCACGTTAGTATAGCACTTTAGCATTAGCAGAGCTAATGGTTAAGATTAGTGCTTTGGGAAGAGTGCAACTAGCTTTTTGCTTGCGGTAATCACAAATCTCCAAATACATTTACATTTCCTCTGTTGGTTATATATTTATTACATCTTACATCTGGGTGCCAAGTATGTTTGAAGTCGAAGTCACAGTCCCTGTCTGTTCACTTAAGCTGATTCTGAAATCCAGTGGAAGGACCAAGGGTGTACTTAGTTTTTCCACACAAACCTGTTCAGTTATTTGCTCTTTTTATCAATTATAATTGATTTGAATCTGCAGTGTGTTCCAGTACATTCGCAGTGGATTAAAAGAACCACAGACCAAGAGGTGGATTCAAAATAGGGGTGTACTTTCTTTTTTATCACTGAATCTACAAAATGCGTTCAGAAAATTTGGTTTTCTATTTTTGCTTCCCACATATCATTATTAACTATTTAGCTTTTTACCTTATTTGAAGCCAGATTATTGAATCAACAGTTTGCACGCCTAATTTCACAGAACCATGCTGGCAATTACCTCCTGTGGTTTCAGTGGAAGTGTTGGTGTCTAAAACTGACCAGAAGCTTTCTGTAATTACACAGCAATTTACACAATTATAGGTTCTCTTAAACTGTGTCTCTGAAACATGTGGTGGAGGCAAACAGAGTTAAATAAGTAATTTGTATGTTTTTTTTTCTTGTTTAAAGGAGACCTATTTTGCGGAATCCACATGTTGCACGCTTTTGTACAAACATTTAGGTCTGAACTGCTCCAAGGAACAGTCCGAACACTTAAAAAAAAACACTGAGTAGTTTTATGATAATAAGTAAATTATTTCTGATGTCTAAAAAACGAGCCATTTCAAAAATCTCCCAACTTTTGAGATTTTTCATCAAATTCCAGTCATTGGGTTGTTACCTAGCAACTCCAGCTGCATTAAGGCCTGTTACCTGGCAACCTAAGTTCCGGAATATTTGGTCAGCTGGTTTTACCGCTGTACAATGGCTGCTGGAAAAGAAAAATGTTTTCCTTTTGACTTGCTATTCAGATACCACTTGTTACATTCTTTTTGGTTGCACAGGAGGCTCCACTTCTGCTTTTCAACGATGTACAGTTGTGTGACTGTTTGCAGCCATTTTCACTATTCGTTCAAACATTTATGTGGAGGGCGTATTGGATTTAAAATGACAGGACACCCTAAAACAGTTAATTCTAAACTGACTAAACTAAAATCTCAAAATGACTTTGTCCAAAAAAAAATGTAATAATCATGTTTTGTATAGGCCACATATCGATGCTAACCTGCTCAATGAGGCATTTCAGATCACCTCTAAAACTATTAGATGAATTTGCTAATTTGATAAATTTAAAAGAATAAATTTTAGATTAAATTTGAAAAAAGAAACAAATAAAACCTTACCTTCTTCTGGAATCAACTCTTGTTGGTCATGCTGAATTTGGAAGGCAGGTTTGAGTGAAAGTTTCTTGGATAGAGGAAATGGATTTATCTGTGGTGTGAATTCAAAACCATCGTTCTTCACTGAGAGGTGTGAACAGAGCAGGCGTGTTTAGCTCCAGCAGGACCGCGAAGCATGCATCGGTGAAGTCCGTTTCCTCCACCAATCCACCTGGACAGGAGGCTGACTTCTCAAAGACTGTGTGGAAACCCTCCAACTGCACCTGCAAAGTAAAGAAACCCAACCAATCAGCAAGAAGTAAAAAATAAAAACATACTCATGAAGTCTGGCTCTTTCCTGTCCTTTCATCCAACAAACGCTGGCTTTTAGTTCACGGTCTTCATTTTTTGGTCTCATTCTGTCAAAATAAAAACAGGTCAACACTAAAATGTTTCTCTTTCCCAGAGTCTGCGCCTCCGGGGGCCCTGGCCAAACATAATGCATGTAAAGATTTATCTAATTATTCAAATTTGAAAAAATAAAAACAACCTTAGTTCTTTGCAAAAGTCCTGAGTCATTCCTCATTTCTTTCTACTTTGCCTCCAAGCTGCAAAGTTATCATGTTTTAAAGTCATCTTCATCGCTACAGGTTTTCCTTTTAAACTGGTCTACCTTTTACTCATTTCTTGTTCTTTCTTCACTTAGCAATTGAGGAATGTGGCCCAGATGAGAAAAATTAACTTCTTCACTGCAAAAACACAGAATTTTATAGAGTATTTTTGGTCTAGTACATTTCAAATAAGGCAAAACTAACTTACAAATAACTTTTCATGAAGCTATAGGAGCTTGATTTAAGTAAACAATTTCTAAATATGGATGAAAAAGTAGCAGTTCCACTGGCAGATTATAAAAAGACATTTTTCCCGCGTTACAGTGAAACAATCTCATCAATGGAACTAGTATTTTTTCATCAATAATCAGGAATTATTGACTTAAAACAAACTTCTAAATCTTCTAACATTTAAAACCTCAACAAATGAAATTTTACCATGTACCTGTAATATAATTTTTAGTACAAATCTCTTAGTATGCTTGAAGAGAAAACTGTTTAATTTTTCAGCAAGATATTGGAGCATGTTGTGAGTCAATAATTTATTAATATTGACAGAAAAGTTGTAGTTCCTCTGATTATTTTACTTATAACAGGACTTTTCCCCGTGTAGAAGAGGAACTAGTACTTTTTGTCAATATTAATAAATTATTAGGTTAAAACAAACTCCTACATCCGGCTGAAAATATATTTTTTTCTAATTCAAGTGTAATAAGATATTTGCACTAAAAACCAGACCAAAAATACTTGGTAAGATTTTGTGTTTTTGCAGTGTGTAAATATTCTGACTGGCAGAATCTTGAGTTTTTATAAAAATTATGAAGCTGAGCAGAAAAAAATGCCGGAAATATTGCACTCTGTGTGTAATGAATCTATATAGTATACGCATTTAAAAAATGAGGGTTGCTTTGAGACGTTAGCAGCGTCCCGTAAGCCCAGCGGCGGTGAGCGGAAACGTGGACAAGCGGTGCGGCTGAAGAATGAATCAGTGGTAAAACACGGCGTCCATGATGAGAAGTCAGCTCAGTTCCCCACTCAGCTGTTTCGTCCTTGTAAAGACCAATTTCTCAAGCGAGGTGACGTGTCAAACAGGAGCAGGACTATCGATCATCTGATGTATGTTGTTCTGTGAGATGTCAGCGTCAGCCGAGTGGCACCTCCCTTGCAAAGTGGTCCTCCAGTGTCCATCTGTCTCCTGTCTATCAATCAATCGCCACATTACGTAAAGACATATTTCACTCACTGAACATCGTCTGAAACAAGAAGTGCTTCCACTCAATCTCTACTTTCCCCTTTGGTCAAGTCTAGTCAATTTTAGCTGTCCATCTGGTGCAAAAATATTACAAACGAAGGAATCACACAGAAAAAAACAACAAATATTCCAGAATGAAATAAAAGGGAAAAAACAGTATGTAAATATATATGCAGATTTTTGTATTCTATTTTTTATATTGAGAAGCGTTTGTGGGGACAGTTAACTGAAAAGCTATTTGCGCTTCTAATTTTAAACATTAGCTCTAATGCTAAAGCGCTAAATTGATCTGTGTTGAAGACCACTACGCTACAAAAACACTTAATCCTTTGTAATACAACAAAGAATAAAAAAGAACCATGTGTAGATTTATTTTCAGAATTTATTTCCTTTTGTTTTTACATTTAAAGTATCTGTTGGCATCTCTGGCTGAAAAGCTAATTGCGCTACCCAAAAAACCTCTAATCCCTAACATTTGTTCGGCTAACGTTAAAGTACACAACCCACCCAGTATTTAGTCAAAGCTAATTCCCCTCTATATCAATTATTGATATGGAGGGGAAAAAACTATTAAATCAGCCAGTAGAACAAAATATTTTAACTTATAATATGGGGGAAAAAAATGTTGTTCTTCTGGCTGATTATTTTGCTTATAACCAGAACTTTTTCATCAATATTAAGAAATTCTTTACTTAAAACAAGCTCATATTTCTTGTTGAAAAGTTAGTTTGTCTTATTTCAAGTGAACTAAGATATTTCTTAGAAAGTATACCAAAACTACTTGGTAAGATTTGGTGTTTTTGCAATGCAGCATCCATGGCAGAATAACACGTCCTCCTTTTCCATTAGGAAAGCAAATTTGTTTGAGTGACTTAAAGCTGAAGATATCTCAATCCGAAGAACAGGCGTCTGGCAGAGAATCAGGCTGCTTTCAATGCCAGCTGGAGCATCAAGACGGAGAAGCAGGAAGGAAAAGACAGAAAGATGAGGAAATCTGACTGAAAAGCTGGTGGCAAAGAAATCTACAAATCATTCCGGTTTGGAGACCACCGATACCAGAAACACATGTTCCTCCAGTGGATATCAGAGCAACAGTAAAGCTGCCACAGCCTCTCCATTGACTGCCGGGATCAATACTCCAGGGGAATAAATACGCCACATCATGGAGCAGCCAGAGCAGCAAGGTCACCGTCCGGCTGAGCGGCGGAGACAGGACGGCGTGCAAGGTCACCGCCTCGTCGGGCTGCGAAGGCAGTCGAATCAACCACATCCAGTCGCACAGCGGCGAACAAGATGAGATCAGTGTCCAATCAGATCAAGAGCTAAATCTGGATGGATAAAAAGTAAAAAGAAAAAAAAGGGAGCACTCAGACCGGATAAAAGCAGCAGACAGAAAGCTGCTTGTGGAGAGATACATAACCGAGCCTCCTTTTCCTTCTCAAAAGTATTGCATTCCCTCGCAATCAAATTGCAAATACACACTGGACTATTGCGTATACATTCACATTTATAACAAATGTCAAATTAAAGAGGAAGCATGATACAAAATTCAAACTTTGCACGTTTTTGTACTTCCATTTGAGCTTCTACTGCTTCTATAATCAGCCCAAGCGTTTTTTGTTTTTTGGTGTCTGAAAAACGAACCGTTTAAAAACCTTCTGAAAGTAGCGTCACAAATTAGCAGTTCCTCTCCTAGCAACCCCAGAGAAGTGCAGACCGTTACCTAGCAACCCCAACAGTTCCACCCGTTACCGAGCAACCCCAGCTGAATTCCAACACGTTTGGTCAGCTGATTTCACCCCAAATGTTGACATATTGTCCAGAAATCACTTGCCACATTCTTGCTGGTTGATCAGGAGGCTCCACTAATTCTGTTCAGAAATGTACAGTTGTATAAGTTTTGAGCCATTTTCACTTGCGAGTGTAAAAGTTTAATTGAAATCCAAACAAGCGGCAGATTTTTTTGGGATTTAAAGCAACAGCAGCTCATTCTGAAATGACCTCACAATAGGCAGAACTGAGCAGAAATCTCAATATCTAAGAATAATTTTATGGAAAATATGTACTAGTAATTTAGCCAAAACTGTAAAAATAATGTATACATTTTGCATTTAAGAATAAAAAAACTGTCAGTAAATATGTTCAACTTCTCAAGTATCAGTTTCAGCTTTGGTTCAAATTCTGTAAAACTAATTTCTTTAGCACCTTTTGCTATCCAATTACTAATCAGTTAATCAAAAAAATAATAATACTAATAATTAACAAATCACCTCTACACTGTATTTATGCTAAGTCAAGCAAAAAGAGCTGAGCTTTTCACATGCTGATGTTAAAAATATTTATTTTAGATGCAAATGGATCCTTTCACTAAAGGAATGCTATGTATTTTAGGCAATAAAAAGTGTATTTTTTAATTAAAAAGGAATTAAATTGTTTATTTGCATCTTTCAGTAAAACTAATGTTGCAATTGGTCAATTCTGCAGATTTTTCATGTAAGGCTTCTAATCAATCGATTAATCACCAGATTATTTGATTAATTGCCAGATTAACTAAAATAATTGTTAGTTGCAGCCTTATCTGTAGTATATAAATTCAAGGATGCATCAGGAAGAAGGAGGCTGCAAGTTCAAATCTCCACAGATGTCCTTGAGCGAGACGCTGCCCCCCGCCGCCGCCGCTCCAGTTAAATCTCCCAGGATGGGAGCTTCAGTTCAATGACTCATTTTTAAAGCTGAGTGCAGCCATTACATCCAACCTTCCTGGTGATGAAGCAGATGAAACATTTGTGTCTGCATCTCCTTCTGATGAGGGGATCGTTTCTGTGCTCGAAAAGAAGAGGCGATGATTCTCCAGAGTCTTATTGCCGAGGCTCTCGCTAATGAATATATATCCTGTATTGAACTCGCTCCTTCAATTTGCTTTTCACACAGTAGATCCAGACAGTTTTCTTCCTCTTCGACCTGCAAATTTGATATGTCAGAAGGCAGGTTTGTTAAGACACAAGGATCCACATTGGACTCAGAGAGGAAGAGTTATTTTGAATTTGAGTGATTGCCATCTTTGATATCCAGAAGCTCAGCGAACATTTTATTGGTTTCTGGGCTTTAAGGTGACATGAAGTGACAGATTCGCCTTCAGGTTTTCGTTTTATGCAATGACTCAGAGCAACATCTCATTGGACGGACATGGAAAGACAACGTTCTCTGCCTACAGACTATAAAATTTTCCCTATAAATATGCATCGATGTGGCTGAAAAGCGGAAAACAACCAAACAGCCCTAAAAAGGTCAAATTTTTACAGGTTTCGAGGCGAACAATTATTAATAGACGCAAAATAAACATCAAGCCTAAAAATATAACACTGGACTCAATGTGTGGGATAAACTCAAACTCTGCTACGTTGGCTAGCGGAGCTGTTGTCAGCCGATTGTCATAGCAACAAGTGTGCGTATGCAGTGAAACTAACAGAGAGAACGAAGGAAAAGGGAATAATTTGAGTGGTTTTCAGTTGTTCTTCACCTGTTTCCCGGCGTTATTTTCCCTTTGTTGTGGCGCAGTGCAGGTGATGAAACTTCTAAAGGTTCAATAAACGTTAGGATAAAATATTTCAGTTCAAGTAATTGTACAGTAAAATTCGGCGCCTATGGTTTCAGGTCTTGTCAAAGTGAAACAGCCATAAAAAGATGTCCAAACTGTTGAGATCTTTTCACACATACACACAAAAAAAGATTTGATCCATTTTCATATGTGGAATCAAACTGTACCCAATTGTTTTCAAACCATTTGTAGTTAGGGTGCTCATGTTACATTTAATCCGAATTTTACAACATTGATGTGAGACATGCATCACATTTCCGCACCAGCAGACGAGCTAGACATAAACAACAGCTGAGAAAAATGATAATTATAATCACTTCCCATCCAACAAACTTCTCTATCAACCCTATTATGAACATTGTTATGAGATGTGCTTTGTTTTTTTATCAGTTTCCTTCATGTTCTCATGACTTCGTGACAGTATGTCAGCTACTATTGCTGAATGAACTTTAAAATCAATCCATTAACAGCTCCATCCATTATTACTTCCAGAAACAATGCGCTGCTGTGTGACATCACTTTGGGGATGTAAACATGCAGAAATCTGATCGAGGTTGCATTGAATATGAATGAATAATTGTGCAAAAAATATAGGATTTTTTGCACAATCAGAATGGATTTAGTAGCAGTTGTGCAGCTATATTCTCTTTAAATTTACAAAAAAACATCCAGTCATATTTTGCAATAAGCTCTTCTAGAGTTTGTGAAATGAGCCGTTTCTAAAGTGTTGGTGTCCGTCATTACTCCAGCAAACAGTGCGCTGCTGTGTGACGTTAACGTTCCTCCTTGTGTTGCTTTGGGGACGTAAACGTTCACACACAAATCTCATTACGGTTTTTAATAATGTCATATTTAGCCAGTTGGTTAGCAGATGCCCTGACCTGATATCTTTATTGAAAAATTTATTAATCTAAATTTCGAACATGAAGTTTTTTAAGTTTTATGGTCACATTGTGAGACATGAAGCTGAAAACTAAAAGTGACAAGGCATTTATGTAGTTTAAAAACTACAAATCTGTATTTTTTTAAGTTGGATTTGCTCACCTGTTTGTATTCAGTGATGGGTATTTTTATACAACATTTTGTGATCTTACTTTCTTCACACTGAAAGTACTTGGGTCTTAATTCTGGGTCAAAGAACAGTTATCAATTAATTTTTAATTCCACTCGCAGGGTTTATTTGCTGCATATTCAAATCGTTGTCTTATTAACCTGCTCTCTCGTTATTAAACCCAGACCAATGGGAATTACTGTTTATTGCTAAAACGTCAAACTATTTTTACAAGAGAGAAAAAAAAACACCTACATAATTACGAAAGTGAAACAGGCAGATGCTTTTCTGTGTCAGAGCACAATGCTTTCTGTCGACAAAAGGAAGCTAATCCGTTGGTTTTGCTTAATAGGATGTTTCATGCAGATCTCAGTGAGCGTGCTCTGAGGTCTCCCCATCAGCTGCTGCGCTCCTTCCTTTGTTTTCATCTCTACCTGGAAGTCATCTTTAATTGAAGCTCTTGTTTTCATTTCCGCTCTTTGTTTTCTTTTTTAAATCTCTTCAATTTCACACGCCCCCATGTTTGCACCTTAATGACAGCTTAGGCGTTAACTGTATTTCCTGTAAAAACGTGTCATTTCCAGTCTGCTGCACTGTACCGACTGGCAGCGGCCCAGTGGCCTCTTCCTCTCTGGTCGTGACTTTCATGCCGTCTGCCTTTTGCTGCCACCCTGCTGGGCTCGTATCATGAGGCGAACCACCTCCAGTCGATGTACTCACGAACCTTCGGATCACCCGCCATTCCTCAGACGTATCTTGGACTCACAGGGGTCGTGACCCCTCCCTGCCAGGGCTGACGTATTCTCGTTTTTCGCCTCGCATCACTTCCTTTCCGAGGCCACGGCGATGCCTGGCTGAGACAATGCGATCATCGCTCCTCTGGCCGCTCAGCCGTGACAGATTGAAGCGCTGGGGTAAACAGATAGGGCTGCTACAACACAGCTTTTTGGTTACTCCAGTGGAGCGGTGCCGCGTTTCGCAGGGACAAGAGACGGCGCCACATGAGGGTTGAGACTGAGCGTGGGGATATTAATGCCTATTGACTCGAAGGTAATAGCTTTGCCGAGCCTCAGCCTCGAGGTTGCTCCAATTTAGTCTGCACTATAATAAGACCTGGACACCTTCGCAGCATCAGAAACTATCTCCTCATGATCATATATCACAATAAACATGCAATCGAACAACCCAGCTCATCCAAAGGAGACTGTCGCCTTTTATGTCCAACTATTTCTGTCCCACATTTCTAAATGTTGCTGCTGAGGCTTTCACAGCTTCGCACTCTAAGCTTGTTGGAGCTGCAAGTGTCTAAATTATCCATAACATGAGGCGGGAAGGAGAGAACAAGTGGCCAGGCAGAAACCCTGGGATACTGCCGATGCTCTTTCCTCTTTCCTCACTGCAAGCAAAGCTGCAGAGCAGACAGCGAGTGTGATGTGACTGAGTTCAGATTTTTGGGTGTTTTTACACCTGGTGTTCTGGTACACTTGGTTTTATTGGGGACCAAAACTACAACATTTGTTACATTTTCAGCTGGTGTTGTTCACTTTAACATTGCACTGTGTCAAAAGACCCAAACCCTATGGAAAACATGTTTCCTCCTTCCCTGTGGGGGCTCTGCACCAACAACCACTAAAGTAAACAACACAAAAACCTCTGAAGAAGACATGAATGCAACTTCCTTACAAGGGCCATTTCACCTGCAAATGGAAGATTCACGCCTTTGTTTTAGTTGAATTAACCCAGAAAACCCTCCAATATAGTCAGCTTCCTGCAGCTGGAGTGGTCTCAGGTCCGCTTGGCGTTCACAAACTGCACCAGAGTTCGCTTCAACTGAACTGAGACTTGCTTTTTCTAAGTTGGAAAAAAAAAAAAAAACAGACTCTCAGCAAATAAACAATTGGAATAAAGTGGACTGAACAGGGTTAATGTGAATACACCCTTATGCAACCCTTATTTTTACCAGAGTTCACTACAACCAAACCGAGACCCAGGCGAACTAGAGTTCATTTTTCGTCCAGACTTTCAAGGCAAACAAACTACCGTTTGTTTAAAGTGGACTAAATAGGGCTGGTGTGAACACAAAGTTGAGCCTCCCAGAGCAAAAACTGTCAAAAAGTGACAAAGTAGATGCTGGAAAACCGAAGAATCGAAATCAGCTCTCACTGACGTCATTGAGTGATGAAAATTACGTCAACTTGTTTGCAGTGAAACATCCCTCTGCCTTTTTGACACCAAGCCCGGGTCGAACTATTTCTGACAGAGCTCTGTGCGATGTGTCGTGTGATTGGTCGGACGTTTGTGGATGTGTTTTATATGGACAGCAACATTTTGCTTCAATTAATATGCTTACACTGTAATTTTTTTGTTTTGGTACAAATACTATTTAAGGAGCATTTAACCGACGCACCGTCTGGGCTTTCTCCCATTCACTTGGATTCCTCAATTAAAATTTCAACTTGGCCAATCAGCAAACAGAAGAAGTAGTTGTGATGTTGATTTTGTTTTATAATTGTAGTCTGTCTGTAGTTTCAGCATTGCCAGCAGGGGAAGTGAACAACGCCTCTGAGTTTGTGTTCTCACACTTCCAAATATTGAACGAGCATTAACGGCCATCTTGTTCAAAGCGGCACTTCTTTTTTTGCAGTGCAGCACCAATGTCTAAACGCATTTCAAACTTTATCGACTGGATAAAATTTAAAACCTCAACAGAGTCCGTGCCTTCAGAAAGCAATTGCTTATCATTACAATGTTCAAACAAATCTGAACCAGAAGTAGACAAGCTGAGCGCAAAGCACAGATGTATCATGGCTTCGAGGCCAAGAAAAAGAAAATATGTTCCTTTCTCTTGACCAATGTGCAAGAGAAACATATCAACTAAATGGCTGCTGTAAGGACTGATATGTACTATATAGTTAACATGTGAGACGATTGTGGTCAAACAATAGCCATGTCCTACTATGGCGTCTTTCACTAATGAACGAACAGGAAGAGTGCGTTTACCACGGAGGAGCTAATCAGTGTTTCAACAGCTTAATAAATTGTTACTACTAAAATTAATTAATTAAATTACAATTTTTGTGTGAATAACAAGGTTCTGGTGACAAGCAGAGAAAGTACATGTGGAAACAAACACGCAGGCTACATGTCCGTCTTAGCTAGCAGATAGAAGCTACATTAGCTAAGATAATTCTGCTAGTTCGGTAAATCTCACTGATATTTATCTTAGTATTACACAGAGGTGGGTAAAGTTCTCAAAAATAGTAGTCGAGAAATACTTTTGATGTACTTTATATTGTTTATAAGACCAGAATGAGACGAGAGCTAGCGCTAATGTGTGGCTCGTTTGTAGTCGTCATAGCAACCGTCACGACCGTTAGCAACGTACCTTCCAAGATGGCCGTCAGCTCCAGAGCGAGACCCGTTCAGCAGGCTAGCAAAGCTTGTCAAAAAGCTAAAAACTCCCGGATGGAAACTGCTGAGTTGGAAGAGGCTGTCTGCAGAAAGGTGTGGCGCTTTTATTTCATTTTTCTTTCAAGCAAAACGGAAGATGTGGGGAGGGAAGCTGCGTCCCCAGGTGGGCTGTGTGAAAGTTGTGCGCGAACACGAGACCGCGCGTCATCGCTTCGGGAGGAAGTACGTTGGAGCCCTGAGGGTCGAACCTGATGATATGTGGGAGAAGTAAAGCATTGGTTTCAGCTAAAAACACGCGGGACTCCACTGACTGGTTTGGCACCTGGTAGGAAAAAAAAAAAAAGATAATAAAGCAACACGGAGCAACTCCACACACACACTTGATTTTTCACCTGCAGCTTTAAGAGTCTGTGGGACGGTTATTTTTTAAAATATGATCCTCCTCGGTGGAGGAACTCCAGCTTTGAAGGTGATGGAGGGGGAGTCGGGTGGAGGCCGTGGGGGTGTGGGATTACGCACGTCTTACGCACGTCAACCTGTCTTCTGTGTGTGTTTTCTGCGCACCCCGCCGTCTGTGCATCGTATATATCCCGTAAAAAAAAAATTATAATAATAAGTGAAATCACTGTAAGAAGCGAGGATATTAGAGAAAAAGAATTAGGAGAAAAAACACTGCAGGCGGATAGTAGATACCTGGGGTGTAAATGTAGAGGCAGAATGCAACATGGATGCACAAATAATAGGCTAAACATTAAATATTGATGGAAAACAGCCACATGCGGCTGGATCTCCCATTGAGCAGTGCGGGGGCTGCAGGAATCAAAGGAGCGTCGCTGAAAGCAGAGCCGCGGATGTTTTACAGGAGCGACCGAAAAGCCAACATCTTCCCCTTCCTTACCTTTCTGCGTCGCAGGAACCGCTGGGCTCCTCCTGCTGCTCGTCCTCCGCTCTCTCTCCTCCGCTGTTTTCACTCAGATGCGTCGCTCGTAAAGGGGCATTCCGCACCTATCCATCTGTCCGAGCAGGAACCGGCGAAGGCAGACTGAGAGGGAAGAAATGAACAATATGATCCCTGTCTCCCCTCCCCTCTTTTACCTCTCGGTTTCCCCTCTTCTTCTCTTATATTTTCATCCCCTCCTTGTGTTTTTTTTTCCTACTGTCCCCTCCCTCTCACTCTCCCTCGTTTGCTCGCTCGCTGCCTCTCCTCCTTTTCCTCCCTGTGCTCTGAATACTAATATTCCGTCTCTCCTCTTTCTGCCTGTACTAAAGACATACTGATGTATGTGGGGCGTGTATAGGAGGAGAGCGAGGCGGTTTGTGAGTGCTGCTGTGTGTGTTTTTTAGTAGGAAATGGTCTCTGGATCTCGTCCTGGATCTTGTTTGGTCCTATTAGAGCTGTGATTAGATAATAATCCTCCTGCAGATGCCCCTGGAGGGGTGATGGTGGGTGTGTTGCAGGTAAAAAATGTTGTGTGGGACGAGAAGAGCAGGATGAGGAGGGGATGGTGGGTCATTGTTTGTTCGGCTGGCAGCCAGAAAAAGACATGGATCTGTGCTTGTTTGTGTCAGTGCTGGTGCGAAACCTCAACGAGACGAGAGGCTGAGGTCTGGTTAAAGAAGACATAGGCTTATTGGAGTCATGATTTGATCATGTTCTCCTGGAGGCCATGAGGAAGCAGAGAGAAGGAACATAAAGACGCTCCTGTGTTTTATGGAAACTGGCTGCTCTGGTGAAGTAAAGCAGATCGGAGAAATGCATCCATCTTTGGTCAAAAAGCCTTCAAAAGTTAAGAATTTCTTGACTTTTGACCTGCCTGAATGAATACAAAATGCAGTTTGGATATGATGATTTATTTATAAGTAGAAAAAATGTTATCCAAAGCAGCACAATCCAGTTCAATCATGATTGCCAAACATTGGAAAGTTGAAGTCTGTAGAAGACCAGGTTGAATTTCTCGCACTGTTTTGTGATGGAATCCAGATATTCTAGTTTATTAGTCATTCCTTAACTTATATTTTAGAAACTGTAGAATACTCACTATTTAGATCAAGCATTAGATTATTTTTTACATTCTTATGCAGAGACTCCTATTATTGCAACCCAGAACAAACTTAGAAAAAAATCTTCCAGAACAGAAACATTTAGTTTTATTACTTAGAAACTGTGGAGTACTTATTACTTTGACAAATTTAGACCACACTTCGAAAGTCCAGAGAATATTTATACTTATCTAACAACCATGAAAAAGAGTATCTAATTTATTTACTTCGGATCATTATTTTACTTCTTTTGCTCTTTCTTTTGTTTGTATCTCCTTTTAATTCCTGTAAAGCCTTATTGCTGAAAATGTGCTATGTAAATAAAATTACTTTTACCTTTTGTATTTACCCAGAATGCCCTGGTTTGTAGTTCACTTCCTGCTTTTGGAGCATTTGAACAGCGGCAGAGTTCATTCAAACTGAACCGGAACTGAGGTTTTTAGGGAAACCAGAGTTTGATTTTTTGGTCAGTTATGAATTCATATCTCCCCAGACGAACGGGATTTAGTATCATTATCATCCTCTTCCTCCCCCCAGCCTTACTCGGTATTAGTCTTCTGGACGACAGATCTCCTAAAGTACAACGTGGATCAAATTAAGGATCTTGCCACATCGCCATATCAATGTTCTCTTATTCAAGTTATGTCTCAACAATGTGTCCCTGCAAAGAGTTCAGCTAAACAAAGTCCATCAAAGTGAACTCTGACGCGGTTCAGATGCAAATGTGAACGCATAACAAACTGGACGCCGCTCCAAAAGCAGGAAGTGGACTAAAGTGCAGGGCATTCTGGGTAAATAAAACCAAAATAAACGCACTAGCTTAGCGCTAGCACAGCTCGTGGTCTTTTACTAAAGACAAAAGAGAAATCCTTCAACTCCTAAAAACTGATGCCACTCCAGTTTTGTTAGCATTTTCTGAATGAGAAAGTTGTGCTCTACGTCTTCTTTAGAGGTTTTTGTGTCGTTTCCTTCATGAGTCTTTGTGCAGCGCCCCCACAGGCAAGGAGGGGAACAGGTTTTTCAAAGGGTCTGGATTCTTCAAAAGACAAATGCAGAAGCTGAAAACAACAAATATTGCAATTTTGTTCCCACTAACAAAATGAAAACACCCGAAGACAGGGTTAAAAATTTATTCTGCTGACAGATTTTGCCAGCGAAAATTTAAAAATTTCCATCTATTACGAGATACTTGATAACTTATTAAAAGATGAAGCAAATAGTAGTAGTGATCTGAGAAAACTCAATGACAAAGAGACTAATAGATGCACATTGCTCACCATGTTGACATAATGGAGCAGCCGGGCGACACGCAGTGAACATCTTGAGGGACAGAGGGTTGAGTTTCCTTACATAACTAAACGTTCGCTTTGTTTCAGCAGAAAGTACAATTTACACTCCATCCTGAGTGATTAAATATATACTTCTACTTTCCTGATATTTTTTCTTCCACAGATGCCAGACTCATGTATTTTTAAAGTGGTCTGGATCAATAGTTCTTCAGGCTTTCTTGAGGCTGTTTTTTCCAGAATTTGGCTGCTTTTAATCTTTTTACCCAACCAATTGTTGTGGCTGATCGTGACAGCATATTGTGTTTTCAGCAGGGGAAAAAGTGAACAAATTGAACAGTGTGCAGGAGGTACAGAGAATTTACAACAATGAAAACATAAATTAATGACTAATTAAAGAAAAGTCAAGGAAAGTGTCAGGTTCAACACTGTTTGGAAGGTGAAATGAAGAAAACATTGGAAAACATTAATAGATGCCTGTGGCCGTGCTTAGAATGTTTTTTGTGCTGATTTTGAAGTACTGAATTTGAAAAGGTTGATGGAAATGCAAAATGTCCAAATAATTGTTCGTTTTCCAAAAACCCTAATGACTTTTCCGCAAAGGAGTCAGAACACTAAAAGGGAAATAATTTGTAATGAAGGAGCAAACTGTCTGCTGGTTCTGTGCCTTACCAGAGGCAGGAAACGTTGAAAGAGAAGAACTCTATTTTTTTTCTGGGATGTGTGATTCGTGCATTTTCAACTTCTACTTATTGTTTATTGCAGTGGGTGGAAACGCATAATTTGCATTTTCTTTTTTCTTCTTTTGCAACGTTTTCTTAAAGCTCAAAATTTGCACTACAATTGGATGGGAACATAGCTACTGATTAAGTCAGTGGATTCCTACTATCCAATCAAAATACATTTTAGTGGATAGTGAATTGTCCCAGTTATTGCGATAAACAATAATATTGTTGTTTTGAGATTTCAGGTGACATATTGATAATGGTATAACAATGCAAGTTCGCCCACTCAGAGACCAATAAGCTTTAATTTTGTAAAGAAAACTGAACACTGGAAATGGAAAGTATTTTAAAAACTAATTAAGAAAGAGTTTTAGTTAGCTTTAACTAACTCTCTTCAACGTCCAGAGGAGGATAAAAGTGCATATATTGTGAGTTACTTTTATTTTCTCAATGGAAAATAAGAAAATGTAAGAGTCCATTTCCATTAAACTCCGTAACAACGGTGTTCTGTTTTTCCCACGACTAGAGAAATAAAACCATGACTGTCATCTCGTATTAGGAGGGAAAAAAGGCTAAAATGGACTTGGCATTTCCAGGGGGGAGCACAAATCTGAGTTTATTCTGTGTGGTTAATTATAATTATGTGGCTCCATCACTGGGCTGGTTGCACTGATGGTAAATCAGGCCTCAGGAGAAACTAGCTGCCTATGCAGCCCGCAGCGAAGGATGATGACTGATAAACGAGAGTAAACACTGACCTCTGCTAGTTGTCACAGCGGAGGAGAGGAGAGGAGAGGAGAGGAGAGGAGAGGAGAGGAGAGGAGAGGAGAGGAGAGGAGAGGAGAGGAGAGGAGAGGAGAGGAGAGGTAAACAAATAGGATTGTTGAGGGGGAGAAACTAAAAGCTCTGCCGGCGGCTGCAGCCACTGTCAAATCAGAAATCAACAAAATTGTTGTAAATCTATTTTTTATGTGGGACAATCCTTTTTTTATGCACACAAGACAGATTGAGGTCTTCATTTCACACATACACACCCTTAAGTACTTAAGACATGAACGTTTAAAGTAGACCAAGAGACGCTGGAGGACAGAAGAGCCAAAGAGAGATTACAAGACTAAAACTATTGGTGTCAACTCAATAGGCTATAATCAGTCCAAATTCAAACATGGCTGCAGTTTAAATAAAGTCCAAAACAGGAAGTTAATGGAAACAAGAAGAATGCTGCCACAGGGAGCACTTTGTGCCAGCGTGGCCGAATGCTTAATGCACTGACCGAAAAATATCGCAAAGCTCAGAGTTTCTGTTTCTTTATGACGACGACAGCAGGGATTTTTAACTGGCCTTATCAAAGAAGACCAAATGATTAATCAAAGATTTTTAAATAATCTTCAACTAGTTCAGTAATTAGTTACTAAACTACTTAATTACAATGGCTTTATCAAAAAATATTAAATAATTAATCAGATTAATCGTCAATTTAAATAATCAGCTAATTTAGTAAACGATTAGTCGCTAACTGGAGTCACATGGTTCAGATTCACTAACACAATGCTACGTTACTGTTTTTTAGGCAATAACATCTTTATTTTCTTATGTTAATTTTTTTGTTAATTTGCATCTTTTAATGTATTTTTGATATTGTTAAAAAAGGTTTAAGTGGTTAAATTAAAAATGTGGCTGTTTTTATCCGATTAATCGTTAGAATAATCAAATATTAAAATAGTTGCAGTGCAAATCAGAAATTTAACCTTTTGATAATAATAACCTGCTTTATCTTTAGGATCCAACTTCAACTACACTGCAAAAAGGAGAATGGCTTAAAAAAAAAACAATTTGTTACATGCAAGTTCATCAAACTTGATTTTCTTACATTTGTTAAACATGGCAATAAACTTCATATATTTACTTGAATGAATGTGATTTATTTGTAACAAAATTAATTTTTTAAGTTGTTTTCTTTTTCCGGTGTACATGTCAAACAAAAACCTTAATTATTTCGGTTGGATAAAGTTAATATGATAAAGTTATTGTCATGATAAGAATTGTGATTCACATTTTCTCACAATAATTTACAAATAAATATGTTTAAAACTTCTCAAAATTATTAGTTTTCTCCACTATTTTTTATTGAAAATGGTGGAGAAAGTATCAATAAATTTGAAAACGATTAAATTGAGTCACGGTGACCAGTTTAGTGATATAAATAATACTTTTTTATGTGACTGGTGTTCATTGCAAATGGTTTTCAAGAACAGTATTTGTGCTTGTGTGGCTGTGATTTCCAGTTAGTCCTTATCCTCATTTTTACCTTTATCACAATATTACCACAAAATATCATGACAAAACTTAAAGTCCAGTTGTTATGTTAGAGAATTACTCCTGATTTTCTAAAAACATGTGTTTCACAGATATATAATTTTAGATATTAAAATAAAAGGGAACAGAGTCAGTTGTGTGGATTTCCAGACAGAGCGCTGCAGCTTTTTCCAACAGCATGAAATGACTTCTGCTGTTGTCCGAGTCGGTTTTCTGCTGATTTAGACGTCATGTTGAGCCAACCATTCAAATCCAAGGAGGTCCGAATCATCTGTCTCATTTCATGTTTCACGAGTGGCTCTGACACAGAACCTCGAGGTCGTTGTGGGCCGACTCTGCTGCATTTCAAAGTCTATTCAGATCTCCTCTTTTCCATCAATCCTTTTATTGGCACAAAGACCAATCATTCAGATATTTCTTCCGCACAGAAATCCAAATACATCTATTGGAGCTGACTGCAGGCAAAAATGAATAAATTTTTCAAAAGATTTTTATAACCTGAGGTAGAGTTCCCCAGGTTAAACCTCCAAGATTCCCTCATTCGGAGTCAGAGTCGACATTTTTAAAGCCGTCTGTTGAATATATTTACACGTTACACATCCTGCTACAAGAGCTGATTTGATTCGTTTGTGCAAAAATTCACTTGTTCCATTGGCACATTTATGGCAATAACTTAATGAGTTTTGGTGTCCCAGATGTGATGTCACAGATCAGCAAGCGCTGTGCCGTTACCTAGCAACCCCAGCAGAGTTCTGTCTGTAACCTAGCAACCCAAGGTGAGTTACAGCATGTTTGGTCAGGTGGTTTTACTGCTGTATGTGTTGTACAATGGCTGCTCGAAAAGACAAGAGTTTTGTTGTCGACTCACCATCCAGGAACCACTTGCTGCATTGTTGTTGGTTGTGCAGGAGGCTCCACTTCTGCTTTTCTACAAGACTACAAGAAAAGACAAAGCAGATTGTACATTTTGCAGATGATTGGATTCCTCAGTGTTTGCAGCATCAGTCCGTCTCTCCTGCTGACATCTGTTGGGGCGGCAGCATCAGAACCAGAGACCTACAAAGGTCCAAGCGCCTGATAAAGAAGGCTGGTTCTGTTCAGGCTCTGAAAGATTTTTCATAAAATCAAGAAAATTATGGACAAGCCTGACCATCTTCTCCATGAGCCTTTCTTTAGTCAGAAGCTTCTTCAAATTTGCTGTAATACAGACTGAGGTCCAACAAAATGTGATTTCCCTTTGGGATTAATAAATATTTGTGAATTGAACTGAATTTGAATTTCAAAGTTGTATAATTGTGTATCTGTTTGCAATTTTAACGTGTGAATGTTGAGTTGGGGGGTGTGGCCAGCAGCAGCTCATTTGGATTTAAAGTGACAGAATCCTAAAACTGCTCGTTGTGAAGCATTCAAAATAAACACAACTAACCAGACTAAAGTTTTACCACCCAAGGACGATTTTATGAGACCATAAATCCTAATCTGTTCAAGGAAGCATCGTACGGTACCTTTAAATTTTATGTAATTTTAACAGGTTTAGAAACAACCGAGGTTCAACATGTGTGGCAGTCTGACTCTGCCTGCCGACTGCAAAACCTTCAACCCGCGGCTATGAATCAGCCATGTTGTTACGGTGAGAACAGCATCAGCCTGTATCTCTCTGCTGTAGTTGCAGGCAAAAAGGAAGACTCCGTTCTCTTCGTCGTGTCTTTGCTGAAAGGAACAGGCAGTTAGCCACAGGTCGCTAAGTTTATGTTCTCACCAGCACGAGCAGGAGAGAGCAGATTTACAGGGCGGTGGCAAACTCTGTGTCACAGCACTTTCTATTCCTGCTTTTCTGTCACTCCATGTTGCACTGCTGCATGCATGTTGAGACGTGTGCATCGGAGAAAAAGACATTTTCAGGCTTCAACACGAAACGTTTGAGAAAATCTAAATCGAGTCCTGCAGCTGATATTAAAATCTTCACTAATTTAGAGGCTTTTCAGGACTTCCTGACAACCAGAATTTTTGATTTTCAGCATGGAAAAAGCAAATATGGAGCATTACACTGCAAAAACAGAAAATCCAACCATTTATTTTTGGTCTAGTTTCTACAGCAAAAATCTTAGTACATTTGAAATAAGACAAAACTAACTGGCAAGTAACTTATCAGCATTAAATATGAGATTATTTTACTCCATTGGCAGATTATTTCACTTAAAACATTTTTTCTATGATGCAAGTGAAATGATGGAACTAGAACGTTTCATAAATATTAAGAAATTATTCACTTAATGCAAGCTCATATTTCCTGCTGAAAAGTGACTTACTAGTTTTGGACTATTTCAAGTGTACAAAGATATTTGCACTGCACAAAAACACTTGGTAGGATTTTGTGGTTTTGCAGTGTTTTCTCCGTCTTTGTGAGACAGGGAGTAAAGCTGAAAGGCCATCATCCTGCAGCCCAGTGATATTTTATCTGAGGTGTTTGCAGCTTTAATTTCAGGCGTCACGTTTGAGCTGCCGCTCCGGCTCCCGACCAACGATCTTTGTTTCACATCTTGCGTTTGGCTCCATTATTCAGAAAGTAAATGCACAACTTCTTTTGTGGAGACGAAACCAGCAGAATGAGACGCGCTGCTTATGTTTGCAGCCAGTGATTCTACTGGAGACTAAATATTTTCGCTAATATAATTAGAGCTGATTGCGAAAGTAGCTGTGGCGTTCAGCAGTAAACAGCAGCTCAGAGAGGCCATTTCTTTATGAAACTGCCTTTAATTATTTATTATCACAGGGTTTCTCCTCCTGCCTGGGAGAGGAACTGCTGCCCGTTTCACTGTAAATTAAGCTTCACACATAACGTCGTGAGTTGACTTCTTCATGCGTTTCCCTCCAAAAGTCGCCTCTGATCATCATCAGACTCATCATGAATGTTTGTTTCCATAACAACTCTCTCATGGGATTGATCGCCCACTTCTCCTCGTCTTCCTCTTTATGACTACATCTCTCTCTCTCTGTTTCTTCTGCTGCTTTTCATTTTCTTTGTCGTGACGCCCACACGACTATCAGCGGATGGCTTCACACACTTTGACTTCCCGGCAGAGGATCCCAACCGAATCTCTCTCTGCTTTTCTCGTCTTTTCCTTTTGTTGTGATCGCCACGGTAAAGGGCCCCCGTCCCAGGATCCCCCCAGCGAAGGATCAGTAAGGTCAATTCAGTCAAGCGCACTGGATTTTTTCCAATCATTTTGCCCTTTGCTTGCAGCAGTTTGCACTGGTGCAACATGGAGCGTCTCCAAAGGTCAAGCTCTGGGGTCACAGGGACTGAAAGGGTGAAAGATCATCAGAGTCCAGCTGCTTTGTCAGCAATAGGGATAAATTCAGATTAAAGAGCTTTTATTGATATAGTGTGGATGAATATTTAGCTATATAACCTAGCATGCATGTTGTCTGACTGGGAAAAAGCAACAGAACAATCCAATTATTGCTGGAAATAGTCGTTAAACACCTACGACCAAGTAAGAATAGCCAAGTATAGATGATGCATGGGACTCTTCACACCTGACAGTATGTTAGACTCGGTTCAATTTGGGACCAAAGTTGCAACATTTGCTACATTTTCAGCTGCCCTGATTTTCTTTCACACTGATTTGAGTCAAACGAACCAAACCAGTTCCCCTCCTGGCCTGTGGGGGCGCTGCACCAACAACCACTGACGGAAACAAGATGAAAACGTCTGTAGAAGACACTGAGCGCAACTTTCTTCTTTATGAAATGTAAACAAAATTGGAGTGGCGTCAGATTTTAGTGGATTTCTTTTTTGTGGTTGGTAAAAGACAACGGATTGTTTCTCCCACTAGCGCTAGACTCACACGTTTGTTTTGGTTGTATTTAACCAGAATGCCCTGCGCTGTAGTTTACTTCCTGCATTTAGAGGGGTCTTCAGTTCACAAGGCATTCACACATACATTCAAACCACACCGGAGTTCACTTTAACCAAACCACAGTTCACATTTTTGGTCCACACAAGAGTCTGATTAGCCGTTCACACCTTCCCAAATGAACCGGACTTTCTCAGTAAACAAACTAGAGTTTGATTAAAGTAAATCAAACATGGCTGCTGTGAATGCAACCTAAATGACAGATAGTCCGGAGGGAACCAAGGCAATAGGTTTCCCTCCCAAAACTGCAGTTAGTAGTTGAGTTTCCATTGCAAATGTGTGCAAAACTTTGTCAATATTCAGTAAATGTAAAAATTTTGCAATTACTGTTTCCACTAAATAAGGAATATGATTAAAATCACACATGAACAAGTTTGTTCACCCAGTAAGTAATTAAAAACATGCTGCGCCAACATCCTCAAACTACTTCCTGTCATCATCTTCTTTGTGGTTTCTGCCAGCAGCAACATCCTGTGTTTTGCAAAAAAAAGTTTTTCCATCATAGTTTTGTGAAATAAACCAATTTCAATTTCCCAATTTGGCATGTTTCTATTAAGTGAATTTATTTTCAAAAAGTCAAATTGTGCCAACGGAAACACAGATACTCTGTTTTTATAGAAGTGCAGTATTAATTAGCACAACCCCATATTTGGCTTGATTATATTTAAATATATTATTATATTCATTTAAAGACAGAATTGTTTCTTGCTCGGGGAAGCAGGTCTCATCTGGGGAATGTCGATTTATGCTCAGGGTTTAAAGGTCAAAAACCCAGAACACAGAAATAGACTCATAATGAACTAATACCAGACCAACTGAAGCAGAATGCAATAATAAGGATGTATGCAGTCAGCCATTATTTCTAATAGGATTAACTCATTGAAGATCGTTTGGTGATCCTTACAAGAACCTTTAGACACAACTCTGATTTCCAAAGACGCACAGCCGACATTAGGTGTTTGTTTATTTTACATTTTCAACTTTCTTTAGAGTCCATCAACAAGATCTCCAATCCCATAAATCCCTGCTGCAGTAACGAGGCTCCATGCTTCTCTAAGACTGCTGGGGAAGAAGCAGCGTTCATCCTTGACAGGCTGCCAGTCCATCACACTAACACACAGAGACAGACAGCGGGTCGGAACCAGGAGTCGCCTCGCTGCAAGGTGACAGGGCTAACCAGTTCACCAGCGCCGCTCCTTTACCCTGATGAACAAGATTCCTTTACAGAAACTGACTGAACGCAACAGCTGAGGGATTTATCACTTTCCTCCGAACTTGATGGGATGTTATAAAGATTATTTTTCAATCTCCGGATCTGCATTTTCATTTTCTATGTTCTGCTGCAGCAGAAAGTTCTCCTACTAAGTCCAAAACAGAAAAGACAACTCTGGGAAAATGATGGATAAAAGCCACAACCAGGTGTCATATTTCTAAAAGCTTAAATTTTGTAGCATCTCTACGTTTTCTACAGGCATGTCTTTCAATTCTGACATACACTGTAGATTAAAAAATAAGTATACATCTCTGTCAAAAAACCCTCAAATTTTTAAATTAATCTTGAAAATTTTGTAGAAAAAATCTTGAAATTTTCCTGAGCTGCAAAAGTCAAAAATTTGACCTTGAAAAATTTTTGTTTGGGATTTATCTCATAAATTTGAGGGAAAAAAAACTTTTAAATGTTTGAAAAGTCAAAGATTAGCAAGACACATCTCAAATTTTGAGCTTCCTCTCAGAAATGTTCTAGAAAATAGACATTTTCAGAGCTTGAAAAGTCAAACATTTGCTAAAACAAATCATAAATTTTCAGAATAATCTTTGAAATCTATAAAAACTTGGAAATTTGTGAGGAATAAATAATAATAAAAAAAAGGAAATCTCTGATCTCCAAAAGCAGAACATTTATTAGAAAAAACCTTGGAAATGTTTAAGATTGAAAAGTCAAAAGTTGGCGAGTGAAATCTTAAATTTTGAGATTACTCTCAGAAACGTTGGAGAAAAATAACTTGAAAATGTCCGAGTTCAAACAAACATTTTCTAAAACAAATCAGAAATTCTGATATCTGAAATTTTCAAGAAAACTTGGAAATTTCTGAAATTGAAGTTAAAAATTTGCTAATAAAAACTCAAATTCAAAGCGTAATTTCACAAATTATATAAAAAAAAAAATCCTCAAATCTTTGAGGATTTTTGGAGCAACGCTGACGTTGCTCATTCCTGCTGAGGATGAAATATTAACGTCTTGTTTACATGATTTCTCATGACTTTCACATGAAGAAGCATTCTTTTGTGACTTTTATCCCATTTCTTATTTAATTCACACACTTCAATTGTAACATTGTGAGGTTTTGCGCACATCCATAATGGAAAAGCAGAAAGTTGAATTACATATGAATTTACAAACATCTTGAAACTTTCAGCGTTTTTGGTTGGGCTGACAACTTGTTACCGTGACAATGGACCAAAAATATTGCACAGGATTGTCTCAGCTCCCTTCAAACGTGTGCGTCGAACCCACTTTCTGTGGATTTACGTCGACTGTCAAGCTTTCATGCACCTTTAAATCACCTGGACTGTACAACACTTTCCTCCAGTTCATTTAATTAATGATTGGAGGGGCAGAAACCCTGGAAGGAGCTGCATGAATCTCTCCTGGCTGGACGTTCTCCGTCTCGGTTACAGATATGCGAGTTTGTGCATTTGGGAGCAAAAAGGTCTGACTCACTGAATGTTGTTGCAGCTGATTGTAGCAGTATTCAGTAAGACGCTCGGTTTTTTTATTATGGTTTTATAACCGACTCTGTCGTGTCTCACCCCACCCTGTCCCTCGGCGCTGCAGGAACCAGGAAGTCGGCTAATTAATCTAATAATTCAGAGACTCGCTCTTGATTGAAAAATAATTTCTTAGAATTACTACAATAATTAGTTGGCAGTATCACACTGTTTGTGTGTCGGTGAGTTTTTCCGTCTCGCTCTTTCCAATCTTGAGTCTGCGTCCCCAGAGGACAGCAGCCGGCCTAGACTAATTTTTTTTGTTCAGCAGTGACACGCTTTGGTCTATATTTCATGTCACTTTGACTAAACTGCCCCACCGTTGAGATGTCCACATTAAAGCTTGATGCACTCCTCTTGTATGGATTCGGCTGCCATGCCAGCAGAGCACTTTGCCTTGAGAGAAATTAAACCCCCGAGGTTGTTCTAAGATAGATTAAATGGGGGATGAGAGAGAGAAAGCTCGACTCATGGGAGGGGCGCCACCCAAATATAGAGAAACCTGCCAAATGCCAACAGGGCGTGGGCGAAGAGGCTGGCCTTTGCTGATGTGCATGTCTGTACACGTGGGTGTGAGTTTGAATGCGTTATGAGGGGTTTCTTTTCTAGAGGAAAACATTCACACGCCTGCGTCTCTCTGCGAGTCTTTCTGCACGTGTTGATCACATGCAAAAACGATGCAAAACATTTAAAAAAATAAACGCCCCCGGCTTCAATTCCAATAACAGTTAATAACAGACCCACTTCTCACCCGTTGGAAACGTAAAATGACATTTTTAATGCTTTCCAGTCATTTCTTCTTTATTGTACCGAGTTTCTGTGCCGTGTTAGCTAGCTAATCATAGGATCCTGACTGACAGATTGGAAAATGGCCAGGATTGTCCACGACTGTATTAAACTGGATCAGATCTTCTTTGACAGAACTGGGTGACTTTTTGTCATTTGGAAGATAAAGATCTGAATCGAGAATCATATTAGGGGTTCCTCAAGGCACTGTACCCGGGCCATTCTTATTCAACATTTATATAATTTAATTGGCTTAGATTATGGAGCACTACAGTATACATCCATAGAACAGCTTCATATTTCTGTGACATTTATTGTATCATTTATTAGTTATTGCGATAAATTTCTCAAAAGAAAACACAACAACTGAAAATGTAACAAATGTTGCGATTTGGTCCCCAGTCAAAGTCAGGTGTAAAAACATCCTTAAAGTCAGATGTGTTTTAAGTTTTATGTTTATAATCAACAATCTGTTGAGTTTTTCTGTTCATCTGAGTCTACAATAAAATAAATAACCTGTTATGGATTTTTTCACTTCTCTGTGTCGGATGTTTTCATGTTGCATCTTCAAGAAAGCAACAGAAGGAAAAATGAGGCAATAAACAAAAACTTTACACGGAAGAGTGGATGAAAGGAACTAGAAATGGGAATTGTTTCAAAAATCAGAGCAGAGAGAAAAGGTTTGTTTGTTGCATCTCATGTTTGGTTACTCAAGCTAACGAGCGGCAATTAGACGGCTGCCAATTAACTCTGCCCATCAGACTGAGACGGAGGTAAACGAAAGCAGAGACGTGAGGGAAGAAGTTGGAGGTTATGAGGAACGAGGGAATAGTTAAACGACCCGGGAATCACAGGCAGCGTTTTCTTCAAGGGATGTTCATGCGTGCATTTGCATGCAAATGAGGCGGGTGTGCACACAGATGGGGCTGTGTGCGTGTATCCGTGTTCCAGCAGAGGGAGCTGTGTAGACCCATGTCGCCGTTCATGCTCTACATGACCATCTGGCTCTCACCGTCAGGCTGAACCTAAAGTTAACCCCCTCACCGCCAGAGTCTGCTCCACCTATGTGGGATAAGAATAGACCAGAATGTCTGAGGAAGCATTCGGGTCGATGTTTACTTGCTTTTCAAATGTTTTATGCGAGCTCCTGATCAGTTATTGACCAAAATGATGTGAATGGCTGCTGAGTGGCTCTGAATCTTTCTGGCAGGATGTTTGCTGACCAGATTGTGTGTGCGCTTCAGGCAGCGGAGGCAAGAAAGCAAATGGTTAATTTCTCATTCTGACTGCTGATGCAGTGCTCCAGCTGAACCCCTCAGAGAGCCTTTCACTCTCTCTCTCTCTCACACACACTGGCGCGTAGAGCGCTCGTCATTCTTCTGAGTAGCCCGCTGACCCCACTTTAATTAGGCTAATTGAAATGGGAGAATAACCATTTTCTTGATTGCTGTTTCTTTTTTTTTTTTTTTTTTGGACAGTTTAAAATGAAAAGCGTGCTTACACAACCAGAAGCCCCTGAGAGTTGGATGACACGATGACCCTGTTGCTTGGTGCAGAAGACTTTTGGCTGCTCCACTCTGGATCTTGAGGCGTAATTCATGTCCGTCTGGCAGTCGTTTTGACCGCCATGCATTTGTCTTCTGACATATTCTGGCTTTGTCCTCTGCAGCCCAGCTTAGTAATACACAATTAGCTTGACGCTAAGAAACGTGTGTTGAGAGTAAATGGTTTCAGGTGAACACTTTAATCATTTTCTTATTATTTCCATCAATACTTCCATCCTTTTGTCAAGGTAGAGGATCCAGAAACTGAACTCAAGAGTAGCACAACTTCAACATATTTTTACTCAAGTAAAAGTAAAAATTAGCCGTCCAAGAAATCACTGAAGAGGAAGAAAGTATTTGGTAAAAAGGCTAACCAAGTACTGAGTAACTGTTCAGGACTTCAATCACGTAATATTTGAAAATTACGTCATTAAATGGACCAAAATATAAAGTTGTGGACATTTTGGCATTTTAAGAGGCCGACTACATCCAGCGACCTGGATTTAGTTGTTTTGCTATAAAAGTTTTGTGGCTCCTAAAACTTTTACAATCATTAAGAATAGTTTGAAATACTTATAAATACCAAACATTAAGCATTTTGATCGAACAGTTTAATTCATTCAGGTGAGCTTGTCATAAATGTGCAGGTAGAGCTTATTTTAGATTAGCTTAACTTATCTTAGCTTAGCTTACTTCATCTGATTCTAAATTGTTTTGTTACAGTTTGTCTTATTAGTCTTGACTTACTGTAGCTTTGTGTGCTGTATGCCGGGTTGATTTATCTTAGTTTAGCTGATATTCTCTGATTCTAGGCTGTATTAGCTGATTTTATAGCCTAGCTTACTTTATCTGATCTTATTTTACCTGTGAAATCCAGAGAACCTTCATTTATCTTAATTCCAAACAACCTATTTTACTCAAGTAAATCATTCCATTTAAAAAAACTTCCTGTCTTCTTTTCTCGGTGAACAAACCAGTTAAATATTGCCACCTGTTGGACTGGAGTAAAACTGCAGACCTAAACATGATCGCGTTCGTGACCCTAAAACCCCATCAGTTAAACAGACTTCACTCCAGCCACGTTGCTGTCATGAAACCTTATTGTTGAAGACTTATTGGTGATCGGTGGATTGGATGCTAAATAAATCTCTGCTCTGTGCTTCAGACTCCCTTCACCATTTCAGTTATTGCCTCTGCATTTCCAGGGAGGCTTTCTCTCTCCAGAAGGTTCAGTCGTAAACAACTATCAGAATTTTCCAGAGATCCTGATGACAAATTGGTGGCTGGTTTGCTTTTTCCTATCTGGAAATCAATGAGTCTGCCGCTACTGGACTGCAGCTCTGACTGGGTCGTCCCCAGAACCAAATGTGAAAGAAACAAGTTTTCTTGGATAAAAAAAGATCCACGGCTGAAACAACTAATCAAATTAATCACGATTAATCAATTATTGAAATAATCGTCAACCGATTCAGTAATTGACTTATTCTTAGCTGAAATATACAAAATCAAAAATAGGAAATTAATTAAACCAAAATTGTACAAAAAAAATATACATTTTTTATTTAAGATATAAAAAACCTTCTTTGTAAATATATTCTGCCCAGAATATAATTCTGCTCAAGTGGCTTCGTCTCAGCTCCACCTGGACACCTTTTGCATTCAGTTACTAATCAGTTAATCCAAGAAATAGTGAACAGAGCAGAATGGACCGAGCTTTTCACACGAAAGGAAAGCTATGTTAAAAGTTTGTTCAAATGTTTATTTGCTTTCTCTTATGCATTTCTAATATTGCATAAGATGAGCTCACGCAGTTAAAAAGTCGGCAGAATGTGTAATATTTTTTTATTTGATTAATCAATTAATCGTCAAGATAAATAATTAGTGAAATAATTGTTATCTACTTATTAGGCAACATTCTGAAATTTTAGATATGATTTTTTTAACTGCAGATGCATCCTTTGATGTATTTTAGGCAAGAATTTTTTTTTAATTTATTGAAATAAATTCAAATGAGAATTTATTTGAATAAATGTAATATAATTATTTGTTTATCTGCATCTGTTAAATAATTTCTAATATTGTATGAAAAGGGTTTAAGTGGTTAAATAAAAAAATATGGAATTTCTTAAAAATCTGATTAATCAATTGTCAGAATGATAGATTATTCACAAGAACAAACAATCATCAGAATAAACAGTTCTTGAAATAATTAACAGATTAATTGATAATTAAACTAATTGTTATTTGCAGCGCTAAAAGATTTAAACATTCCTGGGGACTCGCCTCAGAAAAGGTTTGCTTGTTGCGTGACTCTCGTCAGAAGGTTTCGTCGTTCCTTCAGCACAAACACAGGCAGCTGCTGCAGCTGCTGCAGCAGCTGCTGCAGCAGACAGAGCTAATCACCTCCTACTATAATTTTAAACATTTATTAAATGTCCACATTATCCACATATGAAGTCATGTGCCCCTGGGGATCTGTGTGATTTCCTCATTAACTTCTCGAAATGCAATGAGTCACGGACCCGAGTTCTGTGGCTCTATTAATTATGACCCGTCGCACAAGCTGCTCACCATGGAAACCCCAAGTCCTGCCTGTCACCACGCAAACGATGAGGGTATGAAGAGGTTTTCTTTTTTTACATCATGCAGCCGGCGGAAACGTCTCTCCCCTCAATCAGGCCTGCTGTGGCGCTGATGTTTTAGCTCCCTCTGCTGAGGATTACCGGAAGATCAGAGGAATGTGGACCAGCACTGCAAAAACACAAAGTCTTACTGAGGATGCTCGTCTAGTTCTGGTCAAATAGCTTATTATACTTGCAATAAGACAAAACTAACATACAACTGACTTTTCAAAAAGCTATAGCAGCTTGTTTTAAGTCATTGACAGATTATTTCACTTATAACAAGACATTATATTTTAAGCATCTTTCAGTGGAACGAATTCTTTTTAAAATCAACATTAAATAATTACCGACTCAAATATTGCTATATCTTGCTGAAAAGTTACTTCTAAGTTTGTTTTGTCATATTTTATGTACTAAAAGATTAGCATTGGAAACTAGACAAAAATATTTCATAAAATGTTGTTTTTTGCAGTGCATTGCAGAAATACTGAATACTTATTCACCTTTTTCACTGCCTTATGATAGTCATACAAAAGACAGTGTGTTTGAAATGATAAACTCCAATAAACTTAATTTAGGTACATTTTTAGAACCACATTCTTTACAATTCCTTAATTAGATTTAGGTTTGGACTTTGACTGGACCATCCTAAACAATATAAATTAGAGTCAACAATCTAATCCAAGTTCAGATTAACTCTAAATATTCAGCTACACTGCAAAAACACAAAGTCTATTTTTGGTCTAGTTTTTAGTGCAAATACTTTAGAAAACTTAAAATAAGAGAAAAATCACATGTAAAGCTGTAGGAACTTGTTTTAAATCAATAGTTCCTTAATATTGATTTACAGAAGTACTAGTTCCAGAGGGAGATAATTTCACTTACAGTAAGTAATTTTCCCCATGCTGTAAGTGAAATAATCTGGTCTATATTCAATATTATTAACTTAAAACAAGCTCCTGTGTTACTGGAAAAGTAGTTTATAAGATGTTTGTGTTTTTGCAGTGGGATGCAAACCAGACACCTGAACATTTGGCACCAAAATAAAGCTTACATGCAGAATAACATATATAAACAAACCTTGTGCGCCTTCTTCCCAAACACTGAGGAGATGTTATATGTCCGTTTCATCCGTTTTTAAAGCTTAAATCCAAGCTAACGTGTCTGTAGCCTCAGCTAGCATCAATGTTTGCTAATCAACACATTTCCACCAACATGTCAGAAATACAACAAGGAAGTTATAATTGTAGTATTTACAAAGAAAATGGCATTAACTATAAACGAACACGGTTTTTTCTCTCTGCGACAACCACCAGGAAGTGGCGATAGTTTTCTTCTCAGGTTTTTGTGTCGTTTCCTTCAGTGGTTCTTGGTGCAGCGCCCCCACAGGCGAGGAGGGGAACAGCTTTTTCTATGGGTTTGGTTTGTTTGACAATGCGGTGTGAAAGCGAACTGAAATGTTGCACTTTTGGCCCCCAATTAAACCAACAACCTCGGTGAAAACACTTTAAAATCAGTTGTGCTGATTACTAAAAGATTTAGTAAAGAGCTAAAAGTCGGACAACAAAGGTTTGTTTAAGGTTCTACATTTTCTCCCTTTTCTATATAAAAATACCTGATAAACCCTAGAGAGAAATTCAGTGTTTTCACATTGCAGTCATAGAAAATGACAATAAATAAATAAAAGTGCAAGGTCATTTGTGTACTAAAATACACTAAGTAATTAATTAATTAAACCTGAATCCCCAATCACTCTCTAAATTAAATAAAATTATAATAAAGATATAAAATGAAATAATAATACAAATGTATAAAAGACATGCAAGGACAGACACTTGGTAAGAAAAAAAATAATTGTTGTTCATAATATTAAAAAAATAAAGTCAATTTTTGCATTATTTCAACTTTATTCTCTTAATTTTAGAAATTATTCTCAAAATTTTATTTCTTTATTATATTAATACTCCATCATACAAGTTTGAAGAACATTTTCATGAATAGCTTTAAAAGCTCGTGTAAAGTTGTGCGTCACAAATGGGGTTCCGGTCAGAGAGTGGGCGTCCACATGTTGACCTCGATGTAACCAGCTATGAAATATCTGCAGCAAAGTGGCAACTAATTGAATATAATGTGGCTATTAGCATGCAAAGTCTCTCTCTCATTATGTGCAGTGACAAACAGGAGTCTAGTAATGGCGCGTTTACATTCGGCCTCCACAACAGAGTGAGGAAGAGTTAATGAGCGGAGAGGTTTGCATTGAAAAGTGGTTTATTTACAGAAAATGTCATGATTTTAACTGAGACTTGTGCTCCTATCGGGGATGCACTTGGCATTTTTCTCGTTTCCTTGTTAACCAGCCGAAGCAGAAAGCTCGCCTGCAGCTCTCAGTAATGCACTGGATTCAGACCAACTTTCTGCATCACCAATTACAGGCTTTGTGTCTAAGTGGCCGAGCGCGGAGGCTGCCAAATAAAACCTCATGACTTCTTCATCTCTTCTCATCTTGGCCTGTTTTTACTTTGACATGAATCAAAGCATCAGGAGCAATTGCTTCCCAAAAGAACAAAAAGAGACCAAGCAGATGATCACTATGGAAATAACTTGATCCGTGGACAAACGCCAAAATAAAACTCAGACGTCTTCATAAAAGAGCTGGCAGAGGCTTCCCTGCAGAGGGACAAAATTTGATTCGTCATCCCTCAGAAATGTTCTTCTGCTCGCTGGAAGTAAGATAAATGGTGATCTCCTTAAAAGGAGCATTATTTATTACACTCCAGATATATGCTTCCATATGCGAAACAAAAATTTTTATACTTAAAAACCACCCAGCTGTTTCCTGCTGTCTGGAAAATGAGCAGTTTCAAAAACTGCTCAAAATTTGTGACCTAGCAACCCAAACATTGGTCCCAAGTTTGGTCAGCTGGTTGAAGACAAGTGCTTTGTTGTTGACAACCACTTCCTGCATTCTTGTTGGTTGTGCAGGAGGCCCTAGTTCTGCTTTTCCAGTTGTATAATCGTGCATCAGTTCGCAGCCATTTTCACATGCCAGTGTAAAGGTTGACAGCGTGTGGCCATTGTTTCATTCATAGCACAAGGAAAATGTCTTGGTATTCATAAAATAATCTGCTATTAGTAGAGGCACATTTTTTTGTACCAACATTGAGGAATTAATGACAAGATCTTGCAGAAAAGTAACTTGTACTTTAGGGATTTTTTTTACAAATATAAATAAGGCTTTCATATAAAAGGAAACATCTGTTCCATGTCTTTTAATAAAAAGTAATTTTGTTGCACTGAAATCTTTATTAGTTTACTAGACTTGGCTCAACAACAAGGGTTTTTAAAGACTAATTCAAAACTTGTTCCAATTCTGTTTATTTCAATTGAGTTCATACCTGTAAGCTTTTCTTTTTATAGTGCGAAACCTTTTTCACTTACAGATTTTTCCACATAGAAAACTCATCCTGTTTAGCTTAAATATTGCGTCCTCACATCATTGGTCTTAATCTAAATCTCTGACTCCAATTCTTAAAACTTATATATTTTTTGCTCTTGAGAACTTTTGACTTAATTTTAGCCAAAGATAAAAAAACAAAAACAAAACTTAAATTCTGGATTTTCCTAATGTTGTAGGGGTTTATTCCACCTTATAGCAATTAAGCATAATGCTGGACAATAAATCAATAGCAATATATAATGATACATCTGATCAATATAAATTTTTATAGAATGTGAGATAATTTCAACAAACTTCAAGCCAGAAACACAAAGCATTCTGGGGGATGTAGGCAGAGGAAAGACTTTAGCTGATTCTAAGCTAGCCTGGTGGAATGATTTGCAGCAGTTTATCCAGTGTGGAGTGAAAATATGACAAATAGGGAAAAGGTCACGCAATCAGTTTGGCTGCATTTCAGATATTTAAAACAAAAAAGTTAATAATTATAATTATCCAGCCCTAATTATTAAAAGTTTCTATGTTCACTTCTCTATTACCTGAAACTGTGTAGTGAAAAAAAAGCAGCAACAAAAATGTCTTGAAGTGTGAAAATCCCTTCCAGGGGGAAATCGTCACCTCCATTTCTCCAAACCAAAACAACTGGCTCTGCTCTCCTGCGCTTCTTTCTTTTGCTGCAGTTGATGTGAAGGCAGCGTCACTTCGGCTCACCTGAACGGCGGCGCGGCAGGTGGTTCTGCTGACATCTGGCTCCGTGTCGGATCGAAACACAAGCTCAGGATCCTGAGGGGACCGACGCCATGATGCTGTCACACACATAAAATGAACACACCTGCTGCTGTTTTTAGCATCGGAGTTTATTTCCAAAAGACATGAAGAGTTTACGAATGTATAATTCTCACATGACAAAGATAAAAAGTACAAACATGTATATATAGAGAGGAGTAGCTAAGCAAGGCAAAGGAAGCTTTTAATGACAGGCGTTTCCTTACTTTGGTAAAGACTGTCTCTGTTTTACAGAAAGTCTGTTAGCTCAATCTTGAACACTGTAAAAAAGGAAAAACAAATCTTACAGGATTTTACTAGTGAAAATCTCTCAAACGAGAAATAAGAAACTCAAGTAACATGAGCAATAAATGAGCTTGTTTTAATAAAAAGATTCCTTAGTGTTGATGAAAAAGCACAAGTTCAATGGGCAAATTATTTCATTTATAACATGAGAAAAATGTCTTGTTATAAGTGAAACAATCGGCCATTTTAATGTGTTTTCATTGATATTATGGAGTTATTGATTTAAAATAAGCTCTTATATCTTGCTGAAAAGTTACTTGTGAGTTTATTGTCTTCTTTCAAGCATCCTAAGAGATTTGGATGAAAAGCTACTTGGTAAGATTTTGTGTTTTTGCAGTGAAAAAAAGCCAGAAATATGGCCATTAATCTGATGTCATGGCGACGATTAATCTTTGCAAACAGCAGGCGACACATTCAGCTTCTTTTCCATGAAGCGGTGATGGTTGAGCAGAAAGAGATTTTATTGCCTAAAATGCAATAATACAGCAATTAGTGAATTTGAACCAAGTGAAGCTAAAACTATGAGAAGTTTTGGGTAAAATGCATTACAGACAAAGTTGTTTTTAATCTTAAATGCAAAATGTTAATATATTTTGTAGAGTTTCGGGTTAATTACTGCTCTGAGTGTTTGTTTATTCAGGAATTTTTTGAATGTTGATTAATCGGCATTAAAGACAAACATAAAAAAAGTTCCTTCTGGAAAAGATTCTCAGATTTTAAAACGTTCATGCTGAAATGTTTCGCTGCACTGAAGGAGATTTTTATCAGAACAGTGATGCTGTTTCTGCAGAAACCTAAGAAAATGTAAACCAAGAAAACCAACATATTCTGCAGGACGAAATGCACAAAATGTTTAAATTTCTGAGTTATGGTAAGAAAGATCTGAACTTCCTTTGGAACCTGTGATCAACTCCAAGTGCAGAAAACCAGAATGTGTCGCCATTAATTAGGATTTAGTCCAAATGTTTCATTTACTTTGTCAGACAGAACACCAGGTATGAAGAAGAAGGCTCAACACTTTATGAACTGCATCTTTGCATAAATTGTGTTTATTTTCTCCTAACAGTCTTTGGAAACATGAAAATGTTTGTAATTATTCTTCTCATTACTGTAGAAATCTGCTGCTTATTTGGAGACGTTATGGAGAAATAAAGCGATCAGAGTTCATATGAAGCTCCATAAAGAAGAGAGAAGCTGCAATAATTGACTGGTTTATGTGATTGTTCCCTTTCAAGCAGCGAAGTGGGAAAGTGGAGGTGAAACGCACTGCAAGTATTAAAACCCACAAATTAAGACGTTTTTAGTGTCCCGTCATTGAAGAGCTTTGTGTTTTGGAAGCTGCAAACATTTCTAACGATTCTCACCTTCACTTCTGCAGCTGCTTGAGTTTTAAAAGCAGCAGAAAAAAATTTAATAGAACAAAATCTGAGTCTTGTTTTGTAATGTCAAACAGCGTGACTTAATACTCCAGCATATGCTTGTCATGGTTACATAAAGGGATTGCTCACTTGTATTTTTGTCTTAAAACATTCATTAAAATCCTTCAGGAGGTTAAAAAAACAACAACTTACAAATCTGTTTGTCAAAATAGGTCAAAAAGGTTTTTGTGTTTGGTTATAATTTCTGATGTATTTTCTAAATGTTTCTGATCAGAACCAGACGCAGCACCGGGTTGTTTGGCCCACATCCATCCTGTTTGTGGAAACTATACGACCTCCACGTAGTTCGCCGGGTAAAGCCCCTCCCAGCCTTCGTCCTTCTTTCCTCGACACCAACCCTGATCGTCCTCATCCTCGATCTTCAGAAACTCCTCACCTGCAGAGACAGAAACTTTTTACTCTCATATTCTGGACTGTTTCCTTTAATTTTCACAGATTTATTTCATAATTGCACCAGATTTATTTAATAAATCTGGTGCAAAAAGGGAAACTTTGAGTTGTCAGGTTAGATAGAAGAGACTGAAAATGGAGGCATTCTACACTTTGATTCTGAAGAGCTTTGCTTCATTTTACACTGAAGTCACTGAAAAGTTAAATCTTTCATTAAACGACTCAAATCTGTTCCATCTAAAGGTGTAGTAAAAAATTAACATCAATATAATATGTTACATTTATGGACTAAACAGACATTGGAAGTTGTGTTTTTGTGTTAACCTCTTTATTGTAACGTGTTTTGAAAGAGAAACAGAATAAACTGACATAATGTTGCTTTAAACTTCTACAAGAAGAATCTCTAATTTTTAAACTTTACTTACATTTTTTTTAAATCTATAAAATAATAATCTTTTTGATTTTGTGGATCACCCAGAGCCTCAAGTAAAAAGCTTGAAGGTTTTCCATTGAATAATGTATAAACCAGTAACATCTGCTGTTTGTGTTTCCAATGATGGAGAATGATGCTGCTGTGATGCTGCATGTTTACCTGCTTTAAAGGAGAGTTCATCCGTCTCCTGACCAACATAATCGTACAGAGCTCTCACTCTCACGCCGCCAATCATCACACTGAGCAGGAAGAAACACAAAGTTTGATCACAGGCAAAAATTTACTCATACATACAACAATACCCCAATCCATCCACAACCAACCAACCCATCCATCTATCCTTCTTTCCTTCCCCCAAAGTGAATAAAATGAGACCTGTCTTTAAATTCCACTTTTTTATTTTATTCAGCAGCATAGCTGCTGAATAAAACATCAAAACTGGTTTTAGTATAAATAAAGTAAGCCAACATTACCGTTGTCCCGATCTGAACAGGATTAGAGGAATGTCTGGATTAAATTTAAACACCAAGAAACCAACCAGTTTGAACTCTGACCCCCTACAGATCCACTAACCTCTTCTCTATTGTTCCTTTCTTTTCCACCTCTTTCTTCCCCTTTTTGCTTTTCTTCTCAGGTGAATAATCCTTTGAAAGATTTGAATAAAGTTTCATTTAAAGCCACAGAACTGAACTTTGCTCTAAAACACATAAACGTTGGAGTGGATGAAACACCTGGAAGTGAGGCCAGTCGGTCGGCATGCCGGGTCCGTGAGTGTTTTTCCACCAGCGGAGATCCTCTTGATCGTCGATGGCCATCAGGGTGTTGTGCAGCTCACTGTACACGGCAATCACACTGAGCGACAAGTGGGGGAGAAGAATGGATCATCGTGAAACAGAAATTAAACAACATTAATCTGATGCAGTATCTCCCCTATTTCCGCCCTGCAGCTGTGATAAATTTTTGAGAACTAATTGAATGGCTGTTTTATCTGTGGTTCTCCATTAAGAGACGTGGAGTCACTGAGAAACACTTGGGCAATAACATGAAGTGGAACAATTTTTTAATAAGGTTGAGCTAAGTTTGATCTAAAGTCACCACCATCATGAACAAACCGTGGAGAAACAAAAACAAATAAATCACAACTACATGTTTGACACATCAGAGAACCAGACGCAACACAATAAAGTCAAAATAACGACAATAAAATCAACATTTCCAATATAAAGTTGTACAAGTATAAAGTTATGAGAATTAAATCATAATATTTAGAGAATAAAGTCAGTTTTCTAATAATAATAATAAAGTTATGTGGATATCATATTTCTAGAAATCTTATATCTTAATTCTCAAGTTTTTTGTTTTATTTTGAAAATCAGGAAACCGGAAGACACTGAGTTAGCACTTCCTGTTTAGCAGTGCACTACTATGGGTTTTTTGCAGCTTTTCTTTGAACGCAGCACAGCCTTTGAGATAATAAAAATGTTTATTTCACACAAGTCAGTATATATTTACAACGTACAACAAATTTTATTTGAATAAATAAAATTATGTGATTATTTAAATGTTGCGTCTGACCTGTTAGCATATGTTAGCGTGTCATTTCAGGATCTAGATGTGCTTTCTTGTTTTATTCTGACCAGTGAGTGCTGAATAAAGCTCAGTAATGAAACCATTCGGGCCTCACCATCGGGTTGGGGCGAGGGCAGCTCACCTCTCGTTGGTGGTGACGTCCAGGTGTTTGTGGATAGACAGGAAGGCTTCTTTGAGGAACACGATCCTCCTCCGCTCCTCCTCCTGGGATTGGTCGAAAACGGACTCCATCTCCTCCATGTAGCGAGGCACGTAGCGGTTCACCTCCTCCAGGACTTTCTCATAGCGAGCGCGGACCTAAGATTCAGCCAAAGCAGCAACAAGTTTCATGTAACTGAAACGATTAATGGTGATTAATTGATTGTTGAAATTATGGTAATTGATTAATCGATAACTGAGTATAAAGACAAAAAAAAGCGTAATACGCTAAAAGAATAACATTTTCAGAGCAGCAAAAATTATACACAGACTATACATTTTATAATTATAAATTTTGCAATTTATTGAATAAAAATGCATAAGTGGTTAAAGAAAAAATTAAAAAAAAAAATTTAATCATATGAATCATCAGAATAATCAATTACTCAAATAATCCTTAGTTGCAGTCTTAAATTAGAGGCTAAAAAATTTTATTTTGACATTTGTTTTTTGTATTTTTTGTGCTTTTAAGTGTTTTTTTAAGTTCTTTTCAGGCAAACCTTAAATGTTTTAACTGTAAATATGATGAATTAAGAAGGAATAAAGATAAAATACAGACACAACATTCATGCTAGTGCACCTTTAAAAGTAGCGAGTCAATAGTACAATAACAGAAAGACAAACATTTTAATTTCAGATTAAAGTTTAATGGTTTGGAAAAGGGTCAAAAAAAAAAAACAAAACTTTAAACACCAACTAATTAGAAAGAAGAGACTTTTACTGCTGTTACAGACAAAAACTGTTTACATGTTGCCCCCCCCATTCAGCCATTAGCCCCTGTTGGTTTTGGAGCACTTGATTTGCTGTTATGAGCCATTTTTATTGCCGAGTGGGAGCTCCGGCTGAACCCCCATCTGTGAAATTAATGGACAACCTGCTGTCCTTCCGCAGCTTTAATCGCGTCAGTCTTCAAAGGAAATTACAGTGTGTATTTAACGCCACACGAGGACTCTGAATTTTGAAGTTAGGAGGCAAATGAGTGGAACAGATGGCAATGAATCACATTTTAAATTAAATTTAAAGTGAAAAGAAAGGGGATGATTATTCACCTTCTCGGCCTCTTGCTGGGCCAGTTCTCGCTCCTCTTGGATCTTTTTCTGCTTGTCGATAGAAACGTCTGGGTTTCCCTGAGCGTGAAAGTCTCTCTCCTTAGCGGCGTGCTCCTTACGGCTCACCTTATGGTACGCCCTCCTGGCTTTGTCCAGCTGTGGACAAAAAATACATAAAAACGGATCATTTGGTCACATAACTGTTGCATAAGGTACGAAAGCATAACTTTGATTAGAAGAGAAGCCAATGTAGCCAAGAAAACCTGTAAAATGAAAATATAGTACTAAACATTGAAGTTATTTTACAGTAATAGTTGAAAGAGATCAATTTCTGCAATCATGCGTTGTTTGTATTCTACAACCAGATTCATTGAGGTTTTAAATAAATCTGGAACTGTGTGGATTCTAGTTTTCACATGTACTTCATGCATCAAGGGTGTTCCTCAAGGCTCTGGACTCAGCCCAGTTTTCTTTGGCAACATGTTTTACAGATATTTTTCATTATGCTGAAACAACTGCACTTTTTTTCATCTCACCTGCAGGTTTCAGAAAATCAAATTTAAGACTATTTGAGCCCTTTATCAAAGAACCTTGAATAAAATTTAAGGCTGAAAAAACTAAATTTAGAGGGATCTTAACATAATGTGCCAAGCTGAGAAGTTTGAGTAGTTTTGCACAGAATGCACATTCAATGTTCTCATGTCCACTGAAAGAGAAAACTACATGATTTGAGAGGCAATTAATACATAAACATAATTCGTTAACAAGAAATGTCATTTACATCAGCTGGGAGGTTTTAATGATACATTGCAAAGGTCAACTTTTTTAAAAGGCCAAGCTCATGGTGACACAGCTCAAGAATGATTACAGTCATTTTCAGAGCAAATATAAAAGATTAAATTCATCATATGCTTAACAACATGAGCTGCAAACTAAAGCAATTAATAAATGTCGCTTTCAACCTCATGGATCAAACTTAATGCAATAATTCAAGCAGGAAGAAAATAATTATTACATGTAAAACAACACTAATAACAGAGTTGGTACTAACTAGTTACATTTACTTGAGTAAAGTTTTTGATAAAATTTGCTTTTAGGGCTATTTTTACTACTCTGTAAATTTACTTTAGCAAAAATAGGTTTGAGAAAAGCTAATTTATGGTTGTTACTGGTAAATTAATGTCAGATAAATTAAGAGTAGCTAAAATCAGCTAAGCTAAGCTCAGCTAAGCTAAAATCGGCTAAGCCAACCTACAAGATCAAATCAGCTTAAATAAGATAAATCAATCCAGTGAACACAAAACTAAAAAAGATAAGATCGACTACGACAAACTGCAATAAAATGACTTGAGGCGGATTTAGTGGATTTAAATAAATTTAAATCCGCTAAACTAAATTAAGCTAACCTAAAATAAGCTAAACCTGCACAGATAAGACAAACGTACCTCAATAATCCTTTAGGAAGCAAACTTTGTTTGACGTAAATCCTTAATATTTTGTATTTCTTCTATTTGAATGACCATTTTTCATTTACTGACATTTTTGACTACTCTATCCATCTCCACAAACCATATTGTAAAAAAATTGGCCCAGTTTAAATTTGATTTTTACCTTCTTAAGCCGTTTCGCCCAGGGCTTCTGAGCGCGTGCAAACCCGGTCTCAATGTCCTGGGACTCCTTGAAGCCTCCAAATAACTTCTTGTGAAAGGTGTCCTTCTGCCAGGTTCTGACCCGGTCTGCATCTTCCGACACCAGGGAGCGACAGATGGAGGCGTGTAACGAGGCCAGCCGGTCGGCGGACGACAGGAAGCACTGCCAAGCTTTCAGTAGTGACCCATATAGAGGACCTAACGGAGGAGCAGAGGGTTCAGCTTTCACTTCATGAGTTCATTATTTGCTTTGCAGAGGCAACACTAACTGGAGTCCACTACTGGTTTCCACTTGTTGCTCCATTCGTCGAGCTGCTGGGCGTACTGCCTCTCCACGCGGGCTCGCTCCTGGAAACACGCCACGATGTCATTGCAGGCCTGGAAGGAATCTTCTGTGCGTTTCACGGTGGGATGATAGTTCCCAGGCTGTCACGACGCAGAAAGGGGAGGAAGAGGAAAGGATGAATGGACGTCAAATCAAACTGCAGTGGCAAATTTTATCTACCAAATTTATTAGATTAAAATTTAGCAATTAATTTTTAGCAAATTTGTATATCAACAAAGATCCAAAACATAAAAGAGTTTCAGATTGTTACTTAAATTAGCCTCTATGAAAAATTAGCTCAGCATATTTATTTTTATTTTATCTGAACATTGGCTTGGATTAATTTAGATTATTATCATATTATATTATTTTAATTTAGCTTACAATATTTTTTTGTCTCATCTTGGAAAACAATTGATGACTCAAAAAATATTGTTTTTATTTCTTTTAATAAGGTTACAACAAAAACAAACCAAGCAATTCTATGCTGATATAAGACAAACAGAAATAAGATAAATGCCTCATTAAAATAAATTTAACCAAAATAAACTCAGACAAATTAAGATAAATTGAAGTATTTTATGGTTATTATTACAGGGAAAATAAGATCAGATAAATTAAGATAAGCTAAATTAGCAGAGGTAAAATCATCTGCCATAACCCAGATTAAGATCAAATCAGCTAAAATAAGAAAGCGACCACCATATGTCGCCGAAAGTTCAGCCATCTGTTAACCTAAGCTAAGCTAAATTAAGATAGCATTTAATAAGATTAAATCAGCTCAATTAAACTCAGCCAAAGTGATCAACCCTACTCACAGCACACAAAAATAAAATAAGATTAACAAAAACATGCTATAAAAAAATTACTTATGGTCAGATCAAATAAAATAAGCTAAATCTGCTAAACCAAATTAAGCTAAGCTAAAATCAGCTACACTAAAGAACCCAGAATAAGATTAAATCATTTAAATTGATGACTCAAAAAAGATAAAATACCTGAAGATCAGATAAATAAGCCTGGGGGAAAATCCGCTAAGCTAAAATAGGCTTAGCTAAAATAATAATTGTTTATCAAACAAAGGTTTGATAAGATAAAGTATACAGCAACCAAATAAAAGATGAGCTAAGATCAAATAAGATAAATTAAGCTACGCTAAATTTGTCTGATTTAAACCAAATTAAGCTAAGCTAACCTAAAATTAGCTCAATCTGCACAGATAAGAGAAGCTCACCTGAACAACCCTTCAGGAAACAGTAAACTTTGTTTAATACTTTCTATTAACAAAAATTACAAACCATTTTAGTCAAGTGACCTCCTACTAGCGCCCTTTGACCCCATTTCCTGTGGTGAACTGACCATAAAAGGACCACAGCATGTGGCCCAGCCCTAAGCGCAATAACATATCCGCAGCACTTCTGTTGTTTGTAGATGTGGAATTTGGAAATATCTGCTTTTTTCCTGGCAGCCGCCACCAGCTCCAGCTCCGCTGCGCTCTTCACTTCCTGTCAGACTCTTTCAGCCACTGACACGAGTCGACAGCTGGTTAAAAGGACACTGTTTGTTAAATCATCGAGCTGCCTGTAAATACCGACCTGTGAGCCGGTCCGTCTGACTGCCGCGCCGGTTCAACAGATGTTCCTAATCACGCCGGTGACGCAGCGCCTCTCGGTGGAGCTGCACACTTTGGCACTCACTGGCCTACAGCTAATAATAGCCGCCATATTGAATTCCAGGCATGTAAATAATCCTCAATATGTCTGCAAAGATATGGAGTTAATCAAAGACATTCTACTCTCTTTACTACACTAATCCTTCCTTATTGTATTCGATAGTGAACACTCAAATCTCTTATTTAGCAAGTTGTGTTATATCCTCGTTTTTAATTGAAACCACTTGGGGTCTTTTGCATCCATGCCCACCTCTTCCCTCTCTTTTTCTCCCCATTTATTCCTTCTTTTTCTTTGCCTCTGTAGTGGTTTCCAGCAACTCTCCTTTTCTTTTTCGTCTGCATTAAGCAGAAACAGCTGAGGAATCCGGTTCGAGGCCAACAGCAGCGCTGCAGAGACCCAGTTGGCAGATCTGAGGCAGATCTAATTCTACTACAGCCAACAAAAAGACGTGTCCAACAAAGACAACCATGCGTGTCAAATTACACAAAATATACAACACAGCATTTAAACTTACAGTACTGCAGGTTTGTGTGATAATCATTGTGATTATTGATTTTCCTCAAAATATTGTTTGAAACATTTAGTCAAGAACTAACTAGCATGTTGAAGAACTGCAGGATAACAAAATGTTGCATCGTGTGAACAAGTGACAGCAACCAGTGGGGGATAAAAATCTCATATTTTATGGCTCGAAATATTTTATTTCTATACTTATTACATTTTTGTATTCTTGGTGCCTAAAGTCCAAACTGAACTTGGAAAGAAACCTTTCAGCTTTCAGTTGCAGAATTACATGAACTTAAAGGTGTTGTTGTCCAACTGTTTTAAAGTTTGTTCTTACTGATTTTGAGAAGTAATAATCTGTCTGTAAATGTTTTACCTGAGGAATATTTTAATTAATTTATTATGGTTTTAATTTGTTTTAGTTTGGCTGTGATCATTCTGTAAATTAGGATTTTCTTAAGAGATTTTTAATATCAATGGGATATTCCTGGTGAAATAAAGATTAAATAATTCTTAACACAGCAATTAGAGATGATTTTAGTTTGTCTGAATCAAACTAAACGTTTGCAAACTTGGTCTACTCTGTTTCACATTTGCATCGTACTGACAGGCGGCTGTAAAGCGTGGCAGCAGGATGACAGACAGGAAGTGGTCTGGAAACACAAAAACCCAACGGGAGCCTTCCTAAATTACAGGAGGAGAGAGATCAAAGTGGGGCAGCCCCAGTGATCCCAGTAAACTGCAGCAGAAACCAGTCCAAACACTCAATATTCACCCACGATCAGTTACAACCTGGTTTAAAAATATGACATGGTTTAGATTTTCTTTGTTTTCTTAAATGTCTTAAATCATGTCAAAAACTAATTACCCCCTAAACCTGATAAGCTTTTGTATGAGTTTTGTGTTTTACACCAATGTGGAGAAAATTTGTCTCTTTTTTTGGCCAAAATTGTTTAAATTGAGCCATAATAGAAGATTTGCAAGCATTACTGGGCGATTTAAAGGAGAACTATTAAGGGAAGTTAACTTTCTTTCTTCTTTTTGGGTCTCAAATGCTTATAAAATTAACCCAGGCACTTAATAAAAAAAAAAAAATTCAAACCAAAAAAACTTGTTTTATGACGACAAGTTCTTATTTTTTAGTGTCTGAAAAACAAGCCATTTCAGAAACCTCCAGATTGTTAAGTCACATTCACTGCTCCGTTATCTAACAACCACATGAATTCCACACATCACCAAGCAACTCAAGTGGAGCTCCAGCATGTTTGGTCAGCTGGTTTTACTGCAGTACAATGGCTGCTGGAAAAGACAAGAGTTTTGTTGTTGACATACCATCCAGAAATTACTTGCTGCTTTCTTGTTGGTTGTACAGGAGGCGCTTCATTTATAAAGCAAAGAAAAGCTGTCGTAATATAAAAATTCTATTAACTAGAGTTATTTTTTGTTGGATATTAAAAATCATTTTATGATGACGTTTTATTGAAATGCACAGTAATGAACTAATTCAAGCGTGTAACTTTCACCTTTTTGTGTAGAAAACAGTGAAAATTAAATCCTGTTTAAATATGCAGCACTGCTGCAAGTAAGCACAAGATTTGCCTAAATTAATCATAAAAAAAACCTTCTAATTAAGGAAGTTCTGAAAGCCTAGCGGTTACTGTTGACATTTAAAAGTGGAGATGAAGCCTAATTTCTGAAGGTCTGCTCCTTGAGCAAGAAAACTATTTGTTCTGTTTTGACTGGAAGTAACACAGCCTTCAGACTGAGAAAGGGAAACCATATCTCCCAGTCCCCTTGCACTGCGCGCGCGCACTCACACACACACACACACACACCACACACACACACACACACACACACACACACACACACACACACACACACACACACACACACACACACACACACAAACACACACACACACACACACTGCACATACCATCCAGAAGCTGCGATGGTTGACATCTTCGGGATTGTTTTCTGATGAGGACGTCGACATCGTGGTCTCTGGGAAGGTAAAAAAGCATCTCTGATTAGTTCTGTGTTGTCATTCTGCATGTTTATCTGAAAACTGATTCTGAAAAAAAAAAGAAACAGTTTAACTGCACCCAGAGGAACATTTTTATACAAAAGTGGTTCATATACAACAAAATAAAACAGGAAGTACATTTAATTCATTTTAAGTCTTTATTTTTATAGTATTAACATTTAAGATGTAGCTTTATAACCATATTTATTTAATATCTCTGACATCAACCATAATTTCTGCCTGCTAGATCAAGACTTTGTATCGTAAATTGGGAAATTACACAACTAGTTAAATATTTTGCTGAACTAGTTAAAAAAGACAAATGAATAACACATTGTCCAACTCGTAAGAAAAATATCATTATGCTCTAATTTGCAGTTAGACAAAAAATAGCTTTGAGATACTTAGCTTGTCATAACAGAGAAAAATACGTTTATTTTACAGTCACCATTTTAATCATTCATTTATAAACGTCACATAAGTAACTTAGTACTTAATTTCTGAGCTAAATATTTAATATACAAACTACATGTTTAACGCAGATAACTATTTAGCTCTAAATAGTTAGCTCATGCTAATTCAGTTGCCGATAATCGGAAGTGAGCGACAACTACCAAAATAAAAGCGGAGTAACTTCTGCTGGCGTGGCTGATTCGCATCTAATGTTGCTCGTGTAATCGTTGTTTCTTTTCCTCTCGTCATACACAATATTTGAGCTTAAAACACAACATGACCCGTTTTATTGGCATTGCTGACGTCTACAGCAACACTCCTCTTATTTTGAAAGTCCACTTCCAGGTTAACGGCAAGTGATTTGTCCTATTAGCTAAATATTTGGCTGGCGAGCTAAATGGTTAGCTTCAAACGAAATATTTATTACACTCACGAATTAAACATTCAGTTTGAAACTATGACATTAATAAATGAATACATAACATTGTTGAAAATAAGTCTTTAAAAATATTCACCACTTTCCTCTCTTATGACTAAATAACCCAAATTATTGCTGTTAATTTTTTGACTAGCTTTACAAACCCTCACCATGGTCCACATGTGTCAGACTGTCATACTGGGTTAAAACATTGACTAATGAGTCATGAAACCTACTGGTTTCCCTACCAGTAAAACTTTATTGGCCACTACTCATTTTTCTACCATCACAGCAGAAATACTGAAGTTAAACTACAAGATAAGAGCTACTGCCAGTATAGAGTATATTTTCCATGCAGCTCTCTTTATCCAACATTTTCTAAATGCAACTCTAAAACTTTAAACAACTATTCAAAGCATCAGCTGACAGAATGCCATTTCTCACTTCACCAGGCAATCAGAAATCCAGCTTACAGACCATTGCTCTCCGTTAGGGTCGGTATGAGGAAACACAGCTGCTGCAACACATGTCAGTCCCTGGATCATATAGTGGAGGTTCTGTGTGCAAGATAAAGAGCTGGAGCTCTGTTGGAAGATGATTTGCGTTGTAAATTTGAACCTCGGGGCGAGCTTTACAGTAAACGGGAGGCTGCTAATAATGATCTCTGACGACTACACTGAGAAAGGAGCCTCCCAGCATTCCCAGCTTTGCAACATGAGCCATCCGAAAATAAATTGGGGCTATGACCAAACTCATCCCATCTTTCACAGCCGCTTGTTTACAGTTGTGCACATGCATCTTTTTCTACAAACACAAATAAACAGTATTTGCAGTCTGAAGATACAGAAATGAGGTTAAACATTTAAAAACGTCACTTAGTGCCAGGACATCTTCACTACTTGGAAAAGAGACATGCAACAAGTGGCAACAACACAAGTGTTACACTGTAGAGTGGGAGTAATTCACACACTAAACACATTTTGCATCAAGGTTCTCCAAGTTTCTTGTTGATTACATTAAAAAAGGCCTTTCATTTTCCTTCATCTTCTTTCTTGCAGTTATTGCACAACTTTGGCAAACAATAAGAAAGAGAATCTCGATTTCTCCAAGGCAGACATATTCTCAGACAGTATAAGGTGCTTTTGCGATATTTTCTCCGATATCACAGGTTGGCCTTTAGCTTTTGTTGTTCTTTAGTGGGTAAAGAAGTAAAATATAGCATCTTTCAGTATGATCTACCTCAACAAGGCGTGGGTCGGTATTTAATTCTCATGGTTTGAGAGCCAAGTTTTTACATTATCTCTGTATTGACACAAAGATCTGAAGCAAAAATGTCAAACATGATTGTATTTCTACAAAGGCAAATTGTTATTTTATCTTTAAATCTGAGCTGCATGGTGGCGTCATTTTGCAAGAAGACCCTCGTCTGGGATCTTTCTGCTTGGAGTTTGTATGCTGTCTCCATGGTTGTGTGGATTCTCTCCAGGTACTCCTCTCACAATCCAAAAACATGACACTAAATGTGTTTTCACACATGACAGTCCAGTAGACTTGGTTCCACTGGGGCCCAAATTTGCAACATTTGTTATATTTTCAGCTGTTGTGTTTTTCTTTCACATTGAAACAAACAAATTAAAGCTTTTGAAGTTGATGAATACATTTCAACTGAACAGAGACCGAGGGTCATAGGTAAATTAGAGTTTACTATTTTGGTCTGCATCAGAGTTTGATTGCTCTGATGTAGGACTTTTATATGCTGGACTTTTTCGCCAAACAAGCAACAGTATGACTAAAGCTGACTTAATTTTTAATTTTCAGCCAACATTTACATCTGGACTTACTGCGTCTCACTTGTTTTGGAGCAGAATTATGACGAATGTCTCACATCAATAATGTAAAAGTCAGCTAAAATGCCACAATTGTTCAGGATGCTAACACTTTGAAAACAATCGAACACGTATTGAGACAGACTGAATATTTTGGAGGTGAAAAGATCAGATTTGTGCCATTCAAACACGGATAAAAAAAGTTGGGTTTGGGTTGCATCTGCCTGCTGTGTGAACGTAACCCAAGTTCCATCAACTGAAAGATTGTATCTGCTGACCTATGACCTTACTGACAGAAAGTCACCATGGTGGTTGAGATTTTACCAACATTAATGCATAAATAATAAAGTAAGTTTATATTATGCATATTATAGTTCGTGTTTGGTCACATATTCTTGATACAGAAGTTTTGAAGAACAGGCCCGTCTTGTGTTGTGGTCTGTAGGGTGTGACTTTGTCCTCATATGAAAACAGAACCTTTTTTCAGTTTAATATTAGAGCAAGCAGTCGTTATGCCTTCTGGTGTTTCCAACCCACAGTTGCTGGTGAAGCTGAACTCCACCCAGACAGACAAGTCAGTTTTTTCCTCCCTGCAACCATCTCTTCTCTTCAGGCGCACAATTAGATCCAATGATTTCCCTCCACGTCTCGCTTGTTCACAGGACATCACATGCTCAGCCGCTGAGGCTCAATCTTCTCCGCCGCCGGGGTAGGGGGTTACACAACGCAGAAAGCTGCAGGAGATCACAGAAATAACGAGCGGGCTGCCTTTTAACCCCTGACCTTCACTTCCTGAATGCTTTCCCAACGTTGGCCGTCTCTCAAAGGGGTATGGTGGGGTTCCCAGGAGAACCCAAAGGTCGTGGAGTTCTGCCCCTTTGTCTTCCTCTACCAATTACATCCAACTAGTCTGCAAAGTTTGACGCAGCTTTTCAGAAGCAATAAAGAAGAACTTTCTCCTTAAATTGGTGTCTTAGTCAAACAGAACTTCATCGCTTCTTTTGGGAGGTTAAAGACCCTGCAGGAGGAGGGAACTGACCCAGATTCCATGATCCTGATAACTTTCGAGCATAAACATAACCATGTTTGGAGTTTTCATCCTTTCACTGCAGAAACCTCAATAAATCTTCATGCTGCTTCAGTACAATGGAGGCTTATAACTTACCCCTGACTTTTTTATCCTCACTTCTTGCATTCCCAGAAAACGAATTTGCTTCCCTACTACTTCTTTTCTTCAAATGCCCATGATGGATTCAGACATTTGAATTTCTTGAGATCTTTGGAGTTGTCAAAGTTCATATGAAGCTCCAAGTAGAGCAAAGTCTTCCCTCCTTTTGAATCCTGGCTCACACTTTCGTTCCCTCCCTCTGTCCTCGTTTCATCTGTCACACATAACTCATGACACACACGCACACACACATGTTGCATGCAGGAAATATATAGCAACAAATGGACGGGGAGCAGGAGTCTCGTCACTCCAAGAGATCCCTTCTAAATGAAAACCATCAGAGCTCTTTACCTCTTTCAGCAAAGCAGACGTTCCCGATTCACTTTTTTTTCGTCTTCTTCTCCAGTTAGTCTCTGAAATCTTCTTCACGCTGTCTTGTCTTCAGCCAACTCCTCCTCTTAACCCTCTCCAGCGTTGATTTTCCACCCGTCCAGAACGCTGCTGCTGCTCTTCCCCTTTCTTTGCCCCACTGTTAATGTCAATGTTCTTTCCCTCCTCCTTCCTTCACTTCTTCCCTCCCCCATTTTGCTAAACCTATCTCCTCCTTTTCTCACCAACACAGCTGTAGAAAGGTTTTTCTCCTGTTCATTGGATGTCACCACTTGTTGGGGGTTGATTTCATGAACTTTGGGTGTCTGAAATAAGCTGATTCACCAAACTAGATTTAGTTTTTGGATGTGCACCAGCAAAAATACACATCTGTGCTTTAGTTTATCCCCTTCCTCCCTCTCTCATCCACATTCCTCTGGGGATTTTTAGGAAGGCCAGTGATCACAGCTGGATGTCACTTCTGGTTTTCGTACATAAATATATACTTCTGAGAAGCTTTAAAGTGAAACAACTGCACACACTCACATATTTCTGACTTTGTGGCAATTAGTCATGACATTTTCTCCTGCCAGGGCATGCAGGTAAATATGTAGACAGGTGTGTGTTGCAGAGCTCGCACGCAGCTGCTCAACCTGCTCTCAGGAACCTATAATCAACTCTGGAGGGACAGTAGAAGGAAATGACACATGAGGCAGGAGAAAAAAGGTCAAAATTTGAAATTTACTCTTTCCTCCACAATCACTAAACCCATGTGCTTCTTTTCAGTCATTGCAGTCACTAAATATTGTTTAAAAAAAGTAAAGCTTTCGATTAACGAGTTAAACTAGTTTTCTAACCGACGGAGAAGATGCATTAAAATAGAAGTACATGATTATATTTAAACATTTTGTGTTAAATACTGACTAAATAAACAGGGAAATGTGGATATTTCAGCTGGTTAAAGTTAAACAGACCTTAAAATCAACCCTGCTTTAATGGCGCCAAGTCTTTTTCTATCACGTTACGTCGTTTTTGCTTTATATCCTCCGTTTTTAAACATCCAAACCTTCGCAGCAAATCTGTAGGTTGTGGTTGAGAAGTTAGCGGAAATTCCGCAGTTTGTCGGGTGTTTAAAATTTGAAAACATTAACGGATAAAGTGAATTTTATCTCCCAGGACGGACTCCGTTTGGACCGTTAGTCTTTGCGCTCTGGGAAATCGCCGCCATCTTTGTTTCTGAATCAAACGGCGGCGTTTTTCGGATGACCGGCGGCGCCCTCTGCTGGACGGATGCCAAACTACAACACTGGGAAAATAAAATCTAAGTGGACTTTATTAATTCATCGATCTTGGTTTACATGCCGAAACCCGAGTCAGGCAAAAACGTTGAATTATTATTATTATTATTACTTTTTGGCCATTTCTGTGTTTATTTGGATCATCTCCTTAAAGGAATTCACTAATTACTTTCAAACTCCATGACTATAACCTACAAAACTTTTTTTATTAAAATTACAATTAATAATGATCCACATTTCAATGAGGAATTTGAGGGGATGTTATTCTTAAAGCTTGGATGGAGGCCACAATAAACTGAAAGTACGTAATCCTGATTAAATATGTGATTTCACAAGAACAAATAACTGCATGTGTTTTTCTAAGAATACAGATATTTTTTGTGGGAAAGCAAGCAAGTTTCTGCTAGAAAGGATTGTTAAGACGCCAGGTGGTTTTAGCTGCAGCAGCTCGGCATGTTGGTCGTACAGATGTCACATTGTCCTGATGTTGGAGTCACTCTGACAAGTAGATTTAATACATCCTGTAGAGGACAGCAGTCCATCACAAGAGATAAACAACCACTGACACATGGCAGCCTGATCCAGAGCACTCACTTAAACCAACATGGTTTTGGCTTGAGGGATCCAGAAATCAGACATGTTTTTAATATAGAACATCCACTTATCTACACAAAGAGTTTAATGTTAATTATTCTAATATATGGTTATAATCAATACATTTGAATTTATTTCCGTAACTTAAGTCATTAAGTTTATACCACACAAACTGATGTTTCAAGCCTTTATGCCTGGAAATTACAATGATTTTCCGCTGTAAAAATTATGATTAATATATTACAGCAGACTAGTTAAGAAAACAACATTTCAATACAGAAATGTGGGCTTAATGAAAAGTAGTTTTAATACCTGATTAAATGTAATTTTCCACAGGTACTTTTAATGAAGCTAACGAACCTCATCAGAAGCATCTTCTAATTTACTGAATATGATTTTATATTGGAGCGGGAGAGCACGCCCTCTGGTGGTCAGAGAAAGTAACTTCACACATAAACACTGGTACACAGCATGGCGTTATAATGTATAAATCATTCATAAATGTTCTATTTTTTAAGAAAATAAAAATTCAACCGTTTAGATAGTATGCCCCCCCAATGCCCACCCACTCTGCCGGGCTTGGTCCTGATAACGCTGGCTAAAAATGAAAAACAACCAGCAAATGTTTGTAAATTTATACATCAACTACAATCGCAGGTCTTTACCAATTTTTCTGTTTATTCTTGCAATATTTGCATTGAATTTCCACAAAGAATGACCGTAAAAAAAAAAAAAAAAAAAAAAAAAAAAAATTATATATATATATATATATATATATATATATATATATATATATATATATATATATATATATATATATATATTTATATATATATATTTATATATATATAAATTCTTAATTTTATATGGTAGATATTTATTTAGACTCAAAGAAATTTAGAGTGACTGGCCTGCAAATAAAATTTATTTTTATTTATTTAGTTACATGAGGGAGGAGCTTTATGTATTTATTTATTATTTCAAATTTATGCAACTCAGAGGAAATTCACAGATAGTATTTCTGTCTTCTTTTAATTCAGGGTAAATATCTTATTCCTCCTCCCGTCCACCAGGGGGAAGTAAAGCGGAAGTGACGTTGGTGCCAGTAGTCAAACTGCGCAGCCTCCGTTATGACCAGTCAGTAACTGTTGGTGAAGAGTGGGGGAACGGTTCACTTTTCGGTGAGGAGGTAAATGAACATTACTTAGATCAGAATTATTATACGATATTCACTGTAAGACTTTAACATTTAGCGAACCTGCAGTTGTTTCTCATCACTCGTAAATTGGCGTATTTTGGGATGGTTTCCCGAAATCTAAATACTTCGGTTGATAAATTATGAGCCGTATTTAATTTGTTTTAAGCCTTTATGTGAATTTGACAATCGTTACCTCCCAGGGTTTATACTACGCGCTATGAAGGCAGTTAAATATAAAATTTGACTGTTTTTCTATGGAGACTGGTTTTCAACCACGTGGAGCTGACTCCACGTGTTTAGCATAAGCTGCTAGCATGCTATGCTCAAAGTGCCAGTTAAAGGTGAGCGACTTAGTCTGTTAGCTTTAAATGACGGTTTTCTGACTAACATTTTTTTCGACCCTCCGGTGATGACTTGCACTGGGCTCTGAGTCTATATGGAGATGATGTGCATCTTTGGCCTTGACAAGCCAGAGTTTCTGAGGAAAATAAAAGCTAAACCATGTTGAGCTTAAGTGATCATACACCATAGAGTTAACTCTATCCTGTTTTCATTTGTAGGTGATGCAGAAATGATTTAAATGAAGATGGACTCTGCTAGGTGGGTCAAACACTCCAGTCCAGTGAGAATCTGAAAGCCTCTCCCCTGATGACTTGCACTGGGCTCTGAGTCTGTATGGAGAAGATGTGCAACTTTGGCCTTGACAAGCCAGAGTTTCTGAGGAGAAAATGACTTTATGACGTCCTCCTAATGATTACAATGTCAAACTTACTCTTTTATTTTTATTTATAGGGTGTGAATCACTTGGAATAACGAGTAATTGAAGGTTTGTGTTAAAAAAAAAAACATTGAAATGCTTTTATCTGCTTCCTTGTTGAATTGTGAAAGTTAATTGTGCTGCATTTTTTTCTTTTCAGACACCAAGATTCCTGCAGACTTCCTCACCAATTTGCAGGACATTTTTTTCAGGTTTACTTTATGTATATAATTGTGGTTGACAAATAAAACTTGGATTCCCGAAATTTGGATTTAAAATTTTGAAATTCTTCAATATTCAGTTAAAATTTTAGATTTAAGCCTGATGGGAACTTGCATTGAATTAAGACTGTGGCCTGCAGACCAGTTTAATTGCCTTTATATTTTACTTTTTTTTTTTTTTTACTCAGACTTGCCAAATGAAACTTGAGAGCTGCAAACGTCACATGACATTCTGAAAATAAGATGTATAATTTAAGATATACAACCACTCTTGTTTAAATTTTTAGGATGAAAAAACTGATTTGTGAAGGATGAAGGTTCTTTGGGATGGAAAAGTAAAAGTATCTAAAGGCAGATTATTAGTACTTAGTGACATTTTGTGAAAAATATTTAGACAAATTTAAGAATTTTAAGCTCAAAAAGTTTTTCACTCCATCTTATTTTCAGATTCTCACCCAAACTTGCAAATTACCTGTTCAGTACTCCACACTTATGAACGCCCATTTATTTACTGATGACGTAAGAAATCAGATGGTTTTTTTCCCCTGTAGATAACTGAAATTATCACGGATAACATTTTTTCAGGCTTACCTGAATCTGCAAGGCAGAAGACAAACCTGAAAAGCAAAATTCTTCACAGAAACACAAAACCATCAAACTAGAGCTTTGTTTATCTTTATTATAATTCTAACAATTTATTATCTCTTAAAACATTTGAAATTCATATATATTTATATGAATGTGTGTATATGCATTTCACATATACATATATATATTCTGTAAGATACCTTTCTTCAGTTCATACTCATTTTTTTAAAGATCTCTTAAAGGAAAAAAAATGCTTTCTATAGAGTCGGACCGATTCCCCTCAGATTGTAACCTTTAACCCCTGACAGCTGATATGTGAGCCACTCACTCGATTTTAAAAAAATCCAGAAAAAATGTCCAGAATATTTGATCAAGAGTCACAAAAGAAGAGAGATGAGTTCCTTTTGAGCTAAATTTACACTACATGAACATTTTGTAGAACTGATAGAAACATCTGGCTTAATAAAAACTTTTACTTTCACTAAGAAACGCCGGTAGCAACGTGTGATACGACGAGAACCTCAAGGGAACTAACGGGTGGTAGAAATAAGTTTCATTGGTTAACATTACGTTTTATTAATAAAAACCAAAACAACCTGCAACACTAATATCTAATTATACAAGAGAGCATGAAATGATTTAACACAGAATGGAACCCTACAGGTTTATCTGGTACTAAATAAGGACCCTTTAAGGAACCCTACAGGCCCCAGCAGACATGCCATAATTACCCCCCATCAGGTGACTTGTAAGCACTCCATAGGTTTCCAATAAACACCCTACAGGTTACCCCTGAAGTGCCTTATAGGTTCCCTAGTAGTAGTTTCAAGGAAACCCCCATTAACTCACCAGGTACCTTGTAATTATTCCATAAGGTGACTTGAAAGCAGTTCATAGACCCACCATAAACAGCCTGAAGTAACTTATAGGGGCCCTATGCATATCTGGACCTTACTGGTATCCTCTCCAAATGCCTTATAGGTTTTCTATAAGATCTATAAGATAATCTCAATAAATAACCTGTAGCAGTGGCCACTGCCTTGCATTGTTTTAGGTATTTCCTTTCTGCCACACACCTGGTTTGAATATGTGGGTGATTAAGAGGTTCTGGAACAGAGACGCATCTAAAACATGCTGGGCACGGGGATCTAAGGACTGGATTTCAGAGACACTGGCTTGAGGTTCCCCTTATGTAATCTGTAGGAGCCCAATGGTACCATCCCTGGAAGTTTTTATGGGTTTAAAATCCTGCCGTGTGAACCGGACATCAATAAGAAAGAATCTGCTGTTGATAATTTAGCTGATTCTGCATTGATACTTCACCTGCAGGCGCCCTTTAAGTGACCTCCAAGAACAGAAGGAGATTCCTGTTGGTACCACCGAAGTTCTGGCCTGTATTACACATTGCTACTCGAATTTCCTTGCAAGGTTACTGAAGCAAAAAATGACAGAAATAATTCACCGTGATCGCATCGACACACGTGAGCAAAGAGAACGACCAGCTTGGATCATTAACAGTGGAAGATGCAGAGAACGGGTCAAACTGTATAGAAAGCAGAACAGTTAAATAAATACATCTTCATGATCAACATTATTTGGAAGACAGAGATTCTGTAGAACTTTTGAGACTTTTTTTTTTTACATCTTAAACGGTGTTTAATGACCATTATTTTCATCGTCCTTATTGCTATTTCATTATGCACTCTAAGATAATCTCCCCGCTGACCTTCTGCTGATACAAAAATGAAATCACCATTTGCACATTTTACATCGACAGAGTGAAAATATGTGCAACAAGATGCATGAAAACTGTTTTTTCTTCTGCAAAACCAGACTCAAAGACAGCAGAGGGGAGAGCGACTCCCGAATGGGATGCATCGATGTGTTCTCGGACTCGGAAAGCAGCAGGAGAAGTGAAAGCGTGAAGTCATGAGAGAGCCCTTATATTCCATCTCAGAGGTTAATGTGCCATGAAAGCTGATGGAGAAGTAAAATGAGAAACATGGCACACACAGATCTGATAACAGGGGCTAGCGGTACTAAATTTCCATCACTGATATGTCCTGGGCTTCCCCAGAGTAACATTTGCTACATCGATACAGCATCTGAATAAACTTTTAAGGAGAAAAGTAAAGTTTGAGGCTTTTAAAGTTACCATGTTAACATAATAAAGGGAAAATATACCCGTCGATGTGTTTCACATTATGTCCGCGAGGCTTCTTTTCACTTTAAAACAATGTAGAGGGTCCAGCGTCTCCACAGCACTCACCCACCTGAGCCCGCGCAGGAAGAAACCGGAATAACAGTAAGGACGATGATAGTAACGATAAGCGGTAGCAACAAATCTCTTCATATCAACAGCAGTTCCAGTGTTTCCCCGTTTAAAGTTTAAAAACTGTAAGAACAATCGTAGTATTAAAATTTGATTCGAGCGTTTCTCTCTTGGGTTTCGCCGTTGGGAGGAAGGGGGGAGAAAGGCCACTCCTGGAAGGAGCAGGGAGGAGCGGGAGGGAAAAGACGGAGATAATGGCAGTTTTTCTTTTATCCCTCCCGTCTCCTTTCAAGTGTCCCTCTTCCCAGAAGGTCTGAGCAGAGATGTTCTCCGGAAGAAAAAGATTTCTCTTCACGTTCTCTTGGATCCAGAGCACAGTCTGTCCTCGGGTGCGTCTCGGATCTCTGCGTCTTTATATATAAGTTGTTAAATAAACTCTGACACAAACACAGAGTGCTTGTGTTTATCTACATGTTGGTGTATGCATGCAGGCATGGATAACAGTAACATGGGTGCCTGACTGTGTGCATATATATATATGTAAATATATGTTTTTTAGCCATTTATTCTTTTTATGATGTAGGTCTGGGCACTTGTTTTTGCTACAAATTTGTGATACAGTGACCAGTCTGTACGTACGTCGCTAAAAGATGACAAAGAGCTCTTATGGAAAAATAACAAAAATGCACACAGGATCCGTAGTGAGGACAGAGCCCTACCGGTTGGTGAGGTAAAAAACAAGACGTGACCAATCGCAACCAGATAAACACACACACACAGACAGCGAAGACACTGGTCTGCTCCCTGGACTCCCCGGAAAGATGAGGAAGCTGTTGTCAGAAGACAGCAGACAGCAAACTCTACATCCTCATTCGATTGTAGAGTTTAATGGATGAGGACATAAAAAAACAATCTGGACTTTACCAAGTTCCTTTTATGCTTCCTTGAACAGGTTGAGACGGACGTATGTCTAAACAAAACATGTTCAATACATTTGTTGCACAAAACTATTGTTAAATAATGATATTTTATTCTAGTCAGTTTGTTCTATATGAGCTGTTTTAGGGCGTCTTGTCACTTTAAATCCAAACAAGCTGCTGCTGGCCACGCCCCCCAACTTGATGTTTACATCCGCACGTGAAAATGGCTGCAGACAAATGCACAATTATACAAATGTAAATCTTCGAAAAGTATAAGTGGAGCTTCCTGCACAACCAACCAGAATGCAGCAAGTGGTTTATGAATGGTAAGTCAGCAAAATAGAAAAAAAGGTCCAATTAAGTCCAAAATCACAATTTGAAAATTAATTTTTGCCAAACAAAATATGTTAATTCAATTTTTTGCACAAAATTATTCTTAGATATTGAGATTTTAGCCTGATCAGTTCACAGTGAGCTGTTTTAGGGAGTCTTGTCTCTTTAAATCCAAACAAGCTGCTGCTGGCCAAACCCCTAAACGTTTACAGTTGTATGTGAAAATCGCTAACAAATGTCCAATTGTACAACAGTACATTTTCGAAAAACAGAAGTGGAGCCTCCTGCACAACAAACAAGAATGCAGTAAGTGGTTTCTGAATGGCAAGTCCACAAAAAAATCTCTCTTCCAGTGCCATTGTACAGTGAATGCAGCAGTAAAACCAGCTGACCAAACATGCTGGTGTTGTGCTGGGGTTGCTATGTAACGGCGCTTTGCTTGCTGAATGTGACTCAACAATGGAAACGGCTCATTTTCCAGACAAAAAGCAGCTGGGTGTAGTTTTTAAGTGCTTGAGTTGTTTCTAGAAGCAGTTGAGACCCAAATAAAAGTGCAAAAACAAGCAAAATTAGAATTTTGCATAATAGGTCATTAAACTTTTAAAATAGTTTAATGACCCCATTTATCATTCTGCTTTGCAAAGTAGCCTGGAGTAGATCCAGTCTTTACAGATTAAAACTGAAATCCTTATAAAAATTAATCGATTCATAAGAAAGTAAAAGATTTCCACACTTAATAACAATAAAGCCATTAAATGCATAAAGACAGATGATTTTTAAATTTATAAACAATATTTATTTTTGCTTCAATTTTGCAGATTGCTTCAAGTTGAAACATTCAGAGATATTTTAAAACGTATAAAGTCCAAACATCTGTTTGGAAATTTTGTGCTAATAGAGCGGCGACAAGGAGAAACTGCAGATTTTAACTTGGTAAAGACCAGATCACTTATTTCATCCCCTGACATTTAAAATAAAAACACACAGTGTGTTTAATTTTTACCATGACTCTACGGTGAAATAAAGCACGCAAACGAAGCCTCATTCTTTAAAAAACACCTTCCTACTTTCTGACACGCAGACATGTTCCTCAAACGTCACACAGGAAGCTAAAATCTGAATCCTCTCACCTTTAAACCTGAACAAAAACAACCAATCAGCTGTCAGGACTCACCTCTGCAGCCCTACCGAATGCGTCCTCTGCTTTGTGATTGTTCTAGTTAATAAATCTGAAATTTGCTGCCATTACGATCCTCTTATGTTCACTGAGAGGAGGTTTAGTTAAGATTGTGTTGCTGTGGTTGTGTTTGGATGGATGTAAATCAAGGAGCACCAGCCGGCGTGTTTTCAGATCATCATCATCTTCTCCTTTCTTTCCGTGTGAAATCTGTGTGAATCCTCCGACATGAACTTCAACCCCTCCCTGTTCCTCCTTGGCGGCCTCAGCTCCGACTCCCGTCGTCCCTCCTCCTCTCAGGCTGCCCTTCCCGAGGAGAGAGGACAGAAATGGGAAACGGGCTGCTGGACAACCTGAGGACAGAGAGACGCAGGACATTTAAAATGCTTTTCATCATAGAACAGGGATAAAAAAAGAAGTGGGAAACATACATTTTCTACAGAGTGAATTTCAACTCTAACAGAAAGAGGGCGCTGTTTATCTGTTGAAATAAATCCAAAGTACTAAAGGAATTTTTCCTTTTCCTTGAGAGTTTAGGGCAGAATAAATAAAACAAACGAATGAAACAATTCAAGCTTTTTTTTGACTCGTCTTAGATTGTAAAAGTTTAAATTATTTTTGGTGCTCAATGCTTTACAGTAAGGGTGTTCAAAGTAGAACCAATCGATTGATCTTGAGTTGCCCCTTAAAATCGACCATTGCCTTTCCATTGTATTCTGATTATCATCTCTCTTCTCCGACTTGGCTTCCTCCCACTGAAACGGATTCCTCCGGCACAATTTCCATCAGGCCAATCAGCGAACAGCAGGAAAAGTCGTGAATGATGTTGATTTTCTGTTTTGGAGTTGTAGTCTGCCCGTAGTTTTAGTAACAGCAGCGTTCAGTCTGTTAACCGCGCTTCCAAATATTGAATTAATGTTTATCAGACATCTTGTTCAGATTGACTCTTCTCTCTGGAGGAGGTTGGTCGTTTACAGCGCAGGCAATGTGGTTTGTTAGAGTGCAGTCTGATAGCGAACTGAAAATGCAACAAATGTTAAAATTTTGCTGTGCAACTGAACCAAATCTATCGGACCACCAGGTGCCTTTAATGAATTGGTTCAAAGTTTCACAAAGTTTTTGGACTTCTGAGAGCAAAAATCTTCCCCAACTTACATTTGATTATGTTTAGAAAATTCAAAACAATGGCGGAAAAGCTTTAGGGTTTTGTTTTTCCAATGGTATTAAATCAAACGAGAGATAGATTGATCCACTTTTTTCACTTCAGATACTAATATGTGAGGTTTAGTATAAGCCAATACTGATTTGATTAGCACATTACATTAAAAAAAAGACCTAAATCTACAAAATTACAAATTTATCTGATAATTACACCGGTACAGGACACTTAAACATACCAATAGCTTTACAAGTTTGGTCAAACCTGTAAAAACAACTTTAATTTGTTCAGTTGTTTTTTTTTTTTATGTAAAATAAACAAAGATCCGAAACTGACAAAACAGGAGGTTGCCTACCTTGGTCAAACATGTCAAAAATAAACTAACAAAACTTTTAAATAGACCAAAAAAATGCAATTAGTTACTCTAAATAAAATGTGAAATAAATAACACAACAAAGGTTGTGTATTCCAAAAACCAATACATCAATAATTCTATGATGTATTAAAATGAGCCCAATAATTTTAATTTGCATGATTTATCACTTTTCTCTCTATCAAAAACTGGATGATAAAAGTCTTCAGTTTGTTGTTTTGGTCTCAAACAGCCATTTTTGCTTCCATAGACTTCATGATTAATTTTCTTTGTTGTTTTGTTTATTGGTATTAATATTGGATCAGTGCATCTCTAGTCCAGACAGATAGGTGTGACCTTACCTGTCCATTACACTCCTTAGGGCTCGCTCTATGTTCATTCTGTGTCCTACTCTCGTCACCCCCAGATCCAGATAGTCTTCCTTGGTCAAAGAGGGTAAATGGGTGCCATCAATCTCGTTGTCAAGAAACCGTTCTCTATGCTCGCCAAGGTTGAGGTACGCCAGCCAGTCTGCAACATCGTACTTGGTCCAGTAGGGCAGCGGCTTGGAAGCGAAAGGCTTTGTGGGGGAAGGCGGTGGTAAGTGGGGGTAACTCAAGCAGGTAGACGGCGGGTGGGGATGTAGAGGTGGAGACGACGTCCCAGACAGAAAATGAGTTGGAGAAAGGGATCGTGATACTACTAAGGTTGAGTTTGGAGGTGGAGGGGCTCCAGAGGGGGCAAAAAGGGGAGGAGAGGGTGAGAAGTAAGGGTCTCCAAGAGGATTCCCAGGTGACGGTGGGGTGATTGAACCGCGGAGGTCGTAGATGGCACTGTACAGGGGTGAAGTGGGGAGAAGAGGAAGTGACGATGGGCGGGGCGGGGCCACTTTGGGTCTCTCTGATTGGGAGATAAGCGGACTCGGAGCTCGTCGGCGCTGGAGCATGTGTGATTCTGCTTTGCGGGACTCTCGACTGGGGATGAACTGGAATTCCAGAGCTTTGGTCCGGTACACGGGTCTGTGCTTGGGAGACGTAGGGTAAGGGGAGTACGACGTCGGGGACAACGGAGAATGTGAGCGCGGAGGTTGAGATGCAGCTGGAGGCTGAGGAGATGGGGAACGTCCCCAGTTTGGGTATTGGGAAGCTGGGGTTGGGGATGGCGATAAGGACGGCTGCGATAAAGAGATTGGAGACGGAGACTGAGAGCGGACTGAGGGCGGGCTCAGAGCAGAGGCGGAGTCTTCGGAAAATCTGTGAACAGAAGCATTAAAAACGATAACTCAAAACTACACCAGAGATCAGACAGTGGCGAGATGAATTCCAGAAAATTTACATTATTACAGGTGTTGGCCAACAGCTAAACTCCTAACTGTCTGTTTTAAAAGTTCCAACACCAAATATACAATAATATGCATTTATAAAAACAATGGAGAGTATTTGGGAGCTACAGCTAATCAGGCCAAAGGAAACCAAATGGCTCTCCTGGATTGGCTGCTTTGCAAATGCCAGCCAATATATTATCAAGTAGCCTGGTGTCAAAACAATTTAACTTCCCAAGATGCATTTTCATCACATTACATACCTGCCAAAAACAGGAGGAATGTATAAAGAAACTACAACAGTGAATTTATTGACTGGGCGAAGTGTGTATTATTGCTAGCAATGCTACATTCGATGGCTTGGAAATTGGCTCTCTCAATTGATCCATGAGCCGCGATAGTTCCTTAATACAGTCTGAGATTCTGTAAGGAATGTGATGTCACAATTTCACATCACATATTCTATATATGCCTAAGATATACCACTTATCTACTGGAAAGGAGAATCTCTAGAAATCTGAAAAACAGTAACGTAATATGACAATGTTACCAACCTGTGTCTGGTCAATGGTCTGTGGCTGCTCCAGCTGTCTTTACTTCTTTGCTGCAATTTGCTGCTCAGCTCAGTGATAATGCTTGGCTTCATACTGGATGCAGGGGGGTAAATCTTCTTCCCTTCTAAAAGCGACCCGGACTGGCTCCCTATATCGCCGCTCATCTGGCTGTCGCCCCATAGGGGTCTCATCTCAGGAGTGCGTGGCCTCTCAAAGTACGGCGACGTGGGACGGCCCAAATTCTGCAGGTCCCTCATCCCGTACCCGTCTTGACCACTCTCGTCGTCTCCAAGTCCCTCCTCTAAGTCGTCCTCTACCTGCCCATCTCTTTGCCTGTGGGAGTGGTAGGATGCAGGGGCAGTGCTGGTCTGTCGATGTGAGTCACCAGCGCGGCTACCTTCTCTAAACCTGCTGGTTTTTGGGTAGGTGGAAGCCGCCGCTGTCGCATTCTGCATCTCAAAGGTTTGCCCATCCAGGTAGCTCATGTATGACTCCAGAAAGTCTGCTCCTCCTCGTTCTGTTTCTCCTGCACCTCCTCCCATTCGCCGTGGACTTCCACCTCCGAGTCTCTCTCCCCGATCCAGTCTGTCTCCTCTGATACCAGCCCCACTTAGGCCCAAAATACTGTCCAGGTGATGGTCACTGCTACTGCGGCTATCTAGTTCCTCAATCCCAGAGTCCACAACCGTTTCCTGGGACTCTCCTTTTTTGGCAGTGGGATGAGGACGATGGTGCTCGCCTGTCCGTCCTGTGATGGTAGTGGAGTATGTCGAATGAGCAGGGTGTGGTCGCTCTTGGTAGAGCTGAGTGGAGGTGCTTGTTGTGGCAGCAGTGGTGGTTGTAGCAGCACAGCTAGCGGTCGTTGCGTGGGAGGCATTGCCCCTATGTGGGACGGACGTGGCAGCAGTGGAGGATGGAGCTGGGGGACCTCTGTAAGCTGGAGGTGGTGCGACTGCATGTTGTGGAGGTGTTGGTGAGGATCGCCCGGATGCATGTGTGTTGTTGTAAAGGTGGTGAGACATTGAAAAGGGCCTGTGGTAGGAACCGGAACCAGGGGGAGGTGGAGGTGAGACTGCAGGGGGAGGAGGAAGGCCCATGGCTGGCTGAAGGTTTGAGGGTGAGGAAGGGGGTGGAGGATTTGGTGATGTCTGTGAAGGGGAAGGAGCAGACTGAGTCAGATTTGCCACTTCACTGTCATACGACGTGAGGCTGGATGCAGTGGAGTCACCTGCCTGGGGAGAGGGCAGAGGAGTATGGGCAGGAAAGCCACTTATATAATGTTCTTTCTGTGGAGGGGGAGGAGGTGGCGGGGGCGGCGGAGGTGGTGGAGGAGGCGGTGGGGAGGGACTTGTTGTTGTCGATGGATCAGGCTGTTGGCAAGCATCGCGTGTTGCGAGTATCCCGATCCCCCTCTGTCGAAGCTGTTTGCAAACTCTAAGGGAGGAGGGAGGGGATCTGCATAAACAAATTCATCGTCCGCGTCGACTGATGGGGCAGGAGGAGGAAGGACCATTATACCACTCCCTGTGCTTCCAGAAGCATGCTGGGTAATGGTTGGTGGAGGAGAGGGAGGGGTAAGAGACAGCATATAGGCATCGGCTTGACTTTCCATCCTGAGAAAAGAGGGTCTTCGGGGTTGCGGGGGTGCACTCTCAGCAGCCTGCTCTGCCCTCCTCATGTCCCTCTCCCTTGAGTGGTCTCTCTCTCGTTCCCGCGACCTCTCTCGCTCTTTGTAAGACGGCTGATATGGCTGAGACTGATAGTGGTGTGTGTGGACAGTTTTGTCCTCCGAAAACCGCACTCTAAGACCCTCGCGAGTACCTCCACCTTCCCGCTCCCGCTCCCCACCTTCTTCCCCCCAAGTACTCCCTACTCCTCGGAGGATTCTGGGTGAGGGTGGGCGACCGACTGTGGGTGTGGTAGCTGCCAGAGAAGAGGAGGTCACCAGGTAAGAACTTGAAGACTGCGTCGTGGAGGAAACTGGCTGAGAGGTGACAGCAGACGAAGGGAACACGACGCTCGACATCTGGCGGGTGAAGAGGTGCTCCGTTCCCCTCCTTATCCTGCTGTCATCCCTCAGAGCACGCTCCCTGGCAGCCAGGGCGAGGCCCAGAGGTGATGTGGGGTCAAGCGCCTTCCCAGTAAGAGGATGAATAAAAGTGGTGTTGGAGGAAGGTGCTGGCTGTCGACCTGCTGCTGCGTATAGATCAGCAGGCACAGATTTGGGCTGATAGTCCAGGGCCGTAGAGGAGTACTCCGGTAGGCCGAAGGCTGGAGGCATACTCCGGGTGTGTTGGATAAAGGTGTCTGCAGAAAACATGCCCTCATCAATTGACTTGGAAGGGCGCAATCGTGTTGACGAGCTTTCAGGCTGAGTGTTTAACTGCTGCTGAGACACCTGAGTTCTTGATACTCCTCCTAGCGCTTCGCTCATCCCAAGACTCAGATCTTCCTCAGCAGACATGAACAAGGAGGCACTCTTTCGTCGGGCTTCGAGGAATCTCTCCCTGTCTCGGCGAGCTGCGCCAACAATGGCAGCCCCGAACTGGCTGGTAAAGTCCAGATTATCCTGGGCTCGAATAGAAGGCAAAGATGGAGGTGGTGGTGCAGGAATGGAGGGTGGAGCAGGTGGCTGTGGAGCAGGAGTGGACGGAGGAGGGCCGTGAGGCGTTTTTGTATCACCCGCCTCCCCTGACGCGGGGACATCAGCCTCCACGCTGCTGCCCTGGCTGCTCCGTCCACTGCTGCTGGTTGAGGGAGCCTTGACAATGATGGTGGGGATAGGAATGGAGCTTTTCTCCACAGAGTCTTTGCTCCCCAGGCTTCCCTGCCCTAGACGCAGCTCCTCTATCTTAGATTGCTTCACCAGAGGGCCCTTGCCTCTCCTGGCCCCTCCTTTAGGGCCACCTGCTCCAGCTGTGCTTCGGTCTGCCCGCTGGGGTTGACTCTGGGTAGTCTGTTGTTGCTGGGGCATTACAGTAGCAATGCTGGACGGGGGTACGGCTGTACTGTAGCCTCTCCTCAGGCCTGCTTGTTTAGCGCCTGCGCCAGCCCCAGTCCCAGCTCCAACAGACTCCCCAGTATAGGCAACCTTTCGCGACGCAGTCCTGCTCTGAGCTGTATGGGCAGATGCGTGAACGTACGGTGTCGCGTGGTCTGCTGCTGGGCCAGTGGTGGGACCACCCGCCCTCTCCCTGCCACCCTGGCTCAGGTGGCCTGACTGGGAGAAGGGCTGGTAGTGCGCAGAGCTGGATGTTGACTGGGACACAGAGACAGAGGGCTGCTGGGACAACTTTGTTCTCCAACCAAGTGGTGGAGCGGAGGAGAACGGGGGCTCCGGTGGAGCCGTTGTGGGAGGAGGAGGGATATCGTCCGGACCAGGCACCGACAGACTCCGTGCAAACTTCATCGCAGGAGGATGCAGGAACTGCTTCTCCTCCTCAGGTACGCCTGCAGTGCAGGATTAACAAACAACAATCCGGAAAAATTAACAGCTATTAAATAAAAAAGTGTTGGATAAGTAAAGTTGTGAGTGTGTCTGAATCTGCCTGCCCAAGAAAGTCTGTCCTCAATTCCTCAGTTAGAAGCCTGAAAATCAATCAGTCATACTCATTCCTCAACAAAAAGTGAGTCAACACTAGGCCTGTTGCAATAAACAGTACATCAATTACTTGCATAATAAATTGAAACGGGCTCAATCATCTTCATTTGCATTATTTATCAATTTTCTCTTTTCTACCTGTTCTTTAGTTTAGTGTGTTTTTTGAAAGACAAGTTTGAAAGACAAGTTTGCTTTCAAAATTAATCATAATTAATTTTATTTGTTGTTTTGGATATTTAAAATGTTCTCCAGTTCCAGTGTTAAATATTTGCTAAAATTTAAAGTTTATTGATCTTTGAGAATATCTTCCTGCATCATCATGGTACCTGGCTGAAAGACCACTCAAGAACAGAGTAATGGATCAGAACATCTGATCTTTAAAAATTATGTAATCAGACAGAGAAAAAATGTATGTCCAAATTGTAGCAGTTTAAATACCAACAAGGAAACGACACAAGTAAATAACAAAATAAAAATAAATGATTCAGGAAGCAAAAAAATAGAAATGCAACTAATTCTTACAGGCAGTAATGAAGTAACTCAGAGTGGGTAGAAATTACTAAAGTAACTAAGTAAATGTAACTAGTTACTACCCACCTGTGCATTTTGGGTGTAAATGAGAACGTAGCACTGCTAAAGATGCGAAAATATATTGTGAAGTTTATGTGCAACCTGCTGGGGTTTTTTCCGTGATGTGTGACTTCCTGATTCTTCAAGTTGCATCTCTCTGAATCTTCTGCATGTCACATGATGACTACTCGTAAATAATCCGCACACACAAACAGACCAGATAAAGTACAACGACTGAAGCATTTTGTACAGTGTACAGATACAGGTAAAGTACATACTGTGGGCCACAGACAAGACACGGGTCAGAGAATCAGAGTTTACTGAACCAGAGGACGGACAGACAGGCGGACGAGGGGCAGACGGAAGAAACAGACAACCTCACCGATGGATTTCTGCCGCATAATACCGTGCGGAGGGCCGTGACCCGGGCCGTACTGGCCTCGCTCGTAGCCCAGTCCCAGACCCGATATCATCCCCATCCCAGGCTGGTCCGCGTAGCTCGGCTGCAAAGACACACGACACGAGTTGGGGCGTTTCCACGAGTGTTTTAGTGGAAACACTAAAAACGGCTGCTAGAAGTCATTAGCAACCAGGTTTAAGATTTAAGGCAATGAATGAAGCTTTACTTAAAACATATATCTCCAATGTTCCATTTATTAATTCATTCATCCATGTAGACTCACCCTAAATCTGCTACTCCTAAATTGTGATTTCTTTTTAGTTGCATTTTTCCTTTTCACAATCGTCTCATTCTTTTGTGACTTGCTTTGAAATTTAAGTCTGGAAAGCAGCAGACATGCTTATCGAATTAGGAATTCATTTCAGAAACACAAATTACAGTCAAAGTTTTTCTCTCTACTTCATCTGAAAAAGTGCAAACATTTCAGATGACTTTCATAGGTTTTCAGTTCAGTTTCAAAGAGTAGCAATTTCATTGTTTCAAACCGAAGTCTCGATGCAAACCTCGTTGCCATAGAAGCTTCTTCCCCGGTCCCGCTTCGGCCCCTGTCCCCGTGTCCCGGACGCCTCGTTGGTGCTGATTGTCTGCTGAGCCGCTGCAAGAATTTCATCGAGTTTATCTGAGAGGGAAAAAGGAGTAAAGAGGCAAAAAAAGAGAGAGACAGAAGAGACAAACGGAGATGAAATGGAAAAACGAACAGCTATACAACAGGTAGAAGTGTGAAGGGAAAGACGACAAAACCGATGAAGAGAGAAGGATCCTTACTCAAAGCCATCTGATAGACTGTCCTCTTCTTCTCTGAAACTTGTGAGGATTCGAACTCTGGGAGAGAGGAAGGAAACGAGGCCGGTGAGAGTGCCGAGTCATTTTGACAGATAAAGGGGCGTCATCGTTAACTGGGGGAAAGCGCCGCAGCATACCTGATTTTTTTTTCCAAGGGGTAGCAGCTGGAAGGAGGACAAAAGGAGACTTAAGTTTTGGCAGGAGTGAAAGTGCATCGTTACAGCGCATACTAATCATATTCCCCAGAGCCGAACGGACTGAGTCACCCCGTGAAAAACGCACATTCACACCCACGCAGCACGCACACTCATGTTACAGTAAATAGACTGCAGACGCATATGCTGCGCGTTCACAGCGGTACGGATTCCCACCTCTCTCCACTGTCAGACGGTTACGATCCCATCGGCGCGCGGCAGCGAGGGAGAGAGGAAAAACAGAGTTAGTGGTTAACCCAGTGAACAGAACCAGAAGGAAGTTGGACGCCACAGGTTCTTCAAATTAAACAAAGCTTCTGTGAAACTTTTGTGGAGCTGAAATTTCATTAAAATAATGTTTCATAAGATCATCAAAGCTTGTCCACATTTACAAAATCAAATGAAATAATTGATCTAATTTTTAAGATAAACAAAAAAACCTTCCTAACCCACATAAAAGCTGCATTTTAGGAAAATATTTTATTTATTTATGAGACCATTACTATATTGCAACAGTATGAGATAGAGAATCTGTGGGAACAAAAATCAAACTCCTTTGTTTTCTCTCAGTACTTTCTAGAAACAACCAATCAGAGCCAGGAGGCGGGTCTTAGCACAAAACTCAAAATTGATTTGTGCGCTAAAATATCTGTAACACAGTTGACTGACACCAAATTTTTTTGATTTTGCAAATCTGGACAGGCTGGTTGACCTTAGATGACCTCTGGAAACATTTATTAGTATCTTTAAAGTGAGAGCGGCACAAACAAAAATCTATAACTTGAATGAAGTGGATTGGTGCCAACTTCACTCTGGTGTGAAAGAAGAGTGCAGAAAGGAGTGGAGAGGAAGAATTTGAGGTGACCCTCACATTCATGGGTGTGACAGAGGTTTGGTTTTCACGTTTTATTGCTACTCCAACCAACATTGTCCTAGAAACTAAAGCCGGTTTGGAGACGCAGCAGGATCATCCCCATTTTAATGTTCTCTTGCTGCATGACTTACAGGTGAACTGGGACACTGCAGCAATCAAAAAGTTGAACAATTAAATGAATTCATTAGCCTCAGAATCAGCATATGGCAGCGGCTGACGGGGTTCATCACACAGCCTGCTCTTTTCACCTTGATTCAAGGAACAAAACATGCCTGCCTTTGTCTCGCCAGGCATGTTTAGGCTCAATTATTTGAAATGCATGCATATATTTACATTTTTATGCAAAAATTTACTTTTAGTGTTTTGCACAAATAAACCTATACACTGATATATATATTTTCCTCAACTACAAACCTTATTGAATCAGGATTTTATGTTTTGGACCAATGCAACGATTATTTTAGTAATCGATTAATCTGTTATTTTATCGATTAATCTGATAAAAAATGACTACATTGTGCAGATTTTTCACTTAACCACTTAAGTCTTTTTATACAATATTAAAAATACATTAAAGGTGCAAATAAACACTTAAATATTTTGAGCTTGGACTCATTGCAAATTCTTTAGTTGTTGACAGGAAAAACATTTACACATTTTAGTCAAAGTCAGGATTTAGGTCAGTCCTCAAAAATTTCAGATTATATAATACAATGTAGTTATATTTATTTTATATTGTGATTTCGTATGAATCTTCAGTTTGCATGTGAAAAAAAAGTATTGTTTACATTAAAACTGGACAAATAATTACTGACAAAGCAGACTAAGTCCAAATGCAAACGTTTTGTCAGAAGTTTGTAATGAACCTGTGAATAATTGAAGTGGAAATTTCATTGAGTACGTGGTGAGAACGGGGTTTGGTGGAGCCCAGAAAACCTGTGGCTGTGTTCATGCTTAGCTGGAGGTCAGGTGAGGTCACGACACCAAGAAAAGGCAGGTAACAAGAGGAAAACAATTAGGTCAAAGGTTCATCTTAAAGCGGCAGCGCTGGATTTCTGAGGCGAGGTTCTGTTGAAGGGTTAATAGTAGTTAATAGCTTACTTGTGGAACATGACTGGACATTTTTATTTAATATAAATTATTAATATTTTTACAAAAAGAGCCTTCTGATAAACTTGAACCTAAAAAAAAACTGATTTAAATGATTATTTTCATTATTGTTAGACAGTTCTGGTTAAAAGCTCTGATTTCAGTGCTTCATTAATGACTCATGATACAACATTTAATACAATTAATCTTACGCTTCTTTGTAAACAGATAAGTAAAATAATTTGCCCTTCCTTCATAGTTTCTTATTGAAAAACACACTTAAAGGTTTTTTGATAATTTCAGTAAATTTACAAATATAGTTTTTAAATCGTTGAATTTAAAAAAGAAAAAAAGATTATGGTGCCACACACGTCCTGTTAAATCATGAATTAACTATAATTAATATAGTTAATAGGTGGGACATCTCTGCAGACCCCACACATCCTGGACACAGACTTTGCACGCTTTGCACTCTCCTCCCACAATTTTTGCCTCAAATAGAGATACTGCTGCTACCATAGGAACAGACCAGGAGCAAAGTTAAATTACTCATCTCAATAATTTTATTCTTGGATGGATTTCTTCCGGAGTGTTATTTTCTTAAACTGTTTTATAAAATATCTGATTGAGGTGCAGATGCATAAACTGAAAAAAGGGACATTTATGTTCAAAAACCTTTTCATTGTGACTAAAAAATTCTGCAAAGAAGACATGAAACAAGCTAGTTAAATTTTCCTTTTTAGAATTTTTTATTTTTTTTTTGCATTTGCTTGGATTATTTTTTTCCTGTTCTCAAATTTTATTGTAGGAAAGACACTACATAGGGTTGAGACCTTTTCCTGTTGTGGGCATCAGGGCCCGGCAAATACCCGTGTTTGAACGTTCGGCCGTAACAGGCGCTTAAATTCCGTGACAAAAAGAAAAGGGAAAAAAAAGAAACCCACTTGGTATTTTATTCTATGTTGCATGACTTTGTGTTTTGTGTTTATGATGTAAAGCACTTTGAAATGCCTTGTAGCTGAAATGTGCTATACAAATAAAATTTGATTGATTGAGATTTTAACGCACAGTAAAAATGTTCACGATTAATCACCTTTTTTTTTTGATAAAAGTCCCAAATTGAACCATTGCATTTTGTTTCTGATACGACCGTAAATCTGACGCACAAGCTACATTAGCAAACAGGACAAAAACGCCTCTCTTTTCCCAGATTGGGTTAATTTTTGCTTTGATTTCTTGCATCTGACCGGATGCAAGAAATGACGACTGCTGTGTTCAAGCACTGCTAAAAGGAGTTAGCATACCAGCATGTAGCAGCTAACACAGATGCTAACATTAGCATCAGCAGTCCACATTCCTACAAAAGCCCCTGACACACTTGGAAAAGTGTTTATTAGCACTTTGCTGCAATCTGATGGCTGAATGACAAATAATAGTAAATATTTTTGTTGTTGAGCTCATATGCGTATCTATTCAACAATTAAGCAGGAAAAAATGTTTTTTTAATTGAAAATATTGTTTACGTATTTAACTGTTCACAACCTTTTAACAGAACCTCACATTCAAAAGGTCTTTAGCTACCCCTTTAAGTTTTAATGTCAGGAGTTGTGAAAAGCCAGCCGACTGACTCCAGCATCTCCGTTTATCACTGTTCTCCAGTTAATCATCAGGCGCTCACTGAGCATGCTCAGAACCACCCAGCAGAAGCGGTAAACACCAGAAGATTCAAGCGATCCACAATTAAAACATTGGCAGACATTATGATCTGCGAGTGGGGGCGTTGATCCCTCGCTTTGCACTCTCCTCCCACAATTTTTGCCTCAAATAGAGATACTGCTGTTACCATAGGAACAGACCAGGAGCAAAGTTAAATTACTCATCTCAATAATTTTATTCTTGGATGGATTTCTTCCAGAGGAATTAAACATGTTCAACATAAGATTATAATGAAAAAGGAGGAGTTTGGACACCTTGTGCACTGCAAAAACACAGAATCTTACCCAGTATTTTGTCTAGTTTCTAGTGCAGATTACTTAATACACTTGAAATACGACAAAACTGACTTACAAGTAACTTTTCAGCAACATATCGGAGCTTGTTTTAAGTCAATTCCTTAATATTGATGAAAAAGTGCTACTTATCTGTAGGGCGCAAGTAATTATTTTAGTTATCGGTTAATCAATTATTCTGACGATTAATCTATTTATTAGATACATTAAAATTAGTACACTGCAAATTTTTTAACTTAAATCTTTTTACATCATATTAGAAATAAATTAAGATTCATTTAAGCTCCTTTATAAAGTAAGAAAATAAAAATGTCATATCCGGAGCTGCAACAACATAAAGGTCTTGATTATTTGCAGCAAAAGATGCATCTGCAGTTCATAAAATGCTTTTCCCATCAACCAATTAATAACTCAATTTTTATTCAGAATTTGAATCAGATGAAGCTAAAATTGCCAGAAGATATTTACAGTTTAATTAAAAAAAAATGTAATCTTAAATCCAAAAGGTTTTTGCTTAATTGCAGTTCTGTGTGTGTTGTTCTTTCAGCAAATTTCCTTTTTTTGAGTCTCTTTCCTCCAGTTAACAATTAATAGATTATTAAAGTAATTGACAATTATTTCAATAATCGATTAATCATGGTTAATCCAATTAATCAATTCAGCAGGAGTTATAGAAAAAGATTATAATTAGGATATAAAAATTTGGGCCACTAAAAATATCCGATATTAATAATGTTGTTTTGGCTGATAACCAATATTTACCAATATTATATGTATTTCTCAACTTGTTTTGACATTTTTGGGAGAGAAAACCAGAAACAGACAGCAACAAGATTAAAACAAATATCGGTTGTTAATATCAGCATAAAACAAGGTCCTACATGTTGCCGTTTAAGCAGAGTTGGGTAGCAATTAGTTACATTTACTTTCATGAGTAATTTTATTACTTGTTACTTTTACCTAAATAATTTTAGTATGAAGTATTTCTATTCTTATTCGAGTAAAATTTCTGGATTTTCTACCCACTGAAGTAAAAACAAACATGTTTTGACCAAAAATTCACCAAACACAGAGATACACCTGCAGTTTCTGTTAAGGTTTCATATGTTTTTTATTGAAATAAACTGATTTACAAACATTTTATTTTGCCTGATTTTACTATGTTTCTATTACTTATATGAATTATTGTCATTTCAGTCTTTAAAAAACCAAAACTTCAACTTAACTTTATATTTTTGTCCGTCTGATTATGTAATTTTGAAATTATTCGATGTTTTTACCAAATGCGTTTTTGCTCTTCATTGAGTAATTTCTTGAATTGGTACTTTTTTCTTTTACATGAGTAAAAATGTGTTGAAGTCGTGCTTCTTTTACTTGAGTTCAGTTTTTGGAGACTTTATTCAACTCTGCATATTTCAAGTGTATTGAGATATTTACACTAGAAACTAAACCAAAATATTTGGTCATATTTTGTGTTTTTCAGTTTTTCTCCTCAGGTGTGTTTGTGACAGTTTGGTCGTCCTCAGACGGTAAAGGGCCGGGGAGGAGCAGGAGGTGCAGGAGGTTAAAGGTTAAAAGAAGCAGGGAGTGAGAGAGGGATCACACGGTGGAAGGCGACACGTTTCTGGGTGGGGTTACCTGTAGCGGCAGTGCTGGCAGTGACATTGTGGCACCTCTGAAAACACAGCGAAATGCATTGAGACCATCATCCGACGCCAGCCTTCTCCGTCTTGTTCCTGCAACTAAATAACTGCCGTCTAAATTTATCCCTCGCTCAAGTTCTCTTCACACTCCCAGCGTCTCCGTCTTCACACTGCCTCCATCGCTCCTCATTACCTGAGTCTGTTTCTAACCAGCAAAGCTCCCGCCTTCTTCCTCTACATCTCCATAGCAATAAGTTCCTTCATCCTCCTGCTTTTATCTGCCAAAAAAATAAAAAAGAAGCTAATTTGGGCCTGTTTCTTACCCATCTCCTCCAGCTCTGAAGTCATTGATTTGGAGCGCAGGGCGATGGCTGGCGTGCTCAGCCTCTTGCTCTGCTGAGGGACTGGAAAGAGGAGAAGGCAGCCGCGGTCGGTCGAGCCGCTCCAGATGAGCTGCCGGTTATTGAGAGTGATTGCGGCGGCTCTTACTTTTCTTCCGCGCGCCTTCCTCCATGTCGGGGTTGCGGGTTACCATGACAACCTTCACCATGAGGCTGTTGCCGCCCTGCCGGATCATGTTGACGACCTGCCGGTGGCCGACCTTCACGACGTTCTGACCGTTCACCTGAGGCACAGAGAGAAGTTTTTATGAACATCAAAATTATTCTTCAACCCTCTATTCAGTCACTTTGACTAGGCCAAAGTTAAACTCAAAGGTGAGCACGCACGCTTCCTGGAACAGGTTAGAACAGCTACTGTTTTTACACAAAATCATTCTTAGATAATGAGATTTCAGTCTGATAAATTCATAATGAGCTGTGTTAGGGCTTCTTGTCACTTTAAATTAAACTATTATTGCTTTTGATAGATACATTTTTACAAACCGTTTTTACTGTTTTATGCTTTCATGCTTTTAAAACACATGGATATCTCTGATTAAATGTCAAAGTTGATATTTATAAACGGTGCTGCTATCTTGCCAGGGCCCTCTTGAAAAGACATGGTAGATCTCAACAAGGTTTATTATCTGGCTAAGTAAAAGGTTATTATTATTATTATTATTATGATAAATCCAAATGAACTTCTACTGGCTACGTACCTGAAAATGGCTGCAAACAGATGCACAATCTTACATGTGAGCAGAAGTGGAGCCTCCTGCTCAACCAATAAGAAGGCAGAAAGTGGTTTCTGGTTGGTGAGTCAACAACAAAACACTTGTGTTTTCCAGCAGCCGTTGTACAGCACATACACAGCGATAAAAGCTGACCAAATATGTTGGAACTCTGCTGGAGTTGCTAGGTAACGGGCGGAACTCTGCTGGAGTTGCTAGGTAACGGGCGGAACTCTGCTGGAGTTGCCAGGTAATGGGCGGAACTCTGCTGGAGTTGCTAGGTAACGGGCGGAACTCTGCTGGAGTTGCTAGGTAACGGGCGGAACTCTGCTGGAGTTGCTAGGTAACGGGCGGAACTCTGCTGGAGTTGCTAGGTAACGGGCGGTACTCTGCTGGAGTTGCTAGGTAACGGGCGGAACTCTGCTGGAGTTGCTAGGTAACTGGCGGAACTCTGCTGGAGTTGCTAGGTAATGAGCTGGGCTTCAGCTGGTAGCTGAGGGAGAGCAACTGCTGATTTGTGTCATTATGATCGAGAGGTTTTAGAAACGGCTTATTTTCTAGACACCAAAAAACATTAATTTAATGCCAAAAAACATCTGGGTAGATTTTCAGATGCTGGGCTGTTTTTACATAGAAATACAAATGGAAGAACAAAAACATGCAAAATGTAAATTTTTCATAACATGCCCTTTTTAAAGTAAGGAACTCCTTTCTGGATCTCCTTCAGGATTCTTTAGTAAAGAACAGATTCCATTGGTCCATTAATAACAAAATAGGCTGAAAATTCTTTAACTTGCACCAAAATCAACAGCTGAATTGTTGAAACTTTGACACAGTTAGGTTTTTCAACAAGACAACATCAGAACTGGACCAACCAGGCTAACATTGGACTCCCTGAATGGCCTTCTCAAAGCAGAGATCTCATCCCTATTAAAAATTTATGCCACATATGCTTAAAAGTTGGGTTCCTGCCAGGAAGCCAATCAGTTCAAATGAGTTCTACTAATTCTGCCAGTCACAGCGGCTCAACTTCCAGTCAAAATTATAACTTTACAGAAATGTTGAGGTGCAACTTGCTTCAGACAAACGTTCGTGACATTTTGTCTTTAAACTCGTTTCATAGCTGAAAGAGCCATTTTGCTCTCAGTCCAGCTAAAGAAAACTTTACAGCTGCAAAAGTTACATGATCTTTCAAAAAACAAAATACTTGCAAAATTGTTTGCAATAATATGGTTGAAAACATTTTCTATGGGATGTTATTTGTGGAAAATGTAAAAATATATATTTTTTCTAATGTTTATATATTTATATCTAAAGTCTGTAATGCTTGAAATTGAACTCAAAATGTTTGCTTGGACACAAAATCTTGATTCTGATTCTGAAAAAGCACATAATTTCCAACCTAATGAGAAAGACCTAAAACAGTGCTGGCTGTTTTGGTGTCACTTCTTTTTATATTTAGTGTAATTATTCCATCAAAAGCTAAAAGAGGGTTAACATTCTGTAAAGCTTTCTTTTATATTTATCAGTAAAAGTTGGGTTAGTTATTCCTAGTACTTTAAATACAAGACTGTGGTTTCAGTTGGTCCCTTATTACATTCTGCCAAGGTTTCGGTGGAAGGTCCAAGGAGACGTAATGAAAGTAACTAATGGAAAATTCACATTTCACACGTTTTAATCCTTCAATTTGGGTTTCTACTGCTTCTAAACCCAAGCACAAAAAAACAAAAAAACAGTTTTTTGCAATAGTTGCATAATTTTTGATGTCTGGAAAATGAGCCATTTCCAAAGTGTGGCGTCAGAAATCAGCAGGAACTGCCCGTTACCTAGCAACCTCAGTCGAGCTCCAGTGCAACTGGCCAGCTGGTTTTACCGCTGTGTGTGCTGTACAATGGCTGCTGGAAAAGACAAGTGTTTTGTTGTTCACTGACCATCCAGATACAACTTGTTGCATTCTTGTTGGTTGTGCAGGAAGCTCCACTTCTGCTTTTCAAACATGTGCGAATACATTATTGCGCATCTGTTTGAAGCCATTTGACAAGTGAGAGTAAACGTTGAGTTGGGGGGGCGTGGCCAGCAGCAGCTTTAAATATTTAAAGAGAGCAAAACAGCTCATTCTGAACTGAGCAGAGAGAAATAATTTTGTACAAAAAATATAGAAACATTTTTTGTATCTCCCATAGACCCATGCTAATCTGTTTAAGGAAGCATAATGATCACCTTTAATTTTCCTATGTTGATTTTATTTATTGAATGTTCTAAATCATTGCTGCACCTCGATGAGGAAATCCCCCATCCTGAGACCGGCTCTCCACGCCACGCCGCCCTCGTCCACCGACTCCAAATACTGCAGGGCCGGGAAGGCCGGAGTGGGAGTAAACTCTTCAATGGGAGTTTGAGCTGGGGACACCATGAAATATTAAGATCAAGTCGTTAAACGATTTTATTACAGAGAATGAATCAGTGTGACAACTCCGAGTTCATCTCAGATTTCTTACCTTTGGCCCCTCGCAACACAAAGCCGAATCCCTCGCTGTCTTTTTTCTGCAGAAGCACCGTCTTCTCCTTGATTATGTAGTCGCTATCGCAGAGAGAGGAGATGAGTCAGACGGTTAGAGATGTTACAAAACAGAAAATAAAGGGAATGCAGAATTAGAAAGTTCTTCAAGTTCAAGTTTCAAGTAAAAAGCAGATTTTTAATGGATGCCTTTGCTTCTTTCCACCAAAAACATTGAGAGAAAAAGCAGTGTCTGTACTGTTTTTATTGAACTATTAAACTTAGAACAGCTTTGATTTCAATGAAACCATTTAGGGAAAATGTTGAGTCTTTTAGAAATGGAGTGGCAGAGTTACTTCATCCTGTTCATACAAAAATCTGAATTAATCCAGTCAACATATTATAATAGTTGTGACACAAAATAAACCGATTTAGCAGTTGGTAAAATATAATGTAAAGAAGCCTGGGTGCTTGGATTCCATATTAAAAAACAGAACCCAACTATGAGAGGAAAAACAAAGGTTAAAAAGAGAGGTGCCCAAAATGAGGTCCAATGAACTATTTGTGGCCCTGGAAAGGATTTTGTGTGGCTCTCAACTTGAGTTCAATGCAGATGGAGACATACCAGTAAATTTCTTACAGTTGAAAAAGTTAAGCACAACAAAAAGTGTTCATCTTTATACAATCAAGCTTTTATAACCAGTAGAAACACATCTTTTCATTATAATTTCCCAGAACTGTCAGAGAAACTAGATGAACAGTAGAAAGACAACCAAACCTCCAGGTCTTCTAAAATCTGACAATAACTTAACAAAAACACTTGTATTATGATTTGAAATGTTGCTATTTATGTTTTTGCATGTCTCTGTCAACCAAAAACAGCATTGTGAAAACAACAATAACTCAGCTTGATTCAGCTAAAACTACAGCAACAAGCTGCTGCTTAAATAAGACTGAAAGAAAAACTGTAAAACATGTTGATGCTGTCCTGAATGCCAGTTTTTTATTTATTTATTTATTTTTAGCAAACCCGACAGCAGGAAATGCTATATACAGTGCAGCTTGTTGCTGCAGCAACAGCTAGAACTGGACACGGGGAAAGTTGAGCAGGGCCTGAGCCGAACCAAGAGATGTCCTGGTGAACTATTAGTCACCGACAGCAGAGCTGCAGGCTTACAGGTGGAGTTAACCGAGCGACTGAGCTAAACCGGGAGGAGTCACTGGCGTAAAGACATGGGAATTTATTCAACGAAAGCAATGCTAATGTTCTTCAGCAGAAGAGAAAATAAAATGTCTCCTCCAGAGGCTGTGCTAGACATTTTGAAGTTATTTATTTAATAGGAGTTTGTGGGATCAGTGGAGTTTATTCACAGTGTTTCAGGCAGAAAAAGGACAAGGGAGAAGAGGGGAAACAGATGCAGCAAAGCTCCTGATGTTGGGAGTGAAACTTTAAACATTGCGCTGAGGATAATCACCGCTGTAGAAGTGCGATGCTTTCTGGACCGGAATTGAATTTTTTCTCCTTAATGTATACGACTTTTTGATATCAGAAAATATTCCAGTTTTCTTGTAAACACGCAAAATGCCAAAATCTCTGAGTTATTTTGGGGGACATTTTCTTCTTGGTTGCCATGCAGGGGTTGGTCAACAGTATTATAAGCCTGGCCGCCCGCCAGACTCATAGTACTGTTGAGGAGTATTATAATCTTCGTTTGTGGTTTGTGTATTAATTTTAGGTTTTTTCAATGTTTGTCCTTTTTTAAGACTTTATAGTTGGTGGTTAGATATTGTTAATAATGTCTACCTCCAACACATAATGACCTAAACTGCCTTCACACTGCAGCCTGACGTGACACAAATCCGTTTTCTTTTTGGTTTTTTTGCTTTAATGCGACCCGTACTTGATCTTTTCATGACAGTCTGAACAACACAGATCAGATTTTTTTCTCACTTGGAAATCTGATCCAATGTTTCCAAATGAGACCTGAAAATCATTGATATTGAATAAACATCACTAATCTAGCAGGAAGAAAAGTTACGACAATGAGGATCAAGTTGTGAAGAGTGCTGGCTTAGAGTCGTAAAATATACTCCAACATTAGCATCTACATTTACTTCTGCAAACACTGAGGACGACGACGACTTCTAGTTTTTACGGCGGTTGGTACAACACTGAGTACACTTTCTATATGTGACGTTACTGCGCCCTCTACTGCGCATGCGGGACGCTTTCAGGTTGTTTGCAGTTCACACTGGAAATCACATACAACATATATTTGGAAATATGCAAAAATAAAAAATCTGATTTCACAAAAAAATCAGAATTGGGTCACTTCAGGCTGCAGTGTGAACGTAGCCTTAGTGATATTTTCAAATTTCCTGTAACTAATAAATACAGCAGGACGCTGGATGACTGCTGCAGCGCCCCAACCAACCACCAGGGGAAACTATGAAATGTTTTTCTAATATGTGAAGAACCTCAATCAATATATCACACATTAAGTTTTGGCTTTACTTCTAGTACATTTAGTAAATAATAGCTCCTATTAACCCCTTATTGAAACTTAATATAGTAGAGTTTTCATTGACTTTACGTTCACTGGTCAGCATCTAGCATATCTGCTGTGCTTCTCTTGTTATGAATGAACATATAAATCAGTACAACATATATATGGTATCAGCTGTACCATACTGTAACCACATGCCGATAATCCCATCATGCACCAAAATAGTCCCAGCCCATTCCATCTGTTCAGGCCGCTCGTTTCCTCTTGTTCCCATCCAGGCTGCTACTCCGTCCTGATCCCTCTCCGATCAGTTAGTTTCCCCCCCTAATCACATTTCCTCCTCTGAGATCTTTTTCATTCACTCTATTAAGTGTGTGATTCTGTCTATGAGCTTAGAGAGACACTCTGTCTCTGCCATCGCTGCGTTATTCTTGCCCCCTTTTTGTCTGTTTCTGCTGCAGCGGCTCAAATCTGAAACTCTCTCAAGCAGCGACTGAATTTATTTCATGTTCTCAGTGAAACGTTTAATTTTCATCCTAAAAACTTAATTGGAAGAAGGATTAAGTTCATTACTGAGCTGAGGTCAACCCACACAATCTTATCAAATAATTTTTTGTCTATTTTTTGTGCAAATAACTTATTAAACTTGAAATAGCAAAATTAAGTTACAAGTAATTTTTCAGCATGAAATATGAGCTTGTTTTAAGTAAATAATTCCTTAATATTGGCGAAAATCTACAAATTCCACTAGAAGTTTACGTAATCTATAATTTGTAAAATTAGAAATGAAATAATCTATATGTAATCTGCCAGTGGAACTAAAATGTCTATTAATATTGAGAAATTATTTACTTAAATTAGGCTATTTTTTGCTGAAAAGTTACTTTTAAGTTATATTTGTCTTATTTTAAGTGATTTTTTGTTCAAAACAAGTTTGTATTTATTCAGAACTTTTACTCAAGTAAGAGTAGTAAAAAGTAGAGCATAGTAAAAATATTTATTTCCAAAATGTTACTCAAGTAAAAGTAACTAGTTCTGACTATTAATTTTCTATTTGAATAAATAAATTAGTTTTTAATTGAATTCAACTTGAATTAAAGCAAAATACTGAAGAAAACAGTCAGGATATTCCAAAGTATTAGTAATATAAACTCAGACCAATGTGATTATTAAATTATTTTAAAGTATATTTTAAAGTATATTTAAAATGTAATCAATATGGATGAATGCTGCTTTACTAAACACTACTGTCTGTCTCTCAGCTAATAACATCACATTTAGAACATCAAATCAATAACTTTGATGTATTGTATTGGAATTTCAATTATAAATATAACTCTTGGAAAAAAAGACTTGCAACTGCATTACCTTCGATTCAATCAAATACCCTTAAATAAAATCCGGTACAATTAACTGTTTTAGTAAAAGGTGGTTCTGCCGATCGCTGATTATCGATCTTTTAAAAAGATTTTGTTTTTGTCTGAAATGTTGCTCAATGAAGGACGAAAGCTGCTGAATTGGCAACACTGAGGTGATTGTTGTGATCTGTAAACGTGCAGACATGATGTGGCGGGCCGGTCTGTCAGTTTCACAGGAGAGCAGAGGACTGTGGCTGATTTTTAGACCTTTGCCGAGGTGGGTAAGATCGGCTTCGCAGGTAAAAATCTGCAGATCACTGATCTCCCAAAACTAAGGAAATTGGCATCGATAAATCAGCTGGCCAATAAATCGGTGCACCCCTAAAGAACAAAACATCCTGTGTTGTTTTCCTTCCACTTTTTGCACCAAAATGTGCTGATCCCAGTAAAACTCCCAATAAAACACACTGACATTTATGTGAGAGTAGAAGCAAAAACAATCCTTTTAAATAATCTGACTGAAAAACAACAAAAACTACATGATGCGTCCCTGATTGGCAACAGAATGAGAACACAAACTAATCCGCTGTGTTTTCTGACTGACCAGCAGACCTCCATCTGCATCATACGTTATTCAGCAAGATGACACAGTGAAGCAGATCTGTGTTAATGCACTTGGTGCTTGGTGAGTGTAACTCACAGGCTGCCACGTGCCCCACAGTGTGAACAAACACTGACAGAAACAGCTTCAGCTGGCTGCTGCAAGGAGAATGTTGTACTTATAATCAGTCTGGTTTAGCGGCTGCATCACATCCAAACGGCGTGACTCTGACTCACCCTCTGATGCTGGCCTCGGCACTGAGCAGCATCAGCTGGCCCAACTAACTGGACAAGACTTCTCGACCAAATGGGAGTTTAAAAAAAAATCTGTCACTTTGCTAAACAGATCTTTCAGTCTCCTGCTTCCCCAGGGCTGCTGAGTTTCCACTGGGTTTCCACTGGGTTTCCGGTAGGGACGAGAATCAACAACCAGAAGTTGTTCTCAGTGGTTCTTGCTTAATGATTCCGCTTATCGGTTCCCATAATGTACGACATAGTTCCATGACGACGTATCGCACACGTGCCGTGTTTTTGCTTTAGAAAATATTCAATATGGCGGCAGAAGAGTTCCAAAACTAGAGTCGGCTGGAACATGCTCAGAACTTTAATCGTAATAAGAGCAGGAAATACCTCCAACTTCCTCAAATCGGCTGCACAGCCTGCAACTGATTTGTACGGATGTAAAGTGTTTTGATAAGTTGCTTAGCAACGCGATGACTCTGGAGGGGGCGGAGCTTCGAGTGCCGCTGCTATGAACGTCCCGGTTAGCGGTCAACGCCTACACATCCTGGTTATTATGTTAATGTTAGTACTGAATGAATTATCTCCATCTGATATTAACATTTACAGTCATATTTAGGAAATTAGGATAGATTTTCACAAGAGTCTTGTTCATTAAATTAAAATAAAAACTGTTGACGTGCAAAAAGTTGCATTTTCTGTTAAAGTGTTAATTTTATAGAACGTTTTTCATTGTTTAAAAAAGTTTTAATTCAGTTTAAATGAAAGAGTTTATTTCCTAACTCAATGAGAATCGATAAGAGACGGAAACAAACGCACCCAGTACAACACTTTTATCCTATTGGCTGACAGGTTGCTAGGCGACACTGCATTTTTTTTTGTTTCGTAAGTAAGCAGACTAAGTGCGAGCGTGGGAAATTTTGAGTACAAGAATTACAAGTGTCCTGCTTTCAAAATAAAAATGTAAGCAAAAGTACTAAAAGTTTTGAGAACAAAAGACATGAAATCCTGTCTGACAGGATCATATAGTTGTTTTTTTTTGTCTGTTAATTTTTTTGGTCAAACTTGTTTGTTACTCTAAGTATCCAGAATGTTATGCGAGTAGCAATACACATAATTAAAATGAAAGGAAAACATTACATTCCAGTCCAAAAAGCTTTTTTGAGTGCTTTCTAGTGCAAATATTTTACTACATTTGAAATGAGACAAAACTACCTTATAAGCAACGTATGCAAGACACAAGAGCTTTGTTTTAAGTCAATTATTTAACATTAATGAAAAAGTGCAAGTTCCATTTGCAAATTATTTCACTTAGATTATATTCCCATATTACATAGAAATAAGTTAGTTTGATAATATTAAAAAAAAAAATATGTGAAGACAATTGCAGTACAAACAAGATAAAAAGAAATTGGTATTAATTTGTATTTTTGCAGTGCAGTAAAAATTTTAAAAATTTTTCCAAAAAGTTACTTAAGTAAAAGTAACTAATTAGTACCAAACTCTAAATGGGACATAATGTTTTAATTTTGTACAAGCAAACAAAGACTGCACAGTTTTGGCCTGAGCAGGCTTCCATAGAGGAGTCAGAAAGATGCTGGAACTTGTCACGCATGCCGCATCGCTAAAACTCCCTCACTGAAAGCCGGAGACATTTCACACACACACACACACACACACGAAAACAACACGCCTCACATCAAACCAGACCCAAGTTTCAGGTGTTGCATGTTCCTCTGTGACATGACAGCAGCTGGAGATATTACCTAAATAATTTAAAAATCATCTTTTTTATTCTTGTTTTTTGCAGGATGGCAGCAAACACGGTGCACACACTTTGGTTCAGCACTGACATAAACAAACACACAATCAGGCAGCACATCAGTAACAGCAGCAGGCATCAGTTGTGCCAGTGCAGCACCGCCAGAGGACATTTGTTCAGAGCGGCGCGCGAGAAACGCGACACACTCTCACATGTTGGCGGAGCGAATCACACGGAACGGCCGGATCAAACATCTGTCTGCACGCACGCTCTGCAACATCTGCCGATCCGGTCGACACGGCACCGCCGCCGTTTCTACATGCATGCATACCCCTTCTTCCTCCTCCTCTTCCTCCAGCAGCTGGAGGAAGAGGAGGCATGAAAAGCCATGGCAGGTACCTGTAAATGAACCAGACACTCCTGTTCACAGGGCCCAGCGACGGCCAGGAAGAAGAGAGGGAGAGAGAGAGGGAGACATCCTCCTCGCCGCATGCCCCCATCGCCATTTCCTCCCCTCCCTCTCCTCCTCCTCCTTCTCCTGGTCCTTCTCCTTCTCGTCTTCCAGCGAGACAGCGGCGAGCGCGAGCGGCGAGAGAGGAGGAGGAGAGGAGGAGGAAGAGGAGAAGAGAGAGACAGAGGAAGGGAAAGGGAGAGGGCCAAGCTCTCCCAGCCCCTTCATACTTAAGACGGAGAGGAGGAGGAGGAATCGGAGAGACTGAGGGATTGAGATGGTTAGCTGCGACTGCGGCACAGAGAGAGAGGAAGGAGGAGGAGGAAGAGGAGGAGAGGAAGACGGTGGCTTAAAGAAGTAGAAGAGATACGGAGATGTTTCAGAGGGGTTTCCAGCACGACTCAATCAGAGCACACCGCTGCCTCCTCTTTTTTACGCTTAAACAATTTTACGTGATTTCCAATTCACTGGAGATCCATCATCCATCGGCTTCTACACCCAGAGGTGGAGTTAGGATTGGACCTTCTCGTATACCATTACGTCTGTCGCCATAACTGTTTTTAGAAGTTATTCAGATGAAAGATTGTTGTTTTAAGGCCATTTAAAAGTAATGTAAAATTACTTTGAATTTTATACTAAAAATTTAATGTACTTTTTCTATTATGTACTTTCAATGACATAAAATAACACATTCTGAAAGATAAATTAACTTTAAATTATAATTAACATTTAACGCTGGCACTTTTAGACATCAGTAAACAAATAATCAGAAAAAACAAAACTGTCCAACAGGAGCCAGTTGAGACCAAAGCACCAGACTTTAGACTTTTATCATCCAGTTTTTGGTAGAAAGAGGAAGAAATTGCATTTATCCTGTGATTAATTGATCTACTGTTTGTTCTGTTAGGCCTATATGTCACTTGATAATAATTCTGATTAAACATCATCACTATAACTCCAATTCCAAAACCTTAAACTGCTGCTGCGCAGGTTACGCAACAGGCCGTTGCTAGGTAACCAAAGAACGACTGAGTTGCTAGGTAACTAAAAGAGAGCGAGTGAGTTAGTTGATCCCACCAGCCTAGCTTAGCTGGCAGTGGGAAAGTTGGCTAAAGTCTTTCCTCTGCCTACATCCCCCAGAATGCAGTGCGGTCCTGGATTATTGGATCTATCAGATATCTATCGGACTCTATTTATTGATATCGATCATGTTTCTATGGTGATGTATATTTTCATTGATTTATCGTCCACCCCTACTGCTCAGTCATCTCCAGAACTGTAATCCTTTTTAGATATTGTAATAATTTTGATTCAGTAGTTTCATATCACTTTTTGACCATTCTATTGGATTTAATTTTGATCTTAACCTCATGTAAACAAACTTTATCGATAAAGTAATTCTAAGGTTTCCAGGTTTTGTGAATGTATCAACCTTCCAGACCCCTCATGTTCCGGTTCTGCTCTGCATCTCCAGAACCAGAACCAGAACCAAACAAAGAGAAGCAACATTCAGCTTCTATGCACCACAAATCTGGAACAAACTTCCAGAAAACTGCAAAACAGCTGAAACACTGATTTATTTTAAATCCTGACTAAAAACCCACCTGTTTAGAATTGAATTTGAAACTTAATCAATTACGAATTTAATGATGGCACTTTGTGTTTTTTATGATGTAAAGCTCTTTGAAATGCCTTGCTGCTGAAATGTGCTATACAAATACAATTTAATTGATTGATCGATTGATTTAGCAAAACAAATGATTATCTTCAGCTTCCATTAGACAGCTGACGTCAGGTTTTATTGAAAGGATTATTTGAACACGACGAACGAGAGACATTCACACAATCACAGCAATTTGGCAAATTTTTTAAAGCTAATAGTAAAAAGCTCAAGACAAATAGATTGAGCAAAGTTTTAAAGAAAATTTTTTGGTTCTCTAGTTTCTTTGTTGTACTCAAACAACATGAACTACTTCCTGCTTGCTGGTGCAAACAAAGCATGAGTAAGGCACTGCAGAGGCTGTGGATGCAGATGGGAGACGAGTGGCACTCACATCATCTCTCCGTTGTTTCCTTCCTTCCCTCCATGTACGTTTAACCCGTCCTCCGTCAACTCGCCCTCCCTCCCTCCATTTTCCCTCCGTTCCTGTCATCCTCTCGCTTCCCTCCTGCCTTCAACCGCGGCTCTCGTCGCCCGCTCTCCTCTCATGCCTCTGCCGTTTTGTTTTCCTCCACGCTCGGCGGGCGCCGCCGCTGTGATTGAGCTACACGGGGAAAGCTGGGCTGGGTGGAGCGAATGTTGACAGAAGGTCCACAGGATCACATGTTTGTGTTCGCACATGGTGTTCTCTAAACGGATCCGTCGTAACAGGATCCAGTCTTTAGCCATTGGCACACAATGGTAACGAAAGATTCATCTTTCATTGCCAGGACTGTTTTTAAACATTCATAATAAAAGAAAGAAGTCCTGAATTTAGTCCAGACTGTCCAGGAACCACAGACAATTTAGTTTTATACAGTTTGAGCTGAACTTCAGAGGTCTGAAGGGTTTCAGAATAAAATACTAAAGTATTGAACTGATAGGAGACATTATTGCAACAGTAAGGATTTTAATATGTATGTATGTATGTATGGATGGATGAATGGATGGAGATGGATGGATGGATGGATGGATGGATGGATGGATGGATGGATGGATGGAGATGGATGGATGGATGAATGGATGGATGGATGGAGGGAGGGAGGGAGGGAGGGAGGGAGGGATGGATGGATGGATGGATGGATGGATGGATGGATGGATGGATGGATGGATGGATGGATGGATGGATGGATGGATGGATGGATGGATGGATGGATGGATGGATGGATGGATGGATGGATGGATGGATGGATGGATGGATGGATGGATGGATGGATGGATGGATGGATGGATGGATGGATAAACCAGCTTTGGACAGAAGGAATTTCCAAAGGTCTAGTCAAATTCTTCCCTCAGAACAAACTGAGGTTCAAAACCGACACAATTTTTTTCAGACATCAATATTTTCCTGACAGCAACTCCAACTCTGTCACAGAGAAACTTCCCTGAACATAATCCCAATCCCCAAAAACCACAGTCTGCTTCAATCCCAGCTCCTGTCTCTCCTCTGCCTCTTGATCGCCCTGCGCTGTCTGACCTCCAGATGGAGACACGGCAGGGGAAGCGAGGGTGATAGAAAGAAAATTAAAAAGTGCAAGGGGGGTCGGAGTGCAGCGATGACTAGAGCGCAAGGGCGGGAAGCAGAAACGGTCCAGAGATTCAGCCAAACATGAACGGATGAAAGGAGAGATAGGTGAAACGATAAAAGTGGGCGGATCTGAGTCAGCCTTAAAGTCCAAAAGAACTCCATCTATGAATGTGTGAATGACTCATGCATTCACACATACATGTGTAAATCTGCAGGTTGTTGATGAAGCATGTTGATATATGAAAGTTTTGAAGTGAGTGAAAAGGGAAAAATAACAGCTGAATGATGGAAAACATGAATAATACATAGAGTTTGATCAGTAATTACAGGGTTTCTGTTCAGTGATTAACCGCATGTCAACAACACAAGATAAATTCGATCAGGTCACAACAGCACGACATAATTATGAGAAGTGGCAAAACTTCGATGAAACTCATAAATCAGGGGTGTCCAAAGTATGGCCCGGGGGCCGTTTGTGGCCCTCTGAAGGATTCTGTCCCAACCATAATCAGGGTTTCTGTAGGTTTCAACAAGTCAAATTAAAAGGAGACCCAATGAGAAAAAAAATCACATTTTGTGTGTTTAACTTGATTTGAATCTCAGCTATTTCTGAAAACAGCAGAATCACTCAGAAAACGCCCAGCTGTTTTTTAGTGTAGTTTCAAAAACGTCCTCATTGTTAAGTCACATTTAATGGCCCGTCACCTAGCAACTCAAGCTGAGCTCCAGCATGTTTGGTCAGCTGGTTTTACTGCTGTATGTGATGTAGAATGGTTGATGGAAAAGACAAGTGTTTTGTTGTTGACTTACCATCAAGAAACCACTTGCTGCAATCTTGTTCACTGTGCAGGAGGCTCCGCTGTTGTTTGTCAGAGCTGTACGGTTGTATAATTGCACATCTGTTTGCAGTAATTTTCACATGTGACTGTAAACGTTGAGTTGGGGAGGTGTGGCCAGCAACAGCTTATTTTGAACTGTCAAACTAAAGTAAAGTAAGAATAATTTTGTGCAAAAACTGTCATGAACATGTTTTGTTTAGCAAAAATGATTTTTCAAGTTGTGACTTTGGACCTGATGGCAAATAGTTTGGACACCACTGACATAAATGATGTTAACCTGATCATCCCGGATATTAGTTTCAGAAATAGCCAACATATTCTAGAAGAAACTCTTTTTTTTATGAAAGAGAAGATGGAATAGTTAAAATGGTTTTATAAACAGAGTTTTCTTTATACCATTGTGATATCACATGTGATTGTAAAACATAAATCCTACAAAAAGAATAAATAAAAAATATTCGAATGACCTAAACAGGTTTTCATAAACATTGGTTTTAAGGAAAATTTTATTTATTTTCCTCTTGATTAGAAGACAAAATATATCCATGAAAATCAGTAAAAAACAAGCAATTAAATTATATTTTTTCTTTTACAAAGCACTGAAAATTCTCTAGACACTCATCCTTGACTTTCAGCACCAACTGAAACTTAATTTTCTGTAAAAGCAGTTTCCGTATAACAGCAGTTTTCAATTCTTTTTACAGACATAAAGGAGAAAAACAGCTTTTTGTTCCTACCTTGGAGCATCAAAGCTGTCATATGATCCCACAGTGTAATGGCGAAACAACCTTTTGGCTCGTTCTCCACGACTCTCTGAAACATAAAATGACTTGAATCAAAGTGTGAACACCAGCTTTCACCAAGGTTTTTTTTTTTTATTTAGCTAATTTACTAACTAGCTTTAAATCATATATTTAGTTTGAATCTATGCTGAATCTAAATTAGCCTTGGCCTCAAACAAAATATTTAGCTTGAATCCATTATCTTGAAGCTAAAAGCTTGTTTGCTAACTAAGTATTAAGGTTAGGCTAAATGTTTAGCTTGAAATAAATAATTAGCATTAAATATTTAGGTTTAAGGCTAAATATTTAACCTCAAACTAAATATTTAGTTTGAAAAAATAAAAAGTCTGAAACACTAAAGCCTCTGCAGGAAATTTTTACCATCAGATTTCAGAATGGGATTATTTTTTTAGCTATAGCTAATTTATTACTTAGCTTCAAGCGAGATGTTTAATTAGCTTGAAGCAAAAATATTTAGCTTGAATCTAATTACCTTGAAGCTAAAGTGTTTGTTTTTTTAACTGTATATTTAGCAATAAGCTAAATATCTAGTTTGAGTATAATTATTTTGTTAAGCTAAATTAGTCTGAACTGGCTAATTTAGCTTAACAAAGCTAATTCACCTTTGTCAAGCTAAATTAGCCATAGCTAGCATAAATTGTTTTTCTTTATATAAAACAATTAAAACAATTAAAAAAACAGCTGTAATTGTGAAATTAATCTAATCAAACATTTCTCTTAGTGTTGAGCTAAACAATATTCAGTATTTTTACTCATGTTTGGCTCTCTGTGTTTGTGTACCTGATCGGTTGTCCTGACTTCGAAGCACCACTTCCTCCACACAGTCGGAGGGGAACCAGCCTGTGCGACCTCTGACCGTCCCCTCCCAGTAGCCGCCCTCGCCGACACTCAACACTGGGAGGAAAAAAGGTCAGCAGGTCAAATACAGAAAACCCAACAGACACATACTAGTCTCCAGCTAGTGTCAGACACAGAAAACAAGAACAGAAATAAAAAGACATCCAGGGTTATGCAGACAGCAAATTAAAAAACACAATGACGTACATGCAAACTCCCTACATACTCACCAAGACATACATACCTGGCGACACTTTAGACTCACTGACAAACACACAAATATTCATACCTGCAGACATTAGATATAAACATATATGGAGACCTTACACTCTCGTTAAGATTGTTCAACGAACTCATGTTTACCCAGAAAACAGGACATATTCCCCCTAAATTAGCTTAACTGAATCAAAACTCCTTTATCGCTCTCCCTTTCCTCAATTGCCAGCAAAACTTTTCCCACCCTTTTTACTTTTGGCTACATTAAAGGTAAAGCTGCAAACATTGGAGCTATTAGCGGCTCATAGACATTGTCCTTTATGAAATAGCTTCAGCTTTGACAAAAATCTAAATGTTTATCTTGAAATTAAACAAATGTTTGCTAACTAAGTATTTAACTTGAACCTATTTATCTTGACGCTAAAACATTTTGTTTCCTAACTGAATATTTATTTTGATGTATTTGTTTTTAGCTGTTAGAAATTTTAGTTGCCAATATTTAGCTTGAATCTATTTGTCTTGATGCTAAACATTTTGTTTAACAAAATATGTAGTTTGTAGCTAAACATTTATTTTGAAGATAGACTAACTAAATATTTAGCTTGAAGCTAAACAAATGTTTGCTAACTTTTTTGTTTGAGTCAAAATTTTTCAAATTTGTATTTGAAAAAAAAATATGGTGCTCGTGTCACTCATTAAAATTAATAAGTAAAACTTGATGTCAGTGATTGTGATGAAGTAAAACAGAAATTCAGAGGCTGTGAATACTTTTTCAAGGCATTGCAGACGCTTCATTCCTACCTTTTTAATCCCACATCCCTGCCCTCCTCAGTGAATTTGTGATCATAAAAGACGAGATACAAAACCACAAACTCCCAAATGGAGGTACGTGATCAGGAAGTGATGTCACAGTGAGGTAGAGCTTCACCTTTGACCCTGTCTCCTTTACTGAAGCTGATCTCGCGCTCGCCCTGAGCGGAGTGGGACCGCGTAGCGACAAAGACTCGTCCTGGGACGGCGCTGTAGAGGCGTCTGCGCTGGCCTGCAGTTTGTATGGTGGTGGTGGTGGTGGTGGAGGAGGTCGGAGGAGGCCTAGTCAAAGTCAGGAGAGGATTAAGGAAAACATACAGGTCTTTAAATTTATCACTTAAACTGGTTTGCTTTAAACAAATAAGAATCTGTAATAAACTTTACTTGAGCATTTTACATCTTTTTTTTATTCACGAATATCTAAATTGTTACTACAATTGTCCAACTCTATCAAATAACTTCTTTTTGCACTGTAAAAAACACAATTATTTTTGATAGTTTCTACTACAAATATCTCATTACACTTTAATTAAGACAAAACTAACTTGAAATTAACTTTTCAACAACATATATGAATGTTTTCTAAGTAAATAAGATTATTTCACTTATAACACAGAAATATGTTTTGTTATAAGTGAACTAATCTGACAGTGGAACAGTACATTGTTTGTCAATATTAAGACATTATTGACTTAAATATGTTCTTTTATGTTGCTGAAAAGATGCATGTAAGTTAGTTTTGTCTTATTTAGGAGTGTTTGATGAATTTTTTGGTTTAAACAAGTTTATTTTTCATTAAGTTACTCATAGTGAGAATTCAGAACTTTTACTCCAGTAAGAGCAGAAAATACTTTAGAAAAATATTACTCAAATAAAAGTGAAAAGTACAGCAAAGTAAAAATACTCCTCAAAGTATTTTTTAAAAACATTTACTCAAGTAAATGTAGTTTTTTTTTTTTTTTTTGTCAATATTTAGGAATTATTGACTTTAAAAAGCTACAATATTCTGCTGGAAAGTAACTTCATGTCTCATCCTCCATTCTTTCCTTCTCTAAAATTCATCTCTATCTTCCTAAACCGAACCATCACTTTGAGTTTTCATCTCAGTCAAGACTCCCAATAAAACTTCATCGATCTCCTGCAGTTTCCAATATTCTCCTCCAAAGTCTTTTCACTCAAGTCATCGTTGGTTCAAATCAGAGTCAGATTTAGTGTCCTGCTCGTCCTCTGCAGCCAGTGTTCAGCTCACCCCCGTCTCTGGCTCTGCCGGCTCCGGTCCTCCTTGTCTCCGATCCGTCCGCGGGACGGGGACCGCGTCCTCGCTCCTCTGGGGCTGCTGGAGCTCCGCAGGGTTCCTGTGTGTTTATAACCCTGAGACAAACAGCGAAATGAAAAGAAAAGGGGGTAAATATAATTAATATGCTTACTCTTAACATAGATCTATGTTTTAATATTACTAAAGGAAATGTTTTCTAAATCTGCCTGAATTTATGCTATTTAGACCTACAAATATTAAATTTCTTTATATTTTTCTACTTTTTCATCTTTATTTTTTTGCAATGTTTGAAGAAACATTGCATATTATAGATTATAAATATTAAGCAACCCAGTGTTGTATATTAATGAGGTCTAGTTATTTTGTACTTTCTCTTTTTCTGTTATGTTGGTTGTAGTGATTTATACGTTTAAAAAAGAAATTGGAGAAGTTATTTAAGTTTTGCAAAATGCATGTATTGTGAATAACTATAATCTCCTGAGAAACAAATCATAATAAAAAAAGAAATCTAAAGTTGAACTTATTGCTCAACGAATGACGAAGAATCGATCAATAAGTCTCTTGTTTCAAGATGGCCGACCATATTTCCACAACATAAAGGGCAAAATTTTTCAATATGGAATCTAAAAGGAGAAATATGTGAATGTATCTTAATTGTGGTTTTGTCACATTATCAACTTTAGTCATGTTTTTAAAAAATGTGATAAAAGAGGAAGCTTTAAGGTGGCTGAGTAGAAAAATAACCAATAAATAAAAATAATAAAATATGTGAATCAATTTTGAAAGTTCAGAAATTTCAGATTAATCTCAAAGTCTGAATTTTTCAGCAAAAATACTTTTTTTTTGTGATGTGCCATTGTAGTTCAGATACCTGCACAGAAACGATGTTGGTGCTCGGCGCGTTGGGAACAGCCATCCAGTCCGGTAGATTCATGCTGCTATCGCTGTTGGCCCGTAGAAACGGGTGGGGGTGGGGCACGGCCAACGTCCGGGTACTCTCTCTCCTCTGGGGGGCGTACTTTGGAGACTCCACAAAGGGAACTTGGAGGAAAACATCCAACAAATCGTCACTCTCATGATCGAAGGATGAATTTCTTTCTTTAAGTCAAAACTTCTTTCCTAACATTTTTGTTCTCCGTTAATTTGCTGCACAATCAGATGAATTCAACAGGACAGAACAGAAACTAAGAGGAAAAACAGACAAAATCCAAACCACAACCAAAAACCTTCAAAAAGTGTGAGGAAGCTCCTAAAGTAGAATATTACAAGAAAGTCTTGCTGCATGGAAGCAAATTAAAGATTTCATTATCATAAACAGATGTTATGCAGCACTTACCCACATCTGTATCCCGGTGGTTTTTTATAATCTCTCCCAATTCAAAATGGCCGGACATAACAGCCACCTGAACAAAGCAGTAAGCAAATAAAACACGAATTATGTAAAAACAAAACAAACAAAAAAACATTTTTACTGTCAAACTGTCAGAAAACAAATACACTCAGAACAGCAGTTGACCCTGATTATCCACAGTTTAAAATGATTTTGTTCTTTAATTTTGAAATAAAAGGTTTGATAAGGTGAAAACTTTTTCTGCATTGCTGCTCAACATTTTCTGAACAGCCAACCGGTCGCATTATTTATTTTCCTTGTTGACTTAAAACTTCAGATAATTTACTGATGACAGTTTTTATTATTATTTAAAACAAAAATTAAAATTAGATATACGTGAGCTATTATTTTATATTTTGCAATTATCATCAGCCAGGAATATTAAAGTAAATAAAAACATAAATTTCCTAGATCTCCTCCATAAAATACAGCTGTAAATATTTCTTTAATTGGTAATTGAAAGTAGCAAAATTAAATATTTCAAGCTTAATTACTTAGTTTCCCGTTTTTCTGTTCATCGTGAAACAATTTAAACTGTTCATAAGGATCATCAAATACACCCTAAAAAAATTATCTTATGATTTAATGTTTGCATTTCCAGATTTATTTCAATTAGCCTTTATGTATTTGAATATTATTTAAAATTATATTTCATGTTAAACTTATTATGAATGTATTTAAGTTTATGCAATAATATTTCGAATAAATGTGCATTACAAAAATTTTAACAAACTATAACCAAACTAAACATATTGGTAATAATTTTATTCTTTTCTGCATTAATAGATTTGTTGGTCAGAATTCGCCCAGCACCTTTATGTCACATAATGGTTGAAAGTTAATATAGAAATTTTTCCCGGTTTTATCTTTGTAAACCTTCCTGCTAATGAACAGTTCATTAGCTGGTGAACTGTTCATTCATTTCCAGCTCACCTGGAACGGAGTCTGGCCGCTGTTGTTCTTCATGTCTTTACTGGCTCCACGGTACAGCAGGATTCGTGCACAGCTTTCCTAAAACAAACATGGCAGGTCTGGTTCAGGCCGAGAAATATATTTATAATTCACAAAAAATAACAAGGAATAAATAGAATAAAACATGCAGGAACATTTAAATTAAATTTGTTTAATTTTTCACACAAATAACATGAAATCTGTCTATATACTAAACGGCTTCATGTGTTGCTTTGTCTCTGAAATGAACACTTTTATTTCTTTTAATTGAACACCATCTTGTTTTCTTAATTGAACATTTATTCTTTACCTGAACACTGTTTTGTGTTTTTACCTGAACACTGTTTTGCGTTTGAGTACCTTGTTGTATAAAGCACAGATGTGCAAGGCAGTGTTTCCAGAAGCATTCTGGGAGGAGGAATCCGCCCCGTAGAAGAGCAGGTGCTCCAGATGCTGCGAGTTCCCGTTTTGGCAGGCCTGCGCGTCGTCGGGATCGGGAAACAGAACCGGAGGAAACACCAAGACGAGGAAATCAAAAAACACAGAAAACAGGAACGGTTGTAATCTCCATGTTGGAGTATCTTTGTTATGTTAGTTCTGATTTGTTCCTTTTAGAGACTTTATTTATTTTTGGACAATAGTTTTCAGCTGACAGGAATTTTCTCTTATTTTTGTAATTTGTTTCAGTCTCATATAATGAGTAACCGTGGTAACAAGGGGTCAATTTCACACAAACAGACATTTAAGGCGGAGCGGCAAAAGCAAAGGATTAGCAGAGCTTGCTAATAGTTGATGGTGTCATCCAGGAAAATGTAGAATACTGAGCTGTGAAAATGATAGTTGTGTCTGACCTGTACATCAGTCTGCAGGCAGAAGCCTTTTCAGATTCACTGTGGGACTGACTGCTACTGGAGATTCTTCTCAACCAACAACAACAACATCCAGAACGAGTCTCTGGAGAAATGAGTTGGAATGACAGACGGATGGATGAATGTATGGATGAACTTATGAACTTAGGATAGTGATATGAATCAGCTGATGAAGATGGCGTCTACCTTTCTGCCTCTGCTTCTTGTCATTCTCTGATCAGTGTGGATGGACGGTTAAAATGAAGGATGAAGGTGGAGGAAAGATGGAGACAAACTGGAACACAGAGCAGATCTGAACTCAAACGTCTCAGTTTCCTCCCAAACTCCAAATGTTCCGGTCCGGGTCGCCTGAACGCACCTGATGCGTCTCGTCCCAGCCGTTCTCGTCCCTGATGCCCAGCTTGCCGCGGTGGAACAGCAGCGTTTCACAGCAGGAGGTGTCGCCCCCTGTTAGCACAGTGTGGTAGAGCGGGGTCAGCCCCCGCCGGTCCTTGTAGTCTGGAGACGCACCCAGAGAGAGCAGGACCTGCAGTAAGAGACGAGGGATCTCACGATGATGACTTGGAAAAATATAAAACCAGGAGCATGTAGCTTCTGTTTGGGTCTAAGAGGCTCTTAAAAACAGGCAGCTTGATTCTGAATCATGTGGGCAAGTGTGGATTTTTATCATGAGGTACAAATGAGAATAAATCTTGTTTCTGACGCTTTGGAAGTGAAAACTCGTCTTTTCTGTTTGGTGTGCCATTTGTAAAGTTACACAGGAGTATTTTGAATTATCTAGCCTGTCAGAGAAAAAACAAGTGTTCATTTTGTTCATATTTTCATCATGTTGTTCTTACATTTGTAATGTCTGAGCCCCAAATTACAAAACTTAATTCACAAGCTAAATATTAAACTTGTAAACTAAAACCTTAATTCCCATCCAAATGTTTGAAAATAAAATGTTTAGTTTGTTTATTTTGCAAACTAAACATTTAGCAAAAAACAAGTATTTAGCTTGCAAACTAAATATTTAAGCTGCTAGCTAAATATTTAGGTAGCAAAGCTAATATTTACCTTTTCTGGTAAATATTAGGCTGGGAAGCTAAATATTTGGTATGAAAAATAAATATTTTGTTTGTTTTGCAAACTATTCCAAATTAATATATTTAATATTCATATCAAATATTTAGCTTGCTAACAAATAGCTAGCAAATAAGCTATATATTTTGTTTGTGAGCTAGAACTGAAAGTTAAATATAGTTTTCAGACTAAATATTTAGTCAGTAAGTTAAATAGCTAGCTAACAACATGAGTAAGCTACATATTTAGCTTAATCGCTAAGTATATTGTTAAATAGAAAAATGATTTTGCCTCCTAACTAAATATTTAATTTTAAAAGTAAATGCTCAGTTCAAATATTTAATCTGGAATGCTAACAGCTATAAATGCATGAATAACATGTTAAATCATAAATATCATTGTTCTTATTTTTACAGTGTAACTGCACCATGCCTCTGTGATGTGGCAGTTTGCTGAGAGCAGGATGGAGACGTTGTGAGTGTTTACCAGCAGGGCTGTATGGCGGTGGCCTCGAACAGCCTTGTGAAGCGGCGTGAGTCCATCTTTGGCACGGAAGTCGATGTGAGCGCCTCCGTCCACCAGCACCCGGATGGCCTCTCCTCCACCTGGCTCGCACTGCACTGCCAGCGACAGAGGAGTCTCTGAACACAACACAGGAGGCACATTCAGTCACAGGAGCCGAATCAACCTGTTGGCTTCCACTTTAAGGATTTCAATCAGAATGATCTCAACTTGCTGCCAAGAAGCAGGATAAAAGTAAGTTGTAACGTCCTTTAAAGGCAATAAATGTTTCTATTCTTTCTCCCTTTTTGTTTTTCCTTCCCTTTTTCACAGCAATAAATGTAGAAGTTTGATAGGACGACGAATCGATCACATTCATTCATTAACAAACAGTCCAGCAGCAGAAGATGACAGCTGAAACCTGATTTTCTGAGTTTGTTGTTCAACAGGAATGACTGGTGATGGATGGATGAACGAATGAATGGATGGATGGACCTATTTAATGATGGATGGATGGATGGATGGATGGATGGATGGATGGATGGATGGATGAACCTATTTATTGATGAACGGATGGATGGGTGGATGAACATATGAACAGATGGAAAGATTGATATATTTTACTTACACTTTGAGGAAAGAAAATATTTAAAGTATTTCCAGCAGAAATGTGGTTGTCATGGTAACAGTAAGTTTCAGGTTTTGCTATCAGATAAGCAGAAAAATTGCTGAATCTTTGTCTTTGCTCATCTTCTGTGGATCTCATGTAAAAATCTAATAGCTGGCGTGTATTAACTAGACTTCTTCAGGTGTTTCTCCTTCAGAACGTCTTTTCTTCTTCTTCTCATCGATGGAAATGAGGCGCCTCCGCCACCAACCAGACTGAAACCGACAGAAATTAATTATCTCTAATTAAAGACTCATTCTGTGGCATCTGGATGTCACGAGTCGGTAGAGTAAAGCATTTTTATCCGTCAGTTCCTCACTAAGCTCTGTGCTGGACTTCAAGAACAGCTCTGAATCGCAACTCTCTGCTGCCCCCATGTGTCCAGCAGCGGCAGCACGTTTCACACCCCTGATTGCAGGCCTCTCTCGGTGTTTTGACACCCGTTCCCAAAGCGGCTGGAGCGACTCCGAGCAACACGGCTCGGCTGTAAACGAGCCGTCTGCCGCGGCCCTTAAACACCGGCAGGATCCGGGAAAAGCCACTAGTTAGCTGGCCTGGCTCTGATCTCCAACCAACTGTTGGGACAACAGCCGACAGAGCCGAGGGCAGAAAACAGAAGGTTTTATTTCTGCTTGGAAAAACTAAAGGTCGAGATTTAACAGCCGAGGCGTCAGGTCACAAAGGGGCTTAAAGCTATCCTTTTAAAAAGGAAAGACAACTGCAGCTTCACTGCTTTAGTGGCTCTCAAAATGTTCAATTTTTTATGTTAAAACGTCCCACATTAGGGATTATTCAGTCATCATTAATGAGTTAATCTAAAGTTAATCAACTAACTGTTGACTAATAAGCGGCCATTTTCTTTAAAAACTTTGTATCGAAGTCGCCTTTTCTAAACTTCTCATGCGTTGCATCTAAAAAAACGCATTAAATTGAACATGTTTGTGTGTCGACTGAGTGAAATACTGAGTAAATAAATAGAAAATTATGGTTTTCTCACCTTGTTAAACTTAACGAGTCCTGTAAATTAGCCGGGCTTAAAGGTTTAGTTTTTAAATATTTTTTTTTAAATATTTTTTTTTTCTTTTTGTAACATGTCACCGTATTTCTGAGTTATCCACTCCACTTTTCTGTCATCACGTCCTCCAGCGCGATGTAAGCGGTAACTTAAAGAGCTTATCGAGTGTTTTCATTCACAAAAGAATCGCAAAAGTTCTTTTGTGAATTAAAAAGGACTCGGTTTGAACCGTTACACTTTGCTACACAGCGAAGACTTCGCCATCTTTGTTTCTGTCGTTCCGGTTCAGGAAGACTACCATCGGCGCCCTCTACTGGACGGAGGCCAAACTGCAATATTGATCGAAGGTCTTCATGGATGTTTTTAGTTAATCTATTGGAACTAATTTCAACCTAATAAATCATTCATCGACAATAAATCATATTCTAAAAGTATCCTGTAAAATTAAGTTAAAAGTGAAACAACTGTGAACACAAAAATGTTTAAAAAGTGGAATAATAAGGTTGAATAGCAACTAATCCTTCACTGAAGCAGCTTTCTATTTGATTTCAAGACTCAGTCTCAGGAGGGCAAAAGGAAGAATTGTGGCGACATTATGATAAAAAGTAAAAAAAAAAAAAGGTTAGAAAAATTGTAAATATGTTGCCTCTGCCACATTAAACACTCTTGGCGGCTAACTGGACCTCTTTCTCTCTGGATAGGCTGTCACTACATCCAGTGTAACTGTTAGAAAGACGATAAAGTAAACATCTGCTGTGCAGCTCTCCTCACCACCAGTGTCAGGATCCTGGTAGTTTGGATCCAGGCCCTTGTCTATGAACTTGGCCATCTTGTCCACAGCGCTGGTTTGGATATAATCCATGAATTTCTTCAGACTAGCCTGTGTTAGCAGAGGGAGTGATAAGACTGTCAGATCTAATGTTCTGTTCTGATATCAGATATGAGAAATAAAGGATTTCTAACCTTGGTGTGCAACTTGGCCAGTTGCTTCTCATCCAGATTGGTCTGTTTGTAAACCCTGGTTTTATAGCGGAACTAAACCGGCGACAGAAACAAGAGAAAAACAAACAGGAGAGCCTCTGTTAGCATTAGCATTCTTACCTTTGTCCAACTTTTGACCCACATGCACAACAATTGGCTTCACAAGTTTATTGTAAAGCCAATTGTTTTATTTATTGTCTATGTAAGATAAGAAATGTGAAAAAACCCTGCCTCAACTGTGCATAATGCAAATACCAGAATATTTGAATAGTTCAGCTATACTTCTTTATAAAGCCAGTATTCAAATTACATTTTAAATTATATAAGTCAAAATTTGCCCCACAGACAATGAACAGTTCATTAGCTGATGAACTCCTTTAAAGATGGAGGCGTTTTATATATTTCTTAAGCAGATAATTGTAGCTTCAACAGAGAAACTCTTAACTGGTTAGGAATATGCCTCATATCGCAGTCTTGAGTAACAGCTCATCCTCTCTCCCCCACTTGTTTTCTGCTACACTGCTGGTAGCATAGCATGTTGTGAATGCTAGGCTACTTAGCATAGCTGCTGATAGTAACAGATAAATATTTTTTCTTTAATGATTAGTTGTATACGAGGATGATTGACAGCGCTAAGTCCATCCTCCTGGCTCTGATTGGGTGTTTTTGAACGGGAGCGGTTCATTTCTTCAGATGATAATAGCAGCTCATGGAGGAAGTGGGGGAAATCAGTATTTTCAGAGATGTTCTGTTTCATATTCCTCTGTCATGACATGGTGACAGTTTTGACAAACTCCTCATACAAGCTACATACTGCTTTAATCCAATCTGTTTTTGCTGTACTAAAGAACAGCAGTGCCATCTTCAGGAAGCACAGCGTACTGCACATCAGGGAGAAGAAGTACCTCCAAATATGGCACCCCTTTCTCAAAGGATTGTGGGTACTCTCTGAGCAGCCTCTCCTCCTCCAGGAACTTGGCGTCGTGTCCATCTGTGGCGGGCTGGAAGAGGCCGTAGTTCAGCACGTCTCGCAGCGATTCGGTCAGAGAGCAAAGCACCTGCTGCTTGGCCTTCCACACAGTGGCGTCGGGGTTGAACCGCAGACATTTCTATGGGATAGACAACAGAAATGCTTTAATATTCTAATTAATTAAGACAGTGATCAATAGTTCTGCTTAATGGAAAACAGTGAAGCATCGTTTTATGAATGGAAAAACTTTGAACTAATAAAAACATTTTTATTAAAAACCTTAATCTAAACCCGACTTATTAAAAGATCTGTGAAAAGATTCCTTCCTTTCCTTACTGATAAAAGTATAACTTCACAAGATGCTCACCATTCCTCATTTTAGTTTTAAATAATTTTTTTGTGTTGAAGTTCTCATTAAATTACTGCTTCATTCTTCCATTATGATCTTATTCTTGTATTAGGAAAAAGAAAAGAAAAATCACAGTCTGGCCTTTATATTTTGTTGTACAAATAGAAATTAAATGTCCAAAAACCAAAAATTTGATTAGCTTTAGTTCATGTTTTTATATTAAACTCTGTCGCACTTACTTAGTTCCGCACAACTATTAGAAAGAATTAAATAAAATTGCAAGAATAAAGTCTTAATATAAAGTCAAAATATTATAAGAATAAAATAATATTATGACAATAAAGTCAAAATGAGATTATTGTTGTACGAGGATAAAGTCGAAATGTTGAGAATAAAATCATAATATGAAATGAAAGTCAAAATAAAATGAGAATAAAAAATATTACAACTTTACTTTGGTGTCCTAATAAAGTAACGTGAATAAAATGGTAATATGATTTATTCTCGTAATGCTACGACTTTATTCTTGCATTATTTCAACCTTATTCCCATCATTTTACAATTTTTTTTGTAATGTTGAAGGCTTGTAATGTGATTTATTTTTATGGTTTTGTCAGTGTGGCCCTAAAACTCCACTGTCGTTTGGTTCATTGAGCTCAAGCTAAAACACCCGGCGATTCTGGAGTTCAGTCAGCAAAATGCAGCTGAAGAGCTGCAGCTTGGTGGGCTCAGGAGGTTTCTGGAGCTGCAGCCCGGCTGTTTGAGTTCTGTGTTCTGCTCCGTCTCTTCCGGTCCGGTCCGGTCCACCTCTGACCTTCAGGCAGCAGCGAGACGAATCTGGCCCACGCAGAGTGCAGTCAGATGCTGGGATCGCACTTTCCTCTCTCACGCAACGCTCATTGAGTGTGTCATTTATCTCAGCATCACACACACACACACACACACACACACACACACACACACACACACACACACACACACACAGAGAGAGAGAGAGAGAGAGAGAGAGAGAGAGAGAGAGAGAGAAAGAGAGAGAGAGAGAGAAAGGAATGCTCCCAGTTTATTATTTGTTTCTTTTTTTTCTGTGCATCTTCTCCACTTCGATTGAGCACAGCCGACACGGTCGCCACGGCAACCGGTTCATTAGCGGAGCAGGATGCTTGTTGCCATAGAAACCTCCCTGTGTTCCCTGGGATGTGGTACGGCGATGGTGCGCCTGTGTGAGCACGTGCATGGGTTTTATTGTGTGAATGGGTGTGTGTGTGTGTGTGTGTGTTTCTTTCCTTTTTTACCATTTACAGCACCGCAGATTTAATCCTAATGTTTGTATTACACGAGGTTTTCATCAAATACACACACAGGCGTATTTACAGTAGCATCAAAGAAGCTGGAGTGAGTCAGGCCCAGCAGGAGGGGATGAACGCTGAGGATTCAGCTGTCACACTGGGACGCTACTCAAGCTAATACAAGCTAATAGCGGCGCCTGAAAGTTGAGATATCTGCACTTAATGAAGCATCAAACTTTCTGGTGAACATACCTCCAGGAAAATTTGATTTATTCTGCGGCTAAATTGGATTTTTCTCACACTACAGCCCGTTTCTAAGCTGCCACACAAGCTCTTAATTAAACAACTCGACCGCCCTCTGGTGGACAGACAAAGCAATGCTCCTCTGCAACGGTCAGAACCGAGACTTTCTCTTATCTATGATAAAATTACAACTTTAATGTTCTCACAAATTAAAAACATGAGAAGAACAGAGGAGTTCATTAGGATTATAGTATTTTAGATGCAAATTATTCAGGTTTTCTGAGCTAAACCAATGAGTTTGAAGCACAACTTTAATTGAACGTAAATGTACATATTTTAGAGCTGAAGCAATTATCGTGATTAATCGATTATTGAAGTGACCGTCAACTAATTTAGTAATCGATTAATCCCTAACTTGCATATATAGACTATAAAAAGCCATTTTCTGACAGAGCAACATAATCAGAGCATAAATTAAGTCAAAAATGTTGTATTTAAGATGAAAATAAAAGTCTTTATCAGTCAATATGTTCTACCCAGAATTTAAGTGGGATCGTTCCAACTTCAAATTTTGTGAAATTCTCATTTTAAGCACCTTTTGCATCCATCATTAATCAGTTGCACATGCATCTCTCGCTACTAACCATTAAGCATACACTGAATGTATGCAATGTTGTTAGCTCATAATTTTAAGCAATAATGTGCATATTTTAAGGTATTTCTATTGTAAAAGTGGTTAACTGAAGTTTTAGGTAATTTTAGGGAAGGCGATTGTCAGAATATTGATTAAACGTCAGAATAATTCACAGATTAATCAATTACTAAAACAGTCGTTAGTTGCAGTCCTAGAATATAATTAATATATTTATACATCATTTTTCTCACTTTAATTAAATGTATAAAGGCTTTAAAAATGATTCCAGTGTTGAAATCCTGAGGTGGGTTCTACTAAATTTGACCCAAGTAAGTATGACAAGTTGTATGTATAGAAGAAATCATACATTAAAACTCACACATTCGACTGTGCATAATGTTTTCAGCATTTGTGTACGAATTTCATATGATTTCTAGCTTCACATTAACAAGTTGATGCTGCATTAATCCCAGTTCTTTTCCCCCGGTGGGTTTTTAATATCACTCAGATGTGAAATCCTGTCTTGCCTCCTGAAGCCGTGATCACACTTTCCCACTCACAAACGCCCACTCTCTCTGTCCGTGCTGCACTTCATCTTCCTCTGCCTGTCTCCGTCCTCCTTCCCGGAGAGGCTCCGCCGCTTATCTGTGCTGAAATAAAGAGTGGCTGCCCCTCTCTGCCACCATCTCCGTCCCCGTGGCCCGTTTTCCTGCAGGTCGAGTGCCGGGGGACCCGAGGCTTTTAATGAGCTCTGCTGGGAAATATATTCCTATCAAATACACCAAGAAATTAGGGCTGCAACTCGCCATTATTTTAGTAATCGATTATTAGATTATTCTGACGATTAATCGATTTAAAAAAACAACCAAACTCTGCAATTATTTGATTACACCGATGATTTATTGATTTACAAAAAGAGTCACATTCTGCAGATCTTTCACTTAAGCCTTATTAAATTACAGTATTAGAATCACATTAAAAGGAAATTATGCTTCAACTCAGTATTATTTTAGTAATCGATTATTCTGACGATTAATCGATTTAAAAAAACATTCACATTCTGCAGATCTTTTATTAAAGCCGTATTATGCTTCAACTAACTATAGTTGATTATTCTGACAATTAATCGACTAATTGGGTTTAAAAATTGACACATTCTGCAGATTTTTCAAATAACCATTTAATAAATTAAAATATGCAAATTAAATCATCATTTAATTCTTTTTCTATGTGAGAAAATAGATACTTTATTGCCAAAAATGTTATAAAATAGCATTAATTTAGTGAACTCTTGATCATTCATCGAATATCATTTATCGTAATAAATCTCCTGAATGATAATTTAAATTTATTGTTGTCATGATAAATTCCAATTAATGACATTCAAAGCACATAAAACTGCCTATAGTGTTACGATCACTAGTTTTACAATTTTCTCGACTGAAACTGTAAATATTAATTTTACGTTTCACGTTTCTTACTCAAGAATCCATTTTTAGAGGACAGGTTTGTTGTTTCAGGGCACAAATTGTGGCTGGAAGCTTCTACAACTGCTGCAGAGACTTCATCTCTAGTCACACAGAAAAGAAAAACCCATTTGCTTCATGCTGTTTAATACACTCAGAAGCCAAATGCCGACTCTGCTGCATCTTCGTGACTCTGACAATCTAATAAACCTGCAGTCAGTTCGGCGTTTACCCCCCGCTGAGGTGGGAGAGTCATACGAACCAAAGTTGCGACACACACAAACGTTTGCCTGTCGCTCTGCAAACAAGTGATTCAATGGACTGTTGGCTTTTTACATGAACACCCAGTTGAAGAGGAGGGACTAGTGCTGAGCATCGAGGCCCACAAACCCAGCAAAGCAATGATTATGCATGTCAGTGTCATCAGATACAGACTGATGTAACACCAGAGTCATGCCTCTCTGGAGCCTCACAGGCGTTTCAGTAAAGATGCAGGAGTATCTAAGTTGTTTTGTCAGAATGCATCGAGCTGAACACAGAAATGGTTCAGAAATGGCGAATGGATGATCCTCATGGTGGTTTTGAGTTAGCATAAATACAACCTGAAAACAAATAACTTCTAAATTATTTACCAGTTAGACCAGACTGCAAACCGTTATTTGAATATATCAAAACTTTTACTGAGCTACAAAATGGCACTGCTGCGTTGCTGCCCTGGAGTCTTTCTAGGGACTCTGGTTTAATCCACCAGTCCAAAACCTTAACAGTTTGGCTGACGGATGGATGGACGGACAAATGGATGGATAATTGGATGGATGGACAGACGGATGGACTTTTGCTTGTTTGTGCTTCATTATTGGATCTTAATTACATAAAAAGTTACATATGTTCAAAAAGTTTCACTGTATTTTGCAATATATTTCTCTACATCACATTTTATAGCTCATATTTAAATTTCCTATAGATATTAAGCATATCATATAACACGTGGCTCAGTGAATGAAGTGTTGTCACAAGCAATTTAGCGTTGCACAATTTTTCTTAAAATCAATTTTAAAAACAATTATGATGTTTTTAAAATCTTTTTCTGAGTTTTCCAACAATCCGATAATAACTCAGAATGGTGGGTCTGCAGATGATGTTAATGTTCCCATTTCCTCTTGATCAGTGGTGAAATAGGACATCACACAAATCCGCTACCGATTCCAATGACCGCAAAGGAGGTTCTGCTCAGGTAAATCAGGAAGTTTCAGCTTTAAAGGAGTTTTGTCTGAAGGTTGAAGATGTTTTTTCTGGCTTTAGAGGGTTAGCATAGAGCCCTGATCCTCAGATCCATTCTAACATGACTGTCAGTGCAAAATGATGTCCTTCATAAAACCCTGACCTCCAGGTCTCTTTCCCATCCTCCTCTCTCCTCCAGCAGCTTTACTAGCAGCGTTTCGAAGCACTGAAGGCAAATGTATTTTTACGAGGACAGATGCAGCCCTGGACATTTGAGATTACTCATAAAAATCTCTGAAATCCACATAAAAAATATAACTCACTTGAAAAATGCTCTAGTGAATTTCCACCATTTCAACTGTTTTTTTGTTTTGTTTTTTGCTTAATAAACTAGGAATTAAATGATTAATCGGATTAATCAGTTACTGAAATAATCATCAACTAATTTAGTAATCGAATAATCGTTAACGGGCGCATACAGACCCAAAAAAATATAATTTGATGGTTAAAATAAAATATTCGGAACAGTAATTAAACCTAAACTGTACAAAATATATGTAGAATCCAGTCAATTTCATATTATACTAATATATTATATACATTTTGTATCTTAGATAAAAACACTTGTCTGATTATGTATTTCAAAAAACTCCTCAACTGGCATGGTTTTGGCATGATTTTAGCTCCATCTGGTTCAAATTCACTACATTTTATTGCATTTTAGTGAATTAAAAGTTAATTTCTTACTTTAAAAATCCTTCATATTTTAATATATTTCTAATATTGTTTGTTTTTTATGCATTTTTGATATTTTATAAAAAATGCTTAATTGGTAAAATGAAAAATATGTAGAATGTGGCAGTTTAAAAAAAATAAATAAATCTGACTAATCGATTAATTGATAAAAATAATCAATAGTTGCAGCCCCTAAAACAAAAACATCACTAATTACCTTCTGAATCTGAAGCTTTCTTCCTCCCTCAATTCATAACATCTGCAGTTGCTCCCTGGTCTCATTACGACACAATTAGGCAGCAATTAGATTTTATTGAGGGTGAATTAGCTGACATGTAGAACAGAGCAAATATACTGGGAGGATGAGGGCGTATTAGCAGACATTAAAGAGCAACTGAAGGAAAGCAGGAGGAGGAAGAGAAACGGTGCAGGTTTAGAGAGAAAAGAGGGAAAAATCAGACAAAGGAGCCAGAATGGAAACATCAGGGTATCTGGTTGTAACTCCCATTACACCGGAGAGAAAGGGAAGTAGTTTGTTTACCTCAAATTCAAAGACAGACAAGGAAACATGCTGTTAGATTATTTAGCTGGGTCTGATAAACAGGTGTTTTAATGTAGCAGCTGAAATAAATTATTATTTTATTCATCGATTAATCGATTATTGTGACGATTAATCAATGAACCAGAAAAAATTCTGCACATTTTTTAATTAATCCTTTTTATACAACATTAGAAATTTATTAAAATATGCAAATAGATGATTGACTTACATTTTAAATATTAAAATAAATATTTATATAATATTTTGACAGTTCTTTCCAAATTCTTGGGAAGCTTCCTGAAGTCCCTAAAGCGCCCCCTGGAGTCCCTACCTGGGGCCGCAGACCACACTTTGGAAAACACCAATTTAAACAGCACTGCAAAAACACAAATCTCACCAAGTATTTTTGTCTAGTTTCTAGTGCAAATATCTCAGTACACTTGAAAAAAGACAAAACTAACTTACAAATAACTTTTCAGCAAGAAATAGGAGCTAAAACCAATATTAAGTCAATAATTCCTTAATATTGATCAAAACTACTAGTTCTATTAGGCCACTTATGGGAAAAATGTCTTGTCATCAATATTAAGGAATTATTTACTTAAAACAAACTCCTATTTCTTGCTGAAAAGTTACTTGTAAGTTAGTTTTGTCTTATTTTTACTGTACTAAGATATTTTCACTATAAACTAGACCAAAGCTACATGGTACGATTTTGTGTTTTTGCAGTGAAGCTCCTGAATGAACCGCAGTTGAGGAGATATTTATTACTTTTGTCTTTTTAGAACTTTTATCTCCGTCTTTTACGCCGTCTGCTTCCATCCATCTTTACCTGAAGCTCGTTGTTTGTGACAGTTCATCTGATTTCTGGAGTTCAACCCCGAACCAACTCTCACATCTTGGAGTTAACCTCATATTTATGACTTAAATTTAAAGCTGATTTGTTACAATAGACAGAGATAGGTACAATTTTTATGGCTGGGTTTACATACGTCGAACACACACACAACTAGCCATGCACTGCTGCAGGCATCCAGCGCTCAGATCAATAATAAATCACACAGCAGCCAGAGGAAAGAGGTGTTCAGTGAAGCATTTATGGTGCACCGGGAAGGTAAATATAAAATATGCTTTTGCTTCTTTGTAAGTTAGCTGATGAACACATCACAGAGGAAAGTAACCTTCAGCTCATCTAACTCAAAGGTGGTCAGCTTTCATCTACAGATGAGCAACACAATTCTTCTTTTCAATTCTCAGCTCTCTGTGGTTAAATTATGAGCGGAGGTTTGCCTCCAGCCATAATTCAGCGAAAAGAAATCCCTCATCATCAGAGACGAGAGCAGTGGGGAAATGCAGGAAGCGTTTGTGTCTGTGAACATGGAGGCAGCTGCATCTCCAACTTGCTCCGCTGTGATGTCATGCCTCTGAAAGCCAGTCACTCCCCAAAAAGAAGGGCTTTTCACTGGAACGTTTAAAAGCTCTTTGGCAACATCAACCAAGTGGCTACGCTTCCTCTCCTTCACCCTCTTCTCTCGTTTTTTACTCCTTCCCCTTCTGCTAGACTTTTAGGATCAACTTCCTCCCATCCAGATGGCTCTTTTAAACATTTCATCTTCTCCTCCCTGAAGCGAGGTCACCTTCAAAGGTCTTTTATGTGTTTCATGAAAAACATCCTCTTACTTTTGACTTTTTCTTTGCACATTTGATGGAATGGGCCAGAAACACAGTAACTTTAGGGTGCATTCTCACCAGCCCTGTTCAGTCAGCTTTAATCCAACTGCAGTCAGTTTGTCTGGGGAGGCGTGAAGTCGCAATCGAACTCTGGTCCGCCTACTAACCTTGGTTTCAGTTGACGTAAGACTGAGCAATACAGTTAAAAAAATATCAGCGTTTCATATCCATTGATATAAAAAAATGATTGATTAGGGTTTTGTTTTAAATATCTGAAATATTGTTATCAGACTAAGTGGCAGAACTTTAAACTGCTGCTGCGCCAGTTACTCGGTAGGCTGTTGCTAGGTAACCACAGAATGAGTGAGTTGCTAGGTAACCACAGAATGAGTGAGTTGCTAGGTAACCAAAAGAATGAGTGAGTTGCTAGGTAACCAAAAGAATGAGTGAGTTCCATCAAGCTTTCTTAGCTTGAGCAGCTAAAGTATTTCCTCTGTCTATATTTCCCAGAATGCTATGCAGTTCTGGATTTGAGTTAAAAGAAATTATGTTATATTCAGTCGGATCTGTTATCTATTGATATTAATTAATAGATAATATCGTAGTGTGTATTCTTATCGATTTATTTTCAAGCACTGGGTTGAAGTGTACTCTGGCGTGGTTCGAATACCAAGCGGAGACCGCTCCAAAAGCAGGAAGTGGCCTCCAGTGCAGAGCATTCTGGGTAAATACAACCGAGTTTGTTTTGGTTGCGAGATATGGCTACGCTTCCTATGGCTACAAATATGAAAAAATCAATCTCCTCCACTTCCTTCTTGAGATCCTGCTGTTGTCTGAAGAAAAGAACCGCTCCCGACCAAAAACAACCAATCAAGAGCAAGGAGGTAGATCTTTGCGCTGTCAATCAAATCCATGTTCTCGCTGCTAAATGTGTTAAACAACTTACCTTTAGAGGAAAACCGTCTATCTACCATCATCGGTGGCTATGCTAATTAGCCTGATTAGCAGTGCCACACAGAGAGTGATTGATGGCACTGAAACCCGCCTCCTGGCTCTGATTGGTTGTTTCTATTTAGCACTGGGGAGACAGAGGAGCTCGATTTTTTCCCAGACTATCTGTCTCATACCATACTGTTATGACAATGTAGCAGTTTCAACAGATATGCAAAGAAATACTTGGTGCAGCTTTCAGAAGATTTTCAACATTTTGTTTGTGTGTATCATACAGCTTTGTATGACTTGGACTCCATCTTGGTTTTGAGTGATCCTGTTCTGTGTGTGGACTGCACTCACCGTTTGCTTTATGTCTGGGATGCCGATGCGAAACACCATCATGGCGATGTGGGCGTCTTCAGATGGCACCGAGTTGGCAGTGCGCTCCTTCAGCCTCCTCTGCTGCTGATTGGCTGCTGCTTGGTGCGTGGGTCCGGGATTGGCCGAGTACGGGTTGGCGGCGTGTCCCGGGTTTCCTGGTCTCATCTGTCGATCCCCGCCGGATCGTCCCGCCGGTTTACTCGACTGTCTGTGTCCCTCGCCTCTCCCGATCCGAGGAATGCCTCCTCGCCTGACCTCCTCCACCATCTCCTCGTCATCATCGTCTTCCTCCCCTTCCAGCTCGCCGTTCTCCTCTTCCTCCCCGTCCTCGTCGCGTTCATCCTCTTCCATCTCCTCTTCTTCGTCTTCCTCCTCCTCCTCGTCTTCTGCCCCAGGATAGAGATGTCTGCTGTTTCCCAGCATCCTTTGTTGCTCCTCGTCGCTGGACAGGGGGCTGAATGGCATCGTCATGGCGACAAAGATGGCGGTTCCAGTGGCAACACCATCATTCCCAGAAAGTCACTGACGGGGAAAACGAAGAAAGAAAAGTTTGTGTTTCTCAGACGGAAGAAAGAAGAGTCAGAAACGACGACTTTAGGGTTTGAGTGAAGAATTATCTGAAAAGTTTCCACCAACAAGCCAGTCACTACGGAGCTAAATCAGAGCCAAAAAGTTTGGACCGAAAAATTATCTTGAAACTGAAAAACTATATATTTGAGAATGAAAAATAATTTTGAAGCAACAACAATTTTAAAGCTGGAAGAAATTTATTGAAACTGAAAACTTTTGAAACTGAAAGAAAGCATAAATGTAATCAGAGCTCTAAAGTGTGATGACTCTAAAAAATTTGTTTACTCAAAGCAGGAATAAATTAAATATCAGCATTAACATTAATTGACCAATTTTAGCCAGACATTTCAGAATCACTCTCTATTTTATATTCAACCCTGTTCACTCAAATTCTTCAAACAAGAGTGTAGCTCGTTGCTAATATCTGTGCCTAAACCACATATTGAATTCACCTTTATTTAATGTACTCTCAGAATAAATCCAGCTGTTTCGTTAAAGTCTGAGAGGTTCAAACTAATGGTAACTGTAGAGGAGCTGCACAGATTCACAGCTCAGGTGGGAGAGTCATAAGGCTATTTTTATGGCAGATGGAAGTCATTTTTACAAATTACCAGAGGAAACACACATTTCACTTTTTAACAATGCACGTTTCAGATTTTCATCCTGTTTCACTTTCCTTCTACTTCACATTTATGCTCTTCTTTGTGTTTCTAAACCACATAAACTCATAAAAAATAAACGTTATCTGCGGTAACACCAGGTATAAACCAGTGTCTGCACTTTAAAACAAAGACGATTTGTTCCCTTTTCTTTCGCATGAACTATAAAAGTCCAACAAAGCATTTTAACAGACAGATAAAATGATTGGAAATGCAGCAGATGAGCAGCTGACGGAAGCTGAATCACTTCAATATCTGTCAGGCCGGAGGAGGTGTTGAAATAAATGCTTTTCATCTGCTTTAGACAGTTGTTCTGTTTCCTGGCTTCCTTTTCTTTCTCATTTTGAGAACACAAACAAGACAATATGCTGTCATTGTCACAGAAACAAAACTGAGCTCGAAATTAGTGAGGAAGCAGCTGGGAGGCAAAGACTTGGAGAGCATCAAGGTAACAGGCAGTCGAGTGAAACAACAGCACATTAGAGACATTATGGATAGAAAAAAAATATTTAATTTGTACAAAAAAGTTTGAAGTTAATCTCAGATACCCTCTAGAAAAAAACAAGTACTATTAAAAAGCCTCGCTATTAAAAAATTCAAATGTCGAAATTATTCTAAAAAATCTTATAGGAAAAATTTGTCAGTTTCTGAGTTTGAAAAAAAAAATGCTCGCAAAAAAGAGATTTATCTCATAAATTTTCTAAAAGGAAATTTAAAAATTTTGAGTTTGAAAAGTAAAACATTTGCTAGAAAAACAAATATTTAGATTAATATTTAGATTAATCTTCTTTCTTCTTTCTTGAAAGAAGAAAAAACTTTGAGATTAATCTAAATATTAATCTAAATAGAGAAGTTTTGAACTTTGAATTTGAAAATTTAAAGATTTGATGAAAAAAATCACCTTCAGTTTGATAGAAAACATGTTAATTTTGTGAGTTGTAAAAGTCAAAACTTTAATCTCAAAAATGTTCTAGAAAACACTTGAAAATTTAGAAAAGTAAAAAATAATTTTGATGAAAGAAAAAATTTAATTTTGTGATCTCAAATTTTCTATAAAACATAGGGAAGTTTCAAGTTGTAAAGGTGAAGATTTTGATATTTAGAAAAACTTGATTTTCTTAGATTCAGAAAATGTCTTGGAAAAAAATTCAGTTTCAAAAGTTTAACAATTTCAAATTTTTTGAATTAACCTCAAAAATTTTTGTTCTCTGAATTTTTTTGTTTGTTTTTTCTAGAAGACATCTGACATTAATCTCAAGTTTGAATCTATAGGTGTAACTTAACTCAGATTTTTTTATTTTCTTGATTGCCTGTTACTTTCATGCTGTTGTATCAACATTTCCGTACTGAAGGACAATAAAGGATTTCTCTCTTCCATCTTCAGAAAGCCTTTAGTGATGCAGACAACCACCAGACCAGAGCAGAAACTCTGGTCTCCATGTGAACAGACAACATAATAACACACTATTCACGCCTCATATGTATAAATGAACCTTTTGTGCCGCTAATTCTCACCTTCAACGTCCCAGACATGCAGAATCCCCTCCTGCACTTTGGAAAATGAACCGTCAGACGGCATTTCTCGCCAAAAATCGGCTCAAAAGAAGGTTTTCTTTCAGCAGTAGCTAAATCTTTAGTTCTAACAACAAAATCTCGCATCGGCACAATTTCATGTTTCAAAACGGCTCATCAAAAGTCCATTTCAATTTAAAATCTCCTCATTATTGCTCACAATGAGGAACCTGAATGTTTAAGTGAGAAACCGTCATGTCTCAGTTCCAGATCAGTGATGAGACATTTTTACATCTGCATGGAAAACGTAAAGCTGCAAAGTGGTTTGTAATTACAGCTACTTGAATAAATTTGTGTAATTACAACAAATTAGAGCCTTCCTCGTTTGCGTTTTCAGTTTTTCTCTGCAGACATTTCTGACATGTCTCGTTTCTGATTGGTCGAACCTCCGTGAAGGATTGAGGCTGTTTGTTATTCAGCTGTTCGGTTCTGCGGATCTTGACGCGCCGCGCCAAGCCAAGCAGTGGCCCTCAGGGACAGATCGGTAATCTGACTCACTCTGAAGTGGCTTTTTGGCTCTGAGTGGATGATTTATTCATTTTATTTTTTTAAAGGAAGACATTATATCTACTCTGCAGACATGCAGAGAAATGTCACTTCTGTTTCAGAAGTTTGTTAGGCTTACTTCAGATTATTTCTGGTCTCTATTTTGTATTAGATAACGCATTTACATCATGTTAGATATATCCTAGAGCAGGGGTCTCCAAAGTGTGGCCCCGGGGGCCATTTGCGGCCCTTTGAGGGATTTTGTGTGGCCCCCTGTCCTCAATGCAAGACACTTTTTCATTGTTAAGAAATAAATACTACTTTAAGGTACAAAAAACAGATCTTTCTGCAAATGTCTTGGATTTGAAGTAACTAGAACCACAAACATCGACCTACTTTTACTCAAATGCAAGGCAACAGCCAAATAAGAAAACAATCAACCCCAAAAGGTTAATCGTTGATCTAAAATCATAAAACATTTGACTCATTTTTACTTATGATTGAGCAGATAAAATTCTGTTTGTGACCAAAAGTTCTTTCAATGCAACGATTTGGGCCATCATGGTAAAAACTACAGGATCCTTAAAAAAAACTGAAAATCCAGAATATATTTTCAACGATTAATCGTGATGAATCGATTATTAAAATAATCATCCTTTAGCAACAGTTTAATAGTTAACCAGATTATTCAGACTAAAAACAAAGGCAATTTAAAGAACAAAACTCCAAGAGCCAAAAGAGTTTAAAATTTTTAAAAAAATACATACTGCATACAAGATTTAAAAAATAATCATTTTTGGTAAATATGTTTCAACAAAACTCCTCAAGTGGCCCAGTTTTAGCTTCACCTGGTTCAAATTCAGTAAAAAAAAAAATACTGAATTAAAATGAATAAATGTTATATTATTGCATTTTAGACAAAATGTTTCTTTTCTTATTACAAAAATAATTTAACTATTTGTATTTTTTCATGTATTTTAAATATTGTATAAAAAAGATTCAAGTTGGTTAAATGAAGAATCCACAAAATATGCAAACGTTTTAATCCGATTAATCAATTAATTAATCAAATTAATTAGTTGTAGGCTTAGTTAGATGATTTTCTGGAGTTTCGGGCACATTATGGGCCTAAAATTCACACAATAGAAGCACCTTAATTGCAGGAATTAAGTAAAACATAAACATAAGTGTCAGCCATTACATTACAAGTCGTCAGGACTTTAATAAGAAACAAAGCTAACGAGCCCTCCAGTATCAAGCTGTTTCTGAGGAATACCACCAGAGGAATATAAGAAAACACAATAAAAACCAAAGCAAGCCTGTAAAACATAACAGAGAAGAGATAACGGGAGAAGAGACAGAACAGAGATTAAATGAATGAAGGAGACGGGAGCAGTCAGAGCGAACTGAAGGGGATGTGGGGGAAAGCCGGGAGGTTTCTGCAGACCTGTCAGAAATCTGACCAACCGGAGAACGGTGCACACACAAGAGATGATTATAATGTGAAGAAGCCAGCGCTTTGCATAGTGCTGAGTAATCAGAGATAGGCAGAGGCTTTGGAGGAAGCGGCGTGCGCGGTGGGGGATGCAGAAGGTGAGCAGCAGAACAAACCCAGCAGACGGAGCAAAGCAGAAACTAGTGAGGAGAGTCAGTCCCAGACTTGAAGGACAAACACAATGAGAGAGACTGCATAGGGATTAAAACAACAAACTGCATTATTGAGCACAGGCAGAGTTAATCCTGGGATGCTAATTAGAGCTGTGACAGCAAATGCTTTTGATTGGGAATTAAAAGAAGTAATTTAACTTAACTTAGTTATCGATTAATCAATTATTCTGATGATTAATCGATTTAAAAAACTGTCACATTCTGCAGATGTTTTATTTAAGTATTTTTTTAAATACATTGTTAGAATCAAATTAAAAGAAAGAAAATTATGCTTCCACTAACTATTTTAGTAATCAATTATTTTATTGATCATTCTAACAATTAATCGATTAATCAAATTTTAAAAATTGTCAAATTATGTAGATTTTTTAATTTAGCCACAAGCCTTCTAACATACAATATTATAAAAACATTAAAAGAAGCAAATAAAACAATTATTCTAATCATTTCTTAAATAGAAAAATATGCACTTTCTTTTCTAAAATGCTGTAAAGGATAAATCTGAAATTTAAAAAATACTCACTGATTTTTCTGTTAAACTGCCATTTGTAAACCACTCACAGATGTTGTTTAATATTAAAAAATATTTCAGAGTTCGACTAAGGAACAGACAGACAGTCCTGCAGTCCTGCTGCTTGTGGCTAAAAATACAAGCTAAAGGGAAGGAGCAAAGAAAAGACAATGACTAAGTGCCATAAACGGAAAGAATTCAACAGCAAATGTACTGGAGTAAAAAGAGACAAAAACAAATCAGACATGAGCAGAAAGTCATAGACTGGCAGAAAATAGAAGTCTAAACAGAGAAATGCACAATCAGGGAAATTTAGAAACTACTTCACCAAACAGGCAAGTTTTGGACTCTGGGAGGAAGTCGGACGAACGCGAGAGAATCTGGAGGAAAACTCCGTGCAGAGAGGCGCCAGATTGGGAATTTAACCAAGAACCTACTTGGTGTCACTGCTAGCAAATGCTCCACCATCCTGACCTTACAATAAAAAAATATGCAGCAATAATTTGGGTTATTTCACTTGTCATTAAAAAAAAATATGTTAATCATTTCAAATTCATATTTTTAACATATTATTCATTAATTTATAAATGTAAGTTTCAAATTAAATGTTTAATTAGCAGACTAAATATTGAGCTTACAAACTAATGATTTAGTTCAAAATTAATTATTTAGTTAGGAAAATCAAGCTTCAGTTTTAAAATACTTAATAAGAGAAATATTTAGTTTTAAGATAAAGAGTTATGGAATTAAATATTTCAGCTTCAATCTAAATATTTAGTAAGCAAATGAAATATTTAGCTCTAACATCAAGATTTAATTAGCAGGTTAAATATTTAGTTAGCAAGTCAAATATTTTATCTTCAAACTAAATATTTAATTAGGGAGCTAAAAAAAAGTAAAATATAAACATTTAGCTTCATGCTGATTACAGAGTTATGAAACTTAAATATTTAGTTTGTTGACTAAATATTTAGCTTGTGAGTTAATATTTCATCATCAAACTAAATATTTAGGTAGCAAGCTAAGCAATTAGGATGAAGCGAAATATTAACATTTAGCTCTATGTTGATTAATTAGTTATCAAACTTGATATTTAATTTTAAACTATTTAGCTCACTATCTAAATATCTAATCAGCAATACTATTTTTAGTTTATAGCTAAATATTTACCTTGCTAATTGAATATTTAGTTGAAAGTGTTACATTTGTAATGACTAAATCACAGGTGAAAACAGAACTTTGAGAAATTGAACCTCCATTTTTTTCTTATGAGAAGCTGAATAAGTAATATTATTTCTGTTATTTTTGAGTGTAGCAAACAGAACTCTGTTTTTACAGAGTGAAATCCATTCACGTCCACACCGATTAGATCGTCACCTCAGAAAAAATAATCACCTGAAAGGTGCTGGCGTGACAGTCCTGTTGGTTATGCCTTTTTGGCTCTTTATTCACATTTTCATGGCAGATATTAGTCTGATCCCAGGGGATGTAGAAGAGAAAATGAAGGTGCCGCTAAAAGGCCTAAAACTAAACTTAGGAGAGATTCACTCATCATTCATTAAGCCGGAACAGGTCAGAAAATTAGAGTGATAATCAGTTCCCAAGAGAAAAGTAGTGAGTCATGCATGAAAGACCTTCATTTCACGTGAGGGTTTTTGTGTGCCTCTTGGAGCGACGATGAAGAGGGTGATGAAGCGATTAGACACTGAATCACACCAACAAATGATAATCATCTGCTCATCTTTACATCTCGGCAGGGGAATAAAAGCGCGACTACTCCCCTTGGAGAACGGCTTCTGCTCCAGGTCAGATCATTAACCTGTTCGGTCTTCTTACCAGCTTCAAACTGCATTAACCCGGCCAACCTTCACCTCACCGAGCGACCAGAGACGAGCCTCGCACGGAGACCAAGAGCATCACAGGCCAGCTTGACTAAATTACATTTCAAGTTAAAAGCGGTCACAAAGGAGGGAATGTTTTATGGTTTAAAATGCAACTCCAAAATGAAAACTCAACTCTTATTGCTTCTGCCTGGTAGCTAAACTAAAACAATATGAATTGTTGGTTTATAAGCTAATGCTAAATTAAGCTTAGCTTCAACTGAAAGTGTGACGTTTTCATGTAACGTCATACTTCTCAGATGTCTGTAGCCGACAGCCATCTTGGTAGGCATCCGTAACTAACCGTCATGACAGTTGCTGACAACAATAAATCATCCACGTTTTCTGTCTCATTCAGATCGATCTCGTCATCAGCGTTTTTGTTTCTATCAATTTCTCTTGTGCATTGGTTGAAATGCCTTCTTTTTATTGGTCTCAAAGTCAAGGCTTTTCTGTGCTTTGCGTTACAGCATCTCCTTCTGTTTGCCAATCAGCCCTTTTGAAATTCAACTGGAGCAATCCACTTCAATGGGAGAAAAGCGAAGGAAGGCAATGGATAAACATTAGCAAAGTTTAAAACTTCAACAGAGTAAAAACGTCAAATGGTTCAGAGAGCTTGCATAGAAATTATAAATGTAATGTGAAATAGATAAATCATGACATCGCTCAAAGCACAAATCATAGAATTAGATTGAATAGATATTTTTATATCGGGACAGATGCAGATATTAATATCAAATCTGCATGCAAACTTAGCCTCATTAAACTGCACTTTTCATTAGTAATGTCAGTTCCTGAGTGTCTAAAACAGGGTTATGAGGCAGCATTCATGCCTTTCTTTTACTTTTTGTGAGACAGCAGGGAGCAATAACTTTCCTGGTTTCCTTCCAGAGTCTTGACCCGGTTCCACTGATCTTCAGTCAGTGTGAAGTCTGTGTGATGCCATCAACAGATTAACAAAATAAATTAAAAAAAGCAGCCAGCACAGCGACATTCAACCTTCCTCCATGCTCATCTTTTTATCTCTCCGTAACACACCCGGATCTCCGTATGCTCCGTCTCTCTGCTTCACCCTCTCCTTTATGTAGGACATAGCGTGTATATAGACGGATATTTTCAGTGTCTCAGTCCCCAGGAAATTTCACTGGGAAACTTCCAAAGAACACACCGCCCCAGTTTTGTGCCACGAAACTGGAACGGCCGATTTCCCTTCCCTCCTTGTTAGACATCGACTCACAAATGGACACAAATCGTCCCATCGCTCTGTCCGCGAATGCAAACAAAGACTCTGAGGCTCAACAGCTGTCCCTCTGGAAAGAGTCAACACGCGCAGATTAAAAACCCAAACCTCTCCGGACGAAATCCGACCCAACGGTCACCACCTGAACTACACATGTTCTTAAGTAACCAGGCATTGTGATATTACACCAGAACGAGGCCCGTGGAGGGGCGCAGCTTGAAACGGTTTCACCAGTTCCATCAGAAATACTTGGTAAGATTTTGTGTTTTTGCAGTGCACACTCGAGACAAAACAAAACTGAGATGATTTTTCCATGTTTGTAAGTGGATCAGAGTGCAATTGTGCGTTCACACCTCCCCACACGAACCAGACTGTCTAGACAAATTAACTACAGTTGGATCAAAGCGGAATAAATAGGAATGGACTGAAAAAGAAGTTCATTTTCTGAATAATTTGAGCTCACATTCATTCTTGGTGCATTAGAAAAATATACATTGCAAAAAAACACAATCTTACCAAGTATTTTTGGTCCAGTTTCTGGTGGACCAAAAATAAGACAAAACTGACTTATAAGTAACTTTGCAGCAAGATAGAAGCTTTTTTTTATGTCAATAATTCCTTAATATAAATTAATTCCTTAATTGAAATTAAGGAATTATAGATTACTAGTAAAAGTACTAGTTCCTCTGGCAGATTGTTTCACTTAAGGCGGGAGAAAAATGTCTTGTTACAAGTGAAACAATCTGCCAGCGGAACTAGAACTTTTACATCAGTATAAAGGAATTATTTATTTTAAACAAGCTGTAAAGTTGTAAGTTAGTTTAGTCTTATTTCAAGTGAACTAAGATATTTGCACTAAAAACTGAACCAAAATCACTTGGTAAGACTTTGTGTTTTTGCAGTGTTTGCTCAAGCTCGTCTTTTCTCTACAGAACAGGAGAGGAGGAAAATCAATCATCTGGGGAGCAGCAGAGAACAGAGAACACATTCAAATAGTCTGCTAATTAATTAGCTTTATTCATCATCGAATCTCTGCGGGCCGACACAGAGCCCGCTCTGCTGCTCTGCTCGCACAGAAACATCCCGAATCACACTCAGACCCGTCGGTCTCGACCAGCGGGGCGGGCGAAGTGGCAGAACCAGAAGAGGCTGCATCAAGGCCAAGCTGGGGCAAACAGTTGGCAGCACGTGGAGAGGTTTATGAATAAAAGAACCACAATGGGAGAGGCTGCAGGGTGGAGACCGGCTGAACATATGACGAGCTGTGAAATATTGAGAGTGGATGCTGCTCCATCGCTCCAGGCAGCAAACAAGAGGCTCAGCACCAAATATACAAAGGCGTGTTAGGACCACTGCGGATGGAAAACAGGAGTAAATTTACGCCAAAAAAACTCAGTAATTTTGAGATTAACTACAGACATTTTTAAATGTCAAAAATTTGCTTGAAAAAACTCAAAATTTTAGATGAATTTCCAAAAAAAAATTTTAGAAAAAACTGGGACATTTTGGATTTTGAAAAGTCAAACAATTGCTAGAAAAAATCTAATTTTGAGAATCTTGGGAATTTTCTAAAAAATAACAATAAAAATTTAATTGTTTGGGTTTGAAAAGCTAAAAATTTGCTAGAGAAAGACTCAGAAATTTTTTGAAAAAGAAAGAAAATTTCTGAGCTCCAAAAGTAAAAAAATTGCAAGAAAAAAACTGAGGAATTTTAATATTTATCTCAGAGATTTTCAATAAATAAAAAGTAGGAATGGAGTTTCAAAAGAAACAAATGTTGACTTTTGAATCTCAAAAATTCTCAAGTTTTTTTCTAAATTTTTAGCTAAATCTAAAACTTGAGTTTTTTCTGGAATTTGTTTTACTTTCAGAGCTCAGAAATTTTCTTGTTTTTTCTACGGGATTTCTGAAAATAATGTCAACATTTCAGAGTTTTTTTTGGGCAGAAATTTCCTCCTCTTTTTCTCTGTTTACAATGGCCCTAATGCCCTAATGGTGGTATCCATCCCCCAGGGAACAGTTTTTTATTTTACAGCCTCCTTGCAGCCAACTTTACATGGATTTTACTTCACCTGAGTGGCTTTAAAGCCTCGTCAGAATCCAGCAGGTTGTGATCCCACCTTCAGGGAGCTGATTAAAGCAGAGCTCAGGAGACGGTTTAAAGAGCGGGTGAATCACAACAGCAGGAGACGGATCCATACTCACTTTATAGGATCCCAGAATGAGGGCAAAGGTCAGGCAGAGCTGTCACAGAGAGAGTAAGTCTTGTCTTAAGAAGTGAAGGAGGTCTGACCTCGTTGTCTCAATCAGGAGCTTTTCTCTTTAAATTTAACCGAAACAGCTGTTTCTGTGACAGCATTTTAGGTGTGGTTTTGACAGAAAAAAACCCTGAAAATTTCTGCCCAAAAAATAACGTTTTTCTATCTACATTGATCCTAATACACCATTACTCTTTCTCCTCCATAACATCTAATAAGCCCCACAGGGTTTTCTGTAGTATGTGTTTAAAATAACATATGCAATTCTAATTTAGGTTTTCTCTGTTGGTACCAAAATAAAGCTAACAATTGGGAGACGCTATCATTTCAGAGAATGTATAGATGGAACGTTTAAGGATTGTAATTTTTTTTTCTTGCATTTTACGATATATAAGACTTTTAGAAATATAAATAAGGTTACAAATTTTCATTTGACAGTTACGCTATAAGGTTTTGAACTAGAAACCAAATCAATTCTGCAAATTAAGTGGCCAGAAAAAGGCATATCAGTGACAAATGAGCAGTTAAAAGACTTCAGTGCAGAGAATGAGAACTAAAACTCTAAGCAGTGAGAGAAATCTATCACATGTCTGCAATGTAGGCCAATCGATACGACTCCAAGCAGCTCCCACGAGCTGCATCAATGTGCTCCTCTGTCCACCAACCCTCCTCCTATAGGGTCTAAACATCAACCCTGTTACTTCAGTCATTTCTGTCATTATTTCCAGGATGTGGGTTAAAGTTGATCGGACAGTGTGATGTCCAGCCGAGCTGCCAGGATGCACCCATTCATGCTGCTGTGGCTATAAATACAACCAGCTGTTTTTCCATTATTAATGCAGAACGACACCCCAAACCTTTTTCTCTGGCCCTGAACACTGCCGACTCATCATCTCCCATGCACTGTCAAACACCCACTACTGCTGGTGCACACCGACATCACGCAGAACGGTGCAAAGCTTTCCAGCTTCTTCGTACTCTGCATCCAAGGAAACAAGAGTATGATGAAATTAAGAAACTATAAGAAAACGACACAAAAGATTCAAGAAAAACTGCAGAAATGGGTCAAACGTTTAGCACGATGTGAATATGAAAAGCTCGTCGCTAAATGTTTAATTTGCTGGAGATTTGTAGAAGATAAATAAACAGAAAAAATTAAATATTTTATTTTTAGAACATAACAGCTTAATAATGAGTGGAGGTGTTTCTGTTATCTGTCACTGAGAGGCAAAAAAAACTGTAATGCAAAATGATAAACCAATACATGAACAAATTATTAATTTAAAATATATTTGATGGGATCCACAATTAGTTGTAACAACAGATTTAACATTTATTTCAGGTTTAAAATTAACTGTAAAAATACAGTAGGCTGTTTAGTTTTTATAAATATAAATAAAATATTGCCTCATGGACGTCGCCCTGTTGTTTATGCTGCAATGCATTCTGGGTAGATTAGCTACTGCGATAGCTTCGTCTAGCTAGAACTATTATTTTTACACCATAAGTAACGTTCAGCAATTTCAATTTGACCAGTAGCGTCACAGTCGAATATTTTCTCAAATATATTGTTGAGTTACAAAAACTTAAAAATGCTGTACCGTCACTTTAAACATCCACTCATTATCTTCCTATTTGTTTTGATTTCGTCCTCATTGTCCTGAACGGGAAATTCCAGACTCCCAGTCCAGGTAATTTCTGTGGTTAAAGACCAACAAAAATGTAAATAAAATGAGGTTACATAAACTTAAATTAGGCAGAACAAACTGAGAGATAAAAAAGCTGCTTAAAGAGGTCATAAGAAGGAGCAACGATTAGTTTTTGTGGCGTCAAAGCAAATCACTGGCCTGGAAAATGAAGAGTGAACAGTCCAGAGCCTGTGAACGTGAACACGGCTGATCCACTGTGACAGAAACAAAACCAAGCAGCTCAAACACCTTTCAATCACCACAAGCAAACCTGACACCAGGTGAAATCTACACAAAACACCGTGTCACTCAGAGTGGCAGCGTCATCGACAGAAACTCACTGCACTAAACACAGACGCACAACTGAAATTATAACTGAAACTCAATCATATTAGCCGCTTAGCAATAAGAGGACATGAAGCTGCTGCTGTTGTTGGATAGAACAGGAACAACAAAGACCTACACTCCATGTTTGGAAAGGAAATAAATGTGTTTGAACCTCTAGTTTATCCGTTCTCCTCTCTGAGCATCGTTTGGTTCATCCAGACCTTTATTGGGTACACCAGTTCAATTACTTGCTACAATAAATAATGAATCAGGCAATAACAGAGCAGCATTTGGGCATCCAGACATGGTGAGAAGCTGCTCTCACATTTCCTCAGAAAAAGAGAAAGTATTGAGCTGCAGATGTGCAACAAAACACCTTGTTGAAAGTCAGGAGACTAATAAACAGGAGCTCAAATAATCCCCTGTAGTACATGGAAGACCATCTCTTCAAGCACATTAATTCTCAACCTTGCAGCTGATACTATGCCAGTTGAACGCTAAGAACCCCAGCTGTCAGCCAGAAGCAGGAAACTGAGGATGCGTTACCACCAGCCATGTTTAGTCCACTTTCATCCAACTGGAGGCTGTTTGTCGAAAGTCTGGTTCACTCGGGGAGACGTGAATGTGTAGTTAAACACTGATATGGACCACATATGCAGGGTTCGAATGCAAACACCAAGCAGACCCAAAAACCAGGAAGTGGACTACAGTGAAGGGCATTCTGGGTAAACACAACCAAAACAAACGTGAGTCCAGCTAGTGGGAGAAATGGTTCGTGGTTTTTCACCAAAAACAAAAGGCAAATCCTACAAGCGCTTAAAATCTAAAGCCACTCCATTTTTGTATGCACTCCATTTTTAATTTGCTCATGTCTTTTTTTGTGTTTCGTATTGTCTAGTAGTTCTTGGTGCAGCGCCCCCTACAGGTAAGGAGGGGGACTCCCTCAGGGGAAACCCAGATTAGTCTGATGGCGTCATATTGGTCTTCAGAGAGCGGTCCACTCTGCCATGAGGGACATCAGAATAACCTAGGCACAAATTAACTTCTATAAATCTTTTAAAAAATATATAAAAAACAGGGAGCTGGCCGGCTAATATCTATTTACAAGGTAAGTAGATGAATGTTCATTCACTGTACAAGTAAGAAAGATCAGGGAAAGTCAACACATCAGGTGGTAGAAGGTGAGATGTTTTCTATGTCCAACTTTTGAAAATACCTCCATCTATGAGGCAGAACTAGGTTTGCTACTTCCACTGACAAGTTAGCTTGACTCCAACGAGTAGGAAACATGCACTGGCAAAACAACTTGGGAAAACAATGACAGTTTCTCCATCTAGTAGTTACATCCCTCACTTCTGATCATGATGATCAAGTGCAAAGAGTCAATACCTGCTCTGCCTTTTAAACTAATTAGCATCCCTTAAATTAGCCAGAAATGGCCCGGCTAGTTAAATTCATGGATGAAACTTACTCTGTATTAATGACTACAAATTCATTCATTAAAACTGTTAAAGATTAACATGTATTTTTAAGTTATACTGCTGTTGGATAGATCACACCTGAATGCACCATTAGACCTTCCTGCTGCCTCAAATACAACCATGTGGCGCTTCATCCCATCCTCCCATCACGGCCACCCTGGGTCGGTGCCGCTGCACCGCTGCCGTTCATCTCCGTCTAAAAATAGCAACCCCACGTTGATGATGATGCGGTGGAAAAATCCCCCCATGCACCTCTCTGTGGCACATTCAGCCCAAATAAACCGAGAGAGAATCCCTGATGCATGGAGGAGTCTGGCCGAAGCTCCACTGCCTTCCCTCTCTGCACTCCACTCCCTGCAATTGCCATCAGTGGACAGTTTTAATGGGATAAATGGGATTTGGTTTGGAGTGCAAGTAAGAGTGTTACTGGGTTGTTATTACTGAGCATGTTGCAGTGCCTGAAGACACAGAATCACACTCCGAACAGTCTTTGTGCTGATCAAATGTTGGCTTGAGGCAAACCGCTGGTGCTGAAACTTTTATAAGCACATAAAATGCTGCGACTCCTCATTGGCATGGTTATAGCCGGAGAGAGAGAGTGATAGAGCTGATAGGTGTTGCACTTGGAAAATAATGATAGATCTGTTCCCTACACACGTTTAACGCTAAATTAATACAAAAGTACTTCCCTTTATTAAACTACAGCACTTTGGCCACCGTCTCTTGCTTTTATGTGCAGCATAAATAAATTTACATGAACAAAAAGTGAGTCAAGAGCAGCAATAATTCATCTGAATGGATCGATATTACAAATCAACTTCCAAAAATGTCAACATTTAATTAAATACGCAGCAAAAGTATTCAAATCCCTTGAACTCACCAAGTCAACAAGAGGTTTAAATCAACCAGAAATGGTTCGATAGAGAAAAAAATCAACTTTGAAGGTAATCTGAACTCTGTAGAAAACAAGTGACATTAGCTGAAAAAAGGGAACATAGATGATTTAAAAACAGTGAGGATAAAAGGCTGCCCTTTTGAAATGTTTTAGGACAAAACGTAGCACCATTTTAATGGAAATCAGGGGATTTAAGACGGCCGTTCAATTATGCTACTGCAATTAAAGTTTCCAGTTTTCTCTTATTTCACTTTCTATCCTTACTGACACTGACTTTCTTATCTCAGTATTAACCAACAATTTGGAAGCGCCAACTGGACAAATGTCTCAGAAGAGACACCAAACCAATGTGTGATTTCCTTCCTCGCTGACACCAAGTTTTGTCCCAAAAATCTCAGAACCATCACGCTTCAAGGCTGACAGGCTTCAATTTCAACTGTTTTTTTTTCTACCGGAAGTAATGGCATCACCCGTGTCTGCAAAACACTCCAACAGCCCATTAATGCCAGACAGAACCGTCGCTCAGGTGTGACGAAGAACCCACAGACGGTGATATGATTAACAGTTCCTGTCGCTCAAAGACAGGTGGCTGCAGGTGAGTGACAGAGGGGAAGGAAATCAGAAGAAACAAGAGAGAGAGGACAAGGCTGATGTAGGACAAAGCGCAGGGGAGGTCTGTCTGTCCCAGTTCAGAGACTTACCACCAGTAAGAGCTGGAGAAGAGGTGAGAGAGAGAGGAAAAAAGACTGAAAGGAGTGAGAGATGGAGAAGCCTAAATCTGGAGGTATGAACTGCATCACCCCCGAGCTTTGCTGCAGGAAGAAAGCCGAGCTAAACTCCCATGCAGTTGAGCAAATAAACCAAGAGGGAGGCTGGAAATAATAAACCTTAGAGAAAGTCGAACTCTGGCAACGTTTCAACACTGAAACAACCGAGCAGATGGACGACCAATCCGAAAGAAACAGTTCATTTTCTTTTCAAACCTGCCCTTCTTTAATTAATTTAATAGAATAACCATGTCTGTAAATCCTTCTGTGTGCTCTTAGGCCCTGTTTGAGTCGTGCTCTCCAGAACTGAGAGCGTGTTCTGCAGAGATTGTGGGTCCCTGACTCCCATAGAGGGATCTGCACGACTGGAAACGCTGATTCGCTGCAGAGTCCTCTCATTCTGGGCTAAACTTCGCTGACCCAGTTGATATTAATGGGACTTGAATGTCAATTCCAACTACTGGCACCGAGCGTGGGCTGTTTGCTGGACTTTGGCGCTGTCTCTTTGCCAAATGCTTGAAGCAAAGATGACATGGCAGTCAGCTGTCAGCTGCAGCTAAATTGGTTTGTTGAACCAGATCAGTGCGACTTCCCTGGGCTAAATTATCTCCCAAGGAATGAAAGCAGAAATTAGGGCTGTAAAACTTTAGGAAGACAATGAATAAAGGCGCTACAGAAAGCAAGAACTCTATAAGAAAGTAACACCTATAACTGTGTTTCATGCTTGAAATAAAGTTATTGTGGAAAAAACATCAGAGGAAGAAACTGAACTGCTACATAAACGATTTAAAATTTATCCAGAAAAAATAATGTAGGGGAAGCAAAGCTGAGCTGAAGGTTTTTAAAGTTAGTTGAAGCGCTAAGCAAAAAATTACCTGCTCTGACGTCGAGCCGTCACAATTTGACCCGTGTTTATCTAACTAAGCTTTAGTTAAAATCCAGAAACTTGCTCATTTTTCCTGCTTCTTATTTATGAACAGAAAAGTCATCAGTCGTTATGATTGGCTGGTTGGCGTAAGTCGGATGCGTGTTGGTGTTGCACGACATCTGCAAATCGCTGCATGTCAGACGTTCATGTACCTGAACTCCGGAGTATATCGGCTCAAACATCACGTCTTCTTTCTCATTGGAGAATTTGCACAATAACCCACTTAGCTTGGTGCATACCCACAATGCATCACTATTAAACTGCCGCTTTGATAAACCTTTGATGGCACCACTCAAGATGCCTCCTTTCAAACTCAATAATTCACATTTAGGTTTGAACCGAAACGCTCCTTCTTGCTTCAGCCAGATACTTTAGTTTTATTTCAAACTCCCAGATTTCATTTCAGTCGATAAAAGTGGTTTTGTTTAAAATCTCTCCAGGGTTTTTGAAAGTCTGTCAAAGTTTTTCTTCAAACTTTGGCTGCATTTTTGTCTTACCAAAGACAAAAGAGAAACCCTACAACCCTAAGATTTGTGTCCCAATACCTGCTAAGACTAGCAGATAAATAGTCTGGAAAAGTTACATCTTTAAGAAACAGGCAAAAAGTTACCATCATTCAGTTTAACTTCATTATATAGCTCACTGAAAATTACTTTGTAGGTAATACAAATCCTTTTTATGTTCACATCTTTGGTATTCCTTACAGATTCAGCTAAAGAAATAGGAAGAAATTGTGTTTTACCCTTTACTTCTGTTAAATGGTCAGGCAGAACAGCCAAATAATAGAAAATTTTCTAAAAATATAATCAGAAAGCCAAAAATTTTTTAATTACCTTAAAAATATACAGTGGAACCTAAGTTACCATAAGAGCTGGTGAACACAAACAGGGAATATGTGAGAATACTTGAGAGTCCCTTTAAATTATCTAGAAATGGCTATTTTAATAGTTCGAACACTAAGTATACGTTAATATGCAACAATATACAAAATGGAAACCATCTTAGCATGACCTTAGAAGCTCAAATCTACCGTCTTCCTCATTCTTGGCAGTTCAGCCAATCAGCAGCAAGGAAAAAGAATGGGGCGCTTTGATTGGCTTCCAAGTTGCAATTCCATTTCAATATTTTAGATAATTTATACGAGAAGAACTGCAAATAGATAAACTTTCCATGTAGAATTTAGTTATGTTCCACAAAAATCTTTCAATAAGTTGCAGTCGATGTAACTCCATTCCCTATCTTCTCTCTTCTAAGATTTACAGAATAAATATACAACATTTTTGCTATTTAGTTTAATTTTGAAGAGAATTTCAAACTTCACACATGCTGATTCCTAACGCCCTAGTTGGAGCCTGAACTCGACTTTAGGAAACACAGTTAACCTGAGAATACTGACATACAAATAGGTGGGAGTCCATTGCTCCAAAAAGAGTTGCTGCCCTTCCTGACGAAAAGGCAGAGCACCAACTTAACCACCAACAGGGAATGGTTCCAGTTTGGAAGAAATTTGTACCACCTGTAAGCGTCTCGTTCAGTAAGGATGACACATCTAGAAAAGATAAGTAGGATGCAATTGGGTGCACTGCACTCCCAATAGAAGCCACGTGCTTTCAATTGCACATCGTTACTCCTAAAGCGTACATCCACTCCAGACCATTCTCAAAAACGTTCTTTTAACATGTTTTCACACCTGCTAGTCCGGGACACTTGGTTCAGTTGGGAACCAAAACTGTAACATTTGTTAATTTTTCAGCTGCTGTGGTTCTCCTTCACCCTGCATTGTGTCAAAGGAACTAAATCCTTTGAGCAACCTATTCCCCTACTCGCCTGCGGGGGCGCTGCAGCAAGAGCCACTGAAGGAAACAACACAAAAACCATTGAAAAAGACGCAAAGCGCGACTTTCTTCTTCACGAAATGTAAACAAAAATGGAGTGGCATCAGATTTTAGTGGTTGGAGGATTTCACAACACATTTTTCCCATTACTATTAGATTCACATTTGTTTAGGTTTTATTACCCAGAATTCCTTGTACCGTAGTCCACTTCCTGCATTTGATTTAACACGTAATTAAACTCTGATGGCTATGCGAACGCCAATCAAACCAAAAGCAGGAAGTGGACTACAGCACAGGGCATTCTGGGTAAATACGACCAAAGCAAACCTGAGTGTTTGCTTTGGTCGTATTTTTTTTTTATACCAAAGACAAAAGAGAAACCCTACAACCCTAAAATCTGACGCTACTCCCTGTTGTTTACATTTTATAAAGAAGGAATTACGTTCACTGTCTTCTTCAGAGATTTTTGTGTTGTTTCCTTCAATGGTTCTTGGTGCAGCGCCCCCACAGGCAAGGAGGGGAACAGGTTTTTCAAAGGGATTGGTTCATTTGACAGTGCAGAGTGAAAGAGAACCACAGCAGCTGAAAATGTAACAAACATAAAGGCTTTGTTTCCGAGTCTACCCGACTATCATGTATAAAAACATACTTCGTTCTTCAGCTCTCCGAATTTGACTTTTCTTGGTGCCCGACCGTTAATCAGTTTATGTATTTTGCTTTTGTTCTCACTGAGATTTTCCGAGTTCTCCAGCTTCCTCCCACTTTCCAAACAAACCTACGTCAGTACTGCATCTAGTTTGTGTGCTGCTGAGCTGAGTTAGACGGTACATCATAAGAAAGCCCGGCTCTCTCAAGCCCAAATGTAAAGCAATTTGAGTTGGTATGCAACTCGGCCTGGAGTGTAACGACTGCTTGACATCAGTGAGTGGAAAGAGTTTTTGAACTCTCCTTCATCTCCACTCCACGCCGACATCAGCTCTCCATCGCCTAATGGTGTCTCCACATCAGCGCGTGGCTGGAAGTTCACAGTTTCACTGCTGTAAATTGAGCTGGATGCTCTGCAGTTTGAAGAAGCGCTCCTCTGTCATTACCCTCCTCACATTCAGAGCCTGCAAAGCAGGTGTCGGCGTGGGCGATGATGTCCCTGCATTGTCGTTATTCTGCAAAAACTCAACTCAACTCCCAGTCACGTTCGAAACACCTACAAGTTCTGCAAAATCTGCACTTGTGTGTAATTATATAAACCTTCAGCAGAGACAATGGCATCTGTACACTGCAAAAATACAAAATCCAACCAAATATTTTTGGTCTAGTTGTAGTGCAAACACATTAGTACACATGAAATAATTCATAACTAACCTACAGGTAACTTTTCAGCAATATAAGAGCTTGTTTTAATAAAATAATGCAATAACATTAATTTAAAAAGTATTAGTTACAACTGAAATAATCTACCAGTGGAACAAGACATTTTTCCAATATTATAAGTTAAAATGTTTTGTTCCACTAATAGATTATTTCACTTATAACTACCTTAACAAATATTGCTGGATGATACGTTGTCCCAGAAGTTATTGCAATGTATAATTAATATGATTGTTTTAAGACAATTTTCAAGTAACATAATGGTAATAATGGTGTAATAATGCAAGAACACATCAATAAACTTTAAATTTAACGGTAGAACTGGTAGGTATTTTAAATATCCAAAAATAATAAACAAAGTAACAAATAAAATGATTTAAAAAGTCTCTAAACAAAATTATCCTCCAGTAAAACCAATGCACCAGACTGAAGACATGATAAATGATGCAAATGGAAATTATTGACCTTTGCAATTAATTGTCTTTTTTTACAAATATTAAAAAATTAACTGACAACAAGCTCCTATATCTTGTTGAAAAGTTACTTGTGAGTTAGTTTTGTCTTATAAGATATTTGCAGTAGAAACTAGACATAAATACAAAAGACTTTGTGTTTTTACAGTGCAGAGGTGGAGATCATGTCAGAACATTGTGCAGGAATGAAGCCGTTGAAGTGAGAAACATCCTCAGCAGAAACTTCTGCTTCATCTCATATTTCCTGCCATGTATCCGTGTTCATGTTCATTCATCCTTATCCTGCCTCAGTCTGCATGTCAGGGGAATCTCCGTGTGATTCAGGGTGATTTTATCCACCGCTTGGTGTTTCAACGCGAACAATGAGACGCTCTGTGCAGCACATCCTTTGACAGGCATGCAAACGTATGTGGGTGGGATTATCAGATTGTCACAACAGTAAATCTGCGCTATGATATTTTTAAATTTTTTATCTGGTGCGCAAACATTTTCTTTCTCCTTGCAGATGTGGGAAAATATTCTGCATCCTCAGCAGATCCGCAATCGCATTTCCTGCATGTATACGTCCTGCATGCACAGAGAGGCAATGTTTCACATCATTGCAGTTAACTTGAACATTCACACCCCCCTCCTCCCCCCCAACCCCTCTCTCTCTCTCTCTCTCTCGGTCCTACTGCACACAGACAGACCCCCTACTGACTCCCTCATCAAAAACCATGCTTCCTCTGTCTCCATGCAACTCAGAGATGAAGAACACATAAAAAAAGACAGAAAAGATTCTTACTGTCTTTTATAATTCCTGGTGAAAATGGAGAATTCCCTCTGGAAGAAAGAAAGTGGGGATAAGAGAGGAAGAGGAGGAAGAGGAGGAGGGGAACCCAGCGGCTTCCAGTTGCAGAGAAATGAGGAGCAGCAGGAAGATGCAACCATTAAAAACCTTCCTCCTTCAACAACGACCGCGGCGTTGAAGAGGTCACGGTCAGTCCCGGGCGCTCCTGGACGCAGAGGAGCGGAGCAGCATCTTCATCACCAGCTCCTCCTCGCCTCTCCTCCTCCTGCAGCAGCAGCTCTGTAGTAACACTTCTATCTGACACACTCCCATCCTTCGCCGCACGGCCCTCCCCTCCTCCAGCTCTCCTCGTCCTGATTGGCTGTCCCGCTCCTCTCCTCCGTTACCCGGATACAGGGCTCACCCCTCCCTCCTTCAGTCAGCATACCCCCCTCCTGGGTTGCCAGGTTGGGCGGGTTTCCACCCAGTTTGGCTGCTTTTGAGCACAGTGGGCAGCAATTGTTAAAAGTTTGGGGTTTTTATAAAGCGTTCATAATCAAATTACTATAATTGTGCGACAGAGAGCATAAAAAGTTAATAAAATTACAGGAATAAAGTCAAAAAATTTGCAAGTATAAGAAGAAAGTCAAAATAAAAATGTAATTTTATTCTCAAAATAATGTTTTGAGAATAAAGTTAGAAAATTATGTCAGTAAAGTTATGAGAAGAAAGTCATAATAATACGAGAATAAAACTGTGATCACTATTTATGAGAAGTATAAAAATAAAGTCATTCAAGTGGATAGAGTCAAAATAATATCAGAATAAAGTTGAAATGTGAGAAAAAAATGTTAATGACAAAGAAATCGGAATATTTTGAGAATAAAATCATAATATCACGAGAAGTAGAAATAGTACAAAAATAAAATCGTAATAAGGACAATAAAGTTATTATTACAATAAAGTATTTATAAAATCATCATATTCCCAGAAGTATTACAAGAATAAATTCGCAATATTACTGCGATACAGTCAGAATATTTCTAGAAGTCATAATAATGTTGAAAAAAAACATTTTTCCAACTCAACCAGAGAAACTTTCCACCGGTTTCTTCACCTTTTCTCTTCAGTTCTTAAGCCACTCATCCATTATTATTTTTAAACACAATCCTTTGGTAAGCTAACTGTAGCGCTGCACTTTGACCTGACGTCACGGTAATTAAACGGTTGTTTACGTCCCGGGCCTGCAGTGGTCCATGGACGACAGATTAGCTCGGTGTTATCAGCTAATCAGTTTGATTTGGACGGGTTTTACGTTATGTTTTGGACTGGAAACCCTCAGTCAGATCTGGCAACCCGAACCCCCCCTTTATCTCTCTGTATCTTTGATGTTTGGGAGTTCAGTCTGTGAAAAGAATATTATGTTTTCTCATCGTTTACAAGAACAGAGAGGGATCCACCCAACCTTTCAGATGCATCAAACAATCCTGTGTTCACCATGTAAAACAACCACAACACAAAGACCTTCCTCACACAATCAACGAAGCACGGTGTGCAGGAAAAACAGGGAACTCTCACACAGAAATATGAATTAGAAATGAAAAGATGTGGATAAGGAGATGATGAGGGAAGCCGCCGCCGCTGCTGCAACGCTTATTGTCATACAGAGAGGAAGACGGAGGAGAGGAGCTCTGTGGGAGGAGAAGGAGCTTCCTACAGACGAGCTGAACTGAATAGCAAAGAGATATCAACTCCATTATCCCATCAGTGGCCACAGTCGCTTTGATGAGCTAACCTTCGCTTTCATAGCTGCAAACCGGGGCGAGCGAGGAGAGTTAGGACGACTGTGTGCAGGAAATCCACCTTCAAACACTAAAACAGATGTTCTTTCAGTCAGATCATCGTGATGGGAAATAAAAGGTTCTGCATTTTTCTTTTTTGAGAAGCTCTTGTTATTTTTCTCTATTATGCTTCCTTGAGCAGGTTCGGATCGGTCTGTGGCCAAAACAAAACATGTTTAAAAAAATGTTTTGGGCGAAAACAGAAAATGAAACGCAATTATATAACCATACATCTTGGAAAAGCAGAAGTAGAGCCTCCTGCACAACCAAAGAGAATGAAGCAACTGGTTTCTGTATGATAAGTCAACAACAAAATATTTGTCTTTTCCAGCAACCATCATAAAAATAGCTGACCAAAGGTAACACTGCAGTGCCCATATAATGTGACTTAATCAGACGGTTTTTGAAAGGGCTTGTTTTCCAGACACCGAAAAATAATTTTTAAAAAACGGATGGATGTTTGTTTTTTGGGTCGTTTTTTTAAATGCAGCAGAAACCCAAATGTTAGTACAAAAAGTTGCAAAATGAGAATTTTGAACTATAGGCCCCCTTCAAAGAGAACATAGCAACAGCACCAAGGCTTGACTCACTGCTGAATTCATGAAAAGACTGATGGAAATATAAACATTATATCACAACAACCATTTCAGACAAATTGACAACTCTGGAGTAAAATGTGAGCCCGTCTGGTACAGTCAAAGTCTAGACGTCAACCTCACTGAAGTGCTATGGTGCAAAAACATATTGATGACAATGAAACCCTGTCAGAAAGTCACCAACTGTTTGAAACTTTTCCACAGGACTGAATATAGTGTATAAATGAACAGAGTGTGTGCCCACACCAGATCCCAGGCATGATGAGGCATCCTGTGCTCCTACACTGCAAATAAAAACATCTCCTCAAAGCGATATTAATACCAACCAGCCTCCGACACATTCAGTGGCATTAACATACCGTCTATTAGCCCCACGCTGCGTGTTCACAGCAGATGTGGGTGACATAAATAAACCCTCTGTCCACCTCGCTGCTCTCTGACTCACAGCTGCAACTTCCGGTCTGCAGGTGTTAAAGCCGCTGCTGATCCACTGGTTTCATCACAGCTTCTCTGATTAACTATCAACTATTTTCTTACAAACTTAAGTTTTCTCTTGTATGAAAAGGGAAGAACTTATTTTTCATAATATGCTGGATTTATAAAAACAAAACAAAAAAACTTAATGAACTTATCGAGTGTTTGGTTTTCAAATTACCGCATAAAATCCGTCTTACATCCGGGCTCCGTTCGGCTGCCTCTGTTTCCGAGGCCGCCATCTTTGGGTCCACGGCGCGGCTTCAGGATAACCAGCGGCGCCCTCTGCTGGATGGCGGTCAAACTACAACACTGACAGACAGTTGATTTATTGGATTTGGCCTAAATTCGTCAACCCTTCCCCTCTTGATCTTTTTATCTGTGTATCTTTGATGTTTGGGAGTTGAAGTCTGTCTTTTGACCGGTGGCTTGGATAACCAGATGGCTTATATAATAAAGCTGTGACATTTCTGCTCGTTACTCCACCTCCTCTGTTGAAAAGTCACCTTTCACCTGGGAAATAACCTCCAGCGTCTCTGAAACGTAATTTTCTTCAGCGTTGATGGGGAAAAAAACGACCGTATGCAGCAGTCAGCCATTTTTCAGGGCAGCAGCTGCAGAGAGAAATGCACATCCCCCACTATGGTGTATTATGATCCCCTGAGTGAAGAACAGACAACATGCAGCCACATGTATTCATGTAAGGATTTACTGGAGTTGTTATCTGTGTAGGAAGAAGATGAAGGATGATGCCCAAAAGATGAAGGTGAAACTAATATTTCATGTTTTTTAAGCAAATATGTAATTTATGCAAAGTCCTGTATCAAGTCAGCTTTCCGCAATCAACAATAAATCAATTAAATGCATAATAAATTAAAACAGGCTTAATTTTCATTTGCATGATTTATCATTTTTCTAGCTTTTCTCAGGTTCAAAATCTGAACATGGTGATGCATTCATATATTCAGAAAAACACAAAGACAATTACAAATTTGGTCTTTTATCATCTTTCGGTCCGGTTGTTATTTATAATTGTCAATATTATTATTTTGGGTCCATAGATTTTGGCTTGTAATCATTTTGCTTATGTAACATTATTTGTTTGTATAATGAACAGGGAATATTAATGCCTTAACATGGTTTTAATTACAGATCTCTAATAATCAGTCATATTTAATTAAACTGAGGTAAGTGGTAAGATTAAATGTTTACTCCTTTTTACTCAGCAAAAACACAAAATCTTAAGAGTATTTTAGATCTAGTTTCTAAATATCTTGTAATAAGAAAACTAACTTACAGATAAGTAAGTTAGGAGCTTGTTTTAAGTAAATGTGTCTTTAATATTGACTTGACAATAAAGGTACTAGTATTAGCAGATTATTCCACTTATAACATGGGAAAATGTCTCGTTACGAGTGGAATAATCTGCTAGTGGGACTCTTTTTTTGTTCTCAATATTTACAACAAATGAGCTCCTATCTTGTGGGTAAGTTACTTTTAAGTTAGTTTTGTTGTTACTGTAAGTGAACTAAGATATTCACATTAGAAACTAGACCAATAACACTTGGTAAGATTTTGTGTCTTTGCAGTGCAAGCTAATTATTTTGTTCCTAGTTATGTGTCTGCATGATTTCTCGTTTTTAAAAACCAAATAAATAAGTATTGAAATAAATACATAAATAAAAATTAAGTTTTTAGAAGGAGAAGCTATCATTTTACTCTTTAGATTCTGTCGTGCATTGCAGCAGCTTTAATTCGAGCAGGAAAAACGTTTTTCCTGCCTTCCAACATCAGTGTCTGTCATCATCTCTTTCCAGCTCTTGACTGTAAAATCCACTATTTCATCCCTCTACTGTAGAAGCATCGTCTCCCTCTCATTCTCCTCACTGCCGTCATTATGGGAAATATGTTACACTTGGCAACGGAAATAGCAGCTTGGCTGAGAGCTAGAAAGAAAAGACAGAAGTGGGTCATGTGCTGTAAAAAGAGAAATGCTGCTCTTAGGATGAAAGGAGCAGAAGAAGAGAAAGGAGAGCAGCTTTAAAATCAAGCAGATGAATATTTTAGAGGCGATGGGAACAGTCAGCTTAACACTAAAGGATGTAGCATCATCACCCTTTATTGCACGCTTTAATCACCATCAGACAAAACCACAAAGGAACACTTCAGTTTAATTTCTGATTAGCAGAGAGGAAGAAAGTTGTGAAGTTTCAGCATGGTTAAGGTTGAAAGGTAATATCTCATGTTCGTAATGAGATATCACGGCCATCTGGACCGAAAGTCCAATAAAATACAAAAGATCTGAAACTGATTTTCTGTTGGGTAGTAACTCGGACATTTGTGTAGCTTTTTTGAAAAAAATATTTTTTTTACGCTCTACTTTTTACTTTTACTTGACTAATCATATGAAGTATCTTTCCTCTTACTTGAGGAAAATGTCCAGATTTTTGACCCAGTGAACTAAAAACAAACATGTTTTAACCAAACATTCGCCAGACAGACACCTGCAGTTTGAGTTTCAGAAGCTTTTTATTGAAACTCATTTAGATTTTTTTTTTTTTATCATTTTCATCTTTAAAATTTCCACTAACTTTATATTTTGGTTCATCTGATGATGTAATTTTAAAATATTAAATGACTAATAATTTGAAAATGGCTACAAGCAAAAGCGCAGTTATACGACCTTACAACTTTGAAAAGCAAAAGTAGAGCTTCCTGCACAAAGTCAACAACAAAGCACTTGACTTTTCCAGCAGCCGTTGTACTGCAGTAAAACTAGCTGACCAAACATACTGGAGATATGCTTGGGTTGCTAGGTAACAGCGCAATGTACTTGATAATCTGGAGGTTTTTGAAACTGCTCATTTTCCAGACTTTTACCACCATATTTATTTTTCATTTAATGAAAAATAAATATTCAAAAGAAAAAGGTAGAGGCAAACATAGAAAAAAGAATCATCTTTAATGATATAGGCTACATTTGTACATTTCTACAACTTCCAGTAGGACTAACAGCCAATTAGAAAAAAACAATCTAGTTTCATCTGCAACAGTTAAAAAAACCGATCTTTAAAATTAAATACATCATGTAAATATCGTCATGTCCCATTAAATAACAACAATAATAATAATAATAATAACATTTTTAAAAAACTCACACATTTAATAGTTTGAACAATCAACGTGAAATATAAATTACATCGAAAGCACCTTTTCCGGAAGTGAGGATATTAAAATAAATAATTGGCCTTTTTTTCTTCGTCATACCAAGACAGTACGTCGTCACGGTAAGCACGAGAACGCTCCCACCGCACGAAGTCAAACCGATTCAACTTCCAGCACGAAATGTTCTCAATCTCAACCAAAATAAAATAATATAAAATACATCTGTACATGAGTAGCTTCATCAACAAGCACTACAAACATGGAAACATTATAAAAGAATTTCTAATCTGAGGGATTAGAAATTACCAACGCAGATGAGAGGATTGTCACACTGCTGATGCAACAACATGGAGGAAAGCGGATCTGGTCCTGGATTCGTAGAGGAAGTCTTTCACTGCACCGATCATGCAAACACACCTCCAGCCGCATCCGACACATGCACACAACTCAGGAGTTTACACGCCGAAGTGAGACAAGAGCTTAACGTGGGTATTAAGAAAAAAATAAATAAAATAAAAAATAAAAAGTTTCTACGGGTGCTTGAAAACATCACGAGAATTTCAAAAAGAGGCACCAAACCGCCTCTTTAAGCTCCACCGGCAAACAGTTGTGGTGGACTCTGGCTCTTCTACCATTTATGGGATGGAAAAATTCATACATCTATGTTACAGTACAGTAAGAAGGGCTTCAATGTGTGCAGCGGGTCACAAAAACCTCTTCAAACCCCTTTGAGTTTCTCACATTTTGTCATTTTACAACCACAAACTTCAAATTTGATATAATACTGATGCATGTTTCTGTTCTACATAAAATGATTTAGACTTAATAGCAGAAAACTAACACCATGATACATGGTGGTGGCTGCAATATGCTGTGGGGGTACATTTCTACAAATGTATTAGATGATGAAAAAGCTGCAGGGTAGAGATGAGGCTAAACATATGACAAAAACTACAATTGTAGCACATTTATGTGTTAGTACAGCCTAGTCAAAGTAAAGTTGGACAGCAGGACAATGCTTAATGGAGCAATCTACAAATCTGGTTTGTAAAAGATGCAAAAAATAAAAACAAAAGTGGGAAGATCAGTGAAACATTTTGGCAAACACACAAGAAAACACTTTAAACATGGCAGTGACAGTGTAATGCTGTGGGGAAATGTTTCTACTAACTTATTAGTAGAAATATACTAAGCTGCAAAAGGATAAAAATAACAGCTACAATCAAAGTGCATTATTCTAGAAGGGCCTAGTCAAAGTAAGGTGATAAAGTCTGCCAATGCTTACTTGAGAACAAATCTGGCCTTTAAAAAATATTTTAAAACTGTGGACCTACATACAAGAAAACATAATCCCCACTTTAAAACATAGTGGTGGCAACATCATGCTGTGGGGACACAGGGACACAGAATCTTTCCCCGAGTTAACAGAAAGATGGATGGAGCCAAACTCTGGGAGTTAAGCTGCAGACTAAGACATATGGTTCTCAAACTGTGGTACACATACAACTCGTGGCACTTCAGCTGCCTTTACGTGGTACAGTGAACCAGGAGCAAGTGCTGGTAGCTGTGGATAATATAATACTTCCATTCTCGATTCAAAGTTTGGATGGAAGATTCAAGCTAAACTTCAACAAAGAGATTTGCTAACTGATCAGGCTAACTGCTATAAGCAAAACCAGCAATTAACAGATGACGTAGCTCAGTTAATTATCAATTTACTCTGCTATATTTTCCCTGAAGCTCAAATGTTTATATAGTCACTGATTACTACAAAATTTTAAAAGTAAGGTGGCCATATTGGATTGTAAGTTGGTGAAAGAAGTACTATTTTACTACATTAGTTAATCTTTCTGTTAAGTTCTCCGTCTAATACTGCATCCCTCAACTATATCCAGATAAACTGAAACGAACACTGAAAGATGGGTGGTCAGGCCACTGAAATGGTCTAATCAAAGTACAGACTTAAACCCAACTAAGTCTTGAAGATAAAAAATAGTTTTGTGGTTTTAATGTGAAGAAATGTGAAAAACTTTAAGACCTATGAATAATTTTTTCCAAAGAATTCCACTTGACCTGCAGGTTCAAAGGTAATGCTTTAATATTTGGTATTCTGAACAAACTGTAGTGGACATTTCTGCTATTTCAAACCCTGCATGAGTCATTTCTACATCAAGATAATTCATTAGAAAACCAGATAATGAACGGAAATGTTTAGAAAAACAACCAACATCTAAAAGATTTCAAGAGATCCAGTCACTTTCAGTCCGAGTACTGCAAGTCTAAATCCACCGTACCGTCCGTCACCACCAGTCGCACCCGTTTGGGTTTTGTGGCGCCCATTGGGTGCGATGTAGGAACCCCAACGTAGTGTGAAGCACCTTGGTTTTCCCCTGGCTGGCACTGCTGCTGCATGTCCTTTCGGCAGTGTTCATCCTGACTTCTGAGGCCAGCGAACCCGCCCAACGAGGACGGGTTGGACAGTTGGGGTCCGCAAGGTTCAAGGACCAATCGTCCTTGAGTGCCCGAGGGCTCCATCAAGCAGTGGTAGGTGTAGTTTGTAGCACCCAGGCCGGGGTAGCCATCAGAACCATCCCTCAGGCCTAGAGTGAGTGAATGGTCGCCACTGAAGTTCAGCACATAGGGAGGACCTTGGTAGCCGTAAGGGAAGGAGGCGGTGGACTGAATTTTGGGTGCTGGTGTACCTGGAGGTGTGCTGTGGACTAGTTGAGGGCTGCTGTGCTGAGAGATGGGTGAGAGAGAGGAATAGCTAAAGTCATAAGCATCCTGCTGTGTGTAACATGGCTGGTGTTTGTCGGTTTTATCCAGCTTTTTGTCTTGCTGGGATGAGTAGCAGTCGGATACTTTGCTAGGAAAGAAGAAGGGCCTTGGCATCTCGGAAAAGTTTTTGTACCCCATGTTAGTTTCAGCCGCTTCCTGTTTGTCTGATGCCATTTTGTTTTTACCGAAAGACTGTGAAATAGAGGAACTGGGTCTGCTAAAGTGAAGGTTGGAGCTGGCGAGGTTGCTGGAGGAACTGAGATGGCCGACGTCCTTTCCAAATCCATGGAAAGATACGTTGCTTTTTTGAGACACATTAGGAACAAATTTCTGACTTTGTTTGGCAGAGATCCGGGTACCGCCACTAGCAGCTATTGTGTCCTCGCTCGGCGCGCTGTACAGGTTCTGCGTCTGGCTACCCCCCTGGTACTTCAGAACCCTGTGGATTACCGTAGATGGCTTCTCCTGGTAGCTGAACGGACCTTCAGAAGAGTTGGGATGCTTTGTTGAGAGGACTGAAGGGGAAAGGAATCTGTTGGACACTTGAGCTGGCGTTCCTCTGACCACAGTTGGCTGGTTACTTGGGAATGACTGGGATTTACTTGGAATGGTCATGCGATGGAACGGGCCTTGGGTTTTGAGACTGAGCTGCGTTTTTGATTGGCTGGTGGTGGCCTTGAAGTTGATGGAAGGCTGGCTTAAAACAACTGGATTTCCGGTGAAAATACGAGTTTTGCTGGCAACGGACAAAGCTGGTTGAGTTTTGGGGTCGTCTTTGGAGAGCCTTGCTCCCATATTTTTGCTCATAATACGTTCCTTGCTCACGTCTGAATTTACAGAAGCTGAAAACCCAAAACCAGAGTTGAGTCCATCTTTGGAGATGCCCTTGGCTTCACAGTTCTGAACACTCCCAGAGTCACTTTTGGAAGCAACCAAGCCCGGGAAAAACTGCAGATCCTCACTGGTGAAGTTATTCCCCGGACTTGGCGGGCCCAAGTAGGGTGTTTCGGTGGACCAGGTGTCAGTAGGACTGTGGGAGAGAGGACTGCTAAAAGGGTCGGTGGGTGGGTCAAGGGAGCACAGGTCTGATGGGGAGGATGGGAGAATGTTCTGCGGCTGGTCGTATCCCTCAAAGCCGAGGCACTGGAAGTCCAGGATGTCTTCGCAGCAGTTGGTGAAGCTGGGCTCGGCGGACAGCATATTGACAGCATCCACAAACGGGGGGGACTGGGACGGGGTCTGGATCACAGAACTGGAGGCGGTGGTGCAAGCCGCCGCGGGCTTCTCCAATGTCTGAGAAGAACACAGGCCTTCGGAGAGCCTGGAGAGGCTGTTGTCAATCTGCTGGAGTGTATGACTCAGACAAGGGGTGGGCGTCTCCATTGGCACACTCTTACGCTGTTTGTCAACTTTGAGCCTCTGTTTCCTTCCCCCCATGTACGTCTCCAACCTTTCTATGATTCGCTCTCCGGCTGAGTGTGCAGCTTCGGTTTTGCCCTCGTTAAGAGGTGATGACAGTGACAACGGCGAAAGAGAGAGGGAAAACGGAGGTGGTTCTGTTTTTAGAGACATAAGATTGTTGTTGAGTCTCAGACAAGTCTCCTCTTTCTTCTGCCTCCCTAAAACGTGACTCTTGACCTCTCTTTTGACATTAACCTCGGCCATTAGGTCAGGCAGTACAAGCCCCTTTTTGCTGTCCACCTCCCAGATATCCTCCACCTTCCTCCGCAGTTTCAGAACCGGCAACTGAAGGCCGTTTGAACCCAGTTCTGGTTCCAGTTTTTGTTGGGACGCGCTCTCAAACAGGCAGCAACTTTTTAAAAGACGATCCTCCACTTTAGTTTCTGAAAGCATCTCAGTGGTTCCGTTCAGGTTCAACAGGGGCCGGCTTTCCAACTTTTCTGTAATTTCACTTTTTTTGTCAACAGATTCACTTCGTCCAACTTTAGTTTCACTAACTCCATCCATCTGGACGTCCGTAACTTGTTTTTTGTTCTTTTTGTCGTTTCTTCGTCTCAATCGATGCAGTCTGCTCTTCGACTTCTGACTCGCTTGAACGTGAGCCTCCATCTCTCGGTTTAAGATGGACACAGAATCCATGATTGCTTTGAAAGGATCGCACGCCATCGAGTCGTCATGCTTTTCCGTTTTCAGTGCTAAGTTCTCGCCCTGAACATCCCACACTTTCCCTCTTCTCCGCTTGAGGCGGATCTTAAAATCAAAGCCGTCTTTTGTTTTCTCTGAGCTGTTTTCTTTAGGGGACGATGTTTCCAGGTTGTTTTGGGAGTTTTTTTGGGATCTACGTGTGACAGCTGCAGGATTATCACTCATATCTTCACAAATTTCCTCCTCCTGATTTTCTTGTTTGCATTGCCGGACTTTCCTCAGCAGGTGGCCTCGTGGAGATCCGTTCGGTCTGGAGCGAAGCACTCTGGTAGCTACCGGTTGTTTTTGGATCCGCCTTGGAACTGATTTATTATCTTTCTTGGCTTCTCCAGAGGTAGCAGACGTGTTCTGTTGTGGGGCTGGAGGCGACGTCACCAGGGCCGTGTTTTTCTGAGCACGATCGGAGGGGGAAGTCGGACCTCGCTGCGAGTCGATCTCCACGGAGCTCCGAAAAGTGCGTTTCTTCAGAGGTATGTTGGACTGCGGGTTGGCGTCCGGGTGCGGCTGAGCCTTTGTAGAAACGGCCGACCTGTGAGGTAGAGAGTTAATGGAGGAGGCCGGCAGTTCACTGCGCTTCGGTTCGGACTGGACCTGTGTACTTTGTACACCCAAGTCCGTGCAAACAGAAACCAATTGCTCGTCGTTTGAGGTTCCCATCTCATTTTGTGATTTCTCTAATTTAGTTTTCCGCACACTTCGTTTTTTCATAAACCGCCCCTTAACTGAACGATTGTAACTCCCTCTGTTTATGTCTCCCTGCAGCCTCTGATCTAAAAAAGATTTATCTTTTCTTAAAATGTCCGACAGCAAAACCTTTGCCTGTTTTATTACCACATCTTCAGGACGCTCATTCAAGCATCTCTTCGTCTGTCCTGACACTTTAACTTCCACTGCCTCTGCATTTTTAACACTCTGGATATTAGTCCCTGCTTTCGACTTCCCCACTTTCTCAGCTTCAGTTGACTTAGTGTCTCTCTTCTCTTCCTTGAGCTCCGTTTGCACCGTTTTTATTTCCACAACTCTGTCAACCCCCTTTTTCTCGCAGCCAGATGGATTCCCTGTGACTTCTTTGTGAGCATCTGTTCCATCTGTGGCCTTGAGGAGCGTTTCCTTCCCTCCTCGTTTGCTCGTAGCTGTGCAGACGTCTGACCTGGAAACCTGTTTTCTTGGCAGGTTCCCAGGTTTGGGGGGCGGTTGGCTCCTTCCTCTCTCTAAAACGCCACCCTTCTCCTCTTCTTCTTGTGTTTTTCCGGTCTCGAGGGGTTGTGGGATTGATAACCTGGTAAGGTTGACGGTAACGTATTGCTTCAGGGTGATTACTGGATTGTTGGCAGCCTTCTCCAACACGGTCAGAGTCGGAGCAGCGATCCTGGTTTCAACTTTCCTGCTTTGACTTTCAGTGATTGCTTTTTTTACGTTCTCCTGCTTTATTGCGCTGCAGGTTTTGTCCCTTTCAACAGGCGGACAAACTGTAGTAGTGTTAGCTGTGTTTGTGCTACTGGACTCCGTCTTTGTCTCCTGCGTTTTATGAGCCACGCTTTTGGCTCTTGAGCAGATCTTCATGTTCAAAGCCACGCTATTGACGGCGGATCTGCTTCTCAGATTGGTCGGAGCGGAGGAATTCAAAGTCAAAGATTTCGGGTTTTCCTCGACAGTCGCTTTTCTTGGCTTCATTTCCTCTAGTTCCTGCAGCAAGCCCCTCTCTTTGCTTTTGGGATCCCTGCAGTGCAGCAGGAAATCCACCGAGTGGCGCCGCACTCTGATGCGCAGGTCCCTCAGAGTGACCTGCGATGGCAGCGGAGCGGTCCGGCAGCGTTTCAGCAGGTAATTCCCCGACCGCCTCTGCTTTTCCCGCCTCCACCTCTTGGTGTCGTTCAGCTTCTTGTTCTTCAGAGCGTTTCTCCTCATCTGCTGGGTGAAGGAGTTCCTGGAGGGGATCGCTGGCAGTGAAAGGAGACAAAACAAGCAGCTGGATTATATAAAACAAAGAAAAATAAAAACAGCTCTGGCCAAAAGTTTTGATTAATGTGAAGTTTTGGGTTTCATCATTAATTTTACACCATTTTCTAGAGTGCAATTTATTTAATAAACAACCTTCAAAATAAATGTCAGAGGAAAGAAACTGAAAAAAAGAAAGAAAGATTTTAACACATTTTTTTCAATAAATATACATTTTAACATTTTACTTCAACATTCGTGCAAACATTGAATTGAAAACCATCTTTCTATCAACCACAGAGCAAACGACATTGAAGCACCAAAGATAAAAAAATCAGTTAAGAAAGAAAAAAAAAAACACAAAGAAAGATAAAGGAGAGACAGAAGGAAAGATAGGAAGGTAAGGAGAAAAGAAGGAAGCAAGGAAGGAAGAATGGAAGGAAAAGAGGAGGGAAGCAAAGAAGGAAGATAAAGAAAGGAAAGAAGAAATGAAGAAAAGAGGGGAAGGAGGAAGGAAGGACTGAAAACAGGAACAAAAGGAGGGAGGGAAGGATCCAAAAAGGGAATAATACATAAAGAAAGGACAGAAGAATGAAAACGGACAGATGATGCAATAATTATTGTAAACATTTCAGGTTCAATTAAATATGATTTACAGATGAAACTCTGGGCGGATTTTATTTCATTCATACCAGAGCTGTAAAATCTCTGGATTAGATTTTCTCCCTGTGTTTCTGTTCACCTGTGAAGATCCCGGCGTGGATTCCCGGGGCGCCGGGCCTGGCGGTGAGGTGTCCTCGCTCCCTGTGGTGGCGCAGGTATCGCTCCCGGAGCCGGTACTTCTGGCCCACGGCCTCCTTGGCCTCCTCGCTGTCCGGCTGCTTCCCCCTGTGCCTGAAGTGGCCCTCGCCGTTCCTGATCGGATCAAACACACGCGCCGTGAGCGACACCCGAGCCGCCGCCGAGACAAAGCCAGACGGAGCGGCGGACACACCTCTCGCAGGTGCAGCATTCGCACATTTCGTTGCCTTCGCCGAAGAAGCTGGCGCCATAGTAACAGGTGATTTCCTCCCCAGGCGAGATGGGTCGGATCACTTCCACGCAGGCGATGTTCTTCTCACCGGGGAGAAACTTGACAGGTGCAAAAAGAGGAGAGAAAAACGATGAGACAAAAGGTGGGTCCAACAACAACAGCTGTGTCAGAAAACATTAAATAAAAGGCGATTTCTGTAATAATAACGCAGGTCGGCGATGTTTCACCTTGCAGTTCGGTTTGCAGTCTTCAATCCAGGAGAGAAATGGAAAAGAAAAAGATTTCAGTTAATAATTAAGTCACCATATAAATGGAAATTAGGGTTACAAATAACGATTATTTTAGTATTTGATTAATGGGATAAAGAAATCACCGCATTCTACCGATTTTCATTTAACCTGGTGAGCCTTTTATTTGATAAATTCTTTATTTTTTAAGAAAAACAAACATGTTACTGCCTAAAATGCAATAACAGCATTTCTTTCATGCATGCTAACCAGCTGAAGTTCTGCATAAAACATTTTCACAGACAAAGAATGTTGTTTCATCCTAAATGCAAAACTTATCTATATTTTGAACAGTTTTGGGCTTAATTACAGCTTTGATTCTGATCATCTTTTCACCAATTTTTAAGTCTGTATACAAACAATTAATTGATTTAGTTCATCACTGTTTCAATAATCAATTAATTAATTTGTAAATCTTTCAGGCTGTGAAAAATAGCCTGGATAAGAATTGTATTGTTTATAGGAATAATGGGGGAAAATATCATGTTAACAAAAACAATAAACTCATTAATAAAACCCATAAACTGATAAAAATAAATCTACCATTTTGTTTTGCCATCTAAATCATTTTTCCCCTAAATTTTAATTTAATCTCTGACAGATTTAAAACCCAAAAACAAAACCTTAATAAAAAGAAATCCCACAAAATATCAAATTACAATTTTACTGCCTTATCCTTTATCTCCAGTGAAAACTAAAGGAGCGCCCCCAGCAGTCTCATTCAGGTAATGCAGTTTTAAAACCACAGTTAAAGGTGCAACTCTTTAAAATAAGATTATTTCTGCAACAAGATTAAAATAGCAATAAACAAACATTTCAGGAATCATAGATATAAATATTGCATTTAAAATACATTTAAAAACACATATTTGCCTAAATCAATCCAACTCACAACTCTTAATCACCAGATCATCCTGTATTGATGTCTAATCGATTAATCGATTATTCTGACGATTAATCGGATGAAAAAAATGACACTTTTTGCGGATTTTCATTTCATATTAGAAATACATTTAAATATGCAAACATTTCAATTTCTTTTTCAAAGACAAAAAGCATTTTGTCTAAAGTACAACAGCAGCAATTCTTTAGTAAACAAAAATAGCAAAAGATGCTAAAAACACTTCTAAAAATACCAAGCTCAGCACTTTTTGCTTGACTTAATTTCAATAAATTGTGGGTCTGATCTATTGATTATTTTCTGAATCAGCTGATTAATAGTTGGATCCAAACCTGGTTAAGAGGAGATTTATTTACAGACTGGGAATTGGGTGAAGCTAAAACTTCTACTTGAGGAGATCTGGGTAAAAATAGATTTAATCTTAAATACAAAATGTTTATATTTTTGTTATTGCTCTGAGTGTGTTGTTCTTTCAGTAAATTGCCTTTTTTGAGTCTTCAGTAAACAATTAATCCATTACTTAATTAGTTGATTATTTCAGCAATCGATTGATCACAATTAATCCAGTTAATTGCACTAATTCTAAGATAAAAGCAGAGAAAAGACGCTGACCATGGTTGATGAAAGCTGCGGGCCCGAGCCACAGCTGAGCGCAGCGTTTACGTGTGGAGTACATGACGCTGAAGTCGTTGACCCCTGCCCTCAGCACGGCGCTGTCGGCGGGGTTCAGCTCTGCTATGCAGCCCAGTAGGACCTCCACGCGCTCTCCAACGAACCTGCAGGACAGACGAACAGACGCAGCTGTGAGAGCTCAGGGCAGGGCTGGAACCGACAGCTGGAAGAAGAGGGAAGGAGGGATGGATTACCAATGCCTGGTGGCTGTTATCTTCGCTCCGTTGGTCTCCGATGAGTATCTGTCACACGACTCTATTTTGATCCCACTGTCCAGCAGGAAGGCACTGAGGTAGCGATACACCTGCAGCCACATCCAACAACACATAACAGTGACCTTTATGCTTCCTTGAACGAGTCAGCGGAGCTCTATGGAATAAACAAAACATGTGTGCCAAGATTTTTGGACAAAATCATCCTTAGATAATAAAATTTCAGTCTGTTCTGTTCAGAATTAGGTGTTTTAGGGCAGAGGTGTCAACATCCAGTCCTCGGTGTCCTGCAACTTTTAGATGTGCCTCTGCTGCACCACACCTGAACAGAATAATTAGGTCATTATCAAGGCTCTGGAGACCTGACCTACACAAGGAGGAGGTAATTAAGCCATTTCATTCCTGTGTTTTGTTCCTGTGGCACATCGAAAAACTGCAGGACATCGGCCCTCGAGGACTGGAGTTTGACACCCCTGTTTTAGGGCCTCCATAAAGCTGCTGTTTACGTTTGAAAATGGTGCACAATTACACAACCGTACATCTTTGAAAAGCAGAAGTGGAACCTCCTGCACACCCAACAAGAATGCAGAAAGTGGTTTCTGAATACTAAGTAAACAACAAAACACTTGACCGGTTAACGCAAACGTGTTGGAGCTCAGCTTGGGTTGCTAGGTAACGGACGGAATTCCACTGAGGTTGCTAGGTAACAGACGGAATTCCACTGAGGTTGCTAGGTAACAGACGGAATTCCACTGAGGTTGCTAGGTTACGGACGGAATTCCACTGAGGTTGCTAGGTTACGGACGGAATTCCACTGAGGTTGCTAGGTAACGGGCAATGCCCACAGAATGTGACTTAATCTTGAAGTTTTTGAAACGGCTCATTCTCCAGTCTCCAAAAAACATTAATTTACTGCTAAAAACTGGCCGGGTGTTTTTTATTTATTTTTTTCTTAAGGACTTTTGCTATTTCTCGAAGCAGTTCATAACCAAGTGGAAGTACAAAAACATGAAAAATGTGAATTTTGTATAATTTGTCCCTTTTCCTACAATCCCAAGATGTAGTCCTTTGATATTTTGTACCAATTGCAGTCAAATTTAGCTTAAAAATATTATCTGGTGTTCTCAAATTACATAATTTGGTACGAACACTGCAGTTCTTGACAGATTAGACTTCAAAGAGGTATGAAAAGATTTGAGTTTATTTTTAAGCCACATCGCCCCGCTCTATGTTGACATTAATAACTAAGCATTTATAAAGATGAATGATTAAGTTCATATGCATGAATCAGCCTGCAAACATGCTGGTTCATCCTGACCTGCAGGTTTGGCCACATGTTGCCATTTTCTATTGCTTTCCTTTTCCAATTAGCTTCAACCAAATCAGCTTCTCTTTGTAGTAACAACAGAAATAAACAAACTTTATCTCAATGTGTCTCTGTGGCTCTGGCAGTGTGAACGAAGCCCCACATGAACATGCAAAACGACTCGACGCGCGACCCATTTTTACTGTTTAGGTGTGAAAACTGTCACATCTGTAAAGCCGAGTGTAAAACATGAATATATGTGTGAAGACTCTTTAATAGCTGCTACAGTCACAAACTCTTTCACACAACTAACATCAGATTTCCACATTTTTAAAGACTCAAAAATAGTTTATTTTTTTCCACTAAATTTTAAATATTCTGTTAATTTGAGTCGATATGTTGGCCTGTCGCAATAAATGAATCAAACATGACAAACTGGAACGAGCACAATAACTTCTATTTACATTATTCATTATTTTTCTCTTTCTACAAAAAACTGGATGACTTCAGTTTGGTTCTTTTGTTTTTGAGGGACAATGTTGTTTACATAAACTTCATAATTGATTTCATTTGTTGTTTATGATTTTGATGATTTGCAGAAATCATCCAGGATGCCTCCTGCACTAAATAGAGATTCTTTAAAGCACAATTTGTGATTTATATTTGGCATCTAAAATTGACATTTTCTTTTAAAAACAGCTTGTGTCTTTGGGTTTTGCACAAAAAATAAGCTAACTGTTGATGCAAAACTAATATAAAGTTAGTCATGTAAATTTAAGGAAACATAAAACAGCAGATTTTAACAAATATTTTCTTCTAGATAATAAGAGAAAGAGAATTAGGGTGTGGTCCCCGTTCTGATGCCTACATGTTGTCTCAGCAGCTCCTGCCGGTGGCTCCCCAGAGCGTTGAAGTAGTCGCCAGCGAGCTCCCCGACCGTCAGCGCCTCAAACGTGGCGTTGAAGTCGTGCGTTCGCTGAAACCGCAGCAGCGTCTCCTTGAGAACGCCCCACCGTCTGATCTCTGGTGCCGGACTGGGACGGAAATAACGACCGGTTAAAGCAAAGAAACGAAGAGAAACAGAGGGAATTGTTTCGTTAAATATCTTCAATGTTTACTAAAAATCAGCGGGAAATGTTTGTGAATTGATGCTAACAGTGCAAAAAAACAAGTATTCCAACAGTAAATATCACGAGTCATATGACAACAGAGAGCAAAATAATACAAGAATAAAGTCGTAATGTTAGGATAATAAAATAGTAAAAGCAATAAAATTAAACGAAGAATGTTGAGTCTTTTGAAGTTTTACAGAAAATACTAAATATTTAGTCTTAACAAATCAGCATCAAATTATTATCAGTCGCAGAAATGTGTCTAACCAACTTCACCTTTTAATTCACTCCAGGAACTTTTTCTCACTAAAACAACTTTTTTCTCAAAATTAAGCAAAAATTATTGTATCTTGGCCATAAAAGTCACTTTTTGAGAAAATTTTCTGTCATTTATACCTTCATTTTTAGAAAAGAAATTGAGGTTAAGTAATAAAATCAGATCTGGAGCAAGTAAGTGTTTTTGTTGGCAAAAATAACATTCAAACCTGTAGCTGTAAAAATAATGACTATGCAGTAACATTTTTGGCTTAGTAAACTGTTACAATTGATTAAATTGCTTTTATTCTACATACAGTTAAAAGGTAATATATTCAACAACGCTGATATTTAATCTTAACTATGAAATCTGAAACTGGTATTGTTTTAATAATAATAAAAAGCAATTTATTTCTTCTTTGCTTCTTTTTCAAGTTGTTTTATGTGACAAATAATAATGCTCTTCACGACACCAGCTGCATAAAATGTTTTATTTTTGTCACTAACCTGCATACAGTTAACAATATATTCAAATTTATTGATAGGAAATAAATTTGCTGCAAAATAACAGATTTTGCAGCTTTTGAATCTCCATATATTCTTGTCGTGATAAGAGACATGATCAGTAGCAACGACTTTTCACTGATTACAGTCGTAGAAATCTTAATTATACATGATTTCGAAGACATTTCAGTTTCCTTATGTTTTTATCTGAGGTCCAGGTCTTTCACATGTGCTGCTAACACACTAGTTGTCAGTGTTTTGGATTACCTGATGTTCATTTTATGGGTGCTGAAGCCCAGAAGAGGGTCCAGCACCAAACTGGTGGCCAGGTCATCGGTCTCACACAACTCCTTCACACTCATTCTAGTGTAGCCGTCCATTGCCTCCCACCATCAGCATGCTGCAATCACAGGGGTCAAAATAACGAAACGTTACAGGGATTTGAAGCATTTCTGCACAACCAGTCTGCAGAGAACAGGCTGAAGAGCTTGGTTTAGGTGCTCAGATCAGCAGCACACAATCTCTTCATGCAGCATGTTGTTCATCTTTAATTTGCATGTTCAATAGTGGAATAAAAACAAGATCCAATGAAGTTCTGTAGGGTTTAAGCCCGCTGTGTTCTGACCAGAGGAGGGAGGAGGCTGTACGTTCAGCGGCCTGCAGCTAACGGAACATTATTGCATCATTTAGCTGATGAAATACACGCCATGCGGTATAATATTTAAAACTGCCTCCTCAATAGAAGATGCGGGAATTGAAACCCACCTGGGAGTCTTTTTGTAGTCGACGAAAGTGCCGCCAGGTAGACAAGTTAACGCCTGGAAGCGAAAGTTAGCCTAGCAACATAAAGTAGCTAGCTCTCCGCCGATCAGCTGCAAACGAAAATGGAGTCTGCTCGTCACTCCGTGTCCTGGCTGGTTGGATGGCGATAAACGAACAAATCCCGGTGTGAATCCCGAAAAGTACAAACGCACGACATTCCAGTAAAACGGGAGGAAAATGTTTCAAATGTGTCGTAAATTAGCTTTGTAAAGATCGCCGAAAGTTGATGAGAAACCTCCAGCACAACCAAACTACTCATGGTCACGCCCACGGATTTCCCTATTGGCTGAGGCCAACTTCAGTAACCCAAGGAAAGCGTTCCAAGCTCTCTGATTGGCCAGCTGGTTAGTGGGCGTTGCCACCCATGCTGGGGGGTGGGGGGAACGGTGAGAACGGTGAGAACCTCTTGTAGTACAGTGAGCTGTAGTGATGGGAATTCAGTATGTTTACTGAGATTCGAATTATTTGGCTTCATTTGTTAAAAATAACTGAATCGGTCGGCTCCTAAACGTCTCTTCACAAGACGCGCGTTAATTAACTAATTAATTTATTTCTTTTACGAAAGCAGGTGCTTTTATTATTATTTATTATTTTAAAAATGAACTCACTCCTGACACAAAATGAAAACCCGTCTGAATCAGCTTTGACTGTTCATTCAAAATGAGCCGGCAGATCCAGCTGCCTCAATCATGACTGACACATCACTCCTGTTCCAAATAATCACAAACAGGGAAACGGATCAGTCAGATCACATATTTAAAACCTACATTGACAATAAGCCAATAAATACTGAGTCATTTGGCTGATTTAACCTTCAGTAGAGTCACAGTTTAACTTTAAAAGCACTTGCTGTGATCTGGATGTTTGCCAGGAAGTCACTTTTCAATACTGTGAACAAGTTTGAACTGGAAAACCAAAGTAGCGGCTCTGCGAATCCTAAAGTATTTCAAGTATTTGAGTTTCCATGGCCAGAAAGCTGCAGGGAAGATCTATCAGTAATGTTTTTATGAACCGAATGATTGATGATTCCCTTTAATCAATCAGCAATTGTGAAGGAGGAGAAAGTTTGTGTTGGCAGCAGAGCAGTTTCTGTTCAGAATAGTTTAATTTTTTTTAAAGAGAAAGTGTCTCACGAAGCTAAGCAGTTTTCCCAGGATAAACAAGTTAATGAACTCACATCCTGGAATTTTATCTCTTTATAAACACGAACGGCTTTGACCTCACCAGATTTATTTCCATTCAATGCTGCATTAATTTTCCGCATCCAAGGTGCACAAAAGAGTGTCACAGGAACTCCTTCCTCCTGGCATCTGTTAAATGTTGACATACATGCAAATATTAAATACACCAAAACATTTTGAAAATGAATCCACCCTGTTGTACATTCATTTGGACTGGAGGACAGAATATCAAAAATTATACTCAAGTAAGAGAAGTGCTACTTCAACATATAGAGTAAAAAGTATTTGGTAAAACCTCTGCTGAAGTAGAGATTACCAATCCTTTACTATTTAAAAATTACATCTTCAGATGGACCAAAATATAAAGTTAAGTGGAAATTTTGGTATTTTAAGAACCAAAATTACAACAATTTATATAAGAAAGAAGAAAATAACAAAATTAGTGAAAATCAAATTTTCCAAATCAATTTCTTTCAACAAAAAATCTCATGAAACTTTAAGAAAAGCTGCAGGTTTGTTTCTGTGTCTGGTGGATTTTGGGTGGAAATGTTTGTTTTTCATTCAGCAGGTAGAAAATCCAGAAATTTTACTCAAGTACGAGTAAAAATACATCATAATAAAATCACTCAAGTAAAGATTGACAGCGCAGTAAAAATACTCCTAAACATTTCATGTCACTTTAACCTTTTTGATGGAATCATTTTCAAATGTTGCAACAGAAAATACTTTGTTCACCCAAAAGGGAAATTAAATGTTGCTGTAACTCATATTAATTCAAATTCTTCAGTTATTGTAGATAGATAAGGCTATAGGCAGGAAGGATCTTCTTTAGCAGTCTGTACTACAGCAAAATTGAAGAAGCCTCTGACTGAAGACATAAGTCCGAGAGAAAACCAATGGCAAGACTTAAAAATAAAAATTTTCTGTTCAATTTGACTTGAGTTTGAGGGAAAATGCTTATTATACCATAATGTTATTACTTTTTGATACTTATTCCAAATATAAGATGCAAAAAAAAACCCAGACACAAAATATATAAACTCTATATTTATTTCTACCTTGAAACAGAGATGAAAACAAAAAGATATACAAATAAAAATACCATTAATAGTAATTGTCTTATCTAATCTTAGTCATAATAACTTTCATGTAATGGATCTAAAGCTACCCAGCAACAGTGCATGGTGCAAAAACATCCCTGATTGATTAAAAAGATCCTACACCGATAAGCTTCAGTTACCTAAGCTTACATGTTACAGAAAAGAAGATTTTTGAGAAGACTGGTGGTGAGAAGCAAAACCAGAAAGGAAAAGGTGAAAGATGTTCGAAGCTGCGGTTTGTACAGCCATGAAAAAAACAATAAAAATGGACATAAAGTTCTGCAGGTCTCATAAAAACTTTTTTTCTTTTAATCTAACTTTCATTTGCACAAAAGAAACTTTACAGATCAGAATAAACAGCTTTCTGCACAACAAATCACTGAATTTCACTAATGCTGTGGCCAGATTGTTTCAAAATTAACCAAATTGGACCCATTTCCCCTGCAGTTCCTCTTCAGGTTTGGATTCCCTGCTTGTTATCTAAATTTCACTTCCTGAGTTGATCCTGGATGTGAATTGAACATGTGCACAAACTGAAGTCTGGTGACTTCTCAGGCACAACACAAGAGGTTGTAATATATCAAAACTATGCAGAATGTTGAGATTAACTAAAAAAAATGCACAAAAGGAGATATTTAAAGTCTATTTTGTCCATCCTCTGTCCTTATTGTCCTGCTGTTACAGAGAGCTGCAGGTTTATATTTGAACAGTGGGAGGACAGAAAGCGGTGAGGCTGGTGGAAGTGGGCTGTGAGATTACCCTGAAGCTCCACAGAGAGGAATATTTAACAGTTACAGCATCCTGCTTTTTCAGTTTTTATTTGTCTTTTAACCAGAAACACCCTGTGTAATCAAGTAAACGCAAAGCGTAAAAACAAACACTAAATATTAGGAATATCTTACGGGCTGCCATTTGAAAAGTTACACAGTGAAAAAATTCACAGCAATAATTTTCTTTATTTAGCTTGTCGGAGAAAAATGCAGGAGTTCAAGTCCGTCTTATTCCTTATAAATCTTATCCTGGATTGAATATTTAGTTTAAAACAACTATTTAGCTTGTGAATTAAATAATATAGAAAGCTAAATATTTAGTTCCCAACTAAATGTTTCAGTTTAAGCTAAATATTTTGGTTTAAAACAATTTTTTCAAAACTAAATATTTAATTTTTAAACTAAATGCTTACATTTCCAACTAAATATTTAATTTAGAACTTATATATTAGCTGATGAAATAAGTACATTTAAAAATGTATAAATTACAGGGTGAAAATATAACTAAAAAAAATTAACACCCACATTTTTTTTTTTGTATCAGGCTAAAGAAACCAAATTAGTGCTGTGTAACTTTATAAACGTTTCCCCATAATATCCAGGGCTCACAGTTGATTGGAATAATTTGATATTAAATGTTATTCTTTTTATGGCTCTTTTCCCACAGTTAGGACACAGGAAGCTGGGAACGCAGTCAGAAGCATTCAGTCATTCTCTATAATTTTTAAATGATCATTATTATTATTTTAAAACAAGCAGACAAGTTTTTAAAAGCTGAAAAATGAAGAAACGCTTGCTTCGCTTGTAACTTTAAGCTAGCCTCGCCTAGCAAGCTCCGGGTGGGACGTCTCCGGTCAAACTATGACGTCATTTTCTGCCACGTTAGTCTGCCTGTAGTTTTAGCGACGACAGAAAGTGGAAAAAAGCCGTTCAGTTTGTGTTAGTCGCACTTCCAAATATTTAGCCTTGAACGCTTTTTTGTTTGGCAGGACGCTTCTTATTTGCAGCGCACGTCATTTCCGGTAAGCTTCATCGCGCGCATTCCGTACTTTACGGGCTAACATTAGCAACTGGGTAAAATTTAAAGACCCTCGATACGAAGCAAAGCGTAAAGAAGAGGCAGCGTTTAACCAGGCTAACGTTAAGCTAGAATAAGCCTATACATTTATTTTAAATATATAATATTTCACTCACGCTGAAAAGTTTAAAGGACTCATGAACGCCTCACGTTCCCAGTTTGATGTGGAGTTGTGCTTGTGCGAGATGTTCTGATTAGCTTTGGATGTGATGATGAACACAAAAACCAAAATCTATCAAAATTATAGATGAACTAGGGCTGGGCGATCAATGGGTTTTATTTTAACGGTTTAATTTATGGAAAATCAGCATTTCTCCTTTAGCAGCCGTTTTGTTTAGTGCATGTTAAAGCAGTTTATTTGGACTTTGAATTCAGGTCAAACACATTTTGATGAACACCAACTAAAAATCCTGATAATTTTTGCTGATAAATTTAAGATGTTTTTTTCCTACTAATATTATGCCTACATCCATGTAATTAAACACCTCACACAAGGGTTGATTGAAATAAAAGCCACTTTTTGAAAATATTTTGTAATTTATAATTTTTTAGAAAGGTAAGTGAGAAAAGAAACTGATTAAAATTAATTTTTTTAAACATTATTTTTAAGCCATATCGCCCAGCTCTAGTCAAAACCTGTTCAGAATCCAGAGCAAAAAATAATCATAATTATCAGTTATTTTACATCTTAAAGATATTTTTTAGTTTAAAAGTCACAACAAATGAAAAGCAGCCACTGACAAATAAGTGATGAGCATGATGATGTACTTCAAATTAAAGGTTACTTTTATTCATCTTTAGCTTCAAGTAAACTAAAAACAAGGAGAGAAAAGAATAAAATAAAAACCATTCTGGTGTCAGTTATCTACAAAAACAAGCGTCTGTATCACATCCATGATCGTGATTTCATGTGATTGGTTCTGAAAATGGAAGAAGAAAAATAAATCTAGTGAATTCACCTTATACCCACCTGTGATCTCCACCCATTTGCCTCCCAGCTAATGTACAAAAGCTCTTGTTTAGCATTAAACAGTGCCAGACCTCAACATAAACAGCCCAAGCTTACTTCTTCATGGCCCCATCCGCTCTGCCCTGCAGCCAGGTGTGATTTATGTGATAAACAGGCAAAAAAACAACTCTTCTTTACATAAAAAACAGGAAAACAGGAACATGAAAGGGGGGAAAAGTACATGGTGAATACAGCAACTTTCTCTGGATCATTCGCTCACATATCCACACAAATACAACACAAAAAGCAAAATAAACGTTCAAAAAGTGTTTCATTCAGAGAGAAAAACCCGACTGAACCCTGGTTGTCTTTGTTGCTGTTCAGTGCTGACGAAGGGGACAAGTTTGGGAGGTAGAGAGGAAGGAAGAAATGATAAAAAAAAGGTGTTGGAACGATGAAGGGTGGTGAATTGTAGGAAGAGGAAGTCAGCGCGTGTTATTTCTTGGCCTTGCCGGCCTTGGCTGCGTTCCGTGGAGGAGTGACGGGTCTTCCCAGTCCCACACCTCCTCCTCCTCCGCTGCCGCCATAAGGATACAATTTCTTATCTGCTGGCTTCAAAATCTGCAAAGCAGAAGAAATAAAATCTTTAATTAAACCAGCAGAGACAGCATAGTGGGTAACATTTAAATGTTTTCTTAATCATTTTCCAAATCCACCTTTACAGAGTTCGTTTAAAAAAAAGAAACTTCAACACTCCCTTTTAAGTTGTTCATATTAAATTTGCTGGATAATAAAAAAACTCCTACAAAAAAATTTGATGCATCAGTTTCAAACTTCTTTCATTAGTGACCTTTTGCTGATGCAAACTTTGCCTTTTTGACATAAAATATGCAAAAGTTTACACAACATGGAGAGGAAAGCCATTTAATAAATTAGAAAGTTATTGAAAACACAGATTAATTCACAAAGATGGATGTTTTAAAGCCTTTATTTTTTTACTACGTATGATGATTTTCCACTTACAGCCAATAAAAACATGACATTTAAAATGACAATATTACTTTTACAGCTGCTACATTTCACACCGCAAACAAATCATTTGTGCAATCTGTTCCTTTCTCCGCCTGTGGGGGCGCTGCACCTTTGTTTTCCAAAGGAAACAACACAAAAACCTCTGAAGAAAACGCAGAGCACAACTTTCTTCAGCATGAAATGAAAACAAAAACTGGAGTAGAGTCAGATTTTAGCGGTTAAAATACCACAAGACATTTCTCCTTCTTGCGCTAGACTCACATTATTTTGGTTTGATTTACCCAGAATTTACCCAGAATGCTCTGCGCTGTAGTCCCCTTCCTGCGTGATTAAACTCTAATGTGGATTAAAAAAGCGAACTCTGGTCCACCTGCAGACCTCTGTCTCAGTTCAAGTGAACTTTGGGACAGTTTGAACTAGAGAACGCTCCAAAAGCAGAAAGAGAAACTGAAATCTGATGTTACTCCATTTTTGTTCACATTTTATAAAGAAGGAAGTTGAACTCAGAAGTTTTTGTGTCATTTCTTTAAGCAGTTCTTAGCATAGCGCCCCTACAGGTGAGGAGGGGAGCAGATTTCTCAAAGGGTTTGGTTTGGTTTGGTTTGACACAGAACATTGTGAAAACAAACTGCAGCAGCTGAAAAGGTAGCAAATGTCGCAACCTTGGTCCTCTATCAAACCGATTCTATCGGACGATCCGATGTGAAAACACTAAATATTCAGTGTTGTATTAATCAACGTTCGGCTTTCTAGAGGTCTGAATAGATCAAAAATGATGAAAGACCTTCAGAGAACAAGCACATGCAGAACACTTTAAGCTAAAGTGAATCTGTCTGCTTGGGAGCAAATATTAAAGAAATTTCTGCTTTACCTGGAAGGAGCACATGAGCGTCTCATCCACACTCATCATGGCACCAGCATTGTCAAACTCTCCACAGTAATTGGGAGCTGAGAAAAGAGTGACGAGTTGCCTCTTTGCGAAAAACTCATAACCGTCTTCAACCACCTTAGACGAGAGAGGAAAAAAAAAAGAAGCTAAAACGAGGCGAACAGAAAAAGAGTCAGAAGTTGCTTCAGGAAGACGGGAAGTTTTAGAAAATTACTGCTGATCATAAACTAGTAAGAACCTTTTAATTCTGTCAGCTTTAATGAGTAGAAAGATGCAGGAACACAAGAGGTTTCAGTGTCGCCACATCTGCAACCACAACTTAATTATGCCTTTCCATCAAATTCAAACATTACACACACGCTTTCACCGTCCATCACACAGAGCTCCTAATCAGAGCTCCTTTACATAAAACTTAATATTTCTGGATTTTAGAGAGTTTTTTAGACATTTCTACATCATTTGGGTTTGGATTTGTAACATATGAAAACCATAGACTGTAAAGAAGTTGCAGGAACAAATATTCAGCTCATTTTTGCCTGAAACCAGTAAAGGACAATTTGAACATTAACTCTGTTCTGATGCACATACAACATACAGTATTTTTGGTCTTGTTTCTAATGCAAATTTAAATAAAATAAACTTACAAGTAACTCTTCAGCAAGAAATAGGAGCTTGTTTTAAGTAAATAATCTCTTAACACTGATGGATAAACTTCTAGTTCCACAGATTATTTTACTTATAACAAGACGTTTCTCCCACGTTTGGAAAAGGTCAGCTGTAAAAAGTAAGAATCAACATTTTCTATGAAATACACAAACTAATTACAAACACTGGAAGCTAAACACCTTAAATGAGACTATGATGTTTCATTGAACAGGTTTGAAAAGTTTTTAGGGCTTTTTGTTACTTTAAGTCCAGTTACTTTGTTACTGCTGATGGCCACGCCCCCCAACTCAATGTTTACACTCGCATGTTTAAAATGGCTGCAAATAGATGGACAATTATACAACTGTACATCTTTGAAAAGCAGAAGTGGAGACTCCTGCACATCCAGCAATAATCCAACAAGTGGTGTCTGGATGGTAAGTCAACAACAAAAAACACTTGTGTTGTACAGCAGCCATTGTGCAGCAGCTGACCAAATGTGCTGGAGCTCAGCTTGGATTACTAGGGAACGACGCAGTAACTTAACGATTGAGAGATTTTTGAAACGCCTCATTTTCCAGACACCATAAAAACATGAACTTACTACCAAAAATTGGATGTTTTAGTTTTTTTTTAACTGAAGTGCTTTGCTGTTTTTGGAAACTTAAATGGAAGTACAAAAACATGCAGAATTTTAATTTTGCACAACAGGTCCTCCTTAAAGCCTAAAATGTAAATTCTTTTAATAATTTTGTTTAAAAAATTCTGTTTTTTTGTTGTTGCTACTGGTATAAAATATTTAAAGACTTCTTTTGGCCGGAAGGCCATAAGGAAAAGACATTTTGAACGCTGCACTTGTACCTTTTTATAGTTTTTAGAGAAACTGCAAACAGCTTTATAAAAACAGGAGATCAATCAAATGTTTCAGTATTGGATAGAAAATATTAAATATTATTTGATTTTTAATACATGGAAAATGCCCAAATTTCAATGTTTATGGAGTTTTACAGGAGCCTTGACACATGTAAATACATTCATAAAACTTTTGTAAACATAAGACACATATTGTGTCTCTTTACAAAGAGATCAAAGAGGAAATCACTAAAAACAGAAAACATTTAAAGATCTACCTGAAAATAAAAATCCTAAAATGTGAATTCTTTAATAATTTTGTCTGTTTAAAAATATCTTGAATCTCCAGCTTTCATAACGTTTTCTCTCCTTCTGGTATAAAATATTTAAAGATGACCATGAAGGCCACAGAAGAAGAAAAACAACAATAAAAAAAACTGCAATCAACTTTACAAAAACACAAAAGTGATCCAAATTTTGATTGTAATATGAGATAAATTAAATATATTCCATAAATCCTATGTCTGAACAGTAAAGCACATCGTGATGAAACGTTTAAAATCTACCTGATGTGCCCTGCATATTAGGTCCATGTCATGTTTGTGCAAAAATTTGGCCACCACATCCGCCCCGAACGTGAAGGAGACGCCGCGGTCGTTCTCGCCCCAGCCCAGCACGTCTTTGTCCGGGTCGGCCCACAGCAGGTCGCACAGCAAGCCCTGGTCCGGAACGTCTGTGGGCCGCATGACTCTGCGGATCTGCTCCATCGACTGCAGGTCCGGAGACAAACCTGGAGGAAAAATAGAAAACAGTTTCAGTCTTTTTCTTCTTTTCTTGTTTTAAAGAGTGACAGGAGAACCAGGCGTACCTCCATGACAGCAGAATATTTTCTCGTCTACAATAGCAGCCACAGGTAAACAGTTGAAGCAGTCTGTAAAGGTTTTCCACAGCTTGATGTTATACCGTCGCTTACCTGGAAGCAGAGAAAGCATGAACATGCAGCAGTTCCTTTACATCTCAACGCCACTGAAGTCACTAAGTGGTACTCACACTCATCATAAAAGCCGTAGATTCGGTTAATGGAGGCGCACTCGTGGTTTCCGCGCAGCAGGAAAAAGTTCTCGGGGTATTTGATCTTATAAGCTAGAAGCAGACAGATGGTCTCCAGCGACTGCTTCCCTCTGTCCACATAGTCACCCAGAAACAGGTAGTTGCTCTCTGGAGGGAAGCCTCCGTATTCAAAGAGTCGGAGCAGGTCGTAGTACTGACCATGGACATCGCCTGCAGGGGGCAGCAGAGGCACACAGACGTCAAACAGTCTCAGCTTGCAGCATTTACAGCTAATTCAACCTTATTTTAACCCTTTTCTCTTTTTATCACGAGTTGTTCTCCATTTAATTTCATTTTGCAGCACTGTAACCCACTGTAAGCACTGTAAGCTTTTATTCAAAGCTTCAGGAATGAATTAGGACAAAACAGGAGAGGAAAAAAATATCTGGTTTTAACTGTTAATTTAAGCTTTTAATCAAACTTTATTACCAATCTGTGCAGTTTGAAAATCAAAAACTTTCAAGGATTTTATGCAGAAATCACAACACTTTCCAAACCTTGAAAACCTTAAAATGAAATTCGAACATTTTCAAGAATTTTCCTATTTAATTACTGTATTAATACGAAGTGTTTTCAAACAGACAGACCTGCATCCTGTTTTTATAAACAGTTTTTTTTAAAATTTTTCTTCAAATCGAGCCAAAATAAAACTAAAACTGAATACCTTTCATTTAAAAAGAGAAAAAACAGCTGAATTTTTTAGATAAAATACTTTATTTGTTTAATTAAAATTGTTCATGCTTCGTTTATTGTTAAGTAGGTAAAAAAAAAACAAACAAAAAAAAAAACATTTTGATATTTTAAAATGAGTTTTTATTGCTGCTGTAAATCATCTAATCAGACAGATAAAACTAAAACTCACCACATATTTTTAAAGGAGCCTCTAATTCAAGCAGGATTGGCTGACTCAGGAAGATTTCCCTGGATTTGAGGCAAAGGCCACGGATCTCGTTCTCCGTCAGCTGGACGTTCTTCCCCGGCCGGGAGCCCTTCACTGCGACAAGAAGAGAACAATAAAAATAAGATCATTTATGGAGGAAACATCAGGACAAGCGTGTACTCTGAGCCTTAAAGGAGGCCAAACAAAGATTGACATTCAGCACTGAAATGTGATGCTTGGATTGTGCAGCAGACCACCAGACTGGACAGCTAACACCTCCCACCAGCCAAATGCTGTCAAATTCTGTTAGCAGTTCAGACTTGCAGCCGTTTCCACAGGTACTCGCTTCGTTTTTCCTCTTTACACATATTCTGGAAAAGAGAAGACTTTGGCAAAGAGAAAACTCTGCTATGTGGAAAACGTCGAGGTCGCTCTGTTAAAACCGAACTTCCTCTTGAGTCTGACGTTTCTGACATTATTAGAAGCTTTTCTGTGTGATTGCATAAAGCAGAGTTAGTTTGGTTGTAATAAACTTAAATCCCATTTATCTCCCAGTAAGCGCACATTCCGTCCTCGCCTCGTTCGCTCGCGTTATCTCAGGAATTCAGCAGGTTTATCAAGTGTCCGCTTATCATGCGTTTTCACACGTACCACACACACCGAAGAGGGAAAACACACCGCCATGATGGACACAGATTTTAACCACTTCTGATCTGAACACGTTTCAGCTGAAAACCAGGCGTGTAAAATGTTTGTGCCCTGAAGCTGCAGCGGTTTGGAATTGGTTCAGTTCGTATCAATGACTGAATCAATAATGGTGTGATCAATAAGTAGCTATGAACTGAAGGAGAACCCAACAAACCCAAACAGATTTTGAAAAAGTCCAGTTCGAGACTCTTTAGACTGGAAATTCATGCTAAACCAGTAAGTCTGTCATAATAAACAATAAGTCATATAACTACATGATGAATTAAAACAAACTTAATGATTTCCATTTGCATGATTTATCATTTTTTTCTCTAGTTATTTGATCGACACTAGCCAATTTTTAGACACAATTTTGTTAACAGAGACTTCCTAATTCATTTTATTTGTTGTTTCTGTTTTGTGAATGTTTAAAATGTTTTTTAGTTCCAGTGTTCAATGTTCGTTTTAATGTAAAAGTTTATTGATCTTTGAGAATCTGTTATTGTTGTTATTACAATTATATTAACTGAAAATGGTCTCAAAACAACAATCTGATCATTTATTGCAATAACTTCAGGGACAATTTATCATCGTCCAACAAAATTTATTTTTCCCAATTAAAAAGCGATAAAAGCTTTTTTTTCTCCTGGGAAAAATTAAATAAACTGACAAACAAGTTGATAAGAATAAAACAGCTTGAAATGTTTTCTAGGGAGGTAAAAATAATAATAAAGTTCAAGATTATTAAAATGTCTTTTAGATATTATAAGAGAGGCATTAGTAGCCAATCATTGTTAAATGTTTTAGGCTGAAAGTTTCTTACTTTTGTGAGTTGCAAAGGTAAAACATTTTTTTTAAATACTCTAAGCAGCAATAAAGTCCAAAATACAGTGACAGTTACAGACTTGGAACCGTTTGCTGGAAATCTGTTTGATTCCTGTTTATTTCTGCAATGAAGCATCTGATATTCTGTTTCATGGTCAATTAAAAAACATAATAAAGGTAAAAGTTTACAAAAAACAGACAATTTATGGCACACAGAATATATTTAACCTAAGGCAGATTCCACATAAACCTCAGAAATGCAATGTTGTTTAGTCACGATAAATTTATCCTGAAGTTATTGCGATAAACGATAATATTGCTGCTTTAAGACTATTTTTCAAATAGTACAATGGTAATAAAGGCATAATAATGTAAGAAAACCGTCTCAAAGATCAATAAACTTTAAATTTTAATCAACATTTAACACTGAAGCTGGAAGACATTTCAAACATCCAAAATAAATAAAAAAAAATACAACAAATAAAATTAATTAAGTTGCTAAACAAAACTGTCCTTCAACAAAACGGCTAGTTCAGACCAGAATGAAGACTTTTATCATTCAGCTTCAGTAGAAATGAAAATAATAAATCATTTTTCATTAAAATAGACTCAATTGACTTTATGCAACAGGCCTAATTGTTGTAGTTTTAATACAATTAAAATATCTCTTCTTAGTGGCAACATGTAAGACTATTTTATATTTTCTACATCTTGTTGAAACATCTAAACAGAAACTCAACACTTGTATCAGTAGATAGGCCAAAAAAAGGAAATAAATCAGGTTAAAATCAGTAAATGCATCACTAAAAATATGGGAAATATTAAAGTTAAGTGTTAAACGTGAAGCTGTATTTATAACAGAGCAGGAATCAGCAAGTGGAGGCAGAAGGACGGCAAAGTGACGGAAAAGGCAGGGAAAAGTGGATATAAATACCAGCCTGCTGCTTGTTGCTTTAAAGCAGGATTACCGCAGGCTAAGCCCTGACAGAGCTTACTCCAAAGTTAGCCTCAGAGTCAGTGGGCGACAGCGAGGGGTTCACAAAGAGCTTTAACACACTCTGAAAACAAAACGCTGCTGCAGTGCAACAGGAAAGCCGGGGTCGGTAGCCGGGCCACAAACCGCCGCGGCGCTCCATCGGTTTGCTTCACTTCAGATCTGAGCAGCTAATCCGATTGTTTCTGCTAATTATCCAAACACGTTTAATTGGTTTGCTCCAGCACACAGGAAGCTGATGGAAATAAAACATCTATCAATGCTACAATTCAGCAGCAGCTGCAGCAGGCGCGTCGTTCCTTCATTATCTGGTGGTTCGGATCGATATCGCCGAGGAGTTTGACCCAACAATAAAAGCAGAAGCACCGATGGGGGTAAAAAAAAAAAAATAACCCAGTGTTACATAACAGGATATAAATACTGCCACTATGAGGCCTGTTTGTTTTCTCCTGTGCTTGGCAGACAACCTTATCACGGTCCAAGTACAACAATCCATGGACAAACACTCCAGCATATCCTGCAGTCAAAGTCAAACTCCCAGCAGGCGATTCAGAACCGAATGATCCCGGCCAACACAGAACCGCGTTTCATTACAGAGTCTGGGAGAACGCAGAACGCTACCATCTGACGCCAAAACAAAATAAGTTGACAGAATGACATGTTGAGGAGAATCAAAGTATGAGCTTTTAGATGATATTGGTGTGAAAAGCTGAAGCTATAATCAGACATGTCAGGGTAGCAAATGTTACTGGGTGATAAATTGTTTTAGAAGTTATTAAAATAAACAAAGTTGTTGTTTTGAGACCATTTCCAAGTAATACAGTGGTAATAATGGCATAATAATGCAAGAATATACTCCCAAAGATGAATGAACTTTGAACACTAACAAAATTTTAACTCTGGGACTGGACAACATTTTAAATATCCAAAACAAATAAATAAAACAAAAGAAACAACAAATAAAATCAATCATAAAACTGTCCTTTAAAAAAAGGATTAGCTTTTACCAAACTGAAGATTTTTATCATCCAGTTTCTGGTAGGAAGAGAAAATCAATAAATCATGTAAGTGTAAATTATTGAGCTTGTTTTAATTTATCATGCAATTAATTGATTTACTGCAACAAGCCTAACCTGCTCATGGTTTAACAATAAATAACTGATAAAATAACATGTGGAAGAGTACAAAAACATTAAAAAAATTAGTTTTTAATATATTAACGTGAAAAATTGAATTTCTAAGTGTTCTCTAAAAGCAAGGTTTCACCAACTCAAATTCAAGGCCTTTTGAAGACTATAGTGAACAAAATAAAAGGCCTACATGATGATAAAAATGTATTAAATGAAACCGAACAATGATAAATTTGCACTTATGTTGGTGAAAAGCTGGTTAGGTTATATTAGCATCTAGTTAGCGGTAGCCTCAACCGCCTTGGTGTGTCTGAGCAACTCAAACTTTTCTTTGAGAATAAAAAACAGAATATCCACTCTTAAATAATCCAACAGACACAACATTTAAGACCTACAATTAACAAATTTAAGGCTGATTCACTTTTTAAAAAAAATTAATTCAAGACATTTTAAGGCCTTGACTTAAGATTTTTTTTTCAATGGTGAGTGGAAACTAACCATGAAATCTAGATGTGAAAATGCATCTCTAAGTGATTAAATGAACATTTTCAATTAACTAAAAGAAGATAAAAAACTTAAAAGCCTGAATCTAAAGTCGGAATAAAACCGTTTCATATTCTACTGTCCTCTAATGGTCTACAAACATAAAAATAACTTAAATTTATGCTTCCAAACGTATATTTTATGAGTTAGCAGAATATATAAACTTGCAGCATCTCTCCATAGCCTGAAATTAGCTGCCTGCTTTTTCCCAAGTATTTAAATCTTAAATTTTTTAAATTTAAAGTTTGATAAAGCGGTACATTTATCAAAAGAAACACATTTACCCCCCCAAAAATTTACATTCATGAAACAAAAATTAAACTTAAATATTTGTGTTTTAAATGCAGAGAAGGCCATCACACTGACTGTTGAGACAGGAGAAATTTCCCGTTAAGTTCTAACATAAATTATACATTACTTTTAAACTCTAGTATTTTCCTCTGCTGATGTTTCCAGATTTAAGGTTTGTCACTGCCTAAAGCTCAGGAATGCTAAAAAAATCTGCACAAAGTTAAACCAGTTTAGGGCCAAATAAAATATTTCTGAATGATATTTGTGTTACATAAATAAAAGGAGCTTGACTCACCAAAACAACCACTTTCCTGTGGAGGAGCAAAACAAAACTATTTTTATACCAACAACTTTTTCTGAAAAACCTCTAAAAAAATTATAAAAAAGGCAACAAGTGTGAATATTTTCTTTACCCAACTTAAATTATTTCTATGGCTGCTGCTAGTTATTTGTTATCATAAAATACATTTTTGAATATGCGATTATTTCTTCAAAAAAATGATTTAGATTTTTCAAAATAAAAGCTATTTTAATTGCATTTAAAAAAAAAGAAATCTATAAAGTGCATGATAAAAAAACTAAATAAAATGGAGTTCTTATTATTACACATTTACAAATAAATCATATGTATTCAGTGAGAAATATTACTGGACTTAACTAGAAATACATAAAAAATTAGTCTTGTGTCCAAGTGCAAAATGAAACATTGAATTTCTAGTGTTATTTTACTCAAATTGGACTCAGACATTCAAATTATTTACAATAAGTATGATTAAAATCGGATGTAGGGAAATTTATTTTAGCTTTAGTGTAAAGTTTGCATGTTAAAACCTGCAGGCGGCTGCAGCTTCAAACGTCGAACAAAAGAGAAACAAAAATCAGCGATCAATGGATAAAATTAATGAATTAGAGAAAGGAACAGGCTTTTTAGCAGTTCTTTTCTTTAAGGTGTCGTTTGTTAAAAAATAAAATCATACCATATCATTCTCCCAATCTTTGTTTGACTTAAAGTAAATATTTTTGGAGACTTTGGCCTTTGGAGAGGCCGTGCTCATTGGGGAGGAATCAGACCTTCTGCTGTTTGTTCTGGACGTACAAACAGCCAAGAACTGTGAAACATTTCACACACAGGTGGAGCACTAGTGGGAAGAAAACTGTTAACTTCTGTAAAGAATTTTAAAGTAATTTTGTAATAAAATAAGTTTTAGTATCTTACAAAAACTGTAAATTAAGTTTTAGATAATTCAAGAGTAGGTATTTAGTTTTATTACAGAAATCCGTCTTTTCCTCCCCCAGTTTAGTCAATAAAGCTAAAGACGACGTTCCAGAGAAAAGGAAGACCACAAAACGTTACTGCTGCAAGAGTTGGCCGTAATAAAGCATATTAATAGAAAATTGAGTGGAAGGAGAAAAAACAGTGGCAGCCATGTGTAGAGATATAACAGGGATGCAATGATTGCAGTTTCCTGGTCGATCCCTGATCTTTAAAGAGTCTGACCTGCCGGTTCAAATTTTGGCCAATGCCAATTTTTTTTATCTGAAATGTTGCTAAATGTAGCAAGAAAGCTGCAGAGTTGGCAACAAAGGGGCAACGACAGCTAACTGCAGACGTTCAGACATGCCCTGGTCTGTCAGTCAAACCAGAACAGAACCCAAAACTGAGGGATTTGATGCAATAAATTGGTGCATCCCTATTTCAGAGCCATAAGAAAACAACAATAACATTTCCACTTAGAAGTCACGACCCGACAGTCTGGCTGAGATTCTCCTTCAGATTCTGGAGGAGCCAACAAGACCAACCAGCTATTAGCTCAACCTGAGCGACAGCTAACAGTCCTTATTATGAAATCATTCTTTAATAAGACTGAATTTAATATTTATTGGCTTTGTATAATCCTGTTGTAATAAAAATTAATCAATTAACCGCACAATCAATTGTAATGAGCTCAATAATTGCAATTCTGTTGGCTAATGTTTTTTTAAGGGCATTTTAGTTTTATAATCCATTTTATTTATGATTTTGGTTGTGTTTGGTTTATCTTTTCTATATTCAAACTGTCTTCCAGTTAGACATTCTTTACAAAATAAAACTTAATTTATCTTTGAGATGTTGAACTTGCAGCATAATGCTATAATCAATATATTATTAAAAAATGGTCTCAATTAGGCCTGTTACCGTAACAAATTTATAAAAATTATAAAACATGCAAATAGAAATAATTGAGCTTGTTTTAATTTTTCATGTGATTAATTGATTTAGTGCTCAAGATAACAATATTATCATTTATCATGATAATTTATGGGACAATTTATCATCCAGCAAAGTTTTTTATCGTGTGTGCACAAAAATAAAAATAAAAAAACTGAATTACTTTGCAGGAGCAATTTAATTGAACTAGTTTCCCTGAGCAATGCAACATAACAATTTCCAAGTTACTTATAGAAAACTTAAATCTCTTCACCCAAATAACTAATGTGTTTGTTTAACTTCCCGCTAAACAAACACATTAGGAGTTGATTCTGAAAAGGACAAAGTGCTGAAAGAGTTAGTCAGCTGTTTCCTTTCAAACTCTCCTTCAGAGCAGACGTACATCATGTTTATGCTCTGCTGGCTCCCAGTTATGTGGCATAAACAAACACCAGAAAACACCTACAGTCGCTGTGAGCTGACGGTGATTCTGCTGGTTTCTCAGTGATAACAGTGAGTTCTTTTCTTGTGTATCTGCTCACGTATGAACAAACCGCAGCTTTTTGTATCACATCTTGCATATGAAACAATAAAATCACTTAAGCCGATACGTCTGGTGAAGTATTAAGCTTTGGGAAAAGTCTTAAAATTGCAGTAATTAGCAGCCGATTTATGGTCTACAAGCACTAGGGAGGTGTTTTACTGCACTAGTTTGACTGTAAACTTATCCTCTAAACGTAAAACCTGAGTGAAAAGATTTAACAATGTGGGGAAAAAAATAAACTGTTTATTTCTAAACGCATAAAACTGCTGTGTGGTGCAGGTTTTTGCAATACATGGACATTAGTGATCATGCTTTCTAAAGCCGTGACATCTGTTTGCAGAATATTTTTACCACTTCCTGAATTGGGGGAAGTTTAAGTTTGAACTCTTGTGCTAGATAAGTATGTTTTGTTTCTACAAATATAAACACCAACTCCAGCAGTAAAACATCACAGACGCACCAACCAGCTAAAGATCACAATCTGAAAGGTCAAATAATGAGTCCTCTTCCAATTCAAAAATCTTAAACTAAGAGTGTGGACTTCTGATTCACTCGTTTAGGCTAAATATGAGAAAAAACAGCACAAATGTAAGTGATATATAGGCCTGTCATGATTACCACTTTTTCTGGACGATAAGATTTTCCAAGTAAATTTTGCAATGATAATATTGTTCTCTTAAGATTGTTTTCAAGTAGTGTGTTGCAATTTCACCCTATTAATAAAAACTAACTTTGGTTTTGAAAAGAACACTTATCACTGGAACATATTTTAAATATCCAAAATACAACACACAAAAACAATACACAAACAACTAAAACCATACGTAAAATTGGTTATAATGTCTCTTCAAAGAATATTATTTTTGATATTCCATGCGATTAATTGTGACAAGCATCTTTAGAAGCCCATATCTGTTGCTTGTGAACCTTGAATTAAACTTTTTTCTTTCACTCAACTTCCTATTTGTGCATTTTAAGAAATGTTCTTTATTCCTTTTTATCTAAACTTAGGGTTTCAATAGGTTTCAAGGATTAAAATTAAAAAATTAAATTGCTCTCTTTGTGAATGTGTAAAGTTATTTACACCAGGAGCAGCAAGTTAAAGAGGATGTGAGAAAACGGTGTAAATGTTAGGAGTTAATACAATAATTTTTATTAGTCTTGTTTATAGTATTTACACAAATTAAATAAATTCAGTTATTATTTATGCTTCCAGTTAGGATTTTGCTTTCTACAATACTTAATAGACTATAGATGAAACTATTTAGCAGAATAGATTCATAAAAATAGAAGAGAAAAAACGTGACGTACGTCACTGTAACGTCACGCATTTCTTTTAATTTGCCCACAGAAATGCATCTACAACAAAAACAGGGCTAGAATCGGCTGTGATAAAAAGGGAACTGTCTGTACAAACAGAAATAAATCTATGAAACGCAGAGTTGATTCGGTTCCAACATTTGATCTGGCAAAATCCAACAACCCCTGGCAATAAGAGCAGCGCCGGTCTAATGTAGGCGACTTCACCGCACACAGCGCCGATCTCCCGGGGAAAAGGTCTAAAAACAATTCACCATCATAGAAACAAAATAAAGCTTCACACTGGTTTGGATTCCCCTTACCTTCCAAAAGACGTTGAATTATAGAGTCGATGTTTAATTTGTCCGGCTCCGCCATTTTCTGAATTTTCTGACGTTATCGGGAAGTGAGACCTCGGTTTTATGCGTCGCACCTCTTTAAAATTCAAAACAGAGAACAAGAGAAGATGGACCAAGAGTTATTAATTTGCTTTACAGATGTAGTCGGTCACATTCAGAAGCAAACGACACCGACAAAACCGAGCAACAGGAGCACAATCAATGAGCTAATCCGAGCTAAAGCTGCTACCCAAGTAGCATAAGCTACACTTTTTTTAGTAGCATCGGCACAACTGTACCGCGACTGCTAAGCGCTGTAATAACGAGATAACAAAATGTTCCCGAACCTTTTCTCCAGAACGGTGTCTGCCCTCCCGGTACGGAAAACGACGAGTTATTTATTAACCAGGTTAAATCTTGGCCCCGTTTTCTCCTGCTTTGTCCAGGTCGCCCGACTCTTCGCCCCCAGGAACTTTAAAACAGGGCCGTTTCAGCCGAGCGTCTACGGCGACATACGAGGCTGAATCAAACCCGACTCTTCCCAGCCTTCTCAGACGCTGATTGGTCACTCGGACCAATTCCTTTGCACCTGATTGGCTATTTGCTATGTCTGTCTTAAAAATAAACTCCACCCACAGCAGTTTATAACGGCTGCTAAGGCGAGCTCATGAACACCTTCAAACGTCGCCATCTAGTGGTAAAATTGATAGTTGCAGAATTTCATAATTTATTAAATACACAGGTGATTGTTTCTTAGCTACTCGTGGCTTTATTTACCCAACAATTTAATTTTATTTTTAAATTGGCTGAAACTTCATAATATGAGTTTTTAAAACTTGCTTTAAATATGAATAACAGCTGGACTGGCCACATTTTTTCACCGAATTTTGTCAGAATAAACAACATCTAGTCATTAATACATGCTAATAAAAATGGACAGAAATTGAGCTGATGTAATATTCTTTTGTTAAATGTAATATTTTCACCAGGTATAAATAAGAAAATATCATAATAAGCAGAAAAAAACTTGAGCACTTTGTCATCTGTGTAATTTATCCATATAATGTAGCCAACTTGCAAGATTATAATTTATTGATTGGTAATTCACTTTGAATTCATCATTCTCAAAGTGCTCAATAAAATTCAGAAAGAAACCAAATACAATTTGCATTTGACAATGCTTAACAAGTGAAAACGGAAAAAAATCTCAGTTTAACGTTTTAATTATCCTCTGAAAAAATATTTTCTCTAAAATACTAACACCTGTGTAAAGTAAAATAATATTCAAGACCATAATTTATAAATTTAAAATATAAATGAAAACAAAACATAATCATGCACACCCCATCTATTGGTATAACCTCTCACTAATAAGTTAAAGCTTCACAATCTGTCATGACAGATAATCTGCTCTCATTTGTAAAAAACAAAACAAAAACACATTTTGGCATTTCTGCTAATTTATATAGCAGCTCTTTGCTGCTCTAACATTTCACAAGATTGATGGATCCAGATAGAGGAATATTAGGACATTCTTTTTGCCTAATCTCAGCAGATCAGACGTCTCCAACTCCTCGAGGGCAACTGTCCTGAAACTTTTGTTCCAGCACGTCTGAACCAGATTACCAGGCCTGTGCAACTCAGTCTCTCAAGCTTGTGGTCATATTATGGCTTGGATTGACTCTCATGATAATATTTTATGCAGTTCACTTGTGGTGTAACGACAGGAAAGCTACGGTGAAAAAAGCTTTTCAGGATGCGTTCAGTCTTCCTTAGGCTTTCAAGATGGATATCTGCAAGTTTGTCCAGTTTTTTCATGCTTTACTGAGCAACTTTACTTTTAAATTTATGTGCTTTATAAGCCAGGAAATGTAAAAATGAACACTTTAAATGTTAAAACACAAAGTGACACAAGGTTTACGTTAAGCCACGGGCGTCAAAAGTTTGGTCTGGGGACCATTTGTGCAGTTAAAAATTGAGAACACTTAGTTTTCAGGCTCTAATTTATATTTATACACATAAAATAATCAACAGGGAAATTTTTACTGCGTTTAAAACATCTTCTAAAAGGATTAATTCAATTTTATATAAAATATCCAGTGCTTTTTATTCCAGAGCAGATTTTGGGAAAACATGAAGACAGAGAGCTCCATATTCGTCTTGCTGAGAATACAAACATAAAAAAATCCACACAGATTGTGGAAATCAGTCAACATTTAGGATGTCGTTTGCAGTTTTAATGCTTTAAATGTTCAATGATTTCCAGCTTCCTTTTATGTAGGACAATAAACATCATTCAAATCCAGCCAAGAATGGATAAAAAATAAAGTTTTCTATAAAACTCAGGTTGAGTTAAGATGATTAAACAGACAAATTATGTTGGAAAAACTCTTTAATTTGAAGAACAAAGGATGGAAATTAAATCTTATTGTTGACAAAGACTTTCTGAATTATCTCTAATGATGGATGGAAGTTGGCCAGATTGGTCTAATGTATCTCTTTCTCAATAAATTAAATAAAGTCTGAAATCATCAGAGAATCAGAATTATTACAGTTGAACATCAGAACATTAATGGATTGAGGTTCATACTATCCATATCTGTCCTCTGTTCTGTTTTCTCTATATTATTTTCAATAATTAATTTTGATGTTATGCAAACCAAAACTACCAACACGTCTATTTTTAAAGCCGACATTCCTTCTTGTTTCTTCATTCATCTTTCTCGTGATCCATGAAACCAACTGGATGAGTCAAGACCTCACGGTCTCTGCTCCTCATCTTCGTCATTGATTTCGACACAAACAGGTGTGGAGGGAGCTGGTATAGCTATGGAAACCTGCGTGGGATTTGTTTGTGCCGACTGGATGTACTGATGGGAAAAACTGGCAATCTTCCAGATAGTGGTTGGTTTGTTCAACTTGTGATGGATACAAACGGAGAAACTCTGCAGCATCACTGTTGTAACAGAATAAAAACATGAATGAGATTTTATTCCTTTTTTTTTTTTCAGAAAATTTGTGACCTCTGTTTCCAAAAAGAGGGGAACCTGTACAGGTCAGAAGTGGTTTCAGCTCCATATTTCCTCCGTGTTTCTCTGGCTGGACTGGGGCTCCGCCTACTCCTGACATTCCTCTATAAGTAACGTTTGTTTCCTCACTCTGCAGCTTCCAGACGGCCGCGCATCAGAAAACATCTTCAACAAAAACCTCTAAACCTCTACAGGTGTTCAAAGAAGACAAATAGGTAAGTCTTTACATGCAGTATAAACAACGTCATTAAGAAAACAATAAAGAAATAAATGTTTTTAAAGGTATTTATTTCAAAGAATATTTGATAGGTTGTTGTTTTTCCTCTTTTGCTCTAGGATTTAATCAACCAGTTTGGGCAAAAATAGCTTTAAATGTTCAAAAACGAAATAAATTAATTGAAATTAATTACATTTTGTGTGCCAGTCTACAGATGATTATTTATTTCTGATTTAAAGATTCTCAATTTAATCAAAATAATTTTTAATGTTTGTAGTAACTAACAAAAAGAATAATTCAAGATATTTCAACATTTAAATCAAATGTGTGTAAATCTGCACACGCTAATATTAAAAGTCTATTTTCAGTTATCCCGATGTGACCAAAATGGTTATAAATTATTTTTGAATTTTATCTCGCTGGCTGGATGTTGTGAAGCAGCGGCTGAGCCTTTAATTGGTGGAGATCTCAGGCCTGTCTGGGCATAACTTTAATTTGAAAATGTTGCCTTAAACCACGGATTAGGTGGTGACATGCACCAGGTAATAAGTGTTTTGTCTGAGGGAGTATCCAGCTGAAGCTTTGACAAACACATAGATTAACTGGAACAATGAGTGAAACAAAAGAAATTAATTCTGAACATTGTTTTAATTTTAAATAGCTTTAGAAAACCTTATCTTAATGCCTAAGAAATTCTAAATTTGTAATGAAAAAAATCCAGATTTTTAGCATTTATTTTACCTCTATACGATGTGTAGTTTTTTCCAGGATGGGATCGTCAGCTGTTCAGATGGTGTGTGTGGCCTTCGGGATCATCGGGGTCACTGGGGTCATCGTCTGTTGCGCCCTTCCTCTCTGGAAAGTGTCAGCCTTCATAGGAAACAACATTGTGACAGCGCAGGTAAGCATTTATGATTCAGAGCAACAAAATATATTTTATGACTTAAATGATCAGAAAAGTTATGTTTTTACAGGTTTTATTGCTCGACAATTACACAATCATATTTTATGTTTTGAGCAGGAAATAATTTTAATATTATAATTGTAGGTTTCACTAATTAAGGTCAGTTAGGATGTTTATATTTACTAAATACTACACCAATTAAAGAAAATAGTTTTTTAATTGCCTTTTAATCTTCACTTCTTGGCTTAAACATAAATAAATTAAATAGGACCAATAATGGAAAATGTATTATTTTTCATGATACATTTTTGTATTAACATTTTGGTCTCAACAACTTCTGAAAACAGGCAAAAGAGCTTAAAAAAACATCCAGTTGTGTTTGGGCAACAAATTCATGTTTTTTGGTGTCTAGAAAATGTGTTGTTCCACAGCAGCAGCCACTACCTGTTGCCTAGCAACCCCAGCAGAGCTCCAGGGCATTTGTGCAGCACATACAGTGGTCCAATATGGCTGCATACTTTGGGTCAGTGTCCAAGTGGAAGATCCACTGCAGCCCAAACTTTAACTTCCTGTCTAGGATTGCTGCATCAGCATTTCCACTTAGTTATTTCCTCATGACTATATAGGCCCTCGAGCTGTTTCCTCCAAATGAAGCAACAAAGTTTAATCCAAATCTTGTGACTTCATCAGAAACCTACAAAGTCCTGACATCATCATTTGGCTTTTCCAAGATTCCTTAAAATTTTGACAGCATTTGCTGGAATACAGGAAATAAGAAAATGTGCTTTATGCAGTGCATGTAAATCTCTGTTTCTGCATCTTTCGGTGTAGGAGAGTCAAGAAGGTCTATGGATGGAGTGTGTGAAGCAGAGCACAGGGCAGCAGCAGTGCAAAGTGTACGACTCCTTGCTGGTGCTGTCCTCTGACCTGCAGGCCGCCCGCGCCATGACCATCATCAGCTGCATGCTCGGTATTCTCAGCCTCCTAGTCCTTTTCTGCGGTGCCGACTTCACCACATGTGTTCAGAATGAAGATGCCAAGCCCAAAATCAGCCTGGTGGCCGCAGTGGGCCTGATGCTGGCCGGCCTGCTGGTTATCATCCCTGTGAGCTGGTCGGCACACAACACCGTGAGAGATTTCCACAACCAACTGGTGCATGAGTCCCTGAAGAGAGAGCTGGGAGCGTGCATCTATATCGGCTGGGCAGCCGGTGTACTGATGCTCCTGGCTGGAGGTCTGCTCTGCTGCTTCAGCCGACCCAAATCCAGCAGCTCTGGAGGAACCGCCAAGTACTACAGCAATACCGCTTCAGCACCAAACAAGAACTACGTGTAGAGGCCATGTGGTACCACAGAATGTAAATACCCTATGCTAAGAATATCTGAATCTCATCATTATTTCCATAATTTTATCAGTTGCTGCTGGAAGGCATGTGCTCTGTAATGTTTTATTTCCAAGTTTCTGAGCTGTTTTCTTTCAACCATGCAAAATGGTTGAATTCCCATGAATTTTCTGAAAAATTGTGACATAATAATGAAGAAGACATATGAAAAAGTCTCTCTAAGCAGCCAAATATTACATGGCTTGTTACTGGCAAGTTACAAGATAATAAAACCAAATGGCAATTTTGTTTGCTTATTTAGTCCATTTTATGTTCATGATTTCTTTGCTCAAGATTTGCCTCAAGAAACATTTTCATTTTTGTATTTCTCAAGCTTCTGCATGACTTTCTATTCATAAAACTTGTTTTGTATCTCATTTTGTATACTGATCACTAGATATTACTAATGAGCTGATTTGTCAGATGCAGAGATGTTTGGGGAAATGAATAAAAACACAGAAGACAGATTCAATTTCAAAGAAATTCGCATTTTTTTAAATACAGAATTTGGAAAATAAAAAGCTATAGAGCTAAGTTATAATCTGTAACAAAAATGCAGCAATATGGTTTTTTTCTGCCTTGCTGTTTGCACAATTTTGTAACACGTTTTTTCAAATGTAAAATGATGCACAAGTGTGAGTTGATCTGTCCTAAAATCATATTTAGAGGGTTTTCTTCATGCATCAGCAGCCGCAAACGCATATCAGTATTTGTCAAGTGAACCCAACAACCAACAGCCTTGGTGAGGCGAAGCTTCAAACAGGAAACTCTGAGACGGAAGAAGAGGCAGGTTTCAACAGAGACGTAGAGAAATAAAACTGAACATATTTTGGTCAAATCCCACACTGATGACCGCTTCACTGACAACTGTCCCCTGTGGATGATGATAAATGCCACTTGTAACACTCGAGCTACATCACAGATCTCAACCAAGGATTTAGTTTACCAAAACATAATATAAGAACATAAATAATGTGGATTAGAAGGTTTGGCTAAATACAGAAGCGATAAGGACCTCGCTGCAGCAAACAGAAAGGGGCGGGACGGACCTCAGTCAGTTTCATACCTTATTTGGAAATTGGACCATTGCACTCCGGAAGTGAAACTTAACCATATTTCCTATATTATCTGCAATCTCAAGTTGTTCTTTTCCTTTGATATCTGTGATATATCTTCACCTTTAGGAAGAAGTTGAACTCTCAGCATGTATTTGAACTTCTCGCTTTTATTTACTTCAGCACATCTCACAGATTTTAACAAATCCTGTAGCTTTCGGTGTGCTTCTAAATCTGCTCCTCAGTCGCCTCTTTCCGGGCCTGCTACTGCCTCTAGTGGCATGGGATGGTAACACAACTAATATAATTAGATTACCAAATCAGTTTAGCACAAAGTCTTTATTATTAAGAACTCATTCATTGACAGTGTAGTAGTTATCTGGGTTGTTATCTTCTGTGAACCTAATTAGTTTGTTATTGACCTTTGCTCAAGTAAATTTCTAGCGTTTACATTGCAAATGGTATTTCTATCAAAGTGTATCATGTTGTTTACATGTTTCCTTATTTCTTTTTTTTCCTCCTATAATTGATGGATATATAGAGATATTATTTATAATGTATAAAAGTTCTGTTTTATACATTATAAAACAATACTTTTATAATGTAAAAAAAATTATTCGAGTGTTCTAAATTTAGTAATGTAATTATATTAGTTGTGCTACCACCCCCGCGGCACTAGAGAAAGTACACAGAAAGCTACAGAATTTGTTAAAAACTGTGAGCTGCGCTAAAGTAAATAAAAGAGACAAGTTCAAATACATGCTGAGAGTGAAGATAACTATATATCACAGATTTCAAAAGAAAATAAAAACGTAATAATATAAAAACTAGTGCCCCCTTCACTTCCGGAGTGCAAAGGTCCCATTTCCTAAAAAGGTATGAGACTGACAGTGTGTACTTGAGGTGTGCGGCTTGTGCTCCAAGAGGGAGGTGGTGGGCGGGACATTGTGTCATTTGGCAGCAGCTCATTGGCTAAGAGCGATGCTAGTGTTTTTTATGTGAAAAGTTAACCTTTTGACTCCTGACAATAATTCACCATAAAATGATGAGAACGACACATTTTCTTTCTCCATTCAAATTAGTAAGAGGACAGCATTTGTAGGAGGCTCCCATCAAAGCCCACATAATAGTATCAGTCTGTGGAAAAGTCTGAAGCTGTTGAAACCATTTAATGCAGTAAAAGTAAAAAGAAAAGTAAATGTAGACTTTTTTTTTTTACAGTAATATAAAAAGTACCACTTTGGGTCACCCAGAGTAAGAGCATTGGTTTCTGCTTTTAATTCTTGTACTACAACTAGAATTGTTGAATTTTGGGTGTAAGAAGACCTTAGAAACCAGCGTCATGTCCCGGTCGGCTCCTAGTGTCTGGTTGAATCGGCCCCGTGGGCTCCTAGATTCTCGGTTGCCTTGGCCCTGCGGGTTCATAAGTTCTAGGTTGACTTGGCCCTGCTGGCTCCTAGTGTCTGGTTGTAACAGCCCCACGGGCTCCTAGCTTCTCGGTTGCATTGGCACCACCGGCTCCTAGCTTCTCGGTCGCCAAGGCCCCGTGGGCTCCTAGCTTCTCGGTTTCCTTGGCCTGCCGGCTCCTAGTGTCTGGTTGAATCGGCCATGCGGGCTCCTAGTGTCTGGTTGAATCGGCCATGCTGGCTCCTAGCGTCTGGTTGTAACGGCCACAAGGGCCCCTAGCTTCTCGGTTGCATTGGCACCGCCGGCTCCTAGCTTCTCGGTCGCCAAGACCCTGTGGGCTCCTAGCTTCTCGGTTTCCTTGGCCTGCTGGCTCCTAGTGTCTGGTTGAATCGGCCATGCTGGCTCCTAGTGTCAGGTTGAATCGGCCCCTTGGGGTCCTAGCTTCTCGCTTGCCTTCGCCCCGCGGGTTCATAGTTTCTCGGTTGCCTTGGCCCCGCCGGCTCCCAGTGTCTGGTTGAATCGGCCATACGGGCTCATAGCTTTTTGGTTGCCTTGTCCCCACTGGCTCCTAGTGTCTGGTTGTAATGGTCCCGTGGGCTCCTATCTTCTCGGTTCCATTGGCCCCACCGGCCTCTACTGTCTGGTAGAATAGGCCCCGTGGGCTCCTAGCTTCTCCATTGCCTTGGCCCGCAGGTCCATAGCTTTTCGGTTGAATTGTCCCCGCTGGCTCCTAGTGTCTGGTTGAATAGGCCATGCGGGCTCCTAGTGTCTGGTTGTAATGGCCCCGTGTGCTCCTAGCTTCTCGGTTGCGTTGGCCCCGCCGGCCCCTAGTGTCTGGTAGAATCGGCCCCGTGGGCTCCAAGCTTCTCGATTGCCTTGGCCCCGCGGGTTCATAGCTTTTTGGTTGCCTTTGCCCCGCTGGCTGCCAGTGTCTGGTTGAATTGGCCATGCCGGCTCCTAGTGTCTGGTAGTAACTGCCACGTGGGCTCCTAGCTTCACGGTTGCCTTCACCCTGCGGGTTCATAGTTTTTCGGTTGCCTTGGCCCCGCTGGCTCCTAGTGTCTGGTTGTAACGGCCGCGTGGGCTCCTAGCTTCTCAGTTGCCTTGGCCCTGCGGGTTCATAGCTTTTCGGTTGCCTTGGCCCCGCCGGCTCCTAGTGTCTGGTTGTAACGGCCCCGTGGGCTCCTAGATTCTCGGTTGCCTTGGCGCTGCTGGTTCATAGCTTTTCGGTTGCCTTGAGCCCGCCGGCTCCTAGTGTCTGGTTATAACGGCCCCGTCGGCTCCTAGCTTCTCAGTTACATTGGCCCCACCAGCTCCTAGTGTCTGGTTGAATCGGCCATGCGGGCTCCTAGCTTCTTGGTTGCGTTGGCCCCGCCGGCTACTAGTGTCTGGTAGAATCGGCCACGTGGGCTCCTAGCTTCTTGGTTGCCGAAGCCCTGTGGGCTCCTAGCTTCTCGGTTGCCTAGGCCCCGTTGGCTTTTAGCTTTTCGGCTGCCTTGGCCCCGTGGGGTCCCAGCTTCTCGGTTGCCTTGGCTCCGCCGGCTCTTAGCTTCTTGGTTGCAGATTCCTGGTGGGCTCCCAGCTTCTAGATTGCTTTGACCCCGACGGCTCCCAGCTTCTAGGTTTCTTAGCCCCAGCAGGCTCCCAGCTTCTCGGTTGTCTGGGCCAAGCAGGCTCCTAGCTTCTCGGTTGCCTTGGTCCCGCGGGCTCCTAGTGTCTGGTTGAATGGGCCCCGCGGGCTCCTAGTGTCTGGTTGAATGGGCCCCGCAGGCCCTAATGTCTGGTGCAATGGGTCCCGCGGGTTTCTAGTGTCTGGTGGAATGAGCCTGGCGGGCTCCCAGTGTCTGGTGGAATGGGCCCGGCGGGATCCCAGTGTCTGGTGGAATGGGCCCGGCGGGATCCCAGTGTCTGGTTGAATGGGCCCCGCAGGCTCCTAATGTCTGGTGCAATGGGTCCCGCGGGCTTCTAGTGTCTGGTGGAATGGGCCCCGCGGGCTCCCAGTGTCTGGTGGAATGGGCCCCGCGGGCTCCCAGTGTCTGGTGGAATGGGCCCCGCGGGCTCCCAGTGTCTGGTGGAATGGGCCCCGCGGGCTCCCAGTGTCCGGTTGAATGGGCTCCCAGTGTCTGCTGGATTGGGCCCCGCCGGTTCCCAATGTCCGGTTGAATGGGCCCCGCGGGCTCCCAGTGTCCGGTTGAATGGGCCCCGCGGGCTCCCAGTGTCCGGTTGAATGGGCCCCGCGGGCTCCCAGTGTCCGGTTGAATGGGCCCCGCGGGCTCCTAGTGTCCGGTTGAATCGGCCCCGCGGGCTCCTAGTGTCCGGTTGAATCGGCCCCGCGGGCTCATAGTGTCCGGTTGAATCGGCCCCGCGGGCTCCTAGTGTCCTGAATCGGCCCCGCGGGCTCATAGTGTCCGGTTGAATCGGCCCCGCGGGCTCATAGTGTCCGGTTGAATCGGCCCCGCGGGCTCCTTGTGTCCGGTTGAATGGGCACCGCGGGCTCCTAGTGTCCGGTTGAATCGGCCCCGCGGGCTCATAGTGTCCAGTTGAATGGGCACCGCGGGCTCCTAGTGTTGTTTGAATCAGCCACGTGGGCACCTAGTGTCAGATTGAATCGGCCCCGCGGGCCCCTAGTGTCTGGTAGAACCGGCTCCGTGGGCTCCTAGCTTCTCGGTGTCCTTGGAACCGTGTGCTCCTAGCTTCTTGGTTGCCTTGGACCCGCAGGCTCCTAGCTTCTTAGTTGCCTTGGAACCGCAGGTTCCTAGCTTCTTGGTTGCCTTGGAACCGCAGGCTCCTAGCTTCTTGGTTGCCTTGGAACCGCAGGCTCCTAGCTTCTTGGTTGCCTTGGCCCAGCACGTTCCTAGCTTCTCGGTTGCCTTGGAACCGCAGGCTCCTAGCTTCTTGGTTGCCTTGGCCCAGCACGTTCCTAGCTTCTCGGTTGCCTTGGAACCGCAGGCTCCTAGCTTCTTGGTTGCCTTGGAACTGCAAACTCTTAGCTTCTTGTTTGCCTTGGCCCCACGGGCTCCTAGCTTCTGGTTCCCATGGCCCCGCTTGCTCCTAGCTTCTTGGTTACATTGGCCCCCCAGGTTCCGAGCACCTCGGTGACCAAAGCCCCCCAGGCTCCGAGCACATTAGTGCCCGCAACCCCCCAGGCTCCAAGCACCTCAGAGCCCACAACCCCTAAGGCTCCAAGCTCCTCGGTGCCCACAGCCCCCCAGGCTCCAAGCACCTCAGAGCTCATAGCCCCTCGGTGCCCACAGCCCCCCCAAGCTCCAATCACTTTAGTGCCCACAGGCTTCCAGGCTCCCAGCCATGGGGTTGTAGTGCTAGGAGTCTGCGCCACAACCCCCCAGACTCCGAGCTCCTTCACTCCTGCAGCCTTCTGGTCTCCAAGCTCCTCCAATACTGCAGCCCTTTTAAGGCTCCCTATTAGACACTTTTGTTCTTGCATGTGTCTAGTTCTGTCAAGGTTTTTTTTCCGAATCATTAACTATCATTCGTCAGGTCCTCTCCAACTTTTGATGCAATGGTCTCGAAAGATAGTGATTTCCTCAACCCCTCTGGTACCATAATGTCCGGAGTTGATTGTCTGTGAGCTAATCTCTGTATCTTTGCTCGTTCTACTGCCTCTCTTTCCAGTTTGAGCCTTTCTTGAAGAGCTTTCCGTTCCTCATGTTCCCTGGAATAGAAACATTTTTCTTCTATCCCCAGGAATTCATCTGTTGAATCAATGAACTCATTCCGCCTTCTAAACCTCACGGCAGCCTCTTTTCGCACCCAGTCCACTTCATCCATTGCTCGAGTAAGTTGCAATAAAGTGGGTGACAGGCAGTACATTTTTACCCTCTGAGGTGCCAAAGAGAGTTTTCGGGGAGCGGGCTCTGGTTCTTTAGACTTCAGAGATAGTTTCCTGGTAAGGTCTTTTTTCATGTCGTCTGTGGATTCTACGGCCTGACTAAGCACTTTCAACTGATCAAAATTACGTTTTAGCTCCATGTTCATTTCTTCCATAGTCTTGTACATTTGCAGTTCGAAGTCCACCCAATCTTTCTCATCTGCGTCAAGTGATTTTTTCACATCTGCGAGGAGCTTTTGGAGAGTACAAACTTCACTTTTAACAGATGGTGGCTTGTCCAAAGCTTTCTGTTCGACCAGCATGTCTCTTATTGATTCCTTTCTTTCCCCCATTTCCAGTTTGACCTTGCGGGCTTTAATTCTTTCAATCTCCCTTTCAGTGCACGGACCGACAATCGGCTCGATATGAAAGTCCAGGTCATGTTTTATAAGGAAGTCCTTTAAAAAGTACACCGCACTGGAACTTCGAGATTCTTTCCCTAAGATCTTATCGTCAACCTCACCTTTCTGTCGAATCGATCGCATGTTAAGTTCTACTAGTGTGCCGTAGTTATTTTCAGGGGGGTCATGTCCACGAAACTGCCGCCTAACGTACTCCTCCATAAAGTCCACTTTCTTCTTCTTCTTCACCCTCTTGTACTTGCTTATGCCAAAGATTTGTCCCATATTGTTGGAAGAAAAAAACAGAAGCTTCTGAAATTGCTTTGGAAATCTCTCACGAGTTGGTTTAAAAACGCTAATATAATAATAATAGTAATTATAATTATTATTCTGTCAGCTTGGGCGTCTTGCTGCTATTTTCTGAAAACTTCAAGGGTCAAACTTGAAAACACTCCTGTGATGTCTGGAATATCTGAAGAGAATGAAACCATGCACTAACAACTTCAACTATGACATCACAATCGCTGACATCACAATGCGAAAGGCGGAGAATTACGTCATCAGCCGTCACAGATCAGTTTTTGTTTTGATGAAAAAAAAAAAAAATGCTACGACTCAGCTAGCAAGACTGATCGGTCAACATTGTCTAAAATGTTTTTGCTCTAACTGTAGCAAAGACATGCAGGAGGCCATAACTGATGGTTAAATGTTAATTTATTAAAGTTATCCGCGTCATTCATAAGAGTTAGACATGAACTATTCTTTACATTCACAGACTTTTCTATTAGCATTTCAACTTACTCACACTGTTCCCTTACAGACTGTAGCTAAAACTCGGTGGCTTTTAATCATTTCTTCTTTGTTTTGCTAAATTTTAACCGATTCAGTTGGAACGCCGTTCCGTTACCATAGCTACGGTGAGACATGAGATACCAAAATAAAAGCCTGTGTCCTTAACGGTAGTTACAACAAAGGTAACTTTCCATTCAGCGTCTTTTACACCTTTATGATGATTATTATGTTTATATCAAAATCCCAGTTTTTTTTCCTTCATGGAGAAAGTTTGCGTTGCTGAACGTCTGAGACGTTTTTATAAAATGCTGGTATAAAAATGCAATACCGCATTGAGCCACTAGAGGGCTCCTGACCTAGCCAAACCTCATCCTCTCCATTCAAACAATGGCTTTATGCAGTTTTCTACATTTATTTCATTCGTAATCTGCATTACATTTATCCTAAACAGTAAAGAAGAATTTTACTTATATAAAAGTCATGGAATCCTTGAAATATTTCAATTTAGAGGGTCTATTTTGTATTACTGAAAATAAGACAAAACATCACGTAGTAATATCTTCTCAACCCATGGATAAAGTTTCTCCTTATTTTTTTTCACCTTAATTTTACCTGTAGGAAAAAGGAATATCAAAAACATCAATGTCAGATCTATTACTGACATAATTGGCCTTCTCCCCTCCTTTCCAAGCCTCTTCTATATGTTTTTAGGGAAAGATTATATTTAAATCAGAAGAGCAAAACAGTTTAAGATGCTCTAAAATGTTATTGTGGTTAATTAAAAGAACAAAATTTAAATGGATTTTATAGTTTCTGCTCCAAAAGTATTTTGTGACCTGTGACAGATTTATCAGTTTTGTTTGGGGAAAAAAGTGAGAAGAACAATTTTGTATTAATTGCAAAGAAACTGAACTATTGTCAATTTTTGACAGTTACATAAATTATGCACATAACATAGTAAAGACCATAATACAGATCTTTTCTACCAACAGTCATCATACCAAATATAACTGTATAATTTAAATTAATGTGAGGTGCAACAACATTTAATTTCCCTTTCAGATCTATTAAGTATTTTTGAATTTGAATGTCATGTAATTTATTTTGTCAGTATTAATGTAAAAATTGTACAACTGTGCTAATATTTCAACAAGACTGGGGCCTTAAGGTTATTTAACAGAAAAACAGAAGGGACACAATTGCTTAATTATTTTTGGTCGGCTCTGTCGTTTATTTTGATAGTTTCAACCGAGATGAAAGTGTTTTGTAATTCTGTAGGAGTTGGATCTTCATCTTCATTCCATTTTCTTCACCTTTTGCCTTTGTGGAGTTTCATTGGTGTGTTTGGGGAGGATGTACACTCTTAAAAGTAAATGAAACAGAAAACGTGTAAATAAAACACATACAGCCATCTCTGATTCAGTGTCAGTGGATACTACCTGTCACCAGGTGGCACTATCGCTGCCAGCAGCCCAAACTTTCTTGCAAGCAGAAAAAATTTAATTTCATCAATTATGTGATGCAGTTGCATGAGATAAGTTCAGTTAAAAATACTTAATTAAAGGGAAATTAAATGTTGTAACTCATATTAATTCAGATTCTTCAAAGAGTTATTGTGGAGTGATGGGTGTTGGCTGGACAGACCTCCTGTAGCAGTCTGTATTGCAACTAATCTGAAGAAGCCTCTGACTGAAGACGCTGTTTTCCAGAGACAGTAACATGAAGAGGACAATGAGGTTGTTTGCAACCTTCCTGGTTTTTTATGTTCTTCAGAGGTTCAACAAAAACCCAGACAACAATTGTATTATTATTTAATCCATTTTAAGTTTCTGCCATTTCTGTATAATTTATATTCTATATGTCAATTTAGATACAGATTATCTTAGGTTAGGTAGATATGAAGTTTCAATCTCCCTGAGCAGAAACCTGCAATACACAACCACCTGGTTTTACAAAAATAAAAAAAAACATACACTCACCAATCACTTTATTGGGCCCACCTGCCCAACTGTTGATTAACGCAAATCTCAAATCAGGCAATCAAATGGCAACACTTGATGCATTGAGGCACGTAAACATGGCCAAGACGATTTAAAGCACAATGATGCACAGTCATTGACTGAAGGCTTTTGTATACAAAACAAAGGCCTTCAGAAGTTTCTGATACCAATCTCTTTCTATCTTTGAGAGACAAACAGGATCCGTTATAATAATGAAACACAATCTTCATTTTCAGTGTTTGTAAAAATGTTCTATGTGGTTTTTAAAAGAAAGCTTTTTATCTAAAATAAAACAAGATATTTATAATTACTGTCAAACTCCCTCTGTTGCTTCCCACTGCTCTCTGTGCACAAATGGATCTCTGGTAGATTGAGAGAAAACCGTCTTTCGTCTTATCCACGTTCAAAACCAACTTCAGATTCACAAGATGAGTTTGAGACACTCAGTTTATTTTAATTGTAGACAAAATCAAATCTTTCTAAGGATTTGCTGAAGATGTCAAAAGTTACTGTGGAAAAAAAAATTAATCTGTGTGGAACAGATCAGGCTGAGAATCTGGGAAATAGCAAAGAGCAAAATTATTTATTTCTGTCTGGTTCTTGGCCTATATACTTTAGGCCTGAACAATACTCATGTTAAATGACGAAAATAATTAAATAAAATTGTTAAAGAAATGACACAATTTTCACTTCACTTTACATCCTGTTGTTCTGAGATGACAATGATCTTCATTGGCACGAAACAAAACCACAGATGTGTCCAAAAAAAGAAAAAAAAAGCAGAACATCCCGTTATAAAACCACAGCCTCATCTTCAGTAACATTTCACTTGGTTTCCGCTTTGCAAAAAGCCTGAACTCAAGACCCAGCAGAACGTGAGAAAGGTAAGAAATTATTATTGCTAAGAAAAACTGATTTAGCTAAAATAGAAGAATTGTTGGATTCAAATCTTATTAGAAATCCATCATAATGTGCACAAAATTAATCTTTTGAGAACCAAATTAGGCTTTTCTTATCACTTATACATTTTAATGCTCTATTAGGATGCAGAGAAGGAGACAAAATAAATTATTTTCAGTTCAGTTTATTTCTATTGCCCAATTCACAATATGTTATCGCTAAGGAATTTACAAAGCAAAACAAAAAAATTCTAAATGTTAATGAAAAGTAAAAGGTTAGTCGAAGGAGAGCGACAACATTTAGTTCATGGCAGCATTATCTCAGCTGAAGGCAGTCTGAACAGATTCCTGCTTCAACAAAGAGCTAAAAACAAAGTTAAAAGTTGAAATAAATGCACAGCGTGTTCAGTTTGTCCTCCAGCAGCCGAACAGCGATAACTCCGGAAAACCTTTTATAAAACTGATTATTAAAACCTTTCTGTGTTAATTCAAACAGGAAGCCAATGAAGAGAAGCTAACTTGGCCTATACTTTAGGCCTGAACAATACTAATGTTAAATGACGAAAATAATTAAATAAAATTGTTAAAAGAAATGACACAATTTTCACTTCACTTTACATCCTGTTGTTCTGAGATGACAAATAGGAGAAATATTTATTTATTTGGCTGCTCTTCTTTAAAACACATTCATTACAAAAACAGTTACACATTTAACTTTGGTAAATAATTTAAGTAATTAATAATACACTGGGTGTTTATTGGAGGTTTACTGTCTGGGCAAATGTCTGCTGTGATGGCGGAAGGTTTTAGTAAAATTATTATTATTTTTTTTTACCTTGTGAACTTGAAACAACAGATAAAGTTAAATTTCATTTTCAGTGAAGTTGTAAGATATTTTCAGTAATTAATTTTTTGACATTTTTACAAAAATTAAAGCACATATATTTTTTCAACAATCAAGTCAGAAATGTGCAAAAATCAAACCACCTTTTAAAACCCACGGCTCGCTTTTGTTGGAAATATTCTGGAACCACGAAGGCTGACATTTAAATGAGCAAAACTATATATAATAAAATAATGAAGCAGTTCTTGTTTAAAAGCTCTTGAGATTTGCTACATTTAAAACAGATGAAGGAAGTGAGTTTCATGTTTTCATTCTTCAAAAAATGAGTTTTTTTGAAGTAACAAATACATGGACTATGTTTTCTACATCACTCCTGGACAAACTGCGTTAATTTTACTAATATTCCAGAGGTGAAAAGAAGAAATCAAAGAAATCAGTTTAATATGAGATTCAAATAAGTTCTGATCAAAATTAACACCGAGGTTCTTTACTTTGCTAACAGATGCAGGAATGCAACCAGACATTTTGAGCCTCCTGCCTCAAACAAATCAAGCAAGCTGTCAACACATCTCCATAATCTAAAGTCTCTTTTCTCTGCCACGTTGCGCTCTGATCTGTTAACGTGTCGCTTGGTTTGACCCAGAAAGTCAGATTTTCCGTTATACACCCCTTCCTCACTGTGATGGGTGAGACGTGAGCGCTCCAGCTGTGGTAAACTCTCCTCTGATGTCTGCAGCAACACTCAGCAGCGCAAGTGGGATTTTTATTGAGGTGATGAACGTTAATTTCACTTTAGTTTCTGTGCAAATGGAAAACAGGGAAGGACTCATCATGTGGCTCGTTGTGTAAACTTGATACAGAAAAGTTTTAAGTTGTTCTTGCAGAAAAATTATGTACACAAAGTGTAAATCTAAATTTGATGGAAAAAGGCCTACAATTCACATCCTATGAATATACATTATTTTCATACATCAAAGGACAAATTATGTACATCAAGTAAAAAAAAAGTAAAAGTCAGGGGAACAAAGCAAAGAAAAAGGTGCGAGGGGAGGCAGGGTGGGTGGCATCACTCAATCCGGGAACAGAGACTGAAGAGACTGAAAGGACATTGTGAAAGGGCGCCACAGGTTATAGAGTTTAGAGAAGTTGCCTTACACTGACTATCTAATCTCCAATTTCAGATTTTAGAAGGGGCATGGTGTCATTGAGCCGCTGACAGGTAGATGGCGCTGTAGTTGATTTCTGACGAAAAAGTGGCGCCTTGCCAACGCTCTCTTAGCTACAAAAGATAGTTGTATTTCAGATGCAAATAAAGCAATGCCATGAACATTGTTGTCTTACTAATACAATGGGCTTTTAAGTTTTCATGGATTTCCAAACGATCCTGAATTAAGAAAGCATTCGTTGCAACATAACAATGGTGAATAAAGGAGCCGTTCTTTGTATTATTTCCATGGAATCACTTCTGTTTCCTGCCAGAAAGAGCGAGTGCATGGGAACGAGAGAGCAGACCAGAGCCAGACAGCCGAGCAACTGATCCGCCTGTACCCACTGCTGTAAACACCGACCTGCTTCACAGGAAGCATGCAAAACGAATGAAACGTAATGACACAGGGACCTTAAGGAACACGACCATATGTTTCTAAAAGCAACAACTTTGAACCTGAACAGTCAGCTGAACTCGAACTCTGACACCAGAGCTGTCCTACTGTTAAACTATGGGCTTGTTATGTTTCTTTAGGCTTCAAAAGCAAAAAGCCTGAACCGTCATCTCCTCCGTTACTTGGTTTCTGACACTAACGACAATAAACACACATAATATACTCAAAAATAAACACAAAATAAGGTAAAAAGGTTGTCCGTTAGAATGGATTAAAATGTTTAGATATTTAAACAGCACATTTTTACAAGAAAATGTAAAAATGGAGATGAACTGTTTGTAGACACCTGGGAGCCCAAATATGGGAGCATGGGGAGAGGGTTTGATGAAAGTATCTTTGACATTGTATCAAAATAGTTCTGCCAAAAAACATGAGAGTTAAATTACAGGAAGACGCATGAAATTTGTCACAATTGTCAAATGGGGGACAAGGGTTGGGACAAACGAGTTTTGGGGATATGCACCCCGAAGAAGACTTTAAACTCTATGAGTGAAAGCCAAACACAGACTGAACTTGTATGAATGTTTTCAAAGAGCATTATTCCACCAGTCTTCTCCAAAGTTTAGACCCAGTTCTAGTTCCCAAGCTGCCTTAACTTTGGTAACGGGTGAGGAGTCAAAAGACAGAATGTCATTGTAAACCTTTAGAGATATATGACTTTTGAAGAGGATCACAGCTCAAAAAATCTACAGGCTTGGTAGTGGGAGGACAACTGGGAAACAAAACTTTGGCACAGGGTCTAATTTGAAAGTACTAAAATAAATGAGAAGAAAAGAGATTCACTTCTAATGAAAGGTCTTAAAGCTGCCAAAACTTATCTACTTTGTAAAATCATTAGACATAGTGAGCGCTGTTCACCCAGTGTTCTCTATAGATCATCCATCCATCCATCCATCCATCCATCCATCCATCCATCATCCATCCATCCATCCATCCATCCATCCATCCATCCATCCATCCATCCATCCATCCATCCATCCATCCATCCATCCATCCATCCATCCATCCATCCATCCATCCATCCATTTATTTTTGTCTGCTTGTTCGTGGTCGGGTTGAGGGGGTAGCAGCTTTAGAATGGAAGCCCAGACTTCCCTCTCCCCAGCCACTTGTTCCAGCTCCTCTGGGGGAATCCCAAGGCGTTTCCAGGCCAGCTGAGGGACATAGTCCCTCCAGGATATATTCTGGATGTTCCCCACCTCCTGGTGGGACATACCAGGAACATGACCCAAAGCTCATGACAGTAGATGAGGGTAGGAACATAGATCGACCGGTAAATTGAGAGCTTTGCTTGTTGGCTCAGCTCTCTTCACCACGTCGGACCGTAACAGCACCCACTTCACGGCAGAAGCTGCACCAATCCAACTGTCGATCTCCCGCTCCTTTCTATCCTCATTCCTGAACAAGATCCCAAGATACTTGAACTCCTCCACTCCCCTCGACCCGGAGAAGGCACTCTACCCTTTTCCGGCTCAAGACCATGGCCTCGGACCTGGAGGCACTGATCCTCATCCCGGCTGCGACCCGCTCCAGCGAGAGCTGCAGATCACGACTTGATCTTTAAACGAAACTGTTTAAAAGTTGATCCTCAGATTCAGGGTGAAACAGATGACTCTCCAATAAAGCAGCTAATGTAGATGCAGATTTAAATTGGAAATCCCTCCTAAATTTTTAATACAGAGCAAATTACTAAATTATTTGTGAAATCAGAGGGGTTGATGTAATGGGGGAAGTGAGAGCGTTTAGAGAGGATGAGGAACACGACTGTACCCAACTTGCACCATGGGAGGCATATAGATCTAAACCAAATTACATTTTGTGGATGTGTGCTGCCCAATCATACAGTTTGGAAGTTTGGAAGTGACAATCCGCCACTGAATTGGCATCTATGAAATGTGGACTTGCAGATTCTGGGTTTGGAGTTGTTGTTTATGTGGGCTGAGAGCCTACCAGAGGCTAGCGCCCTCTAGTGTCTGTCAGCGCATTTGCTGCCAGTGGCCCAATCCTGCATAAGAGGATGCCAAGAGGAAACCCAAGAATATATTGCAGAAAATGATTTAATCGAGTTTTTAAATTTTTCTTTGTTTACAGAATGGCATCAAAAGTAGTTCAGCTGGTATTCGTGGTTCTCGGCGCCATTGGACTGATGGGGGCCATTATCTGCTGTGCCCTCCCTGAATGGATTGTTGGACATTCTGAAGATATGGTAATCAAATAATCAAAAAGCATTTTATGATTGAAATTAGCATGATAATTATGATTAATTAGCTTTAAAGGTTTTTTTTTAATCAACCATTGTTGTATGTTATATAATTTAATCAGTATGTCTTTATAATAACATATAAAACATCAGAATTTTGACTTTGCAGTTTTACGCCTCATCAGAAACTGGGCTTTCATAAACTGTTTAAAAGACTCAGTGACATTAATTTATATTAACTTCTGGTTTAGATGGGAGTTTAAAAATATTCTCCAAAAAATAAATATATTTTGACATTCAGTAAAAAGAAATTCATTAGATTTTTATATCAGATTTAATTTCATAGAGCATGTTTAATAAAGTAAATGTAAATATCTGTTTCTGTCTTTGGGTGGATAGGAAGTTCATATAGGTCTGTGGAAGGTATGTCCGAAGCACAGCAGTGGACTGCAGATCTGTGGAACGCGTAATACCTATGAATCCTCTGAATTTCACGCCTTCAGGGCTTTGACCGTCATCAGCTGCATGCTCGGTGTTCTCAGCCTCCTCCTCATGTTCTTTGGTTCCGACTTCACCCCATATGTTCAGAACCAAGATAACAAGTCCAAAATGATCCTTGCTGCTGGAGTGGGCCTGATGCTGGCCGGCCTGCTGCTGATCACCCCTGTCAGCTGGATTTCATATGATTTTAGAAATGGAATAGAGGGAATTAAGCTGGGAGCGAGCGTCTATATCGGCTTTCTATCTGGCTTGATGCTGATGCTGATTGGAGGTGGGCTCTGCTACGTAATCAGATCCGGATCCAGCAGCTCTGGAGCAATCATCAGTATCTTTAGCAACAGAGCTTAAGCTAAAGAAAACTTAGTGAGGGAGTTGATTTGGTAAAAACTAGGAAAACGACACCAGAGATTGAAAATATTATGCTGACAATAAATGGACAAAATCATCACATCAATAGTTTTAACATTTTGTGCTGAAAGCCACGTGCTTTGTAAATCCTTTGACTTTAATTTTATTTTGGCAGAATTCCTAGTATTGATCTTAAAATGTTAAAAAATTTGACTTCACAAAGATCCAGAGTAGAAAAATAAAATTTATAAATGTCTGTATGCAGGACAGTTACATTTCAGTGATCTTTTGGTTCATTTTCTGTTTGCTTATTAAATCCATTTTGTTTTTTCATGGTTTCTTAACTCGTTTTTAAAAAATGTCAACATAATTACTAACCAGATTTGCTTTAATTCCATGATGTTTCTCAGTTTCCTGCTTTATTTTCTATTGATAAAACATTCTCTGTAACTATTTCTGTTTTTGTACAACCATCACAACAGATCATTATATTTGGTCAAATTCAGATGTGATTGGAAAACTAATTAAGATTTATGAAAAAGAAATCCATCAACTTACAGAAAACTTTACTTCAACTGATTCTTCATCTCATATGTAAAAGAATATTGTTTAAGAAAATGATGCAAACCCTTAAAGTGTTACCATCTGATTTTATCTTATCTTTTATTTCAGCTTTTGCTTATGTCTTTTTCAATTGCAAATAGAAAATAAAAAGAAACGTTTTTGCAGGTTTTTCAAAATTACATCTGTTCCTGAGTTTTTCTTCACTGTAAGATCTGCACATTAATTTAACGTTAACATCAGTTGATGTTAATTTAACATCAACTAATTAGTTTGTGCAACATTACCACAAATAATGTGTTAATATTGCACATTATTTAACTCATTATTTTTGGTCGGCAATGTCGTTTATTTTTATAGTAAACAGGGCGAGATGTTTACTTTTCTGATTTGTTTTGTTCAGCTTTTGACTTTTTGGTGTTTCATCGCTGTGTTTGGGGAAGATGTACGTTCTTCATAAATACTAAATAAAAGAGCATAACATATACATACAAATACAACCACCACTGATTCAGTGTCAGTGGATACTAGCTGCCACCAGGGGGCCACAGCGTGTCTGAGATGCCCCAGCTCAAAACTTTCTTCAAAGCAGAAAAAATTGGATTTCACTGCGATCTTTTGATGCAGTTGCAAAATGTAAAATATTCAAAAATACTTAATTGATCCCAAAGAAAAATTTTATGTTGTAACTCATATTAATTCAGATTCCTCAAAGTTATTGTCAATGAAGGAAATATCTCCTGCAGCAGTCTGTATTACAGTGCGTCTGAAAAAGCCTCTGACTGAAGACTGTTTCTCTGAGTGTCGGACGAAGAGGTCGGCCAGATTTGTCTATAACTTTCTTTATTTTAAGAAGAATCAGTCTTTTTCTCATCATCATCTTCAGAGGTTCAACAAGAACCCAGATAACAACTTTGTTTCAGTATTTCATCCATTTTATGTTTCTATTATTTCTTTCATGATTTCTATGTTCCTGTTCATAGATCTGCCAACTAGAAGTGCTTGTGATTTTGCATTTCCTTCTATTGATTAAACATTTAGTTGTTTTATTTCTTATTTAGTACACTGGTTACTAGAAATTATTAAAGCTTTGTAAGATCCTGAAGTGTTTGACAAAAGGAATAAACCATTTAAAACTACAGAAGATTCAAGTTAAAACAAAGTTGGAATATTTTTCACATAAATTAAATTCTAAACATCTGAATAGGGTGGATGTAGTTAGTTTTTAATAGTGATGCTGCTATGAACCAGGTGTGGGCAATGTGGACTTAAAGATTTATCAATATTATTGTTGCTGTTCTGATGATGAGAACTACTTATCAGTTCTTCTTTAGATAACTGTACAATTGAGGCAGCAATCTAACCCCCACAAACATGCTGTTGAAAAACATTTCCATTTGCACTACTTCTGCTTAAACGTCTGAACATCTGCAGAGCTCAGTTTTTAAGTGAAAAAAATCTCTAAAAACTCTCATCATTCATATTTAACTTTTCAAGCTCTCAAAGTTTATTTCCTTTATTTAACTAAGAAAAAACCAGATCCAGATCTAATTTTCAATACTCTGACAGAGTGACCTTCCCAACTTCTACCCCTGATCGCTCAGTTCAGACGGATAGCAGCTTAATGCTAACAGGTAGCTCCAACAGCGCTCCCCGCCATCAGAAGAAAACTGAAACTGCGGTCGGTTGGTCCACACACAGCCCAGAAAACAGACAACAACCAGCAAAGACATCTGCAGCACAACCAATAGAAGCTCATACCAAAGACAACAAGATGTTTCTTGATGAAAAGTTACTGACAAGTTAGTTTTGTATAGTTTCAAGTGGATCAAGATATTTGCTCTAGAAACTAGACAAACACTTGGTAAGACTTATTGTTTTACAGTGTAGTCGCACGATGAGTAATTACAAAACACTGCTTACTTTTACAATAAAACAAAAGATGCAATAATACTGAATTAACAGAGATTAGTTAATTCAGTATTATTATTCTATGGTTATTTGAACATTACATTGAAGGTGAAATAGACAGAATTGTATTTTGAGTTTGAATGTATCATTTTGAAATCAGAAAATGTATCTGGAAACGTTTTAAATGAGAAGCCATGGTGAAAAACGTGAATGATCCATAGTTATGCATGTCTTAAAAACAGCACGTGATAGTTTCAGTTCACCATTCTGGCAGAATGTACATAAATTGTTTCAAGGTTTTGTTTAGCATTTTTCAGTCGAGTGAAATTAATTTTCTTTTTTTTTTTTTATTGCTCTTTAATCCCACTTTTGATAATTTATCCTTCATGGTCTAAACTTTCTGGTGTTTTGAACGCAACAGTTCTCTCTGTTTTGCGCTGTGTAATGTAATTTCCCAAATATTAAGAGCTTCCTACAGGATGAGGCAGGAATCAGAAGCCAAGTTAAAGACCTGAGTGAAGTTGCCCCCATCCCTCACTGTCTCAAACGTTTGTGCTACGTTTGTGCTGCTTTGGCTTTGGAGATATTAATGAAAGGTTAAAGGTAAAAACCAGCTCCACCCCCACTTTTATAAAATAAGACATTATGCTGAGATCGATTTCTGATCTCAAGAAAACCATTGATTGTGTTTTGTCCACATTCAAAACCAGCTGAAAGGTTTGTAGCCGAGTTTGAGATACTCTGTTGTTTTTACTGCAGACAGAATCAACGCTTTCCACTAAACATTTGCTACAGGTCACCAAAGATACATCCTCGCTTAGGTAACCACAAACTCTGACGTGGTACAAAACCACAGATGTGCAAAAAACATCCGTAGTGAAGAAGCAACCACATACAGCATCATCTCACATGGTTACATGAAGTCCTAAGAAACAGAAACATGAGGAAGGTAAGAAGTTTTTGTCTTTTTTTAAACAAATTTTTAATGCTAATATAAAAGAAATACATCAATGTGCACAAAATAAATATTTTTGAGACCAAAAGTTCTTTTATCATTAATACATTTTTATTAACGATGTTTTATGAAGTTGTCTCATTACAAATTATATTCCATTCAATTTATTTGAAATTTATTTATTTGGTCAGAGGAACCCCCAAGAATATATTGCAGGAAATTATTCAATCCAGTTTTTTATTTTTATTTTTTTTATAGGTTAACACAGAACTGATGGGGTCATTACCTGCTGTGCTCTCCCTGAATGGGCTGTTGGATATCATAATAATATGGTAATCATATAATCAAAACACATTTTATGGTTGAAATTAGCATGATAATTAGTATTAGTTAGCTTTTATGCTTTTTTATCAACTACTATTTTATGCGTTATTGTATTTTCTAATCAGTTCGTCTTTATAATAACATATGAAACTTTGACTTTGCAGTTTTACGCCTCATCAGAAACTTAGAATCCTTACATCATCAACCGGGCTTTCATAAACCGTTTAAAGACTCAGCGATATTAATTTATATATTTTCTCTGACTTCAGATGGATAGGAAGCTCATGCAGGTCTGTGGAAGATATGTGTGAAGCACAGCAATGGAGTGCAGGTGTGTGGAACGTTTGAAAACATGACAAAGGTCCCACCGCCTCATGCCTCCCGGGCCATGATCGTCTTCAGCTGCATGCTCGGTATTCTCAGCCTCCTCCTCCTGTTCTCTGGTTCCGACTTCACCTCATGTGTTCAGAACCAAAACCAGACCATAATGATCCTGGCGGCCGGTGTGGGCCTGGTGCTGACCGGCCTGCTGCTGATCATCCCTCTCAACCGGGAGGTAAATGTCTGGGTGGAGGGAGTGAAGCTGGGAGCAAGCATCTATATCGGCTATCTAGTTGGTTTAATGTTGATACTTACTGGAGTTCTGCTTTGCTGTTTCGGCAGACCCGAATCCAGCAGCATTGGAGAAATCGTCAGCCACTTACGTAATAAAAGCTAATTAGTTTTTATGGAAGGCACTGCTGTCCAATAGACGGGTAGAAAAGGGAGTTGATTTGGTAACAACTTGGAAATGATCACTTTCACGGCATGTACTCTGTAAGACATCTGACTTTTATTTCCAGAATTTTTCTGAAAATGTCAATTAAAATTTGACTTCACAAAGATCCCAAGTAAAAAAAATAAAATTCATAAATGGCTGTAGAAAAATCTCATTTCAGTGACCTTATTATGTATTTTCTGTTTGCTTATTAAATCCATTTTGTTTTTTCATGGTTTATTAATTCCAGTTTTAAAAAACTGTCAACATAATTGCTAACCAGATTTGCTTCAGCGAGTTTTATACTTTACGTTTTATTGACAAAACATTTGTTTATCTACAATAATCACAACAAATTATAACCTTTGGTCAGAAACTGATGTGATTGGAAAAATAAATAAGATTCATCAAAAAATTCAATTTCATAGAATTTTTTTTACAAATTACATAGAAAATTAAGCAACTTACAGAAAACTTTACTTCAGCAGTTTGATTCTTCATCTCATATGTAAAAGAATATTGTTTGAGAAAATAATGCAAACCCTTCAAATAAAGTGTTACCAACTGACTTTTATTTTATCTTATATTTCAGCTTTTGCTTCTGTATTTTTCATTTGCAAACAAGAAATAAAGAAAAGGTTTTGCTGGTTCTGCTTCTTTTGTTTCTGGGTTTTTCTTCCCTTTTGTAAAGATCTTTAAGATCTGTACATCGCAGTCATCCTGCCTTTTGGCTCAGATGACAACAGTTTAATCTGCTGACATCAAACCACAGCAGATGTATGAACGGTAGAGTTTTGAACTTCCTAATTCAGTGGTATAAGCGAAGCAAACTTTGCACTATTTCACATTCGAAGATCCACCGTGTTTAAAGATCAGATGCAACAGAAGAACCTCCAACACTTTTAAAAAGGTAAGCACTTTTTCAAGACATTTTTACCAAAACAGAATAATTAAATGAATGTATTCCTTTAATTAACAAAAATCAGTTAATGTGGATCAAATTACCTTTTTTTTTTATATATTTTCAAGCTTTTCAGGATGATCTGAGGATTTATTCGATGGATGTTGGGTCGTGGTTTTAGTGACGCAACTGAAGGAGAAAATTTTAATTATTTGTGTTCAGAGACGGCGGCGTTTTGTTCAGGCTTTGCAGCAACAAGCCCCGAATACTGGTAGAAGCTACATACGCAGCTTTTGGGGGAAACTGCCGATTTTACAGAAGAGTGATAGATTCAACATAAATGACGCACAACTTTTTATAAACTGTGTAATTCTGTGAGAATAAAGAACAGAAATTACCCTCCTTCTACCACTTCCTGCCATCTTCCTCTTTTCTGCCAGGACCAACGTCTGTCTGTTGATCTTGTGACTCGTGATGCGAAAAAAAGTCTTTCAATATGGCTGAAAAAACAAAAACTTTTTTTTTTTAAAAAGAAATTGGTATGTTTCCAACAAGCAAATTAAATTTCATAATTTCAATTTGTGTAATTCTATGGTTAATGGAAACACAACTAATGTTTGGTGAGATGAAGTGACACATTAATAATCAGGGTTTTCTGATGCAAATATTGCTGAATTGCGACATTGTAAGCAACTTAAACGGTGCAACTGGAGAATTTAATGTAAAAATGAAAACTAACAAAAACTAAGGCAGCAAAATACGAGTCGTGTAACAGAACGTAACAATAAAGGGAGCTGAAAACAGCCAGGGTGACATATTTTTTTTCAAAAGGTCTATATGTAATTTTTTTTTTTTAGATCTTTTCCTTCCACATCTAAGAGTACGGCGCCCCCTATTGACCAGCTGCCACTGAATGACCAAAGCCAAAGGAACTCAGAATATATTACACAAACTGCTTTAACTATTTGATTTCTGGTTTTTAGTTTTTGCAGAATGGCATCAAAAGCAGTTCAGATGGTATGTGTGACCCTCGGGGTCATCGGCCTAATTGGGGTCATCACCTGTTGTGCCAACCCTAGATGGAAAATGACAGCTTTCATAGGAGCGAACCTTGTGACTGCACAGGTAACTCAGATTATGATTCAGAAAGCGTCACAACGCATTTTATGATTGAAGTAGACAAAATATTATGTTTTGTTGGCTCTATGTTTTATTACTCGACTATTATTGTAAGTATAGTGTTACTGTCTGTTTCTAGCAGCATGACACTGAAACACTAGGTATTCAATATTATCAGTAAGTTTTCTATTAGCTTAATGTAACTTTTGGGGGGAATTATACGTTGTTTTTTTTAACTGAACCTCTTTGATTAAAATAAAGAAAAAAATTTTTTTTTTAATCTGACTGGTTTAACTTACAAATTGTTTCTAATTACAAACATTATTGTTTTTTTTTTTTTGCTAAATGCCAAAAGATTAAATTTTTTTAGGACATTCTTTTCAGTTCACATATTCTTTTCTCTGTATTTGACTTATACAGAACGAGACTCAGATAAAAAGATTTAGGTTTCCTTCTACATTTTTTCACGATAGCTTGACTGAAACAATATATGTGAGCTTTTCAGCTCTGCTCTGCTCTGGCTTTATGCTTTGGGTATTGTCTGTGTGAAAGATCAATTTGACCCCAAACTTTAACTTCCTGCCTTCGGATGCTGCTTCACCATTTCCACATAAGGTTCTTTCCTTCTGATACCATACATTGCCAGACATTTTTCTAGTTTTTTTTAGACCACAGAACAGTCAGGTTACATCAACGAATGCTAATCTGGCTTTTCATGGTGCTGATGGCTTCTTCCTCTGAGTGGCCTTTCAGCCCAGGTTTGGCAAATGATTCATTCCCAAATAAATCTGCAAAATTTCAGTAAATAGAATTTTGTATTTGCTTTAACATGTAGAATATTTAGAATATCTAACATTTTGTTTCTATGTCTTTAGGTCATTTATGAAGGTCTATGGATGAACTGTGTGACACAAAGTACTGGACGATTGCAGTGCAAAGTGTACGACTCTGTGATGGCGTTACCCTCTGACCTTCAGGCTGGCCGGCTCATGACGGTCATCAGCTGCATCCTGTGTGGTCTCAGCCTCATCACCCTGTTCTTTGGTTCTGACTTGACCAGATGTTTTCAGAACCAAGGCACCAAGCCCAAACTCAGACTGGTGGCCGCAGCGGGCCTGCTGCTAGCCAGCCTGCTGGTGATCATCCCGGTCAGCTGGTCAGCATATACCGTAAAAAGAGATTTCTACAACCCTGCACTAATGTCAGCCATAAGGAGAGGAATTGGAGTGAGCATCTATATCGGCTGGGCAGCCGGTGCACTGTTGATCCTGACTGGAGTTCTGCTCTGCTGCTTCAGCAGACCCAGATCCAGCAGCTCTGGTGAAACCATCAAATACAACAGAGCTTCAGGTCTAAATGACATGATAATTTAGAGGTTTTATGGAAGGGACTGGTGTCCAAAAGACAGATAGACAAGGAGGTTGATTTGGTACAAACTGGGACACCAGAGATTATAAATACTTTATGCTAATAACTCGATCTGATTATTGTTTTCATATTTTTTCTGTTGGTGCTCAAAGGATTGTACTTTGCACATTTTTATTTCAAACATTTTTTAAGGTCTTTGTGGGTTTTTTTTTTTTTAAACTGCCTACGAATCATTTATTATGAATTTGTTCTGTTGGTTTCTTTACACTGAACAATAGAGATTAAAACTTTGTCAAATGCAAATGTTTTCGGAAAAATGAATTAATTGCATTTTAAAAAAAACAGGACTTTATTAAAGTTTTAATACTTTAAATACAGAATTTTAAAACAATTAAAAAATATATACATTTGAAGTACATCATAGAAAATAATGTGGTAAACATCTGCCGTTTAAATCGTATGCAAAAAAGTTTTCTACCTTAAATTATATGTTAAATTAAAGCACTAAGAAAAAATTAGCATAAAGTTAGCCCAAATAGCAGCCGAAAGGAAACAGGAAGAAGCAACAGAGGTGGTGGGCGGGACATTGTGCCATTTGGCAGCAGCTCATTGGCTGTTTTCCGATAAGTTAACCCTTTATCTGCTGATCATGATCATTTATCACAGACAAAGAATAGCTATTGAACAATTCTCTCCATGTTTATGGAGAGAACTAAGGCATTGAAGGAATATTCAAATTCGGGTGGCACACTCAACTGCTGGCACATTTAAGGGAGCTGAAGAGCCACATCAAATTATTCAAAACTGTTTACATCATTGCAGGGGAGCAACATGGGGGGGAAAAGTTAGGACAATTCTATGGGCCCGACAGGAGGCCCTCCACAATTTATTTATTTTTTTCATAGAAATAAATAAATTTAAATAAAGGGTCCTCTTTTTTTTTTACTCTTATGCAAAAATAAGAGTTTCTCACATTTTTTACATACACCAGTAAGAAAAATACACATATAAGCAGTGGAAATTAGCTTTCCTGGCATTATTGATGGACTCTCCCAACATGAGAGAAGAACTTGATGTTTTAGAAAATGCTACAACAGTTACAGCCTTCAAATCAACTTCTCAAAAATAACAACATCCTTCCAAATTTATGTTTATCAGCCTCAGACTATCATATAGACAGCAACCACACACCCACAACTACAAAACTAAGAACAAGATAAGAGCACAACCAAATCATCTCTATTCCACTGGAAAATATTCCATTTCTAATAGATCTCTTAAACCTGTTGTTAAATCTGCACTTGTCTTGCTGGACAGATCATCTCTCCAGAACAAGTGTCATCAAAAGAATTTCAAGCTTTTGCAAAGTAGAGAAATGAAAAGTGAAGGATAATAAATACGTGAAACTCTGCAAAACTGACTAAAAACCACATCCTACCTCTTATCACTTACTTCGCTTCAAACTCATTTGGTGAGAAGAGCAAGAGTTTAAAAGTAAAAGACAGCTTCGAGCTTCCTCATTCAGTTGTGTAGCAGTGCTGACAGAAGGATAAAATAAATCACAACTGAGATCAGTTCAGAGAACTGTAGATTTTATTGAATATTTCCCATAACCCACATTGTTTTCATGCAGAATATTCAAAGTTTATTTGCAGCAGAGGTAAGCAACTTTGTTCATTTTTATCTTCGCTAAATGTTCAACCTAAAGTAACAACTGGACTGTTTATCAATAGTCAGAAAATTTAATCACCTTTTAATTAAATTTTCCCCGACGAGATCAAATGTTCTGAGTTTTAGAGATTATTGTCATCTTTTCTGGACCCTGGGTTCTCTCTATGAAAGTATTTTTCTCAATACTATTGATCACAGATAAATATTTTTTCCCCCAGTTATTCTGTAATCTTGAAGAATTAACAAGAAACATGTCATGTAGAGAGTTAATAAAGTACTCAGTGAAAGAACTTTAACAACAAAATGAAAACCAAATATGACGGAACATCAGTGAAAACCGAGCATAGACAGAGGACAAAGGAAACTCTGATATTCAACAGTTAAATTCAATGAGGAACGTTTGTAAATTAGAGTTTCAAAACTTGGTGAGTAGATTGCTGACGAGATGGAAGAGTGATTACAAACCGGGTATACCATGAAAGAAGCAAACAGGTTGAAAAGGAGACTAATACACTATGACTTTACTTTGGATGGTGGTAACTGGTTTATGTCTTGAAGGTTTAATGTAAATAGTTTTGCTTGCAGCTTGAGAAGCTAAAATCCAAAGATGCTACTTGACGTGCTACAGGCTGGAATCAGAAGAGCAGCACTGAGTTCATTTTCCTGGCCACTGATATAAGGAAGAGAGTGGAAGTTAGGTTCTATGTTAGCGATAAGACAGTTCCCACTCTGTGTGTTAATGCATTTTAAGATATATTTGGAGTTTGAACTATAAAAAGAGGCATTTCTCTTGTGTTTGTGGATTTTAGCTATTTGCAGACGGCTCCGGTTATAACCACCACGAGTATTGGGTGTCCAATGTACCGCTAAATGTAGCCTGTCAGTCTATTGTTCTGGACTAGAGGCCTGAAGTTTCCCATCCATTATCTGAAACAAATTGAGGGATGATCAAAAAAAGTTAAAAGCCCACCAGAAACAAGATAAAACATTTCTGACATGAGCTTCCTCCACATGGACAGTGAGACCAAGCCTTAGAGACGAGGTGAGGATTTTCATCGTACAGTGGGAAGGATGTAAGCCAGATGATTTAGTTTGAGTCTGATCAGGATACTTTGTGAGCGTCTCCATTTGGAGGTTTTTCTTGGCATGTCCCACAAACAGGAGACCCCATCTTGCATAAGAAAAAGACAATGGATGGACAGATGATTGTTGCCAAGAATATTTACCAACAACTTAAATTATTTACATCCTGATTTTATTTTTTTCTAGAATGGGATTGTCGACGGTTCAGATGGTGTGTTTGGCGCTTGGAGTTCTCGGACGAGTTTGGATGGTTATTTGCTGTGTTGTCCCTCGCTGGAAAGTGACACATTTCATAGGAGTCAACAAAACTATGACAGAGGTAATGAAATATTTTAAAAAGGGATCTACGCTAAGCAACTTATCTGACTAGCTTCTTTACCTCATGTTAGATGGCTTTGCAAAAACTTCAAACATTAACATTTTGGGGGAAGTTAAAGGGTGGTAACAATATCTATGAATCACTAACAATGACCCTTTCTGTGTTTGTGCAAGTAGACCACAATGCAGGGGCTGTGGAACTGGTGTGTGGTGGAGTGCTCTGGGCAAGAGTTGTGCAAAAACTATAAATCCTTGAAGGCGATGAGCTCCGACCTGCAAGCCGCTCGAGCCATGACCTTCATCAGCTGCACGGTCAGCGCCTTCAGCCTCTTCAGTTTGGTCTTTGGAGCTTATTTCCCCACATTTGTACAGAAGCAAGACGCCACACCTAAGAACAGTGTGGTGCCTGGGCTGGGCCTGGTGCTGTCCGGCCTCCTAATGATTGCCTCGGTCAGATGGTCAATGTATTTTGCTTTGGGAAAATTTGGCAACTCCTTGATAGAAATGGGAGAGTGCATCTACTTTGGCTGGATAGCTGGTGTGCTGATGGTTCTGGCTGGAGGTCTGCTCTGCTATTTCAGCAGACCCACATCCAGCAGCTCAGGAGGAACCACCGATGAACACGTTCACATTGCTGCAGCTCCCAGCAACGACAGGCAATAAAGGCTTTATGAAAAGGGTTGACTGCTTAAAGCTTCATTCACACAGCAAGCAAATGGAACCCATGTTTAACTTTTTCACAGCAGTCCTAAATCACATTTATGCCACATCCTAATGTGGTATTCAATCAAGTCTTTTTCTATTATTTTCAAAGTATTTGCAGTCTAAATGGTCAATGTGCGTTTTATGTCACTGACATGCAGCATAACTTTGAACAAGAAGAAGCCAGATGCATTAAATCCAGACATAGACAGTGGAAGAAACTTATAATTATAATATAATCAAGTAGATTGAGTAGTAGAATGGATTAAATCCCTGGACAGGGGTTCCCAAGTCCAGTCCTCTAGAGCCACCATCCTGAAACTTTATTCAGGTCACAAGCTTTAAGTTGTGACTATCTGAATATTTGATTCCACTCCTAACTACAAAACTAAGAACCAGATCAGACCACAACCAAATCCTCTGTTCACATTCGTACTTCACTTTTCCTGGACATGTTATTTCACTCACCACTTGCAAATACATTAATAAATTGCTTAATGCCTGCTTTGTTGTCTGCAGTTTTATTTCTACAGATCATCTATTCATAACAAGTGTCATGTGAAGAAGTTTTATTCGTATTAAATGATGTTCCTTATGTATCATATAAATGTAATGTTTTTTTGTATCACAGTCAAGGTGTTTTTCTGTGCAGCTGGAAACGGTGTGCAAACTAATGAACCAAGATGTGTCTACTGAAGTAAGTTTCCCAGGGTTGCTTCACAGACATCAAAAAGGTTTCAAGTTTTTGCAATGAGGACAAATGAAATGTAAAGGTTATAGAGTGGTTTTTAGACACTCAGCAAAAGTGACTAAGAACCACATCCTGCTTCTTATCACTTACCTCCAGGTGAGAAGAACAAGTGTATAAAAGTAAACACAGCTTCAAACTTTCTTAATCAGTTATGATTAAAAAAGTTATTTAAAAAAATCACTTTTAGCCTACTGTCAACCTACAGTGCTGACAGCAGTAATGAAGTAATGAAGGAATACCAACACTTCCAAGGAGATTAATGTCCCCATGCAAATCTCCATTAACCTCTGGAAAGTGCTGCATGCCACATCCGATTAAACTCATAAAACCCCAGAGGGCAGATAAAAAAAGTTTAGGGCTTGTCTTCCTCCTCCATCTCAATTTGATCCAGACTTTAAGTCCATTACTAAAAACTATTTGGGTCCAAAAAGTACTGTAAAAGTGTCCTCAATGTTTGGGAGTTCTTAAGCATCCCTTATGGTCACGTCATTTATTGTGCAATAGTCAATACACAGGCTAACATTGGCATCCTTCTTTTTGACAACAATAGCAGAGAAATAAGAGGAATCAAATTCCTGGGTCATCTCTGCTGCCAAAGCATCTTCAGATGCTTCCTCAACACCTCACAGTCATCAGGATGAATGTTTGAGGAGAATGAAGGGATTAGGCAGAGCTACTCCATACTCAACTCTGCTCTCCACACAGACAAAATAAACCGGTCAGACATAGAAACTTTCTGAAACATCAATGTCTTCCTGACAAATAAAATAATAACTCGAAGCTTAGCGCAAGGTTCAAAGCCACCAGGTTATATGAAACAGAAGAAATATTTTCTGTAGGTTTTGTCGGCACACGGATGATTGGAAACACCAGAAACGATTGGACTACCCAGAAACAGAGAACAAGACGTTAGCTAGTTACAGCTACCTCTTGAACATTTAAATAAATTAGAAGAAGCAAAAGTTGAAGGCGCTTATTGCTCTTTGTCCCAAGGCAGATATTCCTTGAAGAAAAAAATTAAACACACTTTGCGTATGGTTGGTAGAGCAATGCAAACAGCATTGCAGGGAGATGGGAAGGAAAGAGTGCGGCTGCAGGAACATGACAGATAAAAACCAAACTAGTGGAGATGTCCAAAACACATGAAAATGAACAAATATCCTTATTTTGGTATAGATTGGTGAAAATATATTAAAACAAGATTATTAGTTTTACATATAATGTTTGAGTTCATACAAACATGAGTGGAAAACACTTTGAAACACTTTCTGCTGAACATTAGTTTTACAGTCTGCTTTATTACAGTATTTAAGTATTTTTATGTACACATCGCAGTTGATTTCTTTCTTTGATCCACTAAATATATTTTGTGTTTTTGTATATATTGATAAATATATTAGTTTATTTTGGCGACTACTTATGCAGGAAAATGAAACTAAACTCTTGAAGTTACACATCTGTTTGGCCGTATCTAATTAAAAAAGTAGAAAATGTGGAACATTATCCGCGATATTGTGTTCGAGATAAAAAAATATGTCATAAGATCTGTTTTTGCCAATATTGCCAACCCCTAATAAAGCTCTTTGACAAAACAAAATAAGAAAATATGAAATGAAAAGACCAAGGGAATAAATTGCTCCCCTTGGTCTTTAGATACATGTTGTGATAGAAAGGTTTAGTTTTTCTGTTCTCTTTCATGTTATTTTTTTCAGATACTTGGATCTCTAATCTACACTACCTGGGTAAGTTTGAGTGTCTGTGGTTCGATTCCTCAGCTGGAAAATCCTGAGATTTCGAAGGCGAGTTCACAGCAGGTCCCTGAAGCAGCTGGCCAGTATTCTAGCAGGAATCTTCAGTGTGTGGTCCAAGGATCTGACTCGCCATCACATCAATAAAAACAAAGAAAATTATTCTACACATAATATGCAGAACAAAATAAAATAAATTAAACTAAAATAGATACAAATAAAATCACCACAAATTAAATATGCTTAATCACTGCATAAAACTTTCATTTAACAAACAGAACCTGTTTAAAATTATTTGAACTGTCATGAAACATCATGAAATCAGAACATGTTTTATTTTTATTATATTGCATTCATTTTGTTTTAACACAAAACACCTTATGAACACATTTTAACTAAATCTAACAAATAAAAATGTTCAAAATGCTCCGATAGGCTTTAAAGATGCTTTTGTTTGGTTTTAATTGACTTTTGATTGTGCTAAATGATCCTAATATAGTCAGTTTTCTAACCAACTGTCATCCAACGGTTGTGCTAGCCGTTAGCTTCTCTCAGTGACTTCACTCACCGAAGTTTCCAGAGAAAACAACTCCGTCCAGTTTCGTCAGCGATGTAACACCATCCAGCATTTCTTTTCCACACTATTATGTCGTTTTTTATCTTTAATTTTGTCCCAAATTTCTCTCAATTCTCACTGTTCCCGCCATTTCTTTCATTCTCTCTCTTCTTGCGCTTCTCCAACACACACACAAAAGCGGAAGGTGAAGCCTGCCCCCTGCGGGTGTTACAGAAAATTACGACGGCTCCAGCCTTATCCAAATTGAATTAAATTAATACCGTATTTTCCAAACTATAAGGCGCACCTTTAATTTTAAACCATTAATTTGATCAAAGCACGACAGTATGCCTTATAATCCACAGCACCTATATTGTTCTGAAGTAAAGCATCCCCCTTTAGTGAATTAATATGGATTAATTCTAACCTCGAAGCGACCTTATGGTACTGTAAAAATATTTTACATTACGTTACGGCTACGGCAGTCAGGCGAATCGCGGAGTAATACGTAATGCGCTTCGACTGACTAACTTATCTAAATAAAAATAGAACATTATTTCTGGAGCAGATTTTCATACATTTAAGTCGTAAACATCTCACGTAAGAGAAAACGCCTCACTTTTGAGCTTCCAGAAAAAAGACTGAATATTTATTTAAATGTGGTTTCTTGGTTTTCTATTTTTAATTAGCAAAAGTGACAATGTTTTTTCATATTTATGTGTAAACATTTGAGTTGATATTTCAATTTAATCGCTTTATCTGAGCCTGATTTTCTTCAGTATATAGTTTCAACTTTATGAGAAACTGAATTTTAGGTTTAATTAACTGTATTTATTGAGATGTTTTTATTGATCTTGTTGATATTTCTGAATACTTTTGTAATATTTTATATTTGTATTGCAAAAATGAATAAAGAATCAAATCAAAAGAAGACTTTGGAAAATACAGAAAACCTTTATTTTTAACACATATATTAAAATATAAATCAAAACTTGTTCCCACAGACAAACAAAACAAATTCAAGCTTCAGGCTAAAACCATTTTCAAACAACTGCTGTTTTAATTTTCCCCTTTAATTCACAGCCAAAGGTTAACAGCAGTTTTCTCCCTGTCTGTTTTGGCTCCATTGTTTTACTTTTGACTTTTCGCTTTGTGTTTTTCTGTCTTTAAATTTTGTTGAATTTTTGTCCGTTTAGTTTTTGGTCTCCAGTTCTTTCACGCGCTTGGTCAGCTCCTCTAAAGCTGCTTTCAGGTCCTTCACCTCCTTCCTTAGAGACTCCACCTCCTGAGAAACACACAGGAAGTGAGCGTCAGTGAGCAGAAATGGTCAAATTCAGGATAATCAAGCCTGAGAATAGTAGAAAAGACAGTTTTCTCACCCCACTGCCGCCTAGTTGGCTCCCCGCAGAAGCAGTCGTAGTCTTCAGGAGACTCTTATGGACTTTGAATTCCTTGGCCTTGGTGGTGGCTACAAAACCGTCCTTTAGGGAAATCAGAACAGGCGGAGCTTCTTTCCCATCAAACCACTCATCGGCTTCAACCGACGGCTCGGGTCCGACGGTGTCTGGGTATAGATCCTCCTGGAACAGATCCGACTGCACAGCCAAAGCAGGAAACGGTCAGCTAACCTCAACGTCACCCACTGTGTTTCTGCTGCGTTTAGAAACTCACCTTACGAGGTACCGTCATGACTATGGGTTCACATTTCCTCTCATGCAGTTTGTAGAACCTGAAGGTAAAAGTATTTGGATACAATATGAGCAAAATGACAAATGTGTGACAAGTTTTTCTACTGAAACACTGTATTCACTGCAAAAGTACAAAATCTTACCGAGTATTTTGATCTAGTTTTCAGTGCACTTGAATCAAGACCAAGCTAATTTACAAGTAACTTTTCAACAAGATATAGGAGTTAGTTTTAAGTCAAAAAATTATTAATATTAATTGTAAAAAAAAGTCCCAGTTCTAGTGGCAGGAAATGTCTCATTATTAGTGAAATAACCTGCAAAAGAACAAGTAATGCTAAGAAATACTGCCACCTGCAGGTGGAAGTTCGCATCACTTAAATGCAATGATTTTGATTATTTATTGCAGAAACTTAGCAATAAACTCTCTATCAGAAACGGGTCTTGTTTATCATATGTTATGATAAACATTTTGATTAATTGTTGACACATTTAGTTCCAAGCAAGCAAGATTATAAACTTCCAGGAACAAACTGCAAAAGCACAAAATCTTACCAAGTATTTTTGGTTTAGTTTTTAGTGCAAATACCTTCGTACAGTTGAAATAAGACAAAACTAACTTACAAGTAACTTTTCAGAAATAAATATGCGCTCGTATTAAGAAAATAATTCTTTAATATTTGTGAAAAAGTAACTGATTATTTCACTTATAACAAGACATTTTTCCCATGTCATAAGTTAAATAATCTGCCAGTGGAACAAGGACTTTTTCACAAATATTAAGGAATTATTGACTTTAAAAAAAGCTCATATTTATTTTTGAAAAGTTATTTGTAACTTTTGTCTTATTTCTGAGATATTTGCACTGGAAACTAGACCAATAATACTTGATAAGCTTTTGTGTTTTTGCAGTGTAATGCATGAAAAGAAAGCTTATGGTTTTGTTACCTTGCGATTTCACACTTGTTGACCTCCAGGCCTCTCTTGGGCATGTATCCCATCCCCTTCTGGCTCTCCTTGCTGCTGAACATGGACAGGTAGTGGACGTAAGGAGCCTCGTCCGTCACTTCGAAGTAACGGATGCTGCTGTCTCCCTGCGAGAAGGCCACCACAAGAAACATTGAGCCGTTTGTGCGTCTGGGTGGGAATCACAGATAGTTTCCCACTCTGAACCCAACCTTGCCACAGAGGTAGATGATTCCCGTGTCTGGGTCGAAGAACGGCAGGAGGACGCCGCTGCTCGTGTCCAGCTCTTGCAGGGTCAGTGGCTCTCCAAAGTTGTTCTACAGAAAAAGAAGAAGAATTGCTGCTTTCATAATAACCAGAGGAAAACATTAAAGCAGACAAACTGGCGTAAATAAGAGATGAATTTTATTATTTTCCCACAAATAATACGACTGTAAAACCTCTCCAACTGTAAAAGCTCATAGTTTTGAGTCGCTTCTAAGAATTGTGCACTGCAAAAACAATCTTACCAAGTGATTTTGGTCTAACTTATTGTGCAAATATCTTAGTGCACTTGAAGTAAGAAAAAATGACTTTAAGTAACAAGATGTAGGAGTTTGTTTTTAGTCAATAATTCATTAATATCAATAAAAAGAAGGAAAAGGTCTTGTTATAATAAAAAAACTAATGCAAATTTGATCAACGTTCAAGAACTTTTGACTCAAAACAAGCTCTAATTTGCTGAAAAGTTACTTGAAAGTTCGTTTTGTCTTATTTCGAGTCTAATTGCAATTCATTAAGTCGTCCAGGCAAAAAAAGAAAAACATAAAATAAATATAGGAACCAGAATTTTAAATTTTAAAACACATAATTTATTTTTTCTTTATCTGAGATGAGATTCCCAGGAGCACTAACTCATTATTATTATTATCATTATTATTATTATCATTATCATTATTGTTGTCATTATTATTATTATTATTATTATTATTATTATTATTATTATTATTAGAGGTTGTAGTAGTAGTTGCAGGTTTTTTCCTTCACTCACCGGATCCCACAGCGCCACCTGCCGTTCACTCATGCGGCTGAAGCCGGTGCTCAGGATCTTCCCATCAGACACGAACACGGCTCTCACAGGCCGGGAGCCTTCGTGGGGTTTATCCTTCTCCTGTAGGGGGCGCAGAAGAGCAACGGTTCAGACATTTAGGTTGTGGCAACTAATGCTACGATTATTGCCAACAATTTTACAAAACATTGATTAGATTTTTAACAACTATTATCATTATTATTAGACTTTCTGTAAACTTTGCAGTCTGCAGGAAGAGCCCTTTTCCAGAAGCAGCACTTACAAAGAGCACGGTGCCTTTGCGGGGGTCCAGCACTCTCAGCTTCTTGTCTTTGCAGGAGGTGAGGATCCTGGAGCCGTCCCTGTTCCAGCAGGCGCTGTAGATGAGGTCGGGATGAACGCTGTCGATCCTCACCACCTCCTCTCCCCGAGCCACGTTCCACAGGATTATCACATTATCAGAACCTGCAGGGAGCAAACCAGTTCAGGTGAAACCTTTTGAGTTTCAGCAAGGGACTGTGCTGTTGCGATGGAGATATTGGTAAATAAATTGGCTGTGAAAGGTGATAAATTAATATCTAATTTCAAGCTAAAGTTTCAATTTGCAACACGCTCCCTGACTTTGTGAACTGAAGTGTCTTACAACAGAGAGAACTTCCTGTTCCTATTCTGGTTCCTGAAAACTACAGTTCCCTAACAGATCATGTGAAAGTCAGAGGTCACCTGCACTCAGCAGCACGTTGTGGGCGGTGGGGTGCCAGCTCAGGATGCCGACACGCTTACAGTGACCTTCCAGCTTCACGACCGGCTCTGTGAGCGGTGAGGTGAGCCCGCCATCTGGGATCTCCCAAATCTGATCACAAAATCCCACATGTAAGTCACATGACACAACCCAGGGTGTGTTGAAGCAGAAGGGAGTTTCTGTGGCCCCACCATGACGCTGCAGTCCTCAGATCCACTGGCAATGATGTTGTCATTGTGAGGGCAGAACTCGATGTCCAGAACCGGACCCGTGTGGCCGCAGACGGTGGGGTAGGACATGTCGATGCGTCCAGTCTGCAGACACAAACGTCGAGGACATTTAGGATTGCTTCAAGAAGCAGAGATTAATGAAATACAGCTTTAACTGCCATGAGGAATGAAATTAGGTTAGAAAACTACAGGTCAGCTTCCCCTTTAATTGCTCCCACTGTCTGGTAACCAGGTTACAGAGCACCTTAGGACAACCTAGTGGGCTTCTTTGAACAGGTTCGGACAGGTCAGTGGGCGAAACAAAAAATGCTTTTTTAGCACAAAGTCATTTTTGGATGATAAGATTTTAGTCTGTCTGTTTTGAGCTGTTTCAGAATATCTTTAAATCCAAATAAGCTGTTGTTGGCCACACTCTGCAACTGACTGTTTACACTGGCATCTGAAAATGGCTGCAAACCGATGCACAATTATACATCCGTACATCTTCGAAAAGCATAAGTAAAGCCTCCAGCACAACCAACAAGAATGCATGAAGGGTTTTCTGGATGGTAAGTTGCTTGTGTTTTCCAGCAGCCATTTTCAGCACATACGGCAGTGAAGTCAGCTGACCAAATGTGCTGGAGCTCAGCTTGGATCGTATGTAACGGGTGAAACTCAGCCGGGGTTGCTAGGTAACAACGCAGTCGAATGTGACTCCACAATTTGGAGGTTTTTGAACATTTTCTTTAAAACATGATCTTCATCTCAGAGCTTTGTGGTTTTTCTTGGGCTGTTTTTAGAAGCTCAATTGGAAGCACAAAAATGTTCCCCTTACATGTTTGAACAGCTAAAACGAACAAAACGACAGCACTAGATAGTAGTTCTGTTTCGTTGTAATTTAATGCCCACATTTCTGCCACATCTTCGTGTGAAGAGGAAAGGGAACACCAGCAGACTTGCAGGACGCATCTGACACGTTTCATGGTTGTTTTAGTTTGGGTGGTTGGAAATGCTTCACCTGTTGCTTTCATTCTTTGCAACATGGTGGAACGTGACGTTATAATTCTTTGTAAAATTAGTGAAGAAAATGAAGTAAGATTTAAACAAAGCGAGTACAGATGAATAAATTGTAACTACATTAGACTAAATGAGTTATCTCCTGCCAGCATTTGTCGCCCCCTACTGGCCATTCCAAACTACAATAATTTTACATCCAGTCCTGTAATGTTCAGCTCCAGCAGTTAATCAATTGGATTCATTCTGCAGGTCTGGTGAACTAGAAGCTTCAAACAACAAAAAAGTGTTAATTGGTCACAAGTATTTTATCTAAATTTGTTAAATTTACTTTATTTACATTTGTTTACCTGTAAATAACTTAGCAGACTGAATTTGATTACTTGTGATTAGTTAATGTAATACATTTAAGGTGGATCATCTCTCCTTTTTTCAGGTCTGCCTTTTTTTTTGGTTTGGGATTTTAATTTGATCCCAAACTGTTTTATTAGAGTTTATGTTGGTCGTGTGTAATCAGCAAAGCAGCAGAAAGAAAAATCCAAATTGAGGTCAGATGCAACCAGATAACAGATACATTTATGATTTAATACTGTTTTTTCTATCTGTTCATTAAATGCAATGGCAAAATTAAAGTATCTAAATTTAACCCTACGAGTGAATGATGTGGGTTATGTTTTAACCCAACCAATGATTCCTAAAACTTTGGCATTTTAAACCAAATAGATTTAATTAACTTCCTTAAAAGGATATTAATCTGTGACTGAGCTTCCTCAAACTGAAATAACGATTCGCATGAAACAAATTATCCCACAGAAGCAAATCTATCTTTTAAAATAATTTCATGAGAACAAAAAGGGGAATTTGTATTTTTAAGTTAACTTTGTGTAACTTATTTATTTAACAGTTTCAATAATGTTGACCCTCATACAGCTGCTAGCTGTTTTCTTTAACTGAAACAATTAATTGTGATTCATCAATTATTGAAATAATCGTCAACTAAATTAGTGATCGATTCATTATTAACAAGAGAAAGCACACTCAAAATAAGGCAACATGCATGAAACAATAACACAGAGAGGGCAGGAAATAAGACAAAACACTGCAAAAAGATTACAAAAAAAAAACTACATTGTTTGTTCATATTTTCTACACAGAATCACTCAGATGGCAATTTTAGTTCAACTGGTTCATATTCTCTTATTAAGCAGTTTTTTCAGTCCAATTATTAATCAGTTAACCTGATAATGTCGTCACCACCCTTTACTAAATCAATGCCTGATTAAGTTCAGTTAATCTTTTTTCATGTTGACTTTTGAAATATATCTTCAGCTCCAGATGATTCTCTGTTACAAATATTCTCCATTTTAGGCCATAAAAAGAAAAGTTTATTTTAAAAAGTAAATTAATTCCTTGCTTATTTGCATTTTTGAGTACTTTTTTATCCAGTTAATCGATTTATTTTCAGACTAACTGATAGCTAAATGAATCGTTAGCCGCTGCCCGACTGATTTTACAGCCGGATTCAGCAGAGAAGCTGCAAAGTAAACGTAAAAGTTGAGGCACAGCAGCTTTAGGCCACATCCGGTCTCTGCACTGACATGACAACAAACTCCTAATATGGTGAAAACTCAACAGCAGAGCAAGGCAAGTGACGTGAAGAAAGACTGAAAAGACGGCTTACGACTTCCTTTTTCAGTCGCCTGCATGACGCTGACAGCACAATTCAAATTTCAGACTGAAAGCGTGGCTTTGCAAACCCAAAGATGTTGCATCAGAAGCGATTTTCAGGTTTATCAACTGCATGAAACTGAAGCAGTGGATGCATTTTCTCGCACCTTGTTGAGGGGCAGCACCATGAAGGCCCCGCCGCCACTGGCGTCCACTATCATGGACACAAACTTGGGGTTGACGGAGCAGAAGTTGCTGTCCCAGGTCATAGTGGAGATGCGGATGTCATCGTAACACTGGTCGGCCTTGACGGCCTGGCCAAAGACGTGACGGAACTTGCTGGTTCTCACAACCTTCCTGGACATGGTGAACTGGGCAGGAAGCAACAAAAAAAAAAACACAATTTTTATTTGATAAACACAACATGCATGATATATGTGGCCAATTTGAGCATTTCTGATTTCAGGTTGAGACAGACCAGCTGGCACAAAGCTGATTGCACTGCAGGAAAACTAGAAAAAAAAGGGGAAGCAAAAGTTTTCACAACTGCTTCCTCTTGTCCGTCTGTAACTGTTGCCTCTTCTCTCTTTAATTCAAGCCACAATGAAGCAATTCTGCATGCTGACACAACCATACAAGGTAATATAGAAAATCTAACACCAGAAGATGATGCTATGATGTTTGAGGTTCACACATCGTGACCCTAAAAGGCTAAAGCGACGGTTTCACCACATCCTTCAAGACAGAGGAACAAACCTTCAGACTTTTCTCTTATTTTCCCTCCACTTTCTCAAAAACACTCATTTTTGTTCCCCTTCCCCTTTAAACAATCACATAAAACAAATATCTTCAAATAAAGTGTCAGAAAAAAACAGTCAAATCGTTTAAAATTTGAAGTCCAACGAAGCTTTGCATCATTTACAGTAAGGCTCGTTCGGAAAATTAAACAAACAGAAATTGGGTTCTGTTTTACCTCCATTTGTAGATTTTACTTCCTGAAATCTGCAGCCGCGCCTAAGCTGAACACAGCGTACAGCAGTCCTGCTGCATGTGCATCACAAGACATCTGAGGCAGCCCTGCGCCTAATTTAATAAGCCCTTCTGCAAAACAGAAGGGCTTGTAATTTCATCACAAGCCCAAATGCATGTCAATAACCTGTGACTCCCCGCTGGGGTGGAAAACATCGCAGGCCACAAATCCCTCCATGTGAAGGAAGAGAAACCCAAACCATGTGGAATTTGAGGAAGAAAGAGCTTTCATTTAAATCAGAAACTTTCTGTCGCTGCATGATTTCTTGTAGCAGGTGAGGAGTGATTCTGCGGGCTTACCTGGGAGTCGTGCACGGGGAAGAGTCGGATCAAGAAGTGTCAGCAGTGCACCCTGCCACCAGAGTGATGGCGCAGGGGAGACGCTATGTTAAAGTACATCACAGAAACGACGTGAAGGAAGTGAAAATTTCAAATGAAGGTGGAAGTGGGAGGTGTCTCCTGTGACATTTCAGGGTTTAAAAAGCTGCACAGGGCAACAGCAAAGAAACATGCAGAAGTTGTGAGATTATAACCAGATAAAATGGAGTTTTATGCTCTGGAGCATCCAGGTGAGCAGCAACGTGATGCCAGAATGGAAACAATTAGTCGGATTAATCATGATGAATCGATTAAAATAATCAACTGATTTTGTAATCGATTGTTACTCAAATAGAGGCCATTTGCTAAAAAATTTTTTAAATATATATTTTCAGAGCAGTAATTAATCTAAAACTGCACAAAATACAGTTTTAGATTAATGCAAAATTCATAAACATTTTCCATTTAATACTTTTATTTGTAAATGTTTCACCCTAAACTCCTCAAGAGGCATTTTTTGATATTCATTGGGTTCAAATTCATTAAAAAAGGAATTTATTTGCTTATTTCTAATGTTGTACAGAAAAGAACAACTGGTGGTTTTAGCCAAGTGATAAAGTGCAGAGCAGGGAGCAGCTTTCACCTAGAATGCTGAGTGACGTTAAACCTCAGCAGAACGACAGGCTGATTGCCTCCGTGACATGCCACATGGACGCAGTAATTCATGCAAAAAGAGCCATAAACAAGAACAGAGATGTGGACACACATTCCAGAAATCTGACATTACTGATTAAAATATCCTTTTGAATTAATTTTATGTAATATTCAATTCTTCACAGGCAATATTTGGAGTTTTCATTGTCTTTAAGTCAAGGATTAAACAAAACGGATCACATTTTGCACGTTTTTAAACATCTGTTTGGGTTTCTACTGCTTCTAAAAACAGAGAAAGCTCTTTAAAAAAACCCTATCAAGTTGGTTTCTTTTCGTCTTTTTCTTTTTGATGTCTGGATAATGATCCGGATTGTTGTGCACTGCAGCGTCACCTAGCAACTAAAGTAAAGACCAGCTCGTTACCTAGCAAACCAACTTAAGCTCCAGCATGTTTGTTCAGCTGGTTTTACTTCTGTACAATGGCTGCTAGAAAAAACTATTGTTTTGTTGTTTACTTACCAGCCGGAAACCACTATCTTTATTCTTGCTGGTTGTGCAGGAGGCCCCACTTCTGCTTTTCAAAGATGCACCGTTGCATAATTGCACATCCAGTTGCAAACATTTTCACATTTGAGTGTAACTGTTAAACTTGGGGGCATTACCAGCAGCAGCTTATTTGGATTTAAAGTGACAAGAGGCCCAAAATGTGATCAACTAAAAATGTTTTTGGACTAAAAATGTAATGAAGATGTTTTGTGTAGACCAAACACCAATCCTAAGCAGTTAAAGGACAGTTGTGGTTTTCTTTAGACAATATGCTTTGTTGTTGATGTGCAGAATAAAAACTTTTTTGTTGCCAAATTTGATCTATAATTCAGCTTTTCTTTTATTACAATATAAAACTTAGGAAGAGTTTAGCCAGGACTGGAGTGTGTCTTGAGAAGAAACACTTTTTCTTTTTCTATTAGTTAGATAATAACTAATTAGATTTACTTGAGTAACTTTTTCGAAAAAATATCTTTTAGCAGTATTTTTACTACAATGAACTTTGTACTTTTACTTGAGTAGATTCATTATAAAGTATCACTACTCTGACTACAGATCTGAAAGAGCCAATCAGCTTTTAACGTTACAATAAACAAGTTAAGAAGTTTAATATACTTGTGTAAAGAATATAGAAGTAATTTTTCCATGTTTAATTGTATTTAGTTTATGTTATTGAAAATTATTTTAAAAATATATATTTTTATCATGTTATTTCTTTGCTCTCTGAGCTGTGGCATCTTATTTTTCTTCCCTTTTTAAAATCTTTTGATATAAACTAATATAATGCAGGTGTTAAAATTAAGAAATAAAATTAAATGTGAGAAACAAAGAAAAAAAAATACAATAATAAAACATTACATAAAGAAATATGTACATAATGGTGTGGTGTTATTAGAGCAAACTAATTTAATAAATCCACACCAGTCTGAAACTCTGCAATATAAATCAACTTGATTGATTTATCTGCCACAAATCTAAAAATCCCAACAAGATGAAAGAAATTTTTAACTCAGACAAGGTTAAAAATATAGATTTAAGTTTATTGCACAATCGTTGCTGGAGACTGAGGAGTTTGAGAGCCTGTCTGTTACACAGGATGCTAACGCAGGACAGACATGAGGACAGCAGTGTCTATTTAAAGCACACAGACCTAACGAGGCGCCGCGGGATTCATCCTGTCAGCGCCACACCCGGGTATTTATGCAGGTTTCATGCTTGTACGGCTGGACAGTTCATACATGATCATGAAAGGTATAGAGAGCTAAAGAAAAACCTGCTGCACCGCTCCTGGTATGACACAGGTGAATTCATTTCAATTTGGCTGAGGTATGGCTTCAGTGGCGCCAGAGTCAGTGCACAGGAGGCTCCACTAGGGGGAGCCAGAGTGGTGGGGAAACGCAGAGACGCTGCAGATGTGACAGTTATAACAGACAGACCCTCCTGAAAGCTCCCTTCGTCCTAAAACAAAGGGCTGCCCCTCACTGCATGTGCACAGGACTGTGCGAAAGTTTTAGACCGCCTTTCATTTACTGGATGTTGTTTGCAAAATTTTTCAAACTGATTCTAATCAATTTTGGGGCAACAGTGGCGCTCCCATGAAATGTTAATAAAGGTGGCCTGTGAAATTTTTTTTATGTGTATATACACAATTTTTTTTGTTGAATTTAAAGTGGATTAATGTTTTATTGTGACTCTATTCTTGTAATTTTATCATTTTTATTTTTTTAGCATGGTCCTAATAGCCCATCATAATATAAAACAAAAAAATACACATGTATTTATATGTATGTCTTTATGTATGAATCAAATAAGATTGTTATTTTTCATACCTCCATTTGGGGGCGCCACTGTTCTTGATTCATTTAGGTCCTCAAAAATTTTCATTTTTATTTTTGCTGCTTATTTACAATTTTTTTGTTGAATTCAAAGTGGACTCAAAAAAATCTCCTAATGTTGAGTAAAAAGGCAGCTGAAGTCGCCACTTTGCAGCAACATCTAATGAAATAACTTTTGCACAGTTCTGCAGACCAGTGTCAAAGTTAGGATCCACGGAATTACAGATATAATAATTATCAGCTTTTAACAATACAGATAATTCATTATAAACAGGTTGTTAAACAGGCTATCCGGCACCTGTGTTGTTTAAAAAAACGTGTTTTGTTAATCATGTTTTACTTTTTTTCCCCATTTAACATTCAGACAAAATAAACAAACACAAGCCTTCCCACCAAAGGTTTCCCTTCTTCTTGTTACAAAGTTCACGGAGCGAGCAGACTGGACTAACGCTGGCGGGCGGAGCCCCGGTTCGGGTTGCGGCACCCTGATCGGCGCATCCTTCGGCTAATAATGCATAGATTGACCGGTGGAAGTCAGGAGGTATCCACTAGCCCACCAGGGAGGTCATTAATGTCTTTCTTGAGTCTAAAAATGTGGTTACACTTTGAAAGCAGCTCTACATTTAGCATTGAAACAAATTTAAGGATCTTTTTTTCTGTTCTTTACATATATATGGACACAGCTAAGCGAAACGTTTTTGATATCTGAAGCACAGCAGTGAAGCCTCGTCTGCTTCTGGATTAACTCGCTTCCTTCCTGCACTGTTTGCTCGATTAATCTACATGTATTTACATCACCTTTTTTGATCTTAAAATGTGTTTCTTTCCAATCCAGAGCCCTTTGGAGATTAGCGATCAGTGCAGTAACATCCAGGAGAGACTGAATTACGATGATTGGATGATTGGCTAACACTATGAGACATCAGTTTCTGTTTCAGAGCTACGTTCATGCAAAGTTTTAGTTTCATTCAATGGCCAAAATACATTAGTTTCTGCGTTTACATCGCAAACTCTACTTACAGCAGGTAATAACCACTATCAGGCTTGCAGATGTAAAGTCTGGCTGAATTTTTCAGGGCGCAAAGGGAGTGGGTGGCATCAGCTATGAAGTTAGCGTGCGTGACTAATGACTGGGGAAGTCCTTCTCTCACCTCTGAGTCAGAGGCGACAGGGGAAGCAGGCGGTGTGCCGAAGCCGACCCGGAGAGACGGAGAGGCGAGGGACCGAGGCGACGTCTGCCGCCTACAGACAGACTACTGGGGCAAAACGCAGCAGCACGGAAATTTGGGACTAAACGGCTAAATGATTAAACCAAAACCACAGATTAGATTATGACAGAGTATAAAGTATACGCTGAGAAAATAAAGAAATAAAGTTACAAGAAAAAAGTTGTAAAATTATGAGAAAGAAATTTGTAGTGTTGCAAGAATAAAATCTAAATAATTCAAGAATAAAGTCATATTATGAGATTAGTAATTTTACGACTTTATTCTCGCATTATTTCAACCTTATGTAAATGAAATAGTCTTGGCACTAACACCCCGTCGTACTAAACCAGCGCTGCTGCATGTTGTAAGAGATACGAGGGTGAGGACGTTCATTCCTGTTTCGAACAGTTGAGCTGGAAGAATATGCAAATTATAAACACATTAAAACAGAATAAAATTAACGTTTTCAGTTCTAAAAGAAAGCATACGTCATCATAAAACACATGGCTGGAGTGCAGTTATGTTGAAATATAAAGTGTAATTATGTGCCTTTGTAGTGGCAGAAATTACATTAAAACTGAATGTAAGGATACATATATAAATATATAGCACATAATTAGCAACAGTAAATCCATAAATGTACTTTCACATAAATAAAAACAGTAATAAATAAAAAAAATTCTGCACTTTTGGCAAATTATAAACTGCCATCTGTTCATGTAAGCGCTTTTTGTTGCCACTTAAACAACAAAGTAAACGGAGAATGTAAAGTCATTTTAGAACAAAACCCTGAGGTTAAAAAACTGCAAAAATAAAAACGTGTTCACACCTCTTTACAACCACAAACTTCTATGTGTTTTATTTGGGTTTTATGTGAGACACCAACTCAAAGCTATGAAGTGGAGGGAAAAATATGCATTTCATAGAAATCTGAAAGGTGTGGCATGCATTTATATTCAACCCCCTTTACTCAGATACCCCAAACGTTTGCTTTCGTGTCCCATTCGTAAAGAGAGTCCTCCCATTTTTAAGTAATCTGAGGAAACTTCGTAGAAAATTTGTGAATAAATTTTATACATACCTAAAATAATAAGACTGGGCATTTATCATCTAGAAGCAGTAAGGACATGAAGGTGATGAAATACACCTTCATTATAAAGCATGGTGGAGGCAGCATGATGCTTTTCTTCAGGAGGAAGAGAGCAAAGGGGCCTTAATACAAACAGATTTTCATCCTGAATCCTTGTGAAAACGACACGTTTTTCCTGGTTAAAGGCATAAATCCCACTAAAATACATTGAAATCTGTGGTCGGGATGTGATAAAATGTGAAACTAATTTGTAAATCCATGAATAATTCCTGAATTTAAATGGCACCGAGATACGGCACAAAAAAAAATCGATATTGCTGCTGTGTGAATCAGGAATGAACTCCTTACTCGCGTTTTGTCTTCTTTTGGATGGAAACGAGCAGAAAAACAAACAGAGAAACTCCATATTTAGAGAGGGAATCCTGTGGCGACCCATTACGAGCATTTAGCACAAAAACCAAAATTAAACTGTGTGCTGCGATGCTGATGGGTTGAGATGTGGATGTGCTGCATAGGTAGCAACAGTGACATCTGAGAGCAACCGTTGGATATTTCAGATAATCTCTGACCACCTGAGTTCAGCTGGCTAACACGTCTTCAAATTAAACTAAATTGGTGTCAAACATTTGTGCAGCAAAATTTTCGATTGTGGCGCTGTCATTTTAAATTTATTAATGTTTTCAGAGGTCACCGAAGGTCAACCAGCCAGTCCATGTCTACAAAATAAAGCAAATTTGGCATTAAACAAATTTACTTTTTTTAATTTTAGAAATTATAGCAGCACAAATGAACATTTTTGCTGCACAAACGTAACACAGTTTATTAAAACCATATTTTGTTCAATTTAATAAATTTGGACTGGCTAGGTGACCTTTGACTACCCACCAATATCTTAAAAATCATAGCGGCACAAAAAAAATTGGTTTTGTTTTGTGCCGTTGCCATTTTAAAGATATTAGCAAATGTTTCCAGAAGTCAAAGGTCAACCAGTAAATCCATATTTACAAAATCAAACAACGTCTGTGTCAATCAGCTGTAATATAAATATTTTAGCAACACAAACAACTTTTGCTTAAATCTTAGAAATTATAGAAGCACAAAAAATTTGCTGCACATATATCCAAGTTGATTGACACCAAATAACGAAATGTAATGAAATATGTTGTCAATCAACTGTGCTACGTTTGTGTTGCAAAAAGTTTTGTTTGTGCCGCTACTATTTTAATACATATTTCGAGAGAACATCAAAGGTCAAGTTCATATTTACAAAATCAGACAAATTTTAGCTGCACAAGCAACTTTTTTTTAATCTTAGAAATCGTAGCAGCACAAATGGAAAATGTTGCTGCACAAACACAGCACAATTAATTGACACCAAATTTGCTTGATTTTTAAAATCTGGACAGGTTGGTTGACCTTTGATGACCTACAGAATCATTTATTAGTATCTTTGAAGTTTAAAACAAGAGCGGCACAAACAAAATCTTTTGCTGCACAAATGCTTGAAACCAACTTTGACTAGTTTGAAGAAGTCAGGCGGCTGGTAACTTCACTCAGATTCAACTACTTTTTGACTGTGCAAAAGTTTTAAACCATCCCTCGTTTCTTTAAATGTGATTCCAAATAATCAGATTTTCCTTTTCATCTTTTAAAGCACGAGTGTCAAACTCATTTCAACGAATCATGAATGTTTTCAAAGAACAAACTACTAAAATATTAATAAATAACTCTCTCCGCATTCAATATAAACTTTGCAAAGTAATATAATATTTATATCATTTGACATATTTATAATTTGGTAGCTTACAGATAAAAACTGCTGTGATTTAATTGATAAAAATATTTAGGCCACATTAAAAGATATGACGGGCCGGATTTGGCCCCCGGGCCTTGGGTTTGACCCACGTGCTTTAAAGATCAACAGTGATGTGAAAAAGCAGCAAAAATCTGAAGAAAAAGTACTTATCTGTCTGCTTGGAACCACAATTTAGATAAATGAGGAACAAGAAGACTTGTGCACAGTCATGTTGTTCATGTTACTGTTTAAATATTTCTATTTCTCTGTGTCTGAAGTGTTTGTGTGGTTTTGTCCACATTTCTGTGTGTCTTACGTCTTCTCTCTGCCTCCGCAGAAACGTCGAGGATGGATGAAGATATAAACATTCTGAGTTTAACACATGCAGAGACGCTCAGCCCCCTCAGAGGTCCTTTCACTTCCAGTCCCAGAGGACGGGGGGCTGGGGTCAGTCGGAGGGACAGATGTAGCTGTTGATCCACAGCAGGTCGTCCAGGACGCCCCAGTGCAGGTAAAGGATGGAGCCCACCACCAGTACGTGCATGATCTGGTGGCTGTTGCACCAGTAGTCGAAGAGGCCCGGCCGGAAGCGCTCCGGGATGCGTGTGATGTTGATGACCCCGCCCAGCACGGCCAACGCGTCCATCATGAGGAAGTGGCGTAGCGAGGTGGGGCTGCCGCCGCCCACGCCTACGCCGCGAAGCAGGAAGAAGGAGAAGCGGAACACGGCCTGCCAGGCGAAGGAGCGCAGCCGGCGCACGCTGCTGCGGGCCGTGACTGCGCAGTAGATGGCGTGCGTGGACAGCAGGATGTAGACGAGCAGCGACACGGTGCGGATGAAGGGGTAGCACCACAGCGTGATGTAGACGATAGGGAGCGCCCCTGAGGAGGGAAGACCAACAAAGTCACAAAGGAACGAGTTACATTTAACCGAGTAACTTTTTGGAGTATTTTCACTTCACTGTACTTGTAAGTTTAACTTGAGTAAAATTTCTGGACTCTGCCTTCTGAGAGTAACTTCGTTGAATAGGTTAAGATCAGATTACGGTTGAATCAAATCATGTTTATTGCATTTCTTTGCACAAAACCATTCTTAGATACTAAAGCCCAGTTCACACAACACAATTTTAGAAAAGTCGGCCGATTCTGAAAACGTGAGAGGCCACACACTAGTCAATTTAAAATGTAACGGGTTCGATTGTAGAGTGTGAGGTTTCACTCTAAGACATTTTAATTCCAGATACGAAATCCCTTAAAATTAAAATTCTACACCTGAATTTAGAGTAAACAAACATGGACAACAACGTTGAAGTGGTAACTTTAGTTTGCGGACTTATGTTAACCCAAATCGACGTAACCAAAAATCAAAGCTTTGGATTAAGAACTGGAGGCATCGTGAGCAAAGATTATATTTGTTGCGTCGCAGCATGGAGGTGAGTTTTTTTTCTTTTTTTCAGAAAAAATACTGTTTTCAATGTTTTCGGTTTTGTCATTTAATTAACCGTTACCGTTTACGCATAATTTTTCGCTGTGTTTATGTTGTTGTAGAATATATGCACATATACTGTACCTTGTTTCAGAAAACGGAATGACTGAAACATCAGAGCAGCTTAAAGTAGAAGAAAGCATTTGTGTTTGTGGGGCTAGAATTGCTGTGACACACAGCCCCAGCCATACAGTCACCTACAAAATAAGTAATAAATAATTCTTATCTTCACTTTTATCATTACAACAGTACCACAAAATATTGTGAAACTGTAAGCTCAGTTCATTTACCACTTAAAAACTAAGATCCATTTATCCTAAGTCTTACAATTTAATTAGAAAAAAATGCAGTTAAATACTTTTGTTTTACGGTCATTGAGTTCAAACCTGGTCCACATTTTATACATCTGTGCTCAGCAATTTTAAACAATAAAGCTGTTGGAAATAAATAATTAATACATTGGAATCGGTACATGTAAAGCAGAGGAATCGATTCCCATTTTCCGGCGTGTACACTCGCTTAAAAACTACATTAATTATAAAGCTCCATTCAGTTTTATCACAACATGATAATACAGAGATCACTAATCATCTAAGGCTGTAGAAGCCATCTAATAATGGCTTCTACAGCACCGCCGAATGCAGTGAAATCAATACAGCTACACCTCCAGGCAAACAGCAGCATGGTAAGGCATCAGGAGTCAATAAAGCAACATTAAACCCTGAAAGCAAACACAGCAGCAATAAAAGAAAGGCAGCTGACGAAACGACTGGGTGGGGCTCACCCAGCGTGTTGATCATGCAGATTCCACAGACGTCCAGCTTCAGCAGGGTGTGGTAGACGGGCTCTCCGCCCTCGTGGTTCATGAACAGGTGGTAGACCACGGAGCCCAGCTGGGGCGACAGGCAGGCCAGGAAGTGCACCACGCCCAGCCAGGTGACGCTGATCTGAGACCAGGGGATGTTGAGCGGGAGCAGCACCAGGAAGCAAACCAGAGGGATGCCTGGAAATAAAGAAATGCGTGATTAATCGATTTTTAAAAAAATAATCGTCAACTAATTCAGTACTCGATTAATCGCTGACTGATGTTAAAAAATGCTATTTGCTGGAAGAACATCACAAGTTGTACAAAAATGACACAAGTTTGCAAATAAGATTAAAAAAAAGATGTTTTGTAAAAGAAAATCTTTGATGAAGCGCCGTTAGCAATGAGCTAATACAAACAATTAATCAATTAATGTACAAATAACCAGGAATGCTGTGGCAATAAAATATTTCATAATTAAAATAAGGAAATGCATAAATTATTTGTTTATTTGCAAATTTTAATGTACTTCTAATATTATATTAAAAAGTTTTAGACGGTTAAAAAAATCTGAGCCAATTTTTTTATTCGATTAATCGTCTGAATAATTGATAACTAAAATAATCTTTAGTTGCAACATCAACAAACATACCAGGAAGGAGGGCTACGACTATTATTTAGTAATTGATTAATCTGCTGATTATTCTGACGATTTATTGATTAATCAGTTAAAAAATGTTTTTAACAATATTGGATATTCATTAAAAGATGAAAGTAAACAAATAATTCAGTTTCTCCTTTAATTAAGTAAATAAACATTTCATAACATAGCATTCCTAGTAAATCTGAAATGGTGAAGCTAAAACTGTGTACATTTTGAATAAACATTTACAGACAAAGATATTTTAATCTTACATGTAAAAACTAAAATTAATTTTGCACATTTTTGCTTTGAATATGTTTCTTTCAGGAAATATCTTTTTTATTAGTCTGAATACTTCAGTTAACAATTAATCTGCTTCTAAATTAGTTGTTTATTATTTCAACAAAAGATTAATCCAATTAATTGTTTCAACCATACTTAAAGAAAAACCTTCTCAAAAACAAAATCCTGCTATGTGTTTTACGAATGAGGTGAAATGTGGTGGAGGGCTGGCACCAGAAGAATCCATTTTAAAATAAATAAATAAATAACACAGCAGCTCTGACAAAACCAAATTAAGGTGTCATGTTTGCTGTGATGGATTATCTGGCTCAGGACTTTGGGATGCTGTTTCTGGAAGCAAACAGGAACGAGTCGGGATCTGCTGAGCGAGTGCACACAGCAGCAAGAAGAGCCGTGGAGGGAAACGTACTTATCAGTGCTCCCTCCTGAGGGAAAAACAATGAGAGCTCATTCTAACGCAGCCAAAGGCGATTCTGCTACTTACACAGGTTGGCAGAAAAAGACTCTGATCATGGACTGAAACACAGATAAATGTCACAACTGCAACTGGATTCTCAGAGGACATTTAAGCAAATTCTGACATATTTTTGGTTGAATTTGAAATGAAAACTTTGTGAGAAAACAAATGTACAACCTACACTGAGAAGTATTGATAAATATGACAATTATAATCTGCTATTTATTTTATTGAGATTTGTTGTGATAAGTCAACAAAAAGTGTTATTTTTTATGTCATGTCTCAAAAGCAATAAAATTGGATGGAAAGTGTCTTTCAACAATAATTTTAAAATCTTAAAATTGATAATCCACGGCATTTATGTCTAGACTTTGACTAGGCTATTGTCCTTGAACCAACCCCTCCAATTGTAGCTTTAGCTGCATGCTTAAGATCAAGAATGGAGTATTTTTTCAGTCTCTAAAAGGTTTTATCTCAGTTTCCTCACAGCATGATGCTGCCACTATCATCTTTCACCATTCCACAGACTGACTGACGTTTACTGGTGGGAACACTTCTGTTAATCCACTAATGAACTAAAAGCAGAGCTAATTTTTCTGCATTTTTTGCAAGCTTTGAAACCATTTAGCACACTTCGCTTCCATAGCATTAAATTACTTTGTAAACTTTCAGTTGAAACAAAGTTTGACATTTGTGTTGATGTTGTGGTTGTCGACTGATAAGAATTCTTCAAGTTTATATTCATGCTCTTATTTTGAAGTCTGTTTACACAGCAATACCATTTCCTGTACAGAAGTTGTTTTTTTAAGAAATAAGAAACGTAACTGAGCAAGTGTAGAAGAAATGAACAGATAAAGTTAGATTTTTTTATAAGGAAATATAACCTACTATGTACCACTGACACTTGGTGGGTATAAATTAGCACTTCAGCATTAGCTTCCACTAACTTTTTATGGTGACATTGCACTTTAGCCTTAGCAAAACTTATAATTAGTGCTTTAGAGTTACCGCCACTGCTGACATTAAATTACTCACAGATGGACTCTATTAACATCTAATGAACATTTAACAGTGGAACTGGAAGACATTTTCAATATCCAAAGCAAATTAAAAAAAACAACAGAAACAAATAAAATGAACTATTAAGTCTTTGTAAATAAAATTTTCCTTCAGAAAATTGCTAGACAAAAGAACCAGATTAAAGATTTCTGTCGTCCAGTTTTTTATTGCGTATTGTGCACGCCCAAAATCTCTGAGAAATCCACCGAAGCTTGTGGCTGTCATGTGACTAAATGTAAATAAAGTAGTTTGAATAGCTTTGCAAGGCAGACTCTCATCTGCTTCTTTGCGTTTGTGCTCACTCTGCCCTTTTCAAAGTCGAAGCATTCGTCCTGAGCAGGTGATACAGTGAACGCCGGCCACTGTAACATCTATTTTAGGTGTGTTATCTCCTCCCCTCCCCCTCCACTTTGCCGGAGCAACTGAACTCAGGCGTGGACGGCGCAGGGAGGACCTCCTCTGAACGCCTGCAGCATAAAACGTGTCTGCGATCCGAGTCGAGGGCAGGAGGTTTCCAGTTCACATGCAAAGCAGCTAGTTAGAAACCTCCAGGCCGGGAATGTTCTGTGATTACTGCGGATGAGGCGTCTCTTTATGATACAGCCGCCGTTTAATCTGTGACGCCGGAACGCCACGAACTGATGACCTTCAGAGTCAGGAAGCTGGTTCAGTTTAAGCCGGCGAACGCGGAGATGATGAGCTGACGGGAAAACGACAAGAGACGCTGCTTCAGAGCTGCGTTATTGGCTCCTTATGGCGCGACACTGAGAACTATAAGCAGATGGACAAAAAGATGAGACACGGCTGTAGAGATTAACACATTACTGAAATTAAACTAAAAAAAGAAGAGCATATTGTGTAACTGTGACATTTACACTGCAAAAACTAAATCTCACCAAGTATTTTGGCTCCAGTTTCTAGTGCAAATATCTTAATACGTTTGGAATAAGAGAACCAATGGAACAAGAGTTTTTTATCAATATTGCAAAATTACTAAATACTTTAAACAAGTTCTTATTTCTTGCTGAAAAGTTACATTTAGGTTAGTTTTGTCTTATTTCAATTGTACTAAGATATTTGCACAGACAAAATACACTTGGTAAGATTTTTTGTTTTTGCAGTGTTATAAAAATCCACTCCAGGTAATTTTCACAAACTGTTTCATTTCAACAGCAAGTTAAACTTTTTTATAACAATTTTTTTAAATGGTAAAAATGTGTATGTTCCTCTTATAAAAGTCAGAAAATAAATCTGCATGTTCCCTCATGAAGATTATACTGCAACAAGATGTTTTTACTAAACTGCAACTAAATATTATGGTAAATAATATTACAGGAGAACTGTGTCGTATGTCTGCAGGACTAATTTAAAAAAATAGTAAAAATTATTTATGTTCTCTGGTATAAAGCAGCTTGGAGTCTTTTTTGATGTAGTTAAACACTTAAAATGTAATTAAATCACATAAAATGTTTCATAACATGTCAAAACTGCCAGAATTAGAAACACCCTATACACATGTTGAGCCATTGATTTAGTTTTATATCGATTTTTAAGTTCAAAGGCTTTAGTATCTGTTAGGTTAAGGCTGCAACAATCTAATAATCAAATAATCCTTAGTACTATAAGCTTTATCTACTTTACAATTAAAATAATGTGTAAAAGTAAAATCCCTGCAGTGAAAAATGTACTAAAATGTCATCAATTCACTGCATGAAATAGTTTTAGTTTGTCACTTTGAAGCAAATCTAAGCCACTAATGCATGAATGCATGATGGTGTCTTCATAATGATATTAAATATTCATGGCGCCGGTCTGGAACAAAGTGGGGAAGTTTTGCAACATGTCACTGTACGTTGACTTCATTTGCATATTTGCTCTGCTGCCCTAGTAAAAACAAAAACACAACAGCAGGAGACAGAGCTAAATCATACGGAAGACAATTAGGGCCACAAATAAAAAAAGAATTCCCATAATTTTCTGGAAGGAAAGATGGTAATTTAAAGTTGGGAGATTAAAGTGATTAAATTCTGAGATTTTAAGCTCTGAATTCTGAAATTTCTTCTCTGAATTTTTATGTGTTTCTCAGAATTTAGACTTTCATCTCAAAATTTTGCTTTTTTTCCTTCAGAATTCTGAAGTGTCAGAATTTGATACCAGAAATCATACTTTTTTTAAAAAAAATCTTAACATAAGACTGTATTCTTACAATTTGTACCATTTTTCTCAGAATTTGGACTTTGACCTCAGAATTCTGACATTTTTTCTCAGAAGTCAAACTTTTTTTGTTCTCAGAATTCAGACCTTTTCTTTCCCGGCGGAATTCTGACTTTAATTTAATAAGACATATTTCTTAGATTTCATATATTTTAATGTCAGAAATTCACTTCAGTCTCAGAATTCAAACCCATTTTTTAGAATTCAGGGCATAATGTCAGAAATCTGACTGTGATCTGAGAATTTTGATTTTATTCTTAAAATTCAGAACTTTCTCTCAGAGTTCTTTTTTCTCTCAAGATTTGGGTCAGAATTTGCACTTTAATCCCAGAATTCTGACTTTTTTCAGAATTAAGACCAATTTTTTCAGAATTTAGTTTTCTTCCTTAAAATTCAGATATTGTCAGAAATTAACTTCAATCTCAGAATTAAAACGTTCCCCCCAGAATTCTGAAATCAAAGTTAGGATTTGAACTTCAACCTTAGAATTATGACTTTTTTGTAATAATTCTGGCCAATTTTCTCAGAATTCAGACATTACCTTCAGAATTTGATGTCGACCTCAGAATTCAAACCCATTTCTTAGAATTCACTTAAATCTCAGAATTTAGACTTTATTCTTAAAATTCAGACTTGTGTTCAGAGAAAATAAGTCTAAATACTTTTTCTTTACATTACTTCAACCCTCTTCCACAAAATCAGCAGGGTTCTTCCATAATAGTATGTAATTATTGTGAGTTAAATGCTCCACTGAGACTTTTTCCTGGATCTCTGTCCATTTCCAACCAGAGGAGGGTTTATCCTCAACCTCACCTGTACTAAAGCACATCATGCGGGTTAATTTTGTATTTTTTAACTCACCGTGAGTGTAAATGTTCCCAAGTTCATTGTGGAGGTAAAACAGGCTCCTGACGCAGTCCTGCACGGAGGAGATGGGCCGGTATCCAGTCAGTACGTATTTATTGAACTGGAGATGTGGCGGGGAGCTGGCCCAGTCCAGCAGCCTCGGTCCGTTTAAAAAAGCCATGGCGAACAGACCCGTCAAAAGGACGCCGCCGAACAGATAAAACACAGACTGGACGCCTATGTACACGTTCAGCAGGATTATTGCGACCAAAACCTTATGAGATATCATTGGTGTCTGTTTTTGCGTGTGTGAGAGAGAGAGCTCACGTCAAGTCTCTACGCGCTACCCGGCAACGCCGTGTCCGTCTCGGCGCTGTTTGTTCTGAACCCCCGCTGTCCGTGCGAGTGTCATCCGCAGGGATGGAGGCGGACACGGCCAGCCATTCGCATGATGGTGTAAGCTCCGGACGGTCATTACATTATTCGGCATTGACGAAATGTGTGCGCGGCGCCTCGAAGCGCAGAGGACGGGACGTTTCCGGACATCTTAAAGCCGCTTCTCGGGGATTTGCTCAACGCTCCGGTGCGGCAGGGCGGGCTGGAAGGATTCTCGGGCGGTGATGCTGCGAGAGCCGCAGGTCCATCCGACTCCAGAGGATGCTACTAGCTTGACTCCAGCGGTCAGACGTATTCACGTTAGAGCTCTAGGTCAAACGATGGGAATTAACTCGGTCGGCTGTGTTTCTCTGCGCTTTTAAAAAGCAGAGAAGCTCCGTGATTTTCCGGCGGAGATTTTGAAGGACTAAGGGCTAGCAAGCCGGGCAGGCGGCTACCAACGTCCGGTGTCAGGGGGTGAGGTAGCTGGTGTCTGAGCCGGCCTTTCCCGCACTCTCAAAGCTCGGTGAATCATTTTAAATTTCACCATATTATTTCTGATCCAGTTGCCTCCCAGCTTTGATTCCGGCGGACGGCATTCCTTAAAAAGCGGCTCCTTTCTGTCGGCCTCAGATCCGCTGCATCGCCTCTACAGTCAAGCTAGCTAACCGGGAGCAGCACTTCCGGCTGTTTCTTTTCAAAATAAAGCACTCGCTGTAGAACATGCCAGAAAGTAACATTTAGTGCCGCTCAATTCTTTCATGGCACCTCCAGTCTCTATGCAGCAGGAATCCGGAAAGCATGAAAATAAAGATCTGACAGGACGTGGAGAGTCACTAGTTACTTGAGTAACCTTTTGAAAAAAATTACTTCCAGGAGTATTTTTACTGCACTGTACTTTTTAATTTGACTTGAATTGCTACTTTTTCTGGGTACCTTCACTGAATGAAGAACGAAATGGTTTTAACCAAAAATTCACCAGACACACATGCAGTTTTTTGAAATAAATTGATTTGGGAAAAATGCTTCTTTTGCATGATTCTGGTACTTTGTAATTAAATAGATATTTTATTTTGGTTTGTCTCATTATGTAATTTATAAATGTTACATTATTGGTAATTTGATCAGTTACCAAATAATTACCAAATACTTTTTATTCTTACTTGAGTAGTTGGATGGCTAACAACAACAATTTCCATTTTAAAAAGTATTTTCACACACATGCACATATCAGATAACCCAGTACTACATTAACAAGGTGCAGTCCATGCACTTTGTTTAATGGACTAATTGATCAAAAAAATGTACAAAATCGATTTGTATGATCATTGCTGTTCCAAAAATTTCTAAGTACTGTTCTAAAGATACATAGAAGTCAGAAAAAAACACAAAATAAAGGAAATATTTTCTTAAAGCCAGAAAATAAATTGTAATAAAGTGATTTAAAAGTCTGTATGAATTTATTAATGATATGAGGTTATTTTTAAACCAAAGCCATTACAGCTGGAAATTATTTTACAAATTACTGATCAGGCCCAAAGTCTCTGTATAGACTCAGATTGAACATCCAGAGACACATAAAGACAGTTACAAAGTTGGCCTTCTATCACCTGAAGAACATTTTGAGAATTAAAGGACTAATGCCCCAGCAAGATATTGAGAAACTCATGCATGAGTTTATCTTTAGTCTCATTTATTACTCATTATTTTCACAGGTCACATTCTGACTCAAAACAGGACGATAGAGCACATCACCCCAGTACTAAAGTCTGTTCTAAAGTCATTACTCTGGCTCTCTATAGCTCAGAGAAATGACTTGACTGTTAGTTTATAAATCACATCTGCTGTTGTATCACCCTTCCAGATCACTCAAGTCTTCTGGTTCTGGTCCACTCTGCATACCCTGAACCAGAACCAAACATTTAGTTTCTATGCACCACAAATCTGGAACAAATGTCCAGAAAACTGAAAAAAAAAAAAAAAAAAAAAAAAAACCCACCTGTTTAGAGCTGCTTTTGATTAATAATAACTGCAACATGTTTGTTATTTAGAATCCAACTTTTCTTTCTTTTATTTTACCACGACAATCTACTTTTTAATGTTTTCATAATGTAAAGTACTTTGAATCGTCTTATTGCTTTTCTGTACAATTTTAACCCTGTTATAGCAACAATAATAACAATCCATGAACTCATTTTGAACACTTTCTAAAACAAAAAATTGTTCCCAAAACACAGGGCATTTTTTAAATAAAGGTTTTAATAATAATGTATTGAACTTCAGTTTGTGAGTGAAGTCCAGAAGCAGCAGGTTGTGGCCTGTAATTCTCTGAAAAAAAGACATTGTTGAAGATTTGGATGAATCAGACCCCGCTCCCACTCTCCCCTCCGTCTGTTTCCAGAACCAGATGACTAGTGATTCTGATCAACAGAAAAAAAACAGATCTCTAACTGGACAAAGCAAACGTTGCATGTGAATCAGCTCTGGTTGTTTCTACTCTGACTTGAGTTGCAGTAGAAACTGATTAATTTCAAATGAAGAAAACAATGAATAGATTTAAAGTATTATTTTAATTTGACCTCCATGTATCTTCTGACTGGAGTGTCGTCATTTAGAAACTTGAGTCAGAGTGAGAATATGTGAAAGTTTAGGGGGATGGTAAAGAGGTCATCCAACCGACCAACGATAAATTTGAAAAAACCCAGCAGAAATGTAAAAAATAAAGAATTAAATTTATGTTGCAAAAAGTCTTTAGCATTGTCAAATATCCTGCAACTATCAAATACAAATTCATTCATTTAGGGTATTGCATATCTGTTTGCATGAACATTTGCTGGTGAATATTAAGAATTACTGAGCAATTAACAAGCTTTAAAGTTTTTCACACAGCATGACCAGAAGTGCTGCAGCCACTGTGCCCCAGTTTTTCATGTGGTTTAACGCAATGCAGATAAATGTCTTTCAGTATCACTCTTTTGTTACCAAAACCCACAAAACAAGAAACAGGTGTGAAAAATAATTATTTGAATTAACATGCATGAACAGATGCAAGGACCAAGAGAAAGATTAACCTCTTTTTTTAGGCTCTATTGGTCTTCATTAGACACAGACAGACAGGAAAGTGGGAGATGAGAGAGAGAAGACATTCAGCAAAAGGTCTGCAGATCGGGATTAAAACCAAGATGGCCGAGTCAAAGACTGAGGCCTCCGTATCTGGGTCACACATTATCCCCAGAACTACTGCAGTGCTGCAGAGTGATGGATGGATGAACTAATGGATGAACTAATGGATGGATGGATGAACTAATGGATGGATGGATGAACTAATGAATGGATGGATGAACTAATGGATGGATGGATGAACTAATGAATGGATGGATGAACTAATGGATGGATGGATGAACTAATGGATGGATGGATGAACTAATGGAGGATAGATGAAGTAATGATGGATGGATGAACTAATGAATGGATAGATGAACTAATGAATGGATGGATTAACTAATGGAGGATAGATGAACTAATGGATGGATGGATGAACTAATGGATGGATGGATGAACTAATGGAGGATAGATGAACTAATGGATGGATGAACTAATGAATGGATAGATGAACTAATGAATGGATGGATTAACTAATGGAGGATAGATGAACTAATGGATGGATGAACTAATGAATGGATGGATTAACTAATGGAGGATAGATGAACTAATGATGGATGAACTAATGGAGGATAGATGAACTAATGGATGGATGGATGAACTAATGAATGGATGACAGATGGACTCAATTATGGATGAATTAATGAACTAATGAATGAATGGACAGATTAAATAATGAATGGATGGATGAACTAATGAATCAATGTATTTATTGATGAATGTGAATCTTTCATATAAAATGCAACATTAAAAGCGTTGGGTTGGAGTAAATTTACTGTTACTGTAAATCTAAATATTTAATACCTGTTATAAATTATTGGTAATCATTTAAAACCCAAAAGCCTCCAGTTGTCCCGATCGGCAGCTCTTTAAAAAAAACATCATGGGAATTGATCACATGCATCTCTGCATGCTCTAGATTGTGTCTCTGCTATTATTTTGCTGTTAAACCCTTTTAGCAATAGTTTGTGTGTCTCAAATAAATACTTTATTTTTTGCAAATTACTCATATAGTTATAAAAGCCAACATCCTGTACTTCATTTGACACTGCAGAACTGTTTGCATGATCATTTTCCAGTGAATATTGAGAGTTTTTGACCGATTAACAAGCTTCTTGGTATTTCACATGATGTGACTGAGGAGGGTGGTGTACGTGTTAATCCCCCCGTTTTCCATGTGGTTTAACACAATGCAAATAAATGTTTCAGTGTTTCCTTTTTATCAACTCAGGTCATAGACCAAAAACCAGGTGAGAAACGACTTGTTGAAGGGGGCTGTAGTGCATCCGCTGCCTCCATGCAACATTTTAACAACGCAGCTCTGCTTGTGACGCTCAGTGCTGATGTGATGTGCGCAGCGCAAAGGTAAGTCCGTACTTTCTCTATGAACATACTACTTTTAAAAACATTTCATTTTTAACTAACAATAATTAAAAGCTGCAATAGTGATAAATGCTAAATTTATCACTATTTAATTTATTTAATAGTAATAAATTAAATATTTAAAATAAAACACATTGGCATTTTTCAAGAACTTCGTTGTAAACAAAACAAGGCACCGGAGAGAGACTAAGTAATAATCAGCATTATATTTAAACACATTCTATTTAATGTGTTTAAATAGAAGCTAAATAGTTTAAATAGAAGTTTTGTTTACTATAAACCCTCCATTTCTATTGCCTCTATATTAAAACATGTTTTTACGTTCTATCTGCCTGACAGTGACTGAAAGTGAAACAGCAACTTAAATCAAAGATGAGCTCTCTGACGGGTCTTAGTTGTGGTTGTATGTCGTCTGCCAGTCAAGGATTCTGGTTAGACACAATTTAAAAACCGTCTCTGTCGCCTCAAAATGGTTTGCTGTAAGAAATAAACAACAAAAATCAAGGCTAAATATTTAGTTTGTTCACCAAGTCCAACAGTTTGACATTTTGCTTAGTGCAGAATGACAGAAGCCATTGTTTCAGAATGAATGCAATGCCCAACTAGACTCAATCAGGCTAAAGATCACAGTACATGTGAAAAACTTGTACATGTAGATCTGAATTTAAGCCACAATTAAAGGTTTGTTATAAATTAACTTACTTTAATAATGCCAGAATCAGTGGTGGAGAAAGCAAACACTGTACTTACTTATTTACTTACTAAAATACAAAAAAAAAAAAAACAAAAATGCACTCAAGTCAAAGCAAAAGTCAATATTTTTACTTGCATTTAAAAATACTTGAAGTATTAAAAGTAAAAGTACTTTCTGAATGGTTTCTCTAATAAAATGCTTATAAAGTGTGTCTGCTGTATGTATATTTCTAAATATTAGTACATTTTAAGAAACAATAATGTAGATAATGCATATTTTATTGTGCGATTACCTGCAGAGTTAAAAGGCAATAAGCAGGAACAATTAAACATTTAAAGTTATTTTTAACACAAAACAAAGCCAATGTATTATTTAACCATCAGTAAATAATACATTACTGATGTACATGTTTTTCAACCAAACCTGAAAAAACATTTTCAGGTTTAGTTGTAAAATTAGAAAATAAAATTTAAAAAATAAAGTCAAAAAATGACAAGAATAAAGTTAAAATACTAAAATAAAATTGTAGTTTCACAAGAATAGTGGTAATTTTATTCTGGTAATATTTTGACTTTATTCTAATAATATCATGGTTTTATTCTCACGTAACTTTAGTCTTGTGATAACTTATGACTTCACAATACTAAAAAAAGTTTCTTAGTATGGCTGTAATACTCCACCATAGCAAATCTCTCTCATGACAGAGAGATTTTTAAAAGAAAGGCACCAAAAACCAACCAATTGATAACAATCCAGCTTTCTATTGCTTTTGATGGCTTTGTAAGCTAAATTGTCAAATAAAAATGTCTTTTTTTAACAGAAACATGTTGCTGTTGCATGTGTGCATCAGTGCCGGCGTTCTGCTGAGCCTCCCTCAGCGTACCGCAGGTATTTGCACCGACGGGACACCCAAAGAGTGTCAGGAAGCAGACTTCGCCCCGGGATCCAATCTGGCAGGCGAAGGCTTTGATATAACCACCATGGAGCGCAAAGGAGCCTTCGTGCTCAACATGGACGCATGGCGACGCAAGAACAGAAAATGCACCCTGTGCGTCAACCCCTTCATGGAGAACAAGAAGCAGAAGCTGCCTCTGTCCGTGCTGGACTGGAGGGCCAAGCAGTCCTGCAACTCCAAGGTGTCGTCCAAGCTGCACAAATCCAGCGAGTCTCTGGTCAGCTCCATTTCTTCTTCCGTTGAGAACAACTGGAAAGTAGGCTTAGATTTTCAAACTATAAAAACGGGTGCGTCGTTGATGTTGGCTGGAACCAACTCGAAAGTAGCCGATTACTCCATGGAGAAAACAAAGAATGACAAGTTCAGCTTCTCAAGCCTCGGCATGTCCTGCGAGTACTATAGGTAAGAAAACAAGAACAAAAACTTCATAATCAATTACTGAATTAATCGTCAATTGATTTAGTATTTGATTAATCGTTAAAGGTGCAGTATGTAACATTTGTTAAAACTGTCACCATGTTGTCATCCTATAATACGAGACAGATAATCTATCAAAAGATCAATATACTCCGCCATCTGAATAAACACAAAACTCCTGACCAAAAACAACCAATCAGAGCCAGAGGACTTGGATATACAGCATAGTGTGAGGATTACCTGCCTCAGCCTACACTCTTATTACAATGTGACAATTTCAACACATATGTCAAAAAAAATGTATGAAAGTCACATTCACCTGGAGTAATGGTCGTCCACTAATTTAGTAATCAATTAATTGCTAACTGAAGTACATAGACTTAAAAAAAGACCATTTGCTGAAGCAGTAATTTAGGCAAAACTGTACAAAAAATACTTAAACTTTGCATTTGAGATAGAAAAAACACTGCCTTTGCCTATAAATATGTTCTACCCAAAACTGCTCAAGTTGCATTTTTAGCCTCACCTGGTTCAAATGATGTAAAAAACTAAAAGAAAAACCTTCTTTTTAGAGCTACATTTTGCTATTCAATTACTAATTGTTCAATCCAAAAATAGCCAAGAGATGAACTTTTAGCATTGTCTGAAAAAGATTTAAATGACAAAATAACAGGTGTATTTTTAAAATTTGATTAATCAAATACTTGTCAGAATAATTGATAAACTACTCAATAACTAAAATAATCATTTGTTGCGGCCCAAATATTTTGTTTGCAAACATTTGTTTCACTGTTTATTTTTGTTCCTGCCTCGTTGAAACCAGCTACCGAGTGTCGGACTCGCCCAGGCTGCACAGGGAATTCAGCAAAGCGGTGCAACAACTTCCTCCGGTGTACAGCTCCGAAAGCAAGACGCAGTTTTACAAACTCATTGACACCTTCGGCACCCATTACATCAGCAAGGTGACACAAACCAATGCATCAGACTTTAACACCACCGCGCTGTTTTTAGGCCAAATTGTTAAATATGTCTGTAAAATGTGTCTTTACAGGTGAAGTTGGGCGGAGATGTTCAGTCTGTCACCAGCATTCGCCAATGTCAGGCCAGCCTGCAGAGCCTGAATGCAGAGGAGGTGCAGATGTGCCTGGAGGTGGAGGCGTCTGCAAGCTTCAGGGTCACGGTAAAAACCGAATCAAAACACTGCAAGAAGGACATAGAGAAGTCAGAGAGCAAGATGGCGTTCTCAAACCTCTTCAGCGACAGGTACAGAGAATTCATTCACTTTTCTAAACTTTTCTAAACTAATGAAGAGGCGTGTTCTTACATTTCTGCCGATTGGAGTCTGATGCGTTTCTTTTCCAATGCAAAACAAAACGTTACACTTCCTTGATCAAATATATCAGTACACTTCAAATAAGACAAAACTAACTTACAAGTAACTTTTCAGTAAAATATAGCTATTTTAGATAAATTATTTTTTAATATTGATTTTAAAAAAAACACTAATTCAACTAGAAGATTATTTTATTTATGGCATTAAAAAAACTATAAGTGAAAAAATCTGGTATTTTCTAATATTTTCTGCCAATATTCAGTAATTCTTGACTTTAAACATCTTGCTGAAAAATTACTTGTAAGTTAGGTTTGTCTTATTTGAAATGTACTAAGATGTTTGCACTAGAAACGTGACTGAAATTTTTGGTACAATTTGTGTTTTTGCTTTGTTTTGATACCAATATTATTGAGATATTGTAATTGCTGAGAAAAACTAAATTACTTTTGGCTCTGTTATTTTAAACACAATTCCAAGTTCCTGTACATATTTTAGTCCTGTGGCAAAAACCACATTTCATGACAATCTAGAGATCAATTTGACCTATTTTTACGTCTATTTTAGCTTTTAGCTAACTTTTTATCAAAGGATAAGCATTATGCAAGTTATTTAGAGCGTTTATTTAAGTGCAATGTTACTTACACAAAGGTTATGTTGTGCAATGTTTCATTGCTACAAAACAGATTATATTGTATAATCTTGTATTTCTCAACAGGTTTACAGAAATCAAAGGGGGCCATACAACAGAGCCAGACCTCCTCTTCTCCTCTGATAAAGACCCATCAGCCTACAAGGAATGGCTCAAGTCGATTCCACAAAGCCCTGATATAATCTCGTATTCTTTGGGCGCTCTCCATCAACTCCTGCCTCCTACATCACCAACATGGTCCAACCTGCGCTCAGCCATCTCCCATTACATCCTGGAGAAAGGTCTGGCAGTCAACTGCACCGAGCGTTGTAGAAAAGATTCGAGGGATCAGTGCGTCTGCCAGTGTCAAAACGATCCAGCGGTGAACCAGGACTGCTGCCCGACGAAGAAAGGCATGGCCCGGGTGATTGTCACCGCACAGAGGGCTACGGGTCTGTGGGGAGACTCCTTCACATCCACAGACGGCTTTGTGAAAGTCATTTACGGTAATAAAGAACACCGTTCACAAGTCATCACCAATAACAACAACCCAAACTGGAATATGGTGGTAAATCTGGGTCCGCAAGATCTGTCTGTAGCAAACAAAGTGAGATTTGAAGTCTGGGACGAGGATCACGGTTGGGACGACGACCTCTTGGGATCCTGCGAGCAGCTTCTGCAAAAAGGCATCAAGGAGGACATCTGCCCGATGAACCACGGCAGGCTGTACTTCAAACTGGAAGTGACATGTGCTCCGAGTCTGACCGGCGATTCATGCAGAGAGTATCAACCAACACCGATGAATCAGAGCCTGAAGAAGCTTTACGTGTCACGTCACGCCCATCCTATTCCCAAAGCCATGCTGCTGGAGATGGGGGTGTTTCTGAACGAATCTGTGTCCACAAAGTTAACTTTTAGGAAAAACCAGAGTCTTACTGCTAAAAGCCAAACATATTATCTTAAATAAGGCAAAAACACAAACTTATACCAACTACTTGTGGGCAAGTTTCTAGTGCAAATATCTTCATACACTGGAAATAAGAAAACAATAACTTACAAGTAACTTTTCTCCAACATATTGGAGCTTGTTTTAAGTCAAGTTTTCCTGAAATGTGACCCATTATTAGAACAGGTGGAGCTATACTCGGGTTGTTAGGTAACAGGTGGAGCTCCACTCGGGTTGTTAGGTAACAGGTGGAGCTCCACTCGGGTTGTTAGGTAACAGGTGGAGCTCCACTCGGGTTGTTAGGTAACAGGTGGAGCTCCACTCGGGTTGCTAGGTAACAGGTGGAGCTCCACTCGGGTTGTTAGGTAACAGGCCTGGGTTTCTGATTTGTGACGTTAATTTCCAGAGATGTTTGAAAGGCTTTTTTTCCAAACACAAAAAAAAAAACATTTACTCATTGTGAAAAACTGGACAGATTTTTCAAGTAGCATCAAAGAACCAAATGAAAGTACAAAAAAGTACATCATGCAAATTTTAGCATATGTCCCGTTTAATATCGATGGAAAAAGTACTGGATACATCAGCAGATTGTTTCACTTATAACAAGACATTTTTTCCATGTTACGTGAAATGGTCTGCCAGTGGAAATAGAACCATTTCATCAATGTTAAGGGATTATTGACTTAAACAAGCTCCTATATCTTAGTTGTAAGTTAGTTTTGTCTTATTTCAAGTTTGCTGAGATGGTTGTACTAGACAAAAATACTTGCTACAATTGTCTTTTTGCAATGAGATTTTAAAAAGTTGCTGGCTCGCTATTGCTGAGATTGTTTTATTATCTGCACCCTTTGCTTTATATGACAATGCTTTTAGAAAAAAAGCTAAGAACTATTGTTTCTTTCTAAAAAAATAATTTAAAAATAAATAATTATACGGCCCCTGATGTAGAGGCAATCAGACAGAAAGATAAACACACTTTGCTTGCTTGTAGGTGTAATGAAAACATATATCGTACAAATGTTTCACCATCTGTTAAACTCAGATTTTTGTAATTTTGGTCCATTCATGAATTATTTTTGTGATTTTGTCATGTTTTGTTTCAGATATATTTTGTTCACTCATTTGTTCATTATTTAAAGTAGTCATCATGCACGGCCTAACATCTCCTTTTGAAAACAGGTGAGGCCATTACTTATTTCCATACACCATATGATTAAAGAACTATAAACATTTTTGCATAATTGACTATATTCCAAGCCAAAGTCATGAATGAACATCTGTTTTCTCTTACAGAAATGACAACTGTGATTATTACAAATAATTAGAATAACTTTGTGTTTCTAATGTCTTCATTTTCACTGTTATTGAAGGCCAGGTTATGTTGAACTAATTTATTTTTATTATTTGAATATTCTACGCTGCTGAATTATTCTGTACTCACCCTTGCAAAGCATTACTAATTAAAAAAAGTTTATAGCATTTTAATCAAAAATTCACTTTTGCATGTTTTTTTACTTCCATTTGAAGAACATCTAAAAAAAACACTCGGACTGTTTTTAGCAACAATTTAATGTTTTTTGATCCTGCCCGTTACCTAGCAACTCCAGCTGATCCTGCCCGTTGCCTAGCAACTCCAGCTGATCCTGCCCGTTGCCTAGCAACTCCAGCTGATCCTGCCCGTTGTCTAGCAACTCCAGCTGAGCCTGGCCCCGTTACCTAGCAACCCAAGTGAAGCTCCAGCATGGTTAGTCAACTAGTTTTCCCGCTTTATGGAAAATCAGCTGTTCTGTTGTTGACGTAGCGATTCAGAAAAGATGCTTGCATCAGTAGCGCCTGCAGCTGTGCACACTCTGCGTACCTTGAAATAGTTTTTGGATTTTTTATTATCTGAGACTCTTTACTGTGAGCAAATTTTGAGGAGAAAAAAAAACTTTTGCGACAAAACGTAGTGAACATTTGTACGAGTCTGTAGAGGTGGGCACGCCAAAGACTAAATGATATTGGTCAGTTAACTTTTCTTCATTTGGCGGCCTGGTGCTTTTTCTGTAAGCTAAAAATTAATGAGCCGAGTTTGAAAACTTCTTTAGTTCTAAGCGGTTGTTTGGATCCCGCTTGAGATTTGACAGGATTGTCGTTTATGAGCCTTTTTTGTGGTTTCTCAAACTGAAGAGCAGACGAGTCACCCGGTTGGCCAACAGTGACATCTGCTGCACACTCTCTGAGCGTTGTGCTTAGACTGTGGGTTAAACAGTTAAATCTAGTCAAAACGTTTGCAAAAAGAGTTTAAATTAAGCAAACACTGTTGCTTCACCTTCTCCTCCTCTGGATGTCTCAGACACACCACAGGGGTAGGCTTTGCTTTCATGTCTGTGTTGGAGATGTGGTTGTGCTGTTGTGGGTCAGGGTGCAGTGGTAGTATTGAGCGTACCAGCCATAATATTCTGCATGCGCCCTTGGTTTGTAAAATGTTCAAAGACGATTATAATTCTCCTTCTGTTTGCAGCCATTGAGTTGTGTGTGTGTGTGCGTGTGTGTGTGTGTGGGGGGGGGGGGGGGAGTAGCAGCATTTTATATGGATTTAAAGTGACAGAGGCCCTAAAACAACTCCTTCTGAACTGAGCAGACCAAGAATGATTTTTGCAACAAAAATTTTTTTATGAATGTGTTTTGTGTAGACCATAGACCTATTCTAATCTGTTCAGGAAGAATAAAGGTCACCTTCAGTTCTTCAGTGGTGTGACAACTGTCATTGTGTATGATTTACATTCAACTGGTGCTTTTCTGTTTTATTTATACATCTCTTTTTCCTTTTTGCTGGTTTAATAGAGCCTAACTTCTTCTCCAACAGTCTGACTTAGTTTTTCTCCTCTTCTCATAAAATATGACTACATCCCTCCACTCTTTCGGGGAAATGACATTTTTTGGTCTTTGGTTTCTCTCTGACTGATAAACTGGCCTGAGTTTCCTCTCATACGTTAGAAGTATGAGTTTACATTGCTGCTCTGAGGAAAAGCATACGAAACCTTTCGACCACACTTTTTTATGCTCTTCCTGCACTCGTTTAAGACCACTGTCACCTCAACCCCCTCACCACCTCCTGCCCCGTTTCTCTGAACGTTAAACGCCTCATATCGACATATGTTCACTTAGTTTCACTCCTGCACAAAGAACAGCAACAGATCGGTGAGTCGTCCCTGATTTTCTATGAAATCAATGCGTTTTAACTTAAACAAGTGCATGCATGCTTAGTTAGATCATCCGAATGGGTAAAAAAAATACTTGTGGCAAAGTTTCGATTATATTTAGCACTGTTTTCACTTAACTTCTATGAGCCGTTTGTGTCTTTATCAAATACAGCTGAGAAGAAATAAACGTCACCAGCCTTCTGCACTGCAAAAACAAAATCTCACCGAGTATTTTTGGTTTAGTTTCGAAGTTTTGTACACTTGAAATAAGACAAGTTTTTATCAAGGTATTGGAGCTTGTTTTAGTTAATAATTTTCTAATATTAATTACTATTGATATTAGGGGGCGTCTGTGGCTGCATGGTAGAGTAGTCATCTTGCGATCGGAAGGTTGTAGGTTCAATTCCAGCTTCCTCCTGCCACATGTCGATGTGCCTCTGGGCAAGGCACTTAACCTCCAATTGCCTACCAATCTGCGTCTGGGTGTATAAATGTGTGTGCATTTGTGAGTGCAAAGGGGTGAATGTGAGTCTAGTGTAAAGTGCTTTGAGTGGTCAAAATGACTGGAAAAGCGCTATATAAGCTCAGTCCATTTACCATACTGAGCAAAAGTGCAGAAATTATCATGTTGATGAAGGGAAGGGGGGGGAAAGTCAATAATTTGAGTAAATGTAAATAATGTGACACAAAAACTAAAATTAAAGGTTGGTAGAGACAATTTCTTTTAAAGAGAATATCCAGATGTTGCTAAAATATTCCAAAATGTTGAGAAGGAAAATGTTTGGGACAAAACAAAAAGAGGACCACAGTTAGACATGGTGGTGGCAGAATCATGCTCAGGGGTTACTTTTCCTCAGATGGAACTGCTTTTTTTTTCTAATTTGTTTTGACCTGAAATTTTATGGTGTCATCTGGAAATCCAAAAAAGAAGAAAGATGTTAGTTTTCAGAAACTCATTGGATTCCAATTCCAGATTTGAAGTTATCCATTTATCTGGATAACTTTGTAATGGTGGAGTCGGGAAATGACACAAAATCAAGACTGAATGTTGAAATTAGGTGGACATTTCTGTAACACTCAAGCTGAATTATTTATTTGCTGTTGAGCTACACAGGATAAAAATATTAACTAAATGGCATTTTAATAGGGGTTTACATACTTTGAGAGCCACAATGTGCTTTGAAAATACTTACAGTGGATCATGAAAATATTTGAATTCATAAGGAGATAAAAAGCTATTGTGTTAAGTTATTATGATAATAATATTATTGTTTTGACACCATTTCCAAGTAATAATGACATCATAATGCAAGAATATACTGAAAGATCAATAAACTTTAAATTCTAGTCAACATTTAACACTGGAACTAAAATATATTTTAAATATTCAAAATAAATACACAAAAGTCTGTGGAAACAGAATTGTCCTTCAACAACACGGCTAATTGAGACCAAAGCACCAAACCGAAGACTTTAGTCATCCTGTTTTTGGTAGGTAGAAAGAAAAGAGAAAAAGAATAAGTAATGCAAACAGAAACTATTGAGCAGTCTTAATGTATCAATATGATTAATTGATTTCTTGCAACAGGCCTACATTTCTTTTGCAGCGGCCAATGCTCTTAGTGGTTGCAGATATGAGAAACTTGCTAATGATATGCAACTTTGCATTTCTCAAGTGATTATATGCAGCTTTTTATTTACCAACTCAAGTTTTCTCAAACCACAATGCTTCAGATCCAATAAACCAAAATGCTTGATGGAATCTCCTTTATTGTAAATTGTGGCGCACATCTCAACACAATGTTGAATAAAACTAGAGTAAAGCAAATCATTGATTCTTTTTGACCATTTTCATCTTGGTAGTGCAAATTGGGAAAAAAAAGGCATATGAGATTAAGGTTAAAGTCATAGATGAAAGTCGTAGATGAAAGAGGTGAAAGAGATGAAAGAGATAACAGATATAACGATACCCACAAGGTTTTGACAAGAGATTTAATCTTCTTTGTTCAGAGCTGCATGAAATATGTTTGAAATAAAGATTTCATGCAACATCTGGACACATTGCAGGTCAATCAGGTCAGGAGAACAAGGTTTTTTTCGATACAGTTTAGTTTTATTTTGTTATGACTTTTTTCTTGGCAAAAAAAACAGTTAGTTTAGGTTGGACAGTCAGTATTTCATGAGTTTAAGACTACAACTGGCATCCATGACTCATTAAGAATGAGCTAAAGATGAATCATAACTGTACTAACTTTTTAATAGTTTTGAATCAGTAGTTTTAACTGCAGTTTTATATCTCTATTGTGTTTATTGTTGATCTTAACTTTTTATTTAACCCCTAATCGTGTTAAAGATCCTATTTGGACAGTAATGACCCTTTACAACTACGTCACGATGGACGTCGGAAATGAGGACCGGGATTATCACAGAGATAATCCCGGGACTTTCACAAGCTACTTTCTGAGAAAGTAGCTTCGCTGTGAAGCTAATTTCTCTCTGAAGCTAATTTCTCTCTGAAGCTAATTTCTCTCTGAAGCTAATTTCTCTCTGAAGCTAATTTCTCTGTGAAGCTAATTTCTCTGTGAAGCTAATTTCTCTGTGAAGCTAACTCACCTGATTGGGGCTCATAGACGGCGGTAAAAGTTTGAAACGGCTAGCTTAAAAACCGACCCAAACCTTCTCCCTCCAGACGTGCTGATCAAATGACCGACTTTGCCTGAATTAACACCACATGATTTTTTCACTTTGTCATAAACAGCGTTTCCACTTCAACCGGAGAAGCCTCAAAACCGTACATTAGACGAGATGCTAACCTGTTTCTTCCTTATAGGCTAGGCTAGGCTAGGAGCATTGTTTCCATAGTTACGCTGGGTTAGACACGTACCTTCTCCATAACTCTATATTTGATATCTTTCTAATCATACCTACTTTTCAAGTTTAAGATCGCTGCGTCTTCTTACCTTGTAGAAAGTTTTCACTGCAAATCCGCCATGACACTGAGATGCTAGTCATGATTCTTTTTTCTTATTATTATTTTATGGCGGCAGGCAAGCAATTTATTGATGTGCATTACCGCCATCTACTGGAATGGAGTGTGGATCGGGATGCTAGTTTGGTTTTCATCCTTGTCTGTCTGTGCAGCCGACCGCGCGTCCCCTTATGACCATTTTTACAGAGAAATCAACTCGATAAAAGCGGTAACTGGTCACCACAGGCTTCACGACATGATTGGTTGATTTTCACGGTGGTCATGGCGGAGTGGGCGGGGTTTCACAGAGTGACGTCACATGCTAAGTAGAATATTTTTTTGTATGAAATAAACAATAAAATGTAAGTTTTTTTGTTTTTAGAGTGTGTTTTCTAGTATTTACTAGTCAATTTTAGTGAAATGTTTAGTTTCAATTTAGTTTCTAATAGTTACAGTAGTAGTGTTAGATTTTTCATGCTTTGGTTTTTAGGTATTGCGAATCTGTGTACATCCATGGGGTAATGAATACTCAAAAAATATACTATTTTCAAACAATGAATTCAAATTATTGACTGTGGTGTTTTATCCCAACTTTAGAGGACGTCATTTTGTAGACTTTCAATCAATCAAGTTTATTTGTACAGAACATTTCAGCAACAACCAATTATGAAAACACAAAAATACAGAGTCAACAATTCAGAAAACCGGTAAATATGTTACATTTTGTTAAGTGCTGTCAAAATGTTAGTCAATGTTTCATTTACTATGATTCAAAAACAACTTTAAATAGCTTGGATTTTAGTCTAGATTTAAAGAACTCAGCGTTTCAACAGTTTTCTGCAAGTTTGTTCCAGGTCATGGAGTTATGGAGTGCCGTTACTGCCGACAGTTGATGTAAACTGTTTACACATCAATACCAAAGGCTAATAAACGGATTCATAAACGTGTCAGTTTTCTAAACACATAATATAGTTCCAGTTAGTTACAGTTTTCCCCCATTAGTCTTCATTTAATTTAATTACAGTTTTTATTTTGTTATAGATCTAGCTAAGAAACAGTTTTTCTTTTTCAGTTTACTTCCATGGACAGCAGCATGTTGCTGTTGAGTTTTTCCGTCTTTGCCAGCTTCCTGCTCTGCCTCCCTCAGTATTCGACTGCAACCTGCACCGATGGGAAGCCCAGAGAGTGTCAGGAGGCCGAATTCGCTCCTGGATCCAACTTAGCTGGGGAAGGCTTCGACATCACCAAGATGGAGCGTAAATCTGCGTTTGTGCTCGACATGAATCAGTGGAAACGCAAAGATAAGACCTGCACTCTGTGCGCTAACCCGTTTCTGGAGGGCAAAAAGATGAAGCTGCCCCTGTCGGTGCTGGACTGGAGGGCCAAGCAGACCTGCAGCGCTAAAGTTTCCTCCAGGCTCCACAAGTCCAGCGAGTCTCTGGTCAGCTCCAGCACCTCCTCCGTTGAGAACAACTGGAAGGCCGAATTAGAAGTCGAAATGAAAGGTAAATCTGGCAGCCTGATGCTGGCTGGGACCAAATCAAAGGTGGCTGAATACTCCATGGAGAAAACAAAGAATGACAAGTTCAGCTTTGCAAGTACCAGCATGTCCTGTGAGTACTACAGGTAAGAAAAACCTTCTGCAAAACAATTAATGTCTTCAGGTCAAACCCAAGTTTCAGAAGCACTTAAAATGCTTCTGAAAAGGGACCTGTTATGCAAAAATTTACTTTTTTTATTCTTCAATTTGTCTCCCAACTGCTTCTTAAAACACTCCAAGTGTTGCAAAAAAAAAAAAAAACATCTGTTATTTGGTAATACGTTAATGTTTTATAGTTGTCTGAAAAATAAGCCATTTCAAAAATCTCTTCTTGTTAATTTTTCTGTTTTTGCTCTGTTCATTTTAAATCAGATTTTTTCAAAAGTAGAGAAGAAATCATTGAAACTGAAGCACGAACTGTTCCTTTGTCTTCTTTTGCACGCTGCTTAGGCCAAGTAGACCAGCGAGGTTTTATGTTTTTATGTCTACTTTCTGCTATTACTTGTAGAAATTTTGTCGCCTGAGGTTTGGCACCTTCTTTAAAAAAAACTGTGGCCATGACAACAACATGCAGCGAAGCGGAAGTGGGGGACACAAACATCCCCACCTTTTACTCAAAAACATCATTGGGCACGCACGTTTATTCAGCTTGTAGAAACACAAAAAACAAACGCTGTTTGAAGAGATTTGTCATTTTTGCTGCTGCAAATATATTAAAATTGTTTTCTTGGCCAAAAAAATGAGGAAACTGCAAAACTTTTCATTCAGGCAATTTCATTCATCAATGTTGCGTGTTTGATTTACTGTTGATCAGGAAAATTAAAGAAAATAATCCACGCTAAAATTATTTAGTGTTTTTAAATGGAGAAATGAATTTATGGTACTTTCAACTTACCAGACGTCATGCATGTTATCTCAGCTGTACTTTAAAGCATTTGTTATATCTGAAATATGGATTCATCTACATCTGTAGAAACAAAAAAAGGAGGTGGGGACTGACATTCTGAGATTGATTTCAGAAATTTTCTTGAAAAAGATGGAAAAAGTCAACATTTGTTGACTTTTTAGAAAATCTTTGATATTAATCTAAAAGTTTCTGTTTTTTGGTGGAAGTTTATTCCTTTTATTATGAAAATTTTCCATTTGTATTCATCAAACCACAAAAGCCTTTATTTTTACACGTTTGCTTTATGCACATTCAGGGACGTAAACAGATTTAGACGGATTTTTTCTATCTAGATGCATTTTGTGCTAATAGTTCCTAACTTGTTTGCAACATTAAACTGAGTTTAGAATCTCCTCAGCCAGAGGTGATGTGCAGCCTGGGCATTTACACCTCGTTAGATCGTTTATTTGGCCTTTTTTAGTAATGTGGATAAAGAAATGTATACATATTCAAATTAATTTTGTAAGTCTTTGGTTAAATCCCTTCAACTGATGGAAAAACAAAACTTTAGGTGAAGAGTTTATACCTCCACCAGTTCATCTGATAGAATCCACCAAGACTAAATGAAGTCAAATTGGATTTGCTTCACTGTTTTTCTGCTTTGCTCCTGCAGCTACAGAGTGTCCAGCTCTCCCAAGTTGAACAGAGATTTCAACAAAGCAGTGAAAAAGCTTCCTAAAGTCTACAGCCCAGAATACAAGTCCAGATTTTACACGCTGATTGATGTTTTTGGCACCCATTACATCACCAAGGTGAGTAACAACAGACTACTGAGGAGATCGGGGCACAAAGGGTTAAATGGGCTGAATGCTGTTTCAGGTGAAACTGGGAGGACAGATCCAGTCTGTGACCAGCATCGCGAATTGCGAAGCGAGTCTCCAGGGTCTGAAAACAGAGGAAATCCAAATGTGTCTGGAGGCCGAAGCGTCAGCAAGCGTCAAAGTTAGTGTGAAAGCAGAGACAAAGCACTGCCAGGCGTCTGCAGACAAGCTGGACAGCAAGAAATCCTTCTCCGACACCTTCAGCGACAGGTACAGCACACTGATTACACTTCTACCTGGGCTCGGCGATCAATCCACAAAACTGATTCGTCAGATTTTTGGTGTTGAAGGTTTATTTTTTGGAAAATAAGAATTTTTTTCCACCAATGCACTCAGGTTTCCATAGTTTAGATTGATGCCCAAAGCCGCCAACTTGTTTTAATAAAAGTTTCCTTTTATTTTGATTATAACAATTATGAGAAACAAAGTCAGAAATCTGAGATTAAAGTCAAAATTCTGAGAAAAAACTCAATTTTTGAGAAATTCTGACTTTCCAGAAATTAGTCAGAATTCTTTGCTATTATTATTAGTTGGTCCCAATCCTCTGATTTCTGTCTCCAGGTTCACAGAAATAAAAGGTGGGCTCACCACAGACTCGGACCTTCTTTTTTCTTCCAACAAAAACCCAGAAGCCTACAAGGAATGGCTCACTTCGGTCCCACAGTATCCAGACCTCATTTCGTATTCCCTCTCGTCGCTCCACGAGTTGCTCCCCGAAAACACTCCGGTCAGGAAAAACCTGCGCAAAGCCATCAGCCATTACATCTTGGAGAAAGGCCTGTGGAAGAATTGCAGCGAGCGCTGTCAGGCCGGAATACGGACCGACTCCAGGGACTCCTGCGTCTGCCAGTGCCACAACGAACCGGCGGTGAACTCTGACTGCTGCCCGACCCGGAAGGGAATGGCCCGCATCTTCATCACGGTGATAAAGGCCGAGAGTCTGTGGGGGGACCACAGCGGCGGCACGGACGGCTACGTCAAGGTGTTTGTCAATAAAGAGGAGGTTTACCGTTCTTCCACCATCGTAAACAACAACAACCCAAAGTGGGGCGCCATCGTTGACCTAGAAACCAGGGACATCTCTTCCGGAAGCGTGGTGCGGTTTGAAATTTGGGATGAAGACAACAAATGGGACGACGACCTGCTGGGAACCTGTGAGCGCCGCCTGTCTGCCGGAGTTTTAGAAGACGTGTGCCCTCTCCAATATGGCCGATTCTATTTCAAATGGGAGGTGAAGTGTATTCCGAGTCTGACCGGAAGTTTGTGTACAGAGTATAACAAGTCGCGGATGACGGAAAGCCTGAGAAACCTGTACGTGTCCCGTCACGCCCACCCGATCCCGAAACCCGTCCTGGTGGAAATGGGCGTGTTTGTGGATGAAGGGAGTTCCCACTGGAACCAGAGCCTGGCTGGGAAAACCTGGCTGTGAGCGACTTTTATTTCTAATAATGTTAGTGTGTTAATGATCAAACTGCACAGCAATAACGGGCTGGGCGATAAATCGACTTGATCGATTAATCGAATCTTTGGTTTTCTAAGATTTAATTATTGGAAAATGTAGGGTTTTTTTCTCTCCCTCTATTCACTCTTTGGTACGACGGAGTGTTACGGCCAAATAATAAAAAAAATAAAATAAAAATAAAGTTATATAAATATAACTTTATTCTCCTCATTTCAACTTTTTACTTTACTCAAACTATTATAACTTTATTCTCATTATTTTTTACTTTATTCCTTTTTCTGTGCACCTTTAAGACAAACTGCTGGTAAAATTGTGTCTTTATTCTGCTAATATTATGACCGTTTTCATAATTGTACATATATTTCCCCTAATACTCTGTCGTAAAAGAGATGACTGAATTACAAGCCACTTTTTGAAAATATTTTCTATCATTTGCTGTTTCTTTTTCAGAAAAGTAACCAATTAAAAAATAAAATTGGAATCAGATCTGGTTTGGAAAATTTCAGAATTTATTTTTAAGCCATATCGCCCAGCCCTGTAGTGATGCAACATCCTACCTTTGTGTACTTTTAGGTTTTAGAAAATACACAAGACGCTCTGCTTTATATCTAGATTATAAAATATTACTCTGAAAGCTTATTGCTATATTTAACCAGAATAAAAGCATGTTCTCTAAATTGTGTGTGGTGTTTGAGCTTTGATCTATTTAAAGAGATGGTGTTCATTTAAAAGTTCACTGTGTTCCGGCATAAACACGGAAGTGGTGAAGCTTCCTGTGCGCGGATGAGGTTTCATTATGTCTATTTAAGAGAAAAATGTTGAAACACGAAGTCAGATCAGATATTGACTCAAAGTTTCTGTTTTATTCAACATCACATGATGACTTATTCGACCGAAACAATAAGATCATCAGGCTAATCTTGATTTACAAAACATAAACACATTTCTTGCTCTCTGCATCTATTTATGTTCATCTGACAGAAACGTTGACGAAATAAAACAGATCACAAGGTACAGCAGGCTTTGCAAGGTCAAGACAAATAAATGGAGAAATATAGAAACATACAACAAACATCAAACAGAAGGAATAAAACTCTGCATTAATGCATTACATTGGAAATATAGAGATGATCCACCTACAGAGGGCTGCATTTTCTTAACCTGGTTCAAAAACAGAGAGAATTGAGTCAAAAAAAAAAAGTTATATACCAACACAAAGTAGTGCAAAAATGAGAAAAAGAGGAAAATTATACATGATTTTCACATGAATGGGCAAAATGTACATTAATGGTGTTTAACACATTGCTAAAATGCAGTAGCACACTTTTCCAAGCAGCACCATGGTGTACACATGCTAACGTTGTGTGTGAGAATCATGTTTAGCAAACCAGCAAGCACTAATAATGTTTTTTTCTTTTTTCAAACAAACTGTGTAAGTTGAGTAATGCTGCTGCATGCTAATCATGTTGGCTAAATGATGCTAATATATCATATTAAGCTAATTAACAAGAATGCTAATGTTGTTGCCTATGTTACATCCTTTGTTAGTTAGCTGATGCTAACAATACACCAATTAAAGTGACATTTTTGTCAGTTTAAATACCAATAAAACTGACTGTAATGTGAGAAAATGCTCAAGAAATATAGATACCATGGTAATGCAGAGTAAATCTTCTTTAACAGGAAGCTAGTTGCTTTGTAAACAAATAATCTGTATGTTCAATGCTAGTAGTATGATCGCAGAAAGTTAGGTTTTATCACACTAACCTTTGTAACTGTTACCAAGGCCGGCACTCAGTCCATCATATTTACCAGTCTGATCCACTGTGAAAATAAAACACCCCAGTTTAAAGTCTTTAAAAGGCAAATTGAAATCTGAAGAGAGTTTAATCCAGACCACCAGATAAAAAACAAAAACATTTTTTCCTCACTGGAGTTCAATACGACCAAATTTTTCTCCTTTTAGTTCGGCAGGAGTTACCTAAATTATTTCTATTTTCTAAGAGCCAGAATAATGAGAGAAAGACCAGAGGTGGGTAAAGTAACCACAATTTGTGCTCAAGTAAGAGCAGCACAACTTCAACATATTTCTACTCAAGTAAAAATAAAAATGCATTTGGTTAAAAAAAATTCAACAAACAAACAAACAAAACCATCTCCTCAAGTAGCAAGTAACTGATCAAAACATCAGTCATGTAATATTTAAAAATTACATAATCAGAAGGACAGAAATATATAAATTTTGGCACATAAAAATATGAATAATGGCTCTGTAATAAAATGAGCTTTGCTTGAGTTGCTAGGTAACAGCGCTGAGCTCTGCTGGGGTTGCTAGGTAACAGCGCTGGGCTCTGCTGGGGTTGCTAGGTAACAGCGCTGAGCTCTGCTGGGGTTGCTAGGTAACAGCGCTGGGCTCTGCTGGGGTTGCTAGGTAACAGCGCTGGGCTCTGCTGGGGTTGCTAGGTAACTGCACACCGCTAGTTGAATGTGACCAGAGGTGAGCAGACAAACCAAAACTTGTTCTAACGTGAGAGTAGCACAACTTCAACATGTTTTTACTGGACTGTTGCTATCTCACTCTGAAAGAGAACATGTTGAACTCGATATGCTGAGAAGCTATAATGCATCCATAAAGAGTTTCATTTTCAAATAAAATGTTATTCTAAGCCTCGTTGTTTTGCTGTCAGCCGCGTTCTGAATGTTTGAGTCAACAGAAACACTAAAAACCAACTCTGCTGAAATCACAGAGTTGATCAGCTTGGAGTCAATATCTGGTTTTTACTGACTTACCCAGAGCATCCTGAGAGGCTCCGAGCGCTGCGCCGAAACCTTAACAAGGAAACATAACCAAATGTCACATTTCTGACAACAAACCTGAATCAAGATTAAGGATCAAAATGAAGTTTTTGCTAAAACTCGCCTGTTTGCTGGGTCCCAAATCCTGCACCAGCACCTAAACCAGAAAGAAAATAATTCAAATTAGCTAAATACCATCATATAAATGAAGAAGTTATCAAAGTTTTTTCCATTTTTGCTACATGTTTTTAAATGTCTATATCATGACCTCAGTGGTAGTGCATTTGGTTTCAGAAAACCCCAGAAAGATGACCTTTTTTTTCCGTCGTGCGCAGTTTCTCGCACGCTCTCACCGTATTTGCTGGCGGTTTTGGCGCTTTCAGCTGCAAGGCCGAGCTGCTGAGCTGCATACGGGTATCCGCCGTCGCCTGGAGGAAATAAAGCGACATTATGCAATACTGAAAGCTGTGAGTGTGAAGAACAGAAAGGATGTTATGAGAAAAAAAGAGATTTTGTCTCACGCTAACAAAAAGCGTGACGTTCCACATAAGATGGTGACATTCTCTTTGTTAAAAAGAAAGTCTAAGATACATAATTATTCATTTTCTACATCTGTATTACAAAAATATTAAATGTTGCCAAGTATTTTTGTCTGGTTTCCAGTGTAAATATCTAAATCAGACAAAACTAACCTGCAAGTAACTTTCAGCACAATACACAGGTTGATTTAAGCCACTAATTTCTTAATATTTATGAAAAAGTATTAGTTCTAAGTTAAATAATCTGCAAGTGGAATATTTTAAATGGGTAGATTTATGTGATTTCAGGATTTTTATAGCATAATCAGGTAACAATGTTACCTTCAGTCATTAAAAAAATGACTTTAAAAAAATCCACACTTTGAAATTGGGCCTCTGTCTCTTTAAGGAACTCCTGCTCTTTCTGAAACACCACCTTCAGAAAGTCATCACAGCATGACTCCTTCATTAACCCTTTAGCAAAGTTTTTACCAGCGTTTTATTGAGAAGTAGCTCATTTAAAGAGCCCCACTGGGTGTTTGCTAATTGCTGCTGGCTAGTCTGAAGGAACTTGGAAGCTTGGAAGCTGCAGCTTGGAGGAGGAGCTGCATCTTGAAGGCGGGGCTAGGTCTACCCAGATGTTTTGCTCAGCTGAATGGATGAAGATTAAATCATTTCTCAAACTTGAAAGAATCAAAGCAACACTCCAGGTTTGATTTTGATGAAGGAATAATATCATAACATGATGAAAAAGCTAAAAAAAAAACCCTCAAACTTTAACTTATAATATATGTCAATTATATCTTCTACTTTTTAATCACTTTTAAGGAATTATTGATTTAAATCAAGCCCTGTATCTTAGTGAAAATTTACTTGTACTTTAGTTTTGTCTTATTCAAGTGTAGCAGGGCATTTGCAGTAGAAACGAGACAAAAATCCTCGGACATGTTTAGTGTTTTTGCTGTGATGAGTTGCACAGGAAACTACTACCTTCCAGTCCAGCAGGGATCACCGGAGCATTTCCATAAGGAACCTGAGCGGCTCCTCCTGAAAGGAAAACAACAGCCGACTCATAACATTTCTTATCCTGCAGCCGACATGTTGCTTCAGATCCTGGTGTGAGACATTCTTGACTTCTGAGTCACGCTTGCAGAGCAGCGTTTACTCATCATGTGAACTGTGGACGAGGTCGTTTCTGCACCACTCACCATATTTACCACCAACTGATTCCAGCCCCGTACCGAGTCCTCCTGCAGACAGATGAACGACGGATCAGTGGAAATGTTTTATGGTTTTGTTCTGAAACTTTAAAATGTGAACTTAGGGAGAGGAGGAGCAACTTCATTCTGCTTTTAATATTTGTAGCAGAAGTAACGTTTACTAAAAACACTCCTGCCTCATTTAAATGGGGTTGTTTGCAGTATTTATGAGCAGTTAGTGTCTTACTGCTGAGTCAGTTCGTAACTTCAGTTTAGGCTATTTGAAGAAGCGCTTTTAACAGCCGAAAATCTGAAGTATTTATCTATAAGCTATTGTCATACTTCCTTCTTTACCAAGTCTGCGCTCAGTAAAAACATTTTCAATTGAAATATTTTAAAAGGGGAAATGTACATGGAGTCTTTTAAACATGGCTGAATTAGTGCATATATGCATAGTGTCACTCTGACCACTTAGACTGTTAAAGGGGACCAAAGATGCAAAATTCATATTTTGCACGTTTTCGTTTTTCTATGTGAGTCTCAGCTGCCACTAAAAACAGCCCAGGTGCTTCAAAAATGCCAGCTGTTTTTTTGGCAAGTCACAATCAATGGGCACTGCACCGTTACCTAGCAACCCCAGCTGAGCCTAGTGTGTTGCCTAGCACCTGTACAATGGCTGCTGGAAAAGACAAGTGTTTTGTTTTGACTTACCATCCAGAAACCACTTGCTCCATTTTTGTTGGTTGTGGAGGAGGCTCCACTTTTGCTTTTCAAAGATGTACTATAATTGTACGTCTGTTTGCAGAAGATCAACCCTGATGATCCTCTACAAACCTAACTGTTCAGTGCCGTCTGATCGCGTTCTGTTTAACGTTGAACTTAATTTGACACATGCATATTTAATTTGATCTTAACCTGAAAAGAAGCCACTGTTTCCACAGTAATGTTTTTCAGTTTTACATCAGTTGATGGTTTTTTTTAAGATAAGGCCGCGGTAAATCTGGATATTAATGCTTGTCGCTGTGAAATAAACAAGATTTAGTGCAAATATGCATTATGTCAAACATCCAAACTGGGTCCAAGCTGTGTGTGTTAGCAACCCCGCTAACCTGAGGGTAAACGTCTAAAGAGTCATGGATTCTTCAAACTTATATTGTGGTTTATTTGTCTTGGAAGGCAGTTTAATATGTCTTTTGGGTCACTGAACACAAAGCAAAGAACAATTTATTATTTTCTTTGCATTCCAAAGGCTATAACTACATTTTGCATGTATGGCGGCCATATTAGATACTTACATCAGTGTTGGACAGAAACTTCCAGCTCGGTGGATTGATTTTTCTGACTTGGATGTAAGGTCACAATATATTGCAAATATACCGTCATCATAATATTGGTGCATACAATATTCATATCACAAAATCCTGTTTAGAGTTTTAAAAAAAAGTTGTGTAATCTAAAAACTTCAAATATTATATTTGAAGTTCTTAAAATGTAATATTTGAAAAATGTAACATTTTGAATGTAACATTCAAAACAAATACCTACTCAGCACAACCCCACTTAGAACTAAAATAGAAAATTTGTATTTATGTAGACTCAAAAAAGTCTAATAATAATAATTATGTACCAGCAATTTTATAATGTGTCGGTTCTTACCATATCCACCCTGGACCGGTCCAGCGTAGCCACCAGTACTGAGAGCTGAAACATCAGGAAAAGAAAGAATGTCAGTCATAAAATAATTATTAAAAGCAAAACTTTTCATAAACCTGCAAACATGAGACCAGAAACCAAACTGGAAAACCACAAAATCTTTAAAAAAAGGCAAAACTAACTGAAAAATAACTTTACAACAACATGTAGAGACGCTTGTTTCAAGTAAACAATCCTTTAATTAAACAAAGAACTATTTTCATTACCAGATTATTTTATTCATAACAAGACATTATTCATGTTATAAGTGAAATAATCTGCCAATGGAAGTAGAACTTTTTTATCAATATTTATGAATTATTGATTCAAAGCTCCTATTTCTTGCTGAAAAGTTATTTTTAAGTTAGTTTTGTCTTATTTCACAACCAAACTTACTGGGTAAGATTGTGTGTTTTTACAGTGTACCAGAATAAACTGGCCAGCTTCACAACAGCTACACCCAGTGGATATGTTAACCACACTAGCCATAAGCAGACAGCCGGTCGTTATTTTTAAAGCTGCAGGTAAGCGTCCAGCTGTTAGTGTCATCATCACCTGTTGGAGGTTTTCAACAGGTTATTATTACCTTCAATCTTTCCTGATTTGCTCTCAGCACCATCAGCTAAGTCTGCAGGGTAACCAAGCCCTGAAACATAGCTCTAATTAGCACTAATTAACTAATAACTCGTTAACTAAACCAAGTTCTACCCTTTTTTGTCACCCATATGTGGATTTACTCACCTGCTCCGTAACCATCACCGTATCCGTTTCCATAACCTGTTGGGAGACGAGGAGGAAAGAAGGTTTCATGCCAAAACTTTTACCAGTATCTCTGTTCACAATCAAAGCCAAATGTAGGTGTATTTTATTTGGATGTCAGTTTGGAAAGTGAGAATTTTCATGCAAACTGTTGGCAGAACTGCAGTTTGTCAGCATCTGTACTGCTGTGTTGGCATTTACCGAAGCCGTTACCCGCCATGGCACCAAGATATCCTGTCACTCCATCACCGTATCCTGTCACAGCAGATTAAACACATAATGTAGAGGATGCAGCATGGGTACGGAGTCCCATTTATGCCAAAAATATGCTTATGTCTATATAAGGAGTTTATTTTCTAAAATATGTCATATGAAAAAGAAGCAGATTATAGAAACAAAACTGAATACTACATATAGATGTGTTTAGATTTAATTTTGTAGAAATTTAATAGTTCTGTAAAATTTGACCCAAATTTTGAAGTTTTGTTTTTTTCATATGACATTTTTTAGAAAGTAATAATTTCTCTCTGTTTTTATTTAAGTCCGGTGTAAATTGTGTGCTTGGTATATTTCTATATTTGTGTTAGTAATAAATATTAGACAGTGCTGTTTGGTATTTTGAGCTGAACAGATTTTTTTTAATCACACAAAGAAGCAAATTAAGTGTTTTCAGTTGTTTTCATCTTAAGTCTTGACATAGAAAAGGGTAGAACATGAATTTTTATTTACACACTGCAAAAACTCAAAATCATTCCAAGTAAGATCTTATTGACTGAAAACAAGCTTCTATAATTTCTGAAATGTTACTTTTAATTTGTCTTATTTTAAATGTACTGAGGTATTTGCGTCAGAATCCAAACCAAAATTACGTGGTCAGATTCAGTTTTTTCTGCAGTGCAATACATAAGCACGTTACATTTACGCACCAACATTTTTGGCACAAACAGAACCCAATAATGAAAGTTAATTTTGATTTGTAAGCCAGACTGGCTTCAAATCCACATGAAAGGACGATAAGTTTTCACTTTCAGAAGCATTAAAGTTCACCACAAAGAGAATCACAAGATGGCTGAAGAGACAAACCTTTTGGTTTGCAGGTAAATAATGAGTTTACAAGGCAAATTAGGAGCAGCAACAGATTTTCTGCTGCCTCACCTTGACCCTTCACCTGACATCAGGTTCAAACTGCGTATACTTTTATTTATTTATCTGCTTCCTTTCTCTATTCCACTTGTACCCAGAATATCTGAGCCACTGGGTTTATCAGGGAATAATAGACAACAGAAAAATAAAAATGCAAATTTGAAAATAACTGCCATAAAAATTTTATTGTTTTTGCTGTGACACCAATTGTTATGTTTTGTGTTTCGTCTTTGTTTTGAATGTGTCCATATTGATGTACACCTGTTTGTTTGGTTATTTTATTTTTGTTACTGTTATTCATTGTATTATCTGGTTTTATATCAATATCCCTTCTCGCTTTCAGTTAGTCTGTAATGTTTGTTGTACATGCATTAACTGGTGAATTAAAATTAAAAAAATGAACAAAGGTGTTTCTAAAACCATTTGACTCAGAAATAATAATATTTTATACTAATTGACCTCTAAATAAGAGATTTTAACAGTTGCAACAGTTTTGAAACGCTTAGTTAAAAAAAAGAAATACAGTAAAGAAGGTAAACTGAAAAGACTTTGCAATATCAAAATAAAGATGGAGTACGAAATGTTAAAAGAACATCAGGAGGAATTAAAGCATCTTATCTAGAGTTTTGCACAATATTTTTATTTATTTACATTATGTTCTACATTCTCACACAATTTGGTGGAGCTAGTCATGCGGTATAAAAAGTTCGTATCCAGGTTTGAAGAAAAATGCTAACTGCTCCTTTAAGTTCACAGAAAAAAAAAATACTTTAAAGGATGTAATTGCACACACTCACCGTTTGATTTCCCTGCAACGCCTTGTGGATACGCGCCCTGTCCAAGCGCAGCAGCAGCTGGAATGTGAGGTTCAGAAAAAGAGAAAAATGTAAAAGTTAACACCCAAAATTAAAACTCACCTTCGAATCAGAACTAAATACATCTAAAGACTAACCACTAAGTTTTCCAGCAGCACCGCCCAGATAAGCGCCTTGTCCTAAACCTGTGAGGAAAACGTGAGAAACATTTATCATCAGTTACTGAAACTGCTGAAGAGGAGAGAAACTTCCTGTAAGGAAACCCAGACGTTACCTCCTCTGTAACCTGCAGCGCCCAGATAGTTTCCTGCCCCTCCGATGTAACCTGCAGACAAACCGAGGACAGAAAGAAAAAACTCAGTTTGTGCTGTTGGTTCACCTGGAGGACTGGAGTCAGTCTGGAGTTTCTCTAAACAGAGAGAGAAAACATAAACTGTCTGCAACAAAAATGTTTTATTTGCAGTTTCTGCGCCAGGTGGAAACTTTCCTGGAATAAATTCAGAGAATCCAGAAACTGAAATGTGAGAAATGCATAAAACAAACAATCATCAGGAAGAGACACAAAACAGGCCCACAGATCCAGCGCCATTTTTAACAGTCAGCATAACTTGCTTTGTTTTTTTTTTGTCTTTTAGCAACACACACACACACACACACACACACACACACACACACACACACACACACACACACACACACACACACACACACACACACACACAAAAATACACCTGAGCGTGATTGTTGATGAAAATTTCAACCTTAGTCTCAAGTTTTCTGTTAAATTCTTTGTAGCATTAAGCAAATTCCACTTTTACTTTTATAATGGTAGGAAAAATCTTTTGCTTTTGTTCTTTCACCCAAATACAACAAAGTTTCAGGGCCATGTTGACATGACATAGAAGACAGAAGCTTTATCAAAAGGTTGAAACAAAAACAATAAACATCAGTTTTATTCTCCTTAAGGCTTAGAAATTTTATCTCCGTCCATAATGAAGACTGTATGTTCAGGTCGTATTTGTCATCATCCAAGGAACGTAATTGGAAAGTTGGTTACAAAGCATCAAAAAGAAGAAAGAGGACTGAGAACAGAACCCTGAGGGACGCCAAATTGTAATGTTTCTGCTGCTGAAGGGAAAAGAATATTAAATACACCGGCATATTGATGCATATTAAATGTAAGATAATAGGATTGTTGTTTCTCTTACTTGCCGCCTGCGTATTCCTCTCAGTCTGCTCTGGCAAACGAAGAGGTTTTGACTTTCTGTTTACATTTCCAGCTATAGGAAGGAGTCTGGCATCTTCTTGAGTAAAACCACCAACTTCCTGCTCCTCTCTGGTTAAGGTGGCGCCCAAACTTTGGGTCCTGATCGGATCGTAGCGCTGGGATCCGTCTCTGACCCTGACAGGTCTCTGGAGGTCCTGACTGTTTTCTGGTGCAGTTAAAGGATTGATGCCTGCTTGACGTTGCGCGGTGGAGAAAACATCGCTTCTGCCATCTTGGCTTTGTGCAGGAAGATTTTTACACCCGAACCGTTTCCCAGCTTTACCCTCTGAGGGATTAATGCCCAACATTTCTGGCAAACCAGCAGGAGCTCCACAGTTTTTACCGTCTTGATTTGCCGTTCCTCTGGGATTGTGAAGTCCAGGATTGTAGGAATCCAGACTTTCGATGTCTTGATCAACAGGAAGTTGTCTATTTATACCAGCGCCTGCCAGCATGGCCTCATGACCTCCAGGTTCATACTTTCCACCGAGAAATTTTTGCTGTTTATCAAGAGGAAATGAAGGTCTGAGATTTGACGACGATATGCTCGGATTGAGTCGTCTGACTTCAATTCTTGCGTGAATTCTGGGGACAGTCGGACCGAATACGTTGCTTCTCCTCAGCGACTGTTCTCGCTCTCCAGGCATTTCATCTACAGCTCTGCTCTTTTCTCTTTTAAGATCCTGAGCTGCTTGTGCCAGACTCGCCCCTTCAGGTCCACCCAAATCTGCCGCAGACACACCTGGCAGAGAAATATCATCAGGCACTCACAACTTCCTGTTTGGACAGTCGGCGCATTTCCTGCAGAGGAAGACACACTGACCGTCCTGGTATTTGAAGAACTGATTTTTCTATGCTAATAGCTCAAGCTAAACTCCTCCTTCAGACAACAATCAGTGCTTTTGTGGTATGAAGTTAGCTTAGTGGGAAATCCAGCTTTCTTTAGATTTTTAGGAAATTGTGAATAAAGAGAGGAAGAAAACCTTAGAGTAAAGCATCACAACCCAACCTGAGCTGAGAAAAAAACAACTTGTGAGAAGATATGGATGAATGGATGGAGTTCAACAATTCTGAGAAAACAAACATTCTTGTTTAACAGGCCTTTTTACTAAGTGTAAAATGAAGCTTAACGTATTTAAACTTTAATGTATTTATGTTTTGCAATCGTTATGAGGCCACAGATAATTATAGCTGATCAATGAAAATTCACTGTTAAGATCCACAGCTGTCAGAGTTTTGGTTTTCTTTTATGTTCTTATTTAATTACTTCTGGGTTTATTATTGTTGGCAAAGGTCTTGCCATATTTAGTAATTATTACCATTAAGGTTTTGCCATTGAGGTTTGTTGTTACCATTAATGTTTTGCCATTCAGGTCAGGAAAAGCTATTCAAGAAGGAAGATACACAAAAGGAATCTGAGTTACAGACACACAGAATACTACACCGTCTTAAGAGAATTAAATCCAAATGTACAAGGAAATGAACAGAAGAATAAACCTTAATGGTAATAACAGCTAAATATAGCAAGTTGTTGATAAGAGTAGAGCTTTCCTAACCGTAATAAATCCAGAGGTAATTAGAGAAGAACATAAAGAAACACAAAGCTTTTCTCAGATTCCATACAAAATACAATCAGTTTGGCAGAAGATAACAAAATATAAGCTGCATTTGTATAAAAAAGGCCATAAATTACGAAGCAGGTGCAGAGGATGAGGGTTCAGTACTAACCTGGCCGAACTCCTTGGTAGCCAAGCCCAGGGAAAGCTCCATATCCTGACAAACCAGAAGACAAACCAATCTTTCAAACTCACATAAGGCAAGCTGATTCGCTAAACAATCGTGGAAGAAGCAAAGTATTTATTTACCTGGGAGTTGGCCGAGGCCTGCACCATAGACTGGAAAGTCACAAGAAAGAAAAAGTTGAAATATTTCCTGATTAAACTCTGTGATGTTAGAAACAAAGACTAAATGTTTTGGGGGTTTTTTGTTGGTAAAATGCAGAAGCACAGGTTTAAGTGGTTTTACATCTTTCATAAACAGTTTTCTGTCAAACAGAACCTTCAAGATGACAATCATGTGATCAGATATGATTTTATCAATCAAATCAAAGCAGTTTTTATCTGTATGCTCCAGTTTTTCACAGAAGTTCACTTAAAGTCAACAGATCCCTGCTTTTTCTAAAGTAATGCAGCAATAGCTGCATTTCCATTGACCTTATAACTGCACAGTTTGATTTTTTAAATAAATTTTGTTAATGGAAACACCCCAATTTTTGGAAAAAAAAAAATCCTTGTTTTTCAATCAAAAAAATTTGGATGCTAGGATGAGGAGTTGTTTTTAAGGAAGTAATTAGTTTATTTGTCATGTTCTGGGGTTTTCTTTCAGCTCCTTGTGGAGTTTTGTGTATGCACTGGTTTTGTTTCCACCACTAGAGGGAGCCTATTCCATTTGGTCGGAGGGCGAGGATGACGTCATCCCACACCTGAGGCGAATTGAGCTCATCAACGAGACGTTCAAGAGAGGCAGACTGCCAGTCCTTCGGCGCCTGAGTGTTAGCCAGTCATGGTAGCTCCAAGCCCCTAGAAGCTTGCTTCTGTTACTCTGTTTCCTAGTGAAAAAGAAAACTTCCTTGTTGTTTTTTCTCGCCTTCAGGTGCTTCCTCCTGGCCTCTCGTTGTCCGAGCCCCCAGACTCACTCCATCCGTGAACCATCCAGCTCCTCCCAGATTCCCACGACTGGCAGTCGTACTGCTTCTCTACCGCCGCCGCTCTAGCCTACCTGTCCGCCCTCCGACGTGCTCCCGTTTCTTCCTGGATTTCAGCCAGCCAACATCACCGCGACCTGGAACCACTGAGAACCATAAACCCCGGACATTTCAGTACTCCCTCACCTCGCTAACCCAGCGGTCCTTCAAGTAAGACTTGTTCCCTCCCTCACATGCAAATTTTACTAGAACCTTGAACTCACCATCTACTCTGCCCTCCAGTGAACCGCTTGTTTCCTGTTGTCGCCTTTCTCCCTGGATCGACCCGAGCCTTCAGTGCTCTGCAGCAGTGTCTTCAATAAACTTCACATTTTTTTCTGTACTACAGTTTTCCCCTGAGTGTGTTCTGCATTTGGGCTAACTATTCACTCCCATTATGACATTATTTCACAAAACTGCAATGGAATCACCTTTTTTACATCACACACCTCACATTATCAACAGCCGGATGTTACTACTGGCAGAAACGATGAAAAAGAACATGACAGGAAGTAGTTTTGAGGATGATGGCGCTGAATGTTTTTAACGAGTTATTGCGCGAACAAACTTATTTACGTATGATTTTAATCAGGTTTTTGATTTAACAAAAACATTATGACTCCGAAATGTTATTGTTTTGACACTAGCGGAATATTGACAAAGTTATGCGCACATTTGTAATGGAAGCAGAACTATTTTTCATTTATCAGAAAACATCAGGTTTAAGTGACGCTGCGTCCCACCAGCAGGTGGCAGTGGGCGTTAGCCACCTGCTAACTCCTGAGCTTTCAGCTTTACAAGTTTATTCAAGTTTTTAAGTTATAGTCTGTGGTCAGTGTGACGAGGAACAAAATGTCAAATTTTGCAAATATTTCTAAATTAGCATCAGAAAATCTCAGTTTGCAAAAAACCCAACAAAAAAAACCATGAAATTGTGGAGGGACTGATCAATCTGAAAAGATATTAATATTAGATAATTTTAAGGACTTATTGAATGCAGAGACAGTTATTGATCATTTAAAAGTTAATGGTTTTTATGATCTTTATAAGTTAATGACTCCAGAACTTCATTTCTGCTGATCTTACCACGTTTTCCTGCCTGGCCCAGTCCCAGTCCGTTGGTAAGCCCAGTGCCCAGTCCCATTCCCGTTCCCAGACTGGCGCCTGAAATCACAGGAGTGAGGCTTAAATGGAGACAAAAGGGGGAATCTGTGAAAACGATGGAGGATCACCTACCGTATCCCGCCGGGGATCCATATCCACCGGGCTTCAGGCCTCCTCTTCCTCCCAGTCCCAGAGATCTGTATCCTCCTGCAGGCCAGTGGAAACTAAAGTTTGTACTGGTTCTGCCATTTGGTTCAATCAATTGACTCAAATAGAGAAAAATCATAATATGACTTTATTTTGCTTGGACATCAATTTGACTTTATGTAAAATTTCCATTTTGTATGTTTTTGAGCCTCCATTTGGCCACCCACCCAAAAACACCCCGTCGTCTTCAGGCAGCAAGTCGACGTTCATCAGGGTCTGAAAAATGATCCATTTCAAAAACTACCAAAATGTTGATTCCCACCATTACTTAGCAACCACAGCCACGCCCAGCCCGTTACACCCGAATCAGAGCAGCTAAATCAGCTGATTTAACCACTAAATGCAGCTGTAAAATGTAAAATAACGGCCAGTAGCAGCTAAGTTGGACTGAAAGTGGAAGCACCCATCATATAAAAGAAGCTTATAAAAGACAGAATTGATCAGACTAAAATATCAATATCTAACGATGATTTTGTGCCAAAAAACAAAAACATAGATCAATCCAGGTTCAGGAAACCTTTAAAATGAATTATTTTTGTGTTGGCTTGGACGTCTATCTACTGATGCAACTATTATTAATAAAAATTTGATCTTAACTTACCAACACCGAGATGAGCCGCAGGATAACGTCCAACTGAGATGAAAAATAATACAAATAAATACACAAAAACTGCTCTTTTTTTAAAAGTTATGAGTTCACACAGAGTGGTTTTGATCTGAAGATAAGTGACATACTTCCAGTCTTCATTGCTTTTGTGCCGTATCGGTTGCCTACGGCTCCCAGGGCTTCAGTAACTGGACACAAAAGGAGACAAACTTTTTATTTGTCTTTTTTTATTTTATTTTGTAAACAGGTTTTTGGCATATATGTTTGCGAAATAAATCTGCCTCAATTAGTATCTGAAAAAAACTGCAATACTCACTCTTGACCAGTAGGCGGCGATATTGTCAATTATTATAGCATACAATTTTAAAGAAATAAGTTTTTCTTTCTATAATGAATGCAAATTCTCCAATAAATAAAGAAAAATAAATAACTGGAACAGAAGTATTTATTTGGGTGGAAGAAGGAGGTCAAAACTGAGCAGAAAATGTAATTTGTAAATGTTTGTTTAAAGTTTTGTTGTGTTTATATGTTTTTGTTTTTATACACAGAAAAGTAGACGAACATACTCAAATAAATTGGATAAATGCAGCTTTTGTGCTTTAAATTTAGGAGATTTAATTGTGAATAGATGTAAAGGCTAACCTCCAGGTTTCACTCCAATGCCAACACCTGAAACAGAAAAGAGACATTTGTCTAAAATACAAGTTCTTTTGATTTCCTATGTATGTTTCTGTTTTTCTTAATCAAAAGGAATAAATAAAACATCTCAGAAATTGTCGTACCTCGAACTGGCAGCGCTCTCCCAAAGGCAACATTTTGAGGACTAACTCCTGGAATATTAAGAATGATAGAAAACAAACAACCAATAAAACAACCAATATGCATATTACTGTGGAAAGATGAACAGAAACCTCCATGCATTATAAAAATGGGATTAAAATGCAGCGACTTCGTGGAGCCTTGAAGTTTTTCTCACAACATGCTGTCAGATTTTTCCTTCCTTTGATTTGCAGAAAACAGACAATCTGAACCACAGCGACTGGCTGGCCGCCGCGGAGCCACATATTCACCGCTTTGTCTTCATCCTCGTCAGTCTCACAGACACGATATTTAACAGGTATGTGAGAAAAGGTCACTGAAGACGGCGAATCATTAATCAAGTCTTAACTGAAATTAACGTCTCGTTTCTTCTCTAGGTTTTTGCAAATTCAGCTAATTTCTTGTAGAATATTTAATATTATAGTAATCAAAGGTGAGTATGATGGTACTAAAGTAAGAGTAACACCACTTCAACATATTTTCACTCAAGTAAAAGTAAAAAGTCTAGAAAGTTACTCAAATAGGAGTAAAACAAATATTTGGTAAAAAAAAATGTTACTCAAATACTGAATGCACTGCAAAAACACAAAGTTTTATCAAGTTCTTTTGTCCAGTTTATAGTGCAAATATATTTATATACTTGAAATGAGACTAAACTGACTTAAAAAGTAGTTTTTCCTGCAAGATATAGGAGCTTTCTAAGCCAATAATTTCTTAATATTGATGAATAATTACTAGTTGACAAATTATTTCACTTTTAAAACTGATCAGCCAATTTAACTAGTATTTTTTTCAATATTAAGGAATTAGTGACTTGCATCAAACTCCTATATTATGCTAAAAAGTCACTTGTAAGTTAGTTTTGTTTTATTTCAAGTGTACTAAGATATTTGCATTAGAAACTACTAAAAATACTTTGTAACTAATCAAAACATCCGATTTCATATTTAAAAATAACATTATCAGACAAACCAAAATAAAAAGTTAAGTATTTTAAATACTGAAATGACAATAATTCCTATAAATAGCAAAATTACAAAATGCGGTTATTTTTTTCCGAGTTAATTTGTTTGAAAGTGTTTGATCAAAATAAACTTTCTGTTCATCCACTTCACTCAGTATGAATGAGTGAAGTTACACATTCACACTGAGTGAAGAGTAACTAAGTAATCCAGGAACTTTACTAAGTAAAAGTATTAAGTAACTGACTAAAATGCATTTAGTTACTCAAGTAAATGTAACTAATTAATGTTAATGTTGCATCTTTTAAATCCAGTCTATGAAAAGTTATTAAAAAATACAGAAAGAAAACAATATTTGAAAAACAAGTTAAACTTTTAATATGAATCCTTATGGTTTTCACCAACTTTACTACTAAAATCAACAAACTGCGTCCAAAATAATGAGAATTTTGGCCTGAAATCAGTTTAAACGTAATGAAAAGGTTTCCTCTTCCCTGAATTTTACAATGTTTGTTGTGAGTTTGTATTTCTCACCTCCTTGCAGAGTTTGCTGAGCCAGCCAGAGAACCAGCGAAGTCTGCAGCAGAGCGCGGAGCAGCATGATGGAGCCGGCTGGGAGGACGAGACAGAAAAACAGTCAGAAAGCTGCTGCAGAGACACCCTCACCTCTTATATATACGCCGGGTTTTTCTAACAACACGCCTCCGACCGGGCCGCTGTTTCCATAAGCTGAGGATCCATATGCATACACTGCAAAAACACAAAAGTATTTTTGTCTTGTTTGTACTGCAAATGTCTTAGATCACCTGAAATAAAACAAACTAACTTAAAAGTAACTTTTCAGCAAGATATAGGAGCTTATTTTAATACAATATTAATGAAAAAAATCCTAGTAAGTAAGAAACTTGATATTGAAGTTAACTTAATAATTCAATATGAAGAAAACTAAGTTCCTGTTTCTAGCTGAAAATGTAAGTTAGTTTCAGAAACTAGAACTTTCAATGCAAATTGTTGCTTCATTTCTACTATAAATATCTGAAATAAGACAAAGAAAACTTACTAGTAACTTTTCAGAAAGATATCGGAGCTTTTTTAAGTAAATAATTTCTAAATATTGATTTAAAAGTACGAGTTGTGCAGTAGGATTATTTCACTTATAACAAGACACTAATTTGAAAGTGGAACTAAATTCAATAGTGGAAATATTGAATTTTTCATCAATATTTATAAATTATTTACTTAAAATAAGATGCAATTATGTTATTTAACATACAATCAAAAAGAGCCATTTTTGTCTCCAGTCCACCAATAAAAACTAATTCAGATCCACAAAACAGTTTACTAAAGGAAACTGTAATATTGTAAGAACCACAGATTCATTTACATTTTTAAGCTTTAAAAATAAATAAAAACACTAAACGTTTGAGAATATAGGACAAACACATTATCTTGAATTTGCTAATAAAGATTATTTTCCAAACAAATGATAAAACAAAAATAGATATAAAAATACATTACTGGTACATTTTGTCAATCTGTTGTGAAAATTAAATAAATTTTTCCATGAATAAATTGAAAAACTGCCAAAATCTGCATTTGTAATTGTATCTGCAGGTAAAAGCTTAACGACAGACACCCAGAGGTTAGAAACTACAACCACCAGGAATAAAATCACATCCACAAATACTTGAAGTTGACTAAAACTACATAAAATAATAGTAAAATATACCTCAACATGCATTAATACAAGTAACATCAAACCAAAATGTTTCTGAAATTGAATGAAAGTCGCCAAAAAACTAATTCTGACTCTTAGATCAGCCAGTTAGAAACACGAGTTTTACAAAAACTGACCCCCTTTTTGATACTTTTTGAATTTTCTTCTCATTATTTTGTCTTTAATTTCTTTAAAAACCTTCTGAAACTTATAATGCGACTGACTTCTTTTCTCTATCGCTGATTTTGGAGTCCAGCACTACAGAGCTCCAATTGTGCCACAATTTCTATGAATAAGCCTTTGTAAAAGGTGAAAGGTCACAGATAATTCCTCTGAGATATTTTATAGTTTTTTTTTTTTTTGACACAACTTAACATTTTTTTAAATTTTATTTCAGCTGCTGCTTCTTGTCCTGTTTTAATACTTTTACCTGTTTTTCTGGTTCCACTTCATCATCACACCTGTGAGAACGAAAAGCTAAATAAACAGGACTCTCTCAAAGTCGTTTAAATATTGAGGTAAGAAATTAAGTGGAAAGAATGTGACATCATGTATTATATCTGTGCCAACCTTAGGGAGCAATTAGACAGAAAAACATGATGCAATGAATGTTTCTAGGAAGGAAACAGGCCTCATTAAAAAGCAATTTTACAGTTTCCTTCAAACAAAAATGGTCTCTAACATAAAAAAGTGAATCAGAAAAAAAGCACAGTTCAAAATCACAAAAACCTACCAAATATTTTTGGTTTATTTTAAGAGCAAATATGTTAGTTAACTTGATATAAGACAAAACTAACTCAAAAGTAACTTTTCATGAAGGTATTTAACTTGTTTGAGTCAATAATATTGATGAAAAACTTAGAACCAGATATTTTTTCCATTTTATATGTAACATAATCAGCCAATGGAAGTAGCAATTTAAATCAATTTAAGCAAATATTGATTTAAAACAAGCTATTTATGTAGCTGAAAAGGTCATTTCTCTTATTTTAAGTGTATTAAGACATTTGCACTAGAAGCTCAACAAAACAACTTGGTAGGACTTTGTGTTTTTGCAGTGCAGTATGGACGGCCTTTATGATCCTCTTTATGTTATGCTGCGGTGGGTCCTGTCAGCCATTTCTTAACGTAAAGTTTATGTCTTAAATTTGTGCACAGCAGCACTGAATGCAAACTATAGAACCACATATTATGATTTACCCGCTGAGGGAAAACAGCTGGAAAACGTTGGTCACATGAGCGGACCACCGCATCGTCTTCCCTGGTGGTACCGAGAGCAAGACAATAACACAACCCCCGTCTGACTCACCACTCCTTCATCCATGGCTCACCTCTAAACATTCGTCTGTCTGCGTCTGCCGGGGATACAACAGGTGGTTCGGCTTTCTGGAAGATCTCAGAGCTTCAAGATGGACATTAAAAAGGATTAGAGGAGGGAAAATGAGATTATGTTCAAATTTTAGTGCCTCGTTTTGCTGATGTAAAGTTGCTTATAAAGGGTCAGATTTAATGTTTCAGCATAACCTGCACATGTTCAATGTGGCTAAAGTGAAGGTTTTAGAAATGCTGCAAAATCAGAAAATATTATCAAGTGTTTTTTTGTTGTTGTCGAGTTTCCAGTGAAAATAAGGCAAAACCAACTCACAATTTACATTTTAAGCTTGTTTTAAATCAATAATTCCTGAATACTAAAGAAAATGTACCAATTTCACTTCTCACATGGGCAAACTTTGTGACTTTCATTAAAAAACATTTTTTTAAACATTTATTTGATAAAACTGTAACCTGTAGTGACAGTTTGTGATGAGACAGATAATCTGAAAAGATCGACATCCTCCTGAGTTACCACTGCTATCTGTCTGAACCAATCAAAAACGAGCAGTCAGAATCAGGAGGTGGGTCTTAGTGTTGCCAATCAACTCCACGAATGTGCTGCTAAATGTGCTCATGCTGGAGAAACAACTCACCGTTACAGAAAACCCATTTATTTGCTGTCATTGGTAGCTGTGCTAATTAGCATTAGGGTTCACAACAAGCTATGCTAGCTGCAGCTTAGTAGAGTAAAGGGGAAGGAGAGCATTTCACAGAGGGTGATTGACAGCACAAAATAAGTCTTAGATAATGAGATTCAAAGGCTTTTTGACACTTTAAATTCCGCAGAATAAATCTAAATCACATCGCGCCATCTTCCTTCCACTGACGCTCCTCCAAGATTTCCACCAGCACCTCGAACAAGTCACACACTGTGAACCTGGGAGATGTGCTGAAGCGCACTGCCTGTCAGACGGCAGGTAAACACTGAGAAGCTGATCGGCGGGCGGCTCGCTCCGTCTGCACGGGACCCGGGCGGTGCGTGGAAGTTTCCACTGCACGGGAACACGGAGCACCTCAGCATCGCTTCCTGGAGTCAGGATGTTATTGACAGAGAAATCCTGATGTCTGCATGCAGGAATTACATCATGAGCTTCTCTGGAGGCGCAGACTGATCGCCGCCTCCACTCATGGTAGTATGAATATTTCATCTGGGAACCATTTTAAGAAGTGGCAGCCACAGCGCCCTCTAATGGAGTGGCACAAATTAGCATTTTTAAAAATATTTTATGCTCGTGTCGCCAGTCTTTGTTCGTCTCAGGTCCAAAAGACTCATAAATGTTTAGATTAATTTCTGATTTTTTTTAAAACTCAAACATTTATGAGCCCCGAAAGTTGAAAATGTGTTAGAAAAACTCCTGGTTCATGTTATAAACTTTCTTCATAAAACTTGGATTTTTTTAAGCTTCAAAAGTCAAAAACTTTTGACTTGAAACTCAGAAAGTTCAAAATTCTTTTCTAAAATATTTCTGAGATTAACCCCAAAATGTCTTTGTTTTCTAACACATTTTTGACTTTTCAAACTCAGAAAGTCTTTAGCTGAAAAAAAAAATCTCAAATCAACCTCAAAATTTCAGATTTTTTTTTTTTTTTTTTTTTTGCACTGTTTTTATTTTTGGTGCCCAAACATTTCTGAGGTAAATCCCAAAACCTCTGAGTCAACATCATCCTCCAACTTCTTCCTGCTGGGTTCTTCTTCGTGGTTTTCGCCAGAGGCAACTTCCGGGTGTTGATCACGTGACAAAAGACGTGTTTCCATTGCAAATTTGCGAAATAAATACATTTCTATACAAACTCCCCCCCCTAACTCTAGGGTCAAGAAGTAGATTTTCTTTTTAAATGAGTGAATTTATTTTCAAAATATCTGGACTTACGACGCGCTCTGTGTTTTCAACGTGTTGTGCATGTATGATGCAATAAGAAAACACTTTAAAGTGACATTCACCTTCTTAATTGAACAAAACCAAAAAAATGATTTGAAGAGAATGTTCTTTTTACTGACATTATACATTCATCGTCTGCCTGAAACATCTTCAGACCGTCTGCATAACAAACATCAGAGAAACTGTTGCCATGGAGCTTATTATCTCAATAAACATCCCGGCTCTGAAGCACTGGGATACCAAAAGAGTCTGGGCTTTATGAGGGAGAGTCGGGCCAGAACTGGGCTGACAGAGAAACCCTTCACCTCCGTCCAACATCACACACACTTACTGCCAGCGCCGCAGAAAGTACTCAAACAATGTAAGTAAAAGTACAAATACACAGACAAAAATGTACTTTTCTAAAAGGAAAGTACCACGTTCATTTTTATGCTTGAGTAAAAGTGAAAAAACACACCTAGAGACACATAGAGATAGTTATAAAGACAGTATTCTATGACCTGGAGAGCATTTCCAGGATTAAATGTGCCAGCAAGATCTAGAGAAACTGTGTTTATCTTTCGTCACATTGATTACTGCAGCTTCAGCGAATCCAGAACAATTACATAAAACAATCAGCAGATTAAATTTATCACATTTCCTGAACCAAAGCTGAAGTTCAGACCTTTTTTTTTTACCAAAAGCAGGACATTCTAACCCGTGTGTCTATAGTAGCCAGTCTTCAGACTGAGACGGCAATTCATTTCTGTTTGGAACAAAAAGAAAACATTTAGACAGCCGGCTGTACGACTGTCTGACTTCACCGCTGGCTCCTGTTTCAGTTTGACCCGCTGCCAGGAGCTCCAGACAGAAATGACAAAAAAACTGCAAATGTGCTGCTGAGAGAGGGAGGACAAATATCCAACACTAAAAATACAAGAAAAGCATTTAAAACATGAGCAAAAGGTTTTCTTTTTAACTCTGGACATGAAACAAACTTTTAAAATGTTAGCGTACACACTGACTTCAGCATTGCTGTGGATCATTGTAAAGGCGGTGAGTTTGCTTTTTGAAGCATGTAGATCCAACTGCAGACATCAAATTCAACCCTGTGGTTAATATAAATACACAGTAACCTGGGGTCAAGATGTTTTACGGTAAAGAAGACAGCAAGTAATTCTGCTGATTATTTAAAGGGCATCTGTTCTGCAAAATTAACTTTTGCATTTTTTTTTTTTACTTCCATTTGGAACACTTAAAAAAAACCCAGAGACAGTTAGTTAATGTTTTTTGGAGTCTGGAAAACAAGCCGTTTCAAAGATCTCCCAATTTTTAAGTCACATTCTGTGGGTACTCCACCGTTACCTAGCAACCCCAGCAGAGTTCCACCCGTTACCTAGCAACCCAAAGAGGAGTTTGAGCACCTTTGGTCAGCTGGTCTTACCGCTGTATCCACTGTACAATGGCTGCTGGAAATAACAAGTGTTTTGTTGTTGACTTACCATCCAAAAATCACTTGGTGCATTCTTGTTGGTTGTGCAGAAGGCTCCACTTCTGCTTTTCAAAGGCATACAGTTGTATAATTGTGCATCTGTTTGCAGCTATTTTTACATGCGATAGTAAACATTGAGTTGGGGGTTCACTTTAAATCCAATTAACCATAACAGGTTAATTGGATTTAAAGTGATAAGAGGCCCTAAAACATCTAATTCTGAACTGAGCAGAATAAAATCTCATCATATAAGAACCATTTTATACTAAAACTGTAATGGATATGTTTTGTATAGGCCATAAACCTATTCTGACCCGCTTAATATTTTTGTAACCACATACATTGAACCTTAATATAAAAGTGATGTGCAAATATTAACGTGTCGGTCAAATCAATTAAATTTTCACTTGTGTAGGACCAAATCACACCAATGTGAAAAGATGTTAAATATTGTAATATTTTGAGAAGTAATATTAGAACACAGGGTAAAGTAACACTTTAACAGATAAATGGTTAGATTTGTCTATGGATTCAGAACCGGACCTTTGAGGACATTCATGATCTTGATTCAGCCTGGAATGAGAAACAACTTGTCATTACAACAAAACAGTTCATCCACAGTCATCAGTCGCTATGCTAACTAGCCTTGCTAACTAGCCTCAGCATTCAGGACAGGCTTCGTACAAAGCAGAAGTGGAGCCTCCTGCAGCAAGTTGTTTCTGGATGGAAAGTGATTGTAGCAGTGATAAAGGGGGGATGAACAGCACCGCATGGAGGTGATTGACAGCATTAAGACCCGCCTCCTGGCTCTGATTGGTTGTTTCTAGTTAGAACTGGGAGAAAACAGAGGAGCTTGATTTTTTTCACAAAATTTTACAAAGTATTTTTTTTATCTTGCTCATAGTGTAAATATTTTAATATCCTCAAAATAAGACAAAACAAAATTACAAGAAACTTTTCATAAACTCATAAAATTTCCTTTAAGTCAACAATTGCTTAATATTAATGAAAAAGCTTTTGTTCTACATGCAGATTATTTCACTCAAAACAAGTCTTGTGGAAATGTGCCAGTGGTAGAAGCTGCTATATCCTATCAGCTGCGACTTTGCACTTTGCCAAATATAAACCGAGTTTCTTGGCCGAGCGACAGACTGACATGGGGAGGAGTCCGGCACGGTCGGTTCAGCTCAGGACAGACTGAAGGACAAACAAGCAGAAAACAGCGTCTGTAGTGAAACCTCGACAGAACAAATCTCCTGAAGCGGTGAGTTTACTCAGGATTGTATCTTTTCAGTCTTAATCGACTCACCTGTTGTCTCGAGTTTTTGCAAATGGACCAGATACACAGCAGAAACCTAAAATATTACAGAGTATTTTCTTCTAGTTTCTGGTGCAAATATTTCATCACACTTGGAATAAGACAAAAAGTAACTTTCAAGTTACTTTTCAGCAAGATAGGAGCTTTAAGTAAATAATTCCTTAATATTAATCTAAGATTATTTCCTTTAAAGTACAAAATTTCCCCTTGATTTTAGTTAAATATTTTAACAATGACAATATTTAATCAATATTCATGAATTGTTGACGTGAATGAAGCTCCTACATCTTGCTTAAAAGTTACTTGAAAGTCAGTTTCATCTTATTTTAAAGTGTACTGAGATATTTGCACAAGAAACTGGACAAAAATATGTTTGTTTTTGCAGTGAAAGTTCAACTCGTAGATTATTTTACTTATAATAGCACATGTTTCCATGTTATAAGTGGAAAATCTGCTGGTGGAAGCAGCACTTTTGAACATTAAGGAATTATTTGCCTATATAAAGCTGCTATAACTTGCTGGAAAATTACTTGTATGTTAGTTTTGTCTTATTTCAAACATAGTAAAATATTTGCACAGCTAGAAACAGTTCTTCATAAGATTTTGTGTTTGATTGTGAACCAAATCTGAAATGTCTAAATCAGTTCTCGTGTTTGTTATGATTGAATTAACTGTTGATTTCTGCCTCTTCTTACATTAGACCATACATTTTACCACAGTAGATTATTCAGCTGTTTTAAAACTGTCAAAGTTTTATTTTTACAGCAGAAAATACCTAATTCCTTCCACTCCTGCAGATGTCGTTGTCTCCAGTTGCTTTGGCAGCTCGGCGAACGCTCGCTGCTGCGTCACACGCGAGTCACGAGGGAGGAGGTGAGCGAGTCTTTCCTGACCTTTTAACCAAACGCAGCACCCCAATGTACAACTACACATTAGATCTATTGTGGACAAAAAAGTAGGAGTAAATTAAGTTTAGGTTAATCTCAGACGTTTTCTAGCAAAGAAATTAGAAATTTTGAGCATGGAAAATCAAAAAAATTACAAGGAAATTTCTGCAGACCACAAGTTTGAAATTTGCAAAAGAAAAAGATGAAGAAAAAAACCCTGACATTTTGAAATTTATCCCAGAAATTTTTAAATGTATACATTTTTAAAGTTTAACCTTTTCTAAAAAAAAAAAAAAAACAAAATCCCCTGAAATTTTTAAGATTGATCTGAGAAATTTTCTAGAAAAAAATCTCAAAATGAAACTCTTTGACCATTTTTGAAACTCAGAAATTTCTTAATCTAACAAATTTTGTTTTTCAAGCAATTTTGTGACTTTTGAAACTCAGAAAATGTGCACATTTTTCATATAAAATGGTATATCTCTCAAAGCTCCAGAGACTTTGCTCATCTTGATCTACAATGATCTGTTTTTGAGTCGCACATGCAAACCCACTTTTTCTCCTCTGCATTCGATCAATTTGTTTGTTTCCGCAGCAAAAACCTGGAAGATCCTGACCATCGTTCTGGCTTTCCCCGGCGTCGGCGTCTGCATGGCCAACGCCTTCATGAAGGAGCATCACCATGAGCAGCCGGAGTTTGTTCCGTATTCACACCTGCGCATTCGCACCAAGGCGAGTTTGCAAACAGTTTTAATTTCCGTTTAAAACAACAATAACTGTTTTATGCTGATTTGCCTTCTTCCAGAGATTTCCTTGGGGCGATGGAAACCACACGCTGTTCCACAACTCTCACGCAAACGCTCTTCCTGACGGCTACGAGGGCTCAGATCACTGATCACTATTATTATTGATTATCTGAGCTGCTTCAAATACACCGACGGAACAAAAACCTGCACCGCCAACAATAAAACAACTTCATCCTGGATTCAGCTGCTTCTGGTTTTACTTATTCATAAGAAAACGTGCATCAAGCATCAGATATCCTTTAGGCTTTTTAGTATATTAAAAATTATTTGTTGCATTTTGGAACCAAATATATGTTTGAAACAAATAATCACAACTAATCGGCGTCTAATTCGACTAATTTAGTTTTCCTGGCATTTAGGAAATAGAAACAATTTTGGTCATTCTAGCTGACCTAAAATATGAGAAATTGTGTCTGACTTAACTTGAAACGGTGAGAAAAAAAAAAGTATTTTCATTGTCTTTAAATTCCTCATTTCAACTGCAAATGATGTTTTCCAAATTTAGACTTTAAATCAATATTAGAGAACTTCATTACAAAACTATGCAGTTTGATCAAGCAAGAATGTTTCCACCAAAAAAATTCACATTCGTGTTCAACAGTCGTTTTGAGATTAATTTAAGAAATTTTCTAGAAAAAAAAACTTTGACAGAAATGTTTGTTTTTGTCTAGAAATAGTTCTGAGAAAAATCTCAACAGTTGATGGTTTTTAAAAGCAAATTTTAAACTTTTCAAATTAAAAAAATAATTATTTTTAGACACCTTCAGACTTTTTGGCAGAAATTGGATGTTGTGATGCTGAATATGCATTTTATAAAAGCAAAAAATAAACGACAGTGAATTGGTGTGATAATATATTTATATGGCACAGCTCATATGCGTCTTCCATTTAATATCATCTTTATGTACAAAATAAACACCAAAGAAATTAATTTTGAAAATAAAAATACCCCCCAAAAAAAGCATTTTAAGAGATTTAACATTTTCTTTGATTGCATTGAAATAAAAAATAACGAATGCTTTGAAAATGATGGACATAAAGCACCGCTTATTTATTTTATTTTATTTTCTGAAACTGAAGCAGATTTCAGACCAAAGCCGCAGAAACGAGGCTCAGCAGGTCCCGCTTCAGAGTCTCCAGACAGTCGGCCTCTCTGGTCAGTCTGCGAAGGCAATCCGCAAATGGACCGGGTCGGTTCTGGAAGCCCAGCAGCATAGCAAGGCAGCCCCGGCCCAGAGCTGGGTAGCTATAGCGCTGGGAGAACCAGTACAACTGGGGAAGCGACGCCACCAAACCAGTTAACGAGGCAGACTGGTCCTCTTTTGATTTGGACCCAGAAAGGTCCGTGTTCTGGTCTAAACTCCCGCTGAGTCCAGAGAACGACGCGTCTCTTTCATCCACTTTTTCAGGCAAACCGTTTTGTTTTTTGGTCGGCGGCGTCGCCTCTGGCTCCGACGTTGGATCAGAACTTTTAGCGATGTGGGTTTTGTGTGACTGATTGGACCCATCGGACCAGGATTCGAGAAATGACAGAAGAACTTCCTCCAACTCCCTCTGCAGGTCGAGAACCAGAAACCTGGATGCGCCGATCATCGCTTCGCCGAACGGGGATTTCTGGAAACCTCCAGCTGAAAGCGACTCGGCCCGTTCCAGTCCGTCCAGAACCAGCGAGTTTAAAGTCTGACATCCCCCTCTGGTTTCCGGGTCCGAACCGAAGCGACAGCCGTGCAGGTAATGCAGCGGCGGCAGCAGCGTACCTGCGCTCACGTCTTTGATACGAATGGCTTCGTCCGCGTTGCGCTGGGCTTCTTCTCCGAACCCGCCTCTCAGCAGAGCCCGGAAGTATTCAGAACCGGCTCCGGCCACGGCCTCCCGGTTGGCTGGGAACCGGGTCGCATCGTCGAGCTCCAAAACCAGGTCAAAGTCCGAACTCCCGTACGGACAGGACGAGTCTTCCAGGCGAGGCTTCTTCAACGGCGGCGGGGAAGCTCCGGCAGGAGTCGGGTTTGGGTTCTTGTCGACCGGTTTGGGTTTAACGGAACCAGTCAGAGCAGAAAGGCATCCGAACAGGAGAGGGAAATACTGAGAAGTCACATCTGAATCCAACTCGTCTTCTTCCTCATCATCATCAAATGCGCAATCCAAAGGTTTCAGCGCCGCAAGGAGACCGCCGCAATCCAGGAGAAGCTTCTTCAACAAAGATTTGTTGCTGTTGGACGAAAATAAAGTGAAATATCTCCTTAAAGGTGCAGTAACACTTTTTAAAAAGTATATATTTTTAAATATTTGTTGAAACTGTCATCATATTGAGAAATATCAGATATGTGAAAAGATAAAAAAAACAACCAATCAGAGCGAGGAGGAGGGTCTTAGCGCTGTCAATCATGTCACGTACTCGCTGCTAAATGTGCTAATGACAGAGAAACATCTTACCATCACAGGAAACTATCTGAATAATTGTGATTGTTTATTGAAATGGTCGTCAACTAAAAAACTGATTAACCGTTAAGTGGAGAGCAGAAATTCAAAATCATAAAACAACAAAACTCCCAGACCAGCAATTAATACAAAATACACAAAAATATTTACGCTTTAGCTTTAATCTATTTTATAAGAAGTACATTTTAAATGTTTTAGTATTTTAAGCATAATTGGCAGATTGCTGCGTAAAGTGTTTTATTATAATTAGTCATCAGAATAATTGATGACTAAAATAATCGCTAGTTTTATATTTTGAAATGCTTCTCATACATCCTTAAAAATCCCCCAGTCTGAATAATGTAGTTTAATGTATAAACTATAAAAACTTATGCGGATCAATGTTAATGAGAAATTAGAATTGATAAATATTCAAAAATAAAATAAAAAATGTTCTCTAAGTTTTGTTGCATTTTTAGAAATATAAATAATTCTCATAATTCTAACAAAAAACAAGAAAAGTTTAGTTTAACTGCAAAACTTGAGATTTTTTTATTAAATGTATGAAAATATCTGGTTTCAACTGTAAAAGTTTCCAAATTTGTGTTTCATTGCACTTTATTATAAAACTCTGCAGTTTAAATTTCACTTCTGAGGAAAAATAAGTGCAAAATCATCCAAAATATAAAGAAACATTTTAATGAAAGGAAATTTACAACAATCGGAGGGTTTAAATGACAACCGAAGAGTAAAACAGCGTCCCGTATCTAAAAAACGAGGTACTCGCCTGGTGATGAATGGCAGAGACAGAGCGCAGTTCATCCTGTCCGACTCAGAACCGGACAGCATCACGTGGGTCAGAACGCCAGAACCGAACCCGGACTCACACTGGACACGCAAATTAGTCAGCAGCGCGTCACCTACGGAGAATAAGGCTCAGTTCAATTCTAATCAAATTATTATCTCTATTTTCATCATTTCATATGGAGTATTTAATAAAGAAAATCTATTATTCGAGTAATTGAATTTAAAAAAGGTACATTCTGCTGATTTCTCATTTAACCACTTAAACTTTCATATTTAATATTAAATATATGTAAAAAAATGCAAATAATTCAATTACCTTTCCTAAATAAGAAACTGCCACAATATCCTTTAGTTCACACATGGTTATTTGTAGCAAATAATACAAAAAAATACTTAAATAAGTTTCAGTTATGGGTAAGGCTAATCTGTTCCAATTAACCAATTAATAATTAGACAGCAAAAGGTGATTAATGACAGAATTTTACAGTAATTGAGCCAGGTTAAGCTTAAATTTTGCCAATTGTGGATTTCTGGGAAGAAAATATTTACAGACAAGAAAGAAATTTTTTATTTTAAGTGCAAAATGTTTCTATTTTGTTTTTATTTCTGCTCTGAGTGTTTTTCTTTTACCAAATGGCCTTTTTCTTAGTCTGTATGTGGCAGTTAATGATTAATCAATTACAAAATTAAATTAAATGACAGTTCAGTTACAATAAAATGTTTATTTTCTCATTTTAAAAAAAGAGTTTAATTATTTATTTTCATATTTTAATTTATTTCTTATATTGTATAAAAGGCTTAAGAAGTTAAATGAAAAAATCTGCAGAAGGTACAATCAATTTACTTTTTAATTAATCATCAGAAATAATCAATTAATTGTGAGAATAATAAATAAACCGATTAATCAACAGCTGAAACAATGATTAGTTGCAGCCCTCCTGCTCTTACCGAGCTGTTTCACTTTGGTCTTCACTCTGTCCGTCTGCCTTTGTCGTCCCCCTGACCCGTCTTCGTTTGCGCAGAGACGGTGGCGAATCAGCGCCACGGAACCGGTCCGAACCAGTGCCTGCAAGCAGCTCGGGTTGCAGCTCAAGCGGCAGAGCATGCGGAAGCACCTGCTGCTGGGGTCCTGGTGCTGGGTGAGGTAGCAGAGCAAGCCGGACATGACGGCCGAGCTGACCAGCGCCGCACTGGGGTCGCTGGCGTGCGAGAAGCGGGACAGCAGCAGCAGGATGGGCGACTCCGGCGTCCAGGGCTCGGGGTGGTAGGGGTGATGGTACCCCCCGGATCGGGGGACCGAAGGAGGGCTTTCTAAAGACACTTTAGCTAAGGAAGCTGCTGAAAGAGAGCGCCGCCGTTTCTGTGAAGAGGAGAACTTGGATGGGGAAACGGGGGAGGAAGCAGCCAAGGTTTGGAGATCGAAGGAAGAGCAGGAGGAGGATGAAGTAGGTGGCAGAGGTGATTTTTTGGAAGCAGAGCTGGATGAAGTCGGGGTTTTAGGCGAAGGGCTGCAGTCTGGGTTTGGGGAAGAGGTTGGAAACGAGAAAGATGAGGTGTGAAGACTCCCCCATTCCGCATCAGCACAGGAGGAATCCAGCAGCTCTCCTTCAGACGAGATCAACCCCTCAGAAAGCAACCAGGACCTGCAGAGGCGACATTCAGGCTCAGCATGCCATCAGCACCACCATGACTTCAGTGTCTAAATACTTCAATCTCTTAATATTGCAACTTTATTCTCTTAATTTAATTATGGTTCTAATACTCCATCAGAGTAAGAGGTTACTGTTTATTATATTTTATAAATATGTCCAGGTCTAATAATGTGAGAAAAGTAATAATTTTCTGTTTATTGAGTCACAATTAAATACATCTGACACACAAAATAATGTTAAAGTTTAATTACTTTTTGTTTAAATTCACCATATTATGAAAAATTTGGCCTTTTGTGTTATGGAAAGGCAGCTGTCTCTCTTGATTCAAGAGAAAACTCAGGTTTTTAATGAAATGGCTGCTTATAATCAACATTCGATTAACTCGTTAATCAATTACTCTGATTATGTTTTCCATACCTGAGGCTTAAGAAGCTGGAAGAGCTTTGCTCCCTCCCGGCCTCCTCCCTCCTGAATCCCTCAGGCGGCGGGAAGTCAAACGACTCCAAACAGGAGGAGGGCAGCAGCTCGTTGTGAGCCATGTTGGACGCTGCGCTCACGTCCGCCCTCTCCGCTGCGTGTTCCTCTCCTCTGGCGAGCTTCGCCAGCCGTGCGACCAGAACAGGAACCAGGCCCAGCTCCTGCAGCTGCTCCATCGCAGACTCATCAAAAACAAAGTCCACACAGGCCAGGATGGCGAACCTGGACAGCGGGTGATTCTGGTGGGATGACAGGAACGTCATAAGAACCTCCAAACCGCCGTTTTCTTTCACCTTGGCGCGGTTCACCGCCTCTTTGCAGCACAAGCATAAAGCCTTGAGGAAGACTCCGGATCTGAGCGGGTCCTTCTTCACCTCCTCTGTGAACCTCTGAATGACCCCCAGCGACCCCACCAGCGGCCGCAAGCAGCCCTGAGAGCAAACGTTAGCTAGCGTTTTCAGCGCCAGCTCTTCGAAATGTTCGCCGGACTCCCCCGTCGCCATGACACCAAGCTGCGTCAAGATGCCCGAGCGGGAAACTTCCCTGGCGCATTCGACGCCGCAGCCCCTGGTCAGCTCATGGAGGGTCCGCAGGGTGGCGCGCCGCAAACCGGGGGGGTATTCTGGGGCGATAAGGGGGGCGAGGGCCGACAGTGTCCCCTGGGTGAGCAGCGAGAGGCGGTTGGGCGGCGAGTCGGAGAGGTAGAGCAGCGCTCGAGCAGCGGACTGGGCGCATTCCAGTTTGGGAGACGAGTCAGAGGGCGGAGCCACGGTGGGAGACGACAGAGCGGACGACAACGACACGCAGAGGAGGAGGAGAGGAACGCCACCTAGAGGTGAGTAAAGAAACAATTAGAAATGTTTTATCCAGATGGGCTGCAACTAAAATTTTTTTGAATAAAAAAACTCAATGCAAAAACACAAAACCCAAGTAATTTTACTCTCTTTTCTAGTAGAAATATTACATTTGAAATAAGACAGAACAAACATCTTTTCAGCGAAATCTAGCAGATTCTTTTCAGAGGATAATTTCTTTTGAGCTTTTCATCAATATTAAAGAATTATTTACCTAAAAAATGCTCCTATCTCTTGCTAAGTTACTTTTTAAGTGCCGTTGCACATTCATCAGAAACTGCAGCGCTAAGACCCTCCTGGTTTGACTGGGAACCGTTCATTTCTTCAAATGGAAATAGTAGCTCAGCTATTTCTGTCCAGGCCCAAATGCACACCACACGTTTCAGACTGCTAAGTTAAATTTTGACTGTCTTTGAAGAAGGCTGCATAGTATTACTGCAGTTTATCTTACAGTTTGCAAATCGCTTTAGGAGCAATGTGAATTTAATATTAAACATGCTTTAATTAAATTCCAGCCATTCTTTTGCAATATTTTTATTCCAAACAATATAAGTTAGTATATTGTGCAGCTCTTATATAAATCAAAATTAGGCTTTACCTTTTGTTGTTTTATCATACAAACCCAAATAATACATATTTTTACTGTAAGGTTACATATGGAATTATTCACAGTTTTAAAGCTTCAGAAAAATAGAAACATTTTACAATTACCAGCAGAGTGGATGAGTGCAGAGCTCTCTGGGTCCATAGCCAAGTTCCCCAAAGCCCTGGCAGCCCGGTTCTGGACCGTCTCTAGAGCCACGTTTCTCTTCATTATGTCCACTATTAAAATTATCAAAAAGATTTTTTAGATTTATTAAAAATCAATGACTAGGGTGGAAATAGCAGCACGCATAAAAAAATCTAAACATAATGTAGAAGAGGGGTGTCCAAAGTGTGGCCTGGGGGCCATTTTTAGCCCTTTAAAGGATTTTTTTCGGTCCCTGACCACATAAAATTTGATGATAAGAATTTGGGCAAACCAAAGCAAGAAGTTTGAAAACCACAGATGAAGAAATGCTCTTCACTCACCGACAATGTTTATCCCCTCGAGCTTGCGCACCTAGAGTGGAAAACATAAAATATTTTAATGAGTCTAAAAATAAATAGGAATATGGGTTGTCTGAGTGTGATGTCACCTCTAAACGCGTTTCCAGCTCAGTGCAGCAGTTGGCCAGGATGCTGAGAGCCAGGTCCAGAACTTTCCTGGAGCACTGGGGATGTTTGAGCAGGTTCAGCAGGACTTTGAGTCCACCTTTCTCCCTGAACCTGGCGATGCCTGCCTTGTCGCCTTTGATATGCTGGGTCCTGATGGCAACTAGGGCTCGCCACTGATGCATCTTTGACCGTTTGTCTGTGTCTTTGGATGGGGTTGTCTGATGCTCAGCCCGTCCTGGTGACCCAGGTTCACAGAGGTGGGCCAAACACCAGGTCAAAGAGGACTCTGGGGTCAATGTTTGGCTTTCTTTGGGGGTTATTCTCGGCAGCCGCCCGTCACTTTTAACAGGTGATGAAGCCATGACTGATAAAACTGGCAGGTCGCGCGATAACTTATCCAAACTTTGCTATTGTTAGTTCAGCCAGAACACCGTTAGGCATCACAGGACACCACCAGTGAAGCAATAAGGCACAAAATCGCATCTTTCTTCACGTTTAACAATTGCAGAGTTACTAATTAACTAGCAACGCTCTTCAAAATGCTTAACGGGCTATGCACAAACTACAAATACCGATAAGACAATGGAAAGTTGTATCACCTGACGCCGCACTCCCTGATGGGAAACTGAGTCCCCACCCACAGGTCCGCTCCATTTAAAAAAGGCCTGCCGCTTGAGAAGGCCTAGAAACCACTATTCGACGTAATTGGCGTGTATCTGCAATACATCATTTTTTTTAAATTCAAATTGTAAAGACAGTGTTCTATTTTCGCAATGTTATGTTACCAGAGCTCGAATATATTTTGTGGGGAAAAAAGTGCAATCGCCTTCGCTAGCCGCTAACGCCATCTTTAGCCAAACAACAAAACGGGGGCGGTCTCCGCAGTGGAGCAGGGGCCAAAGAGGTGGGGCTGTGAGCGAAAGCTGGGAATTGTAGTTTCAGTTCTGATTCAATTCCACTATTCTATTTGACACCCTCCTTCTATAAAAACTACATTGCCCATGGCGATGCTATGCAGCGGCTCCCGTGAAACAACCAAACGCATTTAGGGCTTGTAGTTTGTTATGGGAATCTTTAAGGTTTAAAATACACATGAAGGACTACAAATCCCATATTACAAAAGATCGTCGTTGCAGCAATCGTTTAATGACGGGAAAAAAATTCATCGATGCATCTGTAAAGGTTGTTAAATTCCGCGATAGAGACACAGTTAGTGAATGAACACTTAAATCTTTCAGTGGGGATCTAGATTTAAAAAAATATGGAAGTAATTGAGGCGATAGTGATACAAAATGTAAATGCGGACGGAAAGGAGTCGGCTGCGTCCAGCAGCGAGAGGATAAAAGCAGGTTAGTAACAGAGTTTGGAGTTAGACATGTTTGAACCAGTCATCGCATGAAGCGAGGAGAGACTGATGAGCCAAGCGTGTTATCATTAAACTGCATCGAAATAAAAGACTTTTTCTTTCAACAAATTCACTTTAAATATATTTCGTCACATTTTCCGGTCTATTTGTTTTATTATTTTGTTTGAAATGATTATTTATTGACTATGAAATCCATCCTCAGGAATAGTAAGCTTCTTTGTTGACATTACAGGGTTGCGGAAACAAAGCAGTGCAACACATGTGGGCGCTGATTGAGGGGGGCGCCAAAACTGTTGCAGAAAAGTATTTTGAGTTAGCATTTTCTGTGTTTAGCAGCTATTTGCGCATGTAAATAATAAAATAAATAACAAAAACAGGTCACTTACTTGCCTGCCTAGTGTCCTGTTACATCCAGTACTTCAACGCTCCAATTAGGGCCACTCTATATTAAAAAATGGTACATTTTACATAAAATAAACAAATCTGAAATTTTAAGGTTGATCCAATAAATTTTCTTGAAGAATCTTGGAAAGTTTTGAGTTTGAAAAGTTGATATGAGAAACATTGAAGATAAAAAAAAAAAAAGAAAACTTCAGATTTTTGAGAAGTTGAAAATTTGGTTGAAAAACCTCATTCATGTTTTTGGAAGAAAAAAACTGGGAAATTTCTGGTTTTGAAAAGTTGAAAACTGACAAGGAAAATCAGAAATTTTCTAGAAAAATATTTTTCACATTTGTTTCTAAATTGTTGCTGAAATCATCAAAAAAAAATTCTTTAAAATTTTTTAGTTTTCAAGCTCAGAAATGCCCAAGTTCTCTTCTATAAAATCTTGGTTTTTTCTAGCAATTTTTAAATTTTTTTTTATCTCAGGCACTTCTGAGTTTTTTGGCAGAAATTTATTCCTCCTAGTTTTTTTTTAAACATCCCTAACACGCCATCCTGCAGTGCAGATATCAACTGCCACTAAAATTATGTTGGTTTTTTTTTGTTTGTTTTGTTTTGCAGAATTCATCTGGACTCTGCAAGCCACATGGCACCTGGTCAACACCCGGCTGGAAATGGATCAGGCGTTTGACCACCCAGTGTGCAAGAAGAAGAAGCTGTGGGAAGTGGTAGCAGAGAAGGTAAACGCCAAGCTGAAGGGTTCAGGGGTCACGGACATCACTGTTAAGGCCTACGAATGCGACCTGAAGTGGAGAAACATGCTGGCCACCTACAGGAAGAACACAGACCGGGCCCGGCGATTGGGCGTGGCCAGCGTCCACTGGGAGTTCTTCAAAGCCATGCATGAGGTTCTGGGTAAGAGCCGGGAGGAGATCGAAGCCCAGCGCCAGGCCAAGCTCAGCGGAACCAGAGTGGGAAAGGCCATCGCCAGCAAGAGGTTCACGCCGATCCTCCCCACGCCGCCCGCAGCAGCCGCTGCCGCCACCAACCGGCCCCCGCAGGACGTCCTGCAGCTCTACATGGAGCTGCAGGAGAGGAAGCTGAACATGTGGGCACAGCAGAAAGCGCTGGAGGAGAGGAAGATCGAGGCCATCAACAACCTGGCCCAGGCTATCTCCAGCCTGGCTCAGACCAACACATCAAAGGACTGACAGTAGTTCATGACACATCAGAGGAAAACCTCACTTTTCTTGTGTTACTGTAGCAAACTGACAATATAAAACTCTAAGCTTTTGTTTATGGTGCAAAACCGACTGTACATGCAATATCATAGCTCCTGCAACTGCTTGATAATGCAGCTGTTAGTTGTACGTTTTCTTTTCTACATGTCCCAAAGTTATTTATTTTTCTACTTAAATGAGTTACATTTGGTGTCTGAATATGAAAGAACACAAAAGAGCCACTAAAGAAAAGGTGAACATGATTTTTATACATAATCAGAATTATTCCTGTAACACCTGTCATGTTAAAATGTAATGTTTATAGAGCTGCTACTATTTACAGAAGTAAATATTATTATAAACGTGTCTGCATTATTATCAGAGGTGGGTGCCAAAAATGTAAAGTAGCACTACTTTAACTTATTATTACTCATAAAAAAAGAAAGGGAGAAAAAATAAATATTTATAGTTGTCCAAGAAATTACTCAAATAACAGTAAGAAAATGTTTGATAAAACAGCGATTCAAATACATAATGTAGTTTTTAAAAATTACATAATCAGATGGACCAGAATACAAAGCTATGAGGAAATATTGGTATTTTAACGAGCAAAATAAAAATAATATAAGATAATGAATCCATGCAAAAATAAATAATTTTCCAAATCGATTTCTTGCAGTACAAAATAAAGCTTTAACAAAAGCTGTTAATATTCTGTTGTCCAACACACAGAATAGTTGGACAACTGAAATAAAAGCCACTTTTTAGAATTCTGTCGTTTGTAATTTCTTTTTAAGAAAAAATGGATGTGTTATTAAAATATCGGAGATTTTTTTTTTTTTAAATAAATGTCCGATATGTATTTATTTATTACCATTTATATTCTGTCACGTGATTCCGGACTTAATGTTCCTCAGCAACAAATCGGACACAGCATCCCGTCTCTGAACTCCGTCCTCGTCTTCCTCCCCGTCCTCCTCCTCTTCCTCTGCGGTTCGAATGTTCTCCATTTCAGGATCCAGTCGAAGTTCTTGTCCCGTCCGCAGGAACACGTTGTGCAACACGCAGGCGGTCAAAACCACAGTTCTGGCCCGGTCATAGTTTCCAATGTCCAGATAGCTGAGCCGTTTAAATCTGGCCTTCAGGCCGTCGACGGCCCGGTCCAGGATCCGACAATGTTCCGCCAAGATTCGGTTGAAGACTTCCTGCTTCGGTCCGCAGCTTCCAGTGTAAGGGGTGAGGATCCGTTCCGATAGAGGGTATCCAGTTCTGGCGACAAGGCAAGAACCGGGTGGCATCAGCTGAGGGTTCTGTTTGAGTCGGTCTGTCAGTGTCTGGCCGCGGTCCGAATCAGAGCCGTTGCTGACCCTGCAGTGCAGGAACTGGCCTCGTCGGCTGCAGACCAGCTCCAGGTGTAACCAGCGGTCCGGATGGGCCGCCATCTTGAGCCTCTCCTCCGCGGGCCCCAGCCTGTCCAGGTCATGGTTACCTGCAGGCAGGCGGATGGGAATCTGTGTGTGACCCAAAACTCCCAGGACCTGAGGAAGAACCCGGCCTTCATCCAGCTGATTCTCCACCAGCAGATCCGAAAATGGGAAAAGTGCCTCTGCAGCCTCTTCTCCTGGAAAACACACAGTTATTAAAACATTGATGCTCCAACATCATCCAAAAAATTACAGTTAAATGTAGTTTTATTACATGTATATAAGTTATACCAAAATAGAAGTTGTGTCATATATTTTTATCCAGTTGATGATTAATCAATTACTAAATTCGCTGATTTCAATAATTCATCACATTTAATTGTTTCAATATTGTGTATATGTATGTACACACATATATCTGTGTATATATAAAATTTGGCACATTCTTTTGCAGATTTTTCATTTAAATGCAACATTAGAAATAATTAATAAATAGACGTAAGTACTTCTATTTTTTTTCAATAAAGAAAATAAACATTTTATTGCCTAAGATGCAATAATGAATTATTCCTTTTTATAGGAAGGGATGCATCTGAAGCTGAAACAGAAAAGGTGCATAAAAGGACATTTTATTGGACAGAATTTGAATCGGGTGAAGCTAAAACTGAACATATTAAAAATGAAGCCAGTTTTATCTCCTTTGCAAAATACATGACTTGTGTTCAGTTTTGGTTTAGTTTCTAATGAAAGCCTGGCAAATGGCCTTTTTGTTGAGTCTACATACTCCAGTTAACTATTAATCGATTAACTGACTACTCTTTCAATATTCGATTGATTGTGTCAGCCCCAGGAACGAACCAAGCGGCCATCTGATTTGCTCGTCCGTTAGCGTGCTGATCCGCTCGCAGAAAGAGAAGAAGATCCTGTGGATGTTTCCTTTCTCCAGCTGGAAGCGGCGGGACACGGAGCGGTAGCTGACCCGTTCAGACAGCAGGGACAGAGACAGGAGGACGGTGCGGGACAGAGACAAGCGAGCGCGTCCAGCCAGTCGAGCCCCAGATGTGGAGCTTTGAAGCAGTTCTGAAATGTACTGGAAACAAAATAAATGGAACTGTGTTAGATATTCAGCAACAGATTAAATGGATCCACTATTTTGTAGATAAAATGTGTATTTCTTCCAATTTGCTGCAAATCTGAGGTAAATTCAAGGTTAAAAATTTTATATATAGGTTTAAATTTAAAGACATTAGTTTTGTCTTATTTCAAGTGCACTAAGATATTTGCACTAGAAAGTCGACTAAAATTACTTGGCAGTGTATTTATGTAAAATCAGAGGACAGTACAGTGGCCAGATATTGTACTAAAGTAAGAATAGCACTTCAACATATTTTGTCTCAAAGTAAAAGTAAAAAATAGCCATCCAAGAAATTACTCAAGAAAGAGTAAAACATTATTTCAGATTAACAATAATTTAGTACTTAAAAATTACATATTCAGACTAAAATCTAAAGTTAAGTTGTAATTTTGGTATTTTAAAATGAGAATAATTCATGCAAGTAAACTGAATCTGACAAAGGGAAATTTTTCCAAATCAGTTCTGTCAATAAAAACTTAAGAAACTAACAAAACTTGCAGGTTTTTTTGTCTGTCAGGTGAATTTTGGGCTCAAATGTTTGTTCGTCATTCAGTGAAATTATGAAATCTTATTTTACTCAAATAAGAGCAGCAATGCTTCATCATAAAATTACTCAAAATACTCCTAAAAGTACATTAAAATAAATAAGTTAAACTATAACTAGGGACTACCTAACTCCGTGTAAATATTAGAACTGAATATTAGCCCCTAACCCTAACCGTGACTGCTTCACTGTCCGCCGTTTCCTGCTGGTTCTCGGACGCTGTCGCTCCAGTCAACCCGGCCACTGTGGGTGAACCCCGGGGTCCAGGGCTCGGGTTGCCCCGCAGTAACCGAGGGTAAACGGCGGGAGAAGGCGGCTGCGCCTCGAGTCTCCGCAGCAGCTCGGCCTCCAGGATCTCTTCCACCGCCTGGTCCAGCCGGAGCTCCAGCTCCCCGGCTGACAGGGGCTGCCATTCCCGCTCCATCACGTCCAGAACCACTCGGCCCGCGGATGCAGCATGCTGCCTGAAGTCCATCTGAGCTCATGGAGAAACAGAACCCGGTTCGGTTATCCGAACAACGCAGAAACAACAAAGAGATCCATTTTGTCGAGCGGAAGTATGCTAACCACTAAGCTAATGTTTGATGCCTTCACGGAGTGTCGGAAATTTCTAAAGAAGCGCTGAAAAACAGAAATCGGAAAAATATTAGGAAAGTTTATTCAGCTATTAGTTTACTGCTAGGTATTTCACACATGAACACAAAAATAAAAACCCAAAAATAAAGCTAAGCTAAATATTTAGTGTAGGACATAAATATGTAGTTTGAAAAATCAACATTTAGCTTTGACTTAAACATTTATTTGGGAACTAAATATTTAGCTTCTTAAATAAACATTTAACTTGCGATCTAAATTAAGCTTGTGAATTAAATATTTAATCTTCCACAACAATTTTTTCAGATGTTACTCCTGGCGGAAACAACAAACAACCCTAACAGGAAGTAGTAGGATGACGTTTTTGGTTTTTTTTCCCCCGACATCTTATTCAGCTTACTCTTCATATGGAGTAAGATTGCTGCAAAACATCCGTGGCTTGCCATGATTTTTAGCGACTTATTACATGAACAAGCTTTTTCACGTGTGATTTGAATTTTCTTATTAAACGGTAGCACTGCAATTGCGAAATTGTGCATTTTCTACATTAGCGCAATATATGCAAATATTTGCACATATTTGTCATGGAAACGCAGTTGTTGCCTTACAGGCAGAAGGTTGCTGGTTCAAATCCCAGTTTGGTGTCTTTCTGCATAAAGCTTGCATGCTTTATTACCCAGATTATTTTTTTAGCTCACAATTGACCCATTACTAATTGTACATCAAAATACCACACTGCACAGAGATGAAAAACAATTGTTTTAATGTTAAATCAGTTACAAGTGCAATTCTGTTTTAACAGCCTGACTTTTCAAACATGCTAATAAAATGTGCTGAAACGGTTTCATTCCACTCCTCCAGGGTCAGATTTCCCTTCTTTGGGATAAAAAAGGACCATCGATTTAATTTGAGGTTTGGATCTGCATTAGCTAAATTTAGGGGAAACTGCAGCGATCAGTAAACTATAGCAGAGTGATACGATGGCCATTCAAGATGTTTTATGTCTCTAAAATATTTAAAATTTCCAAATGTTGGACAGTTAAACAACAGTTCATCAATAAATGAGTTCATTTTCAATATCTTTTGATGAAAACATTAACTACTGATTGGTAAAGAGTAATAAAAACCAGTGAATCTTTTTATTTTAGAGTGTTGTTCAGAAGTTTTGAAATACAAACGGTAACTTAGAAATTCATACACTCTTTTTTTATGGTTGCAAAACATCCAGGCAAAAGACAACAAGACAAAACAAAAACCTACTTTCAGTTTAATAAAGAAACACGCAAACACAAAACACTAAAAAAAAAAGCCACACTTAATCAATTAAAACTCTTTAGCCAGCAAAACAAAGACCGTGAGCAAGGCAGCTTTCACCTTCCTCTAAATAGTCTAGAATTCATTAAATAAGAGGTACGATTCTTGGCTTCAGCCGTCACTAATCCCAAGATGGCAGACAGTGTCGTGACAGGTCCGTCAGGTTTCTCTGCAGGATATCTTGTGAAATTTTTTTCTAACATGCCCTCGTTAATTTCAACACAAATAAACCACTTTAAGCTCCCCTTAGATTTAAGGGAAATCTCTAATTATTTATGCCTCGTTTGAGAATTGTTGTCAGGAAAATGTCATTCGGTGAGGCATCGCTTCCCAGAATTGGACCCCACCTGATGCCCTCCCTCCGCCCCGATCTGTGGACCGGTTGTTGTTTTATGGCTCCGTCCTTCACTGCACCGCCTGCTCGTTGGCTGTGCTTCCAGAGTCCTGAGGCTTCATGACGTCAGGAAGCTCCGGCGGAGTGGAGAACGACTCGATGCTCAGCGGCTCAAACGAATCATCTGGGAGAAGAAAGGGAGATGGAAAATGAGAAAACAAAAGAAATGTAAAAAAAATAAATCACCTGCAGACAAACCTGAAAGGCTTAAATATAAAATCTGATCTCTTTCATAACAGATCAGATTCTAATCTATTTTCTCACTTTCTTTTCTAAACAAATAAATGACAGAAAATGTCAGTGACAAAATCTTATGAGGTATTTTTCTAGTTTCTAATATCGTAGTGCAGTTGAAAGAAGACAAAACTAAGTAACTTTTCAGCTTATTTCTACAGCTGGCAGTTGAGTTAGATTTTAACTACTAACTTTTTAGAAGTTATTTCCAGTGTGCGAAGGCATTTGAACCAAAACCGACACCATAAATACTTAGTAAGACTAAGTAAGTGTATTTGCCGTGTAACCCTTCTTTGAGTTGTATGACAGAGTTTTATAGTTAGGCTACAATCATTTTTCTTTACTTATGAGAAAATAATTACAATATTAGCTGAATGAAAACACATTTTACCAGAAAAACATGTTAAAATTAAGAGAAAAAGTCATTTTAATGAGAAAAAAGTTGTAAAGATCAATCCATGTGGTTTTCTTTGAAATGCACTTGTTTGCTCAATCGTTTCAAATTTCTACTATTAGTAATAATTTGATGCTGATATATTAAAAGAGAAAGTACTTCTCAGAAAACTTGCCCCAAAGTATATCTTCACAGCATTCTTTGTTTTAATATTTTGTGTCGGAGTTGTAATAAAATTTGGCTTTATTCTCCTGATTCAAAAAAAATCATCACCTGCGTCTAATATTTTGCCGTTGAGTTCACCTGAATTCAAAGTTCAAATAAATAGAAACTGTAAAACACACCTATCAAAAAAAGACAGCTGCCAATCTGCCCTTAGTATTGGTGAAAAGAAATCTAGATTTTGCAAAAATTAAAATCCTCAAAAAACAAAAATTCCAGCCGTATGTCAGAGCTAAAGATGAATGAATGTTTCCGATCAGGGAGTGACTCACCGCTCAGACGAAGTGCTAACCCCACTGTGGCGGGAGCCTGAGGTCGGGCTGTTTGATTTGTGAAGCCACAATTTCCAAGAGTCTGACTGTCAGCGAGCACAACATCCTCCTGAAGGACACAAGAGCAAAAACAAACGGGAATTTTACAATCCAGAGTTCTTAAAAACCACATAAAATCCTTTCAAACATTTTAAATTACACTAACCAGCAGTAAACCGAAACTGGTTGTTTTTCTTCAGACTGAATACTTCTGGTAAGAACATCCCACACTGTTCCCTTTTTCTATTTGACAGCATTTGCACGCTTCCCATTTCTTGTCTTTTTCGCCACCTCCAGTTTATGACTCGCTCAGACTTGTTCACTGACATCTGCTCTTGTAATTGGCATCATAGATTTTGTAATTTCAGGACATTTTCCTCAAACACTGTAATAATAGCGTTGTAAAGCTACCCACCTGACATAATTGGAGGAAATGTGGAAGAATTCACTGACTGTCAACAACAATGCAAAATATATAAGTTAGAATGTGATTGATTTTCTCTTCATCTTCACCAACAAAAAACTAAGCATTTTTGCCTTTCAATTGTTCTTATTTATACAAAAGAATTAAACGTTCAGGATGATATTTAATCTGAAAGTCATGTTTATGTTTTACTAACCCCGAACCAGACATGTAAAGTCTTTGCACTTAAATCTAAAATTATTCACAGATTCTCATTCTATCGAGAAGTTTTGCTTCTCATGTAAAATGAGAAAGACATATTTCAAGAAATACTGATAAAAAGGGGACTCAATGACAGGGAAAAAATGCTATTATTTTAAATCATAACAAAAATAAACATTGGCATGTGCAGATTTTTTAACCACCATTGGACAGCAGCCCATTCTGGTTCATAACTGCTGCTAAAACTGATAAACATACCTTAGTATTTATATATTAAGGTATGTAATATGGGTGTTTTTAGGGATAATATTTCACCTTGAAAAGCATTTGATCTTCAGGTGGTCTCTTTAAAATGCCTTCAACAATGCGCTTCAGTTCATAGACTGTGGTCGACTCTTTAGCATCTGTGAAGATGGTTGTCTTGTTGCGTCGAATCATTAAAAACACATCCTAAAAAAGTAAAGCAGAAGTTAGACAAGAGAGATTTTATGCAAAATTAAAAATAATTTTTGAACACTTCATAACATGAAACACTGATAAGATTGGTCATTTATTCTGTAAAATTAATCAGAAATAATTATCTGTATTTCTTACTGTGATGCAAAACTTTATATCAATTTGTGAAACATTACGTCAAAGTGTCAAAACACAAAAATAGAGTTTTGTACTCCAAATAGCAGATAAAACCTGAAACAGATAACTTTTAAATTTACAACAAATTATTTAAAAGTCGACCTAAAGTCTACAAAATACATTTTAGAAATATTTTTCAAAGCTTTTTTGTGAATGTGGAACAGTTTAGGTTACCAAGCCAAGTCACACCTGGAACAAATTGTTCTACACAGATTACAGATGCAGTGGACATGGTCTATTAAATTATGCATTGAAATCTTTATTTGTGAGTAATTTTTAAAACATGTTTCAAACTGTGTTTCAGAGAATCTATTATGGATTCTGAATATATCAGTCCAGGTTAGTTTTGTCCAAATTCAATTAAATTCTTTGGGATTAATAAAGTAAGATAATTTATTAATCCTTGTGTGACATTAAATGTTACAGTTTTTGATTTGGTCTCTATCCTACACAACTTAACTCCGAAAAAGGTTTTAAAATTAACACTTGGTCTATTTAAGAAGCTAAACTATTTTCAATTAATCTCGATTTATTGTCATGACTATATCTATGTCTTATTCTCACAAACGTGAATCAATTTGCAGAAATAACTGCTGCATTTTAAGGGATACTTGCTCAATGTGAAATGATTGAGTTCAGGTTTTACCTATGTAAGTGACGTAAACAACTGAAGTTGTTCAAAGATCGTCTATCGATCATGAGAGCAGTAAAATCCCCCTTTTAATCAAGGAGGTGCAGTGCTTCTGTTGGGTTTATCACGATCAAACTGTTTAACTGCGATAGTGTTACACTATGCCAGTGGTTTAACCAAATATTAAGTTTTACTTCAAGCCACTATTATCCTAAACTACCAGGTTAAAAACACACATAATGTTTGAGTTCTTCTAACCTTAAATAATCTCTTGGGAGAAGATTCTCAGCACCACTTCAACATAAATAGCCGTTAAGGTTAGCTGAGCTACTTAGCTTCCTCGTCCTAATTTGTCAAACAGATTAAAAATACGTTTCTTGTTCAACTAGACATTATAAGTACATCATAGTTGGGCGATCTGTTCCTTGTCAGAAAAAACTGTCGCTGACTTCTCTTCAAACCAAACAACTACAGTCAGCTCCTTACAGCAGTTGTGTTGACGTTATTTAGCGGAAGCTAGCCGCTGTTAGCACGGGTTAGCTGAACAAAGACATCGGCTTTTAGATGGAGGTACGATGTTTAACGTGTTTTAACCGCAGATAAACCAACCGTTGACCGCTCGAAGAAGGGTTTGATGACTAAAACGAGTACGGTTTAGCGAATATACAGGGCGTTACACAGTGTGAACTGAGTCGGTTTTCCACACTCACCATTTCTTGCGGTTGGCTGCACACTAAAAAAAAAAAACTCCACTCTGCACAACGACAGACGTGATGTCACAGCGAGGTGCAATACGGGACGTCTACCAGAAGATGGCGGTGTTGCAGATGGTAAAAATGTGCACTGCCTGCTGACGTCATTGCTCCAGATTAAATTAGAATGATCAAAATTCTGAGGGTTTTTTCTTGTTGAAAAAGTTGACTTTTCTAAGGCTCCCATTTAAAAAAATTTAAAAAAAAAGTTTTTTAAAATAAAAATAATTAAAAAAAAAACGTCTGAATTTCTGTAAACGTTTTTACAGAAATCTTTGTTTTTTTCTTTTTTAAGCAAAAAGTGTTTTTGTTTGCTTCTTAATTTTTCAAAATGTATTTTTCTCTATTTTTTCAGATATTGTTTTCCAAGAAAAAATTCAGTAATATTTTGAGGAAATTTGTTTCTAAAAATCATATTTTCAGAAATACAATCTGGAAAAAAATTCCCCTAATTTTGTCTTTAAAAACAACAACAAAACAAACCAAAAAAAGTAAGTCAAAAATTTATTCTTTTGTTGGCCCTAAGCCTTTTCAATAGATGACGGTTTTTTTCCACTAATCTAAATTCAGCATTTCAGATACCCACAGTGATAAAGTTGAAAATCATGGTTCACATTAAAATGTGACTTATAATCTGCAAACCTTAACATTTTAATATTAAGTTTTATTATATTATGTCAGCATAATATCCCAACTAGCATTGGTGAATCATCCAAATGCTGTGATATCTAAAATGGAACCATGACACATTGCAACATACCATCAACAACTGAAATGAAAATCTCCAGAAATACAAAATGCAAAAAATCAAAATGTTTATTTCTAATGTCCAAAGTAAAAAAAAAAAAAAAAAGGATTAAAAATTAATACACGACGAAAATTCCTGGTAGATCCTCAACTGCAGTTTCTGTCCAGAAAATAAAGACTAATGTTGATCAGTCTGTCGTGAAAGTGACATTTTCACACAAAAAATCTCATTCCTGTTCACTGGTCTGGGAATGAGACCATGATTCAAATGACCTGGAAAGAAAAGTTAGAAAATCTTAAAGGTTGCAGTTAGATGTCCCTGAAGGTGACAGACTGTCTAGGATGAGTTTATAGGCTCTACAAAACATGTTCATTACACTTACTGCACAAAACAATTCTTTAATAACAAGATTTTAGTTCAGTTCAGAGTGAGCTGTTTGAGCTGTCTTCAGTTGCTAGAGAACGGGCTGCTTACAGACCGGGAGTTTCTGCAAAGCCTCATTTTTCAAACAACAAAACACATTAACATATCGACTAAACATGGCAGGACGTCTTCAGAAGCAATAGAAACCCCAATGGAAGTATAAAGAAAGACAGCTTTAAAATCACTCAATGAATATTTACAATTTGGATTGAAATTCCTTAACTTTATTTTACATGAATTAAGACGATGCATTCAATGAAGAAACCGAAACAGAAAAACAAAAACTTACCAAACTAACTGCTATGTGACCACAAAGGCGCTGTCTTGGATCTTGGCGTTAACATACTAAGTAAATAACAAAGAATCAAAAAGGAAATTTGATATTATCAAACATATAATGAAATAATACAAATGTAGTTTAGCTGAAATGTTCATATCTTACATCCAGTCCTCTGGGGGATTTAATTGCCTCACGTCCGTTGCAGCACAACAAAGAAAAAGGTCTCTCCTTAGTTACTGAATGCTGTTTGAAGCACAGACCAAAAACTTTGGCAGGTAAATAAACATCCCAATCAGCTGCATGCTCCTCTGTTAGATCACAGACCATCCTGTTAGGGGAGCAGAAATTGTAGATCTTAATTGGAAACTGATTAACTTCATTTTACTAACAATAATCTATGTAAGTTTCAAAGTATGTTGTACCTGTCAATCAGCTGCGGTGTGATTAAATCTACACAGCCTGTCTGCTGATGATAAATAACGAGAGCAGTTGTGTCCTTTAGATGATCTTTCAGCTCACGATTAATCTAGTAAAGTAAAAAAACACATTGTGAAAAAACTGTTTGATAAGCCAATATTATATCAGATTTTAAGGTAAACCCGTATCACAATTAAATTATGCCATCCAGCAGCGACCCCAAGAGGTGGCAGAGGGGTGCCATGGTCCCTCTTGAAATATCCAGACAATCATATTCAGGTCAGAGAAATGTGTAAAGTTATCTTGTTCAGTCAAGACATAAATGTATAAATACACCAATTTATAAAATTAATACTTTTTTTTAGCTGTGCCCCTCTAAAATTTTTACTGGCTTGGTCTATGAAAATTTGCTGGGGGAACCACTGACAACATATAAAAATTTATACAAATTGGCAATAAAACAATAATTCATGTAAAAGGAGCTCTTATCATGATTAGAGTACATGTACTGTGAACAGAGTTGGATAGAAACTAGTTATTTTTACTCACATATACTTGAGTAATTTTTTGTAAGAAAAAAATACTTTTAGGAATACTTTTTACTACACCTGCATAATTTTATTATGAAGTATTTCTCCTCTTACTTGAGAAAAATTTCTAGATTTTCCACCCACAGAATGAAAAAACCAACATGTTATAACCAAAACGCCACCACACACATAGAAAACCTAATTTGGAAAAAAAAAAAATAATTTTTGTTACGTATACAAACTATTGATTTTTGGGTCCTTAAAATACCAAAATTTACATTTAACTTTATATTTTGGTCCGTCTCATTATGTAATTTTGAAATATTAAATGACTGATTGGTTACTCTGTACTTGAGTAGACTAAAAATACTTTTTACTTTTACTTCAGTATAATTTTTGGGTGCTCTGTCCACGTCTGAGTGTGAAATATATTGGTATTGTTTTCAATAAAGCTACATTTCTGTAAGTAAAGACTTTATTTAATCTTTCTGAACTGCACTTTTACAAATCTTTCTTAATTGACTTTTATCAGCTTTCTACTTCATGCTGCAGTCACACCAGTTTAATAAAACACACACTCACTCTGTGGACTACGTCATGAGGCAGCCTGGAGAGGATTCTCAGCGGATACCCAAAGTGTGCAATGATGTCGGCGATGTTCTTCGCCACGGCGGACGGGAGGCAGGACTGCATGGGGACGGCCTCCACCCACCGGGAGTAGAAGTCTGTCAGCGTTAAAATGTACCTGTGTCCATTCAGCGTCTGCGGCAGCGGCCCCCTGACGTCCAGTCCCAGCCATTGCCACGCCCCTTTCACCTGGAACCATAACATCCAGTAGTTTCGAAAATAACAACTGTTCAATTGAATTTCTGACCAACTTTTAAGTAGTTATGAAACAGAGAATACCTCTATGACATTGTCAGAGTCTTGATACTCTCCCTGTAGAAATTATTTTGATAGAACAATAACAATTACACACTATTTGCACAACACAAAATCTCAATTTTAAATGTTTGAGGCTACTTACATTGAAATCATGATCTGGAGCCCATTGGATATTCTGTTGATCAGTGAAAAATAAAAAATTGGTCATAAAAAAATGTATTAGATGATCATACAAGACTTAAACCCACTATCATATCACAACATTATCAAAGGTGACCTATAATGCTTTCTTGAGCAGTTTAAGGTAAACTCATCGTTTACAGATGCATCTTTGAAAAGCAGAAATTAAGCCTTCTACGCATTTAACAAGGATGCAGCAGTGATGTCTGCATGAGAAAACATTAAAAAAGCACTTGTCTTTTCCAGTAGCCATTGTACAACGCACACTGCGTTGCTAGGTGACGGGAGGAATTCCAATAGTGTTGCTAAGTAACAGCAACCCTACTGTCACATTCAATGCCTGTTGAATGTGACTCAATATTCAGAAGGTTTTTGAAAGGGCTAATTTTTGAGACACCAAAATATTAACTTTTTGCCCCTCCAAAAAACTAAAAAAATGCTGGGTGCTTTTATTAAAACGTTTAGCTCCTTTCAGAAGCAGTAGAACCCCAAATGGAAATATAAAACCTGCAAAATATGAATGAAGAAGAAAGAAATATACCTGTTCGATAATCAGGTGTGAAACTGCTAACCCACCTACCTGTGGCACGCAGTAATCTCCATGAAAGAAATGTGGAAATGAGTCGATCTTCCTCAGCCGCTCATCAACTATGATTCTCCATTTTTCTGTGTTTTTATGATCTTTATCTCTGATTATAAATACAGAAAAGTTTAACACATTAAACAAGTAAACATCCAAATATGTCCCAAAGAAAGAAACATGGATGCATCTGCTGCTAAAGAAGTACCTCTAACGAGAAAAGTTCAGCCATTTCTGCTTGACTTTACATCGATACAGTGTAGGACTAATTTTTGACTACTAGTCCTATTTGAAAACTTGTGTAAAATTGTAAATATATAAGAAAACCGAATTTTTTTATCAGAATTATAAGAAAAAATCACATTCTTCAACAAACTGAGCTTCTTCTCCTTTTTCAGTTGATTAACCTGGAAGGTTCATGAATTATCGCTTAATGTTTTGAGTTTTTAATAGGGTTACATACACTGTTTGCTGTTCGTCTCTCTGGTTGAGTTCTTTGTTTTCAACGTTGCTGTTTGTGTCAACAGGAGGAGATGTTGCAGATGAAGCTGACTCTTTCTCCGAAGATTTAGCACTTATATTAGGCTGAATTCGTATCAAAAAGAAGCAAATGAGTGTTTGGTATCATTATATATTTACAAACCAATCACATTTTGGATAAAAACATTTAATGAACTTCTTAGGTTTTACCTTCTGTCTCCTGTGTCCTCTGCCAGGAGAAACCTGCATAAAAAGGTGATGTAATAAGATTTTTTCAAAAAGCCAGAATATGAAATATATTTAAATGAGTCCATTCAAATTAGGAGATCTGAACACAAACCTTGTTTTTCTGAGTTTTGTCATGAGGTGAAAATATGGTGGGAACCGCGTCGTCTCGAAGAGTCACACACTTCCCCGTTCTGTCGATGTGCCGTTCCTCGAAATGATTGATACAAAGCACGGAGAAGCGAGTTGGAGCCCAGTCTTTCAACTTCATGTTGGAGAGCCATTTCTTAAGCTTTCTGGGATTGTACAGCGGAAACCTGCAGTAACACGTCAACCATTCGATCAGAAAATAACTCCTAGTTAAGGGAAATTTGAGTATTAATAAGCTTTAAAATGGGTCTCTAGTCCAGCTGTTTCCAAATGTTTCAACAGTGCTACAAAATATATAAAAACTAACTTTCATAATGTTTTCTTGTGATTTTTATTTACTATTCAATAATTATTAATTAATTTAGCCTCTCTGCTAACCTCATATCTCCTGATTTTAGCTGGCAAGGAATTCTGTGGTTGAAAATTTTATCAAGTAATATATTGTGACTTTATAAATCTGATGTTTTTCATATTACCTGGAAATAAAATTTTCCACCACAATCCCCTATTTTGATTTAAAAATAAATGTAACAAGCAGTGTTTTCCACAGCAGATCTGTTCCTTTGGTTTTTTTCTGGACAGAAACATTTTTATTTTGTGCTAGTTAAGTTACCTTGAGGAGCAAAGCATCCAATAAGAAAGATTACCATGGCAAATGACATTTCAATGACTTATTTTAAATAATGTTTAATAATGATTTGCATTTTATAACAAAGAAAATTTTATCTTAAATTCTTCAAACTTGGACTAAATTGTTCTACACTAAAGCAGAATCAGTGAAGTTTTTGAACGGGACCAGTTCTAAGGTGATTCAGTTGCAAAAAATATATTTTTTTATGAAAACAAGTGGCAGTAATATGGATCTTTAGTGAACAAATAAAATAACGGCTTCATAAATTCTTCTCAAACCCCACAGTTTGTCATGGCAGGTTCTGGTTGTTGTTAAAGGGGATGTTTTTTCTTACTATCCCCACATACATGCTCATTACGTGGAATTGCTGCATTCTGCTTGGCATTTTTAGATAGAAAACATTTTAAACCAGTCTGAATAATGAACTGAACATGATAAATTGTCTGATAACGAGGATACATCGGAATTTATGTCAACAGAATTAAAATTACATGTTTACTGTTGTGAATTGGTGCTGTTTATGTGAACTAGATTACTCCAAACAAATAGCAAAATACTTAAAACCAAATTTGAGATTTGTAAAACCTTTGTTTAATTTGTGAATGTTCAGGAATGGGCAGTTTCAGTGTTAAAGTAGTTTCATTTTAGCACATTTCATGCCAGGACTCGAAGTGAAGACATTAGCCACTCCACTTAAAACCCTAAAAATATATTTTTTACCTTTTATTTTGGGATAACTATCAACTCGGATGTTGTCTCGGTTCTGCACATTAATATAACGTTGGAAAACAACTTCTAGAACAATTTATTTTGTGCTAAGAATTATTATTAACTAGCATGACCTCTCCAAGCTAGTTACCTGCTATTTATTTACATATTCGCAAAGAACTCACTTAAAGAACTTAACATCCGGGTCTGTCGAGGTCTCGCAGTTGTAAGCACATTTATACCTTCCCATTTTTTTACTCCATAAAGTTAATGTTCGAACAAAACGTAATGTTTTTAGAATTCCAGCGTTTACAGCAAGGATAAACGTTAGCGATAAAGAATACCCGACATCCGGTTTGTATTTTCAAAATAATAGCTCTATGTAAACCGTTGTCGACAAAAAAAGTGAAATATTTTAATGTTTTTTGGAAAATTCTAATACTAATTTCAAGGGGAATTTATAGTTTAAATTAATTAGTACCCAAAAATAAAAAGTTCCTTAAATTCAACTGGTTACTTTTTTTTTAGCCTAACGGATATTGGTAGGTAACAACCGGATGTTATTGAGTTTTTTCTTGTATTTTTTTAACACTGCCATCTGGTGGCTAAAATATGTTATTCTTTTCAACTACACAGCTAATGTGTAAGTACAAGCACCCATGTGAATTAATTCAATACAAATGTAAACTCTTTTGAACATTTATTTAGAGCATCTTTATATTTAAAGTGAAATTTGTAACTGTAACAACAACAACAAAACAAGTTGCACTTTAATAACACAACTTATAGCAAACTTTTAGGATATTTTCTGGGAGTTTTAAATTTATTGGTTTCTGGGCATAAACCCATTTTTTATAAGCTTAGCTTGTAATTTTGAAATCCAAGCTAAAATTAATTATTCTTACAATTGATTGCTCATATAAATTTCGGGAAAACTAAAAAATGTAGCTGAAAATGTCAGAGTCTGTTAGGATAGCAGGAAACCCAACATGATTTCAAACTTGTGCATCCAATTTATTTATAAACATGAGCTGTAAAATTATTCGAACGAAACATTAAAAAACACAAATAAAAAATATTTTCATGCCTATGATTATGGAGTAGAAGAAATATGAGGAGAACGAAACTGACAGTTTAATCGTTCTTTTTATTAACAAATTATACAAAAATATTTACATTCTTCGACAATGGTTCAGAGCTGTAACATTTTAATTTTAAATGAATTAGAAAACATAAAAAAATTAACACATTTAATAAACCAAAAAAGCAGCTCAGCTGTTTTTGGTTTTCCACTCCACTCGCCACTCATCCCAGTCCAGCAAAGTCCTTTCTGTGTCCCATCCTGCAGCTTTAATACCTAAATATTACAGATTTATTAACAAATCATGTTCACAGAGACACAATCTCAAACTTGTGTAAGCTCACCTTTGAAGAGCAGAGAGAAATGAGCCTCCATCTGCTTCTGACTCTGATGCACTATTTCCCACAAATCTTAAATTAAGAATAAAAATGAATGTGTATTTAATGAAGCATTGAAACAAATTCTTGTGTAAATGCAGAGCAGAAAAGCTCACTCACTTTGCTGCGTTGGTTTCAAAGCGGTTGGGCAACTCAGCATGTTGCTGACACAGGCAGCCTGGCACATTGCTCTGATTTCATCACAAACTGATGCGTCTGTTCCCAAACAAACACAAATGCAGCCTGCAACAAGCAGAACAAGGTTGAAAAATATTTAAAATTTAATAAACTGAAAAGTCATTCAATGGAAAAGGGTAAGATACCGTTTCTGATTCCCAACAGGAACGGCATGTTGTTTTCCTTTAAAGCCAAATTCAGCTCCTCTGAGCTATAAAACACACAAAGTGAGTCAAAACAGAGTTGAAGTTTTAATCTGTGTTAGCAAAAATTATCTCTGAAAGTACCTCTGAGCAACATCTTGTAACCTCACGCCAAGTTTAATTGGTGTGGTTTTCCCAAACTCTGAGAAATATAAAAAAAATATTAAAAACAGAACAGGAACCACCTAAAAACCAAGACAAAAATAGAAAGTTTTAACATACGTAGGAAAACGGGTTCTCTCTGATTGGCCTCCGATGGAGTCAGGATTCGTCCGTCCTTCAGATACTGCTGCATCACGATGGAAAGCCTCGCCTCGTTGAAGGTTTCCATGACAACCGAACGCACAGCTTTGTAGTTGGCGAAGAGGTGAAGGACAGTAAAGAGGAAGAAGAGAGAGAGGGTCAGGCTGAAACACACACAGAATGAAGAATTATGAAACGTTTAAAAAGACAAAATGTGTAAAAGTTGAAAATAAGGTCAAAACTTACACTGGATTATCAGTGACAAGAGGAATCAGTAACAGGCTGACCAGCAAACCAGCAAGATTCACCAAAGTTTCCTGCAGAAAACATCAGAGAAATCAAATTTTATTTATTATATCACTCAATTTATGTAGATGTTATTGAAAACTTCAATTACTTTATTAGCTCTATCACTAAAAATACAACATTTAAGTTTAGAATATAACATCAGACCAACATAAAGAGATTTAATACAGAAGGCTCGGTGCAACAAAAATCCCATCATGACAGTAAACAAACAAACAAATAGATAAGTGCTTAACACAAAGTATGACAGAAAATCTATGAAATAAAATAAAAAATCAAATGAAAAAATAAAAAAGAGATGGGGGTTTAACTGTATACACTGCAGGTTTTATAAATAATTTTTTATTAAGCCCATAATGACAAAAAATGAATAAAATACAATACAAAACATTTGTGCTAAGCAAAATATAATAAAGAACTTAATTTAATTTTAAAATGTAGCCTCATTGAAAATATTGCTGGTAGTAAAGACACTTTGACACAGTGACACAAAAAAAAATATTAGATTTTTTTCAGTGTATATGAAAAGTATCATAAAAAATAAGAAGCATTTTTATTAATTAATCAAAAAAATTGCTGTCTTTTCAACAATGATGTTTTTTTCTATCTTACCCAAAGTAAATAAGACTTTCCAGCAGTGAGAGCTGGTTTACCGCATGTTTGATTACACCACATCAGAGCATGATTTACATTTTAATTCACATTTTGACAAAGTGGAGATCACCTGACTGCCATCTTTGGCAGAGATATCCGCCATGTTGTCCCTGCGCGCCTGATGAACAGTGAGTGCAGCTCTGGTCGCTCCTCCGGCGACGCCAACAATAGACTGAAGAAAACAAAAACAGGTAAAAACAAAACAGATTTTATATTGTAATCTGTAAATTATGCAAGTTTATCTATAACAAAAACAAGTTTGTTTCAGACATTCCAGGATTAAAAGTCTTAAAAAGCCTGGATCACAATGCATGAACACCTACATATTTGATTTAGCTTTTTTCATTAAGATTCTGTTAGAACCCTGGAGCTAAACTCAAACTGTAAGATTTCACAGCGTATCTGGACTGGAAATGACAAAAATTCTGAGAGTTAAATGAAAACTATCTCAAATATTGATCTCACAGAGCAGCAAACTAAGCAGATGCTTCTCTGATGTAAATACTTTATTTTTACCTTGAATATTCCTGCAGTGCAAACTATCAAAGTGAAGCAGGCCGGAAAGTGAGGAGCCAAGATTTCCATGAACATTGCAATGTCATTGAGAACATCAGCAAAAAGCCTGAAAAGGAATTACAACATTCAATAATTATGACAATGACAGCTGTAATTATATGAGACCAGAAGTATATTAAATTTCATTTATACCTCCACTTTTTAGCCTCTGAATCCAGCTTACTCCTGAAGTGTAGAGAAAATAATTTAAAGCATTAACAACATTCAATAAATTTGCAAAGCAAATCGTAACTTACCCTTTTCTCCAAGCAAAGAGGATTCTTCCCAGCATGCCAGTACCATCTGCAGATAACACACTCTTTTAAATAACATAATTATTCATGTATTTTTATAGATGTTTGTGTTAAAGTTGCACCTCTTAATAACCAGGTAACTGTGGCTGCAGCTACAGTCGCCTCCTGGTTCCCAACGCCAGCACCTTTGAGGGAAGCCTGCGTGGCCAGAGTCCCGGACAAAGAGCTGGAAAAAGCCTGGAAATTAACAAAAAACTTCAGTCTGGCAGCTCAGGATGTCTAAGATACAGCATTGTTGATAGGAGAAGAAGAGGAGTACATTTCCGCCAAAAAACTTAGAAAATGTTTAGATTAACCTTGGAAATTTTCACAAAAACTGGGAAATTTCTGAATTTGAAAAAAAAGAAAACTCATGCATTTTGAAATTAATTTAAGAAAAAATAAAGAACTTTATAATTTCTAACTTTAATAAATTCTTGAAAAAAACTCAAAAATCAAACATTTCCAAGTTTTTCAAGAAAATTTCTGACAGTAAGAAAATTTCTGAGTTTACTTTCTCATACATTTTTGACTTTTGAAGTTAGAAAATTTCTGATGTTATTTTCAAATTTTCTGAGTATTTTGGCAAAAACTTGCAACATTTTTCTAACTATCACGACCCAAAAGGCGATCATATGATACTCGGTATAGATTTAAATACCCACTGCACCTGAAGAGTATCCCAGAACTGGTACTGAAGATAATCACTGCTGACACTTTCTGGGTATCCTTGGGGCAGAAAGACGCTCTGAAACCAACAGTTAAAGCGTCAAAATCTCAGTTGTTTTTAATGAACTAAACAAACTACAAAATACAAAAGACGCTTACTTTAAAGAATCCAACAACTGAGTTTCCTCTTGGCCCAGCGTTACTCCCATCCCTCGTCCTCTTCATCACTCCATCACTTACTGAATATTTCCAAACCTCCCCGCTGCCGTATCTCTCAGTAGCTAACGTAAAACTTCCGTTTTTATCCATTGTTGGTGTATTGGAGAAACCAGTGTGAAGTATAAATGTACTAGAATATGTTAATGACCAGAATATGTAACATTTAATGTGACTTTAGATGAACGGGGAGTGTTTTGGTTCACTGTCGACGTGTCTTTCAGTTTCTTCACGGTACTTCCGTGTTTACATCCGGGTTCGTTATTATCCAACTTCTCATTGGTGGACGCGGGCGGAAAGGCGGGGCTTAAAAAGCACAAACTCAACCATCCAAGATGACACATTTCATGCTTTTATCAACAACTATATTTGTTGTGGTGTAATAATATTGTTTAATTAGCAAAATATTATACACACTTATACAAATTTTATCCACTGGAAAGTCCATTCTGAAGACTAAAAATGCGTTTTAAAGACCTCCTTTATAAAAACATTTGCATTTTAATTTGTTGTCCTTAATATTATGCTGTATGTCCCAATGAGCATTTTTACTTTTTGTTCTTTGGAAATTTAGAGTTTGAACAAATCTGTGATTTATCGATGTTCAAATGAAAAATGTAAAAACTTGTAATGTTATTTTGCCAGTCACATTCATAGATTTTTTTTCATTTATTTTTCTTGTTAATTGTAAAAGTAAAAACAAATTAATGTAGTACACAATGAGCATTTTTTAAAGAAAAGAAAACAAAAATGCAAAAATTCAAAAAATCAAATGTATTCAGGATTGAATCATAAAAAATCATCCACCTAACCATAAAACCAGTTTGTACTTCCATATAAATACTTACTTCCCTCTGTGCAGTGCTGTGGAAACAATGTTTCCCCCTAATTCTGAATTTTGTTTTGATCCTTTCTATTTTTCTAACACAAATCTAAAATAAAATCAAATAAAGGCAACCTGACTTTATATTAATTATGACATCCTCATTCATTTTAAAGGGGTAAAACAAGTTATTTAAACGTCTTTGTGTTAAAAAAAGTTAATGTCATCATTAATATTCAGTCACATTGACAAGGGAGGTGATGCTTTATGTCTATGTTTTGATTTTGCATATAAAAGAAGAATTTAAGAAAACACAAGTCAGAATTGTGAGATTAAAGGATTCAAGTAAAAAATCTGAGAAAAAAGTAAAAATTATATTCTGAGAAAAATAGTCATAATTTTTAGATTAAAATCAAAATCAGAATTTTGAGATCAACAGCAAAATTCTGAAAAAGTCAGAATTTTTAATTTAATGTGAAAATTTTCAAAAGAACGTCTGAATTTAAGAAAAAAAAACTGAATTCTAATATTAAAATTCAGAAATTAAAGTCAGATTTTATACAAATAGCTGAAAATAGGCACCAGCAGCCCTTTTGACCCCCCGGGGGACAAAATGGTGAAAAAGTCAGAATTTTAAGATTAAAATCAGAATAAAAAAATAATAAATAAATCTGTATTTTGAGGCCAATAGAGTTGATGTTTAGTTTTTCCAGTGGCCCTAAACTGACTCCTCTATAGGAACCATCATGAACGAGCAGCCCAGGCGTCCAGACCCTCCCTGCTCTGTCTACCTGGTGAACAGGTGTGTGTCCGTAGTGGGACATAAAATGTCCTTTCTGTCATCACTGAGTCACCGGGGTGTGAATGAATGTGTCTTATCTCTGTAGGTTAGAGAGCAAACGGAAGAGGAGAGCAGGAGAATCCAGCGGCTCCATAATGGCAGATGTTTCATTTTAATCCGGGTAACTGAGTCTCACCTGAAGGCGCTGCAAGTACCGACACACCTCGGCCTCAGGAATGTGAACCGGGCAGAACTGGGCCCGGTTCACAGTTCGCTTCTTCTTTTTTTTGTCACAGCGACTGACAACAAATGCAGGAAGTGAAAAAAAAATCTCAGGGGAGGAAAAATAAAAGTGTGACAAGTGCAGAGAGAGACGCGGATCAGAGGGTGTGGAGGTTTCAGTCCCGGTTCCGGTCATAGGGAGCGAGTCACCGTCTGAGGAGCCGACTGGTTTCATGTGATTTTTACCGACTGGGAGACGGAGATCGGTTTTCACCGGCAGAAGGAATCATCGATACTTCTTGATTGATCTGATTATTGGACTCCAGGAGTGGATTCCTGCCAAAACTCACCAGGTTTGTGTTTTAATTGAACGTTTAAACGGAGAATCAGATAAATTCTCCTTTTATAGTGTATGGTTTCTGACATTTTAAAGGCGCAGTAACAAATGATAAATTCAGGAAATTGCAACTAGAAATCATTTTCTCCCATAATGTGGCGCCCCTTCTATTGTGGCGCCCTTATATGTTGCTTTTTGTGTCACTGTAATGTAGTGATAAAAACACTGCTTTATTTAAGACAGACATCTGTTTTTATCAGCAGGGAGAATCGCTCAATCACCGATCCTGCTTTATTGATCTGTTTATTGGACTTTCTGTTAAAAATCACCAAATTTCTGTTTAACTGAAGCTTTAAGTAGAAAAAAAATCATATATAAAAACAACAGCCTGATTAGAGGAATGGTAAATCAGGGGTGCAACAATGTTCTTTCTGACACATTATAGGTGTTAAATATTGAAAATGAGAAATAATTCCTCCTGTTTTGCTTCGGCTCTTCCATAAAGTGGCGCCCCCTTTGTCACGGCGCCCCTACAGTCTCTTTGCACCACGGCAATGTGGTAATAAAAACATTGCTACATTTAAGGAAACAAACGATTCACATGACTGGTTCATGTTACACAAGTTCAGAAACATTTCCTAAAACAAAAACCAAACCAACAAAACCCTGGCATTCCTTTGAGTCGTTGACCGATCGATGCACAGATTAAACACTAACTTGAATTTTATGTTTTCGCCATGACAACACACCAGCCCAGCAGGCTGCTGTGTCATTCAAGTCTGTCCGCTTTTTTTCTTTGTTTCTTTCCTGTTTATTTTGCTCCAGTGCCTCGGTACTTTTATGTGACAAACCAAAACCTCTTCAAAAACTCCCATGATCGTTGAGCAACATGCTCAAAATGAGCATGACTCATTTGATTTGTTGCAGATGACCCTGAAATGCAACTTAACCAAATTGATCAGCGGGAATGACATGAAAAAATAGAGTGTTTAAGAGAATCACTATATGTCACTGTAAATGAGAAACTAAAACTTGTCTTATTTTGCAGATATGGCACAGGAAGATATAGAAATAGGGCTTGACACGCCACTGAATCCTGTTCCTGGCTCAGCTGAAGATCAAAAGGACGATGATCACAACATAAATCAAAGCAAGGACAAAGATAAAATAGAAAACTACAGGAAACTGGCCATTTGCAGCATCATCTGTGGTTGTTCCTGTTTGGGATACAAAGCACTGGAAAATTCATTCCAGGTACTCCTGATTTCATTTGGATTAATTTATACATTTCAAATCCAGTTTTTGTTGGTTTCAGTTTCTCTTTGCAGGATCTTCAAACAGCTGTTAGCATAATTACCACAATAAACCATTTTCAACAATATTACTACTACTAATAATGCATTATGTAACTTTTATAAGATATTTTTTACATATTTGTTGAAATTGTGACAATTTGGTATCATCTTTCTAACTATTTTAAAATTTTACATGAAATGTAAATGTAAAAAAATAGCCCTTTTTCTCATTTTGTTTTATTTTGTATATTTAAGATGTCCTCCAGTTCCAGTGTTAAATATTGGAATTTAAAGTTTATTGATCTTTTGGAAAACGTACTTGGATTATTATACCAATCTGAAATAGTCTCAAAACAATATTATCACTTATCGCAATACGTTCTGGGACAATTTATCGTCCAGCAAAACTTATTATTTTGAGTTATAAAAATTAAAGTCCAAGTTTACTTATATAGCACATTTGCAGTAAGCCCAGCTGACTAACATGCTTCACAATATCTGAAGCACCGTAGATAGATGTATGATAAAATAAAAAAACATTAAATTTGATAAAAACATGTTCTTAAAATTTACACTAAAATGTTGATAAAATAACAGGATAAAAGTTACAGCAATTTCTCAGAAAATTTGGATTAAAAACTACCAATATTTGAACACCACACTTAAATGCCACTTTGCAATCTGAAATTCTAATTAATTTGAGCATTTTTGTTAATTTGCATCTCCTGTGAGGTTAAAAGCTAGTATGATGCAAGTTAAAAATAAATGATGCTAATGATGGTAGGAGTGACAATTGGTAAGAGGGGGCCCCAAATTCAAATCTGCCCAAGGCCACAGAAAGGCTTGGACCGGCCCTGCTGGGTATCTTAAACAGTTTTTGGTTACTAATTTTTATATTTTTTCCTCAGGTTGAACATGAAGAGGACAAAGTCAAAAAACTAAAGTATTCAAAAGCGGCGAAAAAGTACGGCATAATCTCCATTGTCACGCTGTTTGGGCTCCTTGTCCTCATCCCTGTGCTGCTAGTTTTCATCTCATATCTTCTGACATTGAGAGACTAAACGACTTTGGCAGAAAAACAAAAAGATTCTGTGAACAACTTTGTATTTTATGGAGCAAAGTAACAAAAACAAAGCTGTGATCATTGACTATCATTAGAAGTTACAACCACTACTTTTATCTCTCCAGTATTTAATGTAAACAAAACAGACAGCATTCATGTTTTATACCCTGTGATATTTATTTAACAAATTCATTTTTTTAAAATGAAGATGTAAAGTCCAGGATTGCCTTGAAATTTGAGTTTGAAAAGTTTTTAACCTCTCTTGAAGATTTTCCACACATCCAGAAAAACTGAGTACTTTCATGTATTTTAATTGGGATTAATTAATAAAAATCCTAAAGAAAGGCAAAATAAACTTTCAAAAGCATACCGTTCTGTAACAACTCAATCCTGAATATAGTTTATTATTACAAGAAATGTATGAATTGTTACTGCGTATACTAAAATCACAAATACAAGAGTAAATAAAACATTTTGGGCTTTCAGAAATAATAAAAACAAATGGCATAGTGGTGATTATGGCAGTACTTCAAAATGACATTATCTTGGCATTATTGCATTGTTACTTTACCTGTATGTTTTTTTTTTATTAAATATGTACAAGTATTGTACTTTTATACAAACGATGTATTTTATAATAAAACATGTTTTTAAACATGAAGTTGTCTTATTAATTCTAAAAAAAGTTTTACAGTTAAGACAACCTCATTTACAGCAACAAACAGCAAAAGTTATGATCCATGTATAAACTTGGTCGTAAACATGCCCACTTTTCATGCATTTCAGTGGAAAAAACTAGAAGAAAAGGCCACAGGTGGAAAATTTCAAACCCAAATAATTGATCGGTTTCCGCCCTGAGCTGAGTAAAGCGTCGTCCAAGTTGCTGGAAACTTATTTGATTGTACATTTGAAAAAAAAAACATATTTACAAACAGTTTATTGTAAATACAAATCTCTTGCTGGCATCCTTTATATATATAAAGCCTTTAATAGAGAAAAAAAATAGCTGCCATTATAACTCAATGATGCTGCAAGGAGATATGAATACTTCACTTCAGAACGAAAATACAAATCAGAGAATAGAAAAAATGAGTGATAATACTGTACAAAATGTCAAGGAGAATTTGTTTTATTTATCTGAAGAGCTTCACCAATAAGAGCAGCCTGGCTGTGGAATAAATAAAACAATTTGTACAAATGTGTATAAATAACTTCTCCAAGTTGACACTTTTGTTCTATGATGCAGAGTTCTTCAGCTTGCAGGCTACAAATGCTACAGATTTATTTAACTGGAGTTTTTCCACAACTTTTAAACACGGACCGGCGCGACATTACGTCATGATCGCACTTACAGGACCAGCATTGTCCGTTTCTCTTTCGTCGCTCTGATCCTGGATCAGCCACAGAGTCAACTCGTCCAGCTTGGAGCACAGCAGGGAGTCCACATCCTGGACGCTGAGGGACGGCGTGTCTTTGGGGAAGCCGCCTCGTCTCGGCCTGGACGAGGACGGACCCGACTTTCCAACACCAACCAGTGGTTTCTTTGGCTTTCTGGCCTCGCCCACTTCCAGGAACTCCAAAAACCGTTTGACACGCCTCGGGCCAAACCAGGACTCGGACCCGTTCTTGCGGTTGAGCGGCACCTCAAAAATGGTTTCCAGGCGGCTGAAAGACAAACCAGTGGACGGGATTAGGACTGAAACTACCCATTACTTTAGTAACTGATTATTCTAGCAATTATTCTGACAATTTATCAATTATTCTCATGATTAATCAATTTGTTTGACAATCAATTAGCCCAACTAATGTGACGATTAATCAATTAGTCTGAGTTAATTGGATAAAAAAATTGCCACATTTTGCAGATTTTCCATTTAACCACTTAAGCCTATCTTATACAATATTACAAATACAACCAAAGCAGCAATTGAACAAATACATTTATCTAAAAATCATTAACATACTATTTAATAATTCAATAATCAATGAATTGTGAACTAAAAAAAGGCCAATTGCTGAAAAAAACAATACAGTCAGAGCAGCAAGTAATTAAAATTGTACAAAATATATACATGCCTTGCATTTAAGAAATAAAACTTCAATGAAGAACTTCCTGCTCTCCATTTATTGATAAGATCCATCAATAATCAACTAATCAGCTCTATTGTTGATGAATCAGAAAGGGCTTTTCAAATGTTAGAAATATTTTTTAGCTGCAGATGATCAAGCATTTTACATAACAGAATATCATCTTAATTAAAAAAGGAATTAAATTTTTATTTGCATCTTTTGATGCATTTTTAATATTGTATCAAAAAGCTAAAATGAAAAATTTGTTGCATATTCTAAAAAACATTTTTTATCCAATTAATCGTCAGAATCAATTGATTAGTCAGTTTCTGAAATAAAGGTTACTTGCTCATTTTACCGGCATTTAGAAATAGAAATAAGTTTGACAATTATAATGGACATAAAAACAGGAGATGTTTGTTTGGCCTGATTTAACTTCAGAGAAAAGAAAAATGGTTTCAACTGTACATGATTCAGGTCAAACATGCAGCACTAATCAAGGAAAAGGGCAATAAAAACCAATCCAGCCCCTTGTGAAAAAATAATTACCCTGAAAATCCAACAACTGCGTGAGTCACTCCTGGCAGCAATAACTGCCTCCATAAATTTGCGATAAGTGGAGATAAATTACATCATGCAAGACTCAGTCACTGCAGTTCCTCCTCGTGTTAAAAATAGGTTGTTATGAAGTAATTATACAACAGAAACACGACTATGACGTCTGTGGTGGACGTTAGACGTAGATTAGACTGGCACTCATCATCATCATCAGCTGCTCTTTTTTAAGCTGCCATCATCACAGGGAGTCGCATTCAGCACTTCTGCTTCTTGGTTTCTTTATTTTATATTCAACACACACACACCCATGACCACAAGCTGCCAGCAGTCAGCTCAGAAAGGCAACGTGCTCAAAGACCAGATCAGGAGTTATTTAAGCAGATGACTCCGGTGTGGTTCTGGTTCGTCGCTGCACAAACACTACAGGGAGCTGTAAAAACTGCGAAGGAGACATGGATGGGTGTTTGAAGATGCGACCAATTATTCTCCCTTGAACAGGTTAGGATAGGTCTATGCAAAACAAGTGTATTTCTTTTTTGCACTAAATCATTCTTAGATCATTAAAATTGAGTCTGCTCAGTTCACAATGAGCTGTTGCAACATCTTATTTCAATCCAAATAAGCTGCTGCTGGCCGCTGTCCTTAAATCGACGTCAACACTCGCAGGTAAAAATGGCTCCAAACAGATGCACAATTGTACAACTGAATAAAAGACATGCAAAATGTGAATTTTGCAAAATAGGTCCTCTTAAAGCGTCGTAACTGGGTTGATATTTTCTATATAAAAACACAAAACATGCATGATTTGTGCTTACCTTTCTGGGGGTTTGCTGAAATTCTTATTGGTGTAAATTTCTTCCAAACTAAAGTCTTTCTTCTTCACCCTGATGGGAGGCAGAAAGAGAGCAATCAATATAAATCATGATGTTTTTAAACTCAAAGCTTCTCAGGGAGCCACTTTGTTCACATCCTGTGGCATTAAAGTTCTTTATTCTGATAAATTGTCAGAATATGAAAGAATTGAGGGATTCTGTAGGATGTAAATGCTGAAGTCAAAGTAGCGGCATAAAGTGGCAGTCTGGTTCTGAACTAAAAACAAAATGGCACCAATAAATGATCTGTTGGCAAACTATGAAATGGCTGCTAGGAACAGATATCTAATCAGATACCTGACCCACATGTACAGTCATAAAAGCTGTTGCTCAAAGGAAATTAAATGGTTACAAATGAATGAAAACTTTGCTGGAATGACCCAAAAACTCAATAAATGTAAAACTTATTTTAGATAAATTGTAAAGATAATGTGTGCGAATCAACTGATTTATTTAAAACTCGGATCCTGCGGCGTTTCTACGTACCGGACTGGTTTGGGCAGACCCATGGGAGTCAGGTTGGTCTGAGGTTTTGGCAACGTTTTCCGAATCCGGATGGAAGAAACCTTTTTTTGTTCTTCATGTTTCTTGACAACCTTGAACAAAAACATCCCTTTTATAAGACCTGCAGAAACATTAAACATTGCTTCCTCTTGTAGTAGTGAGACAGGTTAGTTTTATACTTTTCCTCTCAGCAGTGCCAGGATTTTGTGATAATTTAACAGAAAAACAAATCCATCCTCTGTTGAAAGGGAGTTGTGACCCAATCAAACACTCTTAAACAAATGTTCCTCAGAGGGGAAAAATTATGAATAGATTTAAATTAAAGTCACTTTTCTCCTAAAACCTTCTGTCAACAGCTAGAAAGTTGAAAATAAGGAGACAAAAAGACTATGCTATTATGCTATCAGTTATTAAATTATTGTGTGATTTTTCAAAATAATTTATTTTTCTTCCATTTTTAAAATTTTTTTCATTTGTTTATGTCACAAAATCCTGACATTTCAGCAACGGTGTGAACACTTTAGGGCTGAGACGATTAATCAGATGAATTGTAATTAATCAAGTATTGAAATAATTATCAACTAATTTAGTGTTAGATTAATTGTTAACTGAAACACAAAAAAAGCCATTTGCTAAAAAAACATAACATAAAAACATATTTATAACAGTAATTAGGTCAAAACTGTTCAATAAATTAATACATTTTCCATTTAAGATGCAAAAACAACTTTGTTTTCTCCTGTTATCAACAGATCAGTATATTGATGTTAGACAAGCAGAAAGCACAGTGATTTCACATTTGAAATATTGTTTTTAGCTGCAAATTATCAAGGATACACTCAGCAAGAGCTTTGTATGCAAGAAAGGAATTGAATTTATTCAAATATTTTAAAATAATCTAAATATTCTCCAAAACAGTCCGCAGAATGTGCCAAGGTTTTTAAATCCAATTAATCGCCTGAATAAGCAACAGATTAGTCAATAACTAAAATAATTGCGAGTTGCAGCCTTACTTGTCTCTGTTCAAGTTTAAAAACAAACAAACAAACAAACAGAACCATACATACTCTGATTTCAGAGTCAGACAGAGCTTTTTCCTCTCTCAGCCCAGCGTCTTCAAACTCCTGACTGGAGGAGCTGGTGTCTTCGCCGTCGTCCTCCTCTTCGCTCTGCTGCCTTCTCGCCGCCTCGTATGGCGGCGGATTCTCACTTTAAAGAGTCCAGAGTCGACATGAGAACAGCAAATCAGAGAACTGGGTCTTCAAAAACAACTTCTTATGACAAGTATTTCTGTCTAGTTTTCAGTACACCTGAAATAAGACACAGGTAACTTATATGCAACTTTTCAGCAAGATTTAGAAGCTTGTTTAGAAATTGCCTATTTTGAGAGTTTCTGTACTTTCACTTGGTTTTCTACTGCCTCCAAAACATAACCCTTAAAGTGCTGAAAAACCGTTAGAGGATTATAAGTTAATGCTTTTTTGTGTCTGGAAAATGAGCCGTTTCAAAACCTCCTGGAATATAAAGTCACAAATCTGCAGTCGCTGCCCCGTTACCTAGCAACCCCAGCGGAATTCCTCCCGTTACCTAGCAACCCCAGCGGAGTTCCTCCCGTTACCTAGCAACCCCGGCGGAGCTCCACCTGGTCTTGCTGATATTATTTCGATTTAAAGTGACAAGAGGCCGTAATTCTGAAAGGATCTCAAAATAGGCAGAACTGAAATCTCATTATCTAAGAATGATGTTGTATAAAAAAACATTATAAACACGATTGTATCGCCCATAGAGCTGCCATAACCTGTTCTATATTAAAGTACTACTTTAATAGGGTTAGGGAAAAGTATTAGTTTCACTTATAACATGGGAAAATGTCTGGCAATAAGAGAATCTGACAATGGAACTTGCACTTTTTCATCAGCATTAGGGAATTAATGATTCATCCATTTTGCTGAAAATTAACTTTTCTGTCATTTCAACTGTAGTAAGATATTTGCCTGGAAACCAGAGAGAAAATATTTAGTAAGATTTGGTATTTTTGCAGTGTGGAGACTAGAAAACGTCCTGACCTGGGATCCAAGGAAGCAGCAGAACTAGATCCTAAAGCGAAACCTGGGGAATGCCAAACAGTGGAGCAGGAAGAGGAAGGAGGCGGCGAGGGAACTCGACTGGAAGTGCCGGCATGGGCAGAAGTTGCCCTGCAGTCTGATTTCTTGGAAAGGAAAGCCAGAGGGCTTGAAAGGAAACAGGAGGCGAGGGCAGTGAGGGAGCTGCAGGGGGAATGTACATGAGCAGGTGAAAGGTTGAGGGTCATGGGGTCATAGGAAGCAGATCTTCTGGACGGATACACCTCCTTCCGCAGACAGAGAGGGGCGATCTCCCTCTCCACCTCCACACTGCACACCGTGTGTCGGCGCGCCCGCCGCAGCGACCTCTGATGTAGCGTAGCATGCGTCCGGTGGTGCGGCGAATGCGGAGGGGAAACCCATGGCGAGTTGTCGTGATGGAGGATAAGAACGTCTGGGCACGAGTAGCTGCGCGACAGTCGCCTGGAGACGTTGGTTTCTGAAGAGCGCATGCGCGTTGCGGCCAGGTCTGCGTCCTCCACCGTGACGGACCGGGATCCCTCCTCGGTTTTACACATCCTGCTGTGCAGATCCCTGCATCTCCTCCTTTGGGCATCTTTCCTCCTTCGCCTCGCGTTAACAAGCCTGATGCTCGGACTCCGATTACAATTACTGATTTCAGAAGCTTTGAGAAAAGTTTCGTCTGTCACGGTGGCAGAACTCCCCTGTTCATTTTCCGTAACAGCTGCATCTTCCTCGTTTAAGAATCTAGAATGGACCAGAGGAAGCTGGGGAAAAGTAACTTTGTCAACGGAGATTTTATCTCTGCCATTTTTTGACTGGCTCTCTTTGGTTTTCTTTTGCTCTTCGGCTAAGACCGAGAACTTAACGGCGCTCCTCAGGCTGTTCCTGAGTCTCTTGGACGGCTGGTTCGCTCCTCTGGTTGGTGCGTCTTTGCTTTTAAAACCCGTGCTCATCGGTTCCAGCTCATCAAGCGACAAGGCAGATACCGAACTGCTCTCCACTTCTAAACTCGCGTGATTTGGCGGTTTGCGTTTTAATTGCTTCTTATATGCGTTCCCACACTTGGTCGCATGTGGAATTTCCTTTTCATTGGGACGGACAAGAACTACAGACAACCGCTTTTTCACCAGTGGTTCTGCAGTCGGGCCAGGCATGGTGGTTTCCACATCCATACGATTATCGTCGCTGGATATCATCGGGATCCGTTTGCAGGAACTACTGGGCTTGACTTTTTTGCACTTTGAATTGTTCTGCAACTCACTGCTGCTTTTCTCCAAGCAACTCTTCCTGTCCTGTTCACTTTTTGCTTTTGCGTTTGCTCTTGTCGACGTCACCTGCCTTTTATTATCCGGTTTCTTCATCTCATCTGCGCCTCTCTTTCTCTGGGTTCTTGCACCCTTTGTCATGTCGCCTCCTGAAGCCATGTTCATCTTTTTCCTCTTCACGTCATCTTGGGAAGCACAGTTCGGCTTCAGCCGCCTCTTTGCTCTTGCAAACTTTGACACCGAACACATCTCGGAGATTTGTTGGCACTCCATCTGTTCTGCACCAAAAGAAGGCTTCAGTGGACTTTTGTTTGTGGCGAGGCCATCGAGCTGAAGTTGATTTCTGTCTTTAATTTCAACCAACTCGTATCCGTTTCCCGTGTCTCGTCTTGAGAGTGGTTTTACGCTGGACAGCTTGCCTTTCTGGCCCTCCACAGCAGTGTAAACGTTTAGGTCTGACTCATGCGAGGCACTTTTATGCAACAGGAAAGAGGAGTCAGACGGTTCGCCGGCTTCTTCAGAAGCAACACAAACCAGAGGCACGACGTCAGGTAAGTTTTCATCTCCCCCACTTATTGCACATTCAAAACCGCATGCAGTCCTGCATACCGATTCATTAAAATGCAATTTTTTAGACTTTTTGGGTGCAGTGCTTATCTCACTTTTTGTTTCTGCAGAGTCAACTACACTTTGTGCTTCTGTCTGATGCTTATCACCTTTCTCCGATGTGTGGACGTCGGTCGCATCATTCGCCTCGAAGACGTCATGCGCGGTCAGAGGACTTGTGGCTCTGAAGAGCTTGACAGGAGTCATGACAATCTCACTGAAGCTAGCCATCTTTGATTTTAGGGACTGAAAGAACGGGCCGATCACCCATCCCTTCGAGACCGAGGCGTCTTCACCAAGGTCGCCGCCAGCAAAATCCTCGCATGCGTCCATTTCAGGTAACTCCTGGTATGCGTCCGTTTCAGGTAAGTCCTGGTATGCGTCCGTTTCAGGTAAGTCCTGGTATGCGTCCGTTTCAGGTAACTCCTGGTATGCGTCCGTTTCAGGTAACTCCTGGTATGCGTCCGTTTCAGGTAAGTCCTGGTATGCGTCCGTTTCAGGTAAGTCCTGGTATGCGTCCGTTTCAGGTAAGTCCTGGTATGCGTCCGTTTCAGGTAACTCCTGGTATGCGTCCGTTTCAGGTAACTCCTGATATGCGTCCGTTTCAGGTAACTCCTGATATGCGTCCGTTTCAGATTTGGTAGCTTCAGGGTTTCGCATCGTCTCCTCTACAAGTGGTTTCTCCAAAGGAGAGACAATGTTCTCACTCTCTGTGCTTTCTGAGTTTTTCCACCTAGAAAATGACACGGAAAAAAAGTAAGGCTGAAAAAAATTGATCATCTAAATAATCACCAACTAATTCAGTAATTAAATGTCATTAATTGGAGTATACTAATTAAATTATTCCAGAAAAACTCAATTTGGTAATTAAGCCAAAACAGTACATAAAGTTCAAGTAGCAAAATGGTTGTCCATTTTACAGCAGAATGTGCTGTTTTTGTCCAATTATCAGATTAAAATAATTGTTAGCTGCAGCTCTAGAAAAAAAGATGACTCTTTCTTTGAAAACAACATATTTTTATTTAGTAAACTTGTAAATATTTTCCCCAGCTTTGGAAAAAACTAACATTTAACAAGAGGAATAGCACAGACATGTATGCTGAAGAAAGTTATAATTCACACTTACTCATTTTGGTGCTCTGCTATAGATCTGATTGAAAACCCAACCTGCACATAAACACACATTCACACAGTTTGTTGGTTTAGGTGCAACAAAAACACATTTAACCTGCCAGGGATTCGCTTACATGTGCATGAATGTTCCTTCAACTTTGTTGGTTTCTAAAAGTGAATATTTGTGCAGAAGCTTCAGCTTATTGAGGCTCAATGTGAAAACACACAGCGATATTTCAATGAATGTTCCCAAACACAAATACAAGTTAAAACCCATTCTAGGTGGAAAAAGCGGGTTAATGTTTATCTCCTGGATCAGCAGTTTCCAGTTGATCCCAGGCTTGAGGGAGATTGCTTGGATCAGACGACGCAAAACCTAAGATCTGTGATTACCATATTTAAGTCCAAATTACTTATTTGCTAATGAATTAAAATTTTTTAAATACAAGAATTTCAGACTTTTAGGACGCGTAAAACACGTAGTTTCTCTGATGCATGCAAGAAACCTTCGTTTTGCTTTAGAATAATTAGAATAAAACCTAAATTTATAGAAACAAAGTGTCACGAAATCAGCTTACTATAAAGAAAAACGATGCAAAACCGGGAGTCAGAAAAGCAATGTTTAAATTAGGGGTTACACCAACTGCTCGATTCTTTACTCTGCAATCAATATAGTTGTTCTGAGGCTATTTTCAAGTAATATAATGGTAAAAATGGCAAAATCATGCAAGAACACATTTTCAAAGGTGAACTTTAAATTCTAATGTACTGGAAGACATTGTTAATGTCCAAAATAAACAAAAACCAACAAATAAAATGAATTATTATTATGTCTACATCAGCAAAAGTATCCTTAAAAAAGGGCGAGTAGAGATTAATGCAACAAACTGAAAACTTTTTTCATCTAGTTTTAGAAAAAAAGACAATAAATTATAAAAATGGAAATTATTGAGTTTGTTTTAGTTGATCGTTTATCATTATCATTGTGACAGGGCTGAAACTAAACATTCAAATAAATTTCCAGGAAACATTATTGCTCATTACATCTTTAAATCAAATATTTTAACTTCATGCTTTGTGGTGAAAAATTAAAATCAAATTTGGGTTACACATGTTTTTTTTTTTTATTAAATTTTTTTCTAGATTTAAAGTTTGGGACTTTAGGGTTATGCTATATAAACAAATGTTGCCGTAGAGAATATCTACAACAAATTAAAAGTTTTGCACCAAATTCTTTGCTTCGAAACGCCACCGTGTAATTTTCTAAACGAGGAAATGAGGTCAATGAATGCGAGGTTCACTGTTTAATATCGTGAGTCTGTTAGTAGGTCAGATAAGACACTAGATTGGTTGTTTATGTCGGGTGCAGCAGACCGTGACAGAGGATTAAATCACTTCATTACACCTCCTAATCCGCACACCACAACAACACTGCTTTTTTAAAAGACAAATTAAGAACATTTAACACTTTAATACGACCAGTTTGGTTCCAAATCAGCTGATTTTGTTAAAATGATATGAAATCAAGGAAAGAAAGTTAACCTTGTTTGGTTCCTCATGTAGACGTGTTCTTCCTCCTCTCTGCAGCTTTGACTGTGATGCTTGTGCCTACACAGCATAAAACCAGAAGTGCTCAAGTAGAAGATGTTTATTTCATTTTTTTAAGTAAGGTAATTGGCATACCATGTTTGCCGCTTCTCTTTGCCTCTTTGAGGAGGGCGGATTCGGTCCAGATTGTCTCTGGGCAGCCTGGATGTCTGCACAGTCCAGCTTTTTCGGGGTTCTGGCTCTGATGTCCTGGATGCGGCCGCTCCTCCGGTGTCCAGACGGTCCATCATGAGCACAGCTAAAAGCACAATTAATAACACGGCTTTCTTTATCGCAAAGAAAAATAAATAAATAAAAATACTTTTTTTCAAAAAAGAATGAATTTGGGGTGCCATGAAAACTCACAAATCTGCTAATTGATAAAAAATACACATACATAATCAGAAAAAGACATTATAGATGTAGAGCTGTGAAAATAAGTGGTTCCATGAATTGTTCTGATAAACAACAATATTAATAATAATAATAATAATAAATAACATTAAAGTTGATTTAGTGAAATGCAAATAAAAACTATGTATGGGTGAAAAAACCTATTTAAGAAACATAACAAAATTCAACATTTTCTTAAGAAGTGTTTGTCTGCCACAAGAATAACTACAACACAAAATTCCTCAGAGGTATCAAATACTTAATTATAAGACCACATTTTGTATTGCAAAGTTTTTCTGGTATAAAAATTTGTTTGATATTGATTAAAAAATGTAAAAACTAAGTCTGTCAGAGGATTTGATGTTCTCGAAGCACTAAATACAAGTAATAATGAATTTTCTAACAAAAATATATTCTTGGGAATAAATAGATAGATCCAAATTGCCAAAATTTACAAATAACAATTCAGATAGCTGAAGCTATAAGCAGTGATTGATTATTGAACATAAAGAAAAAAACATTTTTGTTTCATGTTAATCAAATGAGACAGTTTGTGACTAAATCCGATTCTACATCAGCTTTGAAAGATAAACAAGAAGCCAAAAAACAAAAACGTTAAGAAGAAAGCAGCAGCTAAAGCAGCAACCATACCTGGGGGTGACGGAAGAAAGGGGGAGGAGAGGTGACGCAGGTTCACTGAGGGGGGGTGCACTACACACGGGAATTGGGGGAATAGCATCTTCATCCATTGGACAAACTACTTGTGAGAGCGAGTCAGAGGGGAAAGTCAACATCCCATTTGCTCTCTTTCACTCAGCGTCTTTCTCCTTTTCCTGCAGGTCTCTGCAAATCACGTAGGACGGAAACAAAGCAAACGGAACAAAAAAAAAAAAAAAAAAACATGCAGGGATTTACATTTGAACAAAAAAAATAACACCAATAGTCCAAGACTGCGGAGTCGATGCTTACTTTTCTTAAAGCAGGGATAGAAAGTTTACTCTGAAATTAAACCAAAAGAATATACTTTATACAAACAGTAAAATTACATGTACTACTTAAATAAAATTTAAAAAAAGTAAATTAAGAAAATGAATCATTAAAAGAGAGTCAAGTTTAACACACTGTCACTTGTTAAAATGTTTTGGTTGCTGTATAGCTCCAAAAGATTTTCTCTCAATGTCCGAACGTTGTTATGATGCACAACCGTGACAACAGGGTATTGTTTTCAAATTCAAAAACACTTTATTGATCCTAGGGAGAAATTAAATGTTGCATAATTTAAAATTCTTTAAAGAGTTATTGTAGCTAGTGAGGTGTGTGAGTATGATTGCTCTCCTGTAGAGGTCTATACAACAGCGAATTTGAAGAAGCCTCTGACTGAAGACACATTGTTTTTCTAAGGGTTGTCCATAATTGTTGATTTTATGTAAAATCCTTACATAATTAGGATGATTAAAATCTCAAAAGCTTTAAGCAATGTCCTAACTAGGACTCTGATTGGCAGGCTAACCATTGTGATGCTACTGCAATTAGCAATAAAGGACTACAACAATGGATTTCTCTCACTTTCATGCCTTTAATATCTAAAGGAACATGTTCACAAAGACCTAACAGTAATTTGAAGAACATCTGAAATTTAAAGAGATACAAACCATCAGAAGTGTTAATTTATACCTGCAATGGCAGACATGTTTTGTTTTGAACTGCAGATTTCTAAGCACGTTCGACAACAACAAGCACTTAGAAAATCTGAGAATCTTTGAAAGCAGCCCTTCAGAAAATAAATAAATACATAAATAGAGTGTCTTCAGTCAGAGGATTCTTCAAATTTGTTGTGATACAGACTGCTACAGGAGACCTTGCCTGCCCTGAGCCATCAACATCTAAAATTAACTCTTTAAATATTGTTACAATTGAGTTAAAAAAAAAAACAAGTACACATTAAAAATAAAATAAAACCGACAAATTAAATTAACATGGTAGGAATTTAAAATTAGCCAACGAGTTCCCTAATTTTTAAAAATATCTAAATTTCTCAAATGATACTAAAATTAAAGACTTTTTCAAAAAACTTTAAGAAACTTTTCTTAAGCATATTTTTATTTTTAGTGTTTAAAATGAAGGCAGTTTATTCCAACTCTTTGTGTTTTATTGTTTTTAAGTGACCTGCACAACACCTGGGTACAGAGGGAAAAAGTTATCAGCATCCAGCATGGCGGCTCTGAACGCCTCAATTAAACTTCGATAAAACCGAAACATTTCAGGGAGTTCTGAATAAAACCGAACCGGCGGTCTGATCAAAATTGAACGTCGTCTAATTGCTGGAAGGAATGTTCTTCATTTCAAACTTTTATTAGCAAGCCAAAATAACTCTATACTACCACGAACACCTTTGATACAGTAAAAATGCAAAATCTAAATGATTTTAACTTGATGAAGGCAGAGCGTTATTGCAACTCCAAATATACTCTGCAGTTTTGCTACTCCCTATGCGCATCAGTTGCAGCACCAGGTAATAGTCGGAGCCGGGAACTGTCATTTTTCAAAGCTTTCTATGACGTCTGTAAAATTAGCGGAAACAGTAGCACATTATGGTTCACTCGGTGACAGTAAATGACACTAAATAACGTCAGCCGAACTCACCTAAAGCCTTCAACTTGACCGTGGGACTGAATTCGTAACCCGCCGTAAACAAGACATGCCGGACGGACGGATGGACGGACGGCAGCGGCGCCCAGCAGTGACTCGCTAATGTATCCGTTTCTTTACAAATCTAACTACAGACAAGACCAACCGACCAATCAGAACGTGAGTTTGATTCCGCCCGAAACGCCTTATTGAAATCTGACCAATCGCAGCGTGACTTTCAGGGTCGTTGGTTCAGGGCAACCAATCAGGAGCGCGACTGGAAAAAGCTGCTACTTTCTTCATGTCCTCGAATGAACTAATATTTTAAAATTATAATATACTGCAAACAGTTTATCAGAAAACTAATCAATTTAATCACAAGATTAATTTTAAATAAATATATAATTTCAAAATAAGTTCGATCCACTATTTTCATTCAGTTCAATTCAAAAAATACTTTATTTCAATTAAAGCTGCAGGAACTTCTATCATCCGTATCTTCAGAGTTGTTGGTGATGCTGTAGGAAGAATCTCCGGAAGCAGTCAGTCTCGCAACCAATTTGAAGAGGCCTCTGACTGAAGACTGTTGCTGTATACCTCATGACTGTCATAACATATAAAGGAAATACATATCGATAAAAAAAAACAATGTTTTAGTCATGAAATTTCAATTGTAGGACTTTCCACTTGTTTTTAAAGCACAATAAATGGGGGAGGGAGAAGATGCTCATAGTTTAGCATTTGGGTCAATGACATCACAAAAGGTAAAACGGTCTAGAAAACCAAGAAAGTTTCAACAAAACTCAGGTTTCATTTGTCTTCTTTGTGGATGTTAGCTTATTTTGAGGTGCCAAGATGGTTTTCATTGTATCTATTAATGTATATTAAACTATATTTTGTATTGAACCTACTAAAATATTTGGTTATAAGCTTTCCTTACTTTATTTACGCATATATTTTAACGGTGGTGCACTGTCTTCTCACATACACCTCAAATAAGTTGTTGTACAGCTTACGCATAAATACTTGTAAAGGTGGAATAATGGGAGCAGACTATTTGTTTCCAGTGATCTGTGATCAGTTACTTTGTGTGATGTTACAAAAAAATGCAAGAATTTGTTTGTGGATGGGTAGACTTGATTTTGACTTAATATTTTACAACAGAAAATCAAAGTAAGAAAACTGTGTAAGGTAATTCTTAGAGCCGACTAAATCTAAAGTGAGTTGTATTTTACAGTCTAATAACTAGCAGAAGTTAGTTATTAGACTGTAACTCTAAACTATCCTGAAAAACATTTTCTTCAGTACAATCATGAAAAAAATTTGGTTTCAAATTGCTGTTGAAGATATTCCGGCATTGGGATTGTTTATTTTGAAAATGAACATATTTACCACCCATAATATGACCTCTATGCAGGCCAGGACAAAAGTTTATTTAAAAACAACTTGCAGAAAGCAAAAGGCAGAGTTAAAATATTCCATTTTACACCAAAAACTCCGAAAAAAAGCCTGTAAAACGGGAAATGCTGACACAGATCATTGGTTGTGATTCATTTGATGCACGCGATTCATGTGTAGAGGTCAAAATCGATCCTTTTCGAGTTGTAGAACTGAGATCCCCCCTGATCCACCCTCCTGCAGTAGACACCGCTGCTGAAATAGCCTTCATCCACCCAACCCTGCAGAAACAGACAGTAAGAAGATTAAAGCCCACAAGGTCAGACTGGGGTTAAATGGAGGACAACTTTATAATCTAGTAAACGTAATGGGATTTAATGATAACTCTGCAAAAGTAGAGAAACAAAAACACCTTTTAAGTCCTAAGTAATTCATCTCTGTGATCTTATGATTTACACTTAAAAATGCAATCTGGTTAGGTCACAGCAATTTCTACCATTTAAATTTGAATTTATCACAATATTTTACTTCTAGGGTTTAAATTTAAATACATCAATATAGGACTAAAATGATTGATCATATTAATAGTGTTTAAATGATACTGGAACAATTGTCAACTAATTTACTTATCGATTAATTGTTAACTGACTCGACCAAAAAACATTTGCTGAAAGTTCAACACAGTCAGAATATTAATTAAGCCAAAACTGCATCAAAATATATGCATTTGTTTTCTCATATCAACGACCTTTTGCTATCAGTTTTCACAGTTTGATATTAGAAATATGTTTTTAATTGCAGATGCATCATTTGCTTCAAAAGATCAAGTGTAAACTAAAAATGCTATATTTTAAGCAATTAAATGTTTATTTTCTTCCTAAAAAAAGGAATCATTTTTTTTTTGCATCTTTTAATGCATTTCAAATACTGCATAAAAAAGTCTTGAATAAAAATCCGCAGAATGTGTAAATTTTTTAATCTAATTAATCGATTAATTATCAGAATAATCAGTGATGATAATAATCCCTCTACATTACCTGCATCTGTTCGCTGGTAAAGGGCCCATAGATTTCAGACTTCTCTTCGTTCTCCCATTTGTATTCCCACATGACTTCATCACTCACTAAAAAAATACAAATAAATTAATTAAACCAAGCAGATATCAACTAAAAATAAAGATAAACATTTAAAAAATCTGACATAATAACCTCTTTTGTCTTCCTCGTCTTTGTTTTCGGACTTTTCTCCAACCTTCTCGTCAAACTTGTCCCCAAACATGTCGAGCTCATCGTCTTGCTCCTCACCGCCGCTTCGTTTCTGCTCCACCGCTGGCCGCTTGCTGGTCATGCTCTTCATCAAGTACGCCAGTTTTTCATACGTCTGCTGGTAAATTTCAAACATCCCAGATCCGACCAGTCTATCCGCCAGCGCAGTGAGCCTGTCGAGCTTCTCAGTGTCCCGGTTAGGCTCCTCTGTGGGATCTTTGTCTTCCCTCAGCTTCGCCTTCTTTCGTCCGCTGAGGCCTCCTAGCCTCCGGAGGGCGGTAGTGACTGTTTCTCCGGGTTGCAACAACTCAACCACGGCTTCGGTGAGCTGCTGCTGCGTCAAGGACGCCAGCGGATCCTCTGCCGGTTCGGCCTCCTCTTCCTCCTCCTCTTCCTGGTCGGCCTGCTGCTCTTCTCTCTGTTTTTCTTCCTCAGCCTCGTCCTCATCGCCAGCTCTGCGTTTCCGTTTGGCAGCAAGGCCTTTTTTCTTTTTCTTGAAAGGCTGCTCTTTTATTCTCACCTGCAAGAAAAGCCTTTTAGTACATGTTTCAAATTGCTTCACTGGAAAAACACCAAATACTTTTTAGTTTCTGCTGCAAATATCTTAACTTTTTCATCAATATTCATTAATCATCACTTGACCACACTCCTATATCTTGCTGAAAATGGATTTCTAAGGTAGTTTTTTTTCCTATCTCCATTGTACATTTTCAAGACATTTGCAGTGTCGTAAAATGTGGATAAAACAAACATAATGTTCTTTTATATATGTATATATACCCAGTCTATGTTGTCAAGCCAGTTGTCTCTAATTTGTGTTTCCTTTTTGATGAAATAGTTTCCCTCGGAGTCAAAGTGTCCTTCTTGCATCTCTTCTTCCAGATTGAAAGGGGTAATGGAAACTCCTTCGTCATAGTCAATTGTTGCTCCTTCTTGGCCTAAAAAACAAAGTTTCCATTGACAGATCAAACAAATCCCAACTATTTTTTATAAGTTAAAGCATAACCTTGCTATTAATAAACTAAAAGAATGTAATTAATTTAAGTTTATTTGATAGGATCAGAGACAAATCAACAGACAAACAGCAGCCCCATGTTTGCATCATAGTTTTGGACTCTATCTAATAATTAGATTATGTTTAAAAGCAATTACTTGCATTAGATTTTATTTAGGGATAGCAAAGTCATGGGGGGTGAATATAAACACTTAGTAACACATAAGAGTTTTATTCATAAGAATTGTTTTTCCACTCTGACATCTTGCTTCATTACATAAAATACCAATATAATATACTTACATATGTAAAAAATGTGTGCGAAAATTGAAGTCCTTGAAAATAATTTTGTAAAAGTTTCAGTTAAAATATTGAACAGCACCTACCCTCCACATCATCAGTGTCGAGAATATTGTATTTGCTGCTCTCTGCGCCGTCGCCATCGTCCTCTTCGTCGCTGTCCAGGGAGTGTTTCCCTTTAAATCTGGAGCCTGGTCCACTGACAGCCTCAAAGTTTTGCTTCACCCGAAGGAGAAAAGCACAAAAACAATTGTTTTATGAAAGAAAAGCATCCAGGTCAGCTTATTTATGAAGCACATTAAAAACCTGCCAAAGAATCACAAAACTAAAATAAGAGAGCTCTTCATTTTTCAGGTGATCAGAACAGAGAGGTTTTTAACTCGACTATTCCAGTGTGGTAAACAAGCAGGAGTATCAGATTTCTTACGCTCAGTCAAGCGAAACAAATTAAAATTCCTCTCCATCGTGTAAAATGTAACAGGAACAGCTTCATTAGGCTGTAAGCAGTTTGACTTCCAGACAGACAGACATTCAAGTTCTGTTAACTGAAAGCTAAGTTTAGACATGCCCATAAATAGATGCAGCCACACATGAGATTTACAGCTACAGAGAAATCTGATATAAACTCACTGTGGCGTTTAGTATTGTGCAAAAGTTTTAAAGCTCTCGAATTTATTTTTAATTTTTTTACTTTGATTTTACAAAAGCAACAGCTCTCGAGATGGTTTTTGACAGTTTTCCTTTAAAATAATTTTCTGTTCAATTCTTCTATCTGACATTAAGAGAATGGTGGAAATGTAACCCTTGCTACATAATTGTATATTTTTAAAGAAAACTGATCCAATCACTGAACCTTGAGGTACTCCGTACAAGCAAGTCAGGTGTGTGAGGAAGATTTATTAATATGAGTAAACTGGAATCTGATCACAACCAGATTATCTGAGGCTACTGAAATGATCATTATTGACCTTTTGAAGCCTGACTAAAATGTTTGATATTATAAATGCTTCACCAAATGATTAGCCGGAATTTCATTTAACTTCTCATATTACCAAATACAATCGTTTTTCACATTATCTGACATCACCACAGTAATCCTCATTGTAAAGCACGCAGTTCTAGTGAAACATATGCAGGCATTTGATAGATAAATTTCTTTTCAACATGTTTAGGATTATTTAACCAATCTGACAAGTTATTTTTATTAACATAACTCGTAGTCTGCTTCAAATAAAAACAACATATCCTGCTCTATTAAGCAGTGTGTTAGCAAATAGTTCACTGGCTGCAGCCGGAATAACGCTCTAATCTCTAACAGTCACATAAAAGAAGCACCTTTTTACTCAGGCCGTCATCTTCCAGGTCTAGCTCCCCGTTTCCGTCCTCAAATGTGACTTTTCTTTTCGACATGGCGCTACGGAAGGACATAAGGAGACTTCTTTACTACCGCAGGGCAGCTTAAAGGTGAGTTAAATCATCAGTGGATTTGTAAATTAAACATACAGCTTGAAGCTACAACGTTAGCATCGTTAGCTCAAAATAAAAACAACACAGCGCATGGAGAGCATGTGAACCGTAAATCAAACGCTTTTTAGAGATTAAAAGCCGCCAAGAGCTTAAATATTAGATGCACACCAAATTTAAAACGTATGTTTGGGAATTACATTTGTTGAATTAATAAATATATGAAGAGTGGTAAGAACCTGATGAAAATAGTTCGTTTTCGTTTCGTCGTCGTTGCACCTTGACATTGCTCAACGAAACAGACCTGACTCACTATCGCCCCCGTCTGGAAAGGAGTGCAAGTAACTGCTAACTTAATACAACATGACGTTTAAAACACAACTGTAAAGCAAATAAAATGCAGATCAACATTTTTTAAACAAACCTGTCAACTTTTAAATAATCTAACATTCTAAAAGTAAAAGACTATCATTTGAAGAAATCTTGAAATCTTGCAATCTTGAAAGATGCAATCTTTCAAGATTGCATCTTGAAAGTTGATTTTTGTGAATCCTAATGTGACATTTGTGAAAACTTTTATTTATTCAGAAAAACAAAGACCATGTTTGTAGAAATGTTGGTATTGTGTTTGGGTTTAATCAATATTCATCCATTCCGGTTAAGACTGGACTCAACTACTGAATGCAGTCCTTTTTAAACAAAGCTTTTAGTTTATTAATTTTATTCTAACTGAAGAAGACAAGAAATGGGTAGTATTTATATGTTTATTTACTTTGCCAATGTATTCAAATTGTAACTTCCTAGAAAAATGTTTTATTCAGTAGTCAGTTCGTTACACTGCTATTACTGGGTACAGGGATTTTCTACACAGAAAGTAAAAATTTAAATAAATGAAGATGATCTAATTTATTTAATTATTATTAATCATTTTTAATACTGTGATTACTAATATTTATAATTCATATTCGTATAATTGAGTATTGTTATCATGAATACTATTAATTATTGTTACTATATTATTATTTCTATGTTTATCTACCATATCCGTGTAACGTCTTGATTCCAAAAAACTTTTGCTCTTTTTCCATTTTTTCTTACTTCCCTGAAATTAAATAAAAATATTCTATGTAATAATTACTGACATCTATTTTAATAACTTCTTTGATAATTAAACATCTATAATTTAATGTTCTTGATTTTTTTGTTGCTTTTTTCCTATATACCATCACTGACATTTTCTTAATTACTCAGCTTTTAAAAAAATAAAACTCATTTTATAATATGAGCTAATTTTGCTTAATGCATGTGAAAAATCATTTTTTTCAGATAAGTTTTAACCCACTCATTGACAAAAAAGAAAAGCTAAATATGTAAGTAAGTGAAAGCAAAATGCACTAAAGTATTTTTATTTAAAAAATAAAAACTAAAGACAGTTACAGTGACTCAGCCCTGAACATGTGGAGGTCCATAACAAAAATAGCCACATTTCCAAGAGGCCAGTGAACGTCTCTCTGCTGGCTTTCTGCATAAATACATATGAACGCATCTCTGTGTGACTCCCTGAAGAATCAACCACCTACACGAATCTTAAATAAACTTAAAGGAGGAAGTGAGAGAGAAACCTAACAGCGGTTCGCATCTCACTTCCAGCTTCTCGTCAAGCTGCATTTTTAAATTATTTTTTTCAGTGACTTGTTTCAGCCGCGTCCGAACCCATCAGCTCTCTGCAGACTATAATGTGTCGGGGTATTGTTACCAGGAAGTGGGTCGGGTTATTTATATTTCAACGCCGTCCCCTCGTCCTCGTGAGAGAACCAGTGTTAGTAACCTGAAACTAAATGTTCAAGCGTTGTCTGGTTCTGCTCGAGTCAGCGAGCTGGGAAACAACCGGTTCGACTTTATCAAGCGACAGGATGGGAAAGAAAGAGGGAAAAATATTAATTAATTGATTGATTGATTGTAGAGAGGCTGAGAGAGCGAGTTGAGAGATTCAGGTAAGTCTGAGTCACTGTTTATCATTTTTTTCTTTGCACCAAATGATGGAAAACTGGATTAAAAAGTAATCAAGTGCTGAGTAACTGATCAAGTCATCAATAACTTCATATTTACAAATTATATCATCAGGTGGACCAAAACATAAAGGTAAGTGGAAATTGCAATTATTCATATAAGTAGCAAAAAAAAAAAAAAAAAAAAAAAAAAATCGGGAAAAGAAAAATTTTCCAAATCTTTTTCTTTCAATAAAATTTTTTATGAAAATTTCATAAAAACTGCAGGTGTGTGTTAGTCTGCTGAATTTTGGGTGAAAATAAACCCAGACATTTTACTCAATTAAGAGTAGAGATACTTAATAATAAAATTAAGTAAAAGTCAAAAGTACAGTTTAGTAAAAATACTCCAAAAAGTAAACTTTTTTTCCCAAAATATTTTCTTGAGTAAATGTAATTAAGTAAATGTAACTAGTTATAACCCAACTCTGGAAGTAGATAAACCATATTAACTTGTTGCTTTTATTGCGGCTTAACGGCGTTGTGTTTGTAGGAATTTAAAAATCTGCCCTTAAAACTGTGAATGTTTGATTTTTCAGCAGTTCAGTGATTTATAAATGTATTTTGTGTTTTAGGAGTCAGAATGAAGCTCCATGAAAAGATTCTGACCCATTTCCTGTCATGCACATCTCCAGTGGATAAGGAGGGATATCTCTACAAAAAGGTTCAGGACAGTAAACCTCTCACCACATTTTGATTATCTGACAATATGGTCAGATAACATAGAATAATTGTTAGTTTACAAATCACTGAATGGTTTAGCACCACAATGCATCAAAGATCTGCTGTTGTTGTATCAACCTTCCAGACTCTCAGGTTTTGGTTCTGGTTCTGCTCTGCATCCCCAGAACCAGAACCAAGAGAGGAGAAGCAGCTTTCAGCATCTATGCACCAAAAATTTGGAACAAACTTCCAGAAAACTGTAAAACAGCAGAAACCCTGACTTCCTTTAAATCTCAACTAAAAACACAGCTGATTAGAAATGTATTTGACATATAATATGTAACAATGTATTGTTTATTCCATGATGCATTACTTTGTGTTTTTGTGTTTATGATGTAAAGCACTTTGAAATGCCTTGCTGCTGAAATGTGCTATACAAATAAAATTTAACTGATTAATTGCTTGATAGAATTAATATCTAATTCTATGTTTGTTTGTTTTTTACTAATTTAACAGAAGGAGAGAAATGCCACTTACTACAGACGCTGGTTTGTGCTGAAAGCCAACCTGCTGTTCTACCAGGAGCGTCCGGCGGATCGCCACTTTCTGGGCGTCATCGTGTTGGAGGGCTGCACCGTCCAGATGTTGGACTCTGACGGGTTTTTCCCCTTTGTGCTCCAGTTCGGGTCCGGACTCAAAACCTACAGGTTTGCCGCCGGAGACGCTCAGACTCAGGGGCGCTGGGTTAAAGCGCTCTTCCTAGCCAGCCACTCTTACCTTTCCAGGCTGGTGAGAGACCTGGGGAGACAGTATGAAGGTGTGTCTGTAAATATATTGTGTTTTTTATTATCATTCTTTTGGATTAAATACTGCAAAAACACAAAATCGTTAAAAAAATTTTTGGCCTAGTTTCTAGTGTGAATATCTTAGTACACTTGTAATAAGGCAAAGCTAATCTACAAGTAACTTTTCATCAATATGAGATGTTGTTTTAATTCAATAATTTCTTAGCATTGATGGAGCTGCACTAGTTTTACTCAAGTAACTCAAGGAATTGATAATCAATACTAATATTGATTAAATAGTACTTATTCCATTGGCAGATTGTCTCTTATAGAAGGTGGGTTTTTAGCCTTCGTTTAAAGGAACTCAGTGTTTTGGCTGTTCTGCGGTTTTCTTTTCAAATTAGTGGAGCATAAAAAATTCTCAATGTTTGGTTCTGATTCTGCAAAATAGACAAAAAACAGCAGACCCGAGAGGTCTAGAGTTTTTCCAGATTTTGTCAAATGATCCTGGAAACGTTCTTCAGGTGATAGAAGGCCAACTTTGTAACCGTCTTTATGTGACTCTGAATGTTTTGTCGAAATTCATTATGACACCCAGATTAATTGCTTGGTCTCTGCTGATTCTAGATGGTTCCTCTTCACATCCAAATATAAAAACTTCAGCTTTGCTTGTATTCAACTGAAGCTCAAAAGCTGCCACTCACTTTGTTACCTGCTGTCTGACCTCAAAGGAAAGTAAAATTCACATTTTGTATTTCCACTTTGGTCTCAACTGCTTTTAAAAACTGTTCAGTTTTAGGAAATAAATTAATGTTTATTGGTTTCTGGAAAATTAGTTATTTAAAAAAACCTACAAATTGTTAAGTCGCACTTCGCCATTACCTAGAAACTCAAATAAAGCTCCAGCACGTTTGGTCAGCTGGTTTTACCTCTGTATCCCCTGTACAATGGCTGCTGGAAAAGACAAGTGTTTTGTCGTTCTGCCACCATCCTTGTCTACTAAAATGGCCTCCAGAAACCACTTCCTATATTCTTGTTGGTTGTGCCAGAGGCTCCACTTCTGCTTTTCAAAGATGTACAGTTCTATTATTGTGGATTTGTTTGCAGCCATTTTTGTGTGTGAGTTTAAACATTGATTTTGGGACGTGGCCAGCAGCAACTTTTTTGGATTTAAGGTGACAAGATGCCCTAAACCAGCTCAAGACAGGCATAGCTAAACATTCTTATCTTAGAATGATTTTATACAAAAAATAAAATTTATAAATATTTGTTTTGTAGACGTCATAAAGCTACCTTAAACCGTTCAGGGAAGCATAACAGTCACCTTTAAAATTAGTTTCTTGATCTGAAACTGATCTGAAAAGCTGTGCTGCTATTTCCAAACACGACTAAAAATGAACACTAATAAAACTCTTGCTACGCATCTTTAAAACACGTAAAGCAACAACTTTTAACCTGTTTCTTCTTGTTCCTTCAGAAGCTAAACAGCAACAAGACTCTACCAACTCCTGCTCCTCTTTCAAAAGCCTCAGTCCGCCCACCAACAGCCTCCTGGTTCCAACACTGGGACCATTTTCAATTGTCAGGGAGGGGAGGAGCTTCAGCGCCAGCGCTGCTCTGCCGCCACCATCCATGCCTACTAAAATGGCCGCCAAAAAGTCGCCCAAAAAGTGGCCAAGGAGAAACGCTCACGTGACGCCTCTCAACGGACCGGCGCCGCCGTACGGCGAATGGCCTCTGGTGGGATCCGACCCGCTTGTGGAGTTCAGCAAACTTCATGATTTTTATGGGCAGGAGGTTCAAAAAGCAAGAGAGGAGTGGCTGAGGAGTCGCCAAACTGAAAAGGAGCAACGTCAGAACGATCTAATCGATCTGGGCTGAAGGAAAGGCGCTTAAAGGGAACTGAGATGAAGCTATTCAGACAGGAACTGGAACATTGTGAGTCATCCTGCTCTGACTTTCACAGAGTTTGTGGCTCAGTAACTCATTTCAAATGTTTTATTTGTTCATAACAAAGTGATATTTTCCTGATTTGACTTAAAGAAAAAATAGAACTGTATTAAAAAAAAGTTCTGATCCTCATCTGAGTGAATTTGAATCTGCTCTCTTCAGATCACTTAATGATAATTACATCATAGATAATTAAGAAAATGATCAATAAAAACAAAAAACATACCAAAAATGACAATAAGATACCAAGAAATTAATAAAACAAATAGAAAAATTTGAGATGCAGCAATTTCCCAAAAATTCAAATCAATAAAGTTAGATTTTGTTTTCCTTTTATTTCCTTTTTGAACTGTTATTAGGTCACCAGACATCAACCTGCTTCTCACATTAACAAAATAAACTGGTTTAAATTAATTGTGCTAGATTTGTGCAGTTAATAGACAACAAATTGGTTTGGTTGTGTTGATTTGGACTGACACGTTGACCTTTGATGACCTCTGGAAACATTTATCAATATCTTTAAAATGATAGCAGCACAAATTAATATTTTTGCTGCACAAACCTTCATCAATTTCAATTGATTTCAAATTTAATTAATGTAAATGATAATTATAACTTAATGTTTTGACAAGATTTGGTGCAAAATTTACTTCTGAGGGGGAAGACAAGACAATTCAATTGGAAAAAATGCTTTATTTAACATGTTTTTATCCACAAAGAGTCATGGTGGGAGGTGAAGCCCTGGGCACCAAGGTTCTCCAGTAGCAGTCAGTCTTCCAACCAATCATAAAAGGTCTCTGACTGAAGACCCGTACTATATAGCACTCCTAGGAACGTAACAGCTCACGGTTTTGGGAGGGGAGACAATATTTCTCAGCACCGTGTTCTGGATGATGTTAGCAAGCACTGCTAATCCACCTCATTTGCTTTTGCAGCCTCTCTATAAATCACTATCAGGCCATATATTCCAAGAACCATCATTTGCAGTTCTTGTGGGGTTTGGTGTCAGAGTTCAGGTGTTATTTGAGCTTTTGAAAAGCTAATCAGCTTCTCCAAGTTGTGAAAAAAGGGAAAAATCTGCCATGGTTACGCATAATAATGACAATCCGAAACATGAACTTCCAGCTGCATGGCATCCAAAATCAAAGGGAATAACTGTCCAAATATGCAACATATCGACCCCCACAAACCCGAAAAAAAAAGATTAAATCAGAATTAACGTAACAAAGCTGCTCCAACATCCGAGAAGACAATAATGGAAAATAATATTTTATTTTAATTTAGCTGTACACATACTTAGCTCAGTACGTAGCTGGATCTGTGTGGAAACATGAGTAAAATGCTAAAAAGTGGTGTTTTGGAAGAACTGAAAGCTTGCAGTAGATGGTTGCCACCAGCAGGGGGAGCTGCAGGAGAGGGAACTAAAAACCTGGTGGAACCACCGAGTCTCTGAAGTATTGTTTTTCTTTCTTTATTCATAATTGAACATCTGGAACATCAAGAAATTAAAACAGATTGAATCGAAACGGGAGTTAAAAGCAAAATAAATCAAGCAGGACATTTTAAAATTGGATAATAACTGAGCTGCTGGAGAACATAATAAAATCACAGCAGCTTCTATACATAGCACTGTGAAAAAGCTTCAAACCATGCCTCCTTTTCTACTTTATTTTACACTGTATTGTAGTCTTTTTACATTTTCTTCAATCCAAGAAGTCTTAAAACAGTAAAAAATGCCTTATTGCAGCAGAATAACCCAAAAAAAATGCTAAAAAGTTATGATCTCCCAATAAGGCAAAGATGTCCCAGATTTAAGAATAATTCTAAAAAAAAACTATTTCTGCATAATAAATTGAACGGAAGCATGATTTATTTTTATCTATCGCGTACTAAATCATGACTTCCTGTTTTTTTTGTGCTAAAAATATAGAGGTATTATAAAGTTCCACTATGTTTGAGGTGGAGCCAAGTTTATATAGATAATGTGCAGTGTGATTATCACTGTACAGATGTGGACAGATTCATTTCCTCAAAATAATTAAAATAATATTTTAATTCAGTAATTTCACAATGTAAGAACAATTACATCTCTTGCTTTGAACAACATAAAAAAATTCGAGTTTTTGGCTAAATCCGTTTTATGCTTAAGTAAATAAAGCATTTTTTTTTATTTATAATTTTTTTTTTTTTTACATTTAAGATTAGCAACAAAAAACTTCCTGTTTTCCAGAATTGTAAGCATGACACAGAGTCCCTTTTTAGCCATTTGTCACAAGCCTGGACACCCACAGCAAAGATATATTTTAACAGAGAGGTTAAAAAATACCTGAAAGTCTCACGGTAAGGGAACTGCAGCAGAAAGTGACATCTTGCAGTCAAAAAAGCCTTTCCAGTTCAATTATTATAAATGTAAACTTGGAGTTTGCTTAGCTTTAATATGACTTTGATTTGTGTTCGTCTCACTGTGCTACTTTCTCCTACTACTCTCCAATTTTTCATAATTTCTAGGTATTTAAGTTTTGTTCTTTCTGTTTCTTTCCTTCATTGAAGCTCAATCTGGTTCAGATGCGTAATGGAAAAATTATACATGATAATCTTAAAATGGCAAGAGGATTTTGTGACGAGCTCCACAAAAATCTTCTGAATCAAATCAATAGTGGATAACAATAATTAAAAAAAAAACCTTCACACTTCTTTTTTACTTCAATTTGGGTCTCAACTGCTTAAATATATCTTACCATTACAGTAAGATATATATGCACTCCAAAAATAATTTAAACTGACTTTGGGACAAAAAAATTGTTTTATTTGTATTTTTTTAATGTGGTCACCACAGATGACTGATTTGTGTAAATTTGTAAAAAAAAAAAAAAAAAAAAAAAATATATATATATATATATATATATATATATATAAAAAATAAAATTCCCTTCTCACCCACCGCGGGTGGTTCTTATCCTCTGAGCTCGGGTCCTCTACCAGAGGCCTGGGAGCTTGAGGGTTCTGCGCAGTATCTTGGCTGTGCCAAGGACTGCACATTTCTGTACTGAGATGTCTGATGTTGTTCCTGGGATCTGTTGTAGCCACTGCTCCAGTTTGGGGGTTACTGCCCCGAGGGCCCCGATGACCACAGGCACCACTGTGGTCTTCACCTTCCAGGCCCTCTCCAGTTCTTCCCTGAGGTCCTGGTATTTCTCCAGTTTCTCGTGCTCCTTTTTCCTGATGTTGCAATATATTATATATATATATATATATATATATATATATATATATATTTCTGCTGTTGGAACTGGATAATCAGCTTTTGCTCTTTAGAAACAACAACTTTGAGTCTTTGATAAACACATTATCACTGTCCTCTCTGTACAATGGCTGCTGTTTACCATCCGGAAACCACCTGCTGCCTTCTTCTCGCTTCTTCTGCTGTTTAAAGTTTTATAATTAGTTGAATAATTGCGCATCTGTTTGCAGCTGTTTTCACATGCCGTGTAAACATTGAGTTTGTGGGCAGGACGCCCTAGAGCTCATTCTGAGCTGACCCAACAAAAACATAATTATCTAAGAATGATGTGGTGCAAAAAAATGTACTTGACCTGTCTTGTATGGACCATAGATCTATCCCAACCTGTTCATGGAAGCATAACTGGTCTACCTCCAGCAGTCACTGGGCGAAAGCTGGGAAACACCCTGGATAACACAGAGATAAACACGAGACCAACAACCATCCACACACATTCAGACCGAAGGGTAACAGGTCACATTATATATTATTTATAGAAAACATTCCCTTCTCTTCCTTCAGTCGGTCTTCTCCACAGGTCAACCCAAGAGCTTCTTCACATTCCAGGTCCTACAGACTGGCATACCGATGGTCTAGAAAGTGATGGATGGTGATTGAAGACCGCGGAGGAGCGTGTCGCCTTACAGTTTCTGCAGAGAACAAACATCTGTATGGAAACAGACGTTAAAGTTGCATGTAAACATGTGAAAACAGTCTGGCATGTCTCAGCCCCCTCTTGCTATTTCTAAGGAAACACCAAAGAGAAACTTTTTTTCACTAACATAATAAACATATTGGATTTATTTTGAAAAACTCACAGTGAGAGTGTCAAACTAATTTAAAGCGACCATGTTTTTTCTAGAAAATTTCTAAAATTAATGTCAAAACTTCTGCTTTTCTTCAGGGAAATTTACTCTTCCGCCTTTTTTATCTGCAATAATACGCTGTCATACATATTTCCATTAAAAACGTAACCAAAGATAACTAAGATTTATTTTTTTGCTCTGGTTTACATAACAACTTCAGTGGCAGTTGTTCAACGATGGATTTCCAACATGAAACTGGCTAATCCAGATTACAGCAGCAAGAGTGGAAACCAGTAAAGAACAAAGACAAATGAGATCAGTGGAATCGCTCATAATCACAAACACAAAGCAAAAATAACATTGGCTTTCAATCAGGTTTATTTTGCTATTCTGGTTTCTCTGAGCTGTTTCTATTCGCCTTGCGGGTTGGCGAATAGAAACGCGCCAGAAATCCCCCGATTTAAGCTGAAGAGGAGCAAAAGAGCAAAAACTAAACAGCAAAAATTTACAAAACTTTTCACTCGTCAGGCAAAAAACACAGAAAAAAACTCAAATATTTCTTATGTAACATGCAATAAAGCTTTTTACATGACTTTTATGGTTTTTCACACTTTAAAGATTACTTCTCTGAATTTTTAGGAAATGAGCAAAAATTGTTTTAGAAATTTTTATCTAGTCATGATTTAGTCATGTTTTGATTTATTTGCAGCCAAACATTAAGATTTTATTTAAATTGATCTAATTTATGTAATCAGCAGTGAATATTTCTTATCTGATGATAATTGGTGAAGATCACTTATTTTTTTTAACATTATAAAGAATAATTTTATTGGTATATTGTATGCCCAAGATATAGTTATGTAAAGCTAACTGCTAATTGACAAAAATCCACTGATTGTTTTTTAATACCTCACAGGATTTTGGATTTAAATTAAAATCTTCACTGCAAAAATACAAAATCTCACAAAGTTTTTTTTGAGTTTTTTAGAGCAAATCTCTTAGTAACTTGAAATAAGACAAAACTAACTTAAGCGTAACTTTTCCGCAAGATATAGAAGATTCCTTAAGAATGATGAAAAAATACCAATTGATAAAAATACATTTTCTAAGGGAAATATTCTAATACTTGTTAAAATAATATAAGGGAAATATTGACTTAAAAATACTATTCTTTGCAGTAAAGTTACTTGTAAGTTAGTTTTTTTTATTTCAACTTAAAATTCTGCATTAGAAACTAGAGAAAAAAGTAATTTTGAATTTTTGAAGTTAAATAAAAAAACCACCAATTTATAGATTAAAAAATGTGAATGCATCTATTTTTAACTTCTACAGCTAATTTTACAGTTTTAGATTTTCTGAATAGTCATTTAAAGCGTAAAACTGAGTTTACAATTTAAACAATGTGAGAAATGTTTGATAATGAATATAAAAATTGTGCTCTCACTGTCAGCCTCTGTTATTTTAATTAGAGCCAAACATGAGAAGACCTCATTTTCATCACTTCTGTGGGAAAATCTCGGCTTCACAAAGTCAGCCCAGCCAAAAATTGCATCTGTGTATAAAATATAGAATCGCTACACGCATCGCAAACCAAAAATAAAACCATAGAGTAGACGCGGCATCTTCCTGTAAGCAGATGAAGCCGGGAGGAGGGACAGCGATCCAGCTGAGCATCTATGTTCTGAATATCCTTATTAGTCCACGTGGGAGTGCAAAGTCCCGCAGCTATCAGGTTTGCTTAATTCTAAGACTCCTGCGTCTATTTTTGATCTTCTGTAAGTTGATATCTGTCCCGCCATTCTGTCTCCTTAGCTTCTCTCCTCTCTCTCTCTCTCTTCTTTATATCTCCATCCAAACTTGAAGCGGAGGCTAAAGATAGACGATGAGGAATCGTATAAAAACCCCCGGGAATATCCGTGCAACGCGGCTTCACACTTTCTGTTCTTACTTGATCTTCCAAACCTCCACCTCAAGATGGTGAGTAGCAGCGTTCCTGCTCCTCTCTGCTCTCCTGAAGGAAATATCTGGATAAAAATTCAACCAAAACTTTGGATTTACTCTGATTTTTTATTTATTTGAAGAATTTCTAATTTTTTCTTTTTATCCATTTAAGGGTCACTGAAGTTTGTTGACGTTCTTATAATAAAATCACTTATTTTTTACTTTTACTGAGAATAATTTCAGGGATTTATTGCATACTGATGGAAAGCTAAATGCTAATTGACAAAAATCCACTTAATGTTTATTCATTTCTCTAAAGAATTTGGATTTGGAGAAGAATTTAGATCTTCACTGCAAACACACAAAATGTTTCAAAGTATTTTTGTTTAGTAAAATAGGAGAAAACTAACTTTTCAGAAAGTAGGAGTTTATTTTAAGTTAGTAATATTGATGAAAAACGAGTAGTTATAAGTGAAATGAAGTGGAAGAAGATATTTTTATCAGTAGTACTTTTTCATCAATGTTAAGAAGTAATTTACTGAAAACAAAATCTTATATTTTGCTAAAACGTTACTTATGTTAGTTTAGTCTTATTTCAAACGTGTTAAAACGTTTTCTCCAGAAACTACACAAAAATCATTTTTTAGACTTCAAGCGCAGTTTCTGATGCAATCATTGTGTTTTGCACCTCATTAATGGCTGTTAAATTAAAAATAACTCGTGCATATGTTCTCATTTAAGAGGAAGGTTTTGCAGATGTTAGCTTGTTAAAGAACCTGCTGTGTGTTTCCGATCCAGGCACCAAAGAAGGCTAAGAGGAGGGCAGCAGCAGGAGATGGCGGCTCCTCCAACGTGTTCTCCATGTTTGAGCAGAGCCAGATTCAGGAGTACAAAGAGGTGAGATTCAAATCAACCGCAATCCGATTACTCCAAAAAACTCAATTACTGAGTGATAAATGAAATGATTCCTAATTAAAATTAGCTTTAGCTGCTTTTGGACGGCAGCAGCTGCTCCTCGGCTCCCCTGACAGTTTAGGAAGCAGCTGAATGTGATTAGAGACTTTGACGGCATTTCAGGCGCTCCATATTTTGCTCAACCTTTGACCTCCTGCTCAGCTGCTCTTCAAACATCTCATAGCTCTTTGTTACAGCAAATACTCCAACAAAGAAGCAAAATAGAAAAAAAAAAAGGGAGAACTTCAGCATTAAATTGAGTGAGTTTATAAAAACGCAGGCATTAAAAGTCAAAGAGATTAAATTTTCGGTGGATTGGCTGTGAGCAGATTGAATGACGACGTCCCGAATAGAAAACATGCCATCTGTGACAAACGATACCGGCTTCTTGAGTGGCACTTAGTGGAGGAACGGCACGATGATTGCAGCGATCTTAACGCGTTCCGCGGATGGAAAGCATCTGCAGGTATCAGCACATAAACGGCCTGCGGGTAAAACGGGAAGGGGAAGAAATAGCAAAGCGAATCTGGAGGGTTGAGGAAAAGGTTGGCGACTGAGTCCGAGTGTCTTAAGTTACACTGGCACATCGTAGAGCGGATCGGACAGCTGGGCCCGGATGATACGTTCCCAAAAAAAGACCAGGGAGGCCAGAGGGCGGATCCGCCACCCCGTCCCCGAGACCCCGAAGGCCAAATCTGACATTTTAGAAAAGGCACTTCACAGCTGAACCCTGAACTCTGCAAAAACTCAAGATATTACCAAGTCCAATTCCTATACACTTTAATAAGACAAAACTAACTCAGAAAACTCTGAGTCTTTTTCGAGAAAGTTGCTGAGGCTGATTAAAAGTTTTTTTTTCTCATAAGTTTTTCATTTTTGGAGTTCAAGTAACTTTTGTTTTTTTTATCAGTTTCTGGTATTAACATTAACATTTCTGGGGGGGGTAAATTTTACATCTTTGGAGATCAAAAATTGTCTTGTTTTATTTCTAGATTCTAAAAAAAAAATTACTAGAAAAACAAATATTAATTCCAATTAAATTAATTTTAATATTAAAATTTATGAGTTTTTTTTCTCTCGTATTTTCAGGTTTTGGAGCTCAGACATTTTCTTGTCATTTTTTGAGTTTTGAACTTTTCCCGCACTGCAAAAACACCAAATCTTACCAAATATTTTTGTCTAGTTTCTAGTTAAAGTATCTCAGTAATAAAACAAGACAAGACTAATTAACAAGTAACCTTTCAGCAAGATATAGCAGCTTGTTTTAAGTAAATAATTCCTTAATATTAATGAAAAAGTTGTTCCTTTGCCAGATTATTTCACTTATTTCAAAGTGAATCGTTGACTGAAAACAAGCTGCTATTTCTGACTGGAAAGTTACTTGTAATTTAGTTTTGTCTTATTTAAAGCCAACTACGATATTTGCACAAGAAATTAGACCAAAGATACTTGTTAAGATTCGGTGTTTTTGCATTGTGGACTCTGTTTTCATAACTCTAGAGGCATTTGGATGGAGATGCCAGAGGACTGTCGTCTGTTTTTGTGTATTTTCCCACCCGTTTGTTATTCCAACGTGTGAAAATGTTCCCCAGTAACAAACCGTCCTCCGTTTCTCAGGCCTTCACAATCATTGACCAGAACAGAGACGGCATCATCAGCAAAGACGACCTGAGGGACGTCCTGGCCTCAATGGGTGAGCTCTTCCTGCAACCCGTTCTGCAACCGCGTCGCTTCCTTTTCCCGGCCTCTTGTGCTGATTTCCGGTTCTGCTCCGTTCAGGTCAACTGAATGTGAAGAATGAGGAGCTGGAGGCCATGGTCAAGGAGGCCAGCGGCCCCATCAACTTCACCGTCTTCCTCACCATGTTCGGCGAGAAGCTGAAGGGTGGGAACCGTTTTACCTACCCAACAAACACTGAATGGGAGTTAGCATTAGTTAGCATTAGCAGACCTGACTAAACCGTGTTTTTGTATCAGGTGCTGATCCCGAGGATGTCATTCTCTCTGCTTTCAAAGTCCTGGACCCTGAGGGCACCGGAACCATCAAGAAGGAATTGTAAGAACTTTGGATTTCCTTGTTTTTGGATTTCCTTGCAGGCCAGTGAAAAGATTTCCTTTCAACCTTTGGATCTTTGTCTTCCAGCCTCCAGGAGCTCCTGACCACTCAGTGCGACAGGTTCTCCCCAGAAGATGTAAGAGCTCAGCCTGTCCAGCTGTTTTGGTTCCTAAAAGGACAAATTTATGAGTTTAAACGTTTCTCCAATTGCTCCAAAACGTTCACGTTTCTCAAACATTTTTCTGGCAAATTTTTGACTCTGGAGCTCAATTTTTTTTCTTGTTTTTTTTCTCACAAAATTACCGTGTTGGAATTCAGAAATGTTTGAATTTTTTTAGGTTTCTGAGCTTAATCTCAAAATTTCAGTTTTTTTTCTCGAGTTTTTGAGTTTTTTTTTTTGGCAGAAATTCATTTATTTTTGTTGAATATGCCTAAATACGCCTTTAAGAATGATTTTGTGCAAAATACATATGTATATGTAAATATATATTGAATGTTTTGCATCGCCTATAGAGCGATCCTAACTTCTTCCAGGAAGCACAATGGATCTAAATCCTATTGAAGATTTAAAAACTTTGCTTAAAACACAAAAATCTGTCAGACTGATTAACTTCACTGGCTCTTTTGTTTATCCAAGTGTCTGAAAAGCGTAATTTATTCTAATTTCACAGGATTTCTATTAACGACTCGATGAATTTCCCCCTGCAGGTTAAGAACATGTGGGCCGCCTTCCCCCCAGATGTGGCCGGCAACGTAGACTACAAGAACATCTGCTACGTCATCACACACGGAGAGGATAAGGAGGAGTAAAGAGAGACGAAGATGAGAAAGACAGTCATCCCTCTGCTTTCTGCCTTCCTCTTTCCTCCTCTTCCTCCCTGCTCACCTCTCTGTGTAAACCCACAAGCTCAACCAATCACACCCAGAGACTCGGTTGACGCCTGTGGGAAGTCTATGTTTGCTTATGGGGAATAGGGATGATTTTCTTTTCCAATAAAATTATCCTGTGACATTTCCAACATCAAGATTTACTCGAACCACCTCTCTTCATTTTGTTTCTTGTCTGCCTTTCCCTCGGTATCTGAGAGGAAAACGGGTTAATTGGTTCTCGCTCCAACGCGTGAGAACGTCCATTTTGGCTGCAAGCAGCAGAGAGGAAGTGAGAGTGCTTTCTGACTAAACTGGAAAAGCATCGTTAAAGCGATGCCGCTTTTCCTGCCGTGAAAAGAATAAAAACAACAACAATCAGCTGAAGGAATGGGGAGAACGGGACGAAAGAAAACATTAACGTCTTCGATCTCTTTCCCTTCACTCCTTCGCGCTTTCATGAAATCATCTTCTTCTTTTCCATAAGCTGTCTAAGATCCAGTGACCTTCAATGCCTTTCCTCTGTAATGAATAAAGGGACAAAATGTGAATAAAAACCACTTTGCTTTTTTACAGTGTGTGCTTGTTCAGTGGCTCTGTAGGAAACAAGATTATAGTTTTTTTTATAACAATCCAAAAGCAAATAATTTAGTATTTTTCTCTAAAACAGAAGCTATACAGAAGCTATACTCTTTCTGTCACTGGAAATCTATAAATAATATTTTCCTGGTAAGGATTGAGATATTTATTTAAAGGAAAACAATGAAACCCAAGCTAAAAATTACAACATTTCTCGTTATTAATCCAAATTAAAAGTATTTTTTATACATCTTAATACATGAGCTGAAAATAAGTATTTCTATAAATACCTTCCATAATATCTTTGGCAAAATTACAATAATTGGTTTTAAATATAAATATAATAGTTTTTTTGTTCTTTTACAAAAGACGTACGTTAACAGAATAATATCAGATACTTTCTTGTCATAATTTTTTACAAATACAAACTAATACGAGAAAATGCATCCATCATTTTTTTCTTCACTTTAAAACCTAAAAATAGAAATAAAGTTGTTATTCTTTAAAAAGGGACAACAAATTCCCTGCAGTAAATACATAAAAAGTTACCGTATTTCCTGGACTACAAGTCACATTTATTTAAAAATTCTGATGAGAAGTAATGCTTAATCCTTGGTATGAATTAACATTTGATGCTACTGTCAAAAAATTTATCATGAAGACAATTAAATTAATAAAGAAAATAAAAATATAAACATAAGTTGCAGCAAAAGCTAAACGGAAAAATAAAACTGACTTATAATCTGGAAAATACGGTAATTAACCTGGACTGAGGGCAAAAGTGGAAAAAGTTGTAAAGGTTGCAGACAAATTAATTTCACTTTAACTGACAACTTTGAGAGTTTTACTCTAAAAGAGAATGTATTTTATAAACACAAAACAATTGGAAAACTTTTAGCTAAATCTTTTGTTATGTCGGCAAAAATTGCAAAAATAATTAAATAAAATGAAGCAAATGAAGAAGTCCAATTTTTTTTCTCTTTCTAGGAAGGGATGTTTGAAAAGAATTTTGCACTTTTGCCATTTAAAAAAAAACAGAATCCGGTTTTCAAATTCTTTTGGACTCAATTGAACAAATTTATTCTCACAATAAGAACAGGATTTGGGTCCCTTTCTTTCAAAATGCTTTAGTCGTGAAATAAAAGCTGATCTGGATTGTGTAAGCTTGGTCACCACAGACGGTTAGCATTGCTAACAGAGTGATGGACGATCAGGTGAGACAGAAACAAAAAAATATGCATAAATCGCAAATTTACCAACGTTATCACCATTTCAAGATTATCTAATATTGGACAACCGTTTTAAAATATCTTTTTTAACTGACTAAATAACCAAGGAATCCATCCCATAATGTGTTCAATGTGTCAGCTCAACTAAAATAAAATTATTTGGCGTTATAAAGCAAAAAGCAAGTTAATTTCAGTAAAGTTTGATGAATGCTGTAATGCTCCACTTATGAAAGGAAATCAATCAAGATTCTTCTTGGCTTCAGTACATAAAATTTGACTTTTCATAGCTAAAAAGAAAGATATTTCATTTCAATCCAATCATTTTCTAAATTAAGGATGAAACAAAATTACACACACACCCTGATGACTTAATATATTACGGTTTATTACTCATCACAACTGTCATTATCGTCATTATAAATACATCAGTTGTCAATCTGAAGGAATGAATTTATTTAGCTATTATTTCACTTTCGCCACAGAGAGAGAGAGAGAAAGAGAGATGTAAACTTAAAAGACACAAAAAGACGTAACGGCATTGAGAGAAACACTTTAAGTACTTGCATCAGTGGAGTTATTCCCAACGAAGCAGCTTCAACATTAACGCAGAAATGACAGACGAGGATCCACTTAGTTTTAATTTATCCTCAGTATTGCAGAGCCAAGTGCTGAACCTAGAGATAGTGTCAGATTCACTTTTACCACATCGCTCTCAGCAAATCGACGTTCAGTGAGGAGGATTTGCTCACCAAACGTCTGAAAGTGTGCAGAAAACTCACCGACTGAAGCACAGAATTGATTTTTTTTAGCTGATTTCACTGTTGCTGCTGCACACATCAACAGTCGTGATGGAAGAAGGTTTGCATAGATGTGGTTTGTTACGTTGCACTGATCTATGATGAAATATGAGAGATATGAAGGTAAATGACATCAAAGTCAGGACATAAACAATGAATCTGGAGGAGATGTTAGGTACGACTAAATAACTGCTGAACAGAGACTTGATGTTTGTTCTGAGCCACCAAAAGGTTTTACACAAACTATTCGGCACTATTTTACCAGGCCTTAATATGGCCGTGGTAGATAAAAACAGGGGAAAAAAAGAAAATTTCCACCAAATAAACTAAAATTTGTAGATTAATCTTAAAAAAATCTTGGAGTTTTAAAATTTGCGAGAGTTTATTTAAATTAAAGACTAAAAAAAAGCTCCACACCAAAGATTTGCAATAAAAATTTTTAGATTAATCTCAGAAATTTACTAGAAAAAAACAGAAATTTCTTAGTTTCAAAAGATGAAAGTTTGCAAGAAAAAAAAATCAGAAATTCTGAAATTAATCTCAGAAATAAAAAATAAAAAATAAAACTTGGAAAATTTCCAAGTTGAAATGTCTAAAATTTTCACATTTTGAAACAAATTTGAATCTGAAAATGTTGAATCTGAAAATGTTAGTTTAATTTTCAAACTCAGAATTTTCAAGTTTTTTCATGCGAATTCTTAAAATTGATCTCAAAATTTATAATTTTTTTTCTCATAAATATTTTACTTGTGGCAATCAAACATTTTCTTCATTTTTTTTTTTGCAAAGAAAATTACTGAGATAAAGCTCAAAATTTTCTGAATTTTCGGTGGACATTTACTTTTTTTTTCTACCTACAACAGCCCTGATTCGCCGTTGGTATTCTTCTCAACATGTTCAGTGCCGTTTCATGTATGCATAAAGATTACAGTACAAAACACTGAGTGTAAATAGATTAGAGCGTCAGATTTAAAACACACAAAGATCTTGAACTCATTAAATCGCCTCAGGCGTTTCACACAGTACGAAGAGCTTTCCTCGTGTTTTTGCCTGAATCTATGGACTCAGTTTGTTCAGGTTGTCTTCGCTTCTTTCTTTTTCACTCTTTTCATTTAATACTGTATGTCACTGAACATAATTCAACCAAACCGACAATGAGTAAACTCAAAAGCAAAAGAAATGCATCAAGTTTGACGTGCAAAAAGTCCATCGTTCCAGTCCAACAGGTGTCTCTTCCTCTTAGAAAAATATTCAGATGAAAATAATAATTCATAATATTCTATATTTGATTAAATTAACCTCCTTTGTACATAAATACACCCGGATTAGATGTTAATGCTACATTGGCACACCCTGGCACCTTGCAGTAGGTCCTCAAGGCAGTGATTTCAAACAGATGAGTGAATAACTTCAATGGTGCAAGTGCAAAAAAAACAAGAAAAAAAACATCCTTCATTGTTTAAGACCTTAAAATCACAGTCTCACTGGTTAATGAGCTCAAGTTGTGAAATATTGAAATTTAATTGGATAAAATGTACAATTTGCTCATTTGAATTGAAATGAATACCATCTCTCTTTGCCCGACAAGTGCAAAGAAGAAAAACACTTTCCTTTTTTAATATGAATAGAATTTCTCACGGACAGGAAACACCAGAACAATGTCTCCTCTTTCCTTCAGTCTCCCATGTTTTAGTGCTGTTCACAAGTTTGGTCTATTACAAATTCATTCTTTTAACTTAAAACCAAGATTTAGGTGCACAAATGTGAACGTCTTCCAGATGTTCTCCAAACTACAAAGAGCTGTAGAGAAATATTTGACATTTCTTCTTGGCATAAGTGGTAGAACTCAATTAAACCAATTGGTTTTATATCACAAACTCCAATTTAACCGGTTTTATCCTCTCAAAAATGCTTCTTTTTGGATTATAAACTGACAGCAACATCAAGGTTTCACCCAGAGTTCCCAGTTTAAATGGATCATGATGCGAATAGCAACACTAAATATGCAGGATCATTATGCTCCGAAGTGTCGATATTACACTACTTTGTCTGTCAAGCAGAGTGGTGGAAGCATTATGCTGTGGGCCACCAATGGTACTGATGGACAGACCAACAAAAAATAATAACCAGTTTCAAATGTATTTATTTCACCTTAAAACAGCAGCTGAAACAAACAATAAAAACTGGTTTTCAAGTGATTAAATCAGAATAGCATCAAGTTTTTAAAGTGATTCAAAATTAAAACTATTCTTAAAATTAGAGTCAGTTTTAGTTTATCAAGATTTTGGAAAATTTAGAAAATCACTTCTGGTGTTTCCCATAGTAACCAGTGAGGTCAGCATGTCGGCCATCTTGTTTATTTGGACTTTGAATTCAGGTCAACTTTATGATGGAAAGCTAGAGCCAGATAATGATTCTTCTTTTTAATTACAGGTATAAAATCAGTCAAAATAATACGAGAATGAAGTTATAGTATCACCAGAATAAAGCTGTAATTAGGAGAATAAAGTCAGACTTTAATGAGGAGAAAAGTAACATTATTTAAGGATGATATCTTGATAAATGGAGAAGATTTCTTCCTCATTAAAACAACTTTTTTCTAAGATGTTTTTCTGGTAAAAATGTGTCTTTTTCAGCGAATGTTAAGAGTTTATTCTTGTAAATAAATTAAAGTTCTTGTAGCCTTGCCTTACGACAGACGGGATGACTGAAATAAAAGTCACTTTTATTATAATATTTTATGACAATTTCTTTTTCAGAACAGAAATTGAGCAAAAAAAGAAAAAAAAAAGATTAAATTTGGAATTGATATGAAAATATTCAGGCATAATTTTGGCAAATGGCATAAAAAAAGCAAATTTAGAAGAAAATAAAGTATTTGATTTTAGAGGTGTTTCCCATAAGTTAATTTTAATCACGTTCTCAAATTTGTGCACATAAATTTGATTTTTAAAACCCTTGTTTCTATGATTCCCCCTCAAAAACAAGCAAACGAAAGTTTCGGAGCGGCTCGGCGTTCGCCATCAGACGACATAAATAAAGTAATGGGTTTAGGAAGAACCACAGCGAGAGTTCAACATTAGTTTGAAATTACATTAAAAAAAAAAAACAAAAAAAAAAAGCGAGCTGTCGGAGTCCACAACACGTTTCACTAATCTACTAAGGCACACACACTCACACACATTTACAAAGACAATAAATACACCCTCAACATCATAAAAAGCCATTTTGCCTTCAGTGCCTACGTTTGAGATGTTTTATCCCCCGTAATCCAGTTAAACATGACGTACGGAGTGTTAATCCTGTCAGCTGCAGCTCGATTTTAATTTAAATTAATTTAACACACTATGGCACCGCTTCTAAAGACTTCCTCGTGTTTTGTAAGAACTGACAGACAAAAAAAAGATAAAATAAATGTTTCTCAGCAAAAAAATAAAAAAAAATAAAATCAGTCACTGCAAAAACACAAAGTCTTACCAAATATTTTTTGTCTTGTTTCTAGACCAAATATCTCAGTACGCTTGAAAGAAGGCAAAACTAAATCAAAAGTAACGTTTCAGCAAGACAGAGGAGCTTTGGAGTGTTTTACCAAGACAAAAAGACGAGAACAAAGTCGTAACAACACAAGAACAAAGTCGCAAGAAAATAAAAGTTGAAGGATGATAAGAATAAATTTCTAATTTTACGAGCATAAAATCGGAATAACATAATAAAGCTGTAATAATACGAGACCAAAGTGGTAATATTGTGACTTTATCCTCACATCATAGCGACTATTCTCATCATTTCAGGACTTTATGCTAATTCTTTGTATTATTTTCTTAGTGTCTGCCAAGTATTCCATTATTACAAGTGAAATAATACATTATTTCTCCTATTTCTTGCTGAAAAGTAACTTGAACGTTAGTATTGTTATATTTCACATGTCCTAAGATATTTGCACTAAAGTTTAGACTAAGAATCGTTGGTGAGACTTTGTGTTTTTGCAGTGCAGCCTGTGCTCCAGTTAGTTGTTGGGGGGAGAAAAGCATTGAGAGGTAATCCGCCCTCCAGGTGCTATTAAAACCAGAATCCAGTCTTCATCGTCTTCATCTCCATCAGTCTTTCAATTATATAAAGTCTCAGAAATGACACAGGAAGTCACCACCTCTTCAATTCATCAGGTTTTTCTGTCCGTTTTTCCCTTTTTTTCAGCTGTTGTGGGAAAAACTAGGTTGAATCTTTCGCCGTCGCTCCGTTCTCCTCCGCCCCTTTGTCCTTTTTCTTCCCCGTTTTCTTCTTCTCCTTTTCCTTCTTCGCTTTCTCCTTTTCAACTTTCTCCTTCTCTTTCTTCTCCTTCAGCTTTTTCTTCTCATCTTCCTTTTCCTTCTTCTTGTCTTCTTTGCTTTTCTTCTTCTTCTTTCCTTCGTCCTCTCCGGACACAGATGGGGTTGCTTCTTTTGGTGGTTGCAGTTGCGGTTGCGGTTGCAGCGGCGTGTTGTTGGCGGTCGGCGATGGGATTGTGGGAGTGATCTCCTCCGAAACGATCTTTGGCGACAAAGTGTTCGGCGGAGCCGGCTGGATTTGTGCTGAGCTGCTCTCCACGGCTAACGGGCTCTGGACGTGCGCCGTTGACGCCTTCGGAGCCACACCCGGAGGGATTGGCGGCTTCTGGCCCGACGACGAGGCAACAGGCGGCGGGCTCTCCGCCCCAGAAGGACCAGAGAAGGAGATTTTTTTGGGCTGGGAGAAGAAGGGAGCCCGGGATTTGCGGAAACCGGGCAGGGAGAGGAGGCTGGACGAAGCGCGGAGCGGCCCCGGCGGCGGCGCAGAACTTCCCAGGAAGGAAAAGCTGCCGCCTGAGCTGATGGATGACGCCCGGCGCTTGTACTCAAAGATGGCTCTGGTGCCGTGGAGCCGGCGGCCCGGTTTGTGGGTCAGCTCACCTCTGGACTCCTTCCACTTCCTCACCTGGACGCTGCACTCTTTCTCGATGAGCGCCTCGGTCACCGGCAGCATTATGATCTGAGCACAGACAGAGGAAGTGAGGCGCTTGAGACGAGGAGCGCCTGGAAAATTAGTCATTACGCAAGTCTGGGTCTAAAAATAAAAAGACAGCACCAAAAATCCTACCAAGCAGACGAGTTTCTAGTGCAAATATCTTATTTATGTCCATTATGACTGGAATTAAGGATCCAATTAACCGATTATTAGATTAAAATGAGCAGCAAGTTTTATTTGACTTTAACTTAAATATTAACAAATATTTCTCACATTGTACAGTGAAGAAGGAAATTAACACAAATATGAGTGATTTTTCCTTGCTTTCATCTGGGTTTCTTCTTATCTTTAATAAAAAAATAAATTAATTTTGTACAGTTTTTACTGCTCTGACTATGCTGCTCTTTCAGCAAATTGACTTTTTTAGAGTTTGTATGCTCTAGTTAACTAATTACTAATTCAGTTGTCGATTATGTTAATAACTGATTAATAGTTTCAGCCCTACACATGGTATTTGCACCAGAAACTGCAGTATGATTGTTAACATTTAGTTTTTGCGGTGTGTGACGTTCGGACAGACGCTCACCTCCTGCACCAGCACGTCCTCCCGGATGGTGTCGGGAGAGATGTTCCTGAGCCGCTCCATGGTTTCATACATTCCCTGCAACTCCCGGAGTTTATCCACAGAGCCCAGCATCTGCTTCAGCAGCACCAAGCCCACGCGAAATACTATCTTCACTCCTACAAGCACAGATTTAAAAAATTTTATTTCTCTCAAATAGATGAGAAGGAAAAGTTAAATCTAGAGCAAGGTTGGTTTTTTTAGCAAATGGCCTTTTCTGCAGTTAACGATTAATCGGTTACTAAATTAGATCACGATTATTTCAATAATTGATTAATCTATATTAATTTGATTAATCGTTCCTGTCCTTCATGGCTTGTCAGCTGTCTTTAAAGAAATCAGGTGAAGTGAAAATTACGCCACCCAAGGAATTGTGGGTAGAAAATAATTACAAGCAAACAATTTTTTTCTTTCATCTTGGTTGCAAAATGTATATATTTTTGTACAGCTCTGTGTAATTAACACTCTGAAGATGTTTGTGTTTTCCAAGTATGTATATTCCAGTTGACTCTTAACCATTTGCTAAATTAGATGACCATTATTTCAATAATTGATTAACCTAGATTAATTTGATCAATCATTTCAGTCCTATGTGGTTTGAGAGATTTTTTTTATCTTATTGCAAGTTTAAGATGAACTCAGCAAAAGTGTTTTTTTTTTTAATTAGACACTGCTCTGAAGCAAATGGCCTATTTCTTTGAGTTTGTATACTCCAGTTCATGATTAATTGATTACTAAATTAGTCGATTATTTCAATAATTGATTAATCGTAATTAATCATTCCCGTCCTAAAGTTAAGTGTGACAAAAGACGCAAAAATGAGTTGCACCTTCACAGAAAAACATGTCCCAGACGCGCAGCACAGAGGACCAGGGTAAGGTGCGTGAGAAGATGCACATGAACCATTCTGTCATGTAGAGAATCGGATCAATCTTGAATTTCTTAAGGTGGCGGTACGCCATCGGACACGTCCGCCGCAGGAGAGAGAAAAAGATCTCGCCGTCCAGCTGAATCGCTTCCTAACAAAAAGAAAGGGAAAGTTAACAACCCTGAGAAACGGAGAGAATAAAAACGGGTCGCTTCATTCGCTCACCAGGCCGGCGCTGTAGTAGCCAGGGAGGTACTTCTCGCAAATCTGGACCAGGCACCAGAAAGCTTGCTGCGAAACACAAAATTAGCCATTATTTAAGTTTCAGAAAGATGCAGAAAACCTTTAAAGGACACTCTAATGCAGCATTCGCACGTCTACAAAACATCTACAAAATAACATCAGTCAAAGAAAAACTAACATGCAAAGAAGTCAGAAGATAAATTGCTAAAAAATGTCCTCACTAAGTTTTCTGACATTTAGCAAATAGAAATAATTTTTGTAATTCTGACCGACTTAAACAATAAAAGTTTAGTCCAACTTTACTTTGGGCAGTGGAAAAAAACTGCGTCTCTTTTTATTCGGTGCATGTAAATATCTGGTTTCAAGTGTAAATAAAGCTTTCCACACAAATAGGAATTTAATCAAGCATTAGATTGTAATTTATTATCAAACTGTGCAGTTTGAAAATCAACCACTTTCAAGGACTTTATCCAGAAATCCAGCACTTTCCAAACCTAAATGGAAACACCTAAATGAAATTCAAGCACTTGAACAAAAAGAGTAAAACATCTAAGAGGGTAAATACTTTTTATATCGCTGCATATTCTCTCTTGTTTCAGCATTTGTAAGCAGATGAAAATATTTTTTTCACAAGTTGTAGAATTTTGCAGTCTTCAATCTCTCTATTTTTGCTCTCTTCCTGCATTTGGGCTACCAAAAAAGAGTTTCAGTAAATATGGATCCTTCAAAAGTGGATGCAAAACATAATTTTTTAACTCCTAAAGAAGTCGTACTAAAAATACAAACGCTTCCTTCTTGTTCTTGTATCATCTCTGTATCTGCAGCTCCTTCTGCTGTGTCTGTTTTTTTCACACTAAGCTGAGTGGGCACAAACAGACACCAAACTCAAAAAATGATAATGAAAACAGGCTTTATGTGTGTCACACTCCGACATAAACTAATCTTCCTGTAATTTGGTCATCAAGCTGGAATTAAAACAATTTTTAATGTAATAGTGCAGCAAAAAGAAGCTTTAATTGTGAAATGTAGGTAAAATATTTTTAGCGTTTTACTGAGGAAAATCTGTTCCCGTCACTGTTTACTCTAAAAGTCCAACAGACTCAACTCAGACGTCCACTTGCGAGTAATTTCAATTTAAACGAATTCAAAAATTTAAAGGGAAATTGAACGTCAGGACTCCGGTAGCAGTCAGTCTTCCAGCGTTTGTCAACAGGCCCCTGAGTGAAGAAACCATTACTGTATTACTGTTAGCTCAGTATTCAAACAGCAGAGAGGATGTTCCACAGTAACATGTGCTGAGGGACAACTTTAACTGCTAATCCACCTCATTTGCTTTTGCCACTCCTCTATAAATCTCTGTCTGGCCATACAGTTTGAAAGCGACCAAAGAGATGTAAAGTTAATTGTCTGAAAGTAAAAAAATAAGAGATAAAATCTTTCCAGTTATGTCTCAACCAGAAGATTACGAACAAAGAGAATAAAATCAGAACCAGCGTCACAGAGCTACTCCATTATGCTGCCACCGCAACACTAAAAAGAAAAACTACAAATGCTTCTTTCTTGTTCCGCCTTTAAAAACGTAACAACATACAACTACAGCTAAAATTTATTGACAAATCTAAGTTTGAGCTTTTCTACTTGTGCTAGTTTGTAACCCAAAGTACAAAAACTAATTAAGCTTGTGGTTGTGAGATGTTACTTTTTGTTAGGCTAAAGCTAAATAAATCTGAATATTGTTCAGATTAAACGTTTATTAAAAACAAATCTCATTAACTCTGAACAAGTTTCTGCAAAATTAGCACATTTCTTTCCTAAATGAGATGATGGGGAAGCTCCAACCTCTGCAGGCATGTGCATGAGCAGCACTGCCGCCACGGGCGCCTGGGCCTGGCAGTAACCCTCATCGGGCCGGTACACCGTGTAGGCCTTCAGGATGCGGTATAAATCCTGTTGTCTGCAAAACGCATTGAGAATTAAACTTTGTTAAAATACAAACAGTTCTGAGGTTTTATTGGGAAGATTTTCTCTCTACTCTTGGACGGGGGAAAAAAAACACTTTTCTTAATGTTTATGGGCCATTTATGTGTCGCCTTTGTGGGAAATGCTAAGCTACGTTTTCAGTTAACGTTGCATATTTACCCGTGTCCGCCGCGCGCAGCAAACATCTCGTGAAAAGGAAACTGCCGGTGAAGATCTTTCTCGATGATGTCCAGCCATTTAGCCTCACCTGGCTCCCTCTCCAGCTCCTGAGAAATAAACAGAAAAAACAAGAAATGTGTCATTTTATTCAGGGCTACACCTCCAAATTATTTTAGTAATCAATTCCTCTGACGATTAATCGGTTAACAAAAATTGGCACACACTCTAGATTCTCCATTTAAGCTACTTTTTTTTTGATAGAATATTAAAAATTCACAAAAATATAAAAAACACAATTCAATTCCTTCTTTTAAATAAAAAAATAAAAATGTTTTTGCCAAAAATGCAACATAGCTTTTAGTGAAGCTAAAAAAACTTCTGTTGATTATTTTTTTAGATTAAACAATTAATAACAGAATTTAAGGTGAAGCGAAAAACTATTTAAAATGTTTTTATAGACAAAGAATTTTTTTGTCTTAAGAGAAAATATATTCATTTTTAAACAGTTTTGGCTTAATTATTTTGTTGTTCTTTCAACAAATGGTCATTTTTTGAGTTTGCAAACTCTAGTTAACAATTAATCAAATACTAAATTAGTTGACAATTGTTTTAAAAAAATTTATTAATCGAATTCATCGTTTCATCCCCAATTCATTCTTCATAATCTTTTGACTCCATGTAAATCCTGGAAAATGCAGTAGGAGGTTTTAGGTGAAGAAGTTCAAAAGAAATTAGTTTTTTCTTGGAACAAAATAAGGAGTAAACCTTCAGACTGGGACAAAAATCAGAGCCGACAGAGAGGATTACCTGTTAAGAAGATTACACCTCATTTTGTTTGTCTGCAGCCATTTTGTACCTCTAGATTTAAAGCTCTCTACTCAGTCCAACTTTTAGTCAGATACTGAAAATACTGTGTAGTATCTATATCGATAGCTAGACATGAAAAGCAGGACTGCAACTCAAGATCAATCTGTCCATCAGACAATCGATTAATCAGATAAAAGATTTTTTGGCACATTCTGGAAATTTTTCATTTAAAAGTATTTTAATATGTTAGAAATACATTTCTGCAATTATCTCATTAAATTCCTTTTTAAATATAATAATATAAAGCTTCTTTACTGTCCTCAATGCTTTTGTTGAATCTGCACTTAACGATTAATTGATTGTTGACAGATATTTCAGTCAAAAAGGATTTGACAATTAATTCCCTAAGGATTTAATATATAATATAGTAATATATATTGTATATAATAATAATAAAAATCTAACATAAAAAGTTTAGATTTTACAAATAAAAAAATGAAATGATTCATTTTACATCAAATTTTCCCGGGTTTGCCTCCAGCAGCTCTTGGCTGTCGGACAGCAGCTGCCAGGCTTTAGACCTGAGGGAAGACGGGATTCCCTTCCTGCAGCGCAGCTTCACCTGAAATTCACAGAAAGTTCACAATTTAAATGCATAAGAGGGTAAATTTTAAAATAAAGTGTAAATCGTTCAGAAGAATTGGCGTTGTGTACCTTTTGGAAGCGATGTTTGACCCACTTGTCCCAGTGGCAGAACATGTCCAGCCACTTCATCTCCCTTTGTCTCGCAACTTCAACTCGAACTTCCTTATCACTAAATAACAAGAAAAAACATTTTACATAATATCACCAAACGTTATATTTTCTTATTAAATTTCACACCTTTATTTTGTGCAATATTGATACTGAAATCTCAAAATTCAGGGAAAAAAAGGAGCAAATGCCTGGCAAAAAAAATTAAATTTTCAGAATAATGTCAGGAATTTTCTAGGAAAAACATGGACAATTTCTGCGCACCAAAGTAAAACATTTGTGAGAAAAAAAATTCTTAAATTTTGACATTATTCTAGACAGACATTTAGAAATTTCTGAACTACAAAAGTCAAAAATTAACTAGAAGAATTTTTCTGAAAATTTTAGGAAATTTCTAAGTTTGAAAAGTTAGATATTTGATAAAAAAAGTTTTTAGATTAATTTCACAATTTCTTTAGAAAAAACGTGAAAATTTCTTTGTTTGAAAAATTGAAAATTTGCTAGAAAAAAATTCTTACATTTTTAGGTTAACTTCAGAAATGTTCTGTAATTTTTTTTTGTTCAACAATTTGAACCAAGATTACCGAACTATCAGGTGTGAAAGTCTTTAAATCTTATTCTCCAAACTGTGACCTATCTGAACGAACAAAATATTTGATCATATGAGAAGCAGATGATCAAATATGAAGAAAGGGAGTGTTAGTAGTGACTTACCCTCCTTCGCTGTACTGATTGCCCCCCAGGAATCCGTACTTATCGGTGCGTCTCAAGGTGAGCCCGTTGATCTCAGAGTCTGAGCCCACAGAGCTCCCGTCCTCTCCCAATCCGGACAGCGACTCCAGCGTTCCCGACATCAGGCTGGCCGAGTCCAGGTAGCTTAGCGTGTCCGGGGCCGGTTTTGGCTTGGGGTACGACAGCGGGACAAATGGCTCTTGGATCACGGGCACAGTTGGGGTCAATGGCGCCGCTCTGGTGGATGCAGTCGGCAGTTCTTCGGTGGCCAGATCCGGGTTTGGGGACGACGGCGGCTCATTTTGAGGTTTTTGTGCTTGTTGTGGCGGCTGAGGTTCCTCATCGTTAGTCAAAGATGTTGTAGGGTTGGAATCTGCACTCGTTTGCGGTTGAGCGACGTCAACGACGGGGTTTGAGTTAGAGGAAACATGGATGCTTGGGTACAGATTGGGACCGGGGTTTAAATCTGGAGATAACGGTTCCTGCGTGGTTTTTATCGGGGCTGCAGGTTGGGAAGAACCAGACTCTGCAACAGATTCGCCACTAGTCGCCGTTTCCTGATTCTTCCCTGTTGGCTCCTCCGTCTGAGGTGGCGCAGTCGAGGCCGAACCCCTGGAAAGTGCTGAAGAAGTGTTTCCAGTCAAAGCTTTGTCGTTGTAGAGGGAAGACTTCGGCAGAGGCAGCTCCTTCACAGAGTCGGGGCAGCTGGAAGCTGGAGCAGCACTGGGGTCGCCCAGCGGAGGTGGAGAAGGAGGGAAGGTGGACAGCTCAGCCATGGCTCCAATCTCAGGTCTCTGGGACAAATTAAGAGAAAATAAATTACAAAAAACATGCAAAATGGTTTAGTGGCAAGTTGATTTAATCATTCAATCAATTGTTTGGTGTTTGAAGATTTAATTTTTGGAGAATCTGGATTCTTTTTCACCATTACATCCCGTTGATTTATATATTTCAGCATGCCCAAGGTGGCCCTCTTGTTTTTCTACAAATTTATCACCGCTTTGAATTTAAGTCATCCCTACAAAAAATATTGGGCCAAGCTAAATTTTTTTAATGCAAAAAAAGTCAAAATGTCACAAGAATAGATTCACAGCAATAAGAGAATAAAGTAATAAGACAATAAAGTTGAAATAATATCAGAAAAGTTATAATATTACCAGAATAAAGTGGTAATATTAGAATTTCAGCACAAAAATTAAACTAATTTTATTTTACTGAAGCTTTTTTTCTCATTAAAACTAATTTCTCATCATTTTAAGATGTGCCGATGGTAAAACTGCGTCTTTAATGTGATAATATTCTCATAATTAAACAAAAATTCTTATGTCATTCAACTTCCAAAAGGGCTGATTGAAATAAAAAATTTAAAAAAATAAATACTTGTAATTTCTTTCTTAGAAAAAAAGTTTAAAATCAGATTCGGTACAAAAAAATAATTAGATTTTCTTTAGTTACAGTGCTTTAAATAAGTGCAGAAACACCAAATAAATGAACAAATCTAGACTTTTTCTTCTTAATGTAACATTTTTAAAGGTTAACTACATTAAAAACATGTTGCTTTTCAGCAGGAATCACTTGAAACTAAAGTACATGATGGTAATAACCAATTAAAAATGAATAATTGAGTTGTTTTCCATCTGGCTTCATCCAGTATGTGACTCATTTCTGGCTCAGATTCACACTAAAAGTACAATAAGTGAGTCGGCTGGACTTCCTGTTTTTCTCAAAACAATACCAACAAGCTGGTTGAGCCTCTTTAACAGAATGCTTTGATTTTCAACCCAACCCATGACTAAATCTGGAGTTTTTTCCAATAAAAAGTGTTGTGTAAAATGCAGTGACCAGCTTGAAATAGAAATTGAAACTCTGGGTAGTAGAAATTTTTAAGTGTCAAAAATTGTCCCAAAAATTATTGCAAAACCCCCCAATAATATTGTCATTTTGAGGCAATTTTGACCTAATGTCACAATAACAATAATAGATAAAAGTAAAACAAAACGTTTAAAATGGAGTATGAAGTTTCTAACAAGAAATTGCATTAAAAAAAAACAACCTTGAGTTCAGACAGAAAAAAAACAGGCAAAAGGGGCAGGTAGTGTAAAATCAAAATGGCAGCTTTTCAGCAAAATTAGAGGGTAAATAACTCTAATAAATGTTTTCCAAATAGACATAAATGTTCTCATTTTAAATCAATTTAACGTGCGATTAATTAATTTATTTTATTACAGGAAATGCTGACTTTTATACAGAAGAGGTTTGTGAAAAACTAACAGCAGAAGTACGAATACTTGCGCAAGTTCATATTTTTATAAGAAATATTTGTTTTAGGATTTTCTTCACTGGATACATTTTTTTTTGACATTTTGTGGATTTTTTTGACATTTTAGAGTGAGATTATGAAACTTTCATACAACTTTTAGTTTATTTGAAGGCATTTTATACATCTTTATTTGCTAACAAAAGCTACCTACCCTAATTTACAAACAATGGAGGCTTTAAGCTGCATTTCCTCTTCTGCTAAACCAGCTGAATTTATGGGTTTAAAGGAACTTCTCATGGAAGTAGAATAAAAGCCTAAATAATCTCAAAAACAAAAGGAAATTCTAATTTACAAGAACTATCAGAAAGAAGAATAACCAAAAATCTTGAGTAACAATGTTTGGTGAATTATGTTCATTTATTTTGTTGCTAATTAAATGGGAAGGTTGACATAGAAACAGAAAGATGGTAAACTTGTTGTTTTGACCAAAGCTTGTGAGGATATTAGTGTATTTAAATGTGTTTGCTGGTGCATAGTTAACAAATACATTTGTAATTCAGCACATCTATGTCTGTGTTTTAAAAAAGAACCATTTAAGTCAATTGAGCTGTTTTCGGTTTTGTATCGGCATTAGCCGATACAAAACCTCAGATGTCAGTGAAAAAATGAATATTTAAATGATTTTTTATTTGCTATAATCTCTGCAAACACATTTTCACTCTCAAAATGAACTATTTTCAGTAGATTAAGAAAAATCTTTAAAGTTTATTTTGGTTTGTGCAAAGCAAATACAACTCCATCGCAATTCAACTTTTTTTATTTGTGGGTTTATGATATTTTAAAGCTGTTTTCAAACTCTGATGGGGAAATTTTAAACTGTTTAATTACACTGTAAAAAGACAAAAACGCTTAATTAGATTTACTATATAATTTCAAGAAAAAAGCTTTATGGTTAAAGACACAGACATATAAAACAGTTAAAAACAGGTGGGCAGAGTTTCCAAAAATTGTACTCAAGTAACAATAAAAAGTATTTGGTAAAATGTCTACTCAGGAATTTAATAACTTCCAGAAACTGTAAAACAGCTGAAACACTGAGTTCCTTTAAATCTCGACTAAAACCCCACAATTGTATTTAAAACTTAATCAATTACAAATTTAATGATGGAACTTGACTTAATGTCATGTTTTGATTGTTGATTCTACGACTTTGTGTTTTTGTGCTTGTTATGATGTAAAGCACTTTGAAATGCCTTGCTGCTGAAACGTGCTATACAAATAAATTTTAATTGATTGAATGATTGAACTGATCAAATTATCATTCATTTCATATTTAATAAGACAGACCAAAACATAAAGTTAAGTGAAAATGTTGGTATTTTAAAGACCAAAATGATCATTTATGACACTAACAAAAAAATTTCCAAATCAGTTTCTTTCAATAAAATTTAAAAAAACAGCAGGTGAGTTTCTGATGTTTGATTGAAACATGTTTGTTTTTCATTGAGTGAGTAGTAATTACAAGTTATTCGCTCACACTGAGCCTGGATGTGCTTGATGTTTCTCTCCACTGCCACCACATCCTCGTCAATCGATGACTCATTAAGCTGACTGGGATTTCTAACTGAGTAAATGTAACTAGTGACTAACCAGCTCTGGTTAAAAACAATCTTAACCAAACATTGTCTCTTATAGCGCTACTAATATAAGAAGTCAGGTTCTTCATTCTCAGATGCTGAATAGAAAGTGAAGTAAATAAAGCTGCACAGTGGCTATAATTTATAGATCAACTGCTATGACAGCGTGCAACCTCAACAAAGCGTCCGGACCATCACTGTGATCCAGTACTTTGCTGAGAAAGCAGCTTCATAAATGTTGCGGTTGTCCCACGCAGCTAGCGGTGAGGCGCCTCAGCAGCAGCCGTCTTTGTTGTCATATCCTTTCTGAAGGCCAGAGCGACTCAACTTCCCGATTCGGGGCTAATGGTTTACTAATAGCTGGTAGTTAACACCCTCATTGCCTGCCGAGGCCCTGAGCGAGCAGCGTCCACGGCCTCGCCCTGCCCAGCGCCCCGGTCAGACGCGACTCCACCTCCGCCATTCAACTCACCAACAACCGGCGTGTCACTACGCTCCGTCCGCCTGGACAGCCAGGGGGTTGTTGAGGCCACCTTTCCCCGCCACAGCTCCGGTTTCAGCAAAAGCTATTGCGTTTGCAGGCTCGTCCCCGGATTGGAACCGCTACACGGGCTGAGCAACCGTCCGGCTAACCTAGCATATATTAGCCTAATGTAGCTATTAGCATTACGGCTGTTAGTGTCCCGTTTCACTTAATCTGGCTAGCTAAAAGTCTCACAAAGATTTGCGGAATTACTGCATTTACCCCCATGAAATAAAAGCGACTGTTTAGGTAAAACGTTTACATTCTGAATTTAAAAAATAAGCTATGTGTCATAAATTTATTCTGGTGCAGCCGCAGGGTGCATCCATCCAACACGAACAGCATTTCCTACTGACAGCTGCGTGCGCGTTCTCTTGAATGCAGACGGGCGCGCGCACGCGAGGTAGCCTCCCTTCCGTACACAACCACTTTGACCGCAACTGTCTAATGAAAGAAGGTAAAATATACACGTTTTTCACCGTTCAATATCTAAAAATGATTCCCTAACAATATGAGAGATAATTTAATCCAGAAATTCAGATAACCAAATGAATTTCTGGCGGTTGCGCTTCTCTCAAATAATTTGTTATATAAATTTTGACCACTAGATGGAGTTATTTTCATATTATTTATCAGCCCATAGCCATGGAAACGCTATTGTGATAAACCAAAACACAAGTCCATACAAGAAATCCTGAACAATTTTTTTTCATTTCTGTTAGTTTCAGGAGAGGATACAATTATCCCAGTAACTCTGTCTGTATCACAGCCACTTTATAAGTAATTGCTATTTTTAGTCTGCCTTTCATCATGTCTACTGGCCCAGTAATTCCCTATTTAATCCGTTTTATTTCCAAAACAGGAACAAAACTGAGCTGCTGCTGCTCAGTCATTCAAAATGCCTGGTTACCAAACTTTCCACCCTCTGACCAGCAAAATAAAACTTTAAAAGGCCAGTGAAGCCTGAACTTTGGTGAAGCATTAAAGCGTTTTTGCAGAGTCAGTTAAAAATTGTTGCAATGGCAACTCAGTCAACACCAACAACTAATATGTGTTATTTTTATTGATTCAAGACCTGTTTTATTATTCTTTACTCTATTAAGTGCAGATGCTTTTTTGTTCTATGTTTATTGTCTTCTCAAAGCCATCCTCGGTGGTCTTTGCAATTATTCAGTTATTCTCTCACACTGAGCCTGGATGTGCTTGATGTTTCCACTGCCACCACATCCTCGTCAATCGATGACTCATTAAGCTGACTGGGATTTCTAACTTTGACCAAATGGCAATATAAACTGACTCAAACTCTTAAAAATCAGGGTTCAGATGGGTCTCAAACTGCATGGTGTTGGTATAAATAAATTAGCCGTTTCTGTTTTAGACATTTGGTTAAATTTAAATAAACTGAATCAGATTTTTCTCCAGACTTTTCTCACTGATTTACCAAAACGAAGTTAGTATTTGTCATATTCTTCCCTTTATGGGCACATAGAGTTACTTAAACATCATTGGATGATTAACATTCAAAGTTTCAAACTACTAATGTGGATTTCTTTAGCTTCAAGATGGTAAGAAGGTATATAAACATTTTAATAAGGGAACATTCAACCATTTACTGTCTAAATAGATTCAGTTTATTTAAATCTCTTTGCAGGAATCCATTAAAATCATTTTAAACAGAATTTTTGCAACGGTCTAGAGAAAGTTTTACATATCACTTTTGGATCTTGACCTTAATTTATGGATTACGTGAAGACAAGATGTTTTTATGTTTTCTTAAATGGAAAACACATCCCTGAAATCAGATTTGAAATCCCCTCAGCCCTGCTAGTCTTCAAACAGAACATAAATATTTATTTCCATCCAACCACTGTCTCATTTTTCTGTTTTGGTTGCATTTGCTATGGAAACATGGGGACTCCCTGCAAACATTCGAACAATCTCTAAGTCCAGGAACTCCCTTTCACTTTGGCTTAGTCAAACTGGTAAAATGTGATCCAGCTGGATCTTGTGGCAAGTTTCTGCAAGGCCAAAATGGGAGTTGGTCCTACACATAGAAAAATTATGTAAACACGCTGCCTTGTTTCCAGAGAGACAAGGAAATAAAGACAACATTGTTACTGGGTGGAAAGGAAACATGTGGGATACAGAAACGAATAAAAAAGAAATAATACCACCATGAATAATATCCATAAAGTTGAAAAAACAAAACCCAACAATGGTGCAAGAATAAATTACTCTTTATTTATAATTATAAAAAATTACCAAAAAACAAAAACAATTTTGAATATGATGTTAAATAAAAATATATTTAATACACATTAACAAAATAAACAATGGTTGTTTATTCTTTTGGTCATAAACTCAGAGACCAAAAAGAAAAGTCATTTGAATGCTACATGTTTTTATAGCTCACCATAAAGTGTATTGCTTTGCATTTGGCAAGTTAAGACCATCCAGTTCAACTTTCAGACAGCACCAGCCTTTCTTTTGAACGACACCAGTCAGCGTTTTATACAGCCTTGAAAACGAGTAAAGAATCAGGTGATAATTACGTCACTAAACTGCTTTATTTCGGATGTAAAAATACATTTTTAAAGGGAAAAGCTCAAATGCACAGTTCTGGAAAGCAATGACACTGTTACTGAATGACATTCATATAAAATATTAATTATTAACCACCACACTACTGAATAAGCCAGAAATGGTGTATTTTTGTGATTAAAATGTGATTTAACATTTTATTTTCACTCTTCATCAGCGTCTGCATGAACCTGCAGGTTTTCGCAGGTCAGGGTATTTCAAGAAACTCAAGTCCTTCTGGATCTGGATCCCGCTCCTTTACATAGCAGCGTGTGAAAAGACTTCGCAGAGGCTGGGGTGAAGCTAGCTGTCCTTTGGTTTGTCTGTTGGGAATGTTCTGATCCACGACTGCGTTCGCGCGAGACACTCATTCCAGCTGTAAAGGGGCTGGTACTGGAAATATCTCTGCGCTTTGTCCGTTTGCACCGTGAAGGTGGTGCTGGCCACCGCCAGCGTGTATCGGTTCAGCAGCGGCGTGTAGTTGTAGAACGGGCTCAGTATCCAGCGCAGAAGGTCATTCAGGATGGCCAGGAAATAGAGGACGATGCCTGGCATGCAGACCTTACGGAAGTTAAATTCGGACAGCAACTCCATGTTGAAGTCCTCGTAGCTTTTGTAGGGCGACTCGTCGTAGCAGAAGAACGCTTCACCGCCAACCTTCTCGGGATTCGTCTTCAGGGCTCGAGCTGCGAGTACATGCATCCAGGCGACATTACCTAGCAACACAAACAAAGGGGTAAACACCAACCTGCCCTCTCAAGTCTCTCCAACAGTCAATCAAATGAGAAATTAATGCATTTCACCCAAAACCACAGGGCTGGTAGGATCAAAACATCATAGCAGAACATTTCAGATATAAAAAGGATGCGTGCATGGAAGGTTGTCCTGACTAAAAGTGAATAATGACAAAAGCATGAAAAATCTCCACCCTGAAATTGTTGTTCCCTTTGAACAGTTCATGTAGAGAGTGGCGCTGTGTGCAAACAGCTGAATCACTGCACTGTACAACCAAATTTCACTCCAATTACAGCTGCAAGTCTTTTCAGGTACCTCTCTACCACCTTTGCATACTAAAGTGCTTTACGTTGAGAGACAAATATTTATCTTATTTTTCTTTGTAAAGAAGCTCAAAATGCACATAGAATAAAAGGAGAAAAACAAAATAAATTTATAAAAATGATTCGCATGGGTCATAAAACAAACTATGGATGCAAACAATTAATTGTCGATTAACAGATTATTAGATTAAAATTTGTTCCAATCAACTAAGAAAACGTATTAGTGTTGTAGTTTGACCTCCGTCCAGCAGAGGGCGCCACTGGTCATTCTTAAGCGCAGCTGTCGATAGAGAATTAAAGATGGTGGAGATGTTTTCAGATCAGAATTTTTTTTTAAAAATTTAAAAAATAGTAAAAAATGTCCAGAACGGAACAGAGATAGCGGTCCAGAGTCCGATGCGGTTCTGTTTGGACATATAAACACTGATGCTCATTAAATGGAGCAGTGCTGACATCTGAGCCAAGAAAGTGCTAATTTGCTGCGAAGGCCCAAACGATGTGATGAGAGGAAAGTAGCAGAAAAATAGCAACATGATTGAAAAATACACGGTTGATTTTGGGAGCTAATTCACTTCCCAGGCCGAAGTTTTAACATTCCTACTAGATCAACTACAGAAAGTCACAGTTTAATATCCTCTATTCATTCAGCTGCCACAAAATAATGTTCAAATTTGATCTTATTTTTTTAAGCCCAGAATATTTGTGTGAAGGAAATAAGGTTTGTTCTCCTGATACAAGAAAGAAACTAAAATTTTGTAGAAAATGGCCACTTAGCGATTAATCGTGAGTTGTATAAAACCCAGAACTGTGTGAAATATTTCTACAATTGATATTTTTGTTTCCTTACACATCCGTTTCTAGCAGCTGCTGAAGAGTCTTGATGTAAATATTATCAAGTGCAAACATCTCAACAACCTTCTGAGAAGTGCAGAGGAAGTGCCGTGTTACATTTACTTCTGCTTTTCGCTTTGGCCCGAATGCAAGTCGCTGTGCCTTGAAATGCACTGAACTGGTTTCAAAGACAAAGCAAACAAAGCACAAGCCACTCTTCAACAGAAAAAGTAGATCGCAGTTTTTGGAAGTGGAGGTTTCTACCTGCGTAGACTCGGCCGTGCTCGATGTGATCCGGGACGCCCCCGATAACCAGGCCGCCCCGTTCCGCAGCCAGGTTGTAGAAGTCCCTCATTAGCAGGTGGCCTTCGCCGTAGATCCCAGTCGGTCTCAGCGAACAGGTGAACAAACGCTTCCCACCCTTCACCTGCGCAGAATGCAAACAAACAAGTTCATTCATACTGCACATAAAACATCGTACAGACAAGAGCCAGAAACCAGTGGCAGACATTACATTTTAATTGCCGGCATTGAAATCACCAACACACATCAAATATGTGTATGTTCATTTATGAGTTTCTCTAGATCTTAAGAAATGTTCTCAAGGTGATAGAAGGCCAACTTTGTAACTGTTTTATGTTAATGTTTAGCTCTGATCCAGTCAGTAAACCCAGATTTCACACCTGATCGAGTTTCTAGCTGTTATAACTGACGCTGCTGCTGATGCTCGATTGTTCAATTCCCTGTTAGAAAACTGTAAACCCTTTAACCTCACAAAAAAAAAACAACACATTCCTATATGGGTCAGATGGAGAAATTACTGGGTTTGGATTGCATAAAGCAGAAATAACACCCCAGTGAGGCAACAAGGGAGCTGGAAGAGCTTTCTGTGGCGGAGAAGTTGCTCAAGGAAAACCTCCCTAATTTAAAATTACGAGGATTTCTCCAAGCTGAAATCCAACAAGGCATTTGACTGTGATTAAATAGACCATAGTTGTCCACTGTTTTTTGTTTTAAGCAAACTTTGCTCCTACAGTTTTGCAAGAACTTGGAGAAATGATCTCAAATAATTACTTTACAGTGAATAAACACGTCCTCAACGGCTCAAATGTGCTTTTTCATGCACACGCCCTGCAGGGAGGGCAAAAAGAAACACAAGCAAAACACAAGCAGAGCACTGAAAAAGTTGCACCCAAGTAAGAGCAGCACGACTTTAACATGTTGTTACACAAATCGAAGAAATCACTCAAGCACTGAGTAACTCTTTTAAATTTAACATTATGTGGAATTTTTTGTGTTTTAAAATATCAAAAATGAAAATAATTCAGATAAATAACATGATCACAAAATCAGGCAAAAGAAAAATTTTTCCAAATCGATTTTTGTCAACTTAAAACTTATGAAGCTTTAACAAAAGTGTGCTTATCTGGTGATTTTGTGGTTAAAAAAAAAAAAACTAGCTTTTTCTTAATTCAGAAGAAATTTCTTACCTCTGTGCCGTTCGCTTTCAGGACAATTTCCTCCGCCTTCGCTTTACTCTTGGGATACGCCATGGTGTGCTTCACCTCATACTTTGTGTCTTCATTTCCTCTGCGAAGAAAAACAAACAGATTTAAAGCTCAGGAAATCAACTCCTTTTAATTTAAATACCAGGCTGGGAATTTTTGCTGCATGTACATTGATGGAAACATGTTGGTGGAGCAGACAGAGTTCCTTTGACCCTGAATGAGCATTTTAAGCCAATTCTTCAGCGGTGGTGAGTCAAAATTTCAGAACATTCATCCCAAGTTTCTGCGCAGCCCTTTGACCCACTCTGAGCTTGTGTTCCTGAATCAGCGCCCGTCTCTTTCAGGGCAAACAAAGCCTCGTTATTTCACCATTACTCAATGTCGTAACTGTCAGGGGGAAAAGATGAATAATTCTGATGCTGCCAGGACGCCAGGCGGAGAGGTTTGCCGCAGCAAGTTTGGACTGAAGTAATCCTCGGCTTTGTATAAATATTCTGCGTGAGTTTTATCTTGATCTGTCACCATTAACGTCATGACCTCACCCGCTGCTCCCAAACACAGCCACGCTTTCTAAAAGATCAACACACCATGGAGGAAAAACACGAAACATGTCTGATCCAGACGTTAACTCACCTAAAAGACCACAACGAAGAAAAGTAATAAAGAAGTATCAACTTAGAAAAACTAAGCTTCTGTGCCTAAAAGTCTCTGTTGCCTTTTGTTCCTGCAGATGTTTCAGACTGAATGTTAAACACAGAAAGATTAAGTTTTAAATCAACTGCTGGAAGATGAAATGCTGTTTCGAGCCAGGAAAGATGCTGGATTCAATTGAAAGGCTCAAATAACAAAAAAGGAGCTAAACTAAGGTTTTGAGAGCGGCCTAGTCAAAGTTTGGACTTATTCTCAGTTAAAAAATTTTTGGATTGGTTTGTATTTACTAAGGTCGTCTTGGTAGATATACAAATTTGGTTCATGATTTCTAACCAGTGGTGTCCAAAGTGTGGCTCAAGGGCCATTTTTGGCCCTAGAAATGATTTTGTTCGGCCCCAAACCAGAAAACGACTAATAAACCAAAACACTTTGGAAATTGATTTTCATCTTACGGATCTTTACCGATATGCAGATTTTGTAAACATTTTTGCTTATTGTCGAGCAGTTAAAATTAAAATACTAAAACATAAAAGAATCACAAACGAACTTTTCCATTTCTATATTAATTTATTTTGTGGTCTGTCAGTAGTTTAAATTTGCCAGCTCTAGGAGTCTTTAAACATTTAAAAATAGCAACTTTACAGGAAGTGCAGCCAAACACTTATGAAATTATTATTTTTGTTGTTGCTTTTCTTAGAACACATTTTGAAAATGCACTAAAAATAAAAACATTCTGAAGTTCCCTCTTTCTCAAGTCAATCTCATTTGCAACGCGTCACGATTTCTCATCCCATAATCACGAGGTTTGACATCGCAGGAACCCAGACGTGTTGTCATGCATGTTTGTTGTGGCTGGTTAATCACAGTGGAGAACGTCTCTTCCTAAAACAACGGCGACATGTGCAGACAGTGTGTTGTTTAGTCACAGCAAGCCCAAAACTAAATATTCACCTTCCAAATGTTTAGTCAACACAAGAATCCAAGGCACAAAGTTTAGCTGTAAATAAACCGAAGCTGATAATTGACTGGAATGCTTATAATAATAATAACTGACACAGAGATGTGACTGTTGTTGCATGACTGGTGAGGAATGTTTGCAACAAAAAAAAAACACAGACGGCGTCTGTACAGCAACGCTAAATGCCAATCATACGCAACATCACAGACTGCAGCCTGCTGCTTTCATTTCATGTCTCGTTTGGATTTGCTCCCCTAAAAAAAGTATTTTTGGCACCAAAATTGTAAAGTGGAAAGTTCTCCTGGGTGAAAAATACTTGATTTTCAAAGTAAAACAATAAACTACACATTCATTTCTCTTTGGGATTAATAAAGTATTTTTCAATAAAAAAAAAAAAACTTTTGGGTTAATTCTTCTAGTTTAGGGTTGCCAAACAAATGTTCGTTTTGGATTTCATTAAGATTATGAATGATATTAACGGTCATATATCTTAAACATCCAAAACAACAAATAAAATTAATTACAAAGTGTGAACAAAACTATAATTGAAGAAAAAAAGGCGCAGAATGAGGACATTTTACTAAACGTTTTTCTCTTTTAGTAGAAAGAGAAAAACTACAAATCCTACAAATAGAGATTTATCGTGTAATAAGATGATTTATTTGTTCTTGCGACAGATGAAGGCGCGCCGGATTTGGCCGTCGCGTCCTCCGGTTTTCTCATTAACAAGAAATATTCGGTTACAACTTGTCAAACGCTTTGTAAAATTCACACCAGTCTGAATTGTAGTCAGCGGCCCCACAAATGCATTCTGAGGACCACAAATGGCCCCCCTGCTGCACTTTGGACACCCCTAAATGAAATTCACAGCCTTTCTGATGAACATTTTTCATACTCTGAGTTATGATTGTTTTGAATCCACCCAGTCTTAATCATGTCCTGTCCTTTCCTCATGATTTACATCATTATTGTTTTAGTTTCCCAGGAAAATCAGGACGGCGTCCGGACAACATCTGGATTAACGCCACATGGAAAACACATGGCAGAAGAAAGAGAGAGAGAGAAAAAGAGAGCATCAAAGAGCCCTTTTGCAGTTGTTAATGATGAGGAATGACGTTTACCTCTTGAAATGATCGCCGTTCACGTTGGGTCCGATCACTTCCATGCTGCTGGTGTAGATGAGGCGCTCGACGCCGCATTGCACGCACGCTCGGATCACGTTCTCCGTCCCTGACGGCAAAAAACAGCCAGACTGATTTAGAAAGAACGCTTAACTTTCGCTCTACATTAAGCAAAGAGTTACTGAAATAAATTAGTGTCTCTGTTCTGCCCTGCACTTTAATCTGCATGTCAAAAGCAGATTAAAATGGGGCCCACATGCGGACAGGAGGCCTTTCCCCCCCTTTGCGCTCAAACTAAATCTGGGACTCCATTATCGAAGTCGGACAGCCGTCGGAAAGAAACAGAAAAATGACGACAGAAAACAGGAAACCTCTTATCGTGACATTACAAACAGCGGATTTATTTGTACTTATCTGCTATTTGGCAACATTAGACACGGATTCCTCAAATTTTATTTGGCAGCAGACGACGAGATTAACGTACAGAAGAGTACGTCTCTCAAAACTTTAATCAATTAAGAGCAATTTTGAAAATTAAATAAGTTTTTGTTGTTTTGTTTTTCCAATCCAATATGCCAACTAGTGGATGTGCGCATTTATTGTGTCGTTTATTACTTATAAAAAAAATTTCCATCAAAGTGAGATTTTAATTTATCATCGTCTAAAATTTCCCAGATTTATTGGGATTGTTATTTTTACAAATTTTCTCCGTCGTTTGTTCAGTGAAAGTGTAAAAATGTGTATGAATACACTTTTAAATATGATTAAATGCTGTCGCTGTGCAGAGTTATGAGGCCTGATGGTGAAACATGAAACCGCTGCTGCCACGTGACTCTGCAGGTTGTTGTTAGGTAACCAAAGAATGAGTGAGTGAGTTGATTGCTGTGAAATTATTGGATAGCCTATCCAACATATTACCTATATATTATTTATTGTTAAGTTGAAATATTTTTTCCTTCTCACTAAAAGATGCCAATGTTGGATTTTAGAGCGACAAAGAATTTAACGTTAACCCAGGACTTTTGAATCTGAAAACCAGAGACACGTTTCATCTCTCAGTTTAGAAGGAAATAGTTAACAAGAGTACAAAAAACTTTTGGCAAAAGGAGCAGGAGCTCTGGGGAACCGGGACGGATTCTCTGAATGTTTGTCATTCTTTAAAAATGAGAAGCCAGGTTGAGCCACTTTGCTAAACGAAGTCAGAATCAAACCTCACAGTTGGGTATTCATGAATGAGGGAATCAATCATCTAATTCGTCAAGTCAGGATGAATCTGTTGTGTTTCGCTCTTTTGTTTCTTTGTAATTCATGAAGCCCATTCAGCTAACAGACAATAAAAGCATCTTTTGTCCGTTTTGTTGGATCGCTCCTATCAGATCCTTCCCAGTCGCCTGAGTCAACTGGGAAGCATAAAACCAAACAACAGACTTCTGTTCCTTTCTTTATTAATGAGACGTAACGTGTTTGAATTTAGCCATCCTGCTTTTCTGGACTATTTATGTGCAACGGCTACAAAGACATTCCCAGAAATGTGTTTTCAAAGATAAAGCTGACAATAATTCTGAATGGGATTCATTGAAAATTAAACACAGAGCAGAAATTACAGACTGTACAATGTTAGAGGAAACTTTTGTTTCTAGTTTCATTTATTCTCCTACAAACAACTTCTGTGTATTTCTAGAAGCATCAGTTTCACATTTTCCTGATCGAATCAACAGTTACTCTTCTGTGTGCAATGTTTTATGGGCTTAAGTCCCATTCAAGACATGGTCTTTTGCATTTTTTCAATCGATTCAGCAATTCTTTTTGTTCAACTTTCTGGTCTGGGATTGGTGGGAAGGTCTGCAGTTTCATTGGAGTTTGGAGCATGAAGCAAGATGTCATTTATTTTCTTCTTTCTTTTTCCCCAATGTGCTGAAACCTGAGTAAATCTGTTGACTTGGTTCCTGTCAATGGCGTCTCTGTGGCTGTAAATGTAAACGTTCCCTCCCTGCTCAGGAAGCCAAGCTGCTGAATTTAACTTACTGGAAGCTTTTCAACATTATGCTTCCTTGAACGGGTTAGGAAGCCTGTACAAAACATGTTCATTACATATCTTGCGCAAAATCATTTTTAGATAGTGAGTCTGCTCGGTTCAAAATTAGCTGTGTTAGCTCTCTCGTTACTTTAAATCCAAACTGCTGACCTCGCTGATCACCCTCAAACGCAGTAAAGTGTTGTTTTTTTTAAGCTAACTAAACAACAAAACACTTGTCTTTTCCAGCAGCCATTGTACAGCACGTACAGCGTTGAAACCAACTGACCAAATGTGCTGGAGCTCTCCTGGGGTTGCTAGGTAACGGGCGGAACTCTCCTGGGGTTGCTAGGTAACGGGCGGAACTCTCCTGGGGTTGCTAGGTAACGGGCTGGGCTTTGCTGGGGTTGCTAGGTGAGGGCTAGCGCCTGCCGATTTGTGACGTTACTTTTGGAAGATTTTGGATGCTCCAGACTCCAGTCATTCTTAACTGAGGAGGATTGTTTTGGGGGGTTTTTTGTGTTTGTTTTTTTAAGCACTTGGGCAGAGAGAATTTTTGTGGTTTCCTCAGAAGTAATTTGCCAGATTGAAAAAAAACCCACCAAGCTACTAGCAAGCAGTTAAAACTTCAGTTGTGGGAAAATCAATGAACCGCAGAGAAGCGTTTGGAAATCCTGATTGTCATGCAGCATGATTGCATGATTTGAATGTTTTCTCTTTAACACAACTTCCTTTGATGATGTGCTAAAATTGGATTTCACTATAACTGAACCTGCAAAAGTATTTCCTCAGAAGCAGGTGTGTAGGAAAAACACTCACCTGCAGGTAGTGACAAGTTATTACTCTCGTGCATTTACTTGAACTTTTTAGGGAAAATAGCTGTTCAAGTAAATTTACCTGAATTAACTAAATCACCTTTGATTAACTTTTAATATGGGAAATTAACCATATGGTTTCGTTTTACTTTCACTGGACTAAATATATATTAAAGTGGTTCTGTTTTAAGTTTAGTGGCATTTTTGAGTTCTCGGAAACGTGGCACTTATTTTCTCCATACTTTGTGGTTACAGTACAGAAACAAATTCCCAACATCAAACCAGTGATGTGTTCCAGTGTTCAGGAAACTAACTGGAAAAACATGTGATCCCATTTCCCGATAGTTTCCGTTTTGATCCCGTCACAGACGTGCCATCCTTTGTCGCTACCCAAAGGTGTGGATTTCCTCAGAAATCATTTCCCTTCTTCCTGTTATCACCCAGATCCAGCCGCCTCCGGGACATACCTGCGACGTTGACAGAGAAGATGACAGACGATGGGATTTTGTGCCAGACGTCCACCAGGCTGGCAGAGTGGATTACAACGTCGACCCCTTGGGTGGCCTGCAACACGCTGTCGTAATCTGTGATGTCTCCTTGGATTAAAGTCACTTTCACCTCGTCTGCATAAGAAACAGGAAGCAAACATTATTGCATGCAAGGAAACTAAAAGTTTTCCAAAGAATTTCAGGAGATAATGGAAACAGGATAATTAGGGCTGTTTGTAAACAAACCTGTTCATTTCCTTGTTACGAAATTTCCTTTCTTGCTTGCTTGCAACTGCACATTTTCCAGTAATTGTTTTCTTATCAGTTCTCCTATTACATTGTGACTGAGACACGTAACCTGACAAATGCAGGTTCATTATTGCGCAACGCTTCTCTTAGAAGTGTTGAAAAAAAAATGACGTAAAACCTAAATTTGAGTTTTACACAACAGGTCCATTTCTATAATTAATTACAAATTATATGCGAATAAGTAACAAAAACATGCAAATAATGTAAATAATTTGTAATCGGAGAAAATATAAGACCAATAAAAAGAAAAACTAGCCCTTTATAATTATTTTGGTTGGAAATGCTTTTCTCATGCATGGATTATTCATTCAAAATTCAAATTCAATACTTAATTGATCCCAAAGGAAAATTGAATGTTGCAACTGGTAATAATCTCAAATTCTCCTTATATTGGTCGTCATCACTGGCTCATTTCCTCCAAATTCAATTTCCCCATGGGAAATAGTTTTAAAAGTTAAGATAATGTTCACATAAACAAATATTTTCAAGCAATAAAAACAAAAGAACATAGATGTTGTTTTTATATTGTTGCTTGATGCTTCACACGTTTCGTTCACGTTTCTCGTGGGAGGATTATTGGTGCCTCCAAATTTAGTTTCATATGTGAAATATTGTGTAAAAGCACCAAATTAATAGTTTAAAAGTTAATCAAACATGTTCAAATAAGTAAAAGCCTTCTGAGAATGGAGTTTATTGTAAGAAATATTGTGTTTTGGTCCATCTTCTAGACTTAGTCTGGGAGTGAAGAAGTGTGTTATCATTTTCAGAAAGGTCTTGAACTCCTGGTTTATCTTTGCTCTCATGCTTTGTCCTTGAATCGCTGATATAACTGGACTTTTGAACCTGGGCTCAGAGAGTCGGTTGCAAAACTTTCACCAGTTCAGACCAGTTTTAAAACGCTTATCAAACAAGCCAGCATTTGATTTCTCATTTCTCATCAGAAGGGCGTCTAAAACTGCTGATCAGCCACGTTATCGAATTACACTCAGAAAACACACCAGGCTTCAGCCACATTTCATCATGACTGATTAAACCCAAACAAGGACAGGATGGTTCACTTATTCAGCTGCTATCACGAAGCACATGATGATGCGTGCAGACAGAAAACCAGGCATAGATAAGAGATTAATATGACATGACATAAGCTGCAGAAAATAAACGTTGCTGCTATATTTTATACCAACAGGCAAGAAAGTCCAATAAATGTATCTTTTGAATAAAAAGAGGGCATTCAACTGAAAACCAAACGACTAACTGAATATTTTGACATTTAAATGTACAGAATCCTGTTTATTTTCAAATCTGCTGAAGTCATTAAACGCAACCCAGTTGAGCCGCTGCAGTGAAAAACCCAGCAGCTGCTCCATGGAGGATACCTGAGACAGACAGAGGGAACCGTAGCGGTGCTCACCTGTCTCCCTGTGTTGGTGAAACCCGGGATGGATGCGCTTGTCAAACACCCGCAGCTCCGCCAGCTTCTCCTCTTTCTCCAGCAGGACGTCGAGCAGATGCTTGCCGAGGAAACCGCAGCCTCCGGTGATCAGATAGACGAGCGTCCGCTGGGTTTCTGCCATGTTGGAGGAGAGGCTCCGCTTTCAGAGACGATCTCTGCGTCTGCACGAAGAACAGCTGACAGCCGGTACCGACAATATCTGAGCGACAAGCCCCGCCCTCTGTGGGAGGAGCTGTGTGTGTGTGTGTGTGTGTGTGGGTGTGTGTGTGTGTGTGTGTAGGTAAACCCATCCTATGACGTCACCGTAGCGCGCCAACGTCACAAAATCCAGATGGAGGGCAGAAGTAACTGCAGCCCATATGTTTCTGTTGATCCAGCAACAAAATGCTTAAAGTTTGTGTGATACAGAGAAATATTAACATTATTATTGTGTTATGAAGGTATGACGTCACAAGGGAGTTGAGTTTAAAAAATGTCAGTTTGCAGAAAATATAATGTTTATTCAGAGGGACTTTCATGCTAAAAAAAAAAGAGTTTTTGAGTAGACTTTTTGCCAAATGGCATATTTTTACTTTAACTTCAGTAAAAATATGTCAAAGTTCTGCTTCTCTGACTTTTTAAGAACTGGAATGATTATGACATATCTTTTTAAATTTTGTGGTGCTTTATTTCTGCACAGTGACATTAAAATTAATTCCTATTTTGATATTCTATCTGTAAAACAACTGACAGACATGGAAGTTTTAAATTCCTCTGTTTTGAAAGTTTTTATTAGAAAGTCAGGCATTTTCTTGCTTTGTGTTTTTTTCATTTATTTATTTGGCATCTTATTCCTAATCATGGGCGTAAATCCCAGGTGGAGGCGGGGGGCCCAGACCCCCCAACCCTGGAAAAGTCTAGAATTTTCCCCCAAAGAAATTATGAAATAAATCTTTGTATTTAAATCATATGAATATAAATAAACAATAGAAACAAAGAACAAAATAAATCTGCCATTCATCTAAGAAGAAACTCCCCACTCTCCCAAAAATAAACATAAATAAATGATCATTTAGAGCAACTTAAGGTATAATTTAAATAACACATGACTTGTATTGAGAACGACTGCAATAAATCAATATTTATGAGGAAATTTATTAAGTGGAGTTAATTATTAAAACTTTTTAGTCAGAGCCTTAAATTTTCGTAAAGGTGTAACAGAGATTAGATCTGTGACGCTTGAACATTTGAATCTTAGTTTGACTTCTACGGGTCTCAACAGGTTGTTTACTGAGAAAAACACTTTAGTCATTCATTGATACTTGTTAGTCATTTTTGGTGGTGCAGCTTCAACACAATGAAGATTTTTAAACCACATTTTACGTGAAACAGTAACATCAGAATTGTTCCAGTTTTACTTGTTTTGTTTTTTTAACTTTATTCCACTGACAGATTATTTCACTTATAACATCACTTGTAATTTTCCCATAAGTGAAATAATCTGTCAATGGAACTAGCACTTTTTCACAAATAGTAAGAACTATTGACCAAAGATAAACTCATATTTCTTGTTGAAGTTACTGGTAAGTTATTTTTGTCTTTTACCCATTGTACTAAGATATTTGCTCTAGAAACTGGTCAAAACTACTTGGTAAGGTTTTGTGTTTTGGCAGCTGTGACTCAGTAGCAACAGTAACTTCATCAGGATGAAGGCAAACAGATTTAGGATTCTTTTTTAAGATGGTGAGTCAACATCTTAAGTCATAACCACTGCACCCAGTTTCCTTTTACGGATGAGACATCGCAGCTTTACTTATGTCAGTAGGGAAAAATCTACGGAACAAGATTAGTGCCACTGGAAAAAAAAAATCTGTCTTTAATCCGAGAATTCACTTTTTTAAAAAAATCAGAATCAGACATTTGAAATGTTTGTTTAGTCTGAAAACTCAAATCAGTGTGGATGAAGTGAGAATTTACAAATATTACGACAAGGAAACACTTAAGTGATTAGTTTTATTTGCTAGCAACGTAATTGACGCACGCCTCGAAATATTTGGGTTTTTATTTGGATTTTGATAAATTGACACAGAATTAGAATTTTGAGATTAAAGTCAGATTCTGAAAAAAATCAGAAAGTAATCAAAATTCTGAGGAAAAAAATTATTCTGAAAAGGCAAGAAATTTGAGATAAAAGAAAGAATTCTTAGATTGAAGTTGGAGTTTGAAAAAGAAAAAATTCTGATAAAAAAGATGAGAAAAAATAGAATTCTATATTAAAAAAATTAAATTTAAGTTGGAGTTCCAGAAAAAAAAGTGCTGAGAAAAAAAGTAGAAATTCTGAAAATAAAGTCAGAATTTGATTTTTTCCTCTTCAGTACTTTGCTAACATGGAGTCCTTGAACTTCCAGTGAACTCAGTCAAGGCCTTTACGCACTATCAACAGATAATTTGGAGTCAGGCAGGAGAGTTCAAAGGTATGCGGTTTCACTGTCAACTGAGAAGAAGAGAAAAGTTCAAAGTAACTGGATACGAATACAAAAGGGAATGCAACGCTTCCAGAATACTTTACCAACTAATTACGGAGTCAGAAGACAAGACACAACCTCAAAAATCAACATTATTGTAGCTGATGCGCGGTAACGACAGTGCAACAATCAGAAAACAGCGAGCTTAGTCGTCCTTAAGAAGAAAAAAAAATCAATTTAATGTCAACAAAGCAAGAAATTTCCTGTAATTGTAAAATGATTTTTTTTGGTAAACACCTTAATTTTTTTAAATAAAGGAATAATTCCTGGCAAACAGGAATCTGTTCCCGTCGGGTGAAAAGAAAACAATACATGAGGTTCAGAAAGTCAGGCAGCGGCAGAAACACGTTTGAAACAGATGCAGGGATTTTCCAGATGAGGTCAACATCTGCTGACAGAACCGAGCCATCTTTCCCCTTCCTCTTTCCGTTAAAAATAATAAAAAATAAATCTGCAGATGAGTTACAACTCGCAGGACCAGAAGAGTCAGAAACAGGGAAAAAAAACATCAGATTTTCTTGTTTTTATTTAAAAAATATTTTTAATGCACCATTAATAAAGGGTTCAACGCATTAATACAAGAGAAATATTGCAAATAATATTAAAATCATCAAATTATGAGGAAAAAAAATAATAAAAAATAAACAAATGAAAGGTATGTACACGTTTCCTCATGGAGAGAGGAAAAGGAACAACATATTTACAGCTTGGAATCCGTTTGTTTCCATGAGAAACAAACATCTCTACAATATTTACAAGTACTTCTTTTTATTTCAGGTTTTTTTGTTTTATCCTGTCGTAAATAAGTCTTGTTTTGTGTGGAAAGGCTTTCGTTGCAACAAGCATTATAGTACACAATTTTCAGGTTGCGAGGGAACGCAAAAGAAAAAAAAAGAAAAAGAGGGAGCCTGGTAAAAAGTTTCAACATCGAAGCTAAACTTTGGACGGTCCGGGAAAAATAAAATGAAATTAAAAAAACTAAACACGGGAGAGTCTGAAGTGCAACACGAACTCGTCCAGCAGAAAAACAGCCAAGTACACGGCGACAAACATAACTTTTCCGTCAGGATAGAACATTTTGGAGAGGGACGTTCGGTATGCGATAAACAGACTAAATAAATACAAGTGAATTCTGGAGGAGCAGGGCAGCTTCTTGTAAAGATAACCTTATAAACATCTGTTATCAATAAAAACAAGTTTAAATCCTTCAGTCGTTTTTCTTCCAACAGACTTTTGTTGTTGTTGAAAGAAAACAGGAACACAAAGAGAAACTGATATACACCTTCAAAAGGAAAGAAGAAGAAAATATTTAATGCACAGGGTTCCTACACAGTTTTTTATAACTTACAGTTTATATACTACTTTTCATGTAATTTGCCAAATATGGTTGGAGTCACACAATAAATGCAAATATGGAAAAAGAAATTTGTAAACGTGTCTTAATGTCTAAAATCTACTAAAATGGTGATTTTTAGTTATTTTTGAATGTACAAACATTCAAAAATCTAAACACTGATGTGTAAAAAATTGAAAGTGAAGGCAAAATGATTTAAATGTAGCAGAAAATGACTGGAAAAATCTAACATTTCAACAAGTCGTCAAAGAAATTGTGTAGGAACCCCGAAAGAAACGATTGTTTGCTTTTTTTTTGCTCCTTTATTCTTGGAGAACCTGTGGGGAACATCCAAGCAATTTCCAGTTGCTTTATTCAAGCAATTTTTTTACAAACTTTGTGAAAATCTGCAAACCTTTCATACAGAAGAAATGCAGCAAATAATGAGCAGTTAAAAGCAGGTAGATCAGAGTGAAGAGAGAAAACTGTTCTGTTGTGCTGACTGTCGGTAACGGCTGGAAAAGGAAAAATATTAACACTTTCAGACGGCAGAAGGTTGCTGCAAATCAAAACCAAGAGGGACTCTGAGACAACAGCTGAACACTGAGGGGAAAAGTCATTTCATCATAAGAAACTTTCTGCAAACGCAACAAAATACTATTAATTACAGCAAAGGTTTTCAAAAGAGAGATGGAAACCAAATCACAAAACAACTATCGCACTCAGAAATCCTGCATGACTGAAAACTTAGTTGAAAGAAGTTTTTTTAATTATTATTATTATTTTAAAAGTGCGCCCACGACAAGCGATTTTTAAAAACCCTGAATTTTCTGGCATTCCTGTGCGTTTGTGTTGGGATGAATATGGATGCTGGGGGAAAAAAAAAAAAAATATATATATATATATAAAAAAAAGAAAAATCCCATGATATGTATAAAAAACTGATCTGACACAGACAGAAATGACCTGTGTGTTACTGCTTATCAAACGGACGCTGGCGTGGAAATAGAAAAATAAAAGATTCTATGACTTGTTCAATACTGCCACACCTCCGGTGTTGAGAAACCCAAACAGGAGGCGCGTTAACGCCAATTGAAGTGAAAAGTGCAAATGTGTGCGACACCGTTTCCTACTTTCTGGGGCTCTGAACTCTGACAAAAAAGAAGAAGAAGAAAAAAAAAGGTAAAGGTCGGCTGCTGGCGAGGAGAAAAAAAACAAGAAGTGCTTTTTTCACTAGTTGAGCGTTCCGCGGCAGTTCTCCGTTCCACACAGGCAGGGGATTTTGTTCTCCTCCAGGGGGAATTTGTAGTCGTAGGTGATCTCCTCGTTGACGGCGATCGGCTGCTTGGAGTAGATCACGATCTTCTTCTGAGACTCTATGGTGATGACCTTAGCGTAGCAGTTTGGCTGAGGGAGGAAGATTTTAAAACGTTTAGACGTCGGACCTTCAGAGTCACATAAAGATAGTTACAAACTCAGACTTTTGTCACATGCAGGGCTAATGTCGCATACGTAAAATTATATTTAATCAACCAGTCAATCAAGTTTATTTGTAGCACATGGTGATAAAAGAATCATAAAGGCATCAGTAGTGAAACTACTAACCAAACATTTTGCTCAGTAGAAGTAAAAAGTAGCCGTCCAAGAAATTACTCAGGAGTAAAAAGTTTTTGGTAACTGATCAGATTTTCAATCACATAATATTTAAAAATTACACCAAAATATAAATTTAAGTGAAAATTTTTGTGTTTTAAGGATCAAAATGGCAATAATTTGTTTAAGTAACAAAAAACCAGGTGTGTGTCTGTGTGTGATGACTTTTTGGTAAAAATATTTTTGTTTTTCATTCACTGGGAAGAAAATCCAGAAATTTACTAAATTTAGAGAAGAAACACTTAGTAATATAGTTACTCAAGTAAAAGTAAAAAGTGGTAAAAATACTCCTAACAGAACAGTTTTTCAAAAAAGCTGCTCCAGCAAATGTAATTGAGTAAATTGAACTAGTTACTCCCCTGCTCTGCCAGTGACAAACATCACATTTTGTAAAGCTCTGTGAGCTGCAGCGTCGCCTGAAATGCAATAAACTTATTGATTTGGTGGAGACTCACAGTGCAGCAGTGGTTGATGAAGCGCGCCAGGTTGCCACACTTGGTGGCGTCTATTATTGTGTCGTGGTCCACTCTGAACAGGTAGCTGCTCCCGATGCCCTGCTGAGCGTACCGCTTCTCCCGGTTGTCGGCCACCATCTGCATCAACGAGTCGGAAAATGGGATTTAATTGATGCCAAAACACAAAAACAACTATCACTTCTCTAACGGTGAGCAGGTTAGAATGGGACTATGGGTGATACAAAAAGTCTTTGTTACATTTTATAGCACATATAACGTCATTTCAGAATGAGCTTTATGCACTTTTTCCATTTAAATTATCCTGGATTCCATTTTAGCCACATTTATTGACCCATAATGGATGTAATTATGGTGTAGATGGAAGAAAAACTTAATTAAAGCAGAGGCCAGCATCTTGTTATTCTGTTTCACACAAGAAACAAACCACTGTGGTTTGACAGAACATTTGTTTTACAAGATGTTACAAACTGTTTTCCTTTTATTTTTAAGAACTAAGAATCTTGTTTTCAACCAGAAAGTCAACAGGAAAAATGTGTGAAAATGTCCATAAAAATCAGGCCCGTTGTTTGTTTTTATTTCTTCCCAGTGTCACAGAAATCTCTACTGACGTGAGTAACGACTGGTGCTGCTTTCACCTTCCTGCAACTGCGCAATTACGCAACCGTACTTTTTTGAAAAGCATTAGTGGAGCCTTGTGCAAATAGAAAAGAATGCACCAATTGGTTTCTGGACTGCAGGTGAACAACAAACCACTTGTCTTTTCGCACGGAGCGATAAAAGCAGCTGACCAGTCAGAACTCAGCTTTGGAATTTGAGAAATGAAAACAAAATGAAATAAAGCGCTACCTGTCTGATGTTCTGACCCACGTACTCGATGACCATCTCGTCGGCGGCGATGGGCTCCATGGCAAACAGGCCCCATTCATGGATCCTGCTGCGCCCAAATCGCAGCTTCTTCTTTCTGAACTGTAAGGAGGAAAATTAAATGGAAATAAATGAGCTTTTCCTTTCTCTAAACATGACAAAATTAAGTGATTTATTATATTTTAGAATCAGAAAATGGAACCAATAAACTAAAATAACTCCTAAAAGAATAAAACCTAAATTTTAATTCTTCAAAATAAAGAAACATTTAAGGTTTCAGAGCAGTGACATAAAATTATTTACTGAAAACAAGCTGCCATATTTGACTAAAAAGTAACTTCTAAGTTAGTTTTGTCTTATTTCAAGTACAGACGTTTGGACTGGACCAAAAATACTCGGTAAAATTTTGTGTTTTTGCAGAACTCCACCCAAACGTTTTTAACATAGTTTCAAAGTGGCTGTGTGTTAAATTTAAAACCACCAGAAACCAGAAACGGCTTTGCTGTTGGAAGAAAGCCTTTTGCTCTCGATATGGAACAACAAGCTACATGTTGACAAACGTGTTGTGCATGGAACATCATCACGGCTGCAACCCGACCGGAGGTCGGCTGTACCTTGAGCTGGTTGAGCTTAAGTAGGTCAGAGTCCATGACAGCTGTGGTTCCGATGACAGTGAGGAGGCGCCGCTGCTCTGAGCGCCGCTCTGATAGCACCCGATTAGCTCCCTGCCGGGAAACGAGACACAGAAAACCTTCAGACAGAGCATTCCTCAGGAACAACATCATCACTTTGAGATTGGATCCAGAGCTGCACCTTGACTCGCTTTTGCAATATTCAGGGTTTGCATACATTACCTGCAGTCAAACGCAAACATTTTCAAGGCTAGTTTTCAAACTTTGGAGATAAAAACAATACTAATGGACTAAAGAAGACAGTTTCAGTTCATCGTTTTATGACATCATCATTTATCACTGTTAATCAGGATTTGAAAATTTATACAAACCTTAAATATTTGACTGGTCTGAGAACAAATTTAACCAAAACTTTATTACAAAATTGTGCAGATAGAATATCAAGCACTTTATACAGAAATCAAGCACTTTCCAAACCTTGAAAACGTCGTATTGAAATTAACGAAGGCGTTATTGAATATTCCAGTGAGATTGGGGGAATCACATATTGATTGAGTGAAGACAGGAAATAACGAGCAATGGAGGAAAGGTTCCTCTGCATTTCCACAGCGTAAACTAAGCTAAAGGTTGTGAAGTCTGATTTAGTTTTTATACCACAATGACGTTGATAAAAACAGAAGAAAATGTTTTTGACAGATTACCATTCCTCTTCTTACCCATGAACAGTTGAAAACAGTAATAAATCAATTTAGTTTAATATAAAAAATGACACTAATCAATTTCTGGGACAACTTATGGTCCAGTAAAATCGATCTCTGGTGCACAATTATGGCACATCATTATATAAAACCAGATAAAATGTGACACGACTCCTTGAAAACAGTTGTCTGGTTTAGTACCACGTATGGAAGCGAAACATATCGGATTTTTTTGCAGGTGAAAAATATGGAATTGTGTCGTTTATATCACAGTGAAAAACCCAGAGATAGGTTGGCTATTTGCATCTTTTAATGTGTTTCTACTATTTTATTAAAAAGTTTAAGTGGTTAAATCAGAATCTGTGCTAATTTCTTTATCAGATTAATCGCCAGACTAATCGATTAATCGTTTATCAATCAAAATAGTTTGGATATTTGGATAAAAAAACCTGATTTTCTGACATTTGCCTGCTGCGCAAATTTATGTTTGTGCTCTGAAGTCATTCTGTATAGCAAACGACAAATTTAACCTATTAAATCGTAGAATTTCGTAAAATAACCAGAGAAACTTTCATGGTGAGACATTGTACATAAAATCTAAGAGCAAAAAGTCTGGAGCATTTAAAAAAACAAAACAAAAACAAAAAAACTATCCACCAGACCCTCATCTGCATGTCTAGGAATCTAAACATGCAGATGAGGGGAAAACCCCTTTATGGAGGTTTTTTCCCTGCATTTCATCAACGCTGTTGCAGCTTTACATTTCAGTAACCTGAACGGAAAGAGAGAGGAGGGACTGCCGGTAAACACATGTGCATTTATTACCAACAAAAAGGAGAAATTTCAAAAAAGGGAAACACAACCTGAATGTTGACTGCAGACTGCCGAGTAATTGTGGTCACAAGAAAAACTTTACAAACACTCTAAATGCACATGAAAGAGACTGTAGTGTCACATAACTTCACTGTGCAGCTTCCTAATTGCCTATAAAGAATAATAGTTTTTCCCAACAGAACGAAATGTTTTTCCTCTGGCCAAAGTGAGTCATTGTGGGAGTTAGAAGAGGATTTCCACACAAACATGACGAATAACAGAACCGATCCAAACATTTTACATGCTGGATCTTTTCCTCAGTTTTGTGTTTGCAACAAAAAGCAGGAAAAGTCCCGCCTTGAATCAATGATTGTGCTTCAAATGGAAGAGGAAAAAGTGGTTCATGTTTGGCTTGATATGCAGGAAAATGACAACATGAAAGTTAAAAATATGAACGGAAAAAACCTGAAAAGGCTTTTATTGGAGAAAAAGATCATCAAAACCATTTATAAATGGTCTTATGTTGGGGAATCCAATTATTTAAGGATGATTTGAACTTTTATCATGACATAAAAAACTAAACCAGGAGCTTTCCTTGCAATAAAAACATCAGATGTCTACATTCAGATGTTCTTTTTGCAAACGAAAAGTGTAACTTCATCAGAAAGGTTTAGAAAAACATTTCGTCACATTATCTGGAACAACTTTCAAAATTCAGAGGTAACCAAAAAAAACCCACAAATTTTCATCCACATCCAACCTGAATAAGCAGATCAGCACGCTGGCTTCAAACGGTACATTTATTATTTTTGTTTTTTAGCTCAATAATTAACTTTTTTTTTTATCTATGTTTTACACCAGGAAGCAACAATGTAGAAACAAGCCATGTTTCTCATTATGGTTTACAAGCAAAGTTCACTTTAATTATACTGAAAGAGGATCTTCTGTGGGAAATGTTTATGGTTTGGTTTAAGGATGTGGCCAATATGCAAAAAAATTCCAAAAAACTGAATCTTGTTTACGAGAATAACCAGAAATATTAACACGCTAATGTAAAAGAATACTGGAAAAGTTTTTAAAACAAGAAAATTACTGCACCAGGGAGAAGCGCCTGGTTTTATTTTTAGCTTCATAATCAATAATCCTCTGTTGGTGTTGAAGGGGAAATAGTAGCTTAAAATATTTTGTTTTGTTTCGATATGATCTAAAGAGGAAGAAATCGCAAGTTTTGAAGGTGGAAACAAAGTCAGAAGTGACACAGGATGCATTGTGAAAGCGCTTTTTCAACAGGCGTTAAGCAGAACTGGAACAATGAATTGTGATTAATCAGATTATTGTGACTAATATGATGAAATTAATATAATTAATTGTAATCAATCAATTGTGTAAATAATTGCAAACTAATTCAATAATCAATTATTCACTTATTGGAGCATTCAGACTCAAAAAAATGATGATTTGCTGAAAGACTCAGGGCTGTAATTAAGCCAAAACTGTACAGAATATTTTGCATATAAGATGAAATAGAAATAAAAACGTTTGTAAATAAGTTCTACCCAAAACTCAAGTGACGTAGTTTTAGCTTCACGTGGCAGATTGATTCCAAAAAGAAACTTTTTTTTTATACATTTCTGATGAAATCCTCTGCAGCTGAACCTCAGAAGATTCGTTGTTTTTGAGGGAAACATCCATTTCCTCTCTTGTTGTAGTTCAAGAAAAGGTAACAAATAAAGAGATTTAACAGACTTGGGTCATTTTCTTTTCCACCGCTTCTGGTAGTCACAATTTACGGTCTTTGCTATAAATATTTTGGGTCAAGCTGTACATATTTCTGCGTCTGAGAACCGTTTTTATTGTGAAAGCAACAGAACATTTAAATCACTTTGAGCAGTAAGTAGTCAGAGCTTGGAATAGTTCCTGTAAATAATTTCATCGTTTTTTCTAAATATAACCCAGAGTTTCTGCAGGAGAAATGCAACCTATTCCATGCAAACCACAGAGAAATGTTTTTTAGCGTTGAATTGTTTAGCCACCATGTTTTATTATTTACAGCAATCAAACTTCCTCAACCTGCAGCACACAAAACAAATTGGGACTAAATCAACTTTGAAGCATCTTGAATGTTTACAGTTGAGTTGATTAAATCTGCACCTTCAAATTCAGACGGCCATCAATCTTTTAATGCCTCTTGCCAAATCTGTTCTTGCTCTAATTTCCAGCTCAGCTTTCACTTTGGATGTTCGTGCCAGCTCTTGTTTTATGACCGAAGAAATATTGCCAAATAATGACAGTCTTTTGGATCCAATCCTGATCTGGAGATACGTACTCTTTTATTTCTTTCTGGCCTAATTTAGTGTCAAGCTTGTCTAAACAAAAACTATTCTGCAACTCTTCCCATTAATTTACATTTCAAAGTATGTTTTTATGTTGTGGTTTTGTATTAGAGGGCTTTAATTTTAAAAAAATATTGGTATGTTAAAGAATCTGACAGAACAGAAAGAGTCTCAGCTTGAAATTATACGTTTCTCTTCATTTCAAATTAATTTCTGGTTAGGAATCAAGATTTATTGTTTGCTTTTAGAGAATTTGACTTGTTGAAAAGTGTTTTATGACACTTATCTTAAAAGAACCAGCCAGAAAACTAAACGTTTTTACAGTTAGGTGCTTTTTAAAAACTTAAATAAATCTCATTGGTACAGACTTTGCTTTTGCAGGAAAATTATTTGAGTTTAAGAAGAAGGAAATATTTCTTTTCAACTAGTGTTAGACCTTTTTAATCATGTCGGCCAAATGTTTTTACAATCAGACACATCCAATTATTTCCTGGAAAAAAACACACCAACCTAATTTAATTTAACACGCAAACTAAAGGAAACGCCTATTTTTAAATCTAATTACGTCAACAAAACTATTAAATAACATCCAGACGAGACACTTAGACTTTTATCAGATGAAAATACTTTTAAACAGTTTCTCATTCGCAATTACAGTTTACGCTGGGATGAAGAAATTAATCTGATTAATCACAATTAATCAATTATTCAAATAATCGTCAATTAACTTAGTAACCAAATAATCGACTCTAAAACATGCAACGCGGTAAAAACAACAGATTGAGCAGGAATTAAGCCAAAACTGATTAAAACATATATGTTTTGCATTTAAGATAAAATGTGTGTCTACAACAAATTAAACTTCAAATTCTGAAAAAAAAAGATATTAAGCATATTTTTCTGTTCAGTTCCAAACAATTTGATCAAAAACAAACAGACAGCAGATCAGCCCTGCGCTTTTTGATGTTAAATCAACCAGAAAAGCATTTTACACATTTAAAAAAAAGAATTTAATTGTTTATTTGGATCTTTAATGAATTTCTAAAAGTGCATATTAAAGGTACAAGTGGTGAAATGGAAAAATCCAATTTCTTTATCCGATTTATAGACTGAATAATCGATAGTTGCAGTTCGACTTGACACCAAACTCAATGTTATATAAATAAGAATAACCAACCACAGAGCTGAAAAATGCTCAAAAGCATCGTCTTAGAATAAAAACCCAAACTTTTCACTCCATATAAATTTGGTTCTTAAGTGGAAATTTAAGAAACTCACCGAGCTGTCGACGTTTTCCACTTCCCGTATGACCTGCTCAGGCAGGTCCAGGTCCAGGTAGACGTCCTTCTCCTTGCGGCTGATGGCGTAGTAGCCTTCGCTCCTGGCGCATCCCGTCACATGCTCCCGCAGCTGGCCGTCCGCGCTCTTCTTTTTACGCCGGGGGTTCGGCAAATTGGTTAGTGCAGGTCAGAGGTCAAGGGCAACAAGAGACGGGTCGATTTAATCATTGGTACCTCCTGGCCAAAACTGGCAAAGTTGAAAGTAATTGAGACGCAAAAGATAGATTTCTTTTGTTTGTTCATATTAAGCTAAGTTTGTAAAGAAGTCTCAATTCATAGAAAGGAAAAAACTAAATGTATGTGAAAAACGAGAAATCAGCTCGTTAGGTTGAGAAAACCAGCAACAAAAATAAATGCAGAAAATTTTAAATTAACTGAAGAAAATAATTGAGGAAAAATAAATGCGTAAAACAAGAAATCGACTCTAGAAAAGGTAGTTCTGTGATAACATAAATCTCTCGTTATAAAGAGAAATGGAAAGTAATTACGACCACTCTTGGCTTCCGTAGAAAAGCAGAAAAAACTTCACTAAGATTTTATTCTTTAACTGGATCAACATCAAATCGAATAAGCTTTTGCCATCAAAAAAATAAGCTTTTGCCATTTTTGTATTGCAGTTGAGGGTCGAATAATATTACTAAGAGGGCTAAAAATGGCCCTGCGCTGTTTCTGTGGAAATTTTTGTGTTTCTGTGGAAATTTTCCCACTGAATAGCCAATTCTAACTCAAAGAGAGGCCTGTTGAAAAGGATATCAGTGTGGTTGACCCAGTGGGTGTCGTTGAGCCAGTCGGAGCTGTGGTCGTCCTGCAGCAGCTTCTCATACGTCTTCTTCAGGAAGCTCAAGTCTTCCCCGTCCAGACCCGAGTTCCAGATGTCATACAGGATGGTCATTTGCTCAAACTCGCTGCGGTTTTCAAACTTTAAAAGTAGCGGCTCAGGCACCGGCGTCGGTTTGGGCCAGCGCTGCGACGACGTCACCCCGGCCTCCTGCAGAAAGAGACGCTCGCTCTTCCTCATTCCTTCAGCCACTTCGTTCTCTGTGTCCGAACTGGAAAGTTCTCCAGACTCCAGCTCCTCCACGTCCACATCCTCCTCAAGATCTGATTCCTGCAGCGAAAAAGGATCGTTGTGTGTAACGTCGTACCATTTTGTTAATATTTAAGGTGAATAAATGAATACAAAGTTGGAACCATAAGGGATCAGCGCCATCTTGGTAGGCAAGCGCAGAACAAAGCACAGATGCACCATTGCATCTATCTGTCTATGCACCAAAGTAAACATAGACACTCTTGGAAATGTGCAAGAGAAAAAAAACAACAAAATCGCTTTGGATGTCATTTTGTAAAGGACGTAGAAACTCTTTGTGTGAATAACAAGGTTCCGGTGACTGGCAGAGTAAGTACATGTAGTAACAAACACGCAGACTACACTGCAAAAATACAAAATCTTACCAAGTAATTCTGGTCTAGTTTCGAGTGTAAATATCTTAAATTACACTTAAAATAAGACCAAATTAACTTACAATTAAATATTAAAGTTTATTTCAAGAAAATAATTCCTTAATAATGGTGAAAAAGTGTTAGATCAGTTATTAAAACTTAAACCAGCCGTTTTGTCTCAGGCCTGTCAAATAAAACTCGTTTGGATATAAAATATCTTCGTGGAAATTTACTGCAAATATTGCATAAATGAACTGAAAAACCACATTTGTTGTTACATCTGGATTTAAAAATGGTAGAAAAACAGAAAAAAACCCCTGCTTTTTCTGTTAACCAAGTTAAAAGTGTTTTAACTGATGGAGAAACGCGAATCGACGTATTTTCAAGTAGAAAGTTTTTTTAAAAACACGTGCACTGTGGTGTTGCAAGGGCATCGCACCTTTTCGATGCGCATCGTTTCTGTATAAACAAAGACTGTGATTACAACATCTTCATGTAAATGTGTTAACAGAATCATTGTCATGTAAACAGGCCCTGAGTTTGTTGATTCCATACAACTGAACAGTTCAGGGCTAAAAGTCCTACTTTTTTCTGTGGCTGGTTTCCTAAAGAAGAGTATTGCAGATATTTCTCAAGACCAGAATTGGAGTTCAAGTCGTTATTATTACCATAACAAAGTAACGTAACGATTGTACCAGAACTTATGGGGACAAAACCGTGAGTCTGTTCTCTTCCGGTGGAAAAACCTGCATTGCATAACGAGAAATGACGAAGTAGACGCGCTGCCGTGACGTGAACTGACTCTGGGTTTTAAAACAAAGGCGACGTCATTGATGCTTCACCGATGAGGAAACCGCACACCTCCAGCTTCCGCTTCCTCTGCTTCGTACCAAACTGCTTCTTCTGCTTTTTGCTGAGACTTTTTCTGACTTTAGTTCTGGATTCACTTTAATCTGAGGATTCTGAGAATCTAGATTTTTATTTCATTTTTTTCAAATAAAAATTTTGACTTTAATCCCAGAATTCTGACTCTTTCATCAGAAATTTTAATGCCACATTTTTATTTCATTCTGAAAATTCTGACTTATCTGGGAATTCTGACTTTGGTTTGGGAATTCTGACTCAAATCCCAGAAGGTGTTGAAGCCACTCACCTCCAGCTTCCTCTTCCTTTGCTTCTTGCTGAGCGGCTCCTTCTGCTTTTTCGTGCGATGCGGCTCCAGGTTCTCCTTGTCTTTCCTCTTCCTCTTCTCGCTCTTGTCCTGGTCGACCTCCAAGCCTTTGCCGACGTAATTCTTCCTCTTTGGTGACGGAGACACCGGCGCCATCTGTCTGTTATCATCAGAGTCGCCCAGATCTCCCACCGGGGAGAAGTATTCGCCTCTGTCTCCTCTGGGCGGCACCGCCTCTTCGATCACCTCCTCCGGCGCCTCCAGGACTCCAGAGATGGAGTTGAGGTCCGCCGGCACCAAAACGGACACGTCCTGCTTGGCGGCGGGCTTTCTGGTGCCGGACGCCGCGGTGGCGAGCGCCGGAGGTTTGCAGTAGTTGTGCTCCAGAAGTACGACGACGCCACCGGGGCTCATCACCAGAGCCAGCGACTCCAGGGAGAACGGGTCGCCCTCCATCTTCTGCTCCTCAGCCTCGTCCGACGTCTCCGTCTCCTCCGAGTCCCCGGCGTCCGGGTCCATTTTTAGCGCCACGTCCGCCAGCACCGACAGGTCCGCGCCGGCCAGCTGCAGAAGGCTGGAGACGCCGGCCTGCTCCCTGATCCTCAGCCGCTGCTCGCCGTCCTCCTCGTCCTCCTCGTCCTCCCTGACGGAGTGGCACACGCTGGGCGTCCGGGTCCGGCCTCTGGACCGCTTGTTGCCCGGCGCCGCCTCGGGGGCTTCCTCGAACGCCATGCGACACATCGAGGCGTGGTCCAGCGGTAGGTTCTGAACAGTGCGGCACACCATAACCGGAGCGGCGGGTCTGGGCGAGTCTTTGCCCGCCACCCGCTTGCCGGGGGATTTCGGGGAGGGAGCCAGGGTCTTCTTGGACTCCTCGGGGTCCTGGTTCCGGCTCGGCGGTGGGACGATGAGCGCGTTGCCTTCGCCAGGTTTCGAGGCGAAGGGAAGCAGCTGGATGCCGTGAGCGGGTCGACAGGAAGGCGGCGGTGTGAGAGCGATGGGGGAGTCCAGAGGCTTGTCGGAGGTGGGCGGAGCCTCGCTTCCCGGTTGTGTTGGCACCGGGAGCGACGGTTTGCTGTCGTTCTCGTCTGTGGAGAAGGAAACAGTCTTCCTGCGTTTCTTCAGAGGAGGAACGAAAGCGTTTGGAGACGAAGGGCGAGGGCCGAATGGAGACGAAGGAGCCGCCGGCATATCGGCCTTGATTTCCTTAGAAACACCTAAAGGAGAGACAGATTAGAGAAGATTATGCAAATATAACTCAGAGGCTGAATGAGGGAACCAGATTTACAGTGAAAGTTTATTCTGACTTTTAAATCAAAATTCCAACTTTAATCTGAGAATTATGACTTTAATCACAACTGCACCTCTAAAGGGAGGCAGACATTTGGAAAAATAATCCAAACACACATCAGACCTCCAGGTTTTGTTTTCAGCATTTTCAGTGAAATCAAAGGTATTTCCGGCTTTTATTTTTAACCTGCTGCTGATTTTGGAGGCTTAATAGAAACAAGATAAGAAATGCTGACTGACCTTTTTTGATGTCAACCTTCGGAATAGCAGCTGCAACAACATCCCTGAGAAAAACAGAAGAAAAAATTATTTGAGCAGGAAATAAAGATAAAACTATTATATCCAACATATTTATATTTCATATCCCACTGCATCTAAATTTATTGTCAAACAATTTCCTGATTTATGCAGATAAATTGTCAGATTATTTCACATTTTGCTGGATGATAAAGAGCAGAACGTATTGCGATAAGCGATAATATTGTTATTTTGAGGCTATTTTCAAGTAGCATAAGTTCAGCCTCTTAAAGATGAATAAGCTTTGATTTCTAGTGAACATTTTACCCTGGAATTTGAAGATATTCTAAATATATCAAATAAAACAACTGAAATAGGCCTGTAGCAAAATGAACTTTTACTGGACGATATATCGTCAGAGAAGCAATAAATGATAATATTGTTGTTTTCAGACTATTTTGAAGTAATATAGTGGTAATAATGGCATAATAATGCAGGAACACTTTCTCCAAGACAAATAAACTTTTTTTCTAAAGAATATTTAACACTGGAACTGAAAGATAAATTGAATATACAAACAACAAATAAAATGACTTTTACCATCCAGTTTATGGTAGAAACAGAGAGAAGAGAAAATGATGAACAATGCAAATGGAAATCGTCAAGCTAGTTTTAAATGATCAGGCGATTAATTGATTTATTGCAACAGGTTTATGTCAGATAACGACCCAAGCTGGAAAATATCGATTTGAACATTTTGGACCAAAATGGTGGTTTTACTTGAATATTTATTTACTTGTTTTGGAATTTAGCAAACGGGATTAATGTTGATCCTAATTAACCTGAAACAGGATAAATTTTGTCTGATTTTAACTTCAGACAGTGAGAAATAAAATGTACGCATCTTTTTTTTTTTAAAAAAAACACAACATGCCTGTCATCTTCTTTCTCAGTTATGCTGTCCATTGTCGACTCGTCCATGGAGTCCGGACCGGCACTTTCCACCAGCTCCCCTTCCTCCTCCTCCTCATCCTCAGAAGAGGACGAAGAGGAGGACGCCGAAGAGGACGAACCCCCAGAGGACGAAGACAGGCTCTCGTCATCGCTGTCACTACTGAGCCCGTCATCTATAAGAGAAAACAAAGTCAGTTAACTGGTTTCTTTATTGAAAGGAGAAAAATAAACATTTAGAAAATCACTGAGTTTTACCATCTGATTCCTTTCCACTTTCCACTTCTTCGTCCTCCTGAGGAAAAAAGGAAAACATTATAAGGGAAATGCTGCCATCTAGCGAAAATCAGGAATTACTCCTACAACAATTAAGTTGGGCTGCAATTAATGATTATTTTAGGAATCAATTGTTCTGACGATCAATCGGATAGAAACATTGGCACATTCATACACATTTCCTTTAACTAGAAGTCTCCTTTATACAAATATTAAAAGGATGCAAAAAGATTTGTTCTTCTTTAAATAAGAAAAGAAACATTTTATTGTCTAAAATGGAGTAACAAATCAATCTTTCAGTAAATTCTTGATTATTTGTAGCTAAGGCTACAAATTTAGCTGCAGATATTTGCTTTATTTGCAGAAAATAAAACCAATAATTTTTATATCAACATGTTAAAAGCTAAAAACTTTCTGCTCGATTTATTGTCAACACAGAGTAGAGTCGATCTGCTGAATATTTTCTTTAATTAACTGGTTAATAATTGCTTGACGAGTTCTGGGTGGGATTTATTTTAATCTTAAATGCAAAATGAATAAATTTTTTGAACGTTTTTGGCTTAATTACTCCACTGACTGTGGTTGAGTCTGTATAATCCAGTTAACAATTAATAAAGAACTAAATTAGTTGACAATTACTTCAATTATTGATTTATCGCAATGAATCATTTGAGCCCGAAAAGATTTCGTAAGTTTTTTTCTTAATTACAACTCTGAATTATGTTCTCTCAGCAAATAACCTTTGTTGAGTTTATATACTCCAGTTAACAGTCAGTTGATAACAATCATTAGTTCACAGTTATTTCAATAATCGATTAAATCAGATTAATCATTTCAGTCATAAAATATTTCTTTCACCTAATATATTTTATCTTAGTTATTGATCAGTGTGTTATTGTCTCAGAAAATGGCATTTTTTGAGTCCATCTAATAAATAATTGTTTACTGAATTTGTTGACAGTTACTTGAAAAATCGATTAATCGTTTCAGTCCTATCTGAATATTTACATTCAGTTATTTTCTTCAGCTCAAAATACACCAGTCTAGTTTGAAATATGTTTCAGAAGTGATAAAAGCGTCTCAGACCTTCTCGCTCGATGAGCCGTCGGATGTTTCCTCTCCTTCGCTGTCAAGCTCCCAGGGTTTACGACTTCTTGGCTTCTTTTTCCTCCTCTTGTTGTCCCGATCAGCTGCATGCCTGTCTGCCTCTGGCATTCTCCCAGCTGAGAACCAGACATCAATTTCAGTTATTTCATTTCTATTGATTAATTTATACACCTCTTTCTAAAGCGGCAACATCAACAAACCTTCATCATCTTCATCTGGTGGAGTTGAAGGCCGAGGCCTCTTTAAGTCTCCCTCTTTAAACTCCTGAGGTTCTTTCCTTTTCACCTGCACCATTGAACATCAGCGTGTTTTGTTAATCGCAAAAACAAAGGTCAATGAATGTTATAGTTCCAGCTAAGCTTTACATGTAATAGCACACAATCTGGGAGCACGAAACGTTAAATGAGAATATCTAAAATTAAGAAACAGCTTGGTCTTTTCTAAGAAATAACATTTAAAACTGGCAAAAATCTTCAAGCAACAGATGTGGACCATTTCAAATTGAAAGAATGATGATATTTTTACCTTGAATGAAGGTAATCGCAGCGCTCCACGAAGAGAAAACCCCTCCAAGCCTCCACTTTTTGCCCAATCCACAAGAGACATCAGAGGCTCTCGAGGACGGTTGACCTTTTCCTCTTTCTTTTCATCGTCGCGTAAGGCAGAGACTCCTCTAACCATCGTCTGGAAAGGCTGAAAACAAAACATTTACAATTTAAAATCACAAATGGCTTCAGTTAGGCACAACTGCTTGTCAATCAAGCTTTTCACATGTTGCTGTTAGAAGGATTTTTAGGTGCAGACGCATATTTTGCTACAACTAATGAAGTTGTTCACTGAACTACTTCATTAATTGTTTAGTGACAACTAAGACTTTATCTTGCCTAAGATGCATTTTAGGCAATAAAATCTTTATTTTCTTATTTTTAATAGGGATTACAGTATATCTATGTATATTTAATGCTTTTTTAACATCGCATAAAAAGGTTTCCGAGAAAAACAATGTATAAAGTGACGATATTTTTATCCAATTAATTGTCGGAACAATCTATAGAATGACTGATTACTCAGATAACTGTTAATTGCAGCCTTAATTTCATTTACCTACTTGGGAATTTTATTATTTTTAAAAATAATTGATTTGTAACTTCATATATTAATGTATTTCTAATATTGTATAAATAAACTGGTGTATTGAAAAATTTGCAGAATGTGTACATTTTTATCTGATTAATCGATTGTCAGAATAATCGATCACAAAAATAATTGTTGGTTGCAGCCCTAAACTTTTGATAACTTGAATTTTAACATTTAGCTAATTATTCCACCGCAGCTTTGGACGGCGTGGAAAAGCATCGTCTTTTTGCTCTCCGGTATCCAAACACATGTCAAAATGATGCTTTTATGATGTAAAGCACTTTGAACTGCCTTGTTGCTGAAATGTACTACAGAAATAAAGTTGATTGATTGATTAATTGATTGTTTACCTTGGCCTTGGTCTCCTTCCTGTCCCACCATTCATCAAAAGTGGCGAAGGCGACATTCTCCACCATTTTGCGGTTCAGGTCCCTTTGCACAATGTTCTTCATCTCCTGGATCAACGAGGCCAGCACCATCTGAACCGTCGCTTCGTGTGGATTCTCCGCCATCATTGGCATTGCCTCCCCAGAGGCGCTGTACTCGTCCCCCTCCCCGGTCAGCATGGTGCCATAGCCGGGCGGCGGCATGTAGGATTGGAAGTGAGGCGGTAAGACGTGCGGCGGCCACCCAGAGTGCGGAGGCGGGATGCTGTGGTGTGGAGGCGGTGGTATCTGAGTGCTGTGGGGTTCGTGGTAGGGGTATGACATATGGGGTGGCATGTATCTGTGGTCCTGGTCGTAGTGAGCCCCGGCCCCATTGCCCTCTTGGTCCATGTAGGGGTGGTGCGTGTGAGGCGGCGGCATAGAGTGAAGATGATACGATGCATAGTCTCCGGTCGCAGCCTCACTCGGCCCTGGCGTGCCATTGGACGACGACAAACGCATCTGATGCAGGCGGCTTAGCATGTGGGTTTGCATTTGGAACGACATCGGGGCTCCACCGCTGTACTGGTTCATCAGCTCCATGGAGGTGGCGTAATCGTACATGTGGTGGGACATCGGGGGAGGATACTCGGGGTGTAGCTCCATGTGAGGAAGAGGTGGAATCCCAGGCGGAGGCGGCGGCTGAAGGGAGTAGCCGGGCGGAGGAGGGGGCGGTAAATGGGGCGGGTAGGAAGGAATCGGCGGGTGCATGGACGTCCCAAAGTGCTGTGAGGAATCAGAGATGGGTGGCGGAGAGGATGAGGGGTCTGCCGGCTGTGAGAGTCCGGCGGCGGCGGCTTGTGAGGACGACGGTGTTGATCCTGAGGCGACTGTCGGCTGGTGAGTCGTGACGGTCGTTATGGTGGTCGTTTCCTCAGAGTCGTCGTCTGAGATCTCCATGTCTTCGCCAGAAGAATGAGGAGATGCCTGACAAAACACAGAGGCTATAGTTCAAGGAACCACCAACTCTTCCACTTAAACAGAAAACAAAGAAAAAGTAAATAAATAATTCCTTAATTTTGGGAGATTGGTCGATACTTACGCCTTTACCTCAGCAAAGGCGTAAGTATTGATGTCTAAAACTCAATCAGTGATCTCAACTGCTCCAGAGAGAGGTTCACCCCGAATGGTGGAATAACCTCAGTGTAAGTCAAGGGTGTCCAAAATGTGGCCCGGTGGCCGTTTGCGGCACTCGATGTGATTTTGTGCAGGACAAAAATGGCAGCTCAAAGTTGGATTCTGATGCAGTAAATCAAATCTTTGAGAGAAATGTCCACAGAGAAAGTCTTCTAAATGTGCAATTTACAACACAAAGTACTAATTTAATTATATTTTATGAAGCAGAACTAAAAATTATTTAACTTTTTATTTTTCCTTCGAGATTAATGAAGTATTTTTTAATTGAATTTGAAACATTCAGCAACTTTTACTCGAGAGCAGACTTTGTTGCACTTTTTAGAAAAGTTTTTGAAGAATGGGTGACCTGCAAAGAATATGCACAAAATATTCAGATAATAAAAAATCATCATCATTTAAGATACTGTTTGTATTTTTTATTTTGTTTTACTAAATATGGCAAACAGTCTCAATCTACAATCACCTACATCTTGCTTTTCTGTGGAAATCACACTTCTTTTATTTTATTAAACTATTGTGTTGTATTAGATGTGCAGATAAAAATATAACTTAATTTTTCTTTCTACAGTTTTTAAAAACATTTCTCTCTTGTGGCCCTCAGTTGCTTTCAACTTGCCAGTTTCGGCCCAGGAGGTAAAAGGTTTGGACACCTGTGTTGTAAGTGAGGATGATGATGTTTAGCTTCGTAACGTACCTGGCTCTGCCCGTTAAACGGCGGCGGCGGCGGTGTGTGCGCTCCGGTCCGGACCCCCGGATCAGCAGAACCAGCCTGAGGATCGTCTTGCTGCAGAACTTCAGTAGCGTCGACGCTAACGGGGGGCGGAGGATCCTCTGGCGGGACGATGTGGGGGGAATAATTTTCGGAGGGTTGTGTCCCCGCAGCGAGGACAGTCGGACTCTTCCTCCCTTCTCCTTTCCCCCGTTTTCTCCCTCTGTGTCCTTCTCTGTCTCTTTCCGCCTTCTTCCTGTGGTCCTTCTCCCCGTTGTCCCCCCTGTGCTCCTGCTCCTTCACAGCGTCAGCTCTTCGTTCCGCTCCCTCTCTACCTCTGCTCCTCTGCTTCTCCTCTTTCCTGTCCTCCTCGTCTTCCTCATCAGACGCGAGGAAGGAAAACTTGGCCTTTTGTTCCTTCAGGAGCATCTCGATTCGAGAGTCCAGGCTGCTGCTGTGGTAGACAAACGGCAAACTTTCGTTTGTGGAGTCCGGCTCTGGAGAGGAGTCGCGATGAGGAGGCGGAGGGGAGCTGGAGGAAGAGGAAAGGTGGTGAGGAAGGGAGGCGGAGGAGGGAGAGTTGGAGGAAGATTTGGCAGTAGTAGGTTGGGATGGGGAGGAAGGTGGTGGCGTTTTGGGCGGGGCGGGTGGTGTGGTGGGACGGCGTTTGGGTTTAGTCCACTGGTCTTCGCGAGCCGGACTGTCCTGGTTAAAGTCCAGCGTTCCCAGCGTCTCAGCGACGGCTGCTGCAATAACGGAGGCCGGTGGGAGCGGCGGCGGCGGAGGAGGCGGTGGCGGAGGCAAAGCGCCGTGATGGTCCTTTTCAGAACCAGCTTTCTCTGCCAGGGTTGAACCCGCCGAACGGGAGGAACCATCCTGTGGCGGGTTCGGGGCGGGATCTTTGGAGGAGGCGTACGCCGAATAAGACGACGGCGGCGGCGACATGCTGTTGGACGACGATCGGTAGGAGTTGGAGTTGTATCTGGGGTCGGAGCTGTTGGCGTAGTCTGCGTCTCGGTCGCGGTCCCGGTCGTGACTGCTTCTTCTGCGACTGCCGTGGTGGTTGTGAGAGTGGTGGTGGTTGCGGTGCCGCTGGTGGCTGTGGTCGCCAGAGCGGGAGCCAACGCTGTCTCGCCGGTAACCCCGGTCGTCCCGGCGGTCCGAATGGTGGTGGGAGTGGTGGGAATGGTACTTCGAGGAGGAGTTTGAGTCTTGCTGGTGATGGTAGGACGACCTTCTAGAACCGACCCCGGCGGGCGCGTATCTCCCCGCTGATTCGCGCTCCCGCTCCCTGTCCGGCAGTGGAGGCTGGTCGTACTGGTTGCAAATCGGCGGTGGAGGCATTGAGCAGTGATGCGCCATGTGTGAGCCGGGACCACCGAGGTTGGGGTATGGCGGATAGCCTGGCGGCTCATTGGGACGGTACACTGCAGTCGGGGGGTACGAAGGGCGACCTCTGTGGTACAGTGATGGATCCTGTTCATCGGGGTAACGAGACACTTTAAAACCCCCGACAGAAGACGAGACTGCAGACGATGAAGATGAAGACGGTAACATGTCCTGAGGAGGATAGCCGCTGCTCAGAGAGCCTGCGTTGTAGTTCGGATGCCTGAAACAGAGAATTTACTGGATTACAATCAGAAGAGCTCTTACTTACTAAATCTGAACAATTAGAGCTAAAACGATTAATCGATTAATGAAATAATCGTCAACTAATTTAGTAGTTGATTAATCATTAACGGGAGTAAACAGACTCAAAGAAGTCAATTTGCTGAAAGAACAAACACACCCAGAACATTAATTAAACAAAAACTGTAAAAAAAAAAAAAAAAGAAAAAAAGAAAGCTGAATTGATAAATTAACTTAATTGAGATTAATCAGTTACTGAAATAATCGTCAACTAATTTAGCAATCAATTAATCGCTAAATAGAGTGTGCAGATTCAAAAAAGGCAATTTACTGAAAGAACAACAAACTCAGAACAGTAATTAAGCCAGAAACACAAAAGTATCAGGGCTGAATAATTGTGATGAATTGATTATTGAAATAACTATCAACTAAATTAGTAATCGATTGTTAACCGGAGAATCAAAAAAGGTCATTTTTTGAAAGAACAACACACTTAGAACAGTAGTTACGCCAAAACTATACAAAATATATATATTAGGGCTGAAACTATTAATCACAATGAATCAATTATTAACTAATTTAGTAGTTGATTAATCATTAGCACAGTTACCCAAAAAATTCAATTTGCTGAAGAAACAACATAATCAAAGCCTTAATTAAACAAAAAAATGCCGCCCAAAAAAAAAAAACATTCAGGTTGAAACGATTACTTGGACTAATCGCGATTAATCAATTGTTATAACATCCTTTGCTACAAATGATCAAGTGTACACTGAAGGAATACTTTTTTTTTTTTTACATTTTAGGTAAGACAGCGTCTATTTTCTTATTTAAAAACTAATTATTTGTATTTGTTCATATATTTGTACATTTGTATAATAAAACACTTCTATAAAAATCTAATTAATCGTCAGGATAATCTATGAAATACCTGATTTCTAAACTAACTGTCTGCTGCAGCTCGATGAACTCTACCTGCTGCCGGAGTAGCCTGAGTCTTGTGAGAAAGGAGTCCCAGATCTGGAGCTGTAAGGTGTTCCTCCGCCCCCCTGAGACGAAGCAGAGGAGCTCGGCGTGTATGGACCGGGCAACGACGAAGGCGGCGTGTCGATACGCTGATCGCCGAACCCGGTATCAGCAGAACCCGGCGTCATGCTTCCCGAGGTCAGGGCTTGGACTCCTGCGGCCAAAACCGCAAGCTCACTGGAAAACCTCCGCCGAATTTCCGACTGCAATGACAAAAAACAACAATAATCAGTTATGTAATAACTTGGTAAATTTCTCAATTACATTTATTTGAGTAACTTTAACAATAAAATAAAATTTTTCCTGACTCACTAACTGATCATCTACTGACTGAAAAGTCGTACCGTTTCCGGCTGCGGCTGCGCCGGCGTCTGAGACTGAACGCTATCCGTCAAAGCTTTCCCTCCGAGTGGCACCGTCTGAGGAGTGTAGGACCCGTTTACTATGAGGTCGTAGTACTTCTGCCGCTGCTGACCTGCAGAAAAACAATCAGAAAAACAAACACCTCGCTAAATATATGATCCATGTTTGATTATTTACAGTAACTTATATTAATAGATAGTTCCCACAAAACAAGACCAGAATTAAGTCACCCTGAAATGCACCATCTTGATAGGCAACTGTCAACAGCGCTGTAGAAACAACATTATTAAGACTTAAATTTGTTTTTCTTTTTTTCCTGCTCTTCAGGAGAAACAGATCAGTCTTCATGATCAGCACAGCTTATTTAAAAACAAAAAAAACAGTCAAGTCATTTGTGTTTCCCAAAACAGAAGGTTCTCTTGCATGCTGTCCATACCTGCAGTGCAAAAATTAACTGAATGAAAGCTGGAGATGTGTGTGTTCGTCATTTAGTGCAGTGCGCCACAGAAAAAGGAAAAATAATGCAAAAAAACCAGTGAAGAACAATTCAAAACCACTTTTTTTCTTGCTCTCTTTGTCTGCTACGCGGACTCGTTGCCTCAGGGTTTAACACAAGACATTCAAACATTTTCCACAAAGAACAGAAGATTTAGTCTGTTACAGTTTTATGTTTTCAGGTTTGATGTTTATTTTGTGACTATTAATAAGTGATCGCTGTGGTTGATTAGCTACAGCTGCTGTTAGCTAAGCTAACACTGTGGAGGTTCATTAGCTAATTTAAACTCTTGCTATACAGACGATTTGTCAGAGGGTTGGTGTTTAGATTGCCTTTTTTATTTTTTAACTGAACTGAAACACACCAAATTCCGCATCTACATGTTACGGTTGTCATAGTCAAGCTAGCACAGCTGACCTACTTCCCTCTCCCTCGCTATTTCTTTATTGAAACTTTTTCCTGCCCTTCTAATTTAGCTGTCATAATGTTGACAATTAGTATTAAAGCGCTGCGTCCCTTTTACTTTCAGGCCTACGTTAAAGATTTAACAGCAAAAAACAATGTTAGTCATCATTAGCGACCAACTTTTTCTCCTCAAGCAGGGAGAAAAAGGTGGTTGCTTCAATAGCAACCACAATAAAATGTACCTTTAATATCTAGCTGAGCATGAATGATGTTTCCCATGACAGAGGTGTTGTGCAAATGCTTGACTGTGTCCTTGGCTCCTCTTGTGTTGGTGAACAACACCCTGGCCAGACCCAAGTGCTTCCTGGTCTTGGGATGAAACAGGATCTCCATCTCTTCCACTTCACCAAACTTGGCGCACATTTCTGCCAGGAAAGGCTCCTTGATATTGTCATTGAGCCTGGCAAAGGTCACCTCTTTGAGGGGTATGGGACCAACGTAGAACTCATCGAGCTGTGGCAAAAAAACCAAAAGGTTAGGAACAAAAAAAAAAACAACAACAAAAAAAAGCTCTGCTATTCCAGGAAAGTGGAGTGTCTGATCTGTGGAAATTATAAACAAGGAACAGCTGAAGTGCAGGAAGACGTCTGGTTTGGAAAGATAATGTGCGAGTAATGAGTGAACACAATTTTGGCCAAATGACCTTTGAGGGTGACAGATTTCACACAACGGCTGCGGTTTAAAACTAGTCATTTACATAAAGTCATCCTGAGTTCATGGCCAATCAACGAATAACCACAACATGACACAACAGCACTGACAGTGAAATAATAAAACATGTTCTTAAAATGAAGTTTAGTACCAATAAACCTCTGATGATCAACTGTCAAAGAAATGATTTGTATTGTAATATTGTAAATATTAGTATTGTTGTTTTAAGTTAATTTGCTAAAAACCAAATTGCATATAAAAAATAATAATTATTCAGTTTAAACCACAAAAACAGGCAAAAGTGGCAGGTAGTACAAATTACTTACTTTGTGCTGTGTGTCGAATGTTTGCAGCTTTTCAACAAGATTAAAGAAGAGCATCTCTTTTCCAAATAAAAATGATTGCACTGCTTTTAATTTACAATATTATAAATTAATTTATTGCTTATTGTGACAGACTTTGGAACCACATCTTATTATTTCTGAAAGGCTGAAGAGGTTTCCGATGCTGCAGTAATTATATTCATAACACAATCGTTTAACTTGCCTTGAATTTGGAAACTTCTCTGGGGGAAAAGGATGATGGCTGACATTCTTTCGCTGCCTTTTTTAAGCACCAACCATCAATATTCATTTATGCATTTACTTCCCAATTAATTCAATCTTTTAATTTTTCCTTGTAATTTTTCCTCGCCTTTTAAAACAAAATATCATATATTGGAGTAAAATTAAATTTGAATGAAGTGTTCCAGCTCAAAACTACAGTAATTACATTTTGTTTTTTTCAGATGAATGTCTAACAGATCAATAAAACAAAGTGTGAGAAGTGGAGCCCACCTTGAACTTTGGCACTGGTAAGGATATTTCTGTATACCTCGACCATAATCTCCGGGGTCTAGGATCCCGGAGTTCTCCCACAGGGGGAAACCCGGAGTCCTAGACAAAAATAACACAGCAAATAAGAACTAAACCTTAGAACTGATCTGGATTTTAAAGCAAAAAAAGTCCCGTTAGACTTACTGGAACACTGAAATGCACTCCGTCATATCTGTAAACCTTCTGCGTGACCCGCCGAATGGCCGGGTCCTGGACGAGTTTGTAGCTTTTCCACTGCAAGCTGACTGCTTTCTGTGTTTCGGTCCCACTGTCTGGATCCATCCTATAACTGAGGACAAGAAGAAAAACATTCATTTAAAAGAGGATCTGCTGGAATAAAAAAAAATATATAAGTGACTCGGATTCTACAAAAATCAAATGATTTTTTTAAGTGATAGTTTAAAGATTTTTTCATTTCCTGTGCACAGTGGATTCTTACAAAGAGGTCAATGTTTTTTGTAAGTTTGCTTCAAACACAAAAATGTATATTTTTTCTGACTCAAGTTTTCTAATTTCTGTCAGATTTCAACCAGTTTTTTTTTTAAATCAGGCACTAAATCAGGTTGAATAAAAAGTTACAAAGGATGTTTTGAAAATGGGTAAGCTTAAAAAATTAAAAAATGTTACAAACTGTTAAATTAGACAAAAAATTCAGCCTGGAAATACATATAGGTCTCCATTTTCTATTTTTTCTACATTTATCCAGACTTTGAACCAATTAAAATCAAATTCTGTGGTTTGGGGCTATTTTCCTCACAGAATCTAAGTGCATGAGGGCAGCAGGAGGTTAATTGCTCCTATTTAGAGCAAAAACAAAAAACATTGTATGTGTAAACGTCAGGCAAAGCTGCAACAGATTGGTTACATATTAATTTAGACTGTTAATGTTTTTTTTGGAATTAAGTAAGGAATGTTGTCCTGGAAAATAAGACAATCAATTTGTGGTTTCAAATTTTTCAAGTCGGTCCAAAAAACCTAAATGCACCATCACAACCTTAACAAATTAGATGCGAACTGAAACAAGACTGATGTGAAGATTCAGTAATTAGAGATACATAACTCTTGCCTGCAAAGGAACGATAAGCTGCGTCACAGCAATTAGCCAGAGATCAACTTCACTGACTTCTGGGTCATATTAGTTTATTCTGAGATCACATTTAAAGTATATAAAATGTTTAGCATCATCATCAGCTTGTTGTCGGCTTCGGTTAAGCTGCTGTCAAAACAATGATCAGCGCTACGTCACTGATCAGATACTTTAGCTAGCAGCTTGCTGTTAGCAGAGGCTAAAGCAGATCCACAAAATGCAAATAATTGTTTCAGCAAGCGTCAAAACAGAATTAATGTTCAACTCATCTGTCCGCGTTTCAGAAACGTTCCTTAAAAACCGAACCTGCACGTTGCCGATCAGTCCGACAACGTAAACCAAAGTAAAAATTAGTTGTCTTCTCGCTTTAGCTAGGGCAAACTGATGCTACTGATGGCTAATGCTAACTTAGCAACATCAAGTTAACAGTTTAAACTTTGAACTTGAAGACCTCCACATACACATATTGGTTTTTATAAGTTGCAATCGTTATATGCATATCTTATCGAAACTTCTTCAGGCTGCCTTTCCATAATTTAACTAAAATTCAGCCCCCCCACCTCTTGGAGACCCGCTCATCCGAAAGTAGCAATTCGCCGCCGCTACAGTGTAGGCAGCTGCAGCCAGGCCCGCGAGACCAAGAAGAAAAACACTGGGTCACAAACAGATATATGACACCTACGACCCGGCGTTAAAGCACATCTAACGAACTAAAACAATACCGCTACCATTCCGGAAATTAGTCGATAGACCAACGACCATCTACGAGCCCCAAAGCCATTGTTTTCTATTTCAAAATCCAGATATTGTTGAGAGAGCGGCCATCGCGTAACCAACCTGAACGCCTCGCCTGCTCCCCATCAATGCATGATAATGCAGTCTTCAGTTGCTCACCCGCACTTTCCTCTACACAGACACAAAACAAACAACACAGAGACAGAATATTGAAATTTACAACATCACTTTGAATTAAATAAAATAACAAAGATTTTTAAAATTAACTTACTCTATCATCGGTTGAATATTTGTAGTGTAAAATTATGCTTGAATCTGCTAGTATCATTTCCAGTTTGAATGGTGGCAAATTCGCCCCCTACAGGCGAAGTGGTGAAACAACTCAATAAGTATGAGTGAAGTAAAATTCATCAAAATGTTTTTCTTTCTCGATTTTTTAAACAAATAATAGTGGATTGTTATAAAACGTAAGAGTTGTTTTATTGCAGTATTAATTATGCCACATAAACAGCAAATTTTGCAAGACTAATTAGAGTTAGAATAAAATTAATCTGTGTTGTCCCATAGTGGGGAAATTAAGGCATAACATAATTAAGAGTGTACAGTCAGTAAGGGCAAAATTTACAACGTAAGAGATATAATACTGTTCATTTATTAAAACATAAAGTATTGATATAGATACTTTTTACTGGACAACAAATAATCAATGACACCCAACCATAAAGACATGAAATACATGATCACAAATTAAAACCAACCCCACATTAGCTAGGATTTATTGCTCCAGTTTTAAATATTATGTTGAAAAAAAGAATTTGTGTTAAAATATTTGATAGTATCATATTCTTCACTACAACTTTATATTAGAAGTAATTCAATTATTCAAAACAAAGCTAAAAAATTAATATTTTAAGTGAATTTTAGAAATTATCTTGTAACAATGACAAATTTAATGGATCCCGTCTAAGTATATATAATTAAGTTGAAATTTACTGCAGTAGCGTAATTTCAATTAGAAATATTAATACTTTGAGTACATTTATTCAGCTACAGATAAAAAAAACTTATAATTTTCTACACTTAACAGTTCATGTAAAATACAACCGAACTGTTTTTTAATTTATTTACTTAGTTGTGAATCAGTTTTTAGGATCTTAAATAAGTTAATTTACTTAACACCCATATTCAGAAATGTAAGAAAAGTAATAAAAATCCACAATCTACATTCTAATTGAGCTTTTTTACAGCCAAAATTTCAGATGGATTTCATGTAAAATAATTAAAACAAATTTAAACACCTGATATAAATTCACTCATTTTGATGTTTTTATGAAGGAAACAATAATTGCAATATGACAAAAGGAAAACTTTTATTTTTAAAGATTTCAGTGCATTTATTGTTTGCTCAGATAACAATTAGAAACAGCCTGACAGAAACTTATTTCAAATATATATTAAACATTTCCATTATCGTTTAAAGGTTACAATAATGCTAATATATTACCAATGAAATAACAGCAATTCTTTCAGTCCTTTAAAAATGTGGCTCAATACAGCCGAGTAGTGTCCTGCTCACCAGCAACCTGTTTAAAAACAATCATTAGGTTTTTTTCAGACAAACATTTGAAAACTGTTTAAAACACAAACAAACTTGATGCCGACTCAAAACTCATTTGACGGATTTTGCTCCGTTTTTTGTGTTTTAATCTCATCAGATGGAGCAGCAGGCGAAACAAACAGCAAAGCCTGACACAATCAGAGTTTGATGGAAGATTTCTGGCTGAAATTGTGGAAGATGAATGGCAGTAGCAGGAAGAAAAGCTGAGCAAAGCACTGATTCTCCATGTGCTTGAATGCTTCTTCTTTCACATGGCTTTCACTTTGATCTGCTTCATCTTCATCTGCTTCTTCTCAATCTTCTTCTGCTCACGCCGCTGCGCTGCCTCCTGCATGAAGAAGCGGGAGGAGACAGAAGAACAGCTCAAAACTGAAACAAAACATTTGTGTGGTTTATTTCAAGAAGAAGCTTAGGCAGGTTTCAGACCTCCAGACGGCGTTGTCTCTCTGGATCCTCTTCGTTCATGATCCTCTCCTTCTCGGCTCTTTTCTTCTCCTCTCTGCGGGTTTGGGCTGCTTCCTGGCGCTGAGCGTGCGTCTGTTTCAGGAAGTTCTCCTCAACGCGAGCCCGGTTTCTGTCTGCTTTCTGCTTTCCCTAAACACACAAAGAGGATTTTAAAACCTCCTAAAATATATAATTAGAGAATAATTTTGGCTGTGGCTTTATCGTTTTTAGAAGGTTTTGCGTTTTTAAAGGTGAGTTACTATATTTCCTGGAACAGGTTAAGACAGGCCTATTGTCTATACAAACAAATCAAAATTATTCTTGGATAATGAGAATTTATTCTGGTCAGTTGAGAATAAGCTTCTTTTAGAGCCTATGTCACTTTAAATCCAAAAAAGCTGCTGCTGGCCACAAAACCAACTCAAGATTTACACATCCACATAAAAATGGGTGCAAAAGATGCACAATTATACAACTGTACAACTTTGAAAAGCAGATGTGGAGGCTCCTGCACAAACATTTAGCATGTGGTTTCTGGATGTTAAGTCAAAAACAAAACATTTGTTTTTTCCCCAGCAGCCATTGTACAGCGCATGAAGCGGTAAAACCAGCTGACCAAACGCCCTGGAGCGCTGCTTCGGTTGATAGGTGACGAGCAGAACGCCTTCGGGGTTGCTAGTTAGCGAGCAATACCTGCTGATTTATGACGTTTCATTTGTAAGTTTTTTGAAAAAGCTCATTTTCCAGACAACAAAAAACAACTTATTGTCAAAAAATGTCTGGATGTTTGTTTTTTTAAACATCCAGACATGTTTTAAAAAAACATAAAAATAAAGTAAATATTAGTTCATCACTTTTATTAACAGTGTAAACCAGTAAAATGTGCACAATGTGAATTTAGCATAATACTTCCCCATTGCAGTTTAACAAAGAAACAAATATATTTAATACATTTCCAAAGCTTAAAATTTCTGTTTTTTTTCTTTACAATTTCTTTGATTCCTCCTGACTTGCTGGATATTAACTTCTGATAACCAAACTTGGGTTCTGTTCAATCTCATACTCCCTAAATTTCTATTCTCTAATTTATAGATAACTTTTTTTTCAACCCCTTAAACTTTGAGACACTACGATCCATCAGGATGAAAATTTCCAGATTGATGGAAAAATTTTTTATTTTGTAATGAAAAAAAATGTTTGTCTATTTTTTTCCCTAAAAGAGAAAAAGACAAAAATCTTTAAACCTGCACACAATGTCAAACTCTGATGAAAAACCTGATAATTTTGGCAAGTCATAAAAATTAGGAAAATATCGGAGGGAGATGAAATACAAACCGATCAGATTTTAATTGCGTGAAACGGCAGGAGGAGTCGGGAAAACTGTTTACCATCTAATTTTACAGTTCTGACTTTCAAAATCCAGTCAATATGGAAACCCAAAGGTGTTTAAAATAAACAATAATTCGTAAAATATTTTAATTCAGCTCCATTTTAGGAGCATCAATAAGAGAAAAGTCCTTTTAAAAGCTTCTAGTATGAATACTTTTGTACTAAATGTTTGTCTCACCTCTCTGTTCAGACGGAGCTTCTTGACCTTATCGATGCTGTAGATCACCATGTTCATGAGTGGAAGCAGAGAGTCCATGTCTTTGGGAGACGTGCTGCCGTAGCCAGGCACTGCAGAGCGAAACATCCAGAAAATCTCAGGATAACTTTAAACGTGTCGGACGGCTGGGCACACAGATTGATTTTAGCGATTCATTGAATTTTTGGCATTTGGAGAATCTGGGTTTTTTTCCCCACTGATGCTCCCACTGGGTTTCCATAGTTACGAGTGATGTCAGCACGCCCGAGTCAGCCATCTTGTTTGACAAGGTTGTTTTGTTTTATTTTGAATTTGAGGTCAGGCTAAGATTTTTATTTATTTTTTACAAGAATAAAGTCATAACTACAAAGTCACAAAATGCTAGAGTAAATTCATGTTACCAGAATAAAGTTGTAAAATTAGAAGAACTAAGGAGCAAATTGATAAACTCCAACATGAAAATAACAAAAAAATTATTTTCTTATTAAAACAACATTTCTTCCATAAATTTGAGACATTCTTCTGGTAAAATTGCATCTTTATTCTGCTAATCTTGTGACTATATCCTTGTAATTAAGCTAAAGTTTTCATAGCCTGGCCCTAATATTCTTTTCTAAAACTCACAAATGGGATGATTTAAATAAAACCCACTTTCTGAAAATTTGTTTTGTCGTTTGTCTTTTTTAGAAGAGAAAGCAAGAAAAAAAATTGTTTAAAATTGGAAATCAGATCTGGGATGAAACATTAAAATTATAATGTAGTGTCTAAGTGACAACACAGCAGAAAAAAACTCCTCACCATTAAATGTAAACAGTAGAGTCTTCTTGGTCTCAGGCAGCTTTAACGGCTGACCCTCCCTGAAAACAAAAACATTCAGCATCACGACATCAAAACGAGGTTCTGGTCCAGAAACAAACAACTAAATACTCACTCTTGCATAATTTTTGGACCAGAAAACTGATCCGAGAAATGGATCGACTCGATCTTGTCAGCATGGTTGGTGATGTAGTGTACCATCTGAAACGATAAGAGCCCAAAAGAATGGAGGAAATTTATGCCACAAAACTCAAACATTTTGGGATTAATGTCAAATTTTTTAGGAGAAAAACTAGGAAATTCTCTGAGCCCCAAAAGTTTCAACAACAGCCCTAATACTCTGCTGTAGTTAGGACCATTCCTCTTTCTCGATCTGGCATGGATCCGCCATATTTATTTCTGTATCAATTTGACTCTTTTTAAGGATGACCAGAGGCGCCCCCTGCTGGACGGAGGCTAAACTAAGCGGACGTAATTAGTTAATCGAGTGGAACTAATTTTAATCCATTAATCTACAATTAATCCTAAATTGATTGTTTCCATCCCTGGTAGTAATTAGAAGAATCACCTTGTTATCCATCACACCATCCGTTACTTCCCCCATCTCACTGAGAATTGCCATGGAGTCTGGAAGCCCATATTTCGCCCCCGACTTCGGCTTGTCGCTGCAGAACTCGCTCTGTTAAAACAAATAAAAATAAAACATTGTCACTTTAAATATCAAAAATTAGTCAACAAAAGAAAAAAATTAATCACAAAACTATTCACCAAGTCCTGCATCTCCTTCTGGAGCCGAGCCATGGCTCTCTTAGAGCCCACAGCAAAGACGAAAGTGTCCATGTCTTCGTCGTTAAGCGTCACTTTGACTTGCTGCAGAGAAAAACCCAGACAGCGCGGCTCAAGCTCTGCTCAGAGGAAGCGAAAACGTTTCTACATCTGCTGCAGCAGAAACGCTTACCACTTGGTCAGAGGCGGGCCTCATCATCCTGGTCACCGTGTTCAGGAGGTCCTGCCTCTTCAGGAACTAAGACAACCAGCAGCAGGTTCAGAAAACACCAACAGGGGAGGATTTAAATGGCTGGAAGCAAATACCTTCAGCTGAATCAGCATTCCTTCACAGCACACACGGCCAGAGCACCACAGATTGTAGATGTGTTCGTTTTCCTGGTTCAGCTTCCCAGTGCTCACAGGTTCTTTACTGGTTCCATCATCGCCTAGAGCACAGATCAATGCCAAGAAAACACTAAATTTATCAAACGGGGGACACATTTTATGTGCCTGACCAACAGAAAAACAGCACCTAACTGTGAAAATTACATTTTCCAATTTTGCAACAGATTCTATTGGATTCAATCTGTCAAATTCAATTTCACCAAGACTTTGACTGGGCCATTCTACTGCATCAATATGATTTGGCCGAAATGATCACACTGAAGTTAGGTGGTTAATTTGTTATCAAGGAGAATAGGGAACATACTTTCCACATGTACACATACTTTTGCTGTGTGAATTACAGCAAAACAGATTTATTTTAACTTTCTTTAAAAAAGATTTCTTGCCACTCTTCAATATAGAAAAGGTTTGTAAACGTGCCAATCTAACTATTGTGAACTGAGGATTTCTTCCAAACGAAGTAAAATAAATATTTTAAAAATGAGCATCAACAGATTTTAGGGCTGAAACAATTAATCGGATTAATTGTGATTAATCAATTACTAAAATTATGGTAAACTAATTTGGTAATTGACTAATTGTTAACTTGAACATACAGACACATCCAGAGCAGTAATTAAATTACATCTGAACAAAATATTAATACATGTTGCATTTAAAAAAAAAAGCTAAAAAAATAAGACTAGAAAATATTTAAAGTAGTTTTTCAAAATAAGTGTCACAGAATACCATTATGAAATGAAAAAAATAATAAAAAATGAAAACAAGTCTTGAAATAAAAAACAAACAAGGCAATAATGTATCTTTTAAGTATTTATTTTATTTAATGTAATATTTATTAGTTTTTAAAAACAATATTTATCTAGTATAAAAGAAATCAGAAGAATGCGCCAATTTTTCATTCAATTAATTGTCAAAATAATCAATAGATTAATCAATACCTAAAATAATTGTTAGTTACCGTCCTTGTAAATTTGGAAAACTCATGTATAATTTTCCTTGCCCATCAGAGCTATGCACTCTTTTCTACTACATAAAATAAATATATTGTTTGTTAGTAAGACAAACAATATATGGACTATTTTAATAGGGAGGAATACATTGGCAATAGATCCTGCAGGGAGTTCAATGATTCAAAGAAAAGACGGACAGACTCACCCACAAGTGCAAAGTTGCTCTCCAGAAGTTCCCTGTGGGAGTTAAACCAGGCCTGAGCGAGCCGGCTGTTCTTGTTCTTCCCTATGATGTAGTTCATGATGTAGCAAAGTAAACCCGTCACCATCAGGATCTCCATGTAGTAACTCTCCCAGCTGTTCTGCAGGTGTGCAGGAACCTGCAGAGACATGGCATGCAGACGGATAAATCACACTGCAGATCAACATCTGACTGTCAGAAATGTATCTAAAACACGTCCCAAGATTAATTAAACTAAAATGTAAGCTATTGGTATCATAAACTACAGCTGAATTAAGTCCCACATGCTTTAAACTTGTTTTACCGTGTGGATTATGAGCGGGTCCTTCATGGAGTGCCCCGTCTTCTCCATCCCCTCAAACTCCTCCTGGTCGTATTTGCTGTACATATCTTGGTCCTTGGAAGAAATTGCAATCAATTATGGTATCAACGATAGAAATACCCTTTAAATAAATGTTAAGATAATGTACTTGTGTGTCTGAGTCCTCGAAACCATCCTGACCATCCTCCAGCTCCACGGTGGCTTCATCTTCGTCATCTTCAGTCTGTGAGGAAGGTGATGAGACACGTGGTGGTGGGGCCGTCTCCGCCTCGGCTGTTAGATCATCATTCATGTCCTCAAACTCTGCGAAGTCATTGTCGTCAAAGTCTGCCAGGTCCTCCCCATCATCAAACTCGTCGTTGTAACGTCCTCTGGTGGCAGGAAGGGCCAGGAGGAGCAGCAGTGTGGAAACCAGGAGGAAAAATGCACTTCGCATGCTGCAGTCTGAATTAAATATGGGTAAAAACACAAAATAAAGTTTCAGAAAACGTTGCAGAAAATTACACACTCATTCCAAAACAAAAGCTTTTACCCATCAGAGAATGAAAAACTACTACTTTGGTTTTAAAAACAAAACATCATTTACAAAAGAATCATCCGTTTCCTGCAATGCTTTAATTTGAAGTGGAAAAAGTTACAAAAGTTTGCTGCTGCTGGGGAAACAGACCAATCATTACAACATCACGTTCAAGGGTTTATTTTCCCCATACGCAACTGTTTTATTTCAAAATATTGGCAGGATATGAGTGAGTTCAAATTAAACCCAAAAGGAAAAGGAAGACATGTACCAGAGAAAAAGAAACATTTAGAGATGAGATATCAAAAGAAAGTCTGAATAAAGCTGTAGAAAAAAAAGATTTTCTCACAATATGAAAGATTTGAAGAAACTGTGTGAGAGAGAGTGAATAAATATTACTTTGTGAACGCCAATCAAATAATAAAGAATGCTAGTTCTATAAATATGTAGAACTATGAAACCGGAATATAGCGGCTGATTGCGCTCTCTAAAGAATCAAAACCAAACATGGAGAAGCAGGATTCCGTTTTATGCTCCATTAATCTGAAACAAACTTCCAGAAAGTGTCAAAAATACTAAAACACTTAATTCCTTTAAAATGAAGACTGAAACCTAATTTGCTTAGATTTGCCTTTGATGAATAACAACTAAAACATAATGAATTTAGTTTATATTTATATTGTTTTCCTTTATCAAACCGATCTAATGTAATGCTATTCTGTTACTTTATGCTCTCATAATGTAGACAATTGATTTGTTGCTGAAATAAGCCGAATACTTTTACTCGATTAATTGACGAAGGTCTACATAACAAACCTTCAAGTGGAAAAAATGCCTGATAACTGAAGCTCAGTCGACAATAAGGAAGGAAAACCGCTACTATGCTTTGTCACCACACTGATTTTTTTCATAAATTTAACTTTTAAATTAAGGCGAATAAACAAAAAGTGCATATTTAACCGTTTAAGAGCCGATTTATTCGAACAAACTTCCAGTTAGTGTAACAGTTTGTGGCTAAACCTGAACTAGTGCTGCTGCATTTAGCGTGTTTACAAGCTTGATTACGAGCTAGAGCGATTAGCTGTCAAATTTTTTTGAAATCGTAGCGGAGTGCAACTGGTTTATGACGTGGATTAAAACCCCGGAGACCCAGTGAACCAAACCCATCCCCCCAACTCACACTCACTAATTCTCACTCGCTGTTAGCACCTTTACCATTAGCATGCTAACAGGGGCTAACTCACTCAAACAACCGAAGACCCGAGAGGAAATCTGTGCTTTTCTCCTTAACTCGGCAGGGAAAAACAACCTTGTTAAGACTAAATGTGTGAACAAGTATCTCACCTGGTTTCTAACAGTGTCAATAAACGTAAAGCTGGTTATGAATAAGAAATTAGAACTGTCCTTGACGTGACGTTAAACCTAAAGCGGGGTACTTCCTGTCCACGCAGGAAAAACCCTTTCAAAATAAAAAATTTCTAACCCGTTATGGATTAGTGATGCTAACATACGGGTGTGCTAAACTTTAAATGATGTGAAGCAATGGAAATGTTAGTATTTATCAGTAAGACTCGAAAAATTAGAGTTGTAAAAATTTAAAATCTTTGTGCATCTTTGACTTGCAGGATTACTTTACACTACAAAGTAGTTTATATGTAATAATGCATATATATATTTTTGTGAAACAAAACACTTTGAGGACAGTGGAGATAATGGATCTTTCACTATTTAGCTGTATTTGTAACACTTGAATACCAATAGTAAGATTATGTTTTGTTATATTTTAAATAAGGTAGCAGTGATGAAAAAGCAATGATTGTTCAAAAACATATTTTAACTCAATTTCAAAGTGTCGTTTGGGGAATAGTAGCATCAATTAAAAATTTAATGCTTTAGTTATTTCCATGTAAACCATTTTCTAAATCAATGTAGTTTTTGATTTATGCTTCTAACTTAAAAAAGTGACATCTAAAGCTCCTTTGTGGCAACCAGAAATTTCCAATACACATTTTAAAACTGATCTGATTACAGTACAAACGATAATTTGTGATGTAATTAACAATATTTTACAGAATTATAGAAAAAGAACACATTTTAAACAAATCATGCTTCCTCTCATTGTCCACACCCGCATATCGTTATAAATAAAACTCCTAAATAAGGTAATGCTGTCAGGAACAGTAAACAGTCGCCCTCTGGTGGCGACTGTTTACTAAGCAACTACAACTGTTTGTGAAGTTGGACTAAACAACGTACACTTCCGGTACAAACCTTCAAGACTTAAAAAAAATACGTAAATAAAGTAATTAATAAAAAAAGTAGATACTTTTCAAAAAATGATAAGGGAGCAACGTAACTGCCATGATAATGACTTCTTTTATTAACACAATAACATGTTCTAAGAAAAGTAATGTCGAGTTTAAACGCATTATTGGTGATTTTATTTCGAAAATAATCACCGGAAGTTGATCGCGTTCCTCCAAACTTGACGATTTGATGGCCCCAACGAAAAATGCTACCCTTTGTTAGCAGAAGTGGTGAAAAATCGCGTCTTCATTGAGGTTATCTTCATCGATCAGTCGTTTTGGATCGACATCCTTGTATTTATTCTCCCGAGTGAAACTAATTAGTTGTGTTTTATTCAAAGATTAACTTCTCCGACAGTTAGTTAGCAGGTTAGCTGCCCAGACAAGAGCCGCAGCTCGGGAGAGGATGTCTCTTCACGGGAAAAGAAAAGAAATCTACAAATACGAGGCGCCATGGACGGTGTATGCTATGAACTGGAGCGTCCGCCCGGACAAACGTTTTCGGCTGGCTCTGGGGAGCTTTGTGGAGGAATACAACAACAAGGTGCGCAGCATGTTTTCATTAGCAGCTAGCTTCAGATTAATGCTAACCTCCCTGCGCACCGCGGCTCAAAACATCACCTCTGATTGCGCTATTGTCTTCAATAACATACTTATAGGTTATGTTTTGTCCAGTTGTCGTGTTCTTTAGGGGTTTTGCAGTCTTTACCAGCTTGTCTGTGTTTATTTCAGGTTCAGCTGGTTGGTTTGGAGGAAGAGAGCTCAGAGTTTGTCTGCAGGAACACTTTTGATCATCCTTACCCCACGACCAAGATCATGTGGATCCCAGACACCAAAGGAGTTTACCCAGACCTGCTGGCCACCAGCGGGGACTACCTGCGCATCTGGAGGGTGAGATGAACCATTACAAAGGCCCTACAAGTCAGAGGAGATTTCCCAGCAATGAATGCCTTTGGAGAAATGTTTTACTACCTGCATCCTTCAGTCAGAGCCCTCAAATTCAAATGTACTTTAATTTCACAAAAGAAAATTACATCAAAGGAGGAGAAAATTTTGTCAAGAAACGTCAGAAATTTTGAGTTTGAGCTCAGAAATTTTCAAGAAAATAACTTGGAAATTTCTTAGTTTGAAAAGTTAAAAATTCTCCAATAAGTAATTCCAGATATACATTTTTGCGAAAAAAACAAACAAGTTTGGAAAGTCAAAAATGTGCTAGAGAAAACGTGTATAATTTGAGGTTAAGTTCAGAAATTTTCTAGGGAAAACCGTGGCAATCTCTGACATTCAAAAGTCAAACATTTGCTGGAAAAAATGTGAGAAACTTTTAGATTAATCTCAGAAATCTTCTAGAAAGTAACTTGGACATTTCTGAGTTCAAAAAAATCAAAATTGCTACAAAAAAATTAAATATTGACATTTATCTCATACATTTCTGAGAAAAGACGAGGACATTTCTGAGCTTGAAAAGTCAAAAAGTATAATAGAGAAAAATTGCAAATTTCTAGGTCAATTTCTAAAATTTTCAAGAAAAAATGTGGAAATTGAGTTTGAAAAGTAAAAAACACTCAGAAATTTTGAGCAATTTCTGTCTGGTCAGTTGTGACAAAAGTCTGTTCACCCTGATTTAAATCGTACTTTATTGTGCTGCAGGTCAGTGACACAGAAACGCGTCTCGAATGTCTGCTGAACAACAACAAGAACTCCGACTTCTGCGCTCCGCTCACCTCCTTTGACTGGAACGAAGTCGATCCCAATCTGCTGGGTAGGAAATAAAATAAAGAAAACTCCTGTAGTTTTCATCTTGTCTTCTTTTTGCTTCAAATGATTTGTTTTGTGTGTTTCAGGAACATCCAGCATCGACACCACCTGCACCATCTGGGGGTTGGAGACCGGTCAGGTGTTGGGACGAGTCAACCTGGTTTCTGGACACGTGAAGACTCAGCTGATCGCTCACGACAAAGAGGTCTGGATTTTATTCTGTAATATGACCCCAATTTAGTTTTTTGTTGATTTTTAAAGTTGTTTTTATCAATAGGCTTCAGGTTCATTTTTTAGTTATTTTTATTCTATTTTCCAAGGCAATAGAGATTTATTTAGACTCTAATGACGTAGAGCTTCAAGGTGTAATTTGTGTTTCAACAAAATAATATGGATAATGGAGGCCATTTTTTCATGTAGGGCTGATTCATCAATTATTTAAATGATCGTCAACTAACTTAGTAACTGATTAATAAATGTGAAAAAAATAAAAACACAATTTTCTGTCCCAAAATGTAATATATTAAAATCAAGCTAAGTTACAGCGAACATTGAAACTTATTGTTAGAATCATGATTTAAAGTCAGAGCAGAAATTTCTGTTGAGGAACGCTGCGGTGTGTTTTCAGGTTTACGACATCGCGTTCAGCCGCGCCGGCGGAGGGAGAGACATGTTCGCCTCGGTGGGCGCCGACGGATCCGTCCGCATGTTTGACCTCCGACATCTAGAGCACAGCACCATCATCTACGAAGACCCCCAACACCACCCGCTGCTCCGCCTCTGCTGGAACAAACAGGACCCCAACTACCTGGCCACCATGGCCATGGACGGCATGGAGGTCGGGTTGCATTTTTATCATTAATGTCACTGCATGTAAATCGCTTTTCTATGGAGTTAAAGACAGAATTATTACTTGATTTTTAGGTAACTGCATTGCTGCTATTGTTCCAAGACAACAGGGATTTATTGAGACTCTTTCTAATTCAAACACAATTAATGCTTTTTGAAAAGCATAAAAAAGTGTGATTTGTTTTGCTAACCTGCATATTGCAACTTTTGTTTTCAAATTCATTGCTATGTATTGAACAAATAGTGGAGACTGACAGTAAGGACAGTTTCAGTCAATAATTGCAATTTATTGTGACAACCATAAATAAAAATTCTTCTTCATCACAATAAAAGCTATTAGTTTCTAGTACAAATATTTTAATACACTTTAAAAAAGACAAAACTAACTTTTCAGTTAGATAAAGCAGCTTGTTTTAACAATTCTTTGATATTGATGAAAACGTTCTAGTTTTATTATTCTTTATTTTTCCATGTACAAAAAGTCCAGCTCTTCCTGCTTGATGTAACATCAGTGCAGTGCAGGTCTAATTTTTGGAAAGCCAGCGATACTTTATAAGTATTTTTTAAAGAAACTTGAAGTTAAAACCATTTTACTTATGGAGTTTCGGGTAGAACATATTTACAAAGGGTTTTTTAAAGTCCTAAATTCAAAATGTTTATATTTTTTTAGACAGCTTTGCCATAATTATGGCTCTGGGAATAATGCTTTTAGGGCCTGTTTACTCCAGCTAGTCTATTACTAAATTAGTTGACAAATATTTAGTGATCATTTCAGCCGATGTAGTCGTACAAGAACATTTTTGTTGATTCCTGTTAGACCTTGGTGAGAAGCTGCAGTAAATAAAAAGCTTTTGTTCTCCAGGTTGTGATCCTGGACGTTCGCGTGCCGTGTACTCCTGTGGCTCGGCTCAACAACCACCGCGCCTGCGTCAACGGCATCGCCTGGGCGCCACACTCCTCGTGTCACATCTGCACTGCAGGTGAGTTTGGACGTTAAATGTTGTCGGGTGAATATCAGAGGTGACCTACGACACAAAATTCACATTTTGCATGGTTTTTGTACTCCCACCTGGGTCAACGCTTCTTCTAACTACAAGCCAAGTAATTAAAAAAGCTAAAGGGGGAAGTACTTTTTTACAGCACAAAGTCTGAATAGTCCATTGTTCAAGTGGATCTATTGTGCATAGTTCAAGTTTTGCACATTTTTATGCTTCCATTTGGGTTTCCACTGCTACTAAAAACAACCCACCTAGCCGTCGTTTGAAAAACTCTGAACGTAGCGTCATAAATCAGCAGGCACTGCCTGTTACCTGGCAACCCGAGTGAAGTCCCATCCGTTGTGTAGCAACCCAGACCGTGCTCTACCATGTTTGGTCAGTTCTATGTGCTTCATAATGGCTGCTGGAAAAGACATGTTTTGTTGCTAACTTACCATCCAGAAACCACTGGCTGAATTTTGTTATTTGTGTAGGAGGCTCCACTTCTGCTTTTCAAAGATGTACGGTTATATCATTGTGCATCTGTTTGCAGCCATTTTCAAGCGAGTGTAAATATTGAACTCGGCCAGAAGAGACAAGATGCCCTAAAAACAACTCATTCTGACTTGTGCAAACTAAAATCTCACTATCCAAGAAGGATTTTTCGCAAAATATGTTCTGAATATCCCATGAAAACAATCCCAACCTTTAAAATGAAGCATGACAGATCACATTTAATTTAAATATCCTGATGTTTTTCCTTTTTGTCAGCCGACGACCATCAGGCTCTGATCTGGGACATCCAGCAGATGCCGCGCGCCATTGAAGACCCCATCCTGGCCTACACCGCCGAAGGCGAGATCAACAACGTTCAGTGGGCGTCCACGCAGCCGGACTGGATCGCCATCTGCTACAACAACTGCCTGGAGATCCTGCGCGTCTAAAGCCGTAGAAAAAGAGCGCCCTGCGTTTCACATTTGGACTTTTCAGTAGCCCTCGTCCTCCAGCTTTCAGGACGAGGAGTGAACTTTCTCTGAAGTTGGTTTACATTTATCTGCTCTTCTAATAAACATGTGTAAGCTCTTATTTATTTTTGCTCAGCAGCTGTAGGAAGTGTCCATGTTTCCTTGAGAGTTTTTTAAATACTTCTCAGCCAGCTGTGAGACTATTTGGAGCAGTTTAGATCTCATGCATTTCATCTGGTTTTTTTTTGGTTTGAGGTTGATTCAAACTGCTGTAGGTGGCAGAACATTGCAAAAACATGACATTACCAAGTATTTTTTTATCTATTTTTTTGTGCAAATATCCTGGTACACTTTAAAAAAGGCAAAACTAACTTTTCAGAAAGACGAGCATGTTTTAAGTCAACAATTCAATAGTTCAAGTGACAGATTCTTTCTTTTGTAATATGGAAAAATATTACACAATTAAACTAGTACTTTTTTAAAATCAATATTAACAAATTATTGACTTAAAATAAATTCCTATCTTGTAAATTTAGTTATAATTAATATATTTCCACAAAAAGCTACAACAAAAATCCTTGGTAAGATGTTTTTGCAGTGTAAACATGTAGGATTAACTCGTAGCCTTCTTGTGGATGCATACCATGTAATTGGTGAATAAAGCATCTGTACGATATATACTAGTCTTGTTTACCTAATGTGGGAGTTTAAGATGTTCCTCTGTGCTGCAGCCGACATTTAAAGTCTATCAGAGCAACGACGGCTCCCTAAATATCCTCTTCTGATTTGTTGAGCGTTCATTCTTTGAGTCGTTGCATTTTTACTTCAGTTAGAGTGAAGTTTGAAATGAGTTGACAGCTTTCTGCTTCTCTTATTTTGTCGTCTTCTGTCCTTGTAGCATGCCATTGCAAGACAAAATGTACATAAATATAAATATATCAAACTTAAGATGTTGGTAAGCCAAGTGTTCATGTTGTAGTGTTTTTTCATAAAGTTTAATATTGAATTTGCTCTAATAAATTGTAACCTCCCCATGATTTAAGAACCACTATTAGTTTTCTTTACCTTTTTATGTATCTATTAAATTATATCAAAAGCAAATTAAATTTTGTTGTGGAAGGACGATTTAACCTCATATTTTTATGCCAGGTGTGATCAAAGTGTGGCTCTTAAACTGTTTTTCCCCCAATTTATTAAAATGTGCATTTTTAATCAGTATGATTCATAAAAATATCTAAATTTTTATGAGTAGAACCAGGTTGATCCAGTATTTTTCTGCAAAGATGACTTTGCTTTATTCAAATGAGCTCGTTTGTAATTTATTAAACGTGGCAAAATCAGTTTGGGTTGATTTGTCGATCGTGACCCAAATCCTGTTCTTATAACTGGGGATAAATTATTTCATCAAAGACCAAAAATATTTTAAAACTTACATGGAAGCCCCTTTCTGCCACTCTGTGAAAAAAATTATCTCATTATAATGAGATACTATCTTGTTATTTTGAGATAATTTATTATCTAACTTTTAAATATTGAATTTAACATATTTGAAATTCAATATTTAAAATTTTCAGTTCAAACTGACCTAATTTTTAAGCTTCAAATTAGTTAAATTTGATGCTAAATTTCAAATTAAGGTTTGAATTTTCAAGCTAATCAAAATTCAATTATTAAATTTGAAAGCTAAATAAATATTTACCCAGTGAATTAAATATTTAGTTTGGAAATCTTACCTTTATAAACTTGTGACAGCCAAATTAAATAAAATCATTGCTATTTTTTTACTTAAAAAGTAAAAAAAATAAATTCACCGAAAACAGTGAATTTAAAAAGTCCAATTACTTTTTTGTCAAACTCGCATTTGGTAGTTTTTACTTTTAGTACATTTTTGACTTTTTCCACTAAAAATTTCTAGAAAATAAGAACACTGATCAGTTCTATGTTCTCATTTTTTCTATCTTCAAAATAATCCAAAATAAAATGTTAATATATCAAAAATAAAGTTTAAATGTTACCAGAGTAAAAGAGCATTATTATTTTTGTAATACGACTTTATTCTTGTAATATTACCTTGTTATTTTGACTTTATTAACTTTTTTTAGAGTGACCTTAAAACTCGAATATTCCAGATAAAACCTTTATAGAAAACGTCTGACTATATTCACAGCCATGTTTTCACATAAATGACTTTTCTGATTCATGTCATGAACAAACGTGAGGTTTAAGTTAAAATCTTCATTGTTTACAGTGTCAGACAGTTAATTTATTTAACAGACAACAGTAACACTGACCTCATAATTACTAGATACAGAGTTCTTTATGCAAACAGCAGCTAGAACAGTATAAAAATACATTTTATCTTTATTGAGCCTAAATGTGCGATTCTCATACAAAGTGAATGCAGATATTTCTCAAACGTGTTTTTTTCGTTTCTCTCCTTCCACTGTGGAAACCTGAGTCTGGGACGCCGTTTGTGTGTTTTTCCTCGATTTCCAGCAGCGTCCGACCAGGAGAGGAGGATCATTTATTTCAATATTTGGTGAGATGGAGATCCATCTGGGCAAAATATGGCTTTACAGCGGGTTGGTCTATGTTCCTGGCAGGACCGGGTCAGAGACGTGTCTCTGGATCTCCTGCATCTCTGTGGAGGTCTCCAGGTGTTCGGGGAGCGAGGGGAAGCGCTGGCTGCCGCCCAGGAGCCCGGGAGCTTCCTGGACGTTGGGGGACAGGAAGTGAGGACAGGTGAGGTCAACAGAGGGCAGCCGCGGCGGGTCGGCCTCTGGTGACATGGTGTCGTCTGACGCCACGGTGAGATGGACGCCGCTGGAGAGGGAGTCTCTAGATTTGTGCTTACAGTCAGAATCTGGACTCTGGAAATGCAAAAACACTCAGATGTAGATAAAATGTTTAAATGCTGCAGCTTTAATAGATTTACTTTTTTTTTTTTTTTGCTACACATTGTATGAAACTGCAAAAAATATTCACTTTTACAACCACTAGCTTCAATTCATTTTACTAGGATTTAATGCAGAAGAGATACACAAATGAAATTGGAGAGAAAATTACACTTCATTTAATATTCACTGCAAAGTTTTAAGTATTTTTGTTCTAGTTTCTAGTGCCAATATCTTAGTAAAAGTGAGTTGAAGATGAAACTAACTTAAAAGTAATTTTTGAGCAAGAAGTAGCTTGTTTTAAGTCAATAATTCCTCAATACTGATTAAAAAACTACCAGGTCCACTGCCAGATTGTTTCATTTATAACATGGGAAAAATGTTTTATGAGTGGAATAATCTCCAAGTTGAATTAGCACTGTTTAAAAATTAATATTAAGGAATTATTGGCTCAAGAAAGCTGTTACATCTTGCAGAAAAGCTACTTGTAAGTTAGTTTTGTCTCATTAAAATGTGAAACAAAAACAAAAATACTTGATAAGATTTTGTGTTTTCCAGTGTTTCACAAATAAAAATTAAAAATGCAGCAAAAAGGAAACAGCAGGAAATCCCAGCCATAGTTTGTCACATTTGGGTCAAAAGGCAAAGGTGTGGAAACTCTTGATACATAAACTTCAAAATGCAACACAGGTAGAAAACTAAAATGGACTTCAGGGTGGCAGCATCATGCTGTCTTCTGTCCCACCTGACGAGGACACCTGTCTTAAGGAGACCTGTTTACATTGTAAACATAATTTATACTAAAAAACAAAACTTGGAGGAATAAAAATGCAGTTCTGATACCTGCAGCAAGGAGGCGCTGCCGTCTATCTGTCCCGGCTGGATTGGGGGTCCCGAGCCGTAGAGGGTTGTGGGGTGAGGCAGGTGGGAGCCGGGCGACACGGCGCTGTAGGCGGGAGGCACCGGGGTCATCTGCCTCTGGAGGAGCTGCAGGATCACGTTGATATCTGCAGTCATACGGGTCTCCAGCCTGGAAAAGGTTAAAGGTTAAAGGGAAAAGATCACATCACAAATTCAAGCAAACAAAATATGATTTAAGAATGACGGTAAAATATTTTAAGTGTGCACAGAAGCAAAATAATTTACATTGTCTATCTTGACGCTTTGAGAATAAAAAACACATATTTCAAAATGACAGCCATTTTTCAAGATGGCCTCCGTTTTAGAGCCTTTTAAACCAATTATTGCATAATATTTTGGCTTGGATAAATGTTTTGTCCTATTATAAGTTTTTGACTTTTCTCTTCTTATTTATACAACTTTAAAAGAAACATGAACAAAAATCAAATATCAAAACAAACTGAGAACTTTGCAGCAGTTGTCAATAAGAAAATCAATACGTGTGATAAAGACTGAGAAATCCAAATGGTTAGCATTAGCAACTGCTAACTTTTTTTAAAACGTAGTTTAGCATTAGCTTCCAATTTTTTTTTATTATGCTTAGTAACTTAGCCTCAGCTTCTGCAGTTTTTAAAAATGCTTTTAGGATTAGTTTCCGCCATTTTTTCTGCACTGAGCTTCTCCCAATTTTTTGTGTGCAATGGGTTGGAGTTAACAGAACGATTTAGCATCAGCTTCTGCTAATATTTTTATGTGTTTAGCAGTTTGACATTGGCTTATGCTAATTTTTTGTATGCGTCAAGTGGTTTCAGTGTTAGCAGTTAAGATTCTTATTTAGTGAATCAGTGGTTAGTGAACCTAAAGTTTAAGTGCAAACATATGTTCTCTCCTGCAAGCAGGGCAGCCATCTTGAAAAATATGCTCCAGGAAAAGTAAACTGAAGATCAAGAAAAAGATATAAGATTTCTATGGTTGAAAACATGTAGGCTTTGATTTGACACCAAACATAATCATTTAATTGGTGATTTTTCTGTAGTTTTATTAACCACAGAAGCACCATTACACCCATTTTTTCATTATGTAAAGCACAGCAAAGGAGAAGGGGGTATAGCTCAGTGGTAGAGCATTTGACTGCAGATCAAGAGGTCCCCGGTTCAAATCCGGGTGCCCCCTACTGTTTTCATTATTCTACAGGATCCATGATACCTGTTGAGCTGAGACTGCAGGAGCTCCAGTCTGGATTCCAGCTCCCGAGGCCGATCCTCAGCGCAGAACGAAGCCTGAAACCCAGATCTCACTGCTGACTGCCTCCTCTGGTTCTCAGACAGCTGGCTGGATCTGCGGTCTGACCAGTAGCCGTACAAGCCTGACACACTGATAGGGGGCGCTGCTGCACAATTTAGAAAAATACAGTGATTCTTTGCATTTTCTTCCAAGTTTTCAGTTAAAATCAGCATTTTTTTCTACTGTAGTCTTTGCACATATTTCATTTGATTTGGTTTAGAAATATTTTTAATTATTCTTTGATGTGGTAGTTCTTGTTTTACAGTGATTAGATAAATCAGCTACAGAGAATCCACATATTTTTTCTTGTAGCCTTTGCAGATATAAGACATTCATAAACATTTGATTTGGTTTAATATTTTATTTATTTATTTTGTAATTTAAATTGTTCCATTTTATAATTAACAAAAAAACATTCCCCATTATTTTAAAAATAATTTCCTGAGTAAATAACAGTTTCTTTGCTAAACAAGGTCTTAGGTTTTATGTCACCTTAAAACCTAAAATCCTCAGAATATTTAATTGAGGCCAACAAAAGCAAGCACAAAGGTCAAGTTATGACAAAAAAATTACAAGGGTTTTAATTTGTATTCAGCCTCCATAACTCTTAAATGAACCGAGGTGCAGATTCATATTCCGAAAACGGAGATAAACATCCCTCCACTTCAAAATTATGATGTTTTTTGTGTCTTTTACCTCAAATCCTGACAAAATACGTTACATTTTATCAGACTTTTTGTAATAGTTCAATGCATTGTTGGTACCTGGGTACGGAGAGCCTCCAAGATCCACAGCCTGCCCCATTAGAGCAGAAGGTCCACAGTGGGGTCGGATGGCGACCCTTGAAGGTTGGAAGTCTTTGGTGTCAGAACCGTGGACGAACAGCTCCCCCTTGTGTTGAACAGGCTTAATTTCCTCATCACTGGACTGAGAACAAACGCTGGCGCTGCTGCAGAAATCCTCCCAGTGGGACCCGGCTACCGTTCTGCGCCGGTGGTTCACTGTCAGACTCGGCTGGTCTGGGTACGAGTCCTCGTGATCCGTCCCATCTGCATGGATAAAAAGACAAGATGGAGGCGAAAAAATGTAGGTAAAATTTATGACGGTGTAATAGAGGTCATTGTAGATGGGGAAAAAAAGAGAAGGAATACATTTTTGCCAAAAAATCTTCGAAAGTTTCTGAGTTTGAAGAGTCAAGAATTTGATAGAAAAAAACTTAAATTTTCAGATTAATCACAGTAAAATTCCAGAAAAATATAAAGAACATTTCTGAGTGTGAAAAGTTGAAAATGTTCTATAAATACTCAGAATTAATGTCATATTTTCTTAAAAAATTAAAGAGGAGTTTCAAAAGACATTTTGCTAGAAAGAACTCAAACAATTGAGAAAAAACAAGGCAATTAATGAGTTTCAAGTCAAAAAATGTGCAAGAAAAAAAGTCTGAAATTGAGGTTAATGTCAAACATTTTTTTAGAAAAAAAAAAACACGAAAATTTCTGAGTTTCAAAAGTTAAAAATTTTAAACTTTTTAACACTGAAAATCTTCAATTTTTGAATTTCCAAGACTTTTTCCTCAAAAAATTCTGAGATTAATACAAATGTTTGACTATTTTCTTCTATAAAAAAAGAGTTTGCTTGGGAGAAAAATGAAAATAATTTCTCACCCGGCCGGTTCCGCCGCCGCAGGGAGCTTCTGCGATGCCTCGTCAGTCGGCAGCCGCACTCGGAGCTCCTGCTTGGGGTTTGCTGTTTTGTTCTGTCTGCCTGAGTCATATTAGATTCAGTCATTTAAAACCCGAACAGTAGATTTGTTTCTGAAACATTTGGCAACAGTAAGTGGTGTTTTAATGATTTGGCTATAATCATTTTGTTTGGGGCTAGAAGACATGCCATGTTGCACAAAAGTCTTAAAACCAAGTTCTTTTTTGTATCCAAATTTTTTTTCACCCAATCTTGCAAAAATTCTTCAGCAACAATACACTTGTCTTTTCCAGCAGCCATTGTAGAGCGGATACAGCTGTAAAACCAGCTGACCAAACGTGCTGGATCTCTGCGCGGGTTGCAGTGATTTTACAATCGGAAGGTTTTTGAAGCGTCTAATTTTTCAGACAAAAAAAACATTCAATTACTGTCCCAAAAAAAACAAACAAAAAAAGATAGCTGTTTGTTTTTTTACGCAATTGAAATCCAAATGAAAATATAAAAATGTGAAGAAAGTGCAATTTGCATAATACGCACCATTTAAGAAATCGTAAGAAATAAGACTACTATTATGATTAATGATTAAAAGTTTTTGCCATTAGATTCACTATTTACCTTCCATTTCCTTTTCTATTCCAGATAATTCAATTAATTCAACAAATTCCATACGAATGTGGTAACATCGCCCTGTAGAGGTACTCACATCTCTGAGGTTGAAGGTAATCTCCAAATGGCTCCAGAAGGAGTCGGCAAAGTCTGGATACATCTCCAGCACCTCCAGCAGGTCGTCCCTCAGGATCTTGTGAAGGTCGCAGTAGGTCAAAGCTCGAACGTCAGCGCTGGATTTCCCGGGCCTGCCATACACATGGTTGGGTTCACCAAAGATGTCGTTCTTTCCTGCAAAGAAATTCCAGCGAAATATTTCAGTAACTGGGAATATAACTGAATAAAAATAAAAATTAAAGGGATTTCTGGTCTGCAACAGAACAAATGAACTGTCCTCACAAACGCAGCTATAAAAGAAGTGACCTATGCAGGCTGGATGTGATATTGATGATCAATGTGATTGTAAAATGAAAGTGGAGCTGTGCCCAAACACCTCGGGCGGCACAACACACAAAAACAAACGCATGCTGTCAAGATGTCAAAGATGGCATCAGATTATGCTTTGGCCACTGGAGTTACAGCTGCAGGATGTAACAACAGAAACATGTTTTAAATAGAAAATGTAATCCTGGCAAACATCAGATGTAAGTTTCCTCTTTTATCCACAATTTTCTCTTCAGCTGCTGATTCTATACTGGGACCCAAAGAAAATCGATTGTTTTTTTTGGGTCGTAGAAAACTATCTGTTTCGCATTACGGGCTCCTTTCCATTATTCACCGAAAGTGAAAATATTCACAAATTCACTACCTGGGATTTTTTTAGTCAATATATTATTGGTTGTTGTTTTTTTTAATTAGGAAAATAACAACAACTACATATTAAAGAATATTAACTATGATGAAAAGGAAAATAATCATGTGAGTCATAGCCCCCTGTAATCCACCTGCTGGAGCCGCCACTGCTAATCTTTTCATGTAGAACTGAATTCTATTGCCAAAGCAATGCTCACAAGAAAGATGCCAAAATAAAAGCATATTATTTGAACTGTTACTTTTACCTAATGATCCATTAGGTAAAGGTTCAGTTAGCTCCACTGCTTATATTTGCAGCTCACCCAGTATAGCCACCACTACGTCGTCCCTCAAAATCTCGATTGAACCTCTGGAAACAAAGTAGAGGGCGGTGAGAATGTCTCCGCTGTGCACCAGGGTGTCACCCGGAGGCGCGTGGGTCGTCCTGAATCGCATGGCCAGAGCGCGCAAGCAGCCTTTGTTGGCGCCCTGAAAAGCTTTGCAGTTCTGCAGCAAACTGCGGTGCAGATGGAGGCAGATGTCGGCTTGCAGGCACTCAGGAAAACCTTTCAAAACCTGCAAAACAACCAAATAGCATGGACATTTAGTCAATTTCGCACATTAGATTAGCTTGTTACATCATTCTCTGAAGCGCATCGTCTCTACAAAGTGGGTCAACAACTTCAATAAAGAAGCGACACAATTGACCTCCTGATCTGCAGAGCATCACCCCTGCTTTACTGAAAGCAAGTTGGGAAAGTTATAAGGAGCATCCTTGATGCAAAGGACAAACACTGGAGAACTGGGTCAACACAGCAGAACAGAACATTGCAAACACACTGTGACAAAGTAAATGCAATAGATGAACCGTAAAAATCACTCAAAGGAAAGGAGGATCTGCAGTAGATGGTAATGTGATGCATCATTTTTACCAAACATGGTGAAAATGATGAGCTTTGGCTTCCAAGGAAAACTCTGTTTTTGCCATTGATAGGAATTTAAAAACTGTATCTATTTCTGTCTTGCTTTTTTCATGAGTGGCATGTTTTTATTTTACATTTGTTCTTCTTTTTGACTTGTATACTGAAAAGTAAAAAAAAAAAAAAAAAGAAAAAAACACAATAAAACATCCCATTCAGGTGGCGCAGTGTAAAAAACAAAAGGTTCTGCAATTCAACAAACACCAACAAACAAAGATAAATTTTTTTTAGAAATATTCAATAACTCATTATGGAATATTTTTACAAAAAAGGATCGCATACGTCTCATATATCAATAACATTTCATGAATCTGTTGTCATATGAGGTTTTAACGGGTTTTTGGGGCTTTAAAATCACTCACAGCATTCATGTCGATGCCGTTGGTGTAGGACCAGGCGTGCTGGAAATACTCCTCCAGTCTTTGTCTGAGGCCTCCTGGGATCTGGTGGAAGCGAATGAACTCTTTGACCCGCAGCATCTGAGTGTGGTACCGGGCCGTGCCAGAGTACAGCCGCTGAATGATGGCCGACACGTTCCCAAAGATGCTGGCATACATCAGAGCTGAAGGAGAGAAAGACAAAACACTTGGTTTGTAGATGATCAAAATAAATGCCATCTGATGGCAGTCCTGTTAAAAATCTGCTAAAATGTCTGAGAATGTTTTTCAGAAGGACAGAAGCACCACTAACCTAGATAACCTTTAAGTATTAAAAAGGAAAACATGAAATTTAGGTTGATTTAAAATTTTAAGATAACATAAATATCACTTTTTCAGGACTTTTGCGGTTTCTTTTGGAAATGTCCAGCAAATTACCTTAACAGAACTATAAATGTGATGCATGATGCTTTGGAATAGAAATATGGTCTATACAAATCACATCCAACACATCTTTACACAAAATAATTCATAGATGATGAGATTTTAGTTTGCTCAGGCTGATTAGGCCCCCGACCTCAATGTTTACAGCTGTACATCTACGAAAAGCAGAAGTGGAGTCTCCTGCACGACAAGCAAGAATGCAGCAAGTGGTTTCTGGATGGTAAGTCAAAAACAAAACATTTGTTTTTTGAAGGAGTAAATTTCTGCAAAAAAAATGTAGAAATTTCTGAGTTTGAAAAGTTAAAGGTTTGCGAGAAAACCTCAGAAATTTTCAGATTAATCTTAGAATTTTTTTTCCACTTTTGGAAAAAGTATCAAAAGTTGAAAATTTTGTACTTTTGAAACTCAAAGAAAGTTTCTGAGATTAATTTCAAAATTTCTGAGTTTTTTCTAGAAAATTTTGGACTTCTCAAACTGTTCATTTCTAGAAAATGTCTGTGATTTATTTGTGGAAATGTATTAACTTTTTTCCTGTTTACAATAATACACTAAAATCTTCCTACGATCAGACTCAACTAAGAGTTACACTATTTTAACATATTTTTACTCAAGTGAAAGTTAAAAGTATCTATCTAAGACATGATTCACGTAAGAATGAAAAAGTATTTGGTAAAATTCTACTCAGGTACTGAGTAACTGATCAAATTATAATAATTTAATATTTAAAAATTACACCATCAGATGAATCAAGATATAAAGTTAGAAGAAAGTTTGGTATTTTAAGCCTTATAATTACAATAATTTATATAACTAACAAAATACAACAAAACCAGGCAAGAGAAAATCATTTTCCTTCAATAAAAAACTTTAACAGAAACTGCAGGTGTGTGTCTGTGTCAGATAAATTTTTGGTTCAAACATGTTTGTTTTTCATTCAGTGGGTAGAAAATATAGAAATTCACTCAGGTGAGAGTAGAAATACTCCATAATACAATTATTCAAATAAAAATACCCCTAAAAGTAATTTTTTTTTTCAACAAAGATACTCAAGAAAATGCAAATGACTTGTATACTGAACTCAGTTCTTTCTCTAAAACAAATGTTAACTCACAGCCAATGAGCATGACACAGATGGAGAAGATCTTCTCCGGGTTGGTGTTGGGCGAGACGTTGCCGAAGCCCACGCTGGTCAGGCTGCTGAAGGTGAAATACAACGCCGTAACGTACTTGTCCTGAATGGAGGGGCCTGAGCTCCTGTCACTGCTGTTGTAGTGTTTCCCTATTTGGTCGGCCAGGTTGTCGAGCCAGCCGATCTTCATGCCGCCGATGCGTTCAGAGCCGGTGCGCTCCACGTTGCCGATGGCGTACCAGATGCAGGCCAGCCAGTGGGCGATGAGCGCGAACGTACACATGAGGAGGAACAGAACCGCCGCTCCGTATTCGGAGTAGCGATCTAACTTCCTGGCAACTCGCACCAGCCTCAACAGTCTGGCTGTCTTCAGAAGTCCAATCAGAGTAGTTTGGGTCTGTGGCTCCGTCTGCAGGTGTGAGAGGTCATGTCAGCGTTAAAGCAAGCTGCTCATTTCGAAGAGGAAGGTGCTCATCTAAAATAAAAAAGGCCACTAATGAATCTCTTCTGAATCTAATAAAATTGGTGTCAAATGTTTGAGCTACAAAGCAAAGATTTTTATTGTGTCAACATCATCTTAAAGATACTAATAAAAAAAAACGTTTCCAGGTCATTATCAATATTTTTAGAGCGAAAGCAGCACAATTTTTACTGCACAAACGTAGCAATATGTTGAACACCAACCAGACTTTGTAGGCAAACAAACTCATTTGACAAAAGCGTCATAAACGAGGCTGGTCTGAATGAATCCGTTGTCTATCAATGTATGAACTTCTTCAACTTTGCAACCTTTGTCACTTAATCATTGGAGGAGCCGTGAGGATCAGGAGTACTGAACAGAGCGACTGAAATTGTTTTCCAAAGTTGTTTTTCCCAGTTTATTCATATCTTCTACTTGTTCCAGTCCAGCTAATTTTGTCTGCAAACGTTACAAACCTGCTTGTGGCTCAGAGTCGCTGGTATTTACAGAAGTTTGAATCAGCTAAGAAACCGAGCCGGACCTCGTCCCTCCTGACGTGTTGATCAAATTAACGACTTTACACATGATTCATATTAATATGTCCTAAACAGCGCTTCCCCTTAAACCGGTTGGGATTAAAGACGCACAGAAGACGAGATGCTAACCTGTTTTTAGATGCACCTTCTCCATGATGCAATATTTGATTGCATCTCACTCATCAAACTTATAACATATATGAACATAAATTTTCTCATCTTATATAAAAATGTTTGCTGAAAACGAACATTTCCTCATTAGAAGATAAACATTAAAATGTTTTACATCCTTGTTTGTTTGATTAAATCATTTAAGTAAAAGCGATATTAGGATACCAGCTGTCTGTTTTTTGACAGGTTTTACACGAGCAAATTGTTTTGTCATCTGTGACTAAAAACAAAACTAAAAACAAAAATGGCAGCCAAGCAAAGTAGTTTGGTCTCACCTCTTGTGACCCGGAGCGCGATATGAGCAGATCGAACGGGATGGCGGCGACTATATCGATCAGGAACCAGCCCTTGAAGTAGTGCTGCGCGATGCGGCCCGGGTGGCTGACCACCTCGTCGTTGCTGTTGACGTAGGTGGTCCTGAAGTTAATGAGGATGTCCACGATGAACATGACGTCCACCACAAGGTCCACCACGTTCAGCGGGTTGCAGGTGTAGCCGCAAGAGCCTCCGTCATCTTCCGCCTCGTTGAGAAGGAAGGCGGCAGAGTAGGGGGTGAAGATGGCCGTGTAGATGACCAGCAGTAGGATGATCCAGTCCCAGACGGCCTTGAAGGGGCTGTAGTGGAGGATCGTCCACTTGTGGATGCGTGGGGCCTGGAGCTTGTACTCAGGCAACACGTCGGCGCCGAGGGACAACACCTGCAGGTGTGAAAGCCGTTTATATGACTGTCACAGTTCAAAGTCTTTGATCATTTAAAGGGTTTCAAGTTAATAAGAATTAAGAAGGTTGCATCACATCCAGTCACATGATGATTTATTAGGCTTCCTGTTCTAGAGACTACACAACATTTTTTGCACAAAATCATTCTTTGACATTCTAAAAATAACATCTTAATCAGCTCAGTACTTCCTGCTTCCTTTCAGAATGAGCTGTTTTAGGGCCTCTTGTTACTTTAAGCCCAAATAAGATGCTGCTGGTCACAGACCACAACTCAATGTTTGCATTTGCATTTTCACATGTGAAAATGGTAGCTAACACACGTGCAATTATACAATTGTATATCTTTGAAATGCAGAAGTGGAGCCTCCTGCACAACGAGCCAAAATGCACCAAGTGGTTTCTGGATGGTAAGTCAAAAACAAAACATTTGTCATTTCCAGCAGCCATTGTACAGTGCATACAGATGTAAAATCAGCTGGCCCAACGTGCTGCAGCACAGCTTGGCTTGCTAGGAGTTCCAGTTGATCGTGACTTAATCGGGAGATTTTCAAAACGGCTCATTTTCCAGACACCAAAAAACACCAACTTATCACCAAGCAACACCTCAGTGATTTTTAGTGCTTGAGTTGTTTTTAGAAGCAATGGAAATATGAAAATGTCTCCATTGAAGATGACCTATTAGGTTTCCTTAGACAGGTTGTGATTGGTCAATGAAATAAACAAAACACCTCCATTACATTCTTTGCACAAAATCATTCTTAGCTATTAAGATTTTGAATATTTTGAGCTTCTTTTAGAATGAGCTGTTTTAGGGCTGCTTGTCACTTTAAGTAAAATAAACTGCTGCAGGCCACGCCCCCCAACTCAGCGTTTACAACTGCATATGAAAATGGCTGCAAACAGATGCTCAAATATACAACCAAACATCTTTGAAAAGCAGAAGTGGAGCCTCTTGCACAACCAACAAAAATGCAGCAAATGGTTTTCAAACAGCAAGTCAACAACAAAACGTTTGTCTTTTCCAGCAGCCATTGTACAGCGGTAAAACCAGCTGACCAGATGTTCTGGAGCTCCGCTGAGGTTGCTAGGCAACGGGCTGGAGCTCCCCTGGGGTTGACCTGTTATGCAAAATGTGGCTTTTTGCATAATAGGTCCCCTTTGATAACACAGACAGTCAGGAGTGAGTGAGATCCAACTGACCGGTACGACAACGAGATCCTCGGCGGCCCGGTTCTCATCCTGCCGCTGGTGACAGGAACGGACCTGCATCGCCTTCCAGCAGAAAGCTTTCAGTTCACCAGCAGAAATCAGTCCCCAAACTGTTCCCTGATCTGCCTGAGTGCAGCGTTTTAACCCTCCATCCCCGTTTTTGCTGGACATGTGACAGCTCCAGCCAGCGTTCTGGTCAATCGTGGACCCGGGTAAGTGCTGGTATCGACCGGGTTCCCACACGGAGAACTGAGATTAACCACTTCATGAAAACAGTGAAGTTGGGTTTGTTTGGAGATTATCAGTGCAGATGAGAAAAGCATCGTTTCTCTCGTCTTCATTCAGGCGAAGGATAAATAGGAGCAGAAACAGCTGGATTTGTACAACAAGCACAGCTGCAGACTCTTTAACCCAGTTTCACCAAATGTTTTGGGACAAGTGTCATCTAACAGCACTTGCAAAAAATAATTTACCCCCCTTGAACTCTTTTTTAAATGTCTGTCACTGCAATGACAAACTTGAAGCAAGTTTATTTAAGCAATAAATCAATTAATCGCATGATAAATTAAATCTTTTAATGACCAACATAAAAACTCTTTAAAACAAAGAAAAGACAAAAGAAAATAAAAAAATAGATCAAATGTACAATAACCAAAAGCATGGGAAAGGGGTTACTTTTAGGACTGTCGCAGTAAATCAATTAGAAATCAATCATTTCTGCACAACTTGTAGTTTTTCTTGTCAAAATATTTGGACTTTCCCACCTGAGCTGCAGATCTCTGCATCTCCTCCAATGACACAAAGAGCATCAGAGCTTTAAAACGTCTCCATGGTTTGTCTGCTGCTTTTCTGGGGCTTGGCTATAAATCGATTTTATCAATTTGGGATTTAAAGATAAAATTTTTGGAAAATCTGGATTTTTTTTTCTTTGTTTCTTCACCAATGCACTCCTGAGGTTTCCATGGTAACAAGTGATGTCAGCGCAAAAAGCGGCCATTTTGTTTTACAGCTTCTGTTTGTTTTGACTCTACGATGAAATTTAAGGCTCAGAATTTTTTTTGTTATGAGAATAAAGTTAAAATGCAAGAGGAACAAAATAGTAATCTTATGAGAAAAATAACAAATAAATAAATAAAATCAGAAATGTTGAGTGTTTAGTGAAGTTATGCTTTGGTTTTAGTTTTACAGATAATATTTAAATACTTAAAGTGTTTTTTCTAATTAAAAACAACCTTTTTCTTGTAATTTTAATTAGTTTTTTTTTGTAAAAACATAAATTTTCACAGCGTGTATCTAGTAGTTTATCATACCACTAACAGAACTAACAACTGAAATAAGAAAAACGTTTCTTTGTCATTTCTAACTTCATTTTTTTTAAAAAGAAAGTGTGAAAAAAGATAAGGGCACTTTACACCTGGATTAAATTTTATAGAAACATTATACATTTACTGTTTTACACTGGATTTTATTTAGAAGTTTCCACTTAAATGGGGGTGAATGCACATGCACACCACACTTTTCAGAACATGTTCAAAAAAACAAAACAATTCTCTGCCAGTTAAAATGAAAACAACCAGAAATAGTAACGCAAATAGCTTCTCAAGACTATGTGCATGCAGAAAGGTCTCTAAATATGTACTTGGCCATATTAGGCAGAAAGAAAAAACTCAGAGAAGTAAAGCAAGGCCCTTGCAGGGAATAATCAGGAGTCTATTATTGTAAGAGAGAGTTGCTTTCTTTTGCTCCAACTCCATAAATCTTTACACAAATCCAGTGGGAAAAGGCAGAGATCCTCACATGCAACATGAGCGCTCACTCTGATGACAAAATAAACACGTGAGGAAAGGTTCACTCATCCAAAAAATTTTATGCTATTGACTTTGTGCACCACTGTGTTTCATAATGGAGAGCAGGGAACAGGTTTGCATGCAACACAGCTTGTTAATTTAAGCAAAGTTTATGAATCTATTCAGTGAAATATCCAATATGTGTCGTTTTTAGAAGATATACAGACATACTTATGTCTGTATGTCAAATTCTGAGTGAAATTACGATCAACTTATTTCATCGGTTCATAAAGCAAATAAGCTGCACATTCTGTCAACAGTGTTTACAAAAACCTATTTTAACAGACTCAAGCTGTAAAATTTGACACTGACTGCGTTAGAGAAGGTCAAAGAGAAAGCAAACAAGAACAGGACACAGAAGAAATGGCAAGAATCAAACAGGAGTTTGGAGCCAGCGAAGATAAAACCCTAAAAAAGTACTCACAGGTTGAAGTTTCTGTTTAAAGCTCATGATGCCGCACAGCAGAGTGGAAAGAAGGAGAAAACTAAAAAGATGCTTTTAAAAAGAGAGGTAGGAAATCTGTTTGTGTCTGACTGCTGTGTTGCCTCGCTCTTCCTCCCCGTTCAGAGCCCTGCCCTCGCCCAGAGATCCACGTCCTGCACAAAAAAAAATCTTCCGCCGACTCCCTGAATCCCGCTGGCATTTAAAAACCAATAACTAGACTAAAAACCAACAAGTCCTGCTCAACAAGCGAACCTTTGAACTTTCTGTTTTACAATCTCCCTGGGAAATAATCATATGAACATTTACATGAGGGATTTTTTTTGTTTATGTATTGCGCTGCGATCAATAAAAATCAATAGCTGGCTCTTACAGTTAAATAACCCAGAAACAAGGTTATGTTTAACAGTGACATGCCTTCTGGCGGTTTTTAAATGCCATCCGCCCTGCAAAAACACAAAATATAACCAAGTATTTTTGTCCCGTTTCTACTGAAAATATTGTAGTGCACTTAAAATAAGACAAAACTAACCTAAAATGAACTCAAGGCAAAAGGCAGGAGCTGCTTGTAAGTAAACAATTCATTGATATTGATGAAAAAGTTAATTATTTCACTTATAACGCAACAATTTTCACATATTAGAAAGTAGATGCATTTAACATTTGAATCTGTAATATTTTAAAACAGAATGAAGTACACTGCAAAAACACAAAATCTTAACGAATGTTTGTCTAGATTATACTACAAATATCTTATTACACTTGAAAAAAGACAAAACTAATTTGCAAGTAACTTTTCCGCAAGGAATAGGAGCTTTTGTTAAGAGATTGATTTCTTAATATTGATTGAAGTAAAATGTATTTATAAGTGGAACTAGTACTTTCTTAAATCAATTCAGGAAATATTTACGCTTATGTATTTTGCTGAAAAGTTACTCATAAATTAGTTTTGTCTTGTTTCAAGTGCATTAAGATATTTTCTCTAGAAACTAAAAACGCTTGAAGATTTTGTGTTTTTGCCGTCTAAAAATTTGGACAATTATTCTTAAAATTTGAGAATAACATGACAAAAATCAAATATGATTTTAAACTGAACAATAAGAAAGCATCCCATTTTAAAAAAGTGATTTCTATCATTGCTTAAAAGTGAAAATAGCATCATTCTTCTGCTCTGTAAGCAACAGTCAGGCTTTTTATAATATAATCTCATCATTGAGATTGTTTTAGAAGTAAAAAAACAAAGAACATCACAGACAGAACTGGAAATATAAAAATCCAGATCAATTTGAAATACTGATTTCTCCTAATTACACTGTTGTAACCCTGTTTACAGCCAGAGGGCGCCACAAACACACATATTTTCACACAAACACACGCTTGGTTTTCTCTTAACTCGTCTTTAACGAGCCAAAGCTCAATCAGTCACACGCTGTGATTTGCACAGACAAATCAATACGGACAAAGATCAATGATCACTTTCATTTCCCTTCCTTTTTTTGGGGGGGGGGGGTGTCAAGTCAAAATTCAATCAGAAAAATTTATTTACAAAACAAAAACACAAGTAATAGCAGAAAGGTGCTAAAAAAAACTAGCTAAAAGTAGAAAATAATAATAATCCAATCATTTCACCTTTGAAAAACTAACTAAAGACTGTTTTTTAAAAATATATTTATAGCTCAGAATAAAACTTCTTCCAGAAATTCATAAAAACAACATTGTAAAAAACATGAAAGCTGCTTCTGGGGTGCAGCTTTGCAGCGAGTACGAACACCCGCTGACCTCCATTTCCATTAGCGACAGAGGCCAAGGTCAACGGCAGCATCAAGCCTCTGAATGCCGCTCGATAGCCTCACAGCGGCGGCCCTTTTCTCTCGCTTTCATAACTGCATCTCACTAGGACCCCGTTTTACTCCCACAGACAGTCTGTGATCCCCGCACACCCTCCCACTCTCCACATGCAACCTCACAGACTCAGCACCCATCCTCCTCGCTTCGCAGCGCCTTCCTGCCACGAACACGGACAAAGCACACCTGATACAGAGAGACATACATAGATAGAACAAGAGATATTGTAAGAAACTACCACATAAGAAAACTTATTTTTCTCCAGTATTGCTAAAATCTGTAGGCAGATTTACTGAAGAAAACCACAGAACAGAAAAGACACTTTTCAGAAAAACAGACAATCAATTCTATTTATTAAAAATGCATCTTTGCAAATCTAGATTAAGATATTTATTGTGACGTAACAAAACTGGTATCGGTCCAGATAACAGTCCAGTAGTACACTGCAAAAACAAAAAATCTTATCAAGTATTTTTACCTACTTTCCAGTGTAACTAATTTAGTACACGTGAAATAATACAGATCTGATTCACAGGTGACTTTTCAGAAAATATAACTCCTTAATACTGATGAAAAAACAACATTGCTTACAAATTATTTCACTTTTTTCACATTTTAAAAGTGAAATAATCTATGAGTGGAACTAGTCATTTTTCCTTCAATATTAAGGAATCCCTTACTCAAAACAAGCTCCTTTATCTTCATAAAAAGTTACATGTTTGTTTTATCTAATTTAAAGAAAAGACATTAATTGCTGTAATGGCAAGAAAATTGTGAACGAAAACAGAGAAAAATATATATCTTTGTGTTTATTTATATTATATATTGGTCTAATCTTCATTTCCATGAATGAAAAGTTCTGATATAAACTGCAAAAGCATAAAATCTTACCAAGTAAACACATAACCTATAAAACTATTCATAAGTTGTGAAAATTGTCCAATAGTTCAATGCAAAAACACAAAATCTTCAAGCATTTTTTGCATAGTTTTTAGTATAAATATCTTAGTACACTTAAAATAACTTACAAGTAACTTTTCAGCTCAATATGGAAGCTTATTTTAAGTAAATAATTCCTTAATAGTTATGAAAAAGTACATGTCTAGTTATAAATTAAATAATCCGCCAGTGAACTTTAACTTTATTTTCTTTAGTTAATATTAAAAATCCTCCTACATCTTCCTGAAAAGCGACACATAAGTGAGCTTTGTCTTATTTCAAGTGTGAGGTCTGCCAGCCAGACCTCCTTGAGACATTTTGATTCATAAACAATTCAACAGCCCACATAACAAACCAGACAAACAGGCACCGCTGAGCCGAGCCAACAGCAGAGAAACACTTTTTAATCAAGACGTCAGCAGAGTCGAGATAACGAGTCAAACTCTCTGCCAAGCCTTTCAGGAGACCTTCTGTTTGTGCTGCCGCTTTTTCCACAGCCACATTGCATCCGTGTTGCCGGCTGTCAATATCACACCCTGGGTGAGGAAGTGAGATCTCACTGCCATCGCAGCGGCGCTCAACGCAGGCGCATATGGTGATATCAAAGTGCAAATGGATGCAAATTTATGAGCAGTTTATGGTCAGCAGGTGGATTGTTTGAGATTACAAGAGGAGGACAAAATAGCTCTAGAGCTGAAACGCTTTTATCCAGTAGTTCTAAATGATCAAAAATGAAAGATAAATGTGTTTTATGCAAGTGAACACAGTCTGGGTGTTACCTAATGTCAGTTAATGTGCCACTTTTAAAGGTTTACTACATTTCTTTTAGATAAAATTGCTCTCATATGTGGGATTTTTTTCTGCTCAGTTCAGAATGAGATGTTTTAGGGCCTTCTGTCACTTTAAATCCAAATTACCTGCTGCTGATCCCCCTACTCAATGTTTACACTCACGTGGAAATGGCTGCAAACAGATGCACAATTATACAACCATACATGTTTGAAAAGCAGAAGTGGAGCCTCCTGCACAACCAGCCAGATCTACATAATTTGGGTTGAATTAAACATTTTAGAAAGGGCAGCATAGTGCTGTTCTTTGGCACTAACTGATTTTCAAAACCTTACCGGTTACTCTTGGAATTTTCCAGCAATTTACCTTCTTGGAACCACAAATGTCAGCTATTATGCTTCCTTGAACAGTTTATGAGTTACACAAAAGATGTTTGTCACATTTTTCACACAAAATAATTCTTAGTCAGTGAGATTTTAATCTGGTTCGGCTGGCCGCGCCTTCCCCATCTCTCACACATAATTTAGCTGCAGATAGAGGGGCAGTTTTACAACCGTACATCTTTGAAAAGCAGAAATGGAGCCTCCTGTACATCCAACATAAATACAGAAAGGGAGTTCTGGATGGTTAAGTCAACAACAAAACACTTGTCTGTTCCAGCAGCCATTGTACAGCTCAAATAGCAGAACAACCAGCTGACCAAAACCTGCTGGAGCTCAACTTCGGTTGCTAAGTAACGGGGGGAATTCCGCTGGGGTTGCTAGGTAACAGGGGGAATTCCGCTGGGGTTGCTAGGTAACGGGGGGGAATTCCGCTGGGGTTGCTAGGTGAGGGTAAGCTCCTGCTGATTTGTGAAGTTACATTGAGGAGTTTTTTTTAAAACTGCTTGTTTTTCAGACTCCAAAAAACATGAATTTACTGCCAAAGGTCTGAGGGTTTTATTTTAAATGCTTCGATTGCTTTGAGATGCAGCTGAGACCCAGTGATCCTGAACAGAACCTCAGTTTGTCTGTGGCTACAGCAGAAAAAAGTGAAGGTTCTGCAAGTTCATTAATTAGTAGTTCCACATTAAATCCGATTTAACAATTTTCTTTATTCATAATTTAGTATTTTTTCTCAGTGTTGCACTTCCTGTGTTGTCGGGAAGGGTGTGCATCAGTACAGCTTGGTGTGATAACAAGAAGCTGAATTTGTTCTGTAGAGAACATTAATGTAGTTACACCTTAGGTGAGATGATTATTTCACACATTTCCCCTGCGTCTGCTGATGTTTTTAGGAAACCAGAGGAATTATGCCATTAATAGACAAAAAAGTCCCAACTAATCAACAGCAGAAATGATTATTATTTAACAAACCAAAGTGAAACTGAAGAATATGATTGTCAACAGAAAATGCTCTTTGGAAAAGAGTAAAAAGTAAAAAGAACCAAATTTGAAAGATAATTAGTTTCTGAAGAGCTAAAAATATTTGGACAAAAATGATCAATGCATTGTAACCAAAGCAACTAAAGCCCCAGCTAACAATTATTTCAGTAATCAATTATTATGATTATTTTGATGATTAATCAGTTAATCAGATTTCGATCTGACTGATTCTGCAGACTTTTCATTTAACCATTTAAGTCTTTTTATACATTAGCATTTCATCAATTACAAAATTAGTTGACAATTATTTCATTGATCAACAAGAAACAAAAACATATCAGTTCTCCTTTTCTGCGGCGATTCTAAACAAAAAGAAGAGACCTCACCTGTGTGACCTGAGTGACCTTCTCAGTGACGTTCTGGGTTCGGTCTTTGACCTTGCTGGGTGCAATGATTTCGATCTCAGTAGGCAAGGGCGGTCTGAGTCGGTCTGAGCCGAAGGTGAGGGTGACCTGCGGGATGCGTCCGATGGTTCTGTGTCTAATAAGATCTGAGTCGGAGGTGGAGTTCAAAGCACTGGGCTTCAGATCTGCAGCGAGAAACAAACATCAGCAAAGACAAAGAAATAAACTATGAAAGGTAATGTCATCTTTTTTGACATATTATGCTTCCTTAATAGGTTAGAATAAGTTTATGGGCTACACAAAACATGTTCATTACATTTTTTGCACAAAATCATTCTGAGATAATGAGATTTTATTCTGCTCAGCTGTTTTAGGGCCTCCTGTCATTTTAAATCCAAATAAACTACTCCCCAATTCAACATCTACTCTAATTAGATGCAAACAGATGCTCAGTTGTACAACTTTAAAAAGCAGAAGTGGAGCCTCCTGCACAATCTACAAAAATGCAACAGGCGTTTTTTTAGAACCCAGCAAGTGGTTTCTCAATAATACTTAAAAAACAAAACACTTTAATGCAAAAACAAAAAAAACGTACCAAGTATTTGTAGTTGAGTTTAGTACAAATATCTTAGTACATTTGAAATAAGACAAAACAAACCTTTCTCGCAAGATATAGGAGCTTGTTTTAATTCCTTAAGACTGATGAAAAAAGGACTAGTTCCACTGGCACATGATCTCACTTGTAACATGAGAAATAATCTGCCGTGGAACTAACACTTTTTCATAAACATTACGGAATTACTGACTTGAAGAAATCTCCTATATTTTGCTGATATCTTATTTAAAGTGTACTAAGATATTTGCACTAGAAACTAAATTAAAAACATCTTTTTTTGTCTTTTCCAGCAGCCATTGTACCGAGCATACGGCGGTAAAACCAGCTGACTAAATGTGCTGGAACTCGGCTTGGGTTGCTAGGTGAGGGGCAGTGCCTGCAGATTTGTGATGTTACTTTAATAAACATTAATTTATTGCCAATTGGCTCGGTGGCTTTTTTTAAAATTAATATAACTGACAACAACATTTAATTTCCCACCAATATCAATAAAGTACTTTTGAATTTAGAAGCAGTAGAGACCCAGATGAAGTGTAAAACTGTGACTTTTACTTTAGCAGACCTGTCAGCTCCCTCTCTGGTACTCACTGCTGTGAGTTCGGGTTTCCCCGGGTCGACTGTTCCACTCTGCTTTCATGCCGTCAATGTCATCCAGAGACGAGGCCCGCCTCAGGCTGCGGACGCTCTCATTGGAGCAGCTTTGAGGCAGCGCCCCCCTGGTGAAGGAGATGCCGGGGTCCAGCCGCTCCGGCAGCAACGAGCGCCGCTTGGTGAAGGACTGAGCAGCCGGCGAGGGGGGGTCCAGGTCCTGCTCGATTAAAGCCTCGGTCTCAGACTGCATGCAGCTCTCCTTCGAAGGGATCCGAAACTCCTTCAGAGGGACTTCCTCGCTGCGCGGCTGTAGATGAGTTATAATACAAAACATTCATTTTACAGTCAGGCAGCGTGATCAGCTCATTTCATGTTAGCTATAGATCAACGGTCAACAAAACTAAACAAAAACATAGCAAATAATTCAAATGCATTTGACATTTAGGACTGCAACTAGCAAGCCATGTCACAATAAATTAAATCATGATAAATCAATCATTTTCATGATTTACTGTTTCTCTTCTTTCTCTCTTTCTACCCAAAACTTCACAAAAGTCTTTGATTTGGTGCATTTTCTCAACTCACCCTTTTTTCTACGACAATTTTGTTTATGAGACTTCATAATTCATTGGCCCATAACCTGATATTATATATATTTCTCTAAACAACAACCAGAAACGATGGAAATAACATTGGTTGCTGAACTCGACTCGATAAATAAAACCGGGATGATTTTAGAGATTCTGTTTTATTGTTAGCTGTTCTTGAACCATAATAAGTGAAACACTGAGCAACATGTTGATGTGTAATGACGCCACTTGGCAAAATGTTCTCAGCTGTTGACTGTGTGTTCTAAGACTTTGTATTTGTGATTAATTGATTTGGGATTGTTAAAATGTCTTCCAGTTCCAGTATTGAATGTTCATTAGAATTTAAAGTTTCCTCTTTGAGAAAATTTTCTCTTTTCATTTGAACCTTTTTATGCAGTATTAGAAGTACATTAAATGCTCCAAACAATTAATAAATTTTCTTTACTAAATAAGAAAATAAACATTTTATTGTGCAAAATGCAATAACGCAGCATTCCTTTAGTGAATAGATTGTGGCAACAGATGCAAATGCAGTTAAAAATGCTAACAATGTGCAAAAAGCTCAGCCATTTCTGACTGACTTATCAATACAGTGTTGGGCTAATCTGTTCATTATTTTTTGGATTAACCAATTAATCATTGAATTTTAACTGGGAGAATCTAAAACTGCCTCTTGTGAGAAATATAAATATATTTAAGTTTCTGTATTATTATTATTACTTTAAAGGCAAAATGTATAAATTTTTTAACAGGTTTGACTTAATTTCTGCTTTGAGTATGTTGTTCCCTCACCAATTGACCTCTTTTGAGTCTGTATGATCCAGTTAACGATTAACTTTACAAAATATTACCTACATTGAATAAAACAATTATTTTTAGTCCACCTTTTGGTGTGTTTGTTCTAAACACACCAACATATTTGCTAGAACTTAAAATGTACTGTGTTTATAAGGAGCGAGGAAACTGTCAAATATGTGTGTGCATGATTCTAGTATTATTCTGATCTTTTTTGTTGCAAAAATGAGTCACTTTCATGTCAGCTCTGTTGTGTTGGCTTGCTCAGCGCCAGTGACATGAAGAGATACTGTCAGGAAGTCTCTTCCAACAAGTTTACATCTTCAGAGGACAAAGAAAGACTAAACAGAAGTGGAAGAATATTTTTCAGAAGAGAAATATAAACCGAGGGATGACAAAGGTTGCAAACTGATATGAAAAAGTATTTGTCTGCTAATAACTTCTTTTTCGTTTGCTGTTTTCTCACAAAATTCACACAAACAGCAAATGACTCGCATTACTCTGGAGGAATTGTTTTAAATTAGCAATGATAATGAGAAAACATTAATGGGAGATTGGACACTTTCCTCTCACTCTCCAAACCTGTTTTATTATCAATGCTGTGGGAGCAACAGCAGCTGTGGATACAGAAAAAAATTAATCAATAAATGTAAACTCCTCATTGCAGAAACCAAGCTTAAAGGAAATATTTGTTTGTATTTTTTCTGTGCAAGTCAAACTAGACATTGAAAGAAGGATATTGGATATTGTTTCAATTATAGACCAGTTTTGGGAGTTCTGCACTGTGTGCTTTCAGTATCTCACCTGCAGGTAATCCACCACCACGCCTTCGCACTGATCTTTGGCCAGTGACGGCCTTCGCAGGGAGCGAAGTTCTGGTAGTCTCATCTTCATCCGGCGGTTCTGACCTGCGAGGGGAAAAACTTACAACTTCAGATTCAGATACACATGTCTGAATATTACTGGATTATTTTCGCTTGAAAAATGGTTCTATTAAAATATTTACTTTTCTGCCTTGCAGGGATCTGATAAGCGGCCATTTTCTTAAAAACATGAGTTTTCTCTTATATTAACAGGGCTGACGGTCTTTTCACTACATATAATGTGCTTTATTTGACAAACACAGAATAATACTAACATTATTCTGTGTTGGTTGTGTTAAATACAGACTGATTAAGCAGATAATTATGATTTTTGACATTATTAAAGTGCTGCTTGTGGATGCTATCTATCATGTTACAATTTTTCTCCGTTTTTCTGAGGAACTTCGTCCAGTGTTTATATTTCAAAACAGAATTGCATAAAGAGTATTTAGCATCCCACAGCGGAGTCCTTCTGGACCGTTTCTTTTCTACTCTGGGATGCGCCGCCATCTTGAATTTTGTATCAACAACGCTTGAGTGTGACCACCGGCGCCCTCTGCTGGATGGCAGCCAAACTGCAACACTAACACGGTCTAAGCCAGGGATGTCAAAACCTTTTGCACACAGTTTCAAAACCCCGAATTTGAAAGTATTCAGGAGCCAAATCTTTCTTTTTTGCTCCCCCAATAAAATAAAAATATTTTTTTTTCTATTTGTCTAAAAAACAATAAATAAAACATGTGATTTTACCTTTGCCTTCATGTTTACAATTATTTAATTTTTGGGGGGCTTGTCATTTTCATTTTTTTTAAAAGTCTATAAAATATTTTTAGTATTTTCTTCAACAATCGTTGGTGTATCTAAACAAATCTAATAAATTGCCCAACAGCATTTTGAGGAAAAACTCGCTGGATGCTTGAGGCACAAACTTTGGGAATAAAAAGGCTAACGAAAGAAAGAAAGAAAAATTGGTGTTGTATTTAACATTTTCCGTTTAAGGATATATAAACTGAATTACAATAAGCCTCTGAGGGCCAAATTTGCATAATTCTTGAATTGAAATTAGGGGTCTCACAAAATGAATCCAAAAGGTCACAATTGGCCCACGGGCCGCACTTTGGAAACCCCTGTTTAAGCAGACCTTGCTAGATTATCCATTGTAGCTCATTTTAATAAACCATTAATTGACAATTAATTATAAGTAGATTAATTGTTTGCATCCCTACCATCTTGTCAAAGTTTAAAAACTACAGGCGTCACTAAATATCGTCCTGATTAATAACTACAGACAGATCTTCATTTATTACAAAATGGTACAGTTTTTCAATCTCAAAGTGGATTTACAGTAAAGCCATCCTTGGGTGACTCTCTGCCTTAAGCCTGACTTCTTGAGCGAAGGATCAATGAGCTCCTGGAAGTCGAGGATGAACATTATCACATGGCCTTCCTCGTTTTTGACGGGTACGATATCCACTCGGCAGGGTCGGCAAATCCCTGCAAACAAAGAAGAGTTCTAAAAATATTCATATATAATGAGAAGGGGGCACCCGGAGTTGAACCAGGGACCTCTTGATCTGCAGTCAAATGCTCTACCACTGAGCTATACCCCCTACATACAGAGCACTACTGAAGTCTGTGGAAAAAATCGAGAAAGGAACATAAATGCCGGTTTAAATCAGTCTGATCTAAAAATAGAAATACAAAAAACACACAGATCTGAGACCGGCAGGCAAACAGATCGTCTGCGTCTGTTCGACAAGCCGAGGTCCAGCCTGGAGATTAAAAACGGAAAGTCAGTTTAATTTCTGAATCATGTTGCATTCACTTGTTCCCTCATTTCCCCTCTCCATCAGGCTGGGAGCGCAGCGGGAAGCAGGAGACAAAACAAATAGATGCTTCGTGGATTTGAGTTGGCACAATGAACTCATTTCCATGACAACAACACACCAGACCGCATGCCTCACAGCGAAATGCCGAAAGGAGAAGAAGACTGGGCAAAAGTTTGAGTCATCCCTAAGTCACAGACAATTCATTCCAGCTTCTGTAGCTGGTTTTGCAAAGACACTGGACACAGATGAATGGGCAGAAAACCTTTTACAAACTATTTTGTCATGCAGCAATCACAGGTTCATCATCACCTTCCTTGGAGTAGTAGAGGATCTCCACCTTGCGCTCCTCGGACCCAAGCAGGGCCTGCGCTAACTGGGCCAGGGCGCTCTTCATGGTGCCAGGACCAACCAAGAACTGGCAGGTGCAGGGCTGCTGCATGATCTCGGCCCGGGTGAAGCCGAACATCTGGCAGAAGCCTTCATTGCAGTAAATGATGCCACAGTTCTTCATCTGGGCATTGGCGATCAGAAACTTGCGATCTGGAAATGCATGAAAGGGGTCAAACAAGGTCACGGTTATTCTTGGAAGCAGCAGAAACGTCTCTAGATAGAGTGTGATTGAATCAGCCTAGTATGGCTGTTAATTTAACTGTTTCTCCTCATCTTCAGCTGACAATAAGCCAAAGTGGAGCTGACGCCGTCCGGTTTTCCATGGCGCTAACGTTATTAGCGTCCCAGTTTCTCCCAGGGGATTTAACAGGAAGCAGGTGGCCAATTAGACTTAAACATTATTGGGTAGCATTTTTTCTCAGGTAATGTATTTAAACCTTTTTAACCTTTTTGTCCACATTTTTTAATTGCATAAAGTTGTTTTCTCATTTGTCCATCTTATTTGAGTCTTGTTATGGCAACAAGTTGGACCCATTTTATCTGTGTTTAAAATCTTTATTGTCTCAATTTACAGTAAAGCTCAATTATAATTTTGTTCTTTAGTGTGCTAGATGTTTTTATTTTGTTTATTCATAACTATGCATGTCGCAATAAATCATTTAAATGTTATTTTCACAATAAATTAAAAGAAACTCGGTAATTTCCATTTGCCTGGTTTATTGGTTTTGTCTTTTCTCTCTTTCTACCAAAAACTGGATGAAAAAAAATTCAGTCTGGTGCTTTAGTCTCAACTAGCCCATTTTCTGAAGGATAGTTTTGCTTTCAGTGACATTTTTCATTTTATTTGATGTGTCTGTTCATGTATTTTGGATATTTGAAACGTCCTCCAGTCCCAGTGTTAGATAGTCAATAGAACTGAATGCTATCTGATTATTGATCGGTTAATAATCAACAGATCAGGCAGAACGAATTGATCTTCTCATCTTAATATAAGTATCCTTTTATGCAAAGTATTAACTAAAGGAATGCTATGTTACTGTATTTTAGGTAATAAAATATTTTATTTACAAAAGAAATTGGAATTAATAATTTGGATCTATTAATTTATTTCTGGTATTGTATTTTAAAAAGTGTCTTTATTTCTTTTAATGAAAAATCTGAATAATGTGGCAATTTTTAACTAAATTAATAGATTAACCCTCTAAATAATAACTGGAATAATCAGTTACTAAATTAAATAATCAAATAAACTTGTTTTTCCTTGTCAGTTGTTAAAGCAGACACAAATATTTAAACAAATTTCTCTGAACAGGGAAGTAATCGACCTAACTGCAGTTACACTGCAAGCATTTTTCTTGACGTTTTCTACCTCCCCACATCTCTGTACGCACAAACCCCCTGCTGTGTCTCTTCGGCAGTAAATGACCCCTCCCTGCAGAGGTCACACAACACCATCGACTATCTCCTTCCCTCAGGAAAAAACCAGCTGCAGAACTCTTTCAGTTGCTGCAAAACTTGTCAAACTCAAAGCTAGAGCTGAAATGACTAATTAGATTAATAGCAAATAATCAATTATTGAAGTAATTGTCAACTAGCAATCAAGTAATTGCTAGCTGGAGTACATAGACTGAAAAAAAGACAATTTGTTGAGAAAAACAACACAATCAGAGCAGTAATTAAATCGAAACTGTACAAATTCTTTGCATTTTGTGTAAGATTAAAAAATAAACGTAATAAATAAGTTATACCCAAAACTCAAGCGGTTTAATTTCAGCTGCACTCAGTTCAAATTCAGTGAAAATCTATTAATTGTCTTTTGCTAGTTAATCCAAAAAGTACAAAAAAATCAACTGCAGAAAGACATTGAGCTTCACTTTTTAAAATCATAAATATTTTTAATCGCTGCAGATGCCTCCTTCGCTAAAGAAAGATGCTACAGAATTTCAGGCAATAAAATGTTTATTTTCTTATTTATAAAGTAATTGAATGAATTATTAGAAACACTTTAAATGAAAAATCTGCAGAATGTGTCAAATTTTTATCTGATTGTTCGATTAATCGTCAAAAAATAATCAGTCGATTAATCAATATCTGAAATAATAATAATAGCTCACACTAAAGGAATGCTACATCATTGCATTTTAGAAAATAAATTCTGTATTTTCTTATTTAAAAAGGAATTGTAATTTGTTTACATTTCGGCTAGAGAGGAAAATATCCCGAATGTGTCAACATCTTATCCGGTTAATCGATTAATCGTCAACAAGTTGCAGCTCTAGCTGCTCAAACATAAACAATACCCAAGTCTTATTAGTTACTGTCACCCATGTCGCTCACAAAGCAGCAATGAAATGCTGCATGAAGACAAACTGGACAGGATTGTAGCTAATAAAGGAGTTAAATGAACTCATGGAAGGGAACATAAATAAACTCAGTTTCTTTTATCACAGCTCTGGAGGAGCCAGCTGTTCGCTGCCCACACAGATGAGCGGAGCGGAGCGGAGGGAGTTTTCTCTTTAAACTAAACGTCTGAGCTACTCTGGCGGAAAGCACATCCTGTCCAGTGTCATTATCTGGGGCTCACGCCGATCGTCACGGCGTTGCTAAGCAGCACCACTGTTGCACGTGCGCTCACCTGGCCGCGCACATGCGCGCGCACTTTTAGGGACACGGTTCAGGCATTACATAATAGACTTTTCCCTCAAAAGGAGCCTCCAAGACTCAGACATGACCAAAGAGGAAAAACTGACGGATACTTTGGATTCAAGCTGGAATTTAAAAATATAAGAACAGACTAAATGTGAGGTTCAGGTTTGCTTTACGTGCAACATCTGTCCTTTGCCAAAATCCTGGATGCAGGGGAAGATTTTCGGTTGTCTCTCCCAGAGAGAACATGTGAAAGAATGAAAAATGGGGCATTATGAGAGAGCAGAGGAGCAGAAGTACTTTGAGGTGTATGGAGGCACTTTAGATGTGGATTTTCAATGCAAAAGCAGCTGTAAATACAGACAATTAACTGAAATTAATTGTCACCGTTTTGCGGCGCCCTCTGGAGCGGCGCCCTGAGAGAGCATCACTTTAGGCGCTGCAGGTGTAATTAAACTGCAGCACAAGAAACGGGGAACAATCTCTCAACTGCCAGGCAATAAAAAAATTAAAACAAAAAATGTCCAACAAATGGAGAATTTCATGCTGAACAAGTTTGTGAAGCATTAACTTTAGTTTTAAAGCTTTTTAATGTTTTATTTTTTTAGGGAAGAGCAACAGGCTTGCAGAATATTATTACGGGTGCTTCATTTAAGTCAGTTTATATGTAATAAAATTAATACATTTTATTTGCACTTACTTCGTTCGTCGAATTTCTTGATGATTGTGTCCAAATATGTGTTCTGCAGCGCAACATGACCGCGTCTTACAGGCATGTTGACGCATGAACTTCACCGGTTTAAAATAGCCACGCACATTCAAAAAAAAAAAAAAAAACCAAAACAAACAGCAAGGGTTTAAAAAAAACAAACAAAATGTGTTCAGCTGGAAGTTAACAAACAAGCAGGTTCTGGTGCGATGGAGGAGGGTGGAGAGGAGGGATGGTTACCCCGGCGATGGCAGATTCAGGAGGGGAAAAAACCTGAAAAAGTTCACTTTAATACCGGAGCAGTCGGGCTGCACACAATCTGCGAATAAACACCAGGATCGAGCAGAAGGAACGAGGAAACCTGCAGAGGGAGAAAGTTGTGAAGCCGCCAGTTTGGGTTTGAATCCCAGTCAGGATGAGGATGCAGAGGAGGAGGAGGAGGAGGAGGAAGGTTGACTGATCCTCTTCCCTGTCACCCCCAGCTGCACAGGAGAGAGTCTGAGCGGAAACTCCCACTGAGCCTTCAAAATAAAACTCTCTGCCTCTTACAATGTTGCAAAAATGAAATGGAATAAGTGAACCATTCTGAAACATTTGAACTGTTAAGGTTTAAAACATCCCTACATTTGTATTTATTTATTTTAATTGCAAAATCAAAGTCTCACAAAGTATTTGTGTCTGGTTTGAAGTAAGAAATAATTCAATTAATTTGAAAGCATTCTCGGTCCATTTGTGAAGTTTTTTGCACTGTAACACTGAAAAAATGTCTTGTTTTTAGTGAAATAATCTGCCAATGGTGCCAATACTTTTTAAATCAATATTATTAAGGAATTATCAACTTGAAACAAGCTCCTATATTTTGCAGAAGAATTACCTGCGAGTAATTATTGTCTTATTTCTAGTGCACTGAGATTTTAGCACTAAAAAGTAAATAAAAATATTTGGCACAATTTTGTGTTTTTGCAGTGCATATGCTTTTCCAAACATTTTCCAAATAAAATCAACCTGAAGAAATGCTTTCCAGAAGCATATTTACACATCTTGACAATGACAGTTGTCACATTCTTTTATCCAAACCAGGTTTGGACTTTGACTAGGCCAAAGTCCAAACCTACATGAGTTGGTGCGACTGGACTGCAACGTTTGGCTCTTGCTGCTCCAACACATCTCAGTTATCTGAGGAGAAATTAATAATTTTTTATTTTTCATCATCTCATCAGGCGATATGGACTCAGAATTTCATTGCATTATTTTGAGGTTTGTAAAAAACTGTTACTTATTTTTAGGTAACTACATCACCAGCAACTTAATGTTATTGAAAGATATTCCCATTTTAAATAGGCTTCTTCAGAATGTCACTTAATTAATTTTTTATTTATTTATATCATTAAACTGCAGGCAGCAACTTCATTTCATCATATTTTTAAATTCATGGATAATTATTGATGCAAAAAGTGGAGAAAATAGTAAAAGTGACATTTCAAATCTTATCATACTGTCAGTTTTGTATTTTATTAACCATTAATAACTGTAATATATCAATAACAAATTTTTCATGATAAATAATAAACAATACAATAAATTTTACCTCTAAATTTCTGTAATGTGGAGCAAATCTTTCTGTTTATGTTTGAATTTTTATAATTCTGTTGTTAGCAAAAGTAAATAAGCTGTGGGTAAAATAACCCAAAATTGAACTCCAGTAAGAGTAAAATTAAAAAGGAGTTTTTTACTCAAGGAAGAGTAAAAAGTACAAAATACTCATAAAAGTAAAATTTTCCAAAAAGTTACTTAAGTAAATGTAACCAGCTACTACCCAACTCCGATTATATTTGCATCTGATCAGATTATCAGGAATTTAATATTTAACAATTACATCATCAGATGGACCAAAATCATTATTATTTGAGTTTTATCCACTGGTTTTGATAGGACCAGTCAGAATCATCAAAAATAACAAAATCAGGCAGAATAAAATGTTTCCAAATCAGTTTCTTTCAATAAAAAAACTTATGAACATCAACAAAAACAGCAGATGTGTGTCTGTGTACCTAAGTAACTAAAGCAAAAGTAACTGAGTAAATGTAACTTGTCACCTTCCAACTGGTTTTACTTCCTATTAATTTCTTTTAACAGCTCATAGAAAGGGTCAGGGTTAGGGTCAAGAGTTTATTCATGTTTTCTTTTGGAGATCTTTCCTCAAAGGCTTTTATTTTGAAAAACCTTTCTGGTGGTTAACTTTCCACAGTCTGACACTGACAGAAAGCAGATCATCAGTCAACTCTCCTTCACTCCACATCACAAAGTGCTCAAAATAGAAACATCCTCACACCTCTGAAATATCGCCCAGCCTCAGTCATGATAAGCTCAAATGCTTTTTCTCATTTTATTTTTTAAACATCTGCCGTTGAACCCCACCGCCAATAAACCTGTGGAAACAGAACTGAACCAGAAACAAAAACCAAGCAATGAGCTCGAAGTGAATTCACACAAACTGTGTCCGATTCGTCGTCGTCTCGATAAAAAAAGAATTGTGAGCCGTGATTTTGAGGGTAGAGCTCACTTTTATAAATAAACGCCTCAAAGTTCTGCTTTAGCTTAACCGGCAGACACATACCTGGCAGTTGGAGAGGTTCAGAGACTAAACAGACATTTAGGGTCATCTGAAGGTCAACCAGGGAAGAGGCTTCTTGACAAAAACTCCATTTGTTTGGGACAATCTGCCACGACGGAGTTTCAATGACCAACCAAACAGAAAAACAGCTCTGACGTATTTCAGCATTGACTGGGAATCATTTTTTATTCTTTGAATTTGGGATTCATCAATAGAGAATAAAATATGCAACAAAAACTCAGTTTTTCATTTTTTTTCTAGGTTCTGGTGGAAATAATACACCTTAAATACGACAAAATAACTTAAAAGTAACTTTTCAGGAGCTTGTTTTAGTCAATTCATTAATATTGATTCAACAATGTATGATTAGATGGAAAATGTTTTAATATAAATGAAAGAGAAACAATAAATCAGCACCAACATCATTATTTTATAACATATCGGTATCGACTCTATAAATAAAACTGGACCGATATGTATTTTGATCTGTTTTTTTCCCGCAAAGGTGTAGAAACAGCAAAAATATTAACATTTTGTGTTTTTGCAGTGTATAAACCTTGGCAATTATCTTCAAATTTCAGAATAATAAGACTAAAATGTAATTTAAAAAAGCATCTTATATAAAGAATAGCATTAGATGATAGTGGATGACGTGTTTACTTGGTGAGGTTTTGTGTTTTTGTTATAAACAATACTTCTTAACATTTCAGAATAATAGAAAATCTTTTTGTTTTGAAAAATCCCAACCAGCAGTTGTTTTAGCTTTAACAAAAACAACTGTTAAAGCTCAAGTAAAAGTAAAAATACTACTATTTTTTAAAAAATGTAATTGGGTAAATCAAACTCTGATTATATTTGCATCTATTATTTTCACAATTTGTGAATAAGCAAAGTTGGCATTAAATTCAATATTTTGCAATCAAAGTTTAATTTGGAAAATGAATTAAACTGAATCATGAGCCTCAGAACCGGCTCAGAGTTGGATTTAGTGTTCAGAGATTACAGAAACCGTGGCTTCGCTGTTGGCTGAAGAGGAGGAGGAGGCGACCCGGTTGATCTGGGTTTCGTCTCTCCAGAACTTGATAAAATGACGGTTAAAATTAGCGAAGGGCGCGCGTGCCTTTCCATGAGCCGCGGTGTGAGCGGCGAGTGACGCGGGAACAAGAGGGCAACGAACAGGACTGAAACACCGCCTGACCCGAGTGACCTGCTTCACACTGCAGCCTGTATATATATGATATATGCTAATATCTCCTTTTGAAATATCTGAAGTTTTTCTTTATAATATAAATGCACCACAAACCTATGATATAAACATAAACTTTCCATAAGAAGGAAAGAAATAAAAAGTACATCCAAACTATTTGAATTATTAGTTATTATTGCAGAATTATAAAGTCATCTGACAAACAGACAAACATTGAAAATAAATCAAATTCCAATCAGTTTTTTGCAACAGAGTTATAATAAACACGTTTCACCAAGGTTCTTTAAATGTATTTGAAATTTTAAATTGACATTTGTGATTGTATACAAAATGGACCGGTGAATATTGAAGTGAACGCAAAAGAAACATTTTTCCCGGTAAGGCGATAATCGTCACTATCCTGACTATCCTGGTGCAAATGGGTAGAAAAACAACAATATGGCGACTGTAATGAGGTTTAAGTTGTTAATATGCTGGCTGTGGTTGGATAACAATTTAAAAATCATAAGCATCCATGTTTACAACACTATAAATGTCACTATATGGAGAATAAAGTTACAGTATTTCTATACTTAAGTCAGTAGTACAAGAAAAGCTGTGACATTACCATAATAAAATCATAATGTTATGACTTTATGTTTTTTATTTCTCCATCGTAACTTTTTAATGTCACTTTGGATGAAATTTAAAACTACTTAATCTTTTCTGCTTGTCCTGTTTAAGGCCAACTAACTTTTAAAATAAATTTAATACATTTTAAGGCCTTAATTCTACACACATGAATTTAATACTTTTTAAGGACACCCCGATATGAAAGGAATATGACATTTTTACGTTGGTTATTTTGATTACTTCTTATGCTCTATGCGCACATGGCAGCTGTATCCTCTTCACACCTACAGCAGAGAGATAACAGGACCGAAAACAAAATGCATGGAGTTAACCCCGACCCTTCCCGCTGCTGTGCAAGAAGACTTTTCTGGAAAGCTTTATCTGCCTGGAATTCCTTCAGCTCCAGCCAGAGCCCGTTCTGTCCCCCTGATAAGAGAAACATGGACTTTACACCAACCAACTCAGTTCATCCTGCACATTACAGGGTTACAATAAACTACGGTTTTTCATTGTTGTTCATTTTTTTCTTTGTGACTTTTTATTTTTTTTAATTCAGTTAGTTTTGGAGTGTGTTTGTAAGTCTTTTTAAATTAAATATTTCTAATTTTCAGTTCAATTTTTTTTATTATTTATAACAGTAGTCTTAGTTTTCTCACTACTTTGGACAATTTTAGAAGCAGATTTAAAAAAGGTAGAAGTATTGTGTTTAATCCTGAAATAAACCCAGTACATAACTGATGCTGGAGAAGAAGACACAAAGAACCGCTGCGGCATGTCGCCCCCTGCTGGTTGGGCTCCATCACACTACTGTCTGAAACTAACAGTTGACAATCGATAGCCGCTAACGGTTGAGAATACTCAGCCGCTAATGCTTGTGAATAGTTAGCTGCTAACGCGTGAAAATAGTTAGACGCTAATGCTTGAGAATCGTTAGCTGCTAACGCGTGAAAATAGTTAGACGCTAATGCTTGAGAATCGTTAGCTGCTAACGCGTGAAAATAGTTAGACGCTAATGCTTGCGAATAGTTAGCTGCTAACGCGTGAAAATAGTTAGCCGCTAATGCTTGAGAATAGTTAGCTGCTAACTCTTGAAAATAGTTAGCAGCTAATGCTTGAGAATCGTTAGCCGCTAACATGTGAAAATAGTTAGCCGCTAATCCTTGAGAATTGTTAGCTGCTAACGCTTGAGAATCTTCTTGGTGATCCAATTATTGTGTTTTTGATACAGTTAGTCACACTTTATTTTTGACACATTATCCTTTTTCAACTTTTTTTCATGAAAGCCTTTAAGACGCTCTAACGAGATAACAGTTCAATAAAGAGCTTCGCCAGGGATGTCCGGCCTCCCCTTATATTTTTCTGCTTGTTGGCCAAATTCTAAATTTCTTTAATCAGACAGAGGTCATTTGAGAGAATTAAAACATTTGATCAAGAACTTAAAATTTCACAATTTGCTGGTGATAATATTTTTAATAAATACTATTGAAATTTCTTTGTTATAGTTAAACTCTCAAGCATTTCAGGTTCGAAACACACTCAAAAAATGTTAAATCCTTCAAAAATTTTAAATATATATATATATATATATATATATACACACAATTTCTGTTCCTGTAAAAAACACTAACTTACCTAAGAGTTAAAATCTCCTCTAACCATAATAACATAGGTATCAATTATACTCCTGTTGTTGAATCAATTGAAAATAAATGTAACAGTTGGTTAATTGGGGATTTAACTATTTATGGTAGAGTACTATTAAGCAAAGCTACTTGGCTTTGACACTGCAAAATAACAAAATCCTACCAAGTATTTTAGTTCTAGTAAAAAAAATTTAATATTAAGGAATTATTTGCCTAAATAATGCTTATTAATTTTGCAGAAAATTTACTTGAGTTAGTTTTGTCTTAATCCAAGTGTAATAAGAAATTTGCATAAGAAGCTAGGTGAAAACTACTGGGTAAGATTTTGGTTTTTTGCAGTGCAGGAAGTGATATTTAGTTCACAAATCTTATTTGAGGCGTTTCTGTGGGTCTTCTGCCACTGAAACCCGCCTGACGGGCAAATCCCTGCACATATTATACTCATCTTTACTGAAACTATTCTGATATGTTGAATGTGTCAGCAGACAGAAAAAAACATGAGCCATCAGTCAGAATGACGCATTTAAACACAAACACAACAAAGTATTTTATTTTTAGCATTGAGTTAAATCTGCAAACATTTCCTAAGCAAAAAAATAATAGAAACATTAAAAAAAACAAGAGCAGAAAATACATCAGTGTGTTAGAAAGGAAAGGAGACGAAGTAGGAGGCATGAATCACACGGTGACCTTGGTGAGGGTCAGAGGTGGCGCTCGGGTCTCGGCAGCGCCTGTCAGCGTGTTTCAGTCCAGGACTGACGCGTCTCCATCTTCCTAACGGCAACATCCTAAAATGGCCAACATCCCAGAGAGCGAGCTCTGCCGCTCCACTCATCATCCGCTCTCTGGCCCGACGCTACAAAAACTGGCTGAGCAGGAACCCCGGTGTGAAGGGCAAAGGTCGCGTTAGCTTCCACGCCTTTAACAGATACCTGCCTGTCTTCAACTCGTCTGCAAGACGAGAGCCTGGTCCAAACACTTCATCCTCATTGAAACTGCAGTTTTAAAATCAGAAAATGGATCACAGCCTCCAAAAATAGAGATTCAAAATTCTGACTCTTTAAACTCACAATTCAGACTTTTCACTCAGAATATGGAGTTTCTCAGATTTTTGTCAACTCAGAATTCAGACTTCTTTTTGAATTTTGACTTTCAAAATAATTTTTTTTCTCTCTCAAGATCCTTACTTGTCTCAGAACTCTGATGTTAATCTCAGATTTCTCACATTTTTGTTCATTTCTGACTTTAATTTCAGAATTCCAACTTTTTATCTCAAAATTCCGACTTTTTAAAATCAAAATTCTGAGATTTTTTTTCTCCCAATTCTAACCTTTTCTCAGAATTTGGACTTGTTCTTACTTTTGTTCCTCAAAAAGTTTACTTTAATTTGAGGATTTCCACTTTTTAAATTCAGAATTCTGATACTAATATCATAATTCTGAGCTTTCCCCAGAAATTTTCTTCTCAGAATTCTGACTTTAGCCTAAGAATAGTTTTTCTTACTATTTTAATTATGTCAAAATCCAAATAAAAAACTAAACATTTTTCATATGTTAGCATTTAACATATGCTAAATGCATATGTTAAATGCATTTAGCATATAACATATGTTATATGCTAACATTTGATGTTAGCATTTAACATATGCTAACATCATATGTTAAATATGATGTTAGCATATGAAAATAATCTCATATCCATTTCTTCCTTATTATAGATTTTGTAAACCTGCACTTTATTTGCACTGAAAATCTGTACAAAAATTACTTGGGAAATTTAATTTCTCAAGTATAGTCTTTAAGAAATTTAAAGACTAGTTTTTCTTGATGCTGCATAAACAATTTAAACAAATCTGATTCTGAGAGATTCTGATTTTCTTTCCTCCTCCAGTGGCACTAATCGTCTTCCGTACAAGGATGCTTGATTTATTATTTCTAACTCTTCTGATCCAAGATGCATAACTTTGCCTGCGCCACAAATTATTAGAGAGAAAAACTCAACTTTATCTGTTACATGTCTAACTGAACAACTGAAACTCCTGAAGGAAATAAAAAAAATAGCACCAGGTGAATGTGAAAGCAAACCGCTGGGATTCAGTCGTCGTTCTGTCAGAAGCTGCTGTGCCATAAACTCATCTCCCGTTTCTCACCCAGAATCCAGTTTCAGTGTTTACGAACCAATCCCACCACGTTTCACGTCCACGTAGCCACACCTCAACCTCCACAACAACGCCACAAATTACATCAACACCATCTACCTTTCAAGGCCTTTTCTACGACAGATTACTGGAATCAATGCAAACAAAATCTCATTTTTCCGCTACGATAAAGTTTTACATCTTAATAGAGTTGGTTACATGACTGTATCGACTTAAAACTTTACATGTTAGTCTGGAAGTAATTGTAAGGGTGCTAAACGGATTAGAAAGCGCTTCATAATGGAGGCAGCTTTGAGGTTTAAACTGAAAATAAAGGAATATTTCTTGCAGAAAGATCAGAATGTGTTCGAGGACAAAATGGAGAAATTCTTTGCAATTCAAGGAAGGTCTTTGTGTTCAGTGGTCGACTCCTTAATGATCTGAAAAGGAAAAAACCCACAGATTTAGTGTTTAAAAACAGCAAAAATTAACACTTGGTGCAACACTGCCACCTGGAGGGACAGCATGAGCGGTGCAGCTCCTACCTCCCCGTCTCTGGTCTCCACAGTTCGGACCAGGATGCTTCGCTTCACATGAGCCTCTGGAGTTTTAGTGTCCAAATTAGTTTCTAACCAGAAAACAGATAAAACATTTAGGATCTCTGGAGAATGCAAGAAAATCTAAAAATATTTAACTTCTTTATAATAAACACTAAATATTAAATTCTGACTGGATTGAGTATATCTAAATATTTTTAATGATGAATTAGAAGGAGACCTTTAAAGTGTTTTAATTTATAAACCTGTTCTTATATTTATCAAACGACTGACTGAAAAGCCAAGCAAAAAAAATACAAAACTGTTTTTCAGAGTAAATTAGTATTAAGGAATTTGTGTAATGTGTCGCTTCACACATTTATTATTATAAATATTTTATTGCAGTTTATTTTACTGTTTTATGACTTCAAATGTCAATAATAATAACATTTTCAGCAGTTTATCTAATACAAATATATTATTATTCTGTTTTAAAATAAGATAAGTGGTAAGTTATTCCTCTTTATGTTCCTATAATCGCCAAAGTAAATTTTTTTTTATTTTATTTCATGACTTTAAATGGAAAAAGAAGAATCTTAAATGTGTCACTGTACATTTCTATTAAAACTAACATAGATAAAAAAATATTTTTATTTCAGTTTATTTTTACAATTTTGTGATTTTAAATTAAAAAATAGATTTTCTAAACTTTCATCACCAAACTATCACAATAAGATTTTGTTTATTTTGGTTTTAATTATCTTAACTGGCAAAAAAAAAAATCTCTCTTTATATCCCTACAATTTATTTATTTATTTATTTCTATTTCAGTTTATTTGTATGGCATCAAATTTAAATTTTTTTTGTTTGTTTTAATAACTTTAAATGGCAATAATAATAATAATGATAATGATAATAATAATAATAATAATAATAATAATAATAATAATAATCCTATGTAAGACATTTAGCTTTGACTCATTACAAACATAAATAATGAACATATTTTATTAGAAGTTTATACTTTCTGCTCTCACAATGAAATTAAATTTCCCCTCTTCCAACCAAAAACACTTTATTATAGGAAATTTAATTAATTAATTTAATATTACTGCTGCATTTGATTCTGACCTCTGAACTGCAGGTTGGAAAAGCTCTGAACTGGAATGGTGATCCTGATGGCAAAAAGAAGAAGAAAAACATGTTTTTGTTTCACTGCTTTAGTGGCAAAAGGCCAAATATGTCCGGTTTTCAAAGCTGCGTCGTCACCTGCTCTCCTCCCCTTCCAGCAGTTTCCTGTAGGTGGCGATCTCGATGTCCAGAGCCAGTTTGACGTTGAGGAGGTCCTGGTACTCCTGCAGATGCCGAGCCATCTCCTCCTTCAGGGCCTGGATCTCCTCCTCCAGGCGGCTCACCGAGTCCTGGTACCCGGCGGCCTCCATGGCGCAGCGGTCCTCCAGCTCCCGCAGCTGCCGCTCCAGAGACTCGTTCTGCAGGACGGGGAGATTCAGCAGCTTCAAAAACGCCAAGCGCTCTGGATCCTACTGCGGATGACTACTACATGGGAAATGTCTTATCAAGACATTTAAGTTACTTAGACGTAACTTCAGTTAAAAGTAACTTCCAAGTTACTTTAAATTACTGAAACTATTCAATTACTTAAAAGTAACTTAACAAACTTAAGTTATTTTAAACTTAAGTTACTTTTAACTGACCTAAACTGCAAAGTTAAAAGTAACTTTTAAGTTAAAAGTTTCTTTTAACTAACTTAAAAGTCAAGTTACTTTTAAATAACACAAATATAACAAGTTACTTTTAAGTACCTTAAATGATTTAAAAGTAAGTTAAGTTACTTTTAACTAACTTAAAAGGAGAAGTTACTTTAAGTTAATTTAGAAGCTATAAACTTTATATTAAATTATAAGTAACTAAAACGTAACAAGTTAGTAAAGTTTTCAAGTTACTTTTAAGAAAAAAGTAACTTTCAACTAATTAAAGCAATTTAAAAGTAACTTTAGTTACTTTAATCAATGTTAAGGTGACTTAAAACAAGCTCTGATATCTTTTAAGTTGTACTTGTCTTGCTTCAAGATAACTCAAATAGAAACAAGGTCAAAATTACTTGGTAACATTTAGTGTTTTTGCAGTGTACTTTATTCTGCGCTGAAAGATTAAAATCCCCCAGTTGTGTCCTAGTTCAAGTCTTACATCTTACAAGTAGCTTTTCGACAACAAAGAGCAGCTTGTTTTAAGTTTTGAATCCCTTCTTATTGATGAAAAATAAGAACGCCCCACAGTTTTCCCGCAGTTCCCCCCCCGGCCAGCTGGAGAACTCACGGTGCCTCTGAGAGCGTCCAGGTCGCAGGTCACAGCCTGGACCTGACGCCGGTATTCGTTGGCGTCCTGCTTGGCTTGGCGCAGGGCCTCTGCGTTGCGATTGGCTGCGTCTGTCAGGTCAGCAAACTGGAAGAAAAACCCAAACAGTCCAACACCGCTGCATGTTTCCACCTGTTCTCCTCGACATGATGTCGTTCTGACTGGCACAGGAAATATTCACTGAACTAAACACTCATAAAAATAATTAATTATTCACTTTAAAAACATAAGTGGACTGTTTCAAGCAAGTCAGTTTGTTTTAGTTGTTTGTTACAAAAGCAAAGAGTCAAGGAGTTTAAGCAAAACTGAATTTTGTATAAATTATTCAACATTTTTTATGAGGTGACTGAAATGTGAAAGTACAGACAACAACTAACAACCAGCCAGGAAGTAATTACAACGTCTCGTATGTTGAACTAAATATATTTGTGTAAAAACACCAACTGGAATTTTTATTGCTGATTTCACAGATTTAGTTGTGTTAAATCTACAGAATGGTGTTTTTCGGTGCAGAGGTGAGTTTCTGACCTTGGATCGGTACCACTCTTCGGTTTCGTGCATGTTGGACGTGGCCATGTTCTCATACTGAACTCTGATGTCCCTCAGAGCCGCAGTCAGATCCGGTTTGGACACGTCCAGGTCGACATGGACCTGCTGGGCCACGAGCTGGTCCTGCAGCTCCCGCAGCTCCTGGAGGAAAGGAAGGAAGGAAAGGAGGGAGGGAGGGAGAGAGGGAGGAAAAGAGGGAGGAAGGAAGGAAAGGAGGGAGGGACGGAGGGGAACAAGGATGGAAGGAAAGGAGGGAGGGAGGAAAAGATGGAGGAAAGGAGGAAATAATGGAAGGTAGGGAAAGAAGGAAGAAAGGAAGGAAGGAATGGAGGAAGGAAGGAAGGGAGGAGTTAAGACTGTCAGCCATTTTCATCCTGGTTTCTTGCTGGTCTGAATCTCGATTCTCGCCTCGTCGTGAATCTTCCTCAGGAAGTTGATCTCGTCCTGCAGAGCTTCGATCTTCCTCTCCAGCTGGACTCGACTGAGAGCCGCTTCGTCCACATCCTTCACAGAGACCCACAAAGACGGACTCAGATCACAGACGCCTGAACCTGTGGATCACCTGAACTCTGCAGCCTTACCTGCCTGAAAGTGTTCAAACTGTTTTCTGCTTCCTGACGCAGAGTCATCTCATCCTGAAGTCTGTCAGCAAAATAAAAGACAAATTTATGGCTCAGCTATAAAAAATCTGTGTAAAGAAAAGTTTTTTTAAGTTTCAAACGCTGAAAATTTGAGTTTTTTTTTCTTTTTTTAACAATAAATTATAGATTATTTATGTTTGCTTGTAAAAGAAAGGCATCCAGTTTCTCTTAGGCTCAGTAGAATAACTTTCTTTCAAAACGTTTGTTAAATTTAGCAGAAAATTTGGCTTTTCAGGAAAAGTTTCTGGATAAATGTGATTTTCTTAAAGTTTGGTTATAAAACTTTGTAAGAAAATTATATTTGTTATAATTTTATCTTGATTACAAATTAAAACTGTCCATTCTTATCTCAGGGACAAATTTGTATCATTTCTGAACTGCAGTTGGCGGCCGCACAAAATCAGCCCAACGGCCACAAATGGCCCCCACACCACACTTTGGACATCCCCCGGTCTCGATTAAACAGTGAGCTTAAATATTATGTTATCAATCAAATCATTGCAGTTTTTATCTGTTTGCTGCCAAACTAAATCAATCAGTTCCTTTTGGATTATTGTGGAAATTCATGTAAAATCAACTTTTTTGCACTGATACAAAATTGGGAGTTTATTGCAGGTTTTTTTGAAAAATTGTCAAAATCTTTCTTACTTGAACTAAACATTTCTCTCAGTCTTAACTGATGTCAGATTATAGTCCATCATTGATACAGCAAGTAATATAAAGATGCATTTGCGTGCAAATATTTCCAATTTAGAACCACAAAAAATCACCAAAAGTATCATGAAATCCTGGAGGGACTGAAAATATGTTCAATAATATTTAATTTTAAGAATTAATTAATACTTTATCAATACATTCAGGCACAACAAGCCCTTTAAGAGCTTTCATGGTCTTGATTTGATTTGTGTTTGACACTAAATGATCAAACCTGCATGTTTTAGTCAGAGAAACGTGATGTTTGAAATATTTTGATTAGACTTTCAATGGGCATTTTTTCCTGCTGCAGAGGAATAACAGGACTCAGCTGAATGGGCAGATCATGCATCATTGCACTTTCACTCTAGTCTAACACCCAGAGGCCTTTCCCACGGGATGGACTGCACACACACCCACCCCCACACCCACACACACACACACACACACCCGGACAGACCTGAACTAGGACGGACAACGCCCCACAATCCATCTGTCGCACGCAGACAGAACCGGACTCACTGAGGCTTTGCATAATATCTGTACAGCTTCATGCAGAGCCGCACAGAAGTCAGTGGGAACCTGGAACGTGACCTTTGACCCCCAGAGCGCCAGTCTTTCACAGGACGAGCAGCTGCGAGGTCAGAGGGCAGGGAGCAGATCTTCCCACCCTCAGACTTTCAATCAGCACTTAAACTGTTGAGTCCAGCATCGCATGTTATTATCACAGAGCCGGTTGTAACTAGTTACATTTACTCTATTACATTTACTTGAGTAACTTTATTTTGAAGTATTTTTACTCTTACTTGAGTCACATTTCTCTGTTTTACCCACTGAATGAAAAACAAACATGTTCAAACCAAAAATCCAGACACTCACCTGCAGTTTCTGCTAAAGTTTAATAAGTTATTTTTATTGAAAGAAACTGATTTCAAACTTTCCACAAAATGTATATTTTGATCCATCTGATCATGTAATATTTAAATATTAAATCATTGATAAGTTGAGTAAAGTTACTCGCCCTGTGCTTTGGAGAAGTGAGGCCTTAATGTTGTTGAATTAATTTGTTTACGACCAACGAGAGGAGAAGCGAACAGCCGCCTCCCTTTGTGAGGAGCCGCCATTGTGCAGCCGCTCGTTCCTCCACAGCCTCTCAAAAGCGGCGAGGGGTTCAGTCAGGCCCACGTTTAGAGAAAGGGAGTAAAGCTCCTGCTGCGCGTGTTGTTGTGCATTCCAGCGAATCGCAAGGAAAAGCACATCTCCATTTAAATGAACGGGTAAATGCAGGCAAAATTAATTAAAACTATTTTTTTGCAAAGTAAAACCTGTCGGTTTTTAATCCAATACACTGCATTTAAGTAGTTTAGAGGAAGTGCTGATGCAGAAATACGTCTATAAAATGCGAAACAACAAACACAGTTTTTTAAGAAAATGAAAATTTTTTAGGAAATTCCCATCAGTCTTACTTATAGAGAGTAAACAATGATCTAATTGTGAACAAAACTGTTTTAATATTCCTAATGATTAATGTCCAGTGCCTGAGGTTTGATCCTTTTTATCCTCATCGTTAGTTTACTCTCCTGCATGTTAATGCATTTGGGTCAATAAGACGAATCTTATCCCTTTGTAGATTGTAGAGTAAAAACATGCTGGCTGATTCAAACTCAAAAACACTTTATGGATCAGAAAGGGAAGTGAAACGTTGTTGCTCACTAATTCAGATTCTTCAGTTATTATAGACAGTGATGAATGTTGGCAGGAGAAATCTCCTGTAGCAGTCTGTGTCACAGTGAATCTGAAGAAGCCTCTGACTGAAGCCTGTTTTCCATGACGGCCTCACAACGAGGACGGTCGGGGTTTACTGTACTTGATTATAAAACTCTTCTCACATATCAATAGCTGTTACTATTATTTAATTAAAAATGATTCATTTAAAAAACAACAGATGCATAAAAGAAGAGGATTTTTCTTTCTGGGAAAGCAACTCCAGTATTTTTCCATTTGTTGAGCTTCTAAATTACAAGAAGCCCTGAATGTTATAATGCACACGACACAACTTATGTTTTCTGTCATTAACATTCGCCAAACCGCGTTTCTCGTTAGGATGTATGAAAACGTTTAATAAACTCTGCTCTATAACTAGTTTCCTGATTGCTACATTAGGCAGTCAAAGTGACTGCAGCTGGTCTTTAAATGCATATAAATCATTGAACATAGAAACTCTGTGTGGAGACACTCCTCCCACTGGAGCCCCGCCCTCCGTCGCCTTACCTTTGCTTCAGCGTGGCCAGATCGGCAGCCAGGTTGTCCCTCTCGACCTCCAGCCGGGCCTTCCCGTTGGTGAGCCCGTCCACCTGCCGCCGAAGCTCCCTGAGCTCATCCTGGTAGATGTCTCCCAGGCGGCTGGGCTCCTTCACCTTCAGCTGGTTCAGCTCCGCCACCAGCATCTTGTTCTGCTGCTCCAGCAAGCGCACCTTCTCTATGTAGCTGGCGAAGCGGTCGTTCAGGCCCATCATCTCCATCTTCTCGTTGGTGCGTATTTCTTTGTAGTGGGCCTTCATGAGGGAGTCGGCGGGGAAGTCCAGCCGGTCGCCGGGGCTCCCCAGCAGCAGGGCCGTGCTGGCAGAGCCCAGGGAGAACCTGGAAACGGGGCTGGAGAGGCTGATGGACCGCGGGGTGCCATGCCAGGAGAGGCGGTTGGAAGACAGGCTGCCGACTCTGGCGCCCGAGCCGCCCTGAGGCCCGAAACGTTTCCTGTACGAGGACTGGACCCTCTGGCTCTCCATGCTGGGGCAATAAGCTCACCCGGTGCACAAGCAGGGGTTTTATATAGGGAGTAACCCCCCTCTGGGGCGCAGGGTGGGGCGGGCGGTGAATGGGACAAAAAGAGGAGAGCAAAGGGCTGGTTGTCTGTGCTCGTCCACTCAGCTACAAATGTCTCCTGCATTTTTTTTTTTTTTTACTTCGTCCTCTCCCCCTTTTCCTCCCTCTGACTCACTCACTCTTTCAGTCCGACGATCACCCCTTTTTGCCCAACTCGCTTTCTTTCTGCTCCAAGCGAATGAAAAGGAATTTGTGCGACAGGCTCTGGCCACAAATCCAACCTGACCACACATGCTTCAAAACAGAGGGACTTTGATTAACCAAGGGGAGGGAGAGACATCATAACCATCTACAAATACAAAAACAACGATTCACAAACAAGATAGAGACAACAAATGGAAATGTGTCGTATGACAGACAAACTTCAGTCCGTTTTATTTGGATTTTATGGAATAAACCTGGACAAAATGTAAAATGGATGTGAAAATCTGAACCGGAAGTAGGGAAGTGCAAAGCACAGCAGACCCATGGATTCAATACCAACAAAACAAAATATGTGGACACTCTTGATCAATATTTACATATTGACCTCATTTCACAATACAGTTCAGTACATAACGAACACGAAGGAACCAAACAACATGGAGGAGCTCCACCTGAAATCTGTGAATGCCTACAATCGATGTTTGGTTGTAAGTGACTCTTCGTGTGAATAACGAGGTCATGGCGGGGTCACGCAGGCCGCAGGTATCGGCTAAAGGCTACGTTAGCTGAGGTGAGGTGGGCAGAGGACTCAAAGTGACGTCACATGAAAACTATGCGTAACATCCAAGCCTTTATTCAGATCCTAAATAAATAAGAACCTATGCAAACAACCAGATGTAGAAGTCACTCAGCTTTTAAATATAATTAACTGTGATTTAATGAAATGTCAGTAAAAAACTGATGGATATCAAAAAAAAAAAAAAAAAAAAAAAAAAAGACTGCTCAGTCTGGGATTTCTCCCATTGAAGTGGATTCATCTGGCAGGATTTCAATCAACGAACAGCTGCAAAACAGAGGGACTTTGATGTGAAAGTTGATTTTCTGTCGGGTAAAGTTAAAACCCTCAGAGCTCTGCGAACGAAGCAAAGCGAAGAGCAAGGGATCGGCTCTCATCAGGCAGCCGGAGGTAAAGCTCACAGGTTTTATAGTTGATCCGTTGAACGACACACTGAGGAAAATCCAGACCTAAATCCAAGCCTAAAATCTGCTGCAAACCTTCGAAATCGCTGTTCAGATTCTAAAAACAGACTCAGGTTTTTACTGGGGTTTCCAAACTAACCAACCATGTTGGTGGAACATTTTTTATATTCAGGCAGAGAGAGAAAGAAAGCAGCAGGTTTTTAGGTGTCTGGTCTTTGTGTGTGAAGTTATTAGACGTCCTGATGGATGGCGACGCGTAAGGAGGAAAGGTTCGCGGAGTGCAAACCCAATCTGAGCTTCAGATTGACGAACTGAGGCTGCGTTACGATCCGCCGCTCTCCCGCTGCCTGGGCGACCAGAGGGCTCAGCTTCTGCAAATCTTCTGCAAATCTTCTCCTTTCGCCTTTTTCTTCCACAGGAAAATTTAAGATGAGATTAAATCGCTAACGTCCCTCAACACAAAACCAGAAAATTAAACACAAGAAATGTTGGTGAAAACAGAGAGTGTTTATCAGACGTCTTTTCTTTCTCTTTTAATAAATGCCTTCAATTCTTGTTTGTTCACAAAATTCATCCCAGTTAAAATTACATGATAATTTTTTTCCTCTTTCAATAAATGATTAAACATTTTATTTACATTGGGTCCAAATATGCAAAAGATTCCAAAGATTATTTAAGTTAAAATTAAATGGTAACTGTGGATAATTTAGTTCTCTTTCAATAAATGCTATTAGGAAAAGCAGAAAAGTTTTTATTGTTTTGGGTCTAAATACACAAAATAAGTTTCCAAAGTTCATCCAAGTTAAAATTAATTATTGGTAAATTATGTCTCTTTAAATAAATGTCATTAGGAAAAGTTGCTTGTGACCTTTTGTTTAAATATGCAAAATAAGTTTCCAAAGATCAGTGAAGTTAAAATTAAATAACTTTCTAATCATCTAAATTAAATTTAAATGGTAATTTTTTCACTCTATTTCAATAAATGCCTTTAGGAAAAGTGGCTAAATTCTTTTTGCATTTCGACTAAATAAAGGAAGTTTGCAGATTTCACATAAATTAAAGTGGTAGCTCTTGATGCTTCTGAGGAACTTCCTGCACAATAATAATAACAAACAATTAATCCTGCATGGTTATATTTGCAGAAACTGCTGTTTTGCTGCAAGCAGTAGAGCAACAAAAAGGATTTGTTTGGGTCATAAAGTCCCTGCCATTGTTTCTGGGAGCCAGTGAATAAAGCCTCCTTTCATTTTACTATCTGGCCTGCAGCGTTGATCCTGTAGAAGAAGAAAAACAGCACAGTGTCTTGAATCCCAATTGGTTTCTGTTAACAGAGGTTAAACAAGATGGCACAGTAAGTCTGGCAGAGATTTGTTGACTTAAAAGGCTCCATCTCCAAGGATTAACGGCGCGGTTGCATCATCTCGCCGACACTAATTGTTTCGGCTCAGTGGATTTTTCAGACAATCGCGGCTGTTGCCTTAGATTTGGTCACTGAGGTAATTTCTCCTGATAATTAAGCATCCAAACAGTCTGGAGCTTCCTCTGATTCCTGGAAGATGGAGTCGCAAAGAGGGACAAACAGCTGACTGATGTTTTCGTTTTAGGAGGAAATCATCTCTTTAGTTGGACAATAATATAGAAATAGCATTTATTGTCCCATATAATGGAGAATGAATTAATGCTGAACTGATGGAATCGATGCATTTATAATTGAAGTCTCTTATTGTTTTTATTCATAATTTAGTTTCAATATTACTGAAATTGTTTGCGTGGTAATTTTATTCTTATTTATTTGTTTTTTCGTAACGTTCAAACGGTTGTTTTGAATTGTGGGTTTAATTTATAATATTCAAAATATTACATTTGACATTTAATATATTTAAAAAAAAAAGTAAAATGTACATTTAATACATTTTACTTTTAATATTTTAACTTTTACATTTTGATAGCCTGTACATTATATGTACAGACTTTTTACAATGTGGTAAATCAGTGCAGAAAAACAGAAACAGAAAACTACGGCGTGACATCGAAGGCCTGATATGAAAAGCAAGCGGGTTTAACTGGATCGGACGGGCCAGCTGCATGACTCAGCACCAGCAGGTCCAAACGGGGCGCAGCCACAAAGAGGCTGCAGGGAGCCCGGTTCGGCCCAAAGTCTGCCTGTCAGCAGGAATGTGCCGCTCAGACAGACCGGCATACCGGACCCCAGCATCACGCTACCAACAGAACTCAAACTACAGCTGGAAAACTGCATAAAAACAAATTCAACACAATATGGTTAAAAGATAAAAGTTATTTTATCATTTATATGCAAAGTTCCCACGAGTCTGCAAGCACCTTAAGCACGATGCAGAGAACCAACGAAAAGGAAATATGTGAACTCTCTTTAACCAAGAGAAAGATTCATGAACAAAATGGCTGCTGGCGGATCGAATACAGATATGGAGAAAATGAAGAGATCATTTAAGATGATCAGTTTCTCTGGTTTTACTCTTTACAGGTTTATGTTTGAGTAAAATGAACATTGTTCTTTGAAGAACTACTGACAACACGCCTCTGAAATTACAAGGAAAGATTCAGTATTTATTTGGTCAAAATAAAAAACACAAAAATAACGAAACAGGTTCATATTAATTTAGAAATAATACTAATGTTTTAACTCCGGAGGAAAGGGGAACTGAACAACCCTGCAGGGATTACGACGCGGCTCTGTGGGTTTGGATGGAAAGTTTCTGATGCATTAATTTGATTTTTACTGAGAAGTAAACAATCATAATCAATAAATATGAACAGGTTCTGATGAGGCTCATTTGCCAGATTAAACAGTATTTTTCAAAATAAAAATAAAAGCCTTTAACAAACACAAATGTTTCACGAAGTCACATTTTGAAATGTTGGTGTGATTTAACATTCTAATCTTAAATGCTGTGTTGTGATTGCTATAAGTGATCAATGTGTTGCTGAAATTGATTAATTTTTCATCTATAGTCTCATTTTTTCACAGACAGTAAAACAAAAATAATTACATCTTTGTTTTAGTAATTATTTAAATTTTTGACCAGTTCCACCTCAAACCATTTCACACAGGAATATATGGACATTTATATATTTTCTATTCAGCAGCCATTTTGTTCCAAAGCACCATAAATTTGAACTGGAACTGAAATTTATATCATTAAATGCAATGCAGGAAACAGTAGAAGCTATAAACTTCACATCATTTTCACTGAGCTCTTGTTCCTTTTTTTTAATTTCTTCTGGCTATTAATAAACTGGTATAATCTGTTAATCTCTATAGTTGTTTAAAAATGAACTCTGACAGATTGAATTACGGTTGAGATGAAGCGTCTCTTTGTTTTCTCCACACACAGCCAGACACGGCCATACAAATTTCTTCTTCCTGTTTCACGGGTGAAGAGAGAGAGGAAGAAAAGAAACGGTGCATCCATCAAGCAGAACTCAGTCCCTTTGTATCCTGTTTACTTTTCAGTCTGAATGTTGAGATTCATTAAAAAAATAAAAACAAAAGCAACAAATTCTTTTTTTTAAATGTATTTGTTTTGGAGCGAAGTCATGACATCTACATATACATTCAAAAAACAAAACGTTTTAGCAGTAAAATAGGTTTGATACGTTCGACTTTGCACTGCAAGTCTTGTCATAAAACATTACATATTTAACATTTGGATATGTAGAAACATTTCTAACAACTAGCTTGTTTTCCTTTGCCTGTCCCAGGGTTCCTCCTTAAATAAAACACTCATTTTAAACATTAAACATTATTTAGCTGCCTTTAATGTGTAGCAGCCCCATTTATACCTATATGTTTGCTGTTATTAGTCCATAACTGAAAGCTGGACATGTCATCTGAACCCTGGGGAAAACAAAGTCGTCATGGGGGATGGAGAGCGAAATCTGGCGTCCAGCGACGGCTCTGCACCAGGTCGTCTTCGGCTCGCTAACACATTGCATTAACTCACATCTTAAATGAGACCAGATGAGTTTTCATTGCATGTGACAAAGCAGGAGCAGAGACAAACTTAGGAATGTTTCCACGACTGATTTATAGATTATGTGGTGACTGACTGGTCCGAGACAAGCTAACACTTTTCTATGTGCAAATCAATCTTAGCTATTTGCAGGAACCAGAGGATGTAGAGAGACGCATAAAACTGATTAGTAACAGACAACATGTTGAGAAACGTCTGCAGTTCATTCAGGCTGTAAGACGGTGAGAGAGAGCAAGACAAAGGAACCCTGAATGTGATTCAGCCAAGTTTGGCTAGATTACGTTTAACTAGATTAAACCAATTTTTGAATGAATTACACTGTTTGGCTAAAAGACTTAGCATAACTTAGCTTATTAAGCTAAATCTGGCTAAATTACGTTAAGTTTGGCTGAGATCCGCTTAGCTAAATTGCTATGCTAAGTTTAGATGAATTACATCTTGCTAACTTTTGCCAAGTCTGGTTAAATCACGTTCAGGAAGCCATAATGTAATTTAGCCAAGTTTGTGTTTCATACTTTCCTTTTTATCTCTCAGGAGTTAAGATAAGGCAATAAAACATTCTCTGGTGAATATACAAGAAAACGCAAAAAGAGTTAGCTTTGCTAACTCTTTTAAACATAAGATGGAAAATGCGATTTAAAATGTATTTTAAATCGTAATGGTAGTGTCTTTGTTTTAAAAGAAATAATTGCTCTTAACCACAAAGTATGACAAAAGTTCTAACAAAAATATGAAGGAGTCCTGGTATTCGAGACAGCAGCAAATAGCTAAAATCAGCAAATACTTGAGTCAAATTTCAATACTGCAAACACCAAACGTGTGTTAATACACACAGTGGAAAATGTTTTAGGACCAACAGGAGTTAGCGTCTACAGTCTTCAAGTACGACCAATCAGCAACAAGGACAACAAAAGCTGCTCCTGGATTGGCTGCTTTAAAAGCGCTAACAAATAGCAAGTCAAGTAGCATCGCACCAAGGTGTTTCAGTTTTCTTCTACAAATTCTGAGTAGGTGGATTTTCCACTAATAAATAAGGGCAACATTCCACAGAAAAACCCACAAACAGGCAGATAAAACTTGATCCGTTTGGCTAAAATCAAGAAAATCTGAGTTTGTGGTTTAATTTGTTGAAGTGGAGTTTGAGCCAGGCAGCCAGACTTCGTTCTCCCCCGTCTCTAAACTACAACATGCGTTTCTGAAATGTCTGCAAAACCAGCTGCTTTCTACGACTTCAGTTCAGCAAAACTAAAAGTATCAACAGATTTGATACAGTCGAAATATAAAAATAGATATTTATAGATATGTGTATTTCCTTACAATAATCATACTTAGATGTCATGGGGCTATAAATAAAGAAAAATTCACATTTGAAATGAAAAACATTAACAAAAAGAAAATATTGAAATCAGCCCCACAAAATCTAGTTATCAAAAAAATAAAAGTGCATCTGATTGAAAATGATCCTAAATTGAGGATTATCGGTCAACGACGTCTAGACCAGACACGCAATTTAGACAAAAATAAAAACAATTATTTAAGGCTTTTTAGTTTCTAAAAATCTAGAAGTATATTTTTGTTCTTTATTTTGGCACTTGGTCAGAGAGATCATAAATAAAAATGGCTTTTTGTGAAATTTGTTGTAATTTCAATCTACAAACTGTAACTGCTGAAAAACTGAACATATTTAATCTATAAAATATTAAAAGTCTGTTTCAGTAGGATAAAAAAATTCGTAAAAGTGTTGAAATTTTTTTTAAAAACAGGATCTTATTTATAATGAATAAAACAAGCTTGTCAAGCAAGATGGCGGCGGGATGACATCACCCGTAACTATAGGAACCAAAGGAGCAAATTGGTTGGTAGAAAAAAATTCCATGTTAACAAAAAAATGGATACAATGCAAAATATCAAACTAAAAAACACAAATATGGTGAAAGTAGAAAAAAATAATTTGGAGTCAATTAGATTTAATAAAACTGGTGGTCAGTGTGAACTGAGAACACCACTGTAAATAAAAACTGTAAAATAATTCACAGCAAAGAATTTCAGAAATTTTCTGAGATTAAAAACTCAAAAATTTGCTGAAGTCTAGATTTTCTAGAAAATTTCTGAAATTTCTAGCAAATTTTTGACTTTTCAAAATCAAATTTAAGATTTTTTTCTAGCAAATTTCCAAGTTTTATTCACTACTTATGTTTTTTTCTGAATAATAAAACTAACTCAGGAAGAGCTTATACATTTTTAGAAGTGTGCAAACTTGTTTTTTTATTAAATGTTTTAACAAATTTGTGTCAATATTTGTTTTTTAGTTGAATTATCCAGGAGATGCTTCACATTAAAAGTTGAAACATTTATTTAATAAAAACCACAGCATTAAACAGATGTAGTGAGCGCCGCTGTGTATTCGCTACATTTCAAATTAAGAGCTTTTCTAAAATAAAAATACTTTTTAAAAATTATTTTTAACTTAACTTTAAGGCATCATTTTCTGAAATTACTCTTATTAGGTCAAAAAATAAAGAATACTTTTAAAAATAAATATTTGATTGAAATTGATGTTGATCTTGCAACTTTTAAAAAAATACAGCTATAAGTGACGCAACAATTTGAGGGCTTATAAAAGGGTTTAGGTCTACAGAAATGTAATAATAATAATATTAATTCATAGAATTAATAAATGGTCCCACTAGCTTTGGCACATGACACCTTATTCAGGACATTAACAAAAAGAGCTTATTGGATTTAATACCTCAGTGTGTTTTGATCTGAAGAGGCTGAAAACAGGAAAGAAGCTTAAAGAATCGTCTGAATGTTTCTGTTTTTGTAGAAAAGCTCTTTGGCACAGTTACAGTTCATGCATTTTTTAACTTATAACTGCAGAAGAAATGAATGTAAACATGAACCGTGACTTGATAATGCTTCCTCTGAAGTGAGTTTTGTGTTGGGTTAAGCAGCCTGGTGGGTAAATATTTGGTGCCCCCTTGTGGAAACTCCTGGAACAGCAGCGCTGGAACTGAGAACAGACTTTTATGTTTAGGAGTTCCTCCGTGTGAAGCCTGGGTCTCCTTTGGAAGCATATGATGGTGTGTAATAATGGTGTGACGCTCAGTGAGGCGCAGTCAGTCTTACTCAGCACTGGATCTGGGAGAACGGATGCCTCAGCAGCTCCTCGGCGCTCGGCCGGAGTTTGGCCTCCACGAAGATGCAGCGGATGAAGTCCCGGGCCTGGTCCGAGGCGCGCGGCGGGAGCAGCGGGTTGGTCGGCTGCGTGGCGATCTTAAATATCGCCGCCATGGCTTCAAACTCGGCCCACGGCGGCTTTTCTGTGAGCATCTCAACCACAGTGCAGCCGAGGCTCCTGCAGGAAAAACATTTTTACGGCCTAACAAGCTGCAACAAGGATCGCATGTTTCATTGAAATACCACAAAACCATAACAATGTTATGAAGGAATGCTGATGGGCCTCTGGGGAGAATACCGGATCTGTAATGACCTGTTTGACTGGCAATAAGTGGATCAAATTGCAGAACGGCAAACTATTCATACCAAATTAATATATCCCAGCATAAGGGATATTTAACAGCTGCATAACTGTGTTCATTCCACCATTTCAGAAACTGGTGCATTTTTAGTGTGACGATGTCACTCTGCTTTGGAGAGAAACCAAACTGAACATCTTACCAGACGTCAGCTTTCCTGCCGTATCCCTCGCCGCTGATCACCTCGGGACTCATCCAGTAGGGGGTGCCGGTCACAGAGCGGATGCCGGTTCCAGACATGCAGATCGTCTGCAGCCTCTTGCTGGCTCCAAAGTCTCCCAGCTTCACGTTTCCCGCTGAATCCCGCAGGATGTTGGCTCCTGGCAGCAACAGTTTATCAAATCAGCCCCATTTCTGACTGATGTAAAACCGAAATCTGTGTTTGCAAACTACCTTTGATGTCTCTGTGCACGATCATGTTACTATGCAGGTAGGACATGCCCTCCAGAATCTGTCTAGTATATTTGCGGGTGACGTTTTCTGTCAGGGCCCCATAAGCCTTCAGCTGATCTTTGACTGAACCCTAAAGGAGAAGAAAACATTGTTTAAAGACGACATTGTCTATTAATTCACTGAACATGGACGGAAAAATCACTGACCAGTTAAAATAATTGTTAGCAGCAGTGCAGCAGAAATGTCGGCACATCTTTACCACTTGGCATTTTGTTGCATTTCAACCACATTTTTGACACTTTGCTGGGATTATTACAAAGTTTTGAAAACCGGTTTCCTCTTTAATATTAATAATCAGCAGTTATTAACCAGAAAGATATGTTGACTAAACACTAATCCACTAAACAAGAATCTTAGCTTTGCTAGGGCTAAACCGCTAAACACAAAGAAATTAGCACAAGCTCATGTTACATTTATAAAGACATGAAAAAATGAGCAACAGCTAACACAAAGCTGATACAGATGTTAATAAAATATAAAAGCGAACATTAAACCACTAAGGCATAAAAGATTTAGCAGAAGCTAATGCTAAACCTCTAAACACATAAATAGGTAGCAGACATTGATGTTAAATTGCAAACCTAACATTGCTTTAATTCAAATTATACGTTGTGAATTCTGTCGCTGCTTACAAATTTTTATTACAATGTGACTTAACGCTGACATTAAAGCTTAATTTTAAGCTGCAAAATGAATGGTTGCTTCTGACCCCAATGTAAACTCTGATTTATTTGCCCCAGGACTCACCCCGGGCATGTACTCCATGAAGATGGTGAGAGTTTTCTCGTTGTGGTCCCTCAGACAGCCGTAGTACTGCACGATGCGCTCGTGATGCAGATTTTTTAGAAGCTGGATTTCACACTCCAATGCACTAACTTCCTGCAGGAAACGCAAAAATAAACAAAAATCCCACATTACCAATCACAAAGACACTTTCAATTTGAGAATAAAAGTTTATTGGACAGACCCAGCGACCTGGAATGGAAGAGGGAAGCTAAAATATTTTCAATCCCAACCAAACGCTTGGACAGAGAGCCGACAGCAGAGTCTTCCTGTGTTTACCTCTGAGAATGAGGCCACAGCAGAGACAGAGGACAGAAAGGGAAGTCGGAGACACACAAAGTAATCCCAAACTCCCAACACACAGCCCAGTTTGGAGTAACGACTGATTCGGATCTGCAGAGAGCCGGGCGGAGGGGGTGGGGGTGTAAAAGGGTCACTGGAGGTCAAGGCAGTCCTCACCCTTCGCTGTTACAATACTCAGCACCTCGAGGATACAGGAAGTGACAATGCATGTTTTCTCTTCGGCAAACAGGAAAAGACATTAAAATAAGGAAGAGGGGGGAGATAATCTCCACCATGGATTCCGCTCATTCAGTTTCTGCTGCGCTATTCTTAATTAGGAGATAAAATAAAGTCACAGCCTTTAGCTTAAATTACATTTTCAGTCGCCTTACTTTAGCGGTTATCTCACCTTGCTGGTTTCAGGACTTTCAGGATCAAACTGGACTTGCTTGGCGGCCAGTTCTCTCCCAGTGTCCACATCGTAGCAGAGGTAGACCTGACCAAACGCACCCTGGCCTAAAAGCTTCCCGCGGCGCCACGTCACCGGGGCGCTGGGCGCTGAGAGGAAACACAAACATCCATTCGACATTTACACAGATGCTTCAATTAGGACACATTTGTCCCCTTTCAGGGTGATCTATTGAGCTTTGGATAGGTCTCCTTAAGGGGTGTTCAAAGTGTGGCGCAGGGGCCATTTGTGGCACTTGGACAGAGTTTTTGCGGCCCAAAAGAGCAGTTAAAGATGATATAAACTTAGCCCATTCACCACAGTTGGTTCGGAAAACTTTATTTTTACAATGGAAAATGTTAAGTATGATAAAGTGTTTTCATTTTCTTGGCCTGCAAATACTTTTGACTCCATGATTTCGATCCTCATGACATGAGGTTTGGACACTCCTGGAATAATCAAAACATGTTCATTAGAATTTTTTCTCAAAATTGATTCGAGATCATGAGATTTTAGTCGGGTCAGCTCCGCCCATTTTGACTTCCTTTCAGAATGAGATTTGGTTCACAATACATTATTGCTTAAACGATTAATCAGATTAATGGTGATTAATTGATTATTCAAATATTCACCAAATAATCTAGAAAAGGTTTAATCAATAACTGGACTAAATGAACTCAAAAAAGGGCATTTGCTGAGAAAACAACTTATTCAGAGCAGCAACTAAGAAAAAACTAAATGATTATAAACATATATGCATATAATACATTTAACATAAAAAGACTTTTGTCAATATGTTGTAACCAAATGTACAAAACAAAAGCCATATTATAGTCGGTTTATTTTCTATTTAAAGTTTAAAATGTTATTCTTTTCATCTTTTGGTGGATTTTTTTATATTGTACTAAAAAAGCTTAAACAGTTAAATAAAAATTCTGTAAAATGTGCCAATTTTTTTTATCTGATTAATCGATTAATCATCAGAATAACTGAGCTCTAAACTAATACTTCAAATAATCTCTAGATAATAAGAGAAAACAAATGTGTTTAACAAGTTAAGTAGATCGTTATCATTCTGCTGGTAGATTAAGATTAAAATCCAAACCAGAGGATATTTCATCAGCACTCACACTTGTGGGCGACAGAGCGATCGTGTGGACGCAGCCGGCCTTGCGTGTCGATCTGCTGCCAGCTGCCCAGACTCTCCTCGCTGCCGTTCAGCGATCGCCTGGAGGGAACCAAAGTGAACAGGTTTCCCTGGGGGCGACGAATTCGTGGAAACGTTCGACGACCTGGAGGAAGCGGCAGAAAACAGAAAATGATTGATGACGTTGAAATAAAGAAAACCATCGTATCCAGTCGCTGATAAATGTGGCTGGCGGTATTTGTCACACCTTCACTGTGGTCTTTGCAGTGCAGGGAGACGTGATACCGACGAGGATAGGTGCCTCCCTTCCCTGCTACCCTTTCATACACGTGATTCTCCCGGTCTGAATACAAACAAAAGATTCACAGATCATCAAACCACTTTCAAGAATCCATCCATTTTCTAGCACCCTTGCTATAAAAATATGTTGAAGTGGTGCTACTCTTACTCGAGCGTCGTCTCTCACCTGAGACTTCCTGCCGGTTGTCTGGGTAACTCTTGGCTCTGTGCATGCGAGACTTCCTCAGCGAAGAGCTGCAGAAGAATGAAAGGTTTTGCAAATAAAAATCAGTTGATAATTGCAGAAATGTGCTAGAAAAAGGAGTAAAATTAGATGGAGCATGGTTGAGATTATATTTTGATTTAATAGGCATTTTGCTTCTTACCTTTCTGAGTTGCTGTCCAGGGACTGACAGCTGCCAGAAACTGAATTTTCTGCGCTGCTCCAAGGATCCAGCACCTGTTCAGACCAAAACGAAAACCCATATGGACACACTGAGAGTTTTTGCAGTTTTACAAAATATATCTAGTGCTGTCTCACTTTGTAACTTTACTATGAATGTTTTAGAGCTGAGGATTAATCAATGAATCACAAAAAATTGGCACTCCGTATAGATTATTCATCTAACTACTTAAGTTATTTTTGTACAATATTAAAAAATGATGCAAATAAATTCATATTTAAACAAGAAACTAAACATTTTATTGAGCATTTCTTTAGTCAAATTGAAGCCAAGTCAGTACAACTTCAGGAGTTTTTATCTTTAATGAAATATGTATATATCTGCTGTTCAGTTTTGGTTTGATTACTAAGGTCAGTTGCAATAATCAATAATTCTCAAGACAAATTAAAACAAGCTCAATCATTTTTATTTGCACAATTTATTGTTTTTTTTCTTTTTCTCTTTCTACCAAAAAATTGGATCGTAAATGTTTTTAGTTTGGTGTTTTGGTCTAAATTTGTTTTTGAAGAATAATTTTGTTTACAGAGACTTTATAATTCATTGAGTCATTCCTGTTATATTTTTCGTTTTATTATTTATTTTGGATATTTAAAGTGTCTTTCCGTTCCAGTGTTAAATGTTCATTAGAATATTAAGTTTATTAATATTTTAGAACCTGTTCTTGAATTATTACTATGCATTATTTCACTTAAAATGGTCTCAAACAACAAATTATTGTTTATCACAATAACTTCTGGAACAATTTATCATCCAGCAGAATTACTCTTACTATTTTAATAATATATGTGGATTCTTTATACTTTTCTTGTAATATTTTTCTTTTCATCAACTTATTTTAATATCGTTTTTGTAGAGCACTCTGATGCTCTACAGTTTTAAACTTGTTTTTAAAGTGCTATATAAATAAATTTGACATTGAGAATTTGTTATTGATTACTGTTCTAAATATGTTAGTTTTGCAGCAAACAGCTTTTTAGTGCATAGTCCAGTTAACAATTAATAAATTCACTGTTTCAGCTCTGGAAAGTTGAAATAAGTACAATCATTACTATTTTCTGCAGGGACAGGCTATGAATTGCACACTGCTGGTGCAACAGAAAGGCAAAATGTCCCTCCTGTTTCCTCTTAGGCAAGTTTATTCTTGTGAAGTAATGCAATTTAGAAACAAAAAGTTATTTTCCTCACATTACCAAGTCCTGCTCTAATGAGAAAACACACTTAAGGCTGTTTATGTTAGCAGAGTGGAGCAGAGCATGTGGGTCCCGTCTCTGCGTGCGTTTCTTTCTTAAACATGGAGGAGATGACTCACGCATTGGTCGCTGGTTTCTGGGATGAACTCCCCTTCGCTGTTGATGCTGGTGTAGGAACCCTGGCGGGCGATCCTCTGCTGGCGCTCAGGAACATATCCAGGAGGCGGCGAACTTCGACCCGTGTTCTGAGAACCTTTAATTACACACACAAAAAAAAGCAACACAAACTGGATTGTCATCTCTGTTTCACTTTGTATTTTTAGCCCAGGGCTACAGAAAGTCATTGTTTACCAGTAAGGAGTATTAATATAAAAACGGTGTGACCTCATCCGTTATTCCCCAACTTATTTCATTTATTTGCAAATTTTTCTGATAAGTATGTGACCATTTTCCAGCAATCATTAAGGCAAAATTCATACCTGAGCAACGTAAGTTACTCCAACGAGATCTCAGACAAAAAATTGATTAACATAAAAAATGGAGCAAATCTTTCAAAATGCATGCAGATGCATAACAAATCCTAAAATGATACCTTTCAGATGGATCTGAAATGATTTATCAGATTAATCGTCAACTAATTCAGTAATTGATTAATTGTTAAATGGAGAATAGAAACTGAAAAAAGGCCTTAAAGCATCTTAAAAGATGCATACACTTTGCACATCTGGATTGCTTTTAATTTTTTAAGTCTTAAAATGCTAACTTTTAGATAGGGCTGAAATGATTAATCATGAGTAATCGTCAACTATTTTAGCAATTGATTAATTCTTAACTGGAAAATAAAGACTCAAAATAGGTCATTTGCTGAAAAACCTTCATATTTAGAGCAGTTTTTAAGCCAAATCTAGTCAAATGTAAATATGCATTTCAGACAAAAACATCTTTGTCTTTAATTATCCAAAACTCCTCAAGTGGCATTTAACCTTCACTCAGTTCAAATTCACAAAGAATGTTGTTATAGCATTTCAGTTAATTTGCATTTTTTAATATATTTAAAATATTTTATTAAAAAGTTTTAAGTGGTTGAAAAACAAATCGGTAGAAAGTGCCAATTTTTATACAATTGTCAAAATTGTCCTTCTTTTGGACACTGTTCCTTTGCAGCATAGTGTTAATCGGACATAACACTTCTTTATCTTACAATATAAAACAGTTACATGAAAATTTGTAAAAATTATCAAAAAAAAAAAAAAAAAAAAAAAAAAACAGCTAAAGAACTTTTAAAAAACCTGGAGAACTGCTAATGAAGGCCAGTTCAAAAGATTAGAAGAAGGTCTGATTTCTCAGAACAACAACTATAAACAGAGGTAGTTTAATCCATGTAAACAGGCGGTTCTTTTAAAACGCTACAAATTAAGTTTTCTCCTCTGAAGTTCAAAGCCCAAAGCAAACATGCAGCAGATTAGACTCCATACACAACACATTAAGCTTTCATAGCTGCTGCTGCTGCTATAAAGTCAAGCTGTAATGCCCTTTTGCTCCTCGGGATAAAAAGAAACCGCCAAACCAGACCGCATGCCAACGAAGTAATAGCACTCTCCCGTCTTATTGGCTGCAATCCAGCAGGCAAGTGATGGTGAAAAGGAAAAGGAAGAGGATGCAATGCAAGGAAGGGAAGAAGAAAAAAAAAAAAAAAAAAAAAAAGAAGTCGGTTCAGAAGAAACGAAAGCACCCACTACCTGTTTGCAAATATAGGCCCAGTGCGCATTAATGTTTACATCTGGAAATTTTGCACAGCACTGGAGGGCAAACAGACGATTCTTTCACTGTGCATGTAAAATAATCACCTCCTCTGCTGATGTTTACTAAATAAAACCTGCAGATGTTGGTATTATTTTAGTGCAAAACACCACAGAACACAGAAAAACTGTTGAAGAACAACTCAAACCCACTTTCTTCTCCCTCTGCGGCTAATCTGCACGCAGACTAGTTCCCATAGCGACATGCCACTTTCTATGAGGTTCAAACACCAAAAAACAAGGAAACATTTCCAACAGACAGAACAGAACATCCCTTACAGTTTTATGTTTTTAGGCTTGATGTTTATTTTGTGATTATTAATAACTGATCTGTGTGGTAGATTAGCTGCTGCTGCTATTGGCTAATCTAAGACTGCGGTGGTAGATTAGCTAATCGAAACACTTTCTCTCCTGATGATCTGTCAGAGTTGGTGTGTGGGTCGTCTGTTTTTTATTTTGGAACTGAACCGTAACACGCAGTGTTCTGCAGCACATCTACATGTTGAGGATGTAAAGTCAAGCTAACTTAACTGACCTCGAAATTTTTTTTTCTCAATTAAAACTTTTCCTGACCTTTTATCTAGTCGTAGTAGTGCTGATAATTAGTAGCAAAGCACTGCGTCCGTTTTTCTGTTAGATATTACGTGTGCATTGAAGATTTTGTGCGATAAATTGATGACAGCTAAAACCAATGCTCGTCATCGAGGCAGCGTTTTGTTCTAGGGAGATGGAGGCGCTGAAAGGGATATACAGTCCTCAGACAATCTGGGATGCAAAAGAAAAGCTGATTTGTGATCAGTTTACCTGTTGATAGGTGGCGCCCTCTGGGTTCGGAGGGCTGGTACGCCGTACTGACGTCTCCGGTGGAGTGGGAGGCCTTGATCCTCACCTGCTTACACGGTACATGATGAGAGTTGGAGGAGGCCTGCAGCCACGAGGAGGAGAGACGAAATGTTTTAACCAATGTTCTTAAACTGGGTCATGCGTGAAAGCATGTCGGTGTTGCGTGAAAATAATCAGGCAGCTTTGGGTCTTACGTTGCTGCGCTCTTGAGAAAGAAGCATTATCCTGATGCTTTTCATGCTGGAGCTTCTGTCGAGCAGGTCGATCGCCTTGTCCAGGTCGTCCTGACCTCGCAAAGGAATGGACATCTGTTTGGAGACAATCAGGAAAATAAGCAGCGACAGCAGGAGCAATGGTTTTAAAATGCTCAAATGTGAAGTAAGCCAATTAAGACAGAACAAAAATGCATGTAATCACGTAAAAATAGATAGAGATAAATATATCTGAGCTCATTTCAAGCCACTGGAATCTTAAAATAAAATTAAAGTTCAAATTTTAAACAGCACTGAACATATTTCATTGGAAAATAACCTTTACATTTTATAGGATACTAACTTACACTGGAAATAATTGTTCTACGAACTGTGACCATTTATTTTTCGCTCCTGTCTCTTTATTTTATTCATTTTCTTTTTTTGTCTTCTTGTCCTTCTTTCCTCATTCTATGTAATTTTTGTCTATAATCTAAAAAACGCTTTTCCTCTATTAATTGATCTATTGTACCTATAAACTCACCTGCCTCTTCCAGATAATTTATTAATTTGATTGTTATCACAATTATGAGTCAATTATTATTTACATTTTTTATCCACTGATGTTCACTGACTAGAATTCAAAATCAGAATTATGAGATTAAAGTCAATTTTTTGAAAATAAAAATTTTATTTTCCAGTGGCCCTAAACCCCTTCATACACATCACTTATTTTCTTCTTCATTAGCTTTGTATCTTCTACTTTGATGTACAATAAATAAATAGTTTAAAACCACGCAGAAACAAAACAGGCTTAATTTTTTAAACCCAACCATTAAATAAACTGTCTTAATAAAGGAGGCAGGACTTCCTTTTGTGAGTCTTTTCAAAAACGGAAGTATTTTGAGCAAACTTCCAGAAAACTGCAACACAGCTAAAACACTGAGTTCCTTTAAATCAAGGCTAAAACTCACCAGGTTAGAGCTGCCAATTGATTAACGTATTGATCAATATATTGGATGTATTTTCTTCATCATTTTAGCAAAATGTAATATTTATTGATTGTTTAATAATCAATAACTGTGTGATGTTTCAATGATGTAAAGCATTTTGAACTTTCTTGTTTCTGAAATACCCCAAACAAATAAACTATTCATCTGTGTTTGATCAAATTTTATATATTGTTTTTTCACCAATATTAATAAAACTGTAATTCTTAATATTGATCATATTTTAACACAAAAATGTTTATGTGTAACTGGAATATGCAATAGAAATAGAACTTTAATATAATTAACATGATCCCATAGAATATTCCTATTTTGCACAATACTAAACCTAAATTAAATGTTCCTAAATCACTTGAGTTTTGTGTTGTATTATCAGTGCAACCTTTAAAAATGTCAAAATGTGTGTGTTATTGCTGTGTGAAAAATGTTAAACTTACCTCATTGTTCATATAATGGAGCTCCAGCTGCTGGCCAAAGACGCTCTTCACCTTTTCCTGAATCTCCTCAAACTGCACTGGCCTCCCAAACACCAAGATCCTGCACAGAAAAAGCAAGAAATCACACAGACAGGAAGACTCTAACAGATTTATGCCAGCTGGTAGGAAAACAACGCTTGACTTACATGCACATGTGCAAAGAAAATACCTTTTTTTTTTTTTTCCCCGGTGTGTGCAAATTCTTCTAAGTACACCTTAAATATTTGTGGCTTGTGTTGGCAACCACATGCTAACCACAGTACTTTCCCTTCCACTCTCCAGCTCACATACCTTTCAGATTAAAGTGCTGGAGTTCTCCGTCTCATGAACGGGAACACGTGACAAGAGCAGCATGCCGACGGGAATGTGTTTACGTTCACGCTCTCCCTCTCACCAAAGTATAGAAATATATTCCACTTTCTGGACATGTGCAGAGCTGCTAATGCATAGCTACAAATAGAAGGCAACATAAACTCACCTTTTCTCTCCTGAGTATTCAAACTTTATCCTGACATCATCCTAGAAGAAGAAGAAGGAAAAAAAGAACAGTAAGGTCAAGGAGTTCTTTTCTTTCCTTCAGCATTTACAAGAACCCACTTCCACTCTTTCCACTAATTGCTAAAGTTATTGGGATGACGGACATTTATCTTTCCGTGGACAACACAAATGTTGTGTTTGCATTTCAGTGATATATTAATCAGCCTTTCTGAAGCAGGAGTTTGGAGAGGTTATTGGTAAATCTAAATAGAAAGCAGGAGTCTGTGTTTGCTTAGGTTACCTTGCACTGGAAGCAGACAGATAAAAAGGTAACAAACTACAACTGACAGCCTCTACGAAGCTAAAATCCTTCATTACAAACATAAAACTGCAAAGTTGCACATAATTCTAAATGTTTTTAGCATAAGCATTTTTTTAATTATTATTAATCGTGTTTTGTTTGTGAAAGCATTAAAATACACTCTGCAAGTACTATGCCCATAGAGTTTCAAGCTAGAAACTCACTCCTAAGTAAATATGTATCAAAGCACCTTTTTCAGTGAGATATCTACAATCTTAAATGGTTAATAAAATTACCAACCGCTTTGACGTGTCTCAATCAACTTTCCATGAACTCACCGAAGCCCAAAGCAGAAGTTTTTATATGTCATTTTTTTTATACATATATATCTCATTTCAATGATTTGTTTACAGATCATTGAAATGAATGATTTGAATGATTGAATGATTTGTTTACAAGTCTGAACTGAGCAACCGAACTCAGCTTTCCAAAACTAAATGTGCATCGTTAAATTTAACAATTTTCCACATGGGGTTGGATTGAACAGATTGTCACAGAATAAATGAAATTATCACTTGAAAGCTGTATTTTCTACATTTGACAGGAATCCAAACTTGTTGGGTTGAAAGAGAAAGTACTTTGTCACAAAGTGCTAACATTCTGTTGTTAAAAGGGACGCATGATGAAAACATTTGAACATTTCTATACTTCATCTCTATTGTTTCTAAGAAAACAACCCAGGCACTTACAAGAAGTTTTTGGCAATAAGTTAATTCTTTTTGGCGTCAGGAAAATGAGCCGTTTCAAAAAAGCTGCCAATTGTTAAGCCACTCACCGTTACTTAGCAACCCCAACACATTGGGTGGGGGGGGGGGTTACCGCTGCATGAGCTATACAATGGCTGCTGGAAAGTTCAGAAACCACTGGCTGAATTCTTGTTGGCTGTAAAGAAGGCTCCACTTCTGCTTTTCAAAGCTGTATGGCTGTATAATTAAGCATTTGTTTGCAGCCATTTCCATGAGCAAATGTAAAGGTTGCGTTGGGGGAGGTGGGGGATCAGCAGCATTCAAAGTGACAGGAACTGAACTGATCAGACTAAAATCTCATGACTGAAGGATGATTTTGTGCAAAAAATTTAATAAACATGTTTTGTATAGACCATAAATCTATCCTAATCTGTTCAAGGAAGCATAATACATCACTTTCAAGCCTTTGATTTTGAGGATGAGTAGAACAAGTTTTTGAATCCTAATCTTTTCATAAGTAGGGAATGCTTTTAATTATCATCTGAATGGTGCCGCACCTGTCTGTTGGCCTGTGTTGATGTCTTTGGTTTGCCGCTGTCGTAGGAAAACACCGGCTGTCGTCGCGTCATCTGGAGGGCAACCAGGTCCTTCATTATAGAGTGGAGAGCCTGCCTCTCATCTGACGACAGCCCAGCAAAACGCACAAACAGAAATCAGAGCACAGGGTTCATGCACTTTACTCACATTAAAATTCAAGCACTTTTAAAGGGAAAGCAGCGCAGCACTGACAACTGAACTAAAAAAAATACAGTTTCAATTCACTTTTATACATAATTTATAAATGTTATTAATGATGTCTTAAGACATCATCCTTCATTCTACAGCAGAAACATTTGCATTTTATGTTTGGAAATGTTATTTTCTCACCATCAATATACCTGACTGGACAATGAACAAAAAACTAATTTAATTAGAAATTCCCCAATTTTAGTAACATTATTTAGTATAAAAAATATTTAATTACACAGATCACATAGGAATATCAAAAATTCACAACACAAACAATCCAAATACATCATGTTAAGGTTAACAATCTTTCTGCTCAAATTAAATGCTTAAAAACAATCTGTGAAAACTCCCCAAGTTTTCTGGAATTTGGAGAATTACTTTGGTAATTCAAACTGACCTAAAACATAAAAGGTTTAGTCTTATTTAACTCCAGGCAATGAGTTTTTTTTTTATATTTCTCTTGGGTATTTAAAACTATCTGGTTTCAAATGTAAAAGTTTTCCAAACTTAGGCTTTTAATCAAACATTAAATTCCACTTAACTAAAAATATACGCAGTTTTACACAGAAATGAAACATTTTCCAAACTTTAAAACATCTCACTGAAAATCAAGCACCCTCAAAGATTTCAAGAAACACTAGTAAAGTTGGATGTGCATTTTCTCATGAAATGCATGAAATGAACAACTTGTTATCTTTCTTAACTCATCATCCCATCCAAACTGCCTCTGACTGGGTTTTCTGAGAGACAGGGAAAGAGTGCGCTGTTTCTGATATGCATTTTTTCCCACGTTTGATCTCAGAAGAAACTCTGCCTTCGCTGTGCTCGCTCACGAAGAGAAAATATTCCCTTGTGTAGCTTGGAAAGACATCATACAGCCCCAGGGCAGCTGAGGGAACCGGACCCAGAACCCAATCCTTCACCTGAGAGTCTGGAGCTGCTGATTGCTCAAACCGGGGCTGGCGCTTTTTGTTGCAACTGTTTTTATCTTGTGCTGTTTCAAAGCTGTGCATTGAAATCCCTGTTTAACATCAGACTCACTCATTGCGGCAGCGTTGTGCAGGCGGGGTCCACAAACCGGGGTTCAGATTGATGCCTCTGATGAGCCAGACCACCCACAGCCTGCGGGGGAAATGCTTAGTTAGGTTAATATCGTAAGATGAGTCAGGCAGGACATAACGGCATGAAAAAAAGAAGCATAAAAAGTTAAAAGGGTGCAAATAATTACTAAACCACTGCTTTATTTACAACAACCAAAGAGATAATGAGGCCTTTATGATGACAAAAAGGCTTTGGATTTTGCAGGGATGAAACCCAAGACTCCAGAAACCAAAGCAAAACATTTTTGACTGAATGAAAGTCAAGAGTGAATGAAAATGTGTCCAGCGCATGCTAAAATATGCCCATGAGAAAGAACAGCAATTGGAAACGGCTGACATTCAAGCTGCACTGGCAGCGATCGCTCTGGCTCTGTTCCTATGAGAAGAATTCTTTATGAGCAGTTTTCTGCAATTTTAAAAAATCTAAACCAGGTTTGAGCAGCTCCGGTTGCACGAGCAGCAAAACCATCCCAAAGCCGTGTCATAAATCTACTGCTGAAGTTAACAGGGTAATACATTCAGCCCTGTTGACGGCACCAACAGCATCCTGTACTGAAATAAAACACACACCCTCTCTAAAAAATTTTTATTGACATTTCTGGTGCATATTGGGGTTTAAATTTGTTTAACCTCAGATGTGTAAAAGCCTACAGATTCCAAACTGCTGAATATAAGCACCCATTTCTATGAAACTAACATATATATGTGTGCTTGTATAATGACAAAAGAAGAAAGTCATCCTGCCTGTTAATCTGTCAACATTACGTGGCCATTTTCTTATAAACCTGAACTTTCGTTTGTATCAAGATGGCTGACTGTCTTGCCATAACATGTGCGGCTACGTCATTCATAATACATAGATTTTTTTAAGAGGACGTTATATTTTGACATTTTTGTCACCTGTGTTAAATACTGACTAAATAAAGACAAAACTATGATTTTCTCATATTTTTAAACTTAGACAGCCCTCAAAACCAACCGTGCTAATTGGCGTCAAGTCTTTTTCTATCACGTTACAATTTTCCTACACTATACTCAAGTTTTTGTGGCATTATTATATCCTCCCCTTCATAGCAAATCAGACATTTTTGAATGGGAAAAGCTGAAAGAGCAACATTACAGCTGGTCGAGTGATAACATGTCGAAACAGAACCTCCCAAAGTGCTTTCACATCCCAAGCAGGACTCCTTTAGCGTTTAGAAATATCGCCGCCATCTTTGTTTCCGCCTCAATTTCCCTGCTAATAAGGAAGACTAACAGCACCCTCTGCTGGACGGCGGCCAAACTACAACACCGAAAAAATGTGTAAGCGGATGTTATTAGTTAATCGATTGGAACTAATCTTACTCCAATTAACTACTGAAAGACATTTAACTGTAAGTCGATTGGTTGTGTCCCAAAGAAAGATATTTTCAGTCTTTGCTCCATGTTTTCCAATTAGGAGATCTGGAGATCTTCCAAGGAAGGGAACACAGTAAATTCTGCAGAGTTAAATCAAAACTATGCCGAGTGTATTTGGTCCTTTTCAGAATTGGTGTTAATTTAACTCTGTTCAGAGTTATTTCAACGAGAAACTTAGTAGTTTTAACACCTGAAAAGGTTGAAATAATTGTGAAAAGAGTTCAATCAACACCAATTCTGATAAGGACCAAATAGACTCGACATAGTGTTGATTTAATTCATCCTGAGATTGGACTGTGCAACCCTCAGAGAAATTCCCCAAACCCAGGACCTCCATCTCAGTAGTGCAGACCTCAGTTAGCATGTTAAATGTCAAAGTTCATGATAGCACTGCTTGAAAAATGAAGTAGATGGCTTGTTTTGAAATGGTTGCCAGGAGAAAGCCTCTTCTCTCTAAAAAGAATGTGGGGGAACAATTCAGGCTTGCAAAGTTGCATCTACATGAGCCAAAACATTTTGGATACATTAGCCAAAAGTAGAGATGCTTGGCTGTACAACACAGGGCCATGTTTGGATAAAATCAAACATAACAAATCATCACAAACACCTGGCAACCGCATTGATGGAAGGACGACTGTTTGGGCTTGTTTTGTAGCCACATGAGCCGGGCACTGTGCAGTCACTGAACGCATCACGGACTCCTCCGTAAACCAAAGTACCCTCAAGCTAAATGTGAGAACATCTGTCCGACAAAACCGGATCATCAAAAAGACCAAACAGGCAAACCACAAAACTGAAGTACATCAAGTGAAAATAACCTTGAGTTACTGATTCAGTACAATGCAGAAACAAACCCCCAAAAAAGTCAAAAGTATTTCAGCTAAAACATTGATGACTAGGGATGCAAACAAATAATGAGCTTACAATTAATTATCAATTAATTGTTTATTACATTAAAAGTAGTTCCATTTTATAAATTAAGACTGTTGTTTGGCCTCCATCCAGAAGGGGGCAACACTGGCCATTCTTAACTGGAGCTGTAAAATGCACTTTACAGTTTTGAAATATAAACTCTTCACAGAAAGTGAAAGTAAACATTTTCAGGCTCAAAAAGTCATTTTTTTTACTTTATAAGCTCAGAAAATATCCAACTTTATTCTATAAAATAATTTTAAATTAATCTCAAATTTTGAGGTTTTTTCCTCAATTTTTTTAAATTTTTTTTTATGAGTTTATGAGTTTTTGGACAGAAATGTACTCCCCCTATCCTCAATAGTTTCACTGCACTACTGTAGTTTATATATTTTATTATTTTCATACTTCATTTTACTATTCAGCACTTTTAGCTTAATAGTGAGAAAAAATATATTTATTTCATACACTGAAAATTTTAAAACCGTGTTAGATGCTCTGACATTTTGATACAAGAGAAAATTCAGGTTTTTCAGAAATGTATGAATTAATCCCAAATCAATCAGTAGGATGAATCAACTTCAGATTGACTCATTATTGATACCTTGCAGCCACTCTAGCGACGAAGTAACAAATGCTCTGTATCCAAAGTTAGTGGCACCAGCACCTGAGGCACCTTAGTGAAGTCGCCGGGTTCCAGGGTAATAATCACCCACAGGAATGCCGGGTATGTCCGACAGCGGCTGGCAGAGCGTGACCGCGCTGCTTTAAAGTTTCCGCTGCTCTCATATCTGCCAAAGGAGCGGGCGGCGAAATCTTTTCAACTCTTCCAATTTGGTATTTTATGCATTATGAAAGGCCATGAACTTTACGAAGTGTGAGATTCTCACAGTTTTATCCGTGTCGTGTAACTTGAGGTAACATAGAGCCATTGTCTCTTTCCTTGGCTACAGACATCAGTGAGACTGCTTCATCTTTAAAGAAAACTCCTTTGTTGTAGTTATACAAAGCCGAGCCTCTTTGTCAAGAGCTGCCCCTCTTTTCACCCCAGTTTGAACCGATTTTAATGACCCCCCAATGTGGAATGCCGGGAATTCAATTGAGAACAAGGCTGCTTGAGTCAGCTGTGTCTGCTTTTTGTTCCTTGTATCGCATTTCCAGGACTAGGAGGATTTACATGGATTTTCCTCTGACCTCTCTCCTCTGTCTGCTTTTGAGAAATGTTTAGTCTGAGGCTGTTTTTCCCCTCCCGGTCTCGGACCGGAGATGCGTCTGGCCTCATGGCTTCTCAGCGAAACCCCTTGGTCTCCTCAGGTCATATTTCAGGTGCACATGTGCTTTGGTTTAGAAGACAAAACATTTTTAAATATTCACAAGTCAACCTGGATCAAGTGTTGGCTTTGGCAACATCATTGACTCCCATTGCTAAATGGCCAATTGAAAAGCAAAACAATGTTGATCTATGAAGAGCACCAGTCGGCAACTTACTGTGAAGGAAGTCCAAGGAACATATCAGAAATTTCATGGGTAAAGTTGAGATATTTAAAGGACTGTTATGTCAGAAAGACATAAGACTATCTCAAATTCAAGACTTTTAAGATCAACAATCAAAGGAATTTAAGACCTATTATCACCACAGAAATAAATAACTTTTGTCCAGTCAAATAGAGATAAATTTAAACTTAAATAGAAACTGGTCAGAGTTAAAGAGAAGGCAGAATAAACTAAATAAAAACATGTTTAAGACTAAATCTCCATTCCTCAAGTGGGAACTGTCCTGCGTCTTTTGGATGATTACCTCCTCAACACACCTGAATCAAAAGATTCATTTATCTCCCTGACATTTCATTACGTTTTGCAACAGTCTGGTCAGTAACAATGATTTAATTCAGGTGCGTTTGAGCAAGAATGAATCAAATAGATGTGAGGTCTTGGCACTCAGGGACAGGTGTTGCAAGTCATGACTATATGCTATGAGACAGAAAATCTGTGAAAAGATTCATTTCCTCTGCCTCCTTCCTGAGCTACTATTGCAGGCTGAAGAAATGCCGACCAAAAACAACCTATCAGAGCCAGGAGGAGGGCCTTAGCGCTGCCAATCACTTTGTGTACTTGCTGCTTACTGTTACAGAAAAACTTTATTCATGCCATCACAATATCATGACTTAAAATATATGTACAAATAAATATCTTTTAAGAAAAGTTACATGGTGCTGGTGCAACTTCCAAGACTATTGTACCATTTAGAATTTAAAATGAATTAACTGCTAAATAAATAATACATTATTTGATTATTTGTTGTGTAAACATGTGGTTTAGTTTACCCAAAAAAGGTGCGAACGTAAGTGCACCACATATTTCTTTTGTCAACTAGATCACGTGAACGCCTCACCTGGAGCCTCAGGTAACCCGTCCCGCTCGGAACCGATCCGGTCACCGGTGTCTCGGGCCGGATGCGTGGACGTCCATCAGACCGGGGGAAGGCGTGAGCGTGAAGGCGGCATGGAGGGGCAGGATGCCCCCTAAATAAAGGGGGCACGCCTTCTTTCACCGAAGATGAACGACAAAAACACACTAAGAGTTTTTTATGGAGGTATTCTGAAGAAAATCTGAGCTCAAAAGGCGATGATCCTATATGGAGAAGCCAACATCTAAGTGCTGCGGCCGAGGCCGCTGCAGCCTCGGATCTTTGGAAAACTTAAATTTCCAAAACATGATCCAGTCACTTTAACTCCTCAATTTTTCAGGCTTTTTTTTAAATATATATAACAAAAACTAGCAGACTATGTGTAGCAGTTTCAGCATGTATTAAATCCATTTGAGAGCCATAGCCTGCTTTCCTGCTAAATCTGTAGATTGCCCTTTCTGTTCAATGTACAACGGGCTGCAGTCTTTTCGGGGCCTGTTGTAGGAAATGCACGAATGAAGCAACGTCTTATAGGAATTACTTAACAACAACAACCGTTACTCTGTAACGCGACCTTGCTGTGCGTTAGCGACTCCAAAGTGGCTTTAATCACCAAAAACAAAAACTTCACTAACTTTGAAAGTGAGAATGTCTAACAAGTCCTAGTTAAATCAGGCGGTGGGATAGTACGGATTTCCCGGGGTTTGTGGAGGTAGAGTTAGCTAAACCGCAGCTTTTCCACAACCAAAACAAACCAAAGAAACGTTCCTCAACCGAAGACGTCAAACTTCCTGACAGCACAAAACATCTCCGCCGGAACCCGCTACTACTCCTCCAACAAGTCACGGGCGCCGTTCATCCGAGCTGGCGTCCATTGTCAACCCAAAAGGTTCGACTCTCGGTCGATCACACGTTTAAAAATGTTTCTGAGTTGTTCCCGGAGGAATTCCTGAGTGACAAACTATCCAAATTAGCGCCGTCAAGATGCGGGGACGCGCTGTTACTCGGTAGATAGCTTCACGCGGGCACGCGCATATCATTGGCGGGGCGGAGACGTTCGGTGACGTACCTGCGTGAGGCGTTCAAGAGTAACGGAAAATTGAGATTGATCGAAAGTTGAAATTTTTTTTTACTGTGAATATTCAGATGAAACCAGATATTTAGACACTAAAAATAAAAAGACACACTTGCGTACGTATTTTAGAGCCAAACCTCACTTTCTTCTTGTTTGACACCATTCAAAAGAAATAAAAAAAATTAACTGTGGACATGTAAAAGTTTAGTCATTGGTCAAAAGTTACAATGAAGTTACAATAAAGAAGTAATTTATTACAGAAGAGTTTCTGGGTTATTGACATTTTTTATTTGACTGTTTTCTCAGAATTTTGAATTTAATCACATATTTCTGACTTTTGACCTCAGAAAAGTCAGAATTCTGTTAAAAATGTCAAAATTAGGAAAAAAACAACAACAAAAAAACAGCATTCCGAGAAAACGAGAAAAAGTTAGACAAAAATCAGAATTTCTTTCTCGACCTAATTTTCTTCCATACATTTTTGTCCTCAGTCCAGCCAAATAAAACAGGCTTATTGCCACATATAATCAATGACCTTTGAAAAAAGATAACTAATAGTTTTTCATAAATATCTACTGTAGAAAATTTGTTGTCAATTAAAAAATACAAGAGCAATTTTATTGGTTTCATACAGGTTTTAGAACATAGAAAAAGATTTTGCTGTTTGTTATTTATATGAATCATTGTCATTTTGGTCTCTACAATACCAACATTTCTATCTAACTGTAAATCAGTTGTAAATATTAGTTGTTTTTAGTTTCAGTATTTGAGTAGCCTTTTTACCAAATATGTTTTACTTTGACCTGAGTTGAAGTACCATTTTTAGATACTTTTCTGAGACATTTATTTCTTGTGTTATATCAAACATTACAAGCTTTTGTTTCAATAAGTTATTCAAACTGAAGAAATTATCATTGTGCATATCTGTACCAAATTTTCACAATTTTCATGTAAAATCCAATAATATACAGGCATAACTAAATGTACTAAAATCATTTTTTATCCACACCATTTGTTAAATCTAGGAAAAAACAAAGATAGCAAAGGATGGTGATCAGCAGAAGAAGGATGGTCACTTTTCCACTTTCATAACTTCTTTTTAAAGACAAAAATGCTAAGAAATTTGATGGATAATAAAACTACAATGAAAAACACATTAGAAACCGAGGTTTAAAAAAAGCCCCAGACTGAAACAAAGTTTATTTTTATGCAAAAAACAGATAGGACTCTTTACGTTATGATTAATAAAATAAGTTTTGCATCCCATAAAACATTTATTTTTGAAGGTTGGAAATGTTGAGAAAAAATAGGGTTGAAAATAAGAGTAGAGAATAAAGTGTGCATTATAAAAAAAATATAAATATTAACACTGCAAACAGCATAAATGTTTTTTTTTGTTTGCATTTTTCTAAACACAAACACCTTAAAGCTTTTAAATACAAATTAGACTCAAGCCAACATGATTTAAATCAACACCAGCATTTATTTTTTTTCCAAAAGCATGTAAAAAAAGAAAAAATTGATTGTGTATAATGATGGAAAGGAAAGAGATGCTTACATTTGAAACAAGTATTAAAGGAATACGGGGGGAAAGACTGCAAGCAGTCCAAACCTCTTCTTTTTCAATTTATTTTTGCTGTAAGGCCATCTCAACCCTCAGGTCAAGTCTGGAAAACGATACACCTTCAGAGATGCGTACATTATTATCGTCTCGGTGACAACAGCAATAGAAACAACATGTATGTCCAGCACAAAAAGGAGCAGACTCACGTCATGTCACACTGCAATCATTCACCTGAGCCTCTGGGCTCCAGAGTAAACCAGTTTACCTTTTCTGCTTTACTCAACTGTGCAGGTGTAAAGGTGTGCAGTTCACAGATTCTGCTGTTGTACCTTGGCAAACTGCAGAGGATGACATAAACAGCATTTCAAAAAACAAGCCACTTGATTTTAAAGCGTTGAAAATGTAGAAACCGCAAGAAGAAAAACGTTTGTGGAAAATGTGGATAAAAATGATGGCTGCTGGTTTGGTGAAGGGATCTTATTTCATTTTGGGTCAAATCAAGGTAAGAGTGCTCTTAAAGGCCCGGGTGTCCCAGAATTTATTGATAAAACCAGTTAAAATATTAATTAATTCTTAAAATTAAACAATATTGAACATGTTTTCAGTCCCTCCAGGATTTCACATTTAATTTTTAACCAAAGATTATTAATAATGATACTTATTTGTGATGATAAATGTGATTTTTTATTTCTATAATCTGACATCAGTTCAGGCTGAGGCAGCTGTTTAGTCCAAGTAAGAAAGAGAGCACCATTGAAACCCAAATCTTTTTGTGAAAAATTTTCAATAAACTCATAATTATGTGTTAGCGTGAAAAAGTGCATGGATTTGTTCATTTTGAGTGAATTTCCACAATAATTTGCAAGACACTGGAGGGACTGATTGACGTAATCTGGCAGAAAATAGATAAAAACAGATTTGATTTAATTGATAAAACAATGTTTAAGAACATTGTTCTCTTGACTGTTGGCATCAAACGGCCACAAAAGGTGATGGTGGACCAGAGTTGGCCCCCGGGCCTCGAGTTTGACACATGCTCGAAACAAAAAAACATTAAAAAACCCCAGAAACATTGACTTCTTATGGGAATCTTGTTTAAACACAATCAGGTCAACTGCTTATTTCTAAGGCTTGGCTCTCTTTCTCTTTTCCGCACAGCATGCTCAGTTTCACAGTAAACTTTCAGTCAAAAAACGTACTTTGTGTCATTCAAGTCAGCAATATTCACACAATTTAGGAAATTAGATATTTAATTGGCGGAATATAAAGATGGAGACATCGATTAACTAGATTCTCTTGGGAGTTTTGATTAAAAAGCACAGCAGACCGAGGCAACGTTTTGAAAAAGGCTGTTAGGTTCTTAGGCAAATTATTAGCAGGGCCCTCGTTCACTGACACGCATTCTCCAGCAGAGGGAGGTCTGCAATGGGGTTTGCAAGCATGAACGCTGCAAAACGAGCATTTTGAGAATAGGTCCACTTGCGTAACAGAAAGTATGAAGAGAAAGGCAATAATACAAAAGTGAATCTTATCCACCTTTTTGGGGGGGATGGAAATGATGACTATCCAGTGGTATGAATGCCACACAATTTCTCCAAGATGCTTCATCTCTTACCCAAAAAGGTTTCATCCACATCTTTATGAATCAAAAACATCGAGTAGACTAATTCTTTAAGAATTTCGATTAACAATCACAATCTTCACAAGACTTATCAATGACTAACATGCCTCAAACAACAGAGGAGCAACATTTTCTTGTCTGTTTTCACATGTAAGCAGACAAGGCCTCAGTTTCCGTCGTGATTTTCTACATCATGTTTGGTAATTGTGTTTGCTTGTGCAAAGTGAGAGTACAGCAAGATAGAGGAGAAGGGAAACGGTCGACAATCACAAACCACGGCTCTATGTACAGATAGCATACAAAACACAGGTTTCAGAAATTATTGGATATTCTGACAATAAAAGTAGAGAAACAGGCTGCTACACTGCAAAAACACAAAAGCTTAAGTAATTCTGGACGAGTTTCTAGCTCAAATATCTTTGTAAACTGGAAATAAGACAAAACTAAGTTACTTTTCACCAAGATATGGGAGCTTATTTTAAGTCAGTAATTCCTTAATATTAATTTAAAAAGCACTAGTTCTACTGCTAGATTATTTAAATTATAACAAAACATTTTCCTCATATTATAAAAGAAATAATCTGCCAATTAGCTAGTTGCTAATGGAAACTGGCCCTTTTTCATCAATGTTAAGGAAGTAGTAACTTAAAACAAGCTCCTTCGTGCTGCTGAAAAGTTGTTTGTAACTTAGCTCTGTCTTACTTCAAGCACTAGTAACTCGACCAAAATTACTTAGTAATATTTTGTGTTTTTGCAGTGTATGCAGTGATGAAACAAAACCGTTCACAACACAAGACGTAATTACAGTTGAAAGGTAAGGCTAATAAGACCCAGTCATACTAACATGCAAGGATAAGACTGGGACTGGGAATTCAAAACCAGGAAGTGGATTAATTGAATATTAATAAGAAAAAGCAAAACATGAGGTGAGCTGTTGCTGATGTATGCGGTTGTTATACAGTACCCTGTTTGTTCCTGAATAAACCTGTAACAGCGTACCACAGCGAGGGATTGTTTGAATCTATGCATCGATCTTGATTATTGGGTAAAAACTGACCTGAGTGCATGCTCTGTTTGAAACATTGTTGCTCTGAAACTCTTCTGAAATGCCTGAGGATGTGGTAGAAAACAAAACAAAACAAAAAAATGGTGCAAATTATTATTATTACTACCATTTCTTTTTATTTTGAGTAGAAAAAGAAACGGTTTTGATGCGCTCCCGTTTTACACTGCAAAAACACAAAAGCTTAACCAAGTAATTTTGGGTGAGCTTCTAGCGCAAATATCTTAGTAAACTTGAAATAAGACAAAATTAACTTAACAATTTAAGAAATAAGAGCTTGTTTTCAAAAAATACTGATTAAAAAGTACACAGTCCACTGGCAGTTTATTTCACTTATAACAAGAAACTTTTCCCATTGTTTAAGTGGAATAATCTGCCAATGGAACTAGTATTTTTCATGAATATTAAGGAGTTATTAGCTATTATTTCTTTCTGAAAAAATATTTGTAAGTTTATTGTCGATATTTCATGTGAATTAAGATATTTGCAATACAAACTAGACCAAAAACACTTGGCAAGATTTTGTTTATTTTAGTGCAGGGAAGAAATTTGGTCACAATCAACTATCAATTCCACAGGAAAGAGAAAAATAAAGGTCTAAAATGATAGTTGATTAAAATCTCCAGACGTTTTGATGCTATGGGTCATTTATAAGTAGTTTGTGCATGTTTCTGTTCAGATGGCGTTTTTTAAAAAAGCGCGTGGTGGAATTAACTGCGCCCCAGCATAACGAGGCATGTGTTCATCGCAAAACATGCTGGAGGTGTTCAAAAGGACAAAAAAAACAATAAAAGGCAGGTGTGATCATGGCGACTTTGTGATGTTATCTGACTCCTTGGAAGCCCAGAGCTCTTTGTGCTGCTTGCGTCCGAAACCTTCGTCATAGTTGCCTTTGCTTTTGAAAAGCTGCTGGAAGTGGGGCTTGCAGTAAAACTCGCCCTGAAGAGCTGCGAAGGAGCCGAGGCTGCGGAGGAGGAGGAGAAGGGACGGGATCGCAGAGTTACAAAGGAAGCTGAAGGAAGGAATCATATAACTGAAGAAAACAAAGAAACACATCATTCACCTCAGCTTGGCTTTGCAGTGCTTGCAGCAGAAGCATGCTGAATGGAAAACCAGGTTGTTGGCAACCAATCTCTCCATTGGGTAGACTGTCTTCTCACATGTTGCACACACTTCCTTTTGGGTCTTAAAGCTGAAAGACTGAACACATTAATATATAATTTACTGGGAGCGACATGCAGTGCAGTAAAAAAGTATAAATACTTCAGGGTTTCTCTCAGTGTATCAGAAGCCTGGCGGGCCACCAGGCTGAGAAATGTCTGTTTGTTTCTAACAGCTTTTTTATACACGCAGTCACAACAGTGACAGGAAAGACGCGATGAAGAGTCTCTTGGTAAAATGTTTGGAAGCACAATGAAAGCAAATGAGCTTTGGGCTGAAACAATTAATCAAATTAATTGTGATTAATCGATTTAATGAAATAGTTCCTTGAAAGAGGAATGACTCATATGTCTGGTTAGAATCTGCTCGAATCTGAAATGATTCAACTATTAAATTTAGAGCAAACATTTCCAGAAAAACCTTTTTCTGTAAATGTGTTCTAAACAGAATTCCTCAAGAGTTTTAGTTTCACTTGGTTCATGTTCATCTGGTAAAAAAATAACCTAGTTAGCATCTTTTTCTATTCAGTTACTAATAAAAAATTTATAATTTTATGTATTGACATAACCTTTTTCAGCTGCAGATGCATCCCTTGCTAAAAATAATCAACTGTACACAAAATAAATGCTAATTTATTTAATTTTAGGATAGAAAATGTTTCCTTTTTTAAAAAAAATTTGAACTGAATTATTTAATTGCAATTCTTGATGTATTTCTAATATTGTATAAAATAAGCTTAAGTGGTGAAATGAAATGCTTTGTTTTTTTACCCAATTAATTGATTAATAGTCAGAATGATTAATTACTAAAATTGTTAAATGTGCTATATAAATAAATTCATGTTGACTTTTCTGGCCGGATTTGTCAGTTTCGGTGGGTTTAGCGTTTTATCTCCACGTTCATGTGATGAACCTGGAATATGTTACAACCCAGAAAAACAAAAGAAGCAGAGAGCAGTGAAGGCATCACCGGCTGGTTACCTTTGATCGCTGGACAGATTTATCTTCAGAGTTGTTTCTGGTGTCCTAAGAAAAATAAGAAAAAAACCATGTTTGTTATTTCAGCTAATATTCAGATCTTCAATGTATGTACCTGTTATAAATGACAGAAGATTATTTGATTAATATTCTACAGGGCAGTTTTTCTACCTTTATCAGTGTGTTTGTGTCAGGAGTCTGATCTGTTTCTCTCCCCCCAGTTTGCATTTGCTCCATCTGTCTTTCTGCACCCAGGGGGGAGGATCAGGTGCCTCCTGTCTGAACTGAGGCAGAGTCCTGCAAAATCAGCTTTTCTCATCTCATTAGGAGATTTATGAGCTTAATGTAGGGCTCCACGATTCAGGTTGAAAACAAAATGTCAGATTTTTAAAATTCCTGATTCAATGTTCATAGATTTTTAAAATCACTTTCTTTTCTAAATTGTGTTTCTAAAGAAATGACCAGAGTTTGGTGGTATCTTGTCACATTTAATTCAGGAATTTTTTTCTAAAAATGTACTTTTATTAGTATTTTTACTATGCTGTTCTTTTTAATTTTTACTTCAGTAATTTTATTTTGAAGTATTTCTACTCTTACTTGAGTAAATTTTCTGGATTTTCTCCCTATTGAATGAAAAACAAACATGTTTTAACCAAAAAAATTACCAGAGAGAGACATACAACTAACTGCAGTTATTGTTATAGTTTCATCAGTTTTTTATTGAAAAATAAAACTGATTTGGAAAAATATTTTTTGCTATATATGTGAATATTAAATTTGATCCTTAAAATATCTAAATTTTCACTTAACTTTAGATTTTGGTCCAATTTTAAATATTAAATGATTGATAAGTTACTCGGTAATTCAGTAAACTTTTTACTAGATATTTATTTTACTCTTACTTGAGTAATTTCTTGGATGCTATTTGTTACTTTTACTTGAGTAAAATTATGATGAAGCAGAGCTACTCTTACTTTTTGGGTTCTCACCACCTCTTGAAATTACAAATGACAGGAAATATTTTTAAAAAGTCTCTTATTTTAATAATCTCCTCTGTGAATCATGATGGAGTATCAGGGTCGGGATAGAATAATTTTTGTTTAATCTATAAAAATATAGCAATAATATAAGGAAAAAAGATGCATTTTTACCAGAAAGACACATTAAAATTAAGAAAAAAAAAAAGTTGTTTTGATGGGGAAAAAAACCATCAAAAAAGAAGAAATACTTAGTCGTTGCTCAATTGTTTCAAAGGAAGAAGGGGAAAGTCCACTGGAAACCTTTCTAAAAGCTTCTTATGTAAGTTTGGCTGGAGATCAATGTGTAAAAATGGGAGTTGGAGGCTAGTAACAGATGCACATGGTAAGAGCTGCAGCACAATTTTATAGACTGATATTTGCATAATTAATGGAGCCAATGTTCGTCAACATGCTAGTGGTAAACTAGCATATAAAACTGGAAGTGCCAACATGCTAGTGACAGCCACCATCTAAATGGTAATGTCTAATTTTTATCTAATTTATTAGCTCACTTAATGCAGTAAATCAATTAAATGAACAAGCTAGTGCTATTTCACATCCAAATGGTAGTGTCAACATGCCAGTCATTCAGCATGCTAGTGATAACCCCTTATAGTTAAACTTAGAATTTTATCAATTTTTTTAATTATTAACTATGTTTAGCATACTTAATGCTAAGTCAATATGCTAGTGATAACTCACATTCTATTGACAGTATTTAAGCTAGCCTTGGCATTTCAGCTAATTTCAGCTCATACATTGTTTGCATACTGAGTTGATCACTGGTAGCCAGTACGCTAGTTAATTAATTAATTATTCATTGCTTGATCATTAATAGCAAAGATCGCATCTACAGCAACAAAAATACTAATCTGTTGATTTTTTTAAATCAATATATGGAGAACAAAAGGTAGTTAGAAGATTTAATGAACCAGATAAAGCTAAAAATAGCACCTTAACATATTTACTACAAAATGTTTTTCATTTTAAAGGCTTTTTTTTTTTTTTGTAGAGTTTTAGCTTAATTAATGCTCTATGTTTTGTTTTGTTTTTTTTGGCAAAAGCTAGCAATTAATCAATTACTAAATTAGTTGACCACTGTTTCAATAATTGATTTATTCACGATTAATCGTTTGAGTATAACTAACCAGACACATCAGTCATTCCTGTTTAAAAAAAAAAAGACTGGAAACATTTTAGCATCATATTTTGCACCAGTCTCAGCTGTTGTTCTAACTCAACAATGTGCATGACATTTTGAAATAACTTTATTGATGAACAGGCAGGAAAGCAAAGGGTGTTGCCTGCACTCAGGGCAACCGGACAACATGTTTTTGTAGCGATTAGTTAATTAACAGTGAAGCCATGCATCTTCCTGTAGATGCAATCGCATCCCAACAGTCAAGCATCATCCTTGGTTCCTCTTGAGAGCAGTCATTATGTTGCTGCTCGCTTTCAGACAGCTTATGCTTTCTGATTACCAAGCACACTGCATGCTACACCACTTCCTGTGGTTCTTGAACACATGCTGAACCAAAAAGACTTTGATCTCCTCCAGACACTGTTGAAAATTTAGCTTCAATTTAAAGTTTTTGCAGGAAAGGTATAGCTTCTTCACAAGAGAGCTGCAGTAAAACCTTGTAATTGCAGCCATAAAAGGAAAATCGACTTTTATTGTTCACATACATTGAACAAGTCTTTAGATTTGCATGTGCCAGCTTGGTCTGTCTTTGCCATATATGTACATAAGCCTCAGTTTCCCCAAACTGCTCAAACGTGGCAGGAAGTTGTTACGACACATCTGTTTCTCCTGTCCTGTAGACAACGAGAAAAGTAACCCAGTTTCATTTTTATTCTCACTGTCTGCTGACAATTACTTCCCAAGTTTCACCGCAAAAAAGGTTGAAGAAAGCTAACGGTTCGCACAATACCAATCAATGTGGCCTCAGTAACTTAAGGGGAAACGAACAACCTCTGTGAGCAAAACACAAAGTGTTCATAAAGAGGTTTTATAGTGGAACTAATCCTCTCTGAACCGGCACTGTTTTAGCTGTGTGTGAGAAACTTCACCCAGCTGGACTGTGGTTATCTTACCAAACAAGGAGCACTTTCAGCTCAAATCGTCTTGCAAAAGAGCTTCAACTCTTAGCTCACTGGGTCAGTTCCTCTCTCTGAGCCTCTGCTTGGGTTGTAATCTCACCTCCACATGCCAACCTGCGTGTGTTTGTGTGAAACACACCCCGGGGCCGAGGGGATTGATTACAACTGGTTCCTCTGTTCTCTTTAATGAAGCTTCTTGGTATCTGCTTTGAGATTTATGTTCAACATTTAGGGGGCCGCTTAATCTCACTTCTTAGTTCCTTCTGTGGATTAAACAAACTGGACATGACTGAGAGTGTTTCCCCAACTTTAAAGAAACCAGAAACTGTGAAAATGTGCAAAAGTTATTTCACTCCAACTCAAGAAAGTAGATGTGAAACACTGCAAAAACAAAATTTAAAAAAAAGTATTTTTGGTCTAATTACTAGTGCAAATATGTATGTAACTTTTCATAGATATAGAGATAGAGAGACTTGTTTATAGTAAAAATTTCTTAATATTGATGAAAAAGTTATTGTTCTAATTATATAAGTTGATTTATTGGCCAATAGATCAAGCACTTTTTTATTTTATTTACTTTAAACAAACCTCTGTATCGTGCTGAAAAGTTACTTGTAACTTAGTTTGTCTTATTTCAAGTGTAATAAGATATTTGCACTAGAAACTAAACCAAAATTACTTGGTTAGATTTTGTCGTTTTGCAGCGAATATATTGGCAATTTTAGTAGGAGGTGCAAAAACCTCTAACGTACAGTCTGTGGTTCTTGTTCTGCAGTAGCATGGTTCCACCCTTTAGTTAATTTTACTGCATTTAAATAGCTTATTTAAGTTAAATAAGGCCACAAACATTGAACTTTGTGGACTTCAAAATTAAATATTTATCCATGCTTCACAAGGGAAAGAATATGGCAGGACACAGAGGCCATTTCTCTTCAAAATGGACACATATCCTGCAAAAGAATTGCAAATCTCATTTGTTGCAATTCAGAATCATTATGAAATGTCCCAAAATCGGTTTAAATACATAAAACAAATTTCCTGGTTTTTGGTCTCCATTTTGTAACAATGTAGGACGTCCTGTCGCCGCCAAGCAGCCAGTACTGGCACATACTGATGCACCAAAACACAAAGGAAATGGAAAGAGAAAGAGCGAATCAACCCGTCTCATCTTTGTTGAAGGCAAAACATTTGGACTCATTTTGTTTTTTATTGAATGCCCAGGAAGTCCAAGCTTGACATGAGCTGTGCAAAGTTTGCAAAATAAAGATTAGGAACTTCAGGAATATCGCAAATGTGAGTAACGAAGCTACAGTGAAGCCAAGGTATGACATGCCCTCCTGTACGTTTTTTTTACTGAAAAATAACCAAGGTATTTCTGCACTTGATAGTTCAGTAGACTCAGTTAAGCTGAGGACTAAAGTTGCAACATTTGTTACATTTTCAGTTGCTGCAGTTCACTTTCACACTGCACTGAGTCAAACAAACCAAACCCCTAGAAAAACATGTTCCCCTCCTCGCCAGTGGGGGCGCCTCGCCAAGAACCACTGAAAGAAACGACACAAAACCTTCAGAAGACAAGAGCGCAACTTCATTCTTACAAACTGTAGACAAAAACGGAGTAGCGTCAGAGTTCTCATTGGTAAAAAAACACAAGCCATTTCCAATGCTAGCGCTAGTTTCTTGAGTTTGTTTTCTTTGTATTTACCCAGAATTCCCTGCGCTTTACTCCGCTTCACCGGTCCGCTTGGCGTCCACAAATGCATTCATACTGTGCCACAGGTCACTTCAACTGAATTGAGATTGAGGTTTGTAGGTGGACCAAAGTTCGCCTTTTTGGTCCAGTTCAAGTTAAAACGGACTAATCAAAGCTGGTGTGAATGCACCCTAAATGCTAAATGAACTGTACAAATGCTAACAGGTATAAATCTTCTTATCTAAGCAACAGCAGCTGCTCTAAATACTGGCCTATGATGGATAACTGCAGCCTCCAACTCCCACTGAATGACATGTTTGGATTGGAAAAGTCGTAAATCCTACACATTTTTTTTCCAGTGAAGGAATTTAAAGATGCAGCTAAAGACGGCATGCAAACACAATCCTTCATATCAGGTCATGCAAGGACTACAAAGACAAGCAATCTTTACATTTAAACTGCTGACTGATTGGACAAAATCAGGTATTTCGCAATTAGATTATCTCCGAATGCACAGCGAAGGACGACTCTCTGCTGCAGGCCTTTTTAAGGAAGCTTGAATGTTAAAAATGTACTCTGTCAGCTATCCAAACATTCACTCTCCTGTTCCTTATTTTTAGAAACGCAATCATTGTATAATCATTGTGACAGCAGCTTGAACACAAACAGCTCAATTCAATGTAACAGCTGTCTAGAAGTTTGTCTTAAAGCTAAACTCGGCAGAGAATATCTTCCTGTTTGGAGGTACTGCAGATTTCATCTCTGCTTTTGTGTATTTTCTTTTTGGGTCTCCTAAATCTCTCGCTGGAAAAGAAGACAAACATAAATCAATAACTAAACATTTAGAGACCGAGTCGTGAAACCTGGGAAAACACTCCCAACTGGTTTGAAGTTTCCACAAAGCAAAACTCGATGCTGATTAGTTAGCTGCAAAAATTGATTAAACTTATATGAACTGGACTCATTTATTGAGGTTTAGTTAAGGATTCAGCTCTCTGGTCTGCAGAGTAATCACATCCAGCAGCATGTTGAGATGTCTGGTCAGCCACTATTTCACTTCCCCAGCTGAACTTCCTGCTGGAACCAGAAAGTGACGGGGCATTTTTCTGCATCCAGCACCATGTCTGCATGTATCATTGACTCAGCGAACAGGTCTTGTTTTGACTTCCTGTCTGACAAGGAAGCGCTTCAGACGCCACATAATTATGACATAATAAGCTGCCAAATAACAGAACGTGCTTTTAGTAACTCACAGATAAAACTCAAGAATAATTTCAAAAGAAAGGATATGCTGATTGTTTACGGTCTGGAAATGTCCAAAGTTATGAATTAAAAATGTTTGTGTTAATTTTCATCACACCCGAACTCTGTTTGGACTGTTTCTCTTTTGGACTCTCATAATTATGAGTTTATTGCAAATTCTGCTCAAAAATTTGCAAAGACATCAATGGATTTCAGGGGGCATTTTATGGCATAACTAAATAAATAATTTTACTTGTAATAACAATGCTATATATATCAAATATGATATATAATTAAACATCTTGAAATTGGGCCTCTAGCCCTTTAAACACTCCACCTTTAGGAAGTTATCACAACATGGCTCCTCTATTAACCCTTTAACAATGTTTCTAAAAGCGCTGCACTGAAAAGTAGCTCCTCTAATGAGCTCAGCTGATGCTCAGTTCTACCAGATGTTTGCTAATTGCTGTTGGCTAGTCTGAAGGAGCTGATTGGGGGACGCTCTGAAGCTTGGAAACTGCAGCTCAGAGGAGGAGCTGCGCCTCGGAGGCGGAGCTAGGTCCACGCATGCGTCTTGTGCAACTAAATGGGTGCCAGGGATATTATAGGAATAAAGCAGCACTCCATGTTTGTTTTTGATGAGGGAATAACATTATAATATGATGTCAAGTTCAAAATATTCTATTTTACATGATACCGTCCCTTTAAGTGACTGCTAAGTCCAAGGGTAGCAGGTAGCAATATTTCTTATTTCTGCTACCACTGCCAACAAAAAGGGAGCAATTTCAGATCTTCAATTGATAAAAATGTTTGTGTCTCAAATCTTTCTGCTTGTTACTTTTTACTCATGTTTCTGGAAGAAATTTCAAATAGAAACATCATGAAATTCTTTACAAATATTTTTAAAGGAGCAAAAACAATAGCAAAATTCTGGAGCAATCCATTCAACCCAAATCGACTATTTGGTCACATGTGAAAATGCTGGTGGGGAAGTTCAGAACTTACAAATAAAGCAGCCATTTTGTCTTCCTTCTTCTCATTTTCTTTAATGAGTTCGGTTTGATGCAACAGTATGTTTTTTATCTGAGTCAAATTGTTGGGGTTTGAGTGAGGAAAAATAGTCTAAGATGTCAAAATTTCATCACATATTTCCACACTCAACACTTTTTAACTCGTTTTTAAAAGTACAAGAACAAAGGCTCAACATCTGCCGACAAAAACGATCCAGACTGGATGTAATATTTTTCTTAAATTCTTAATTTTTTTCAACTTTTTCAGACAAATCGTGCCAAAAGCATGTCTTAAATATCAATTTTCCTCAACAAAAGCTGATTAGAATTTGCTTAAAAATTACCTTCATGGAGAAAAAGCAGAAAATAAACAACGAATTGAAGCACAGTTCTCATTTCAATCCTATTTGCATGTAGGAATTCTGAGAAATAGCGTGCGCGCCTTTATAGAAAGTGGCACTGGCTTTTCAGCAGTAAAGACGGCAGCTTGTGATATTTGACAATGCAGAAAGTTTACTTCCCTTTTTTAAAAAAAAAAGTTTCTGTGAAACGACTTGAGATGCTCTGATGAATAAATAAATAAAAATATCTGTTCTTGGCTGAAATTCTTATTTCAAAGGCATATGAAATAAGAAAAAAGATCAAAGTCAAATGCTAGTCTAGTTTTTATTTTTTCTGTTTCATATTTTAATTAGCATAACTAAAGACATGCAGCATCCTGCAGCTTTGCTTCAGCAACTTTATGTAAGGTGCTTTTCGAAATACTTCTACAGCGATCAGATGTTATTAAGGAGAGGAGAAAATGAAATATTTCACAATCAAATTCTTCAGCGGAGCATGTCTCATCCAGCCCTGGAAAAAAACTAAAACACAACCAGCATGCAAATATCTGCTTTGCAATCGCAGCAAGATTTTCATTCCAACCACACAAAGAACAAAGACGATGAACTAAGAAACAATCTTTGACTGATTTGTTAAAGTGATTCACTGTGTCTCAGCAAAGCTTGTCGGAATTGAAAATAAAACATGCTATGTAGGTTTCTAAACAAGCTGTTCAAAGAGTTCAGTGCCTGACAGCAAAAGAAATGTCAGACTCCTTCAGGTTCAGCCAACAACAAAATAAGAGCTCAAATGATATTATGACATGGAAGATGAAGCCTAAAAAAATCTATCTTTGATTTAAAACTTCAGATTTATCACCAGGGTTCGTTTTACATGTGAATAATCTCAGGAAATGGAATGATACAAATCTCAGGGAAGGAATGTGGTTATCTGCAGAATACGTTCATGCAGGTCTACCATCGCCATGATGGAAGAAACAAACCACAACAAGAACATCTCCTTATAGAGAGGGCTGAATCTTCTGTGCAGAAAGACGTGAGTCAACTGGAAACTCACAGGCGAAACTCATTAACAAATATGTTTTACTTAAAAAAAAATACAAACATATAATTAAATAAAACTATCCAACATCTGGTTTGAACATACTTATGTGAATTATTGTCATTTTTGTCCATAAAATACCCAAGTTTACACTTAACTTTATATTTTGGTCCATCTGATTATGTAATATTTAAATGTTAAATGATTGATAATTTGATCAGTTACTCAGTAATTGAGTAGACATTTTGTCTTAGGAGTTAATTTCTTACTTTTACTTGAGTAAAAATATGTTGAAGTAGTGCTACTCTTATTTTGTTTTAAATGTATCGTTTGTCTATAACTTTGTCTATTCTTTTATGACACCACATTCAATAAAGTCAAACCAAACCAAAATTAGAACAATATCATTTGTCTACAGCTCCATAGTCGTCTGCTTTTTGGGTGAACAAATAAAACCGTGACATGGATTCCCATATTTAACCAAAACAAGAGGCAGCAGTGTCTCTGAGTTACTGAAAATCAGTCAGTTTGAGAACTGTGACAAGAAATGAAAGTTAGTGTAGGTAAGCCTAGAAGCCATATGCTGGCAAAATAATTAACAACCGATCAGGATGTAGTGCCTCGGATGGATGAAAAGTGTCTTTGAGCGATCAGACAGCTGAAGGAAACTGCTTTATAACGCTAAAGCAGGAAGTGAAGCTCTTAGTGGGATGTTTATCTTGTGTTGGTATAGAAATAAGAAGCTTGATTAAAGTGGGATCATGCAATAGGGGCTATCAGATGTCATTAATAATTTCACAATATGGAGGCTGTTTGCTGTTAACGATACATCAGTGGTTTGAAACGTTACGCATCTAAACACAAAACTACACTAGTGCTTTTAGTAGGGTGTCAAAAAATGTGACGGTAGTTTTCCCAATTTTTCAGAAACTGCTCCTTCCAATTGGATCACTTTTTATATGTTTAAATTACATTTTTAAGGCTGTATTTCATGTTTTACAATACCCTGACTCAAGCTCGTGTATGCATGGACATAATTTCCAAATTAAAATGCACCAAAGATAACCCAGGAAACAATGGCCCTGACATGCTGTCCAACATCACATCTACCTTTATTTTGGGGTATTTATTATTTATAGATGTGGTGCACCTAAAAATGCCACCACAGTATTGAGTTTTTTTTTATATAATTTTGATACAATTTATTCCATTTTATAAATAGAGCACAGATATAATATAGAGTGAATATGTCAGCTGTAACAGCTCATTTGTAAGGCTGTTACAAGCCTGAGCTGCTACGCTTGACAGAACAAAACAATAACACTATGTTCGGCAACAAAGCGGTTTCCAAATCAGGAAATGGAAAGGAGGGGATTAGATTTAACTGTTTATACAATTAGAAACAACAGCAATCACATCTAAAGAAGTATTGCAAATGTTTTATTTGATCATTTTAATGTATTAATTAGCCTTCAAGCTAGCGAACCAGACGTTACAATTGGCGCACTGTTAGCATTTTAAAGACCCCGGTGGGGGGTATTTAAATCTAAACCGAACAACGATGAACACTCCGCTGAAATTAGAACAAAATAATAAAAACAGATGTTAATAAGAACAGGCATCTTGGACGGTGGATCGTTTTAGAGCGGACAGGCATCATCACCTCATCTCAGAGGGAGAGAGAAGAGGCTGCAGACTCGGTGCAAACCAACGGACAGAGAGGAAGAAAAAGCAGGACTCACCATCTGCGCTACTTGTCTGCGGTGGCCCGGCTAACAGTGAAATCTACTGGCTCGGAAACTGGACTCAAAGTATTGTCTCCAATTTCTTTTGCTTGTCTGGGAGGGTTTTGCCGTGGGAGCTTAGCCTGCTTGCCGGTGAGTTTCTACCCTCTGCTCCGCTCCTCGTCTCGGTTTTCAATACAACCGTTTTCTTCGTCGACAGGATGTCGCGCGCTATTGGCTCGCATCTGTTCCGGACGCATTCACGTTCTGTCGGACAAAATTAAACTACGTGAGAAATACGAAGATTTGGCGACACACGCGAGATTTCGGCAATTTTAAAAGGACTTGTTTACGATGAGCGTAAAGTTTTTGCTTACGGTGATAGCATTTGGTTAAAATTAAATTGTGTTTTTATCGGAGTCATCACAAATGTACTTTTGCTGATGTTCATAATGTCTGACTTCAGGCGCTCCTGAACATGTCATGTCTAATTCTGATAACGGTGCCCTAAATAAGCAGTTTGTCCAAAGAGTAGAAGTGGGTAAAATACCCACAAATTGTACTCAAATGAGAGGACTACTTCATCACATTTTAACTCAAATAAATGTAAAAAGTACACATCCAAAAAATTACTCAAGTAAGAATGAAAAAAGTAGCTGGTAAAAAGGTTTCTCAAGCACAAAACTGGTCAAACCAGAAATAGTTTATTTACAAATTACATAATCAGACAGATCAAAATATAAAGTTACGTGGAAATTTTGGTATTATTTGGTGTATATCAAAATAAAAAATAATTAATACGAACAACATAGCTAACAACAAATTGTAACACTTTTCCAAATCAATACAAGTAAGTTAAGTAGCAAGGGAATGTTAGTGGGACTCAAACTGATAGAAATATCCAGCAAGAAAAAATGAGATTAAATAGTCAAATTTTATTACTTGCTTTTAAAATTTTTAAAAGTCAACACGCATTTTAAAATTAATTTAAGACATGACCGTGAGTAATGAGATGGCAGTCTGCCATAGTAAGGAAGAAACTACACAAAGCAAAGCTTTTAATCAAACATGTTTTTTATTTATGCGATATACACGTATGCCATGGAAAGGCACTCCACTAAAACAGAAATACAGTACACAAAAAGAGCCACACATAGATGCTTTGACATGTTCATTTACCTGTGAACTGAAGATCTGTAGTACACAAAATGAAAATATACAAGGCATGAGCTTTGCAAGCATAAAGATGTGTGAGAATGCATCTTGAACTGCATTTCTTTATTTATTTTTTACTGAATTCACAGCTTTTATGCTCGACTTGACTAACAGTAACATCAGCTTGGATGGTATGTGTGCAGTTGGTGTTTATGAACTGTCTGTGCTGAACAAACCTTGAGTCCAAACCAACTTGTCTGAGCGCCTAAACCAAAATGGCTGCTTATTTCAAGCTCTGCTCTGCTACCTGCCTAGACAGACCAACTCTTGTTATGGAGCTGAACATATGGAGCTAAGATGTGCTAACTTTAGTTATCCCATCGGCTCTTTCTGCGTTTGGGCGGGTCGGGAACTGCGAAGCTGTCGTCTTCCCTGTCCCTGTCCCTCCCCTCCCCGCTTCCCCTGTCTCCGCCATCCCTGTCCCCTCTCCGGTCATCTCTCTCTCTTCTGCTTCCGTCGCCATTCCGGCTGTCGCTGTGGCGGCTGCTGTGGCGCTCCCTGTCACCATGGCGGTCGCGATCTCTGTCTCCGTGTCGGTCCCGGTCACCGTAGCGATCCTCGCCGCCATGCCGGTCGCTCCTGTCGCTGTGGCGGTGATGCCCGTCGCCAGGACGACCCTGGGACTCCCCATGTCGGTCCCGCGGGGTCTCTCTGTGTGTCGGGGGTGCGGCTGGAGGGATGCTGTGCTGAGAGCCAGTTGGATTGGCGGGCACGGAGCTCAGGGATCCGGCGCTGGTGAAACCAGGCATTGAAAAGGCGGCGGCCATGTTGGGTCGCTCTGAGCCGTTGGCGGCCTCTGTTGGCACAGAGTTCAGGCTGCCGGCGCTGGTCCAACACGAGGAGCTGCTGGACTTGGTGCTGAGCTTCGGAGGACCGCTGGTTGCCGCCACAAAATGGCTCTTATACTGAGCCTAAAACAAAACCAGAAAATTAAAGGTGATCTATTATACTTCCTTGAACAGTTTATTTGGATTTAAACTGTTAAATCCCTCATGTGAAAATGACTGTAAACAGTTGCTTAATTATACAAATGAACATCTTTGAAAAGCAGAAGTGGAGCCTCCTGCACAACCCAATGTGACAGGTGGTTTCTCAATGGTATGTCAACAACAAAATACTTGTCTTTTCCAGCAGCCATTGTACAATGCATACAGCGGTGAAAGCAGCAGATCAACTGGGCCTGAGCTTAGCTTGGGTTGCTAGGTAACAGTCGGCTTCGCTGGATTTACTAGGTAATGGGCAGTACCTGCTGACTTGTGACTTTACATTTGGAAGGTTTGTGAAATGGCTCACTTTCCAGACACCAAAAACAGGACCGATTATATTTAAGCTTACTTTACAGCAAAGAATTCAACCAATCCAAAAATGTCAAAAAGAAACCAAACACCTAAAGTACTCTTTACATGGTAAGAAGTGTCACACTTGTAACTTTATTAAATATATTTTAAAGCGGGTTTCTTCCTTAATGAATATCAACATTCAGATGTAAGGTTGAATAATCTGCATTTTTCAGTGTATGGTACAACAATCTTCTTAAAACACATCTTCTTAAGAAATTAATTTCACTGTGAAAAAACTAAAGTAATTAAGAGAAAACATGATTACAAACAGCACCTGGAAAGCTTGTTTCAGTGCAGACATGCGGTCCCCCATCGCCCCAGTTGTCGGTTTGCTGTAGCCTTCAAAGCTACTAACAGAAGACAAGCTGCTGCTACGTTCCTGCACGGAAATATTTTAAACGTTAAATTTATTTCTGTAAATCACAATTCACAGTAGGGCTGGGCGATTAAACAAATTTATAAAATTTTGGGTGTTTGCAGATTTAATTTTTGGAAAATCTGGCTTTATTTTTTCACCTTGGGTTTTTATAGTTAGGAGTGATGTTGTTTTTTGTTTTTTTTTCTTCTTTTACAGCTCTATTATTAATTGGATTTTAAACGCAGGTCAACTTTACAACAAAATGTAAGATCCAGGCTAAAATTTTGTTTTTCCATAAAAATTAAGTCATGTTTTAAAAAGAACAGTCATAGTATTATAGAAGTAAAGTCTTAATATTACCAGAATGAAGTCGTAATGTTTGGAGAATGAACTCCCAAAAAATTATTCAAGCTTTTTTTCCATTAAAATTCATATTATGACTACTATAGTGTTCAATTAAACTAACATTTTTATAGCCTGGCTGTAATATTTTGTAAAAAAAAAAAAAAAATGACTTCTTGAAAATATTTTCTGTGATTTGTAATTAATCTAAAAAAAATTATTAAAATCAGATCTGGTGTGAAAAAAAGCCCCAATCACTTGAAGTCATGTTGCCCAGCCCTAATTCAGAGGTATTGTATGACATTTCTGTGCTATCATTTTAACATCAAGAAAAGCAAATTGACTTTATGTGGATAAGTGACTTACAGAGGTCTCGGCCCCCAGACCTGGTCTCTCTTTGTAACCAAGACCGCCTCCACCGATGTTCAGCCTCTTTCCTTTACCTCCCTTAAACCGCGATTTCCTGAACCACGGATTCTGGGGGAGATCAATATAAATATTACACAAAATCTTACCAAAGTTAAGGCAAAACTAACTTACAAGTAACTTATAAGGAAGAAATTGCAGCTTGTTTTAAGTAAATAATTCCTTAAACTGATTCTCTCGGATGTAGGGCTACTGAATGCTAAATAATGTAAATATATTATTACAGTGGAATAATAACGACTCTTTCACTGGAAAGGATTTTTTATATATTGCAGGGGCAAAATTGGCAAATTCGAAACAATTTGGAAGCATTTAATGAATATATCAGGAAAATAGAGAAAAAAATCAGACTTTGAACTGCTCAAATCTAGAGACTGTTTTAAAGTTGGCTTTTTGTTTATAATGCATATCCTATTGCATTCAAATATGGGTTCTGAAATGTTTTTGTCATAAATAATAAAAATAAAAACAATTTTGAAAACAAAAATACTAAAAATTGATCAAAAGTACCAATTTCTCTGGCAGATTATTTCAGTTATGGGAAGAGATTTTTCCCATAAATATTTTTTATCAATATTTAGAATAAATTTTTAATGAAAACAAGTTTCTATAGGTTGGTAAAAGTTAGTTGTAAATCAGTCTTATTTTGTTTCAAGTGTACTAAATGTTGCAATATTTTTAAAAAATGGTATTGACCAAAATCACAATCGGTAGGTCAGTCTTTTTAACTTTCGTCCAGAAAACCGCGATCGTGTCAAAATTTGATGATTTTTCCGTGTGAATCCCACCTGCATGGCTAAATCCATGAGCTCTTTGGGAACGGCCTGATTGGCTCCCTCCAGGTTTCGCACCAAGTCGCCGGCAAACGAAGTGTCTTTGCTGGTCAGGAGGGTGTAAGCGACTCCTTTCTCCCCGGCGCGACCCGTTCGGCCGATTCTGTGAGTGTGCGTATCGATGTCGCGCGCCACGTCGTAGTTCACCACGGTGCGAATTGACGGGATGTCCAGACCACGGGCTGGCGGAAGGACAGAGAGGTTACAATTTGTTGCATTTTAAAATTATTCTAAATAGAGTTATTCAGCTCATGTAACAAATGTATTTATCAAAATATTGAAAGATGTAGAAGAAGTGGAAGTAAACACCGGCTACATCAGTGGCAACCAGAACGGGCAAATTTTTCTTCTTGAAGTCGCTGATGACTTTGTTCCTCTCGCTCTGGTCCATGTCTCCGTGCAGGAGGCCGAGGCTGTAGCCCTCCTGAGTCAGATTAGTGGCCAACTCCTCAGAGTTGGCCTTCTTGGTAACGAAAATGAGCACAGAGCCGGTGGAAGTGAACTCGACCAGCCTTCGGGTCAGCCAGTTCCATTTATCTGATCCGCTGAGCAGCAGCTCCACCACCTGAGTCACGTCCTCGTTGGCCTTTTAAGCAAAACAGTTGACAGAAAGACATAAAATCTGCAGCTGAATGCTCTGACAAGTAAATATTTGAAACACAATCTTGTCCTAAAATGTATTTATATGAAAATCATCTTTGCAAAAATTTAATTACCTCTCCGATGTCGCCCTGCACAACCCGAATAGGATCGACTAAAATGTCCCTCGCCAACCTCTCGATTTTTTTCCGAAAAGTGGCGCTGAAGAGAAGAGCTGCAAAAGTAGCAATCAGGGCTGAATAATCATGATAAATCAATTATTGAAATAATTGTCAGTAATTCAGTTGTTACAAATAATTGTAACAAATTCAGTAACTGATAAATAGTTAAAAGGATTACAGAGACTCTAAAAAGGGCTTTTGTGTGAAAGAACAACAGAGTCAAAGCAATAATAAAGGCAAATCTGAACAAAATTGGATATTTAAAATGTCTTCCAGTTCCAGTATTAAATGTTCATTAGAATTTAAAGTTTATTGATTTTCCAGAATGTTTCTGCATTATTATTGCACCTCCACTTGAAAATGGCCTCTGAACAATAATATTATAGTTTATTTTATTAAGTTCTAGGACAATTTATCATTCCAGAACTTATTTATTAAGGTTAAAAATCTAAACATGACTTACTCTGCCTGTCTGGGCGAACATGGCTTGCAACTGATCTCACCTGATATTCTAAATAAGAAGAGAGAATTGTTTATTTACATGCATAAAAAAATGGTAACAATATAAAAAATAATCGTGCCAGCTTACCAAATCCCATATCAAACATGCGGTCAGCTTCATCAAACACCAGATATGTCACTCTCTGTAAGGATGTGGCCTTTTTTTTAACATGGTCAATCAGGCGACCCTGCGTAAACATATTTCATTCGGTGAAGTTCTCGTTTATGCATTTCGACGTCAGCAGCAGGAAGAAAAAGCAGATGAAGTTTCTCACCGGCGTGCACACGACGATCTCTGCTCCCTCCTGCAGAGCCTTGGCCTGCTCCCACATGCTGCCGCCTCCATAAACAGCCACAGAACGCAGCGAGTACGCTTTCCCGAAACGCTTACACTCTGCATGGATCTGCAGAACGTAAGTATAATAATTAAACTCTTCAGCTTATTTACTTTTGGGTAAAAACACTCCAGTTGTTTACCTGCTGACAGAGCTCCCTGGTGGGACAGACGATGACTGCTATGGGTCCCTCTCCGGGCTCCAGCTCCTTCTGGTCCATGATGTGAACCAGCATCGGCCAGATGAACGCTGCCGTTTTACCACTTCCTGTTTTTGCAATGCCGATCATGTCGCGTCCAGAAAGGGCAATGGGGACTCCCTGGAAGAACGGTTGGGACAAATAATGTTGTTGGATCAATTTCTGGCTTAAACTCTACAGCTTGAAAAATGAAAGTAAACTTTTACTGAACCTGACACTGGATCGGTGTGGGCTGAGTGTACTCAGACTTTCGAATCTGATGCATCAGCTGCTCATCGAAGCCGAAGTGAGCAAAGCTGGTGCAAGGTTTAGGAGGAGCAGCACCAGAAACCTGAGGGAAGAAAAGAAAACAAAAGAATGAGCAAAAAGAAAAGATAAGAACGGAGAAAAATGAGAAGAGAAAGAAGGAAAGAAAAGAGAAAAAAAATGAAAGAAAAAAAATATTTTTTATTTCTGAAACAATTCAACCAAATCATGTCAAGGTAAACAACCTTCCTGGTCAAATTAAATGCTTAAAAAATCTAAAAAAAAATTTGCTAAGTTTTGTGGCATTTATCAAACAGAAATAATTTTTGTAATGACTGATTTAAAATAACAAAATTTTTGTTTGATTTAACTTTGGAACGTGAGCAAAAAAACATGTCTGTGTCTTTTTATTCAGCGTCTGAAAATATCCTAAACTGACATAATTAGAAATAAAACCAGAAACATATATTTTATTTGTCCTTTTTCTTAAACATGCATTTTTGTCAAGAAATGTTTTTATATTCTGGATTTTCTGCATTTTCAAGGAAAAGGAAAAACAATATATATATATTTCTACATTTATTTTTAATTATGTCAAGTTTGGTCCTCCATAAATATCTGGTTTCAACTGTAAATAACGTTTTCCAAATTTAGGCTTTCAATATAACGTTAGATTGCAATTTATTACAAAAATGTGCAGTTTGAATATCATTCACTTATAAAGGACTTTAGACAGAAATCAAGCACTTTCAGAACCTTTCAGAACCTAATTTAAAGCCACCTTGTAGAAGTATCCGGAATAAAATAGCAATTTGAATGTGAAATAGATAAATAAATGAATAAATAACTGACTTACTCTCAAGTTGAGTTTTTGCCTCAGCTCCAACACCTGGCTGCCGTTGAGAATGCTCAGCTCCTCGTGTTCATTGTAAAAGTTTTTCTCAAAAGGTGGGTAGTCGATCTATGAGATTCACAAATCACAAAAAAAATATATATATTTTGATTTTCCTTACAGTAAATCAGTTAAAGTGATTTCTACTAATGAGAGTACCTCTGAGTGATCAATAGGTGGCAGCGGCAGGATTATTTTCTTGGTTGTAGAAGGAATTGGGTTTCCATCACTGTCATAGTCGATGTTTTCCTCCTCTTCCTCCTGGGTCAGCCCAGCTGTGGGATTCTCTGCCATGTAGCGGAAATACGCTTCCTGTAGAGAATACAGCACTTATTTTAAAAACTAACATAATTTGGTGCACTTCATAGTCGAGCAACTACAAATACAAAATTGTAAATTGTAGAATTTAAATAAAAACAGAAAATTCACAAAAATCAGGCCACAACAATGATCCTAATTGCAACCTGCGGAGTCAGAGAAATGTGATGCAGAATGAAAGATTGGAGAGGATACAGGAAGTACGTCTCTGGATTGAAAAACTTTGGAAAGCTCACTCACTTGCTCATCTTCTTCCTCAATGTCATCACGAATACCCCTGAAAAAAACAAGCGGAGAAAAAAAAACTTCCCTGCAACTCGTTCATACACCAAAAGCAGCCCACATCCCACAATGACTCTGCCTAACGCGTCACTTTTGTTTTGTGACTTTCCCTCCCCCCCAGTTAAAAGAACAATGCAAAACCACAAAAGTATCAACCAACTTGAGAAAATAAGAAAAATCAGACAGAAACCTAAAATAATTACTGTAAAGTTTCAACTTTAATCATTTTTTTTCCTCAGGAATTTCTTTTTTTAACAGATATATTAAATGTAAATACTTACTTGGTTGATTTTTTCTCCTTTTCTTCTAGTTTCCTCATGTCTTTAGCTGCTTGGTTCTGAGAAAAGGAAATAAAATAGTAAAATACAACAATTTATTTTGTGTGAATGTTTAAAGATAGATTCAGATTCATTGTTGGAACCACTGAGAAATAAAATGAAACATCACATCTTCAATGGATATACCCTGAAAATAAATTTTGCTGGACGATCAACTATATAAAGAATTACTGCGATGATTGATAGTATCGTTGTTAGAGACAATTTTCAAGTAATGTGTTGATAATGCTATAACAATGCAACTTTACCATATGTAAGACCAAAAAACTTGTATTTTATAAAGAACACTGGAACTGGAGAATATTTAAACACCCAGAATAAAACACAACCAAAAATAGTAAATAAAACGTAAATGAAAACCACTTTTCTAGAGAAACTATAGCTAAAATGCATTATAGTGTCTCTGTAAACAAAATATTAATGATCAGAATGGAGATTGTTGAGCTCATTTTAACTTATCGACAGGCCTAATCTTCAGTTTCACTTTTCCAGTCTTTGTGAGTGGTGGATTTTTATGCTTCAGAGTTCAACAATAATAATTCACTTTATGTAACTTTCCCACCTCAACCTCTGCCATAAAGGCATCCAACGGGTCGTCTTCGCTGTCGGAGCCGCCGCCGCCGCCCGACTTCATCTGCTGCCGCGTGGGCGAGTTCTCAGCAGGAATGTAGGGCAGATCAGCGTTGCTGCTGGACTCTTCTTCATCGTCTTCGAAATACCTACAACAACGAAAAAACATACATTAATTTGCATAATTGCATTTACATGTCATTCAGATCTTAGCAGTTTAACTAATATTGTGAAAAACAGTAAATTCACTGAAGGTAGCTGTCACTTACGCGTTTTCTTCATCAAAATTAGCTCTTTTGGACCCTATTTTGTAGAAAGATGGAAGCTGTGGGCTTTTTCCATAACTGCCACTTGATCCAGAAGCTCCAAGTGATGTGTGAGATTTTGGTGGAGCATTAGGCTCCTCTTTCTTCCCTGCAAGGGAAAAACCTCCAAAACCAAACCCACGCTTCACTCCTGGGCCGCCTTTGTTCCAGTTCATGGCTGCACTGTGAAAAACAAACAAATGTTTGAACTGCTTTATTCCCTCTGTGAGATTTGTATTTGATCCTCATTACAGTCTGTAAAACAGAATCAAAGATTTTAGTCCATCAAAAAAGGAAATAAAAACTGTGAAATTATGAAATTCTCCGCTTGTAATAACCAAACTGTAATTGTTACTGTTTAAACTACTTTTCCACAGTTGGCATCAGGAATTTATGCTATTTGTCTCAAAAGATTATTAAAAATACATGTATTATGTACCATTTAGCAGTACAGTTACTGAATATAATCACTGCAGTAAAATACTCTTGTTCATCGCTGGTAAGCTTTAATTTTTTAAGTCTTTATTGTAGTGAGGTTCTGACTATAAACATTGATAGATTCATAACTAAATGGCTGAGGTAATTTATTAAAGTACATTAGGAAAACCAAAAGGATTTAAAATATCTCAGGAGCTTCTTTAAATCCAACTGCTGATTCTATATTCAACCAATGTCATCAAAGCTACATCCACAAAATTGGTTTGCTGAATGTATATATTTTGATTTTAAGACATTTTCTTCATAAGGATTTCTTAGATATGCAGGATATAGATATAAATTCCTTCATTAGTTTAGATATCATTCAATATTTGAGCTTCATTCGCAAAAAGACTAAAAAGAATCAAAACGCAATGCAAATGAGTAAGTATGTGTACATCTAAACAATTGTGCTCCATCAAATATTTCCAATCTTTAAAGATTCACGCTTTGCAACAACGATTTGATTTTCGTTTTACAACACAACATGCTAGCATTAGCTCAAGGCCGCATTCCGGCCAAGGCTAATGTGTGCGAAGAAAAGCAATATATTCTACGGAACGGTGAAAAACCTCGATAGTCAGTTGCGCTATAAAGTATAAATCATTAATAAAAACAATGCTAATTTTGAGAACAAATATTTGTGCATTTGTTTACCTATTTCTGAAGCTAGTAAATGTTTCAGTGCTTCTTTTAGAACGCAGTGGGCGTCTGCGTTACTTACGTCATACGTAATAGCGGCGTCACCTCGTAGTTGGTGCGTAACGTCGACCAGAAGCGTAGAGACGGGGTTGTTGAGAACGTTCTGCAGGAGCGGATGGACCGATAAATAAAGGTACTTAGTAACATTGTATTTCCCCAGTTATACCGTGTTACTCTTCTCTCGCCGGCGCTAGGTTGCTATGCGTCAAATAACGCCATTTAAATTAGTTACAGTAAGTTAAAAAAGCTGCTTTTGCTAACTGTTGTTAGCTGATGCTGCCTTCACCATTAAATAGCAACATTAGCAAAGCTGTTCTCTGACAGAATAGCTGTTTTTCTTCACTAAATGTGGCATTTGCAATTCGCTTGCTATCACTGTGTACGTATTTTCCCTTATACTTTACAGTTATTTCATCAGTATTGCCAGTTGAATTCGTTTTGCTGGAAGGGTTTAATAAAACACGGGGGAAATTAAGTATTTGGATGGTTTTGCAACATCCAAAAACATTTTTTTCATAAATTTTCATATCAGTTTGCTTTTTGTCCTTTAAAGTGGACCGAATCAATAGCCTTTGATGCTTTCAAGTCTTCCTTAAATGGCTTTGCACTCATTTTTATTTACATTTCTTTTTTCAGCAAAACACCAGAACATTTATTTTGTTTTTTGTTGTTGTTTTGTGTTTAAATTCAGCTCAATCTGGCACTTGAACAATTAAAACTTTATTCACAAGCTATTTTTGGTGCTCTTGTTCTGTGATAAAGACAATTATTATTATTATTTTTCTGTTTGAGGTTCTCAGAAATTATAAGTAATTATTGACATGTAGTTAAAATGTTATTATGTCAGCTTTTGGATAAAAACCAGAAATGATCTCAAAAGTATACAATGTGGGATGCATTAGGAACGTGTCGTTCTATTTTTCAGTTAAATTTTAAACAATATCAGTTCTTTTTTAACAGGATGTGATGAAACATTATTTCCTTTTCATCACAGTTTCTTTATTTTCACAGATATTCTCAAAGGAAGTTTATTTCAGCATCTCATGTAAGAAGAACCTCAGGAGGATCAATGTCGTTTCTTGTAAGTGTTTCAATTTATTGATTCATGACTTCACTGTTTTTCTAGGTTAATATTAAACCTCATATAGAAATTTTGAATAAATTCAACTGAAATAAAGTCTGCTAGAGTATTTTTTGCTTTAGCTTTTTTAGAGTTTTTACAGAAACTTTTACAACTAAACATTTTAGTAAATTTTTCTTGCATGCTTGCTGTTTATTATTAACCACTGCCATCAACAGCCTTAATTATTCTCTCTTTGTCTTTCTGTGTTTTTCTTTTTCTTGCTTTCATTTTGCCTTTTTTTATGCTTGAAATTAACCCTTTCTATCTGTCAGCGCTGGGTAACTGAGAAACTGAGTGTGGAGAGCCTGCGAGATCTGGAGTTATTTGGAGGTGAGGTTTAAGTGAAACAATTTTTAAAAAACTACTTCAGGTTGTTTTCTCCCAGTTCTTGCTTTGCTTTGCTTTCTAGACATCATTCTAAATTTGTTATTCATCATTTTGTCTGACCTGTTTTATTTCTTTCTGTTTTTGTCATTTTCATTTTATAGAAAAATGATGGTAAAAGACGCTGTTATTGGTTTACTGGTTTGAAAAAGCTAAATAATTATTTTTATTTTATCTAAGAATGAGAAAAGTCTCAGAAATAGAAGCTGGCAGTATTCACTTGTTTAAGTGAAACTGTGATCAATGAACAAAAGAAAACATTTTGTGTTTTTTTTTTCTATTTTTATTTATTGACATGGTTATATGTATATAAATTGTGTTAAGTCTATAAAATATACAAAATAATAATTTTCAGAAGATTTAAATTTTCTTTTTCGAACAAAACTGACACAGGACAGAAAAACCACAATGAAAGTGGAAAACGAGACACTTTTATTCAATGATAGCACTCAATCAGAATCAATATCTTTGTACTTATTTAAAAAGTATCAATAATCTAAACAGTTATTTCCCAAAATGTTTTAATGTATCTTGAGAAACGTATAAGCACTGCTTGACAGCACTTAGATTAGTGGTTTTTATGGAAATTGACAGTACATTTTAAAAGGGTTGATGGAGATCAAATGTTGTGCAATATAAATATTTTTTCAGTTTTTAAAAAAATTTATATATTTGTTATGCAAAATTGCTGGATTGGATTTATTTTATTGCAGCTTTACCTCATTTTCATTTGATTGCATCTTTCAGCATTTGTGCATGTTTGTTCAAATTGATCATTTGTTTTGGCTGCACATGATTCCCATTGCCTTACAGAAAGTTCCTTTCAGAATTTTAGTTTTAATTAATATGAGCAAGAATATCAGTATTTTTCTGCTGTTACTGATTAGCGCTACCCAGTGCATTTCAAATGAATCGTTATAGCAGTTTGATTGTATTCAACATTCATTTTGCTCAAAATACAGCTGATGTTGGACAATTGAGAAGTTGTCCTAAAAGCAGATTAAAAAGTAGAAACTTCAAGTTATTTCAATGCTAAAATAGGAGACGTAAGCCAGAAAAAACAGTTTTTAAATAAAACTTTGTTGTTGAAATGGAAATATTGAATTAGTGTAACAGTCACCAACATCATTGTTTTCCTAATTCTTTTATTGATACATTTGAGCTGTTTTTCTTCCAGGATGAAATTATTTTACGTGTAAAAGTGATTTTTGAAACAATCATTGATGTATCACCATACATTTTGTTATTGATTTGCTGTATGTTGCTTAGGAAGCTGCACCTGAACCACATTTCAGGTAAAGTTATTTTTCAGTGCTGTGTTTCCTGCTACAGATCAGACTTTAAAACAAGCTTTCAATCATGTTGAGTTTAAAAAGAGATGTGAAACCAGCACATTTTCTTTTGTTGTATTTTTGTGGCTCTTGTGGCCTGAATTCACAGCAGTGCAGACAGGAAATAAATAAAGAGATAAGGAGGGAAAGAAACGCAGACATGCAACAAAAGCACTAAAGTTGGAAGTTAAACGGCAGACGGCTGACTGCAGGTCTGACGCTTCAAAAGAGATCGTCTCTAGAAAAGCCCAACCTTTTAAAAATGATGGACTGAGCTTATAAGTAGAGACTGTGTTTATAACATCAAATTACTGGCCAGAAAAACACAGATGGGTAATAAATCAAATTCATCGTTTAATTAAAGTGTTTTGTTTTTGAAGATTTAATATTGGAGGGGAAAAAAATATTTTTTCCACTATTTTACTCCTTGGGTTTCCATAGTTCAGAGTGATGTCAGCATGTCCAAGGTGGCCATCTTGCTTTACAGCTTCTGTTTATTTTTTGGACTTTGAATTCAAGCCAACTTTACAGACTGATTCTTTGTTTTTAGTTATAAGAGTAAAGTTTTATGAGAAAAATGAGGAATGTTGAGCATCTTGTGAAGTTATACTTTGGTAGAAATTTTACAAATTATATTTAGAATTTTTTTTTTTAACACATCAGCATCAAATTGTTATCAGCAGCAGGACTTAGAAACTGTGTAAATAACAGTTTATTTTGAAAGAACTAATTAAACAACTTTTTCTGAGTCTTTTTAAGATGTTTTTTTTTTCTGGTAAATATTATGACTCTGTTGTTGTAATTAAAGAAAACAATACTCCATTATGAAATTCACAGAAACTAGAATTAAAGCCACTTTTGGAAATATTTTCTTTCATTTTCAGAAAAAAAATTTTAAGCCTCATTGTCCAGCCGTAGTATATGTATAATTTTGACTCTGTTGGGATTATTTCTGAACATCCACCAAAACGTAAATCTTGTTCACCCAACTCTTTGTTGTAAAATCATTCTGTCCTGGGAAAAAACGGATGGAATATATAAATAAAATCCCCAAATTACAATGACATTTATATTCATTATGAGTTCATGCAAAATTCTGACTGAAACTGTAATATCTGTAATTAGGATGGATTTTTTTAAAAATTATTTTGTGAAACAGGAAACTCCTTCAGTCAGAGCTCCATCATGCAGCGGCTGTGCTTGGCAGCTGAGAAAAAACCTCCTGTGAACAGAGATCCTTCTCTAGTTTTCTTTGTGTTTCACGTATTTATGTCATTGACATGGTTTCTCTACCCCAGAGCAAGCTCAGGGATTCTCACACAGGAAAGTAAGTGCGGTACTCCTGTCACTGCATCATCATCCTCATTCTTCATGTTGCCTTTTGTGTATGTGCGTGCATGCACTGATACAGTACGTATGTGCGCACAGACATTTACTTTTGAGGGATTCATAATCTCTCCAGGCTTTGGACATGTTTGTATGCATGTGTGTCCAGTTCATGCTGCACATGCCTGTTTTATAGATGTTTTTTTTACACCTCACAAACGAGTGCTTTTGTTGCAGAGTTTATTGTTTTTCCTCATGGATTTAATACTTTTCATGTGAAGCCTATTAAAATAGAAACATTACAGACTGAAAGTCCAAGCTTATTGTGTAAAGAACCTGTGCTGTGATGTTTTCTTAGTGCAGTCTGTGTATGTATGGAGTTCAGATGTTGAAGTTCTTTGCTGTTCATTTTGGGTCTGATCACTGTTCGGTTCTCCATTTGGTCAGAAAACTAAAGCTGCAACTAACGATCATTTTAGTCATAGATTATTCAATCAATTAATAGATTAATCAGATGGAAATACTACCACATTCTGCAGATATTTCATTTTTAAACACAATACTAGAAATTCATTTAAAAAATGCAAATTAACACTTCAATTACGGTTTAAAATAAGATAATGTGATAACAGCATTCCATTATCGAAAGCTTGATTGTTTGCAGCACAGGATGCAGCTAAAAGAACCCAAAACACATCTAACATCAACATGTAGCAAACAGATTAATAAAATGGTGTTTAAGACATTTTTAATAGAATTTGAACTAGGTGAAGCTAAAACAAACACTTGAGGAGTTTTTAGTCAAAAAGATGTATAGATCAAGGTTTTTTTTCTTTTATATTAAATGCAAAAAGTTTATTTTTTGTCCAATTTTGGCTTAAGTAAAGTTCTGATTTTGTTTTTCTTTTGGCAGTTGACATTTTAAGTCCATGTTTTCTAGTTAATGATTAATCTATTGCTAAATTAGTTGACAATTATTTCAACAATCGATTAATCATGATTAATCATTTCAGCCATAATATTTTTTGTCCATTTTTGACATAATTGCTGTTATGAGTATGATGTTCTTTCAGCAGTCAGATTATTTTGAGTCAGAATGCTTCAGTTAACAATCAATTACTAAATTAGTTGGAAATTCTTATAGTGATCTATTAATCATGATTAAGCTGATTAATCATTTCAACCCTAATATTTTTGTCTATTTTTTTGACTTACAGTTCTGAGCATGTTGTTCTTTCAGTTATTGGCCTTTTTGACTCTATACTCTAGTTAACAACTGATTGGTTATTAAATTAGTGAATGATTATTTCAAAAATCAATCAATCATGATTAATCTAATTATTCGTTTCAGCTCTAATATCTTTTTTGTTCATTTTAGCCTTAATTGCAACTGTGAGCAAATTGTTTTGTCAGAAAGTGGCCTTTTTGAGTCTATATACTCCAATTAATGATTAATCAGTTATTAAATTAGTTGATTATTTCAACAATCGATTAATCATGATTACTCCACCGAACATTAAGTATTTACATAGGTTTCTTTAAACTGGCTGCAAGAGCATGCTCGATTTTCCTGCTTAGCCGGTTTTAATTTGTGCTTCCTAGGTGCGTAAAGATTTACCATTTAACTTTCTGCTTATAAAACCAGTCGTTGGTTTTATCTATGGGGATATTTACCAAGGCTAAATGTGCATTTTTATTTTAAAGTGAAGTCATACATTAGCCTTCATCCTCCTCACCAGCTCACTGTTGCAGTCGGTTAATTTCCATCATTTTTCAAAAGCGATAACTTGATGGAAATCAGGAGTCCTCACTGCCAAGAATGTGGAAATGTTTATATGCTGCTGTTCTGTTAGAGGTGATTCACAAACACTTAGCTTACTGTGACCACAGATCCTTCGGAAGCATTTCACTGCCACAATTTGGAAACAAATTCAGGTGTAGCATCTTAACGGAAAAGTTTGACGTTAAACAGTGAGCATTTTGTTGCTAAACAGAGATGAGAGATTTTTATTTTTTTTTGCTTCTCAAAATTTATCGCTCTAACGTGAAAGCATTCTCGTTAGAACAGTAAAGTTTGTCATGAAAGAATTAAAACCATTCTCATTTTCTAAAGCCGAAATGAGATAGCTTTCTAATTTGAATTTTAGAAAATGAATTTACTAAAATTTTATTTCAGAAATTATAACTTTTGTATCATTTCAAGTTTGAATCTTGTAATAATGAGGTTTCTCATTAAAATGATAATTTCTCATTGATAAGAGATTTATTTATTTATTTAACGAGAGTTTCTTGTTGAAACAAAAAAATCTGTTAGTTATAACAAGTTTAGGTTGATTCAGAATAAGAAGGCTTTATCATTTTAATGAGAAACTTTCTCGTTAAATGAGAAAACCTCGTTATATCGGGATACATTGTTTTAACGAGACAAAAATTTCTTGTTGAAATTATAACATTTCTTAGAATGACAGTTTATCTCACTTAAATGAGGTTTAGAACTTGCTAAAATGAGAAAAATTCTCCTTCAATTGAGATTAGTTTCATATCTCATTATAGCGAGAAGATTTCTTGTTTAGTAAGATGAAAATCCTTAATGTTACTCACACAGTGACTCTCTTTCTTCTTGCCATGTTTCTTCTAGGCAACTTCTAAAAATCCCAGAACATGTTGCTGTTTCACTTTTACAGCTTTTTTTAAAAATCTAAAAGTGAATATATTTTGGTTTTAATGAGATTTAAATCTTGTTAAAAGGAGATTTTGCTTCTGAGTTTATTTCCAAGCTTTGGCGGTGAAACACTGTAGATCTTAAAGTGGAACTGTTACTATATTTTTAATTATTTGACCTTTAAGTCAGACTTTTACTCACTGGATATGATGGATGTTATTACTAATGTTTTAAATCCACTGGTCCTGTCTGTCTGCCTAACACTGTAGTACCACAGATTGGTCTTTCCTGTTGTTTTGTGACGGTTCAAAGGTTTTATCTGAGATGAATGAAGCTGAAATCAGAGTTTCGTGTTGATTAGTATTTTCTGCTCCAGCCCCATGAGGACAGTGAGGAGAGTTTGAGCTCGCTGCCACGCCGAGACACGATGGGCTCCTTCCTGCCAGACAGCGGCTCATACGAGCTGCTCACCGTTATCGGTAAAGAAAACATGACATTTATGCACTTTTTATGTTTTAGCATGAACAGTTTCAACAAATTTTCGATGGGTAGTTTCTCCACAAAAACAACCAAATCACTTTTCTTAATGCTTGCATTCGTTTGCTTTTCTAATTCTATTCTAGCTTATTAGTGCTTTTGTTTAATTTGTGATAACAAACTGTTTTATTGATAATATCTGGCTAAAAAAACTCATTTGTCGTTGTTAATATTATAATACACTTTTTTGAAAACTTTTGAAACTTTTTTCTCATCTGTTAATTCCTTCTGTTTCCATAGCAACAAGTGATGTCAGCATACCCAGGGCGGCCATTTTGTTTGACAAATATGTTCCATAGTTTCTGTTTATTTGGACTTTGAATTCAGGTCAACTTTGCGACAGAATGCAAGGGTCAAACTACGCTTTAGTTTTTGTTTTTAATTACAAGAACAAAGTTATAACGCTGCAAGAATAAAGTCGGCAGATCACCAGAACAAAGTCGTAGTAACACCAGATAAAACATTTGTTTTAAACATTTGCAGATTACTTTATGCCTCATGAGGATTAGTTAATTTTTTTTATCCTTTTTGTAGACTTTTTCTGTGTTTTTTTTATACCTATAAATAGAGCTTTGTAGGTAAACGTTGAACTCAAAGATAAGTTTGCATCCTATTTTTAAACTGAAACATATTTTGGTTGTTAGGAAAAGGTTTGGACGACTTGATGACTGTGAATCTGGCTCGTTACAAACCCACTGGAGAGCATGTGGCCATTCGTCGAATTGACTTGGAGTCATGCACCAACGAAATGGTCACCTACCTGCAGGTCTGCATCCTCCTTCTGTTTAAGAATCATTTATAACTTTGATTTATTGGGAATTATTATTTCACCTACTGTGGTATGAAAAAATGCATGCCTCCTTACAGATTTCTTCACTTAAATGTTGCAAATCATCAAAGTTTATTTTTGATTATTTATTTTAATATTTTTTTAATTTAATTTTTTTAATTACATTTTTACTGCTTAATTTTTGAAGTAGTAAATTCATATTTTCGCACAGAATCATGATAGGTTTTACTACTTTTTCCCCTTATTGCATTAGTTTATCGTTTGAAAACTACCTATGTTACATTCTCTGATTGATTTGTCAGATTTTAAAATTTCTGGGATGATTTGAAAACATTTAAATATGAGGAAGAAAACAAAAGGGTGGCATTTAGATTTTCACAGCGCTGCAAAAATTTGTATTTTTGTCCAGTTTCTTGAATATGTGTCTCATTTTAAGTGCAATGACTAACAAGAAATAATCTTCCAGTGGAACTAGAACGTTTTTGATCAATATTAAGAAAATAAATACTTAAAACAAAACAACTTCATCTTTCTGAATAGTTGCTGTATGTTGAATTTGTCTTATTTCAAGTGGCACTAGAAAACAGGAACAATTTAGTGGTTTTGCAGTGAAGTGTTTTTTTCTGTCTGATATAATTTTTCCTGCTCATTTAAAAGACTTTTCTTCCCTCTGTACACTAGGGTGAGCTGCATGTGTCAAAGTTGTTCCATCACCCCAGTATTCTGCCGTACAGAAGCGTCTTTATAGCGGAAAACGAGCTTTGGGTCATCACACCATTCATGGCTTATGGTACAAAAACAGAAACACTCCAAATGTCTCCCCCGGTTAAATCTAACGCAGGAAATTTTCTTATCTTTATCATTTGATCTTGCAGGTTCAGCTCGAGATCTCATCTGCACTCATTTTTCAGATGGGATGAATGAACTCACCATTGCATACATTTTGCTCGGCATGCTAAAAGCTCTTGAATACATCCATCACATGGGATATGTACACAGGTAAGATGAACTGATATATGTATGAAAAAGATAAGCCCATTTTGAGAAACCGCACTGTGTTTTCTGTTATCGTCTATATTTTATTATTGTTGTTATTGTTAATTTCATTAATTTACATGTTATTTCAAACACTTTGAGAACTTTTTGAGTGGACCTACATAATGGTTCTTGCTGCTACATGCATGAACTTCCCCTTTCTGGGAGAATAAAAGCTGTTTTTACTTTATTTTATTTGTTTATATTATTAATAATCTTCGCTAGTTTTGATTGCATTTATGCTCAATATTTCTCTCTGCTTGTCTTGTTTGTTAGTCTGTTGCAATAATAATTTAATTAATTGCATGACAAATTAATTTCCCTCTGATAGTTTTTTTTTGTATACAGAGTTTATAAATCATTTTATTTATGATTTTGGTAAAAAAAAAAAAAAAAAAAAAGAAATCTCTGCTTTATCATTTTTAGTTGTGTTTTATTTATATAAATATCTTCCAGGTCCAGTGTGGAGTGTTTTATTGTTCTTTGAAATGGAAAACGTGTATTATCATGCCAGTCCCAGTAAATTAGTCCAAAAACAATATGATCATTAATTGCAATAATCACTGTGATGATTTATCATCCAGCTAAATTTATTATCAAAACAGGCCTACCTGTTTGTTTTTATAACATTTTGGACAAGTTAAATACCTGGAAAAGTTTTATTTTATGTTTGATTGCATAATTCAGATACTAGTAGTGAAATTAAATTCAGTTCAAATTCAAAAATACTTTATGGATCCCATAGGTAAATTATCATTTCATTTCAGATTCTTCATAGTTATGGTAGATAGTGATTGGCAGTGTTTGGCAGGAAAGACCTCCTGTAGCAGTCTGTATTACGGAGAATCTGAAGAAGCCTCTGACTGGACATGCTCTGTTTTCCCAAAACAGTCTTGTGGCAAAAAAAGATATTAGTTAAACCGTGCACTTGGATTTGACTGATGGTGTTTTGTTTTTTTATTTTGCTCATGTAGGAGTGTGAAGGCCAGTCATGTTCTGATATCTGCAGACGGTCAAGTCTGCATGTCGGGTCTGCGGAGTATTTTCAGCCTCATCCGTAACGGCCAAAGGGCCAAAATGGTTCATGACTTCCCTCAGTACAGTGTGAAGGTGCTGCCTTGGCTCAGCCCTGAAGTGCTACAGCAGGTACGGCGCATCAGAACGTTCTGCGGCCCTCTGTGTCTGTCTTATCGGCAAATAATTGAACTGCTTTTCCCAGAATCTGCAGGGTTACGACTTTCGGTCAGACATCTACAGCCTTGGCATCACGGCCTGTGAATTAGCCAATGGACATGTGCCGTTCAAAGACATGCCAGCTACGCAGGTGATCAGAAACTCAAAGCTACTTCAGACATTTTGACGCGTCATATGGTGTTAATCAGGAGAAAGCTGTTCTGGTACCTTAGCAAATCCTCAGAAACTCATTAGAAATGCTTGAATTCAAGTAAAGAAACCAGAATCCCAGTTACTCAGCTGTAGTTCTGAATTTATCTATTAAATGAGACAAAATTTACATTTTTATACTTCCAGTAAATTAATGTTTACATTCCATGGGCAGTGTGCTGTTACCTAGCGACCCCAAACAATCCCCGCCCCGTTACCTAGAAACCCAAGCACAATTCCAGCACATTTGGTCAGCTGGTTTCACCATCGCTGTACAATGGCTGCTGGAAAAGAAGTGTTCTGTTGTTGACTTATCATCCAGTAACCACTTGCTGTACTCCTGTAGGTTGTGCAGGAGGTTCCACTTCTGCTTTTCAAAGATGTACAGCTGTATAACTGCACCTCCGTTTACAGCCGTTTTCACTTATGAGTGTAAAAGTCGAGTTGGGGGCGGGCCCAGCGCAGCTTATTTGGATTCAAATGTATCAAAAAAGGTGTCAAAACCATATTTATTTCAATTCATCTGTGAAATAAAACCCACCGTTCAGGGCTCACGTGATTAAGAAACATTAGAATGTTATATCTTTAAAAGTTCCCTCTTTGGTCATATTTCAGTCCATTTAGAGCGATGCGGGTTCCCGCTACGGGGCATGCTTTTCTTGACGTACCACCAGTGTGGGGTGCCAAATGCTATTTATTGATTGTTAAGATCCATCGACGTTAGATTAACTCATTACTCGACAACTTATATTCATAATATATAACTCTTAGTTCACTTTACAAAACTCACTACTTTTTATTTATAGCATAAAACTCCAAAATGCATTGAGTTTTGTGGTTGTGAAAAATCCAAAGGTGTAAATATTTTCAGAAAGCACTGACATCTGGTTTTAACAACATGACCTACATTAATTATTTTCTTGAAGATGCTTCTGGAGAAGCTGAACGGAACCGTGCCTTGCTTGCTGGATACCGCCACGATTCCCCCGGAGGAGCTGTCGCTCAAGCCGTCCCGCTCTGCTGCCGACTCGGGGATCTGCGAAGGCCTGAGGGGCGGCGGGCTCCGGCACTCAAACGGAGAACCGTCCTCATCCTCTGGAGGACATCCGTATAACCGCACATTTTCCCCCCAGTTCCACAACTTTGTAGAGCTGTGTCTGCAGCGAGATCCGGAAAATAGGTTGGTGAAATCGGATTCAAGTTGGGAATGAGATTATTAAAAACGAAAAGCGTTTTTCTCATTTTTACTTTTTGTTGCAGACCGTCTGCTGCCACTCTTACTGGACATCCTTTCTTCAAACAGGTGGGTGAATTTTAAAAATGTATGAGTTCAGGCATGTTTTCTTTCGGTTTGAAATAAGTTTTGTCAACTAACGATTATTTTAGTAATTGATTATTCTGGCGATTAATCAGCATATTCTGCAGATTTTTCATTTAACCACCTAAGCATTTCTTACACAATGTGAAAAATAACTTTTTAAAAAATAATTCAATTCCTTTCTTAAAATAAGAAAATGAACATTTTTTTACCTTTTAAGTAAAATGTAATAACTTGATTATGTATAGCAAAAGTATCCAGATATGTTGTTCTGGGTGCAACAATATTTCCTTTTTTTTTAATTATTAAATGCAAAATGAATATGTTTGGTATAGTCTTGGCTTAATTATTGCTCTATGTTCTTTCAGAAAATAAAAAAAAAATCTGTATACTCCAGTTAAAAGATTAATTGATAACTACATTATTTGACGATTATTTCAATAATTGATTAATCACGATTAGTTATTACAACCCTACTTTTTGTATTGGGAAAACATCTTTCCAGCTGCAATTGAGACTTAATTTCTGCTATGACAATAAAAAAGCTTCTCCCTTCCCATTTATCTGGCATTATGTTTGTCTTTTCAGATCAAACGTCGACCGGCAGAGGCGCTGCCTGAGCTGCTGCAACCGGTGTCACCCATCACTTGCTTTGAGGACTCCGGGCCACAGGACTCCGTTTCTGGACTGGCAAGTCTGGAGTCGGGCCTGAGCCACCTAGAGGTGGACGACTGGGACTTCTGACAGTAAAGGACTCAACAAGCAGAGGATTGTATGGAGAAACTCTTCACTGAGGACGGGATTTGTGATGTAATTGGTCTCCTTTTAAATGATTTCCATGGTATTTTAAAAGGAAGTTGTTATTCAGAGAAATTTAAAGCTAACAGTATGAGGGTTAAACTGGGCATGGAGGAGTAAATTTCTGCCTAATTACTCACCAATTTACAAGAAAAAAAGTAAATATGTAGGAAAAAAATTTAATTTTCTACATTTACAGGCAATAATTTATAATGTTAAAACTAGAATATTCTGACATTATAAAGTCAGAAATGTGCAGGAGGCGAAAAAACAGAATTTTACCAGGTGAAATCTCAAATTAAAGATAAAATCAGATATCTAATATGTTCTCTAAAAATGAGTTTTTCTTCTGAATCAGAACATCCTAAATTCACTGCTTAAATATTACTGTTGCAAACGTCCAGCTTTATAATCTCAGAGAAATTATTTTTGTTTTCTTCATTAGTTTTTTGGTTTTAAAATGTCAAAAAAATATATAAAATGATTGCCTAAATTCTGATAAATTCACAACTTATCAAACAGTCAACGGTTTGTTCTTGTAAATATATTAAATCTCACAACTTTTCAGTTTTTAGGTGGAAATTTACTCCACCATACCAGTTATTTTCTTTTAATGGTCCTGATACTCTGCACCTTTCTTGATGTCTTGCTCATGTTTTGTTTTCTAGAGATGCACAAACTGGCACTGAAGGCCCGATAACGCTTCACTAAAACACAAAATGCCATTTCTGAGTCGATCAGAAGCTGCTCAATATTTTTTCAGGAACACTTACTTTGCATTTAAATGGAAACTATCGTTTTCCACAGGTGACTGTTGCCGCCTCAAAGAAATGTTCATGATTAATCAACTGAACAAACAGGATGTAAATGGGTTTTTATTCACTTGCTTCAGGCTGTTTTTTGTTGCACAGTTTGAAACTGAGTGATCGGAGTGTTACTCATGGGGAAAGGTTTTTTTTTTAATGCTTGATATGTTTGCATGTATATTTGAATGTAAGGGCAAAAATTAAAACCTGAACAATAAACTCAGTGGAGCTTAATGTTTTACCAAAATGGAGGCTGTAAAGCTTCTAAAAAATATTTATTGAAAATTTACACAAACACAAAGAAGTTTCAAAAAAATGATATGATGCTAATCTTCTTCTTCTGATGGAGGCTGATCTGCTGCAGCAGCATTACGCTTCTCCATCTTTGCAATAAGCTCTGTAGGAAAAAGACAAATCATATTTGAGTTCATAAATGTATTAATAATCTGTCCTTCTTGCTTTTTCTGGCAGAACGTTCTTGCCTTTTGCAGGGTTGAAGACTCCGTTGGTTTGAGTGTTGCACACGTAGCACCGTTTGGACTTGCGGTAGTGCTGCAGGGCGCAGGTTTCACAAAAATAGTGCTTGCACCTGGAACACAGCTGACCGGTCAGGAAAACCCAAAAACACCGAATCACAGGAAAAGCTTGAAGAGACGACTCACTTTGTGATGATGGGATTCTTAAAAGAATCCCGGCAGATGAAGCACTTAAAAGGCAAATCCTCATCGTCGCTGCTCACCTCATAATTCTCATCATCTAGAGTGAAATAAACAAGTTAAAAAATGCTGAAAAGTGCAGGAATGATTTTGAAAATACATTTACTCACCATTTCCTCCATATGTGCCCTCATCCAGCTCCCTCTCAATCTGCCAGCCATGTTTGTAGTCCGATCTGTCGTGAAGGAACTTGCAGCTGTCTTTAAAAAAACATGCAAAATATTCAAACAAAACAAATGAATTTTTAAGATGACACGATAAAGTTTTACATAATTTATATTGCTAAACAAACCTCCAAAACCACAGAATCCAGTCTCTTTGTAGTCCTTGCAGATATCTGGCTGGTAGTCCCACCGGACTGTGGCTCTCAGGTGTTCAGGGGCGCGGATCGGCCCTTTCCTGTTGTAAAGATTACATTTAATTACAACTTCAATTTTCTGACATTCGGTTTATGATCAATTTAATTCCCTGTACTTAAATAACAAAAAAAAAAGTTATTTAAGTACAGTTAGTTTTCCAGCAGTTATTCTAGTCCATTTCTAAACCTTAAAAAGTACTGTATCCCAAAAGGAAATTAAATAATTCAAATAAACGCTTGCCTCCTCACCTGACCATGCCAGAAGAGGCGTTCCCCATGGTGGTGTCTTTAGGCTTGATGAATTTCTGGTAGTTGTTGATGCCGCGGTATATTTTATCATCTTCTTTACCTGTGAGCTCCTGTTTAATTTGAAATAATAATATTGATTATTAGTTCTCAGACATGTAACAAGTTTTTTTTTTGGGGGGGGTTACCTCTTGGATTTTCTGACTCCTCTCAAAAATTGCCTGGGCATCTTTGTCTCTTTCTGTGTCCAGCTCATATGTAGCAGTTGCACCCATGTCCTCAGGTCCCTCCGGTTTCTATATTTTAAATAGCAGATAGAAAGAGATTTTACACCTTCAAAACACTTTGATAATTTCTTTCACTAATAGTATCAAAGTTTTATCTCACCGCTGACCGTGTAGACTTATAGGAAACTGTGATCTTGTCGTCCTTGCCTTCATCGCTGTCACTGGAAGATAAAGCATCTCTCTCTACTTTTTTCGTCTGGAAAAACGAGATAAAAATCATAATTTGCTTCAAATCCTCACCAGAATCAGCATTGTTGCGTCACTCCCTTACCCTCTGAATCATGGGATTGACCCGACCATCTTTCTTCTCTCTTCTGACCACGGCGCTCTGGTCCTCATCACTGTTACTGTCTAAAAGAGAGACAAATATTTACTTAAAGCTGACAGGAGGCTGTACGGTCATTAAAAAGCTTCCGGTTTGCATGTGTCACCGAAGATAAGCTTAAATGGCCTGAATGTGACCAAAACATCAGAATTCCGAGCTACCTGGAATGCAGCACAAACATCTAGCTAAAACACAATTTACCAAAAACTTTTAGACATAGAGATTAGATATAAAGAATCATAAACATTGACGTGATTTCTATTTGCAGAAAGCACATAAATATACCCACCGCCTGTTTAGTTTAGATTTTTCAAACCGACCTTAAAAGCAACAAAATGCCCTAAATTCACAATTTAAAAACTAATTAAATGCTGTCGGATTTGAATTAATTACCTTTGTCACTGCCACTCGCTTTTCTTTTCCGTCCTGAGAATTTCTTAGTGGATTTTTTAAACAGAAACCTACAAGAAGGCGCTTTGGCCTCCTCAGACTCCGCCATCTTGCCTGCTCTGTTACAGTCCTGTGGTCACAGCGCCCTCTGCTGGTTTGGAGAGCACATGACTTGTTTGTCTCCTCTTCCTGGCCAAGAGGAAGAGTTTAGCCAAATCTTTTTATTAGAAAGATGAAAAAACGTTATTATTCAAAAATAAATAAAATATTAGACATTTCATATTATATCTCACAAAAAACTGTTTTAAAATTGCTGCTTGACTTTATAATTTAACGCGCATAGTCGGAAAGAAATCAACTTTATAGGTTTAGTTTTTGTGCTAACATAAATTATTATTGAGCACAGTAATTGGGCACAGTTTTAGCTTTTTCACTTAATAAAAAGTAACTATTTTATTTATATTTTTATTTACAAACCTGCAGGAAATTGCTGCTTCTACTGACATTCGGTATACATGTTGTACACCCTTATCGCTCCAAAGTACATCAAAATGGCCATTGTTTAGAGTTTTTCTGTAAAAGTTACATTTATGCTTGGTTTTTAAATCTGTGTTTATGTGTGACATGAACAAAGGAGGGTGAAGTACTTCAAAATTTACCTCAAGTAAAAGCACTAGTTTAACATATTTTTACTCAATTAAAAGTAAAACGAAAAAGTAGCTGTAAAAACATTACTCAAATAAGAGGAAAACTGTATTTGGTCAAAAGGAGACTCAAGCACTGAGTAACTGATGAAATTATCAGTTATTTAAAATCTAAAAATCATCAGACAGCCAAAATATAAAATTAAGTTGAAATTTTTTGGTATTTTAAAGACGACAATTGCATTATTTTATAAAAGTAAAAAGGAAAACACCTTTCAAATCAGTTCCTTTTCATATAAAAATTTCAAAACTGTTCGTGTCTTCTGAATTTTGGGTAAAAATATATTTTTTTTCATTTAGTAGAAATTTTATTAAAATAAAGTACTTCACAATAAAATTACTCAAGTAAAAAATAGTAAAAAAAAAAATTAAATGGCCTGCTCAGAGTACAGCTCAAGAGCTGTTTATTGTGAGATTTTTGCGACGACTTTAAAATACTTAATTTTCACGCAGACTCAACGCGTCCACCACGTTTGGTGAGTTTCTGAATCTGACAAAGCAAGTATCGCAATGCGGAAGTGCGTTTTATTTTGAAGGAAATAACCGGAAGACAGTTCCGTCACCCGCTCTAGCTTTCCGTTAGTTCTCCTCCGTAGAGCCGCAGCAGCAGAAGCATCCGCGGCTCCCCCCGCTGAGGACTCCAGGTACTTTAAGGACTTGGGCCCGGCGAAGGGAGAGGTCCCGGCCTCCTGGGTGCGGACCCCGAAGAAGGCCTCGGGTCGGGTCCGCCGCTGGATGGAGTCCGGCTGCGTCCAGACAGCAATGGCTCTGGGTCTGACATCGAAGAAGGCGTCTGCGCGGAGCATCGCGGTGGAGCGGAAGAACCTCATCACGGTCTGCAGGTAGACATCACGACCTGCTCCGGGTTTATTTATCGGCCTCCTGCTGTGTGACGGCCGCTTCATAACAACTAGACATAGTTTAAAAAACAGTAAATATTTATAACCTTCAGAACAGGAGGTGGTTTAAGAGGAGGCAAGTGCAGTTTCACCTTCAAAATGAGGAGAATGTAAAATACTGTGAACCCTTCATATGTCAAGACTTCACTTTTATGGATTTATATTTTATATTCGGTGTTTCTGACGTAGTCAAATCTATTTTTAGTTGTCCACCTGTCTAAAATGACCAGTGATGTCATTAAAAGCCCATCACTGACAGCTGAGCAGGACAAGGGCACGGGGAGCTCTGCAAGGACTCCTCCCCTCATCAGAGGGGCTGCAAGGCCCCTGGGGGCCACTGACCTCCACAGTGACCCCCAGACAGGCCTGGAAAAGGTTCATCCAGGACCACTCTGATTGCACAACTCACTAACAAAGGAGTAAGGTTTTCACAAAAAAAAAAAACAACTCAGAAATGTTTAGAGTTATATCAGATTAAAAAATAAAATTATAACAAAAACCAGGACATTTCTGAGCTCCAAAAGTTTAAATAATTCAGGAAAATTTTTGAAACTTTGAGATCAATCCCAGAAAATTTCTATTTAAAAAAACAAATTTATAATTACAATTTGAGATTAATCTTAGAAATTTTCTAGAGAAATTTGGAGATTTCTGAGTCTTAAGAGTAAAAAAAATTGCCAGGAAAAACAAAATCTGATTTATTTATTTTTTTGAGAGAAAAACTCAGATAATCTGATGACTCTTAAAATATTCAGACTCTTTCTTTGAAAAAATTTTCTTGCAAATTTCTGAAATCTTAGAAATTTTTATTTCTGTCTAGTAAATTTTTGACTTTTCGAATGAGAAATTTTCACATTGTTCTCCGGAAAATTTTTTAAAATCAAAATAATAATAATAAAAAACATTTCCAAAAAATTTCTGAAATCAAATTTAAAAAAAAAATTTCCAGCAAATTCCCAATTTAAGAAATTTTCCATGTTTTTTTTCTAGATTTTATTTTATTTTTTTAGATTGATCTTAAAATTTCTGATATTTTCTTTTTAGTAAATTTTTGGCGGTCGAAGTTCAGAAATTTCCTTGCTTTTTCTGCAAGTTTTCTGAGATTAATCTAAAAATTTGTTCGGTTTTTGATAAATTTACTGCTTCTTTCTGTTGGCTCTTGTAAGCCGTTGTGCAACTCCTTTAGCTACACGATGATTAATTTCATATGTTTAATTTGATTTTGGATTTTTTTGTGACAGACCTACAAGAAGTAGCACAGACTCTGCAAAAACAAAATCTTACCAATTATTTTTGGTTTAGCTTTTAGTGCAAACATTTTAGCACATTTGAAATAAGACAAAATGAACTTAGAAATAACTTTTCTGGAGAACATAGAAGCTGGTATTAATTTCTTACTATTGATTTATTGATTTACTCATTTAAAGTGTACTAAGATATTTGCACCTTTAAGTGTAATTACTTCACTACTAAATTATTTTTAGATGTGAAAGAAAAGCAGCACATTTTTAACTCCCATCTTCTACATCATAAAAGAAAAAAATACTCTCAGGTAGACACACATTCAAGCCATTTTTATTGTTTTTTAAGGTCATTTTTTGCATTAAAGTGAGATACATGGAGCCACAGCACACAACACAAAGCACAGCATGGCTGCAAAGAAAACAAAACTGTTTCACATCGGACTTTCAGCACGAACATTAGTGAAGAACCACAAACACGCTTGTTTTCGGTTTGCTCCGACTGTGCTCAGACGCTTTTAATCGTGTAAGCATTAAAGACAAACAAGACGAGACAGAAATAATACTCAAAATGCTTCCTGTCAGTATTGCTCACTCCAAATTCTGCATTTTCCTCATCTCTTTTGGCGATTAACTTCTTTTAAAGGAGATGTTTTCCTCCAAGTGGGTCTGTCCGATCTTCTCCTTCGTCACTTTTTCTTTTCGTTCCGCTCTGAGCTGATGTTAGACGTTACATGATGTGGAAGATGAATCTGCAGCCGACCTTTTGTTTTGGCCGGGCGTGACGTTCTTCTTATCAAGTATCCAGGCACAGATACCTGGCTGCAAAAACACTAAATATTACCAAGAATTTTGGTTTAGTTTCTAGCACAAATGTCTTGGTACACTTGAAATAAAACAAACTTTTTCAGCAAGAAAAATTCTTTTATGTATATAAAAGAATATTTCACTTATAAGAAGACATTTTAAAAGTGGAATAACTATTTACTTTTACAAAAGCTCCTATTTCTTGCTATAAGGTTTAGTAGTAAGATATTTTCACTAGAAACTAGACAACAAATACTTGGTAAGATTTTTTCTTTTTGCAGTGCATGAGCTAAATGATGTTAGTGCTTCTCATTAGTGCAGCGTGCCAAGCTTTTCTTACTTCCTCATATGTGTGTATAAATGTAAAAAGTCTATTTTAACGTACAGTCAGCAAAGACACAGATTAACCCTTTCCATTCTTAATATGTTTTGTTGGGAGTGGGAACAAAAGCATGGTTTCAGTTCTGCTTTGGGAAGAAAAAGTTCTTTTTTTTTAGGGTTTCTTGTCCCGCAGAACTGATCTCAGCTCAGTGTTTCGTAAAGCCGAGTCTGCTTTAATTAGAGACACATTTACAGAGGAGGACACCTGCATGTAGAGAACGGGGCGCTGGAGATTTGAGCAAACGTTTGCATCATGTCAGGGAACAGTTTCCGTACGAGGCGGGTGAAACAAACAAGATGGAAACTACGAATAATGGTGAGAATCTTTTTAAAATGGAGAGTTTTCAAAACTGGAGGGTAAACATGGTGTCCAGTTGCCAGTAGCAACAGGTTTCCTACTTTAACTCGGCTTCCTGCAGAGAGTGAAAATCTGAATTTCACCGAATGCTGTTCAAGCAGCAGGAATAAACGGAAAAAACGAAATGATTTGTTGCTCTGTGGTCTGGCTAAGACGTCCGTGTTGGTGGGAGGACTGCAGGACGAGTGCTGCTGTTGCTGTGGACACGGAGAACCTGGGAAGGAATAAATGAGATAAAGTGAGAAAGAAAGAAGGGAAGGAAGCTGAGGGGAACGACGCAGCTGCTGCTGCAAAAAAAAAAAAAGAAGAAAAAAATCCACATTTCTGCATCGTTTTGTGCATTTTTTAAAACGTTCCGACAAGTATTTAAATTTTTCTTTGCGACTTTTCTTTTGCATTCTTCTTGATTCGTTAGCGATTACAGCAGAGGTTCAGTAGGTTTGGGGATCAATCATGAACTGATCAGCTTGCTCTCACATTTGCATCCCTGATTTATTTTCATTTCCCAATCAAAACGCCGTCACTGCCCGTCTGACGCCCCGATCCGTCTGCACCTCCACCGACCATGAAACACTTTGCTTTGGCTCTTCTTCAGAGGGAAATCAAGAAAAACAGAACCTGCTTTGAGGGGTTTTTTGGGGGGGTATTTTTGGCTACAAGAGGGCAAAATTTGACTTTTTGTGCCGGTCCAGCAGTGCAGGAAAAGGGAGTTTCCTTTGCAATGAGTTCGCCTGCAGTGTCATCTGATCCTGCTGCTTAGGCCAGGACTGAAGGGAGAGAAAGAAAACAAGAGAGGAGAGAAGGAGAAAGACGTGAGGAAAAGAAAAACAGGTCAGCGGCGAAGCAGAGCAAAAGGTTACACTGCAAAAACACAAAACCTTACCGAGTACTTTTGTCTTGTTTCTACTGCAAATGTTTTAGTGCACTTAAAACAAAACAGGATTCAGGATCTTGGTTTAATATTCATGGAAAATTACGAGCTATAGGTGAAACTTTAACTGATTTTAAGGGGGGAATTGAGGTGAATTCTGTCTGGATTTGATTTAGGAGTGGATCACATCACACTTCACATTTTCTGAGCTTTTATTTGCAAAGCAAAATGTTTGGTTTTCCTTTTCCACTGTTTCCCTTTCAACATAAAGTTACATCAGCTTGATTTCAGTCAATAGGTCCTTAATATTCATGAAAAAGTTCAATGTCCACATGGAAAAATATCTGCCAGTAATTTTCCATCAATATTAAGAAGTTATTGACTAAAACAGGACTTTATATCTTGCTACAAAGTTACTTATAAGCAGAGAAGGTGTTGAGTAACTGATCAAATTATAATTTAATATTTAAAATATGTACATAATCAGATGAACTAAAATTTAAAGTTAAGAGTAAATTTTAGTTTTTAAGGATGAAAATGACTGTAATTCACATAAATGACAAAAAAATAACAATCAGGCAAAATAATTTTTTCCAAATTAGTTTGTTTCAATAGAAAACTGTAGAAAAATTAACAAAAACTGCAGGTGTGTGTCTGTGTTTGATAATTTTTTGGTTAAAATATGTTTGATTTCACTGAAGTAAGAGTAGAAATACTTCACTATAAAATTACTCAAAGTACGGCGTAGTAAAAGTGCAATTTTCAGAAAAGTTACTGTGAGTTAGTTTTGTCTTATTTCAAATGTTTGCACTGGAAACCAGAGCAAAGTACTTGGTGTTTTTACAAGATGAACTGATGCAGTTTTTGGCGTCTTTGTGGCTCAAACTAATTCCTGTAAGTACAGTGGAAAGGTGAGAAAGGGAGAACAAGAGCGGCTTTCAGTGGGTGCTGAGTGGGGCCTGGAAGAGGTCCAGGGCGGAGCGAGAGGCGGCACAAAGACGGCTGTCAGAAAGCAGCGCGGTTGTTTTTCAGTGTCAAATCGTACCAAGAGCATGTTGCTGCTCCTCTCAAACCCTTTGCATTTTTAAGGCGTCCTTCACGTCAAAGTGAGTTAGTGCAAAATCACAAAATTATCAGGTCCGGAAGCGCTGTTCTGCAGTTTTCTAATTAATAAAAATACACGTACAGAGAGAGTATATGAGGTTATAAACTTTGACAAGATAGGTTGTTTTGGTCTGATGCTCTGCAAAAACACAAAACCTTAAAAATATTTTTGTTTTGTTTCTAAATTATTTCACTTAACATGGAAAGATATTTTATTATCAAAAAACCTCTTGTGGTGGATCTAGCACTTTTTAAAGTCAATGTGAAGGAATTATTTACTTAATTAAATCAAACTTGTATATTTTGCACAGAAGTTACTTACAAGTTAGTTTTGCCTTATTTCAAGATATTTGTTCTATGAACTAAACCAAAAATATTTGGTGAGATTTAGTGTTTTTGCAGTGAAGAGGATTATTTTTTAGAAGTGTAAACGCTTTTTTTAGACGACTCACACATATGGATCGGTTTTGCAGAAATACTCATGTAAAAAGCAGAGGAGACTTTCCACTACACAGAGGTGTCCAAAGTGAGGCCCGCGGGCCATTTGTGGCCATTTTGCTGTGTTTTTTTTTTTTTTTTTTTTTTTTTTTTTTGGGAACTTTATTTTCAGTTATGAGCAACATAATTTAACTTTTTTACAAAAACAGTGATTTTCTTTTTCCGAAATCATCTGTTGGCAAAAAAAAGCTGACGAAAACCAAGGTTTTATAATAAGTAGAGCCAGGTTTATCCATTTTGATGCACCAGAATCAGGTTTTTATACATTTACTGAACTTGGCTAAATATTAGCAAACGTTTTGAAAGACAGTAACCCAATTTTTCCTCATGTAACGAGCAGAAAAGAACTAGATGCCAATAACCAGAGGCAGGTAGAGTAACCAGAAAACAGTACTGAAGTAAAAGTAGCACTACTTCAACATAGTTTACTCAAATAAAAGTAAAAGGTAGCCGTTCAAGAAATTACTCATTTAGGAATAAAAACAGATTTGGTAAAAAGTTTGAGCGTCTGATCAAATTATCAATCATTTAATATTTATAGATTACATCATCAGATGGACCAAAATATGAAGTTCCATGGAAATTTTGGTAGTTTAAGGACAAAAATGACAATAGTTTATATAAGTAACAAAAATAACAAAATCAGGCTAAATACATTTTTCCAGATTAGTTTGTTTGAATAAAAAACTTCATAAACTTTAACAGAAACTGCAGGTCTGTGTGTCTGGAGAATTTCTGGTTTAAACATGTTTGTTTTTCATTCAGTGGGTAAAAAAATCCAGAAACTCAAGATACTTAAGAATAAAGTTAGTCAAAGTACAGTGCAGTAAAGATGCTCCTAAAAGTACATTTTTCAACAAAGGGTGAATGTAACCCAACTCTGCCAATTACAGACATTTCTACCAAATGGAAAATGAAAGAAGTCGAACTCCTTACATGATTTAAACGCAACTGACCTGATTTCTTGATAGTTCCAGAACAAAGTCAAAAGCCCCAAACCAAATCTAATCCGGTTTTCATGGACAGCGTCGTCGTATCCAAATGTTCCCTGCCTTGGTGCTGTTTGTCTTCCCGTCTCCCCGCCCTCTGCTCCGCGTTCTCTAGATCGTCTTCGTCTTGCGTTTTGGGAAGAAGGCTTTCCGAAAAGACGTGGTGGTGGTTCCCCTGCTGAACGAGGCGCTGCCCAGTGAGATCTTGGTCTTCCCACTGGTGATGGTGGACGAACCCAGAGACGTCGTGCTCCTTCCCCGAGAGATGGAGGAGCTCCCCATGGCCAGCTTGGTCTTCCCCCTCTTGATGGTGGTGTTGCCCAGCGTCAAGGCCGTCTTCCCCTCCGTGAAACTGGTGTTCCCCATTGTCTTCCTGACCCGGACTCGACGTTGGGGTTCGGGACTCACTCCACGCCAAGCATGGCACAATCATGCAGCTCGAGTTGGAGTTGGTCGTAACATGACCAGAATGCTAAGCATGGACGGCGCGACCCCCATGTGGCATAAAGCCTCCGTTGAGCTGGTCGACGTGGGCTTTGGAAGGCCGCATACCACCCATGCGTCCCGTGAATGGACAGAGGCAGCCGTAGGAGGACGCAGCCTATCGGGGTGAGACTCGGACAGTGGGGCGATTGTCCCTCGGACACGACGACACCGGAGGGTTGAAGGAGACATTGTTGAAAAACAGGACAGTCCGCAGTGACATCACTTTCTTCTCCGCCATTGTTCCCCTACAGCGTCTGATTGTAAGACGTCCCTCTGTGCACAGCTGTAAGCGCCATATGTAAAATCAGCTGCTGTTTTTGTTGCAGGATGAAGACTGGATGTGTTTATCTTTCCCCTTAGATCTGGATCTGAGGCTTTAATGGCCTCGCTTGTTGTTATGGTCAACTAAAGCAATCAAAGTGGCCAAAACCGAGATTCAGAAATCATTTTAGTCAATTGAAATGAAGAAAAACTGTCATTAAAGGGGTAAATGGAAAAAAGGGAGCAAATCTCTATTTAAAAAACCTCAGAGGTTTTCTAGAAAAAAAACAAGGAAATGTTTCGGTTTGAAAAGTCGTGAAAAAAACCCGTTTTGAGATAAATTTCAGAAATTTTGTATAAAAAAAACAATAACATTTCCTAGTCTAAAAAGTTGAAAATTTGCTTGAAAAATCTCAAAAAGTTTGAGAATTTTCTAGGAAAAACAAGTAAATTTATAAATTTGAAGAGTTGAAGATTTGCTCAAACAAATCTCAAATTTCGAGATTGAACTCAGAATTTTAGTTGTAAAGCTGAAGATTTTCTAGAAAAATTTCAGAACATTTCTGAAAACAATTTGAAAAGTCAAGTTTCCTTGACTCCTAGCTTTTCCAACAGGAAGATTTGAAATAATAAAACAACGTCTTCAGCCATTATGGATAGGAAATAAAAATTCAAAAGCTTTCCTGGAAAAACTGACATTTTTTGGAAAAGACTTGGAAATTTCTGACCTTCAAATTCAGAAAATCACACAAAAAAATTTTTTTCAAAATTTCTAACTTATTTATTGTAGAAAATTGTCGACTTTTCAAAGTCCAAAATTGTTTAGATTTTTTTAATAGAAAATTTCAGAGGTTAATCTAAAAATTCCAGTTTTGGGGCGGAAATTTATGTGGCCCTAATACGCCGTTGAAATTGAGAAAACATTTTTGTTAACTGAAATAAATAAAAATGGTAATTAAACTACAATTAAACTACACTCACTTCAACTATATCATAAAACCAACTAAAACTGCTGAAATTAAGAATTAAAATACTTTTGTTTTTGAACCTATATCGTAGAAACTGATGTGAAATGTATTTATTTTCTCTCCACACAAGCCGTTTAGGTATCCAGCAATAATTGAATAAATGTTGGAAAATTGTGTTTTTTTAATTTGCCACCAAAACATGAACCAAAGTATAAAAAAGCTAAAACTGTTTCTATGACTGGTAAAAACTAAACTGAAACTAAGCAATATTTAACTATTGCCAACTCTTAAAACTAACTGAATTAGACAAACAGAAAATCACAACAAAATAAGCTATAATGAAAAACTATCCAGTTTTTTAATAACTACACACAAAACAATCAGGAACAAACAGGTGAAGCAGAGTGTAGAGGTATTATCTTTATATGCACTATGACATTAATACACTTTTACAGTTTTGTTGTGAATACAGCTTGCAGCCGAACCACGGGAATGCATCAAAGACCCACTGGACTCCTACTGGTCCCGGCTGCACAGAACGGGCGAATTGTTCTGGTGTCGCCACATGTACATCACATCTGTTCAAGCTTCCCCTCCCTGCTGAGCTCGACACACCATAAAGCCTCATCGCATCACTGTCGCATTTGCATAACATCCTCTGCACCCTTTTTTTTCTGAATTAAAGACGAGTTAAAATCCCAAACACAGCAGCTGGTTGTGACTACTGACCTTCTAACACTGACCACACACACACATCCACGAGCTTTTATTTGTGTGCTGGATTCACGTGTGAAAATCCCAGTAGATGTTGCTGTGCCTTTCCTTGCCCCTGATGAGGGTGGTCTTGACAACAGACACAGATTTGGTCCCGTAGGTAAAGGTCAGAGTCATGAGAGAGCTGGTGGTCTCCCCACGTGTCACCGAGGTTTTAGCCACCGTTATGCTGTTGCTGCCCAAAGTTACTACGGTTTTGCTCCAGGAAAACGAGGATTTCCCCCAGGAGATGAACAACCTTGTCCTCAGGAACGAAACCCTGCCTTTGGTGAAGGAGGTCTTGCTTGACGAGAATGTAGTTTTCCACTCGTTGTTAGAGTCTTTTTTGGACTGCTTGGCCGCTCTGGGTGTCTTCGCCCTGGCCTCGGGGTCCCTCTCCATCTAAGTGTTCCTGCGCTTGGCCGTCAGCGCCTTGCGGAAGGAGGTGGTGGTGGTTCCCCGGCTGAAGCTGGCCCGTCCCAGAGCCACGGTCGTCTTTTGCCTTTGGATGGTGGAATCTCCCATGGAGGTGGTGGTCACTCCCCTAAAGATGGAGGACTTGCCTAAGGACACAGTAGTCTTTCCCCTGGCTATGGAGGTATTCCCCACTGCCAGGGCAGTCTTGCCCTCTGTAATGCTCGTGTTGCCCATTGAAGCGGAGGCAGCCTGGATGCCAGCTATCGCGCACGCCGCATAGCAGACCCTCTGCGGCGCAGAAGGGCAAGCATGTCAAGTCAAAAAGCCACACCGAAGCCGCTGCAGCTGCCCTAAATAGATCACACCACCGTGTCTAGATGAGGGGGAGGGAATTATTTGATCATGCTTTGATGCTGGCCGGTCCCTCAGAGAGACAAGACCCAAAGGGACCTGGAAGCGCGGTAGAACCGAGCAGACAGGGGGATAATTGTGTTGGTTTCATGATAACAAAGCCAGAGCATTGAAGGGGGCGCTTTGTGCAAGCACACAGGACAATTGGGGTGACCTCAGTATGAGAAGATGGCGTGGTTCCCAAAAAAGAAAGAAAAGCCCTCCTCCCTGCTGCTGTTTAGATACAGTACTACATTTGTCTGCTTCAGTACAGTATAGTGCTCAGCTGCACGGGGCGTGCAGCACAGAACCCTTAAAATTGGGGTATATAACGTTTGTAAAACGTTTTTTACACGTTTCTCAAAACCTCTTCTACTAACTAGAAACAACTAGTAACCAGGAGGCGGGTCTTAGCGCTGCCAATCATGCCATTCCCTCCCACTTCCTTTATGCTAAGCTTCATGCAGACAGCTAACCTGCTAGAAATGCTAAGGCTAGTTAGCATAGCCACCGATGATGCCGGATTAACGGCTTTCCTGTAACAGTAAGTAATCTCTCCGCCATTAGCACATGTAGCAGCGAGTGCATAGGTTGAGTGACAAAGTTAAAACCCTCCTCCTGACTCTGGTTGGTTGTTTTTGACTGGGAGCAGTGGATTCTTCAGATGGTCGTACTGGGAGGATGATTATCTGTCTCATAACATTCATGGTGAGTTTTAACAAATACATAAAAAAACATTATTTATAAAAGTTCCATACTTCAGCTTTAACAAAGACAGATGGCTAAACTAGCAGTGTTATAGTAGCAGCTAGTTAACGGTAGCCTTGACCGCATCGAGTCAGACAAAGAGCCAAGAGGAAAAAAACAACAACATTAAACCCATTTAATATTGGTGCCGTAACAAAATTGTAGACCTGTGATTGTCACATTTATACGGAAGATTAGGGTCGCTGAAATAAAAATAAAAAAGAATTTTAAAAAAGTCTGAGATTAAAATCAGATTTTAATGTAAAACATTAAGGATCTCAATTTTAGACAAATTTAAGTAAAAAAAAATTCAGAATGCTGGGGAAAAAAAGTTAGAATTCTAAGATTAAAATAAGAATTCTTTGAAATTTGAAAGTTTTTTCAGAATTCTCAGGAAAGTCAGAATTCTGAAAAAAGTTCATTCTGGCAATTATTAGAATTCTGAAAATAACATTTGAATTCTCAAAAAAGTGATTAACATCAGAATTCCCCCCAAAATTTCAGAATTCTGTAATTTGAAAAACAACTTATAATTCTGAGATACAAATTAAAATTCTGAGGAAAAAAAATCTAAATTCTGAGGTTAAAGTCAGATTTTAATTTAAGACATTAAGGGCCTTAATTTTAGACAAATTCAAGAAAAATGTGTTGATGTTTTCCCTGTGAGTTTGCTAACTCGGTTCTGTTTGTCTCTTTGTTTTCCAGATTTTCTGTGAAAACTCTTCTAGAAAAGTACACAGCAGAGCCTATAGATGATTCATCTGAGGAGTTTATTAACTTTGCTGCTATTTTAGAGCACATCCTCAGCCACCGCTTCAAAGGTAACACAGCAGGTAACATATGAAGAAAAAAAAAAAACCCAGTGTTGTCATGTTGACATCGTGCAGTCTGAGCAGAAATAATCCCCTGCTGTGTTTCAAGGCTCAGGGAGTTGGTTCAGCTCCGATGGACAGCGCAGTTTCTGGGAGTACATCCGGCTGGCGTGCAGCAAGGTGCAGAACAACTGCATCGCCAGCATCGAGAACATCGAGAACATCAGCACGTCCCGAGCCAAGGCGAGGACTCTGTGTTCACGGGGGGAAAGGTTCCTGTCGGAGAGAGGCCCGTCTGTTCCCGCTGACTCCTTCTGTCGTCCCACAGGGCCGGGCGTGGATCAGAGTGGCTCTGATGGAGAAGCGTCTGTCTGAATATGTGTCCACGGCTCTGAGGGACACCAGAACAACCAGGTCCACTTAAATTTTCATTGCACAAACTGAAAAATGCACATTTCTGACTGATTTTACTCATCACTGCAAAAACACAAAATCTTACCAAAATATTTTTCTCTAGTTTCTTGTACACTTAAAGTAGAAAAACTAACTTACAAGCAAGTTTTCAGCAAGCTCGCTTTTAAGTAAATAATTATTCAATATTGATTTTAAAAAAAAGAGGTAGTTCCCCTGAAAAACAAGACATTTTCCCCATGTTATTAGTGAAATAATCTGCCAATGGAACAAGAACTTTTAGATCAATATTTATAATAATTCACGTAAAACAAGCTCATTTTGTAAGTTAGTTTTGTCTTATTTCAAATGGAATAATATATTTGCACTAGAAATTCTTGGTAAGAGTTTGTGTTTTTGCAGTGATAATTGGATAACATGGTAAAGCATAGATCTATGGGCTTTCCAAAACATTTTTTACACAAAATCATTCTTGGATAATAAGATGTCATTCTGTTCAGTTCAGTTCCATAATTAGCCTCTTGTGACTTTAAATCCACTGGTAACGACCCCAAACTCAGTGTTTATAACCATAGCTTGAAGATGACTGCACAGTTATAGAAATGATCATAGATCAACTATATGTCGATCTTTGAAAAGCAGAAGTGGAGCCTCCTGCACAACCAACAAGAATGAAGCAAGTGGTTTCTGGACACCAAAACAGCTATTACGCTGCGCATAGAGTGGTAAAATCACATGAAATATATATAAATTATTTATTTATTAGGTTTCTTAATCTGGGAATTGAGTCAGAAAAAGTTTCACTTCAGACAGAGGGAACAAAAATGTATATATTTCTTTTTATTCAGTGGATTTAAATATCTGATTTCAACCGTGATATGATCATGTCTGTATTGAAGTTGAAACCAAATTAATTCTCAGTGTTTTTTTGTCCAATCAACAGGAGGTTCTATGACGATGGAGCCATTATGCTGAGGGAGGAAGCCACCGTCCTGACTGGGATGCTGATTGGACTGAGCGCCATCGACTTCAGGTGAGGTTTCTCTAAAAGTCTGGTTTTTAGCAGAGGTGGGTGGAGTACTAAACCCCAAACACATAGTTTCACTCATGTACTGATTAACTGATTAAAACATCAAACATTTAATATTTAAAAATTGAATCTTCACACGGTGGAAATTTTGACATTTTAGAGACCAAAATTAAAATAATTTCTGTAAATAACAAAATCAGGCAAAATATTATTTTCCAAGTCAGTTTATTTCAACATAAAACTTATGAAACGTTAACCGAAGGTCTGTGTCTGGTGATTTTTGGTTACTCCAGTAAAAGCAGAAATACTTCATAATAGTTACTCAAGTAAATGTAACTTCCCAACTCTGGTTTTTATTTTTAACAATCTGGTTGTAAAAGAGCAACTTTGGTGTAGTTTTTGCTTGAAAGGAGAAGCTCTGGATGGGAAATGCCCAGCTGTGATCGACTACACGCCGTACTTGAAGTTCACTCAGAGGTCAGACTCAGCCAGCTGATTGATTCACTTCACCCAGGATGTGCTTTAAGTTTTTATCTGCTTTCCTGCCATGTAGCTACGACTACCTGAGCGATGAGGAGGACCGGCGCAGCGTGGACAGCAGCAACAGTGAGGAGAGCGTCCCTGAGCATCCCTACATCCCTCTGGTGACCGACGAGGAAAGCTGGAGCAACAAGTGCCGCAAGATGGAGCAAAGATTTAAGATCGTCTACGCCCAGAAGGTACGATTAATCTAATTAATCAATTATTGAAGCAACTGTCCACTAATTTAGTAATAGATTAGATTACCACTAATTTAGTAATAGATTAGAGATAGATTAATTTAGAAATTGTTTTAAACAAGGCAATTTGTTGAAAGAACAGCACTCGTTTAGTCAAAACTGGGCAAAAAATATGTACATTTTAAATTTAAAATACATGTAAAAATGTTCGAAACAGATCTACGGAAAGAGATTAGGGCCATGAATAAACAAAAAAAAAATAGATTTATTTTTTGCTCTGAATTCCCAAAATTTTTTCTCAAAATTTAAACTTTTTCTCAGAATTCCCAGTTCAATCTAAAAATTGAGACTTCAATCTCAGATTTGACTTTTTTCAGAAAAAATATTTTTTCTGAAAATTCAGACTTTTTCCTCAAAATTCTGACTTATTTCCCAATTTTTTTTTTTCTGAGAAAATTGACTTTTTCTCAAAACTCTCATTTTAATCTCGAAATTTAAAGTCGGAATTCTTTAGGTCTTTTTTTCAGTGGCACTAATCTTCTTCTATACAGAACTGCTCCACTGGGATAATTTTAGCTTCACCTGGGTGATATTCTTAAAAAAAAAAGAAAAGAAAAAGAAAACGTGTCCTATTTACCACTTTCTACTATTCAATTATTAATCACTTATTGGAAAAACAATCAACAGAGCTGAGCTTTTCTTATGTTGATGCTACAAATATTTTTTAGCTGTAGATGTATCTTTTGTTACAAATACACAAAAAAATGCTTTGCTATTCCATTTTAGGCAAGAAAATGTTTTTTCTTACTTAAAAAAGAAACTTATGTATTTTTAATATTGTATACCTGGTTAAATAAAAAACTTTGCCAGTTTATTTTATTCAGTTAATCATCAGAATAATTGATAACTGAAATAATAATTAGCTGCAGCCCTTCCTTTGCTAAGCTTCCTTCCCTCCAGTTTCCCCTCATGTGGTTGTGGCTCTGCGTTGCGTAGGGGTATCTGGAGGAGCTGGTGCGCCTGCGGGAGTCGCAGCTGAAGAACGTGGAGACGGACAACAAGCGTCTCCGAGCCAAGGTGGAGGAGCTGGCGCTGCAGGGCCAGCAGGAGAAGAAGGAGCTGGAGGCCATCGTGTTGGAGCTGCAGGCTCAACTGTGAGGAATCACAATCAGATAACAGAGTGTGACTTAAACTGCAAAAACACAAAATCTTACCAAGTAATTTTGGTCGAGTTTCTAGTGCACTTGAAATAACTTACAAGTAGCTTTCCAGCAAAACATAGGAGCTTGTTTTAACTTGGAAAAATAACATTTTCTCTTGTTATAAGTTAAATAATGTACTATTTTATCAATATTATAAACTTTTGACTTTTAACATGCTCCTATATCTTCTTCAAAAGTTACTAATAAGTTATTTCTGTCTTGTTTTAGGTGAGATAAGATATTTGCACTAGAAACATACATGGTAATATTTTGTGTTTTTGTAGTGTGCTGGTGGGTTGTCTTTTGTTTACTTTCTGTATTTCTTCTACAGTTGTTCACACAACAGTTCTTGATGCTCAGCTCCGATTTGTTTATTTCATACTATTAACTTAACCTGACTGCAGTCAGACCTCTCTGTGAGCTTTTCATGTTCCCCAAAGCGGTTCGCAGACGAAGCACACAAACGTTCTTCTTCTCCATGGATGGATTTTTTAATTTGTCCAGCAACGAAATCGTCACAAGATCATAACAAGATGAAGGGAGCTGAAACACTTTAGCCTATCAACCTCAACTGTTAGCTAAGAAATGTCGGTGGAATCAACTGACTCACTCGCTCTTTGGTTACGTAGCAACAACCTGCTGAGTAACTGGCGCAGCAGCAGTTTAAGGTTCTGCCTCAAAAAATAAAAAGGAACAAGGAGTGAAAACTGTGAATTAAACAGGAAAGATCCTTCCCACAGTTTGGCAGAAGTTCAGATAATTAAAACAGAAAATTAATCAATAATTATCAATATCGACTGTTATGAAAAGCTAATATCGAGGTATGTGTTTTAGGCCGAGCTAAAATTTCCATAGAGAAGTCCGTTTGGATGTTTAGTCAGAACCAGGACCGCTTTCATAATCTCATAACTATTATTTTCAGCCGTTATTTAAGTATGGATTAACTAAAGTTGGATAAAAATGCGACATGACAATCGAACATGTAGCTGATTTAGCACCACATACAAAACTGGAACAGATCTGATTTGTTTTTGGAGGTGAAAATATCAGAATTGGGTCGTTCAGACTGAAAAAGTTGCATTTGAGCCAAAAAAGAAAAAAGAGGATTTGGGTTACATTATCCTGCTGATTTTTTTTTTTTAGATTTTTGTCACTTTTGGCATCCCGTCCTTAGATCTATCATGCTGGATTCTTCACTTTATTATCCATTAAAAACTAATTCATAATTTAAAAACTGTGGTTTGATTTTGTGAACCATTTTACTTACAATTTCATTCATTTATATAATTGTGTTCAGACTTTGGAACAGATCCCCTAACCTTCTCTCACTGATTTCTGATAAACGTAACATAAATACAGCTCATAAATACTCTGTATAACCAGGTTCTTATGGAATAAAAATATTATTTTCTCCCAGTGAAACCTTGTTCTCCCTCCAGCGCTGCCCTCATGCCTTGTGACTCCTCCCATCTGGCTAAAGATCTCGCCATCCCACTCGTCAACCAGTGGTCCACCATCACAAACAACCAAGGTGATGTCAAGCTGTTCCGCAGGTAAAACCTCTTTGCACTGCAAAATACCGTTTCTGGATGAATTCATTCAAATTATTTATGACATCACAGCAAAAACACAAATTCTTTAGTGTTTAGTTTCTAGTTAAATACCTTAGTACACTTGAAATAAGACAAAACTAACTCAAGTTACTATTCGGCAAGATATTGTTTCAACAATTTTCTAAGAAATTATTGACTCTAAAAAGCTCCTATATATTGCTGAAAAATTACATGTGAGTTAGTTTTGTCTTATTTCAGATATTTTACTAGAAACTAAAGTACTTGGTAAGATTTTGTGTTTTTGCAGCGTTATTATAGCTTATTTTTTTGTGTGTTTTTTGTCAAGGAGGAGTTTCCATAGCCTGGATCAACTTTCTCCTCAGGTCAGTCTGAACTCCGACTCCCAGAAGACGGATGGGAGGCAGAACGGAGATGCTGCCTGGACCTCAGCGGGTAAAACTGCTGATGCTGAACATTTACAAAGCGTTAAGTTTTACAGTCAGTGGTGCAGAGCTCAAACTCAAGATAAAGGAGCTTCTTTAAGTTAGTAATTCATCAGTAATCCGTGATGAACCAACTTCCTGATGATACAAATTAATTTGAAGAATAAAGAAACCAATTTTGACAAACTCCACGTCTGTATTAATGGTAAAATAAAACCCTGCAGCATTTGCACGCCTTGGACCGCTGCATAAAAGCCTCATAGTAGCAGCCACCCATGCTTACATTTGCACAAAGGCCGGCTTCATCCCACTGTACGCTGGTTTGCGTAGGCAGCAGAAACTATTCACAAACTTGGGATTTTCTGGTGTTTTCTGCAGGAAAAGACAACACTCCCTCCATGCTGGGGCTGTGCGGCTCGCTGGCCTCCTTACCGAGCTCCAAGTCTTTGGCGAGCCTGAAGTCCAGCGAGTGTTTGGTGAACATCAGCACTGAGCCCAGCCCTGCGCTCTCTCCCAGCTAGGAGCCGCGGAGCAACACCTTAACCGCCCCCTAAGCGATGCTGCGTCCAACAAAACCTGCTACATTCCCATGTTTTTTCCCTCATATTCTGTTATTTCACACCAACCCACACATCCAAAAATCATGCAAAACATCTGTTTACCTCTTCTCTTTTTTTAAATATTAGTATTATTGCCGCGGCTTTGTCTGTGTTTGCCTGTTTTGTTGCATTATCATGTGAAAAGTGTAACCAAAACAGCACAAGAAGGTGATTTTAAGGGTAATATTAAGACATGTGGATGTCAGGATACACTCAGCAGTATTTTCTAAATAGCATGACTGAATGAAACCGGCTGAAAATCCGCTGACTGCATTAAATCCTGGTTTTAATTCTTTAACACCACAAACATCTCCAGTGTTCATTGGTTTTATACAGATATAAGCTGCTGCAAACGTTTTGACCAGCTAGTTTCCAGTCCAGCAGGATTTTCTTCCCATTTGTTTACAGTTTGAATTTTCTCTGTTGCAATAAACTGCCTTTTTCCATTATTTGTGTCTGAGCAAAAACATCTGCGTCTGAACATCACTCTGGTTCCATCTAGTGGTTGTTTGAAACTTATTTCAACCCCACTGCAAAAAACACAAAATCTCACTAAATGTGTTTAGTTTCTAGTCCGAATATCTTTCAGGGGACATTCGGTCAGGGGAGGCAGAGACTTTAACGGTTTTTTCCCCTTTGCTGTGGAGCACAGCATGAAATTAAACGTATCTGAATGTCCAAGTTTGAGTTATCTGAGTTATTGTATGGTGGCAGCGCGGCTGGAATGTAAAAGAATCGTCTTTTTGCCCTCCAGCGTTGTCTGCATGTGTGAAATTTCCTTATGTAAACAACAACATGCAGGGTCTATATTTGTAAATATTATTATGATTAAATCAGTGCCTCACCAGCCATGAACCTTGTCGCACGTCTCTGATATATCTGAACACTTGAGTAGCTTCCAAGTCATTTTTCATCAACATATAGGAATAATAATTCCTATATGTTGATTGTAAAAATGTTTCCTCCACTGGGAGATTATTTCTCAGTTTTATAAGTGAAATAATCAGCATATGCATAACCACATCAAAAGATAAGTTCACTGATTAAAGTCAATATAAACCCAAATTTTTGGGTTTATATTGAGTTTATATATTTGAGTTTAATTGAATTTGACCAAAGTCAGGTTATATTTTCTAATTATTTTCCCCAATTAAATACTGTTACAAGATTTGTTGTTGTTTAAAAGTATTATGGTATGTAAAATATAAGTAAGGACAATGTGAAGGCGTCTAAGCTCTGGGTTTAACTGGAGGGGGGATGGATGGCCCCATGCCCTGCAAAGCAGAACAGAAATCTTAACGAAGTGGGTGGGATGTTTTTGTTTTTTTTTCCTCTTCTCTTTGGGGGCTGGAGGAGTTTTGCTCTCCTTCAAGCAGACAGATGGATGTGACGCCCAATAGGCGTTCAGAAATATTCTGCAGCGACCAACCAGACCCGCTTGAATTAGAAAAAAAGTGCCACACGAGTTACTCGCACAGGTTGTCACTCTGCAGAAGGAACCACGGAATGTGAGGCGATCGCTTCTCATCAGATAATTCACCCGGGATTAGGCTGCGGATTAGATTCCGTTCAAACTCCTGCAGTTTGTGCGTCCGGCGACTCGGAGGGACTGATTGGAAAACGGAGCCGCGACGGGAACTCTGAAGTCAGTGAAAGTGTGTGTTTTCATACGTGGAGTGGGTGCGTGCGTGCGTGCGGGGCGGGAGGGGAGGAGGACAGGGTGGGCATGTCGGGTCGGAGCGGCGCAGCGCCGCGGGGATGCAGCAACCCCATCCTGCAGCCCCTCCGAGCCACCGTCCCGTTCCAGCTGCAGAGAGGAGCCCAGTGCATGGAGCCCAGAGCGGGTAAATCCACCTCCACGCACCGCGGAGACACTGCAGCCACTTTTTAGTTGCTTTATAAATGTTACATTTTTTATTTTTGCTTCTAAATTGCAAAACGGAACCTTCACATTTTGCGTTACTTTTCCTGCAACTAAAGCAATAAATGGCAACAAGCGGAGTTAAACAAAATACAAAAATCGATGTAATCGAAGAAACGCCGATCATTTGTGACGTCATCAAGCACGTAAAACGAAAGCTTCCCGTCACACACACAGGTGAATTATTGTATCTTCTAACAAGAAAAATATGAAAATGTATATAGGAGAAAACTAATTTTCCATGACAAAATAGGTTGATATGTATCAGGGTTTACAAATTTGTTAATCAAATAATTGATTAATCATCAGCGTCAACAATCAAATAATCAGTCACTGAAATAATTGTTAGTTGTAAGCTTCATCTAGACTGCAAAAACACAACATCTCACCACAGAATATTGGTATAGTTTAGTACAAATTACTTGAAATAAAACAAAAGTAACATATGAGTAACTTTACAGGAAGATGTAGCAGCTTGTTTTAATAAATAATTCCTTAATATTGATGACAAAATACCAGCTCCATTGGCAAATTAAGACATTTTTTAATCAATATTAACAAATTGTTGACTAAAAACAAGCTCCTATATTTAGCTGAAGACTTTATTCCAAGTTAGTTTTGCCTTATTTAGTGTACAAAGATATTTGCATTTAAAAAAATGGGCCAAAATTACTCGGTAAAAGTTTCTATTTTTGCAGTGCTTGATTGACAGAAAGGCTTGTAGCTCTAAAAATGCCCCATTCCTGTCATAATCCGAACAATTAGACTTTCAACTCTGAGAAAGTTATGTCAACAAAGGAGGTTAGTAACCCTGAAACATAACTTTCCTCTCATGATGTGATTCAGACACTCGAATGGCCCTTTGCACTGTGACCTGCTGGAGTTTTCAACGCTAACGCAGCAGCAGCAGCAGCAGCAGCAGCAGCAGCAGCAGCAGCAGCAGCAGTTTTAAAGGCCTCTTTGTTTCCCTCAGACTTACTTTAACTAGGTCTATGACACTCACATCTGCATGTTATTTATATTTTGTATAAGACAGCATAATGTGGATTTGCTTACAGGTTGGTGGGAAATAAACGATGAGAGTCAGAAAACTACCAGAATAAAGTCGTAGCAAACAGATCAGTATCAGGTTATTATCGGTAGCAGGACTGTAACTGATAATAATCTGATATTAGCAGATTAAGTATTTCCTTATTTGTGAAACTGATATTATTATATATGATCACTTTTTCAACACCAAAGAACAGGCAAACATTTCCCACACAGAACAGAACATTAGAGTTTTATGTTTTCATGCTTGATGTTTATTTATTTCGCGATAAGTAATCATCTGAACACAGTAGTGGAACATTCAACCTAATTTCTCTTGATGATTTGTCAGAGAATTGGTCTGTCGGTTGCCTTTTTTTCAATTGAACCAAATTCTGCAGCAAACCTACGTGTTAAGATTGTCAAAGTCAAGCTAGCGTACCTGACCTACTTTCCTCTCCCTCGCAAATTTTTAACAATTAAAACCTTTTCCTGACCTTGTCATCTAGTTGTTGCAGAGCTGATAATTAGTCCCTTTTTCTTTTATATATCACTCATGCAGTAAAGATTTAGTGCATTATGTCGACAATTTGACTGTGAAACCAGTGGTAGCAACTTTTGGGGGTTTTGGATTTCTGTTTTAGCGCTGTATGTGCTGTACAATGGCTGCTGGAACAGATAAGTATTTTGTTGTTGACTTACCACTTACTAGGGTCTTGTTGGTTGTGCAGGAGGCACCACTTTTGCTTTTCAAAGTGGTACGGTTGTATAATTGCTTTTCTGTTTGTAGTTATTTTTATGGGCGAGTGTGAATATCGAGTTTGGGGGCCTGGCCAGCAGCAGATAATTTGGACTTAAAGTGACTAGACATCCTAAAACAGCTAACTTTCAAAATAGATAGAACTGAACAAACTAAGATCTTATTAAAGAATGATTTACAAAAAATGTAATGAATATGTTTTGCATAGACCATAAACTTATCCTAACTTGTTAAAAGAAGCCTTTAAAATACAGTTAAATATGGACGCTTCTAACAAATAACGAGAACAAGTCCTTTTATTTTGTTGTTTCAAAGTAAAACAGACTGAAAATGAAAATCTTCTTTTCACAGTGATGCACCATTTTGTATTCATCTGTCACCAACTTATGCTTCATTATGCATTTATTGTTTATGTTGTTTTCTGTTTCTAAAGTTGATAAAACTGCCGCTCGTCCGCCGAGGCCCACGATCCGCCGGACTCTTTCTCTGGATACGATTGTTGGACCGTATCTGCAGGGCCAGTGGCCCAGAGAGGCAGACGCCGCCGCCAACGACAAAGCCACTCAGGTAGACGCCATTTTATCCTGAAACCCTCCAATTAGCAACTAAGTTTTAGCTTAAGTGCTCAGGGATTAGGGCAAATTAAAATTTGGGGTATTTTAAGATTTAATCGTTGGAAAAACTGGCATTTTTTTACTAATGTTTGGGTTTCCATAGTTCAGAGTGTTGGCGGCCATCTTGTTTTACGGTTTCTTCAGGTCAACTCCTCAATGCAAGATTAGGACCAAGCTGTGATTTATTTTTATTGGATTAAAGTAATAATATTGAAGAAATAAATCTGTAATGTTACCAGAATGAAGTAAGTTTATGAGAACTCCTTGTGACCAATTTGTCAAATTATTATCAGCAGCTGGATTTTAAAATGATTGTGCAAACAACAGAGTCTATTTCAAAGAAAGAATCACATGGACTTGATAACTAACAGCTTTTTTCTCATTAAATCAAGTTTTTTCTCAGAATTTTTATACGTTTTTTGGTTAAATTGTGTCTTTTTTTCTTTAATATTATGACTATTTTATTGTAATTAAATTAAATTTCTCATTGCCTAAAACATTGTGGTCAGAAAAGATGGTTGAAATAAAAGCCACTTTTTGAAATATTTTCTGTAATTGTGTTTTTAGAAAAGAAAGACAGTAATATGACCATACTAAGAAAAAAATAAGTTAAAAAATAAAATTATGAGACTAAAGTTATAAAAATACAAGAATAATGTCATAATATTACTAGAATAAAGTCAGAATATTATAAGAATAAAGTTGTAAAATAAAGTTATGAAAGTAAAGTAAAAATATTACTAGAATATTGCAAAAATAAAATTTCAACATATTGTATTCTCATAACATTCTGACTTTATTCTCATAATTGTTTTTTTTTTATTTCTTATAGTGGCTCTAATACTCTGTCGTAGATGAGAAAGCAACCAAAAACAAGGTAAATAAATCAATTAGAGTCTGATTTGGCATGAAAAAGGTCTTTTTTTTTGTCCGTATTGCTGGTTTCCTGCCCAGGGCTGAACATGTTAGATCAGATGAAACCTGCTGCAGACAGGTCAAACCCCCGAACGCCTCGGCTCCGGGCCGAGGCGTAAAACCCAGAGATCTGCAGGTGTCTGGGCTTCCAGTTTGATGCAGCGCCTGGAAACCAGCCAACTGGAAATAGTCGTTTTTGTTCTTCCTCAAACTGCTGCTTCCCCTCCGCCGCCCCTCCACTGTATCTGGTGCACAAAGACTTAGCATCATCTTCATCCTGGCTGCTGACACAGTTTAAGGCCCGCATGAACCCGCTTCGCCTGCATTGTGAGGGAACGACCCCTCCTGACCTCGGCCCATCCCCCCGCCTCGCCACCAACCGTCCCGAAGCTCCGCTGCTTCACGTCGGACGGCTTAACCAGAAATACCACTAAATCGCTCTGATATGTGTTGAAACATTAGAAAAGAGTCGGAATTTCTGAATATTTCTGCAAATATTTGGCTAATTATGAGTGAAACTGTAAAACTACAAAATAAACAATTTTAGAGACTTTATTTATGAATGATGAAAGCCTGCAGCCTATTCAGGTCATTGTAACCTTAGACGGACTATGCAAAACTCTTTACATGTGTTTCCCATTCGTTCATTCACACACGCGCACACGCACACACACACACACACGCACGCATGCACACACACACACACACACACACACGCACGCACGCACCAAAGGCAGAGTAAACGAGTTCAGATTTCCACATGTGGAGGGAATTTCAACCAAAACGTTTGTCAATGTTAATGTTAATAATGTTTGCTAAATATTGCATCTTGCTGCTTTGATTTTATAAAATAGTCAATTTCACCCATTTGTTTTTGCAAATATCAAGATTTTTAACTGGTGTAATTTTATTCTGATTGTGTAAATATTTTTGTAGACTTAAAATAAGACAAAACTACATTAGAAGTAACTTTTCAGCAAGAAACAGAACCTTGTTTCCAGTAAATAATTTGTCAGTAGTGATGGAAATGTTCTCGTTTCATAGGCAGATTATTTTACTTATATCATGGTAAAAATGAATCGTTATAAATTAAATAATCTACCAATAGTACTAGAACGTTTTCATTAAAATTAAATAATTGTCTACTTAAAACAAACTCATATATCTTGCTGAAAAGTTATTTCTGAGTTAGTTTTGTTTTATTTCAAGTTTGATCTTAATTTTGGTCTTAATTGTAGATAAATATAGTTCTGGTTAGATCTATATTAGTTTTGGAATGAGAAAAAGAAAAAATACTTGGTAAGATCTGTGTTTTTGCAACTCATATTGTTTTCTTGTCACCTTCGCCGCAAAAACACAAAAACATTTTTTCGTCTAATTTAGTTCAAATATCTGATTAAACTTGAAATAAGACAAAACTAACTAACAAGTAACTCTGCAGAAAGAGATAGGAGCTTGTTTTAAGCCAATTCAAAAGTTTAGCAGTTTTTATCAAATAAGTTAGTTTTGTCTTATTTCTGGTGTCCTATAATATATCTGCACTAAATTAAACCAAAAATACTTGGTAACATTTAGTTTTTTTGCAGTGTTCTATCAAACCTGAAGATGGAAAACTGGTTATTTGTTGCCTATTTTAAGTCCTTGTCGTCATAAACTCCTCTTTATTTAGATTTAAGTCATTTGAGAAGCTAATAACATAATTCTGATCACAGATCTGCAGATGCAAGTCGCTGCTCTGCTCCGTTTAGATGGAAACTTTAGCCATGCAGGCCACATTCTCATCTACGTTTCAGGTCTTTTTATAGGTTGGTGTCCCATGATGCCCTGCTCATGTTATGGGAAGGGCGGGATGTCAGATCTGGATGATTACATGGAGGACGGGGGGCTGTAACTTTATTCCAGTGTCACTGAATGACTCACCAATGCTGTATTCTGACCTATTTAGCCTGCAGGACATGATATGCATTTTTATCCTGCAGGAGAAAATTTTTCTGTAGCGTTTTGAAGCTGGCACTTTGAGATGAGGTTGTATTTCTGAGGGAAAGGAAGTTAGCGGATGAATGTAATGGAGCCCACAGAGCGGGGCGGGTTGTTTGGGAAGCCGATCGATGAGAAACCAAAGCTTTAGCGTTGCCGGTCCAACCCAGAGTCCGGTCGGGATGAACGTCCAGAACCAGCAGCTCACAGGGATCGACCAGGCTGCAGCTGGCAGACGATCTAAAGTCAATGTGAAGAAATCGGTATGGAGGGTAAAAAGAAGAAGTGAAACTTTAATGTTTGCTTGTTTGTGGGGAAAATAAGTTTGAGTCCAACGAGGCGCCGAGTTTGTGTTTGATCATGAGGTTTGGATGGGGGACGTTTCTCATCTTTGGTCAACTTTCTACTCAAAATACCTCAGTGCACTTGTGTTAAGCAAATAACTATATAATATTGATTTAAAAGCTGATTAGTTCTAGCAGAATTTTTCCATATTATGAGTGAAATAATCTGCCAGTGGAACGTCTTCTACTTCAAAAATGTTTGTAGCAGAAACTAGACCAAAAAGACTTTGTTAGATTTTGTGTTTTTGCAGCAAACAGTGGTTTCTTGTGCAAATATGTTAGGACACTTGAAATAAGATGAAACTGTAGAGGCTTGTTTTAAGTCAATAATTCCTCAATATTGTCAGATTATTTCACTTATAGAATGATGTAGTTATAAGTTATTCATCTTATGTAACTATTGACTTTAATTAATGTCACATTTCTTGCTGAAAAGTCAGTAGTAAGTTAGTTTTGTCTTATTTCGAGTGTACTAAGATGTTTGCACTAGAAACTCAACAGAAATGCTTGATTTTGTGTTTTTGCAGCTCACAGCGGCTTTTTGTCAATTTCACTGGAAAAACACAACATATTACCAAGCAATTTTTCTTTTAGTTTCCAGTGAAAATGTCTCAGTTAACTCTTGAATTGAGACAAAACTACATTAAAAGTAACTTTTCAAGAAGATTAAAACTCTTGTTTTAAGTAAATCATTAAAATTGTTTTTAAAAAGTAGTAGTTCCATTGGTAAATTATTTCACAATATAATAAAAACTTGCCAGTGGAACATAATATTTTTCTTCAATATTAAGAAATTCTTGACTTAATAAAAGCTCCTCCTGCAGCTTCCTAAAAAAGTAACTTATAAGTTGGTTTCGTCGAAAAGACTCGACGGGGTTTTGTGTTTTTGCAGTGCGCGTTGGGGGAAGCGGGGCTGTTGGTGCAGCTCACAGTGGTTTCTTGTCACCTTCCTGTGCACAGCTGTTATGGGACAGGTGTGTGAGGCAGCTGTGGGCCTCGGCGTCTCTCAGAGCCGCAGAGCTGGCGGCCGTTTGCTGGCTCAGCAGAAAACGTAGAGTTCCTCTCACAGGTCAAACCTGCTGACCCCTGCTTTGAACCGCGTTTTCCCGCCTCAAGAGTGTGAGAGGCGACACACTGGACTCCTTGTTCATCTGACTGTGTGTGTTTTTAAAGACTCCATGTTCCTGGACAGAGGAGACCCGGGGAAGGAGGAGTGTGGGTGGGCACAAGCGCTCAGCGTCTTGGGGAAGTGCAGAGCACTTGAAGGAGGCAAGTACTTAACTAATAAAGTTTAAAACAGCGCTTTTTCACGCCTTTAGCTTGAAATATTAACAGGACCCGAGGGGAAAGTTCGTAACCCTTCCCATTCAGAGTCAGTCGAACTGGATCCTAAATCAGTTTTATCTCCTTTCTGCCCTCAGGTGGCAAAACTGAGGCACCATCTGCAAAAGCGCTCCAGGAACGCTCCTCCCTCTGCAGGATATGAGCTACAGGCAGCAGGACAGGCGGCAGGCGTCACTCAGGTACTTTGTTATTGCGAAATGTGTGTTTGTTTGTGTTTATGCACAAATTTATTCATAATGAGCTGTTTTAGAGCCTCCCGTCGCTTTAAATCCAAATAACTTGCAGCTGGCCACGCCTCCAACTCGACATTTATCATTTCTAGTTATTTGCATGTGAAAATGACTACAAGCAGACGCGCGATTGTAGAACAATGCATCTTTGAAAAGCAGAAGTGGAGCCTCCTGCACAACCAACAAGAATGCAGTAAATGGTTTCTGGATATTAAGTCAACAACAAACAAAATACTGCAGTAAAACCAGCTGACCAAACATGCTGGAGCTCCACTTTGGTTTGCTAGGTAACGGACTGGGCTTCTGAATTGTGATGTTACGTTCCAGAAGTTTTTCAAACTGGTGATTTTCCACACACAAAAAGCATGAACTTATTGCCAAAAAAACATTGACTTTCCACAAAAACCTATTTAAAAAAATAATGTATCAATGTTTCATTGTGTTGTTAGAGATCCAGGTGTCATTATCTATCAGAAACAAACTTCTTGGCCGAATGAAAATTATCTTAGATCTTAATCTACTTGATTTCAAATAATTTTGGTCTTAATTGTAAATAATTATAGTTCTGGTTAGATCTATATTAGTTTAGGAATTTAATTGCCCCAATTTTTAATGTAAAATTTACATTTTTCCCATTTTCATACTTCTGTTTGGATCTCAACTGCTTCTATAAACAATCCAAATGCTTAAAATTAAAAAAAACAGCTGATTTGTGGCAATAAGTTAATGTTATTTTGGTGTCTGGAAATTAACCATTTCAAAATCCTTTTGATTGTTAAGTCACTTCCTGTAACCTAGCAACCCCAGCAGAGTTCCACCTGTTACCTAGCAACACAAATGGGATGCCAGCATGTTTGGTGAGCCGGTTTTACCGCTGTACTCGCTGTGCAATGGCTGCTGGGAACCACAAGTGTTCTCAGTGTGAGGAAACGTTGAGCTGGGAGGCCTGGCAGTTTATTTAGATTTAAAGTAGGAAGACGCCCTAAAGCAGGCCAAAAACGCTACATGACGGGTCACATTTAACCGTTTTTCTGCAGACAGTTCCCATGATGCCTCTGAACAGGCTCGCGCCGCGGCTGAGGCGGAGCGTCGAGGGTCTCAGCTTGGAGCTGGAGGAAGTGTTTGTGTCTGAGGAACCAGACGATGAGGTCGGCCCACCGAGTTCTGCCTTTGAGTTTTACATTTCCTAAAATGCTGCCAAGCTGATGGCGCGAATGTTGTTTTTTACATTCAAGCAGTTATCCGAAGAGGGAGTGAATGAGTTGATTCCACCAACATTTCTTAGCTAGCAGTGAGAACTGAGCGGCTAAAGTCTTTCCTCTGCCTGCATCTCCCAGAATGCTGTGCGGTATATTGAATATTCTGACAGACATATTTTCTTTTGATATTGATCAGGTGTCTATTCTACTGATTTATTGTCCAGGCCTCGTCTCAAAGCAACAATATTATTGTTCATCGGAGTAACTTATTCGTCAGTTCATTGTCACAGTGACAGCTTTACTCTTGTGCATTTTATTTATAATAATGTGTTTAAGTTAATTCAGCTGAATGTTCCAGATCTTGGATATCCCAGACGGCCACAGAGCTCCTGTCCCGGCTCAGAGATGCAGCAGCGGCTCTCAGAGCGAACCGTCCCCATCCCCCCCGTCTCCCTCCCTGTCTCCATGTCCGCTCGACTCGTCCCTCCCGTCCGGTTCCCCGTGCCACCTGAACGCATCACGATCGTCCCCCTCCCCGCCGCCGTGCCCCACGTTGGACCGAGGTTGGATTCTGGACTGTTTTCAGAGCGTAACGCTGAATTATCAGTTTTCGGTTCCTGTGTTTAGTGATGTGTGTGTGTCTGCAGAGCCTGCGGAGGGTGAAGGATTGTGCTCCTCTTCATCAGCGCCGCTTCCTTCGTTCGCACTGGAAGCTCCTCTTCAGCAGCCCTGCTCCTCTTCGCCCCGTCCAAACAAGACCTGCTCCTTCCAGCGCGTCCCGCCAGAAGGCTGCGAGCGAGTTCGAGTTTGTGAGGAAGCAATGTAAGTTTTAGTCGGTCGAGTGACTAATATATAAATATTGAAGGTCCACAAAGGCGCTTTGTAATCAGAGTTGAGTTGTAACTAGTTACTTTTACTCGATTCAACTTAAAAAAATGTCGTTTTTGGACTATTTTTTCTACGCTTTACTTTTTACTTTTATTTGAGTAAATTTATTTTTAAGTATTTCTACTCTTACTTGATTAAAATTTCTTAATTTTTCAACCCACCGAATGATAAACAAACATGTTTTAGCCAAATATTCATCAAAGACACACACCTGGAGATTTTATCAAAAGATTTTTATGAAAAAAAAAATGTTTTGGGAAAAGTTCCTTTTGTCTGATTTGATGTTTTTGTTACTTATGAATTATTGTGATTTTTATCCTTTAAATACCAAAATTACTACTTAACTTTACATTCTCATCTCTGTATAATTTGTGGAAAAATCCATCTCCTCCACCTGAAAAGATGCACCGCTCCCAACCAAAAACAACCAGTTACAGCTCGGAGGAGGGTCTTAGTGCTGTCAACCATCCTCATGTACTTGCTGCTAAATGTGCAAATAGCAGAGAAACAACTTAACGTTTATGCGCCATCTTTGGTGGCCATGTTAGCTAGATTTATCATTCACAACATGCTACGCTAGCAGAAGCATACCAGAGAGCAAGGAAGGTGATTGACAGCGCTAAGAACCGCCTCCTGGCTCTGATTGGTTGTTTTTAATTTCTTCACAAATTATCAGATTGTCATACCATACTTGTCACATGTAGTGAGAATTTCAACAAATATCTCAAAAACATATTTTTTTTAATCAAAGTGACGCACTGTAGCTTTAAACAAAGACGTTCATAACTTAATTCGAAGTGTTTAAAATGATTCTTGGTGTATTTTAGCGCTGATTCTATGTCCTCTTTGAATCTGTTTATTTCCAGGTCTGCCTCTCCAGATGAGCAGCTCCTGCAGCCCTCCTGCCCGGACCCTAATAAAGTCAACTTTACCCCCCATGGAGGCTCCGCTTTCTGCCCAGTCAGCCTCCTGAAGCCCCTGCTGCCCTCCATGGACCTCCTGTTTCGGGGCCTGTCCGTGTCGCCCGTCACTGGCTGCTCGGGTCAAGCCTCCCCCACCAGGCACCTGGGCATGCAGTAGGCGTAAAACCTAAACGGCGTCTCTCAGGACTGCACAACAATGCACTGCCAGAACCTGGAACATTTGCTGATGTTTTGATGCAGACTGACGATTACGTGTCTCGTTGCTGTGGGCATCTTTACCATTACACTCTGTGCGACTGTAAGCATTCGTTGCTTACATTCTTCAGGATAATGTGACATAAAATTCAGTCTTTTTGTTGGCTATTTCTATCTGAAGGATCTTTTCAGGTTTTGGTTTCATGTCTTCAATTTCCCAGGATTTTTTTTTCATGTCAAGTAAGTGGATTTACTTTCAGAAACAGCTGTTATAGGCATTAACTAGAAAACAAGTATGAGGTGAATTTATATGCTAAATGTGTTGATTAAAAATATATTTTAATACTCATCCCCTTCTTTTCTACAGATGCTAGGATAGACTATTTATTTTCTTACTTTTTTAAGGATTCATTGCTATATATTTATGTTTGCAATTTTACAAGTAGGACGTGAAGTTTTGATTTACTTGCCTAAAATGTACATAGTTATAATTCAGCTGATTTGTAGTGAATTTTTACATTCTCAATTACTCAAAAAGGAGGTTTTGGTGGTTTAAGCCTTATTAACAAAAACAATTGATGTGGTTGGAGAACCAAAACTGGAAACCATAACTACTGATCATCCTTTAAAACAAGGTCAATATTGCTTTTTTGTTGTTGTTCATCTTTTATAAAGTGTAGCAGTAAATAGTGTGGAAAACACAGGTTCTTGTTTTCTTTTTGTCCACACTTATTAAAACTGAAATCAAATTTTATTCTATCTTTTTTTATGTAAGTTGGTTTGGATTATTAAGTGCAGTGTTGAATAAAAAGCAAAAGTACTGTGCTGTGTGTCTTAATTGTTTTTAGTTTTTTTTTAAGCCTTTTAAATATCGGTACAGTATTTGTGTGTGGAATGTGTTAAATAGTAAATTAACTACTAAGGTACCAATTGAAAGTTTTTTTTCTGTTTTTAAAACTACTTTTATACCGAATAAAGAAAATTGCTGAAAAAAATTACAACACAATAAATATGGAACAACAAAATAAGATAACTATGAGTTTCGGTTTTCGACACGTGGATTTGCGGTTTGTATTGTGATTGGCTCAAAGAGGAGCTTTAATACTTACATGGACCAATGAAATCAATCCACATCACGACACGACAAAAAGGTACGCTGCCAGTTCAAGAAGCCCTCCTTTTCAGGCTTAGCTGTCCTCATTTATTGCCTGTATGGAAATCATAGCCCCCGCTTACTGCTGTCATTAATAATAATACTTGAAATTGTTTTCACGCTAAGGTAGTCAATTTCGCTATGCTTGAATAAATCTACAAGTTCTCGCTGTAATAAATATTTGTTTATTGATGATTTAAGAACTCAGGCTAAAATTGTAACGCTCCAGGGTCCTTTTGGATTTTTTTAATCGTCTAAATATAAGATATCACTCAATGAAAACACTAACTGCTGCTGCACTAATGGTTTAATATTGTAAATAGAAAAATATTCGGAATAATTAATGTGTAAACAGATAAAATGTAGTGATATTTAGCCGATCTGAATCGCTTGACAGTCTGTGGAAACCGACTGTCTGACGCCTTGGTAATTACCAGCCACAGTGCGGGAGAAATCCCAGCAAAACTTTTATCCTCGGGATAAAACAGAAACCCGATACCGGCGGTTCCGGGAGGTTCTTCCCAGTGGGTATAGTGGAGCGGGACACCGGCGTGCGGGGAGTGGGGAGCGGAGCGGTGTTGGTGAACCTGCCCGGGCTGGTGGAGGACGGTATGGCTGCGGGGAAGGCAGCAGGGAAACCCGCCTCGCTGTGGGACAATTTGCGGATCCGCTTCATCGTTTGTTTCTTCGGAGTCTTCGTGTGTTATTTTTATTACGGAATACTGCAGGAGACAATGTAAGCAAAAACAGTTCAAAATCATCGTTTAGCCAGTTATTTCCTAATGTTGCACATTTACTGGGACAGTTATTGATGAGCTTTTTGTTATGTACACTGAATTCAAAAAGTTTCAAACCAAGAAAAACATCTTTTTTTTTACTGATTGAATTTTATTTTTGCATAACTTTGCCTGTTTGATTTAATAGCAGACATATAATTGGTAATTTGGGATGGTTCTAAAAGCTTATTTTACGCAATTTGTGACATTTATGTATTTTGTGACACTAATGAACTTCTGGAATATTTATTTTTATTACATTTCCTGATTTTCAAACCGAAATAAATTCATTTATTTGAATTTCTGTATGAAATGCCTTTTTTGGCTCTGCCAGGTTATGTGTCCTGACCAAATTCAACCTTTAAGTTGGAAAATTGGTATTAATTAAATCACATTACAGGCAGAAATGATTAGAAGTTCAGACAGGTTTTAGACCACAGTTGTATTTTTTGTTTTCTAATAGTGAATTAAAAATGGGAATTAAAATTGGGAGTTAAGTATTTAGATGAGGATTAATCAACAAAAGTAGCAGGCGTTAAAGTAATGAATTAGTTTTTCTAGTCATTTTCTCCATGAAATGACCTCAGGTCATATCTGGTTTTACATAATAACCAATGCTTGTAATATTAAATATGGCTAATGTCACTGTTTTTTAATTACCATGATTGCAATCTCAAACCTGCAGCTGGTGAAATGTGTTTTGAATAAAAAATGGAGGAATAATCTGTGGTCTGTATGACTCTTGCAGCACTCGAGGTAATTATAATGGGGAGAAGTTTACTTTTGCACGGACGCTGGTCTTTATCCAGTGCATCATCAACAGTGTTTTTGCAAAGATCTGTAAGTACCTGCATGAACTGCAACTTTTCACACTGAAACATGAGAAATCAGTAATTCAATCTTGTTTTTCTCTCTATCAAACAGTGATCCAGTGTTTTGAAAGCTCCAAAGTGGATCACACCAAAAGCTGGCTCTATGGCCTGTGTTCGCTCTCCTATCTGGGAGCGATGGTTTCCAGTAACTCCGCCCTCCAATACGTCAACTATCCCACACAGGTGAATCTCCATTAAAATTCACTGGAATCAGGAACTGATTTAAGTATAAAATGTGTTTTTATTGTGTCCTAAAGCAGGATTTTTATTGTTTTAGGTATTGGGGAAATCCTGCAAACCCATACCAGGTAATTTGAAATGCATTAAATTCATAATAAATAACAGATCATTTGTGCTTTTCAACTTCCTGCTAGTTGCATTTAGGGAAGTGATTTATGCATGCTTGAACATTTGTGGTCGGAAAATTAATTTGAAAGAAACTGTGGTTTCTGTGTACATGTTGCAGAGGAAGTGCATAATCTGGCATTTGGTGATAAATGTAAAACTCAGGTTTTAAAATGCTTGTAGGTTTACTAAGCAGCATGTAAACCTCTAAATGTTTAAAAACTTAACTGAACCTAATCAGGATTGATAGCATATTTTTAAGATGTTTAAATGTTTAATAAATCCTTGCATAATGGACTTCCATCCTTACAAAGTTGCACATTTTTGTGTTAAAATTAAGGCCTGACAACATCTTAAATTTGTTTGAAAAAAAAAATTGTTAAATAAATAGTCATCTTACATTTTATTGTGATTAAATGTATTTTACTTGTGAGACATTTCTGTATAGATGGATGGAAAAGGTTTAGGGCTGCTGGAAAAAAGTAAAAAGACTTAATTTTATTTTTCACCTCAGAAATTTGACTTTTTTCTAAGAAATGTTACTCTTTTTAATACAAAATTTTGACTTTTTAAATGCAAAGTTTTGACTTTTTCGTGGCATAATTTTGACTTTGTATTTTACTTTAAATTTGTACTTTTTTATTATTTTTTATGCAGAATTCTGACTTTTTAAAAATACAGAATTTTGAATTTGTTTTAAAGCAGAAATGTGAGTTTATTTCTTGCAGATTTTTTTCCTCTTATTTTTTTTACTTTTTGTCTTTTATTTTTCTGAAAAATTCAATTCTTTATTCATAATTTGACCTTAATCTCAGAACTCTGAAAAATTCCCAAATATCTTGTTTTTATTTTTCTAGTTACCCTAATCTTTTGTATAAATGTAATTTCAGTCCAGTGTTGTATAATTACTCCAACGTGGAGAAAGATCGTTTTAAATAAATTATTAAAAAGCGTTTGTATATTTCTAGCAGAATTGATATTATAGCTTCATCTTTTAACGCTCGTCTCATTGCTCTGTTTGTTTTGCTCTCAGGAATGACATGCTTATGGTGAAAATTAAATCCTTTGTGTTTGTTGCAGTTATGATCCTCGGCGTAACGATACTGAGGAAGAAATATCCTCTGGCGAAGTATCTGTGTGTGCTGCTGATCGTCGGTGGCGTTGCGTTGTTTCTCTACAAACCCAACAAAGCCGCCGGCGCCACGCCAGACGACCACATCTTCGGCTTCGGGGAGATCCTGCTGGTGCGTAAACGCAGCCATGCCGTCATCTGAATTTGATTTCTCATGTCTGTTCTGCTCATCACGCCTGCTTCGGTTCCAGCTGGTGTCTCTGACGTTGGATGGACTCACCGGCGTCGCCCAGGATCACATGAGGGCCCGCTTCCAGACTGGCGCCAACCACATGATGCTGAACATCAACATGTGGTCCACGCTCATTCTGGGTCTGGGTGAGTCGGTGGCGCTCTCTGCCAAACGCTCATCGATACGAATATTCAGCCGGGAGCTTTTCACAGACTTATTATCCTTCCTGCTGTGGGGGAGAAACAGCAGAATCACCTGGCTCAACACAAGCAGCGGCTGGCTTAGTGTGTAAAGGTGTCACTTTATAACATTTCACCATCAATATTTATCTCTTTGTTCCTTTGTTGCTGCTAAAAATGGAAATTTATATTAACAAAAAACACAAACTGGCTTCATTTTATGCATAAAATGTAAAAAAAAAATGTGTTAAGTGTTGCACTGCAAAAACACAAAAACGTACCTAATATTTTTGCTCAGTTTTTAGTGCAAATATCTTAGTACTCTTGAAATAAGACAAAACCAACTTGGAAGTGAGTTTTTAGCAAGATGTAAGAGCTTGTTTTTAGTTAATAATTCCTTAATATTGTCAACAAAGAGATTATTTGACTTGTTAAGACGACATTTTGCCAGTGAAATAATCTGCATATTAAAGAAACGTATGAAAAGATGCAAAAAATGAAAAATATGTTGCATCCCTTCTCACTATCAGCCAATTAAAGGCTGTTCTGTATATTTCTGGTCAGTCATTAAAATTCAGTCCAAGCAGACCGATAAACTGATTACCAAAGAGCTACTGCAGGAGTGTCCAAATCGCGGTCCGAGGGCCATTTGCGGCCCTCTGGAGAATTTTCTGTGGCCCAAATGGACTCGACCTGGCCTGCAAATGTCGGTGTTTGGTGCAAATGAAAACATTTTCAACTTTTTACAGATAAAGTAAAATAGATTCCCATTTATTAACAAGGTTTTGCCATTCATCTTAGTCTTGGAGCAACTTGGAGAAAATATACTTTTATTTATTCTGGTTCAGCTGTAAAAATGCAACATTTCATCCAGTTGTCCAAACTCATCACATTTGTCCTTGTTGTGGAGATGTGAAGCCACCAGGGGGCACTGTTCACTCAGTTTAAGATTCCAGAACGTTTAACCCGAGAACGTTTTTAGATGAAAATGTGAAAAAAATCCTAAAATTGGTCAAAAATAAATATTCTCATTGATTTGTTTTTTATTTGTTTATATTATTTTGAATTCATGCGATTCAACCTGGGAAATCTGATGCTTTGTATTAATATCGCGTTTGCTGTCTAATGTTCTGTTTGTAAGCTGGTGTCCATCTCTTCCCTCAGCCGTTTTGTGGACCGGAGAAGTTTGGCGCTTCCTGAGTTTTGCAGAGCAACATCCCAGCATTTTCTACAACATTCTTCTGTTTGGGCTGACGAGCGCTTTGGGCCAGGTGGGTTCAACACTCTGGGCTTCAACATGGGGGCCTTGGAGGAAATATGGAGGGAAACGTGTTTTAAAAATTCTGTATTTTTTAATCAGTTTTCAGCCATTAACAAAAATATGTTCAATGAACTTATTGAAGGACCCGGAAGTATTACTGAAGTGTAAAAAGTCCAAGAAATTACACAAGAGCAGAAAAGTATTTGGTAAAAAGTAACTGAAGTGCTGAGTAACTGATAAATTACCAATCATTTAATATTTAAAGATGATGTAATCAGTTGGACCAAAATATACAGTCAAATGGAAATTTTGGTATTTTAACAACCAAAATGACAACAATTCATATAAGTAACAAAAAAAATGTTCCAAATCAGTTTCTATCAATAAAAAAACTTAAGCTTTAATAAAAACTGCAGGTTTGTGTCATTGTTGAAATTTTGGTTGAAACATGTTTTTATTCAGAAATCCAGAAATTTTACTAAAGTAGAAAAACTTAATAATCAAATTACCAAAGTAAAAGCAAAAAGTACAAAGTAGTAAAAATACTCCTAAAAGTACATTTAAAAAAAAAGTTACTCAAGTAAATGTAAATAATTACCACGCAAATCAGAAAATTCACGAAATAATTATTTTCTGTTTCATCTTTCAGTCAAATTTATGAAGTTGCTTTGCTCCTCAAACTGGAAATGTTCGACAACAGAACTCATCGCCTGTTAAAATCAGAAGGCATGAGGTTAGCATTTACGCAAAATGAATATAATAATTATTGAATAGTTCATAAAAGTGAGGAAAAAATGTAAAATTAAATCCTTTTTGTAGCATTTGTAAAGAGGTTCACCTGCCATTTGCCATGGGAAAGTTTGGGAAGCCCTGATTTAATAATATTATTGTTTTCTGCAGACTTTTATCTTCATGACGGTTGTTTACTTCGGGCCGCTGACCTGCTCCATCGTCACCACAACCAGGAAGTTCTTCACCATCCTCGGTTCCGTTATTTTGTTTGGAAACGTTATGACTGACATGCAGTGGATCGGCACCATCCTGGTATTCCTGGGTAAAAGTCCAACTTATTTAAATGCTTTAGTTGTTTTATTTGTGGGAAAGAAAATCACCATTTAAGGTTTTAACATGTGCTTTTCTTGCTTTAGGTCTTGGATTGGATGCTAAGTTTGGAAAATCCCCCAAGAAACATTAAAGAACCAGAAGAGCAGCGAAGAAAATGGAAACGAACTGGAACCAGAAGACAGTTTATACAGAACTCATTTCATGTGCCTGTGTTTTAAATATAGGGTCACAGTTTGCAGCTCTTAATAAACTGAAGACACATAGCTAATGATGTACGAAGCCCAGACTGAATTATGAGTTACAATTTTAAAGTAAAAACCAAAACCAGCTGCTGAACACATGCTGAACTAAACTATGCCTCTAGCATTAAATCTATTTTTATTTTTACACATTGAGGCTTGAATATGTGTGTAGTTCTTTGAAAAGTATTCAGAAAAAAAATGTAAACGGTTGTCTGTAGCTTGATGTTGTCCAATATTACTATTCAAGTGATTTTATTTTATACAATATGAAATAACTTGCCATAAAAAGGGAATTAAAATTGCATTGATCTCCTCTTTATTTCTTTCTCATAAAACTGAGCTGTATTTATAATTCACATGAAAAATGAATTATTGCTGTAAAAAAAGAAAGATATCATCAACAAACTTGTTTTAATGGAGTGTTGATGAAATGAAATGCAGGTTTTCGTCAACCTATATAAACACTGCAAAAACTCAAAATCTCACTGGGATTTTTGGTAAAGTTTTAGAAAAAATACAAAAAGACAAAAGAGGTTGATTTAAGTAAATAATTCCTTAATGATGAAAAAAGTATTGTTATAAGTAAAATAATTTGTCACTTTCTCCCATATTATAAATTAAAATGTCTTGTTCCATTGGCAGATTATTTCACTTGTAATTACTAATTTTTCCATCAATTTTAAGAAATTATTTAATTAAAACAATGTGCTAATTCTTACTGAAAACCTCGTTTTGTCTTATTTTAAGTGTAAAATACATGTAAAATTCAAAAACATTTTAAAATGTAACTCATTAAAATACTTAAGTGTTACTGTAGATTGTGATGACAGCAAATACCTCCTCTAGCAGTCTGTATTACGGCGAATTTAAAGAAGCCTCTGATTGAAGACACTGTTTTTCTAAGACGTATTACTAAAAATGCATACACTCATTTTTTTTTTCAGGAATCATGTCAATTGGGCCGATGAAACCAAAGTGTGTGAATGTAATAAATAGAAACACACATCGGCACAAATAACTCATGCTAACTATCGGTAGAGTGGAGGTTTGATGGTTTGAGCTGGGTACTGAAACAGCTGTGAATTTACTTTTTTGTAATCTTGCTTTACTCAAATGATGAAAAAATGGAAACTTATCAAAAATCTATAAGCACAGTGGAAGTTTATTTCAGTTTAATTACATTTATTATACTTAAGAGTTGCCGACATTCACAGGTTGAGAACAAGTCCTGAATTATGTGAATTTTTGTGTCAATTGTTATGAAATTTGTTATGAATAAGATACAGAAAGTTGATTAAATTAACCAAAGCTTGTTATTTAAAGTACAAGGTCGGATAAAGGTTATTTCTATTCTGTTCTATATTCTATGCAGTCATATTCAGAAAATCAAAATACATGTTATGATTATGCTTGTTTGCCTTTTGAAAATAAAAACTTTCACGCAGGCATTAGGCTCAAAATTGTGTATAAAAGATGTTTTTTGATTAGTCTGATGTAATGTTCTAACGTTAAATGTTGTGTTTTTAGTTTATGTTGATGTAATTAACAGAAAAAAGCCTTCAACACATCAGTTTGTTACAGCAATGTTTTGCTCATTGAAAAGCATTGTGGGGTCTTGTGTCTCTTCGTTTTGGGTTAAAAACGGCCGGTTGGCCACAATTTTGCCTGTTTAAAAATGTGCTTAAATGCTCAGAATCGCGTTAATTTAAAAATGTGAAATAATTTAGGATTCGCTCTATGAAAGTCGGATGAACATTAGAAGCGATACGCAGAGTATTTATTGGTATTTTTAAGGTTAGAATTTGTCAGGAAGTATGCGAAGCATCTTTCTGATTCCTCATCGACCTTCTTCCGCCTGACGAGCGATTAAAGTCAGCACAGTAGTAGCATTTCTTCACATAAGCGGTTGTTTTTTTCGAGGAAAAAGAGGACTTTTCAGACGTCAAAATGCTTCTTACAATCCGCAAGCAAATCAGAAGCCACCCCGCTGTAAGTACCGATAGCTTATCTGTAGTATTAAATAATTTTGGGGGGATTTGTGATAAAACGGGATCCTTTTCAAATTTTTGTGGCTAATTTAGCTTAGCAGGTTTGATGTCGGACAAAGCTGGCGTTGTATCTCATATGCAGTTCAGAATGTAATTGTTTAAAGCAAACGGATGTCAAGAAATTAAGCTTTTAGTCTTAAAGATACGAAAAAGATAAACGACACGGAGAAAGGTTAGTTAATAGTTAACCAAAACGAAAACTAGATGTGACGATGTACTTTCTTGACGGCTACTTTTGTTAGCTTGAATTCCTGCTCTATTCCGTCATCTCGTCAAAGATGACGGAATCCATATTGGATTATTATTTTAACCTCGGTTTGAAATATTGAAGGATGCTTGAAAATATTACAGTCGTCTTGGGTATATAGCTAATATTTTCTTATGTCAATTTTTAAAATTTAATTAAAGGCAGTTAATTCAGAACTTTCAATAAAATTGAGTCTTTAGTTGACTTTGAAATTTGTGTAAATTACCAAAGTTAGAGTTTGACAGAGACACTCAATAGAAATACCTCAGTTTTCCAGGATATAGAGTCCCATTCATGACACATTGATTTTAGTTTATTTTCTGTTTTGTCTGTTCTACTTGTCTCATTAGAATCTGAATTTCTTTATTGACTTTACACAAGAAGGTAAAATAAATAACGCAGGATGTTATTTTTTTAAGCTCTATTTGTTTAATTTATTCAGAAGAAACATTGTGTTTGGTAGGGAACTGTAATTGAGAATATTTTTTGGTTTAAGCAGATCATTGTTAACAATAGACAGAGGTTATCACTGAGTTTCTGGCCTGTGTTGTCAAAACAGTGACGACCTGCCTGTTTGTGCAGGTTGCTGCTATGGCATCCAATGAAAGCCAATGTTTTCACTTTAAGTCTGTTTTTCTCACAGCTGATTCCCCTTTTCTTCTTCATGGGTGGCGGGGCAACCATGTCCTTGCTGTACCTGGCTCGCCTGGGCCTGAGAAACCCCGACGTTTCGTAAGCGCTGCTGATGAAAAATGCATGTCTGTGACCTACTGTGGCCTTTTCTGTAAAGCTATTCCTGTTCTGTCCCTCAGCTGGGATCGCAAGAACAACCCAGAGCCTTGGAACAAACTGAGTCCAAACGACCAGTACAAGGTGTGTGTCATGTAAATAAAAATACACTCCTCCAAGGGTTTTTCCACCACACAATACTGCTGACACTTTGGAAAAACATTGTGTTAGTGGTTTTATCAGGGCTTAGTGTGTTGATCTGTGAAGTCTTTCAGAAAGCACATAATCTAGTTAATGCTGACCTAATCTGATGAACTTGACCTAAAGCTTCATCTAAAAATAGAAGTATTTCAAATTGACATAATATGCTTGAGCTAAAATGTGTCTCTATTCCCAGTTTTTTACAGTAAACATGGACTACAGCAAACTGAAGAAGGATCGCCCAGACTTCTAAAGTTCCCGTCTGCTGGAGTAAAAAGCACAACCATCGGGTGAAGCCGCACAGTTTGGTCTCATCTTGAACTTCTTGCATCCAGGAGTCTGAACAATGCAGAAGCTAAATCCGCACAGCTCACCTTTCAGTTTCTTCATTGCATTCCTGGCTGCTTCAGATTGATTTCTCATTTTCAATAAAGTAAAGGAGCACTTCCTCCTTCATACAGAGCACTTCATCTTGTTTTTTGTTTTTTTTTTGTGCACGTAGTTTCACGCGTTTGCATTGCATCACTTCTACGCCACCCTACATGGTTTGTTTACATTTGCTTTTACTATATTCACCCTGCTTTCACTACAATTCACCTTTGACCCGCTACTGTTCACAGCATCCTTGGCTGCCATCCAGGACCCCTGGGCATGTCTGACGTTGTTTCAACACATAGCACCCTCTGGTGGCAAAAAACGGTCCATTTTAAGACTTTTTCTTCTGCTGTTGTCAGAAAATTTAGCAGATATATTTTAAGTAAAAACAGAAACTGTTCTTCCTTTTGCAAATCTGAGTGAATTTGACGCGCGCTGCCGGAGATCTCGGGAGTTTTCGGAGACGTTTCTGATAATACAATGTTATCGCCTTGAGGCAGATGAGTTTGTAAATGTCACCGGGTCGCGCTGTTCCATCTGCAGCGTGAAGATGCGACAAGGATGAGCAGCCAGTGCTGTGCAGAAAATGTCAAGGAGAACTTCATATTTGAATAGAGGCCTGCGTCTGAATCTTAACCATCCTCTCTGTACCTGCAGTCTTACACACTCGAACGTTTTAACTTTGGGAAAAATAAGGGAGTCATTTCTGCCTCAGAATATGTTTATTTTTAAACTTTGTTGATTGAAATTGCATTCCAGGTACCACTATGAGCTCCGTTTATTGAGAAGGGGAAAAATATGTTTAAAATATCCTAATTTATTTAAGGAAACGCAACAAAGAGAAAGTAAATGTAGCACATTCATGCAAGTAATTTAATATTGAGATGAGTTTTAAGAGCAAAAACTGTTTGAGTTTATATTTTTGTACCTAAACCTTTTTTAACTTGCTAATAAATTCATAACGCTGAATATTTCTCGTTGTGTAGATAATTCTTGCTTGTGAACATATGAAGCGTCTCTTAATCACCTGAATCAGAGTTAACTTCTATTTTTAACCCACCTACTGCTCAGGTTGACAGGAATATGCATTTACACTTCACATTTGCAGCAAAGAAAATAGAAAAATACATCTTTAAGCATGTGAGTTTTGCAACTGCAATGCTTTACACACTCAGTGATGTTTTTGTAAAGATTTTAGAAATACTGTTTCTATTATCGCAGCATGTTCTCAACCATTTTGTCATTTTACTCTGTTCAAACAAATATATACCACCAATGGAGTATTTGATTTGTATTAATATTATTTCAGTTCTTCAATACTACATAACTATATTTTTTTCTTATATTAAAAACCAGCCTTTTTATCAGATATTTTTAAAGGAATTTATTGGTTTTATTTCATTTTTTACAAAATCACAAGTATTGGCTCCTGTGCAGTTAAAATTTGTACATTTAGTTTTTGCTGATTGAACAGCAGTTGAGTATTTTAACATGGAGAAATTTATTTTTCACTAACTTAACGCAGCATGTGGATGAGGTCCAGTGGTTTTTATGGAGAATTAAACTCCTGGATGTGTGGAACCTTTCAGTTCTCACCAAACCTAGAGGTTATTTTTTATGTTGTATGTATACCCCATGGAAAAAGGAAGTCATTAATTAATCATGATAAAGTTTATATGTTGGAATTATTAGGACCGATAATCAAACCCCTACACCACCAGGGGGCCCCCCAGAGCACCAATCACCATTATAAATTGTAGATATCTACAATTTCTATACATGTTTAAGATAATATTGAATCATGCAAACTTGGATAATAAACCTAAAAACAGTAATTTAATTGAAAATAATTGTTTTTTTAACTTTACATTTTTTTACCTCACTATGTTAATTAACAACCATAATAGAATAGAAGAATAAAATAGCATTTATTGTCATTGAACAGGATTCAACGAAATTTCTATTGCAGCTCCCGTGCAAAAAGTCAAAGTTAAGTTATAATAATAATAAGTTATGTTTTAAATAAATCATAAGAGAAAAAGCTACTGCAGTAAATTCTTTATTCATTTTAAACGTTTCTAAACATATTTTAAATTCCTGAATCTACTTGGCTTGTTCAGGTTTTTATTTTAATCCATTTTAAATAATAATTGCTTTGTTAGCACCATGACCCATTATTACTGTCTGAGGAGTTTCTCAAATCATCAGCTTTCGACCGACAGCTCAGGGGTTGAGAGTTCAAACCGCTTCATCCCAGGGAAATCTCAGAGGAATCTGCCTGATTGCAATGGTGGAGCCAAATTGGCCTGCAACTTTAACCCCCTCCTGCTGACCCCTGACTCGTTTGGAACCCCTCTGCTAACAGAAACAGGAAAAAAGAAAAAAATGTGAGCGAAAACGAAGAGAAGAAACACAAAATGCTCTGATTTTAGGAAATATCTAACCTGGAATTCTCTCAGAAATAATTACAAAACTTTAATTTTTATGATTTTCTAACATAAATACATAGACTAAATACCTCAGACACATCAACTTCAACTAAAATAGAACCTTTTTTGCATTGCCACGTAATATTATTCTTGCTCGCACTTTGCCAAAAATCTTTCTTGGACATTTAATTTGATTTTGGAAAAACTAGCGAGTTAGTTTGTAGTTAAAATTATACTGTCTAAATAATTTACCAAATGTCACAAAAATAGACATATTTTGAGCTTTTTCTGTTAATGTACCTTGAAATTCATAAAGACCTTTAAGAATTTTAAGAATGATCGACTTATAATAAATTGTAGATTAATGGTTTATAAGATTCAAATTAGTTGCAATCAATTAAATATTAATGTCTGCTTAGGGAAACATTTTATTTGTAAACAGGGTAATTTCCTTTACAATAATATAATAAGTAGAATCATGTTTATCTAGAGACTTTTGCAAAAAAGTTGACTTTCCCTAAATCAACTTTCATCTAATTTATTGAAACTTGGTCAAATATGACAAAGATTTTGAATGAAAGTGACTCAAGCCCTGTTCATTTGCCTAATTATTATTAGTAATAAATTCTTGGCGCTTTTCTCTAGCCACTTTACTGTCTGACAGTGTTGAATTTGGCCGCCATCCAGCAGAGGGCGCCGGTGGTCATCCTTAAACGGAGCTGTTTACACAGAAAACTAAAATGGCGGAGATATGGAAGAGCGGCACAGAGAAACGGTCCAAACGGAGGTTGGAGTGGGATGTAAAATTCACCCCGCACAATGTTTATGATGAAGGAATAACATTATAATATAATATAAAACTAAGAAAATTTGATTCTACGTCATATTTCCCATTTAAAAAGTGAGCAATTTCATGGAATGGGTACAAAATAGGTAGGAATCCCGCTAATGTTAACCCAAAACTAGCTTAGAGCAATCTAAATCTGATAATAACATTTAAAAAGTGCATCATAGGCTTTGCTAAGTGAGAGAGTTACATCCTTTTGGATATTTTAATGTTTCTTTTTCTATCAAGAGTTTTCCATATACAAATAGGGGTCTAATGCAGAAGTTTTGTAGCAACCAAATCTTATCGATCTTTGAGTTGAGGATGACAAAGTGAATTGGCAACAGACGCACAAAAAGGTCAAGGTTGTCAATGTATTTTTGCATGAAGGATTGAGCATGGATGCTCAATTTAAGAGCCATTTCAACAGGAATACCACAAGAATTAATCATCTGTGATGTCTCAGGGACGGAAAGGCGGCATGAATGTGGTTTATGTTGCGTTCTGGAGAATGCATCACTCACTTTGGGACCAACGCGGCTCTGGTCTGACTAACTGGATGGTTGGAGACTCATTGTCTCATAAATACAAGGTTTCAGGGTCTGATCCCTGAAACAGACAATGAGTCTCGTCCTTGAGTAAGACGGAGAAGCCCAGAGGACAGACTGTCAGCAGACGTCGGTAGAAAGAGAAGATGTGCAAGTTAAAGTGTGATTAATGTGATTCTAGCATGGCAGAAGAATCACATTAACCCTTGTATGGAGGACCAAAACTGGCATAATTTTAAATATAAGCAGGAACATATATATTTTGTTTGCCCTTTTCCTTACACACGTTTTCATTAAGAAATGCGTATATTTTCTTTTTACGTTTTTCTTAATCATGCATTTTCGTCAAAAAATTTATATATTTAGTTTTTCCTTTTCCTTAAACATACGTTTTTGTCAAGAAATGTATATATTAAAAATTGTGTTTTCTTTTCATTAAGCATGCAGAAAATGAAAAATTAAATACATTTCTTGACAAAAATGCATGTAGTAGGACAAGGGAAAAACTAAATGTATGCATTCCTTGACAAAAATGCAATAAACAGGGAAAAACAATATTTTGACAGAAACTCATGTCACAAAAAAAACTTAAAAAGTATGCATTTATTGATGAAAATACATGTGTGAGGAAAACAAAACAACAAAATATATATTTCTGCTCTTATTTTTACGTATGTCAGCTCTGGTCCTCATATCCATTATCCCTGGCATCTTGATGAAAACTGGTGTTTCTTTTTTTGTTTCTTTCTTTATTTCTGTCTTTCTGCATCCATGGTAGGAAAGCAGGTCAAAATTTAAATAGCTGAAAATAGAACATCTGGCAGGGCCTTGTCAGTCAGCACTGTGTAATGAAATATGGAAATTGGGGAGCGCTTCAAAGAGACTCGGGGCTCTCAGTGCTGTCCTGGGTCTCCAGCAGGCCCTCGATGTCCCCGGCGGAGCCCCGCCCCTTTGAAACGTGTGCTACATTTTCAGGTGCAGCCGCTGCGGCCCCCGTCCGCCGCCAGTGCCAGCTCATTAGCGCTCAAAGCCTGGTGGAGCTGGCAGCTGGCATCATTAAACTTCAAACCGGCTTTCGACCCAGGGTGCCGCCATGGGGGGAGACCGCCGGCTCATCCGCCTGCCAACAGCTGATTAGAGCCATGCTGACACTAGAAACCACAATCTAACAGCATTTACACACCACCAACCAAACCCAAACACCAGCTTTCTGTCTGCAGCGGCCAAACGGCCGCCAGAGCCGTGAAAACATGGTGGTCGCTAGTTATACTTACACAACTAGAGTAACTTTTCAGAGAGAAATAAACAAAACAAAATATACTTTTAGGATGCTTTACTTTTTTCATACTTAAAATGAAGTATTTCTGCTCTTGAGTAAAATTTCTGGTTTCTCCACTGAATGTCAAAATCAACACTTCTAAAGACAGGTTAAAACTGCCATACAAAAATGATAATAGAATAACCTGATGAAAATAAGTAATAATAAAGACAAATGAAAGGAAAACAAACATGTTCTAACCAAAAGCTTCACCAGACGTACACCCACAGTTTTCTTCTGCCACCACCATGCTTTACAGTTAGTACAGTATGACATCAGCTCAATGGAGGCCAGCGATTTGACCCGTTTCAAATAGAAAAACGTCATTTCCGGAACCACAGGGTGCGTCTCTCAACAGGGAACTTGTTACCCTGCTTTCACATTTTGTACATTTTTATTCCATTTGGTTCTTTATTGCTTCTAAAAACGGCACGAGCGTTTAAAAACACCCACTCGTCGTGTTTTAACGGTAAATTAATGATTTTTTGGTGTCTGGATTGTAATGGGCTCTTTGTTGTTAATTTACCATCCGGAAGAGATGCTTGTATCATATTCAAATACAGTTGTGTAGATGTTGAGTTTGGGGGCGTGGCCAGAGGCAGCTCATTTGGATTTAAAGTGACAAGACGCCCTAAAACTGTCCAATAGTTCACCTTTATGCAATAAGAAGTTATGCTGACAGCATCAGTTAGGGTTAAATACTTGTTCCCAGCTGAAACATGGAAACACCAATGCAATAATTATACAAAAGGAGGCTCAAATTGCTCCTTAATTGTGACATTTATACCCCTGATGCGTAAGCTTTCACCAGCACATCTCTGATTTTGGATCTAATTTTATTTACACTATCGATAAAGACTATTGGCAACAGTTCGCCTTTTGTTTTTGATCAAATCGGATTTAATTTGCACCTGTTCCCGAACTGGTTTACGGCAGAGAGTCGTTATCTTTATCAAAGTGAAGCGATGCAGTGGAAGTGAAATCCCAAAAGGAAACCATTCCGGTTTGAGCTCGGCTGTTATCCGTTTGTGTCCGTCCCTTTTCTCTCCTTCAAGCAGGGATCTGGTAATTCCCACAGCGCTTGAGTCATGAATGTTAATGACTTGCATATTTGGAAAAAAAAGAAAAGAAAATGGGTCTCTTTGGATTCATTTCATGTTCTGCAGTAATTGAGAAGCTTGTTTCACTGCTATTACCAAACCATTTTTATAAAAAAAAACTTCCACACATCCCACAGTCTTTTTATTTTCACAGAAAACTAATTTCACTTTTCACATGGTGTGGAAAATCTGATATCATCCATTAAATCAAAGTATTGGCCTGATTCAGAGCTTAAAGAAAACCTGAGTCATTCGCCTCACTAGATTTTAGGACAGTTTTGATCATCCGCATGCAAGCGTTGAGTTAGAAAATCAGCATTGCAAAGAAAAACAAAACCAAGTAACTTTTCAGCAAGATATACGAGCTTGTTTTAAGTCAATAATTATTAAGTATTGATAAAAAAGTTTAAGAGATTATTTATTTTATTACATGGGAACATGTCTTGGCATAAGTGAAAAAATCTGATAGTTAAACTGCAAAAACACAAAATCTTACCAAGTATTTTTGTTCTAGTTTCCAGTGCAAATATCTCAGTTTATATAAAAAAGACAAAACTAACCCATAAGTAACTTTTCAGCAAGATATAGGAGGTTGTTTTAAGTAAATAATTCCTTTGTAATATCTAAAAAGTCCTAGTTATTAGTGAAATTATTTGCCAGTGAAACTAACACTTTTTAATTCATATTAAGGAGATATTGACCTAGAATAAGCTGTAAATAAGCTAAACGTTACCTGTTAATGTTGTGTTATATGAAATGTTTGAGTTGAGAGAGTAAACAAAAGCAAGCAAAAGAAGAACATTAGTGAAGTATGATATTTGCACTGGAAAGCAGACCAAAAATACTCTAAGATTTTGTGTTTTTGCAGTGAAATTCTGTAATTTAGAGCTGAAATAAATCCATTTTCATCACTTTAAAAGCGCAGTCTATGGATGCACTCCAAATGTGTTTTTGGGACTAAAATCAGACATACAGACAATAAAACTTGAAGGCATATGTTTTAATTTTGCTCTGCTGCCAACAAACCTCCCAAAAAACATCAAAACTCATTGTGGTTATAATCAGAGGGGAGCAGAGTGTATTAATCTGAATAACAAAAAAAACTGTGGGTAGAATCTTCTTTTCTCATCTAGATGATTTCCTCTGAACTCAAACTGTGTGTGTGTGTGTGTGTGCGTGTGTGGGGGTGTGTGTGTGTGTGTGTGCGTTTAACAATCAAAGATGCAGGAGGTTAATGAGAAGTCCAGAGTGGAGCGAGTCGTTTGGACGACTTGCTCCTTCAAAGAATCCCTAATGAGCTCTCCGTGTGCCTTCTGGAACCTCACCCGCTGATTTATCACCAAACTAGAGACATAAAAGGTCACCAGCCGACTGCATGATGGACTTCGGTGCTCTGTTGTTTTGACATGACCTTTTGACCTCTGCACCACGCATTACGATGCTCTCCTGCTCATTCTGTCGCACGTGCTCCTCGGAGAACGCGCAGCGTTGTGTCAGCGTGTACTACATAGATTTGGCATGAAACACAAAATATGAGATGTTTTTGGTTTAATTTTTAGTAAAAAATATCTTAGTTCACTTGAAATTAGAAAAAATTACAAGGAACGTTTCAGTAAATATGAGTCAATAATTCCATACAGTACACAATTTCAATGGAAAATATTTCTTTCCATATTTATTGAAACTGTTGTGATGGTTTAGTGAGACAGATTATCTGTGAAACTAGATCTCTGCCTTCTCCCAGTGCTAACTGGAAGCAACCAGTGATAGTAAAGAGGCGAATCTTATCGCTGTCAATCATCCTGGTGCTCTCTGTTGTCAGAGCATGTCATGAGTGCTAAGGCTAGTTAGCATAGCAACAGATGATGGCGGATGAATGGTTTTCCTGTGAAGGTAAATTGTTTCTCTGCCATTAGTAGATTTAGCAGCGAGTACATGAGAATGATTCTCATCGCTAAAACCCTCCTCTTGGCTCTGATTGGTTGTTTTTAGTCCGAATGATTCTAAGCTACATTCTGCAGTTTTAATATTGATAAAAAGAAGTATAATTTCACGGAGATTTTTTTTCCCCCAAACTTAAAAAATTCAAAATTATTTTCTAGAAATTTACTGAAGTAAATCTAAAAACTAAAACTGACACAGCTAAAAATAAAAGCAGAAATGTCTATTTTGTCTTTCCTTTTTCTTACACATGCATTTTCATTAAGAAATTTATTTTTCTTTGCATTTTCTGTATATTAAAGGTGAAAGAAAAACAAAATACATACATTCCTTGATGAAAAATGCATATTTAATCAAAATGAAAAACAAAATATATAATTTTTTTTATGAAAACATGTGTAAGGAAAAACAAAAAATATATATCTCTGCTTTTATTTTTAATTATGTCAGGTTTGGTCCTCCATACCTCCTCTGTGAAAAAATATTCACGAGGTTTCCAGAAATGCCTTCAGATCGAAACCAAGCATGCAGTTGCATGTTTGGGCCACATGGAGGCAGCAGAGCGTTTGCTGAATGTCGAGGCGATGAGGCGACCCCCTGTCTGTAAGCAGTTGACCCCAGCAGTGATGAAGGGGCCGAGGCCAGGTCTGGTCTGCGTGTTCCCCTGGCATGGCGCCTTCAGACCCGGCTGCGAGAGGAAACCGGGATCCTGAAGAGGAAACCTGGAGGACTGCAGCCAAGCCTTCGGACTCCATCTGTCGCTTTCACCACAGCAGAGGCGAGGGAGACGGGGTGGGGCTGGGGGAGTTGGAGACAGGTGGGTCCACCCCCCACCAGCTGCTGCTGCAACCAGCATCTGGCTGCAGCCGAGGCAACTTCCCCTTCTCCTCATCATCCCGGCGGGCTCGGCCGACTCAAAGCTCCACATTTCTCTGCGCTTCAACTTTAGAAGTGATCTAACGGAGCCGCTCAATCTGAAAAGAAAAAATAAGTTTTAAACGTTTTCTGCACTTTAGCTGTGATGAAAGATTTTACACTGAGATCTGCTGCTCAGATCAATACCAAATCAATAACGGTGTTAACAAAGCAGGTGGTTGTAAATAGAAGAAAAATGAATGCAGTGAAAATGAAATCTGGTTTGTTTCTAAAATGCTTTTAACGTAGATTTAATCTACTATCCCATTGAAACATGTTGCTTTAATCTTTCCTGCAGATTAATTTAATTACTACACCCATTCTGTTGTAATATATTTGACTATCAGGGCCGGCCCATGCCTTTTTGGGGCCCTAAGAGATTTTCATTTGGGGGCCCCAATGCTAACTATCTTTAGCATTATTTATAATTAGCTTATGTCATGCTGGTGTTGTTAGAGCTACTGATTTAACGTTACAGGAGTAGCAAACAGAAAAAAAATAACATTGGATTTTGAAATGATTGAAATTAATTTTAAATGTCATATTATTTTAACAATTTGAAAGTAACATTAGCTAATATAATAAATTTAACAAATTTTGATATGTAACTCTTAAAAAAATGTAGGAATATTTTTTCCATGTATAACAAAGTATTTTTTTGTATCACTCAATATTATTTTAACATTTAAAAATGAAGAGCCCACTGCACTGAACCCCACTGAAAACCTCATGGTTTTTCCACCAAATATTGATCTCTTAACGCGCCCTGAGTTAATAAAACATTAGTATTGTTGTTTCTAAGTTAATATGAACTTTTTTTCAAGTTGCACTACTTCTTTTTTGTTACTTTACCCATTTTTTTTACCCTGAAGGTTAGTTTAATAAAATCCGAATAAAATGTCTTTAGTTTTGCAGCTCCATGTGAGAAAATGTAAAACTATTCAGGAACTCTGAATTTGCATTTATTTGTGTACTAAATTATTACAACTAATCAATATATAAATGCTCAGATGAAAGTGTTTTTCATTCTTTTGCGTCTAAAAGAAATGAAACCAGAGTTTGTAAAATCTATGAGGGTGAAATAAAATGCCATAATGGCAGCACCGACTGCCTAATTCTTCTGCGTTTCTGGTGAACCAGGCAATTTAGCTGAAAATTGATACAAGGATGGGGATACAATGTTGAACAAGACAATCCAACAAGTCTGATTAGGCACTGTGCAGCCAATTAGGCCTACTGGCTCCCAGCTGAAGCCTAGTGAACAGCAACGACAAGCACATTAGCCTACTGAGAAGCTTTTTTGTGTATCCCATAACATGATTATGCCCCTGCTGTTCCATTTAATCTGATTTGTGGGAGATTTAACTTTCTTTTAAAGTGCAGACATGCAGTAAAGGGCATCATGCAGCATATGGATCTACGTTTCAGTCACAGTTATAACAGCTGGCCTGGCTTTATGGCTCACAATAGATAAAAACTATTTAACTGCAGATAGGTTGACGCAAATAAACTGGCAGTAAGGATCTATGTGCAGAAGATCAGCTAAATTAAGTTTGTCTTGCTTATCTGGGAGGTTCCTCAAGTAAATGTAAATGCAAGACCTATTTTATGTCTTAGAAAGGAAGAAGCAGCATTAACTATAGTTTTATAGTGCTGGGCATTTTAGGGCAATACTAAGAATAAATAAATAATAAATAAAATTATGAGAATGAAGTATTACAACAGTAAAGTCATGTTCTTGTTTATTTTGACTTTATTCTTTTTTTTCTAACTTTTACTTGTAATTTTATTTATTTATTTATTTTTATTAGCTTGGCTTCAATACTTTGTATAAGCTGTGCAATAAATCAATAACAATATATATCGCCTTAGATACAATATCAGTAGGTAGTACGTCTAAAAACACCGCACAGCATTCTGGGGGATGTAAGAAGTGGAAAGACTTTAGCTAGCCTCTCACGGCTAGCTAAAAAAATACAGATATGTTTAAAGGTTTTGTTGGCTCCAGTGGCCTTTATTTGAAAGTAGTTTTACAGGAAACAGGGTAAGGAGAGAGGGGGGAGACATGCGACCATCGCCACGAGGATAAGGCCTCAATGCGTGGGTCGTGTTTTTCCCCGCGCCACCGCGGCACCACGGCTAGCTAAAGCAGGTTTGGCTAGCTTGCGCTTTGGTTACCCGGCAACTCTTTCGTTCGTTGGTTCCCCAGCAACCACCCGTTGAGTGACTTGCGCAGTTTCAGTATTTGTTCAATCTGTGCTTCCTAACTGCTTAGAAATAATAACAATAACAACAAAATACGGCATGGAGTGAAAACCGTGAATACAACAGGCTGTATTTGGCTGTGTTTCATATATTTAAAAGGAAAAAAAACGTGAGTACTATTGATATTGGCTGATATGAAAAAGCACTAGCTTCATGTTTTAGTTGTAGCCATCGTAAATAATCGAGTCAATACACGTTTTTAGTCAGGTAAAAAGCCTAATTTCCTTTGCCTTGCCAGGTTTTCAGTCACCTGAGTCAGAGTTAATCGAACTTGTTGTCCAAAATGGACTGAATTCATAATTTACAAACATCACCGCCCACGCAGTGATGCTAGTGCCTCTGATTTGTTTGTGCCCAGATATTAGCTCTCTTGCTGCAAATTGTTTGTGTCTGTTTCCTGCTGGGGTTAATCTCAGCTCTTTGGGGACTCTGGTGTCCATCTATTCACAGTGATTAGCCTTAATAGATGTGCAGTTGGATCCCGCTTGAAGACCCTGGTTGTTTTTGACAAAGCCTTAATATCTTCTTTTATGAAACACATTTATCTGGAATAATGTTTTCTTTTCTTCCCTGATGACTGCAAGCCCTCTCACACAGACCAGAAAGTGTTTATCAGTATTCAGTGTTTTACGTTTGGCTTCTCATTGCAGGTCAGAGTGCACATTTACAGCTATGTGATGTAAATTCAGATTTTTCAAAAAGGACAATTGGGTATCTCTGCATGTGATGAGTAATACTATGCAGCAAATAGGATCTGTAACGGCTCCAAAACATCATATTCCTGTTTTTTTTAAAAGAAAATATTCTGGATAATGACCCACACAGCAATAAATAATACATGACTGACTTCCACATTGTGAAGTCTGAGGAAGTTAAATGAGGTGGAAATTTGTATTTCAAGGTGTGATAACACACCTCTGTGAGCACACAGTACTATCACAGATGTTCTGGAGGATCGGATTTCTTCTTACAAGGAGAACAAATTACATCAGGTGAAAATGGATACTAGAGTATCAGGGAAGAAAGTTTCCAAAACCCAAGTGTGTTTCAGAAATTCTGATGTTTCAGCGACTTTAAATATACAAATCTCTGAAGCTCATCTAGATTTTGACTTAAAGAAAGATGGAAGTAGAAGTAGAAATTATGCAAGTCATAAAAGATACAGACAGGAAAAGAAAGTAGGATCCTACAATAGGCGGCCATTTGTGTAGTTAAAAATTAACAGCAACATTTAGGTTTAGTTAGAACAAAATGGAGGATTTAATTTTTAAGTTATATTTTTACCATGTTATTGGTCCACTTATAAATGTCAGCGTTTCAACAACTAAATATTTATTTTGAAAGTTAAATACTTAGTTTACAAACTAAATATTTAGTTTTTAAATGTAACATTTGAAAGCTAATTCAAATATTAGCTTTCAACATATTTACCTTACAAAGTAAATGTTTATTTTACAATTTAAATATTTAGCTTTCAGATTGAACCTTTGAAAGTTTACTCAAATATTAGCTTTCCTAAGCAAATATTTACTTCATAGTCTAAATATTTAGCTTTGAAATTAAACATTTAAAGAGTATTTCAAATATTAGCTTTCAAAATATTGAATTGGCAAGCTAAATATTTCGTTTGCTGACTTTCAGGTCAGCAGACTACTAAAAGTTTAAAAAATGAAATCCTCCATTTTGTTCTAACTAAATCTAAATATTTAGCTTCCTAATCAGAAATGTAGTTTGCCGACTATATATTTCAAATAAAAAAATTGAAAGCTAATTCAAACATAAGCTTTCATAATATTTAGTTGCCAAAGTAAATGTTTAGCTTCCAAACCAAATATTTAGTTTGCTACTAAATATTTAGTTTTTCTTTTGAATATTTTACTTGTAAAGTAAATAGCCAACTAAATATTTTGTTCCAAACTAAATGTTTACGTTTGAACTAAACTAAATATTTAGTCCCATATTAATTACTTTTACTAACTAAATATTTAGTTTGCTACTAAATATTGAACTAATTTCATCAAATAAAATGACCAAAACTAAAACCTAAAATAAAATGGATTATTAGGACTATAAACAAGTTTTCACTTCAAAAAAAAAAAATCAAAATGGAAAATATTGAGCTAATTTAATTTATTATGAGTTTAATTGATTAATTGCTTATGGCTTAGACACAAGTAAGTTTAAATTTATAAAAATTTTGAATGAAAATGATAGAAAGAAAAATATGCTTTATTGTGACAGTTGCATTTGTTAATCAAACACTTTCAGGTCAGCAAACTACTGAAACTTTAACTGTAAGAGATGTGAAGAGTTTTTAATTAAAAATATAAAAATATAATGTACCCACATATCGAGCTACAAATTTTCCTGCTCCTACATTTTTAGGCTTGAGTGATAAAAATTAGTCTCACGTGTTTTGTCGTTGCTCTTCTCTGTTCTGCCTCATTTTCGCTGTAGTAGAGGAGACAGATGTCCCGAATCTCCCTCCTTTCACATTTTTATAAGAGATCTAATCCCATTGCTAGTTATTGCCTTCATTTGTCTCCCGTATTACCATTACGGGAGGAGATTGGCAGTCCCTGGAGAAACCTTTATTTATTTATTTTTTGGCGCGCCTTCTCATTTTGCTTGAAATGTGTGAACCAGGCGTGATGGAGGCGCCTCCTGGCACTGCGTGGTACCTATCTTCTGATCATCTGTTATCTCTGACTGAACATATTGGATTATTGATTCAGAGAGGGAATGTGTTTTCGTAGGCTATCAAGGTTTCCACACTTGTCTATGTGAGCTGAACATGCATGCTTGAAGCTCTAACTTTGAGCTTAAAAGTGGGACAACTGGGTTTTCTTCTCCGTGAATGATTCTGTGGTTTGTTACAAATTGGTGCTGTCCGCGGTGCTGAAATAGATTTATTTCTCTAATTTTTCAATGCAGCAGCAAAGTGGAAATGCACTTTATTTTAACACTTGAAAGACATTAATTAAATTTACCAACAGGAAAAGAAAAATATCTGCTTTACTTGATAAAAAAATACATATGAACACAATGTGGAAATGTTTTAAAATACACCCAATTTATGCTTTTATTTCAGAGCCAAACCTTCTTGTAACCTGTTAAAATTGCCTTGATATAAAGTCCTCCAGGCTATTAGAAGAGTTTTTAAAGTTTATTTGGCTGTTAACTAATTTTGACCTGCAGAACTAGTAGTTTGCAATGTCAGCTTAGAAATTGTGAAAAGTTAAAAAAAAAATAATTACAATTCTGTGAAAAATAATCTGCACTCTTTACAGGTTTCTCATATTTTTATATCTTTTCTCACAAATTAAACCCGGAAGACCAAAACTGCCATAATTAAAGATAAAATTAGAAATATATATTTTGTTTTTCTCTTTTGTTACACAATTTTTCATCAAGAAATGTGTATATTTTGATTTTCCTTACACATGCATTGTTGTGAAGGAATGCATTTATTTTGTTTTTTATTTGTCTTACACATAAGTTTTTGGCAAGAAATGTATTTTATTTTGCATTTTTCACGTTTAAGGAAAGGAAAAAATAAAACATGCATTTCTTGATGGAAACGTGTGTAAGAAAAAGGAAAAATTATATATGTGAATATTTCTGCTTTTATTTTTAATTATGACATTAAAAATAGTAAATGTGTTTTGGTTAAGCTAATTAGAATTTAAGCTCATATTTTGAACAAATTGATGGCTGGACTTGCTAATTCAGAAGCAGAATTAGCAAGAATTTCCAAGTCATCCAGATCAACCATTTCTTTACTTGTATTTTTTTATATATCTCAAAGTAATTAAATGAAAATCAGCAGAATGTCCCAATTTCTTTATCCGATTAATCATCAGAATAGTCAAATACAAAAGTATTCGGCAAAAGACAAAAACGTAAAGCAATAGTTTCCTTTGAAATTAAACCTCCATGCCAAATTTAAATAAGCATGTCTACGATCAAGACGGCACAATGAACCAGGAAGCTGCAGGAAGACGTGCCATATTAAAGGTAGCACTTTGATGGTTTCTCAGGAGGATCTACGAATTAGGACAGCCTGAAGATCAGCAGGAGGAGAGAGGAGGAATCTGTCAACAGGAGGAGAGCAGGAGGGAATAAGTGGCAACAAGGCAATGAATTTTATTGATAGTTCTTCTGCCTTTTCTCTCTCTCTCTCTCTGTGTGTGTAGCTGCATGTAAGTGTGTGTTTGTGTTGGTAAAAGAGGCAAAGAGTGAGAATTGGAGAGATTGACCAGAGACACCAGTCTGCTTTGCTGCCAAGTCGCATTAATTGTGTATCAGTTCCTGCCTTTCATTCCTCCAGTCTGAGGCTTCAACTGATGTTTATTTCACAAACCACAAAAAGGAAGACGCTCAGTGTTTGGTCTAAATATGGGTTCAGACCAGCATGTTTACCAGCTCTAACTGGGTTTATTTAAACATACATAGCTCCACTTAATATATAAACATACAACAACACGCTAAGTTGTCAACTTCTTACTTCAAGCTCACTTATTATTAGTCCGATTGTCTTCAATTATATTTCAGTCTGCCTACTGTAGATTTCAAATGTATAAATTTCTGAACGCAAATGTTTCCCCCCCTAAGCAGACTCTAGATGATTGCAGGAGTGAATGTATATTCATGAACTGGGAATTGGTTGAATCGCTCTTATGTGATATCATCTCTGTCACTGATTGATTTAATCAGGCAGAGATTGCTATTCATAACCAGCGATGGAGACGAGAAGTATGAGGCTTTATTTCTGTCACAAACTTGTGTCAGAAATCTTTTTCTTTTCTATAAGAACAGCTTTTATAGATCGGTGTTTGAACTTCCATTGTTTTTCTTTCAGCATATTTCAGTGTTGCCAACAGAGCTTTTAAAAAATTATTCACACTCCTAAAACTTTACCTCATTTTCCCAAATATTAAATGTTAAAATATTAAGAAATATTTTCAGGGTATACTTTTTAAATTTAAATAATATAGAACATCTTTTCACACTGATCAGTCCTTCAGGGATTTTGCGATTGTTTTTGTGAGTTTTTAACATAAAAATAACAAACTTTGTGTTGCTATATTTGAATTTCCTACAAGAAATGTTTAATATTTGGCCTTTTATCTGACAGTAATTGTGACTTTTTGTTACTCACCTCATCGATCACGAACTACTACTTGACATCAAGTAAAGCTGAGGCAGCAGCAAAGGAGTAGAAGTAATAAATACTGCCACCTGCAGGTGGGAGTTAGCATCACTTAAATATGTAATCTTAGTATTTTTGCAACTTAAATGTTTCAAAAAGTTGAAAATTTTCAACGTTTGAGCTCACAAAATGTCCACATTTTTTTCTAGAAAATTTCTGAAATTGATCTCCAAATTTTAGATTTTTTTAAGGTGTGTTTTCTGGAGTTTACATAATCAGCTAGCATTTTCAAAACCAGGGTGGTATTTAAGTGAGTTGCGTAAATGTAACTATTTGAAAGCAACATCTGAGGACCAACATTAAATTTACAGTGAAACAGTAAACAAGTTTAAAATCCTTTAAGTGTAGGGAGTGTAAAATATGTAATTATTGCTACAAAATGCTCTTGGGGGCCCCCTGGTGGTGTTAGCGTGCATGTGGCTTGGTTTTCTAACGATCTTTTAACATATTTCTAAGAGCTGGACTTACTTTGAGAATAAATTATCCACAGGTGGGGAGTGTCAGGTGGCATTTTAAGACACAGTTGTAATTGTGACAAATTTTGAAAGAGTTTAGATGGTATGACAGGAACAAGCAGCTTCTTCTTCACCTGATTTATTACCTGGCGCGGTGTTTCTCTTCCAGGCACACGCTGCCTCCTTCCTGTGTTACATGAGCTGGTGGCGTGCTGTCTGGAAGCTGCTAAAGCACTGGGGACCTGCTCCGACTGTCCCCAGCTGTCTATATGAATTAGTAACACTGAGTCGCTGTAATGCTCGTAGATCACAATCTCAGACGCCGTGGCATCTGTGCACATCTGAGCACATCAGCATGAGTCTGAGAGTCCTTGAACTTCGCGGGGAAGTCGCTCTGAGGACACTCGCAACTGTCAGGCAATCTGTCGGAGGTTTAACCTACAGGAGAGAGCAACATGTTCTTCTACTCACCTGCAAGTTTTAGAAAAAAATCCATATTTTCATTTTTTCCAGCGTTAAAGTCTGTGTGTTTGTTTATTTCCCCTTTCTCCACACCCCACAGCCTCTTTTCCGCCTGCAGTCAAACAGAGGCATTGCCAGGAACAGCTTTGTTGGCCTGCTCAGCATTTACATATGTAAATGAGAGACCATGTTGCCCGTAGATCTGCAATTAGGCAAACAGCTGAAGCTTGCAATCAATGTCGATCTCTATTACTTTACCAATAATGGGCTTCCTGGAGCTTTGATTTATGTTTCTAACCCTATTACTGCGTTTTTTTCCTGCCTTTTGCCAATTGGTTGAAGATAAAATTCAAAGATTCAGTTATCAGTGAAATGTGTGGGGCTTCTCAGAAGCAAAACCGAAGAACTGTTAATAGTTTTAAGCCTGAAAGAGCTTATCTGCACAGCAAATGAATTTTTATTAAGTCTGAAAACCAAGGAATATTAAAACTCATTGAAAGTAAAATATTTTGTAGATTAAATCCACTGAAATAAGTAACTCTGGATGTAAAAGTTTTGAAAAAAGCTTCAGGTTTCTGCTGATAGGAGCAAATTTTATCAAGGATTTTGCTTTTAAATCCAACACTATTACAAAATAAGTAGATCATTTTCTGCTAATTTGAGTTAACCCTCTCCAGGCAGATGTTGCAGATTTGCAACAGCTCAGTGCTACTTAGCTAGTCTTTGCAAGTAATTTGAGCCTCAGAGGGTTAAAATACTCAAGAAATTAATAAAAAAAAAAAAAAGATAATAGTTTAAGGCTTAAGGCAAAACTCCGTCAAAGCTGCATTATGTAATTCTAATAAAAAATGTGCTTCTTTTATATTTGCTAAAGCCACCTTGAGCTATTATTGCCGTCTGAACAACAAGTCAAAAACAACCAATCAGGGCCAGGAAGAGGGTCTTAGCGCTGTCAGTCATTCTCATGTACTCGCTGCTAAATGTTCTAAGAGTACAGAAACAAACTGTTACAGGAAAGATGGATAAAAGAAAAAGCCTTTCATCCACCGTCATCAGCTAACTAGCCTAGCATTTGACATGCTGTTGTAGCCTTTCTATGCTCATCTCAGGTACAATAGGTCGACTTCACAACAGACACGTCCAGGTTCAGTGAATTTATTCTAACAAAAGAGGAAGACAAGGTGGTGGCTAACATCAGTCCAGCAGCTTCTGCCCCACAGTTACCGACAGCAACAGAACGTAAAACACCAATAAAATGTCTGAAGGAACAACGAATGAAACAAAATCAATTCAAAGAATAAATAAGCGAACTTCACATCTATTATATTGTTAAAATGAAATTACACTGTGCTAGCTGCAGCGTAGCATAGCAGAGGGAGGATTGTGATTGGGCGCTTAGCCCCTCCTCCTGGCGCTTATTGGTTGTTTCTAGTTAGGATACAAAAATGTTAGCAACATTATGACAGTTTCAACAAATATATATCTATAAAAATATCTCTCTTAATAAAATTTTTTTTACAGGCTGCAGCTTTAATCCTGAGCTAACATTACATAGTGTCAAAGAGTGAGTTTTAATACATTAATCTTTATGCAAGTGAGACTTTCCATTTGTACTTTGTTCTTTAAAGCTCCCCAGTTATTTAAATTAGAAGAAAGTGCTGCTTGTGCCAGTCTAAATAATTAACAACGAGGATCTACATGCATGAACTATTATCATACAATTGTTTAGTTTTTAACATCTTCGTTTTCTCTCTGTTCTTGTTTCATACATTTTTAGCCCACAGATTAAATGTTAAATATTTGTTTATTTAAATTCGTCTTCAGCTCTTTCTGCGGTCCACATCACAAACATTACAATAAAATCATAATGTTGTAAACTTTACAAAAAAAAAGAAATTTTAAATCAACTGCCTGAACAATTTTTACATTTTGTTCAGGCACACAAACAAATTTAAGACAGAAAATTTAATAAATGTCAAAGACAGATGAATTTAAAACAATAACAATCTTAATTTCGAGTATAAATTCACACATTCAATCAATTAAATATTATTCAACCATCTATTACAGATTTTACATTTTCAAGGTCAGAAATTAATGTAATCACCTACTCTTAAATGTAAATTTAAATATAAAAACAGTTATTGATTGCTTTCAGTTGTTTGAAGACTCATAAATAAATGTAAATTAAGTTTTGACTTCAGAAATATTCAGTTATTTCATAAATGAATGCTGGTTATTTTCTCTGATCGAAACAGGGTCATAAAAGTTGACTTCATTTTACTTTCAAACATTTTCTGGAAGTTGCAACATCCTCAGCAACTGGAGATAAGCAGGTCAGGTCCAGTCGGAGCCGCCCAGGACTTTCTGGTTTTGGGTCACTGTGACCCGCCCCATGTGTCAGACGAGTGAACGTTCTCCAGCTCCCCTCCGGATGATTCCTTTAAACAGGAAATCAAAAGGTTGGACGCAAAGTTTGACCAAAAAGTTTGAAGCGGAAGCAAATCCGGGTCAGTTCTTAAACTTATTTCAGCTTCTGTCTCAAATTTCTCATGTATAAACACCTGCTTGCCAAAACAACAACAACCAAACCGATTATCATGAATAATTTGTTGAATATTTATATATATAAAAAATGTTAAAAGAAATTAGACACATGTTGTGCTGCTCTGAAGTTTCCAGTCTCCAGCATCTGGGATGAAAACCCTCATCTGGATTTATGTCTAAACTTTTAATCCTGTCTTAGTTTAATTAAACTCCATCTGCAGGGAATTTTCATGCAAATTTCTCAGTAAACATAGTTTTAAAAAGGAACTGGAGGATCATATTCTCAGGTCACTTTCCTGCAGGCCAAAACATTTTAAATACAGTCTCATCTATGTACAAAAACAAAATATTATACCAGTATTTATAGATTAGATTATTGCTGTAGTGATAAACAGTCCAATTTTTTTGATCCAAACTCTAAACATTTTCATTCGTTTTCATAATTTTATTGTTGATCATTTACATTTTTTAGTTTTTGCCAAATTATGCTCAGGCCTCTGAGTTCATTATTGTTCAAACCGTCTTGCCATATTAGTTACTTTTCTTTTTGTGTTCACTTTATTTAAACCTGTGTTTTCTTCCTTTAACTTGTGTATTTATTTTTCTTGGGTTATTATCAGTCGTCTTCCCATGGTTTGGTTGTTCTTTGAACGTTTGTTCAGCATCTGTAGTGTTAATCATTTCGCTCTCCTTCTGTGTTTTCTTTAAAAAAAAAAAAAAAAAAAATTATGGGCTACACAAAACATGTCCATTACATTTTTTTGTCAAAACTAATTATTAGATGATGAGATTTCAGTGAAAAGCTCAGTTCCACCTGTTTTGAGCAGTTTTAGGGCGTCCTGTCTCTTTAAATCCCAATTAGGGGCTTGCTGGAACTCTACTGGGGTTGCTAGGTAACCAGGCTGGGCGTGGCTGGGGTTGCTAGGTAACCAGGCTGGGCGTGGCTGGGGTTGCTAGGTAACCAGGCTGGGCGTGGCTGGGGTTGCTAGGTAACGGTGCAGCAAAGTGCAGTTCTGAAGGTTTTTCAGCTTATTGCTGAAAAATAGCTGGTTGTTTTTATACGACTAAATGGAAGGATGAAAAGATCTTAAAAGTGGATTTAGCATTAAACTTCTTTACAGCACCGTACAGACAAGGCTGCCAAACAGAAAAACCGCGTTTGTTTTTTTGCTATTCTGTTGTTTCAAAGTGAAAACTGAGTTCTCAGATCAAATTTCTTTTTCCAATTACTTTCCTGTTGCTTCTTTAAGCAATAAAATTAGAGACCTGCACACTTTCTCTTCTTTTGCAGATATTAAATTTACTCCTAAATTGTTTCAATGTAAAACATTTTTTCTCCTGCTTCTCACTGCAAAATCTATTTTTGATCAGTATCTTACTTGAAATAAGACAAACAGTAATTTCAGTAAGATATACGAGCTTATTTTAAGTAATTAATTACTTATTATAGATTAAAAGGGCATGCTTTTCTGCAATTTTACCACTGAGTACGACAAAATTTCCCGTGTTGTAAGTAAAATAATTTGCCAATAGAGCAAGTATTTATTTTTTTATCAATATGAAGATATCATTAACTTAAAGAAAGCATATATTTCTTGCTAAAACGTTACTTGTAAGTTAGCTTTGTCTTATTTCAAATGTATTGAATTGGTTTTTGCAGTGTACTATAATTTAAAATAAATAAATTTGATATTCTGATGAGATATAAATTGTCTTTGTTTCAAATTTCTTCATTTTGTGTTTTTCATTTGCTGTACTTGTTTTTATTTATTGAAACTTGGCAAATTTCCCTTTTCCAGTATCTGCAGGTTTCTCACATTTCGTTGATAAATAAGCCTTTTGTGCAAAGTTAATTACAGCAGAATAACAGAAAAAAATCCCAGCCTGTAACTCCAGGAGGAGCAGCACTTATCGCTGCAAAAATATTCTTAGAATAAAGTCATTGTAAGCGCAAACTAGTTTAATATGCATAACCTTCTTTGGTGTTAATGTTGTGTAAAAGAAAAATGAAAGATCCTGGAGCTGGATTATGGCACATGATGTGGAGTTAGATGGGTTTCTGCAGAGATCTTTACTGTTCCTGCCTCGGAGTTCCTCTAATGGCACAAAATGAAAACAAATCTGTTAAAGCCTCAAAGAACACAGAAATGGGATGGGATTGGCTTTATGCCTTCGTTGATTACCGCCCTCTCATTGATAGGCCCTCTATGAGACTTAATTAAAAAGTCGATGGCGTCTTTAATGGCCACCGCGCAGGCTGTTTTTCTCTGTTTTTAAAATGCTGCTCCTCTAATGACCAGAGGCAGACTCATTTGGGGGAATGGAGGGACAGAGAAATGTTTTGACCTGTAGCTTGAGGTCATTATGCCTCAGCTACATCAGGACACTTAAACCTGATTTTTTTTTATATTTCCACTGAGCTTTGGCTTCAGGCCACACTGCAGAAAAATGCCGTTTCACAGAAACTCCACCTAAATAGGAAAGGAAGTGGTTAAATAAGAAGAGAAATTAAGTTTCTGTTTCTTTGTTCTTCATGCTTGACGTTTTTTATGCTCTTGTTTATTATGAAACAGAGTAATGGTGCAGGATATCTGAAAGGAAGCCAAGTGAATCAAAGCCTTGAAAGGCAACCTGCGTCCTTTTCTGTCTCTGAAATGACTTCGGCTGAAGTGAACTTATTACAGAAAACCTATTATATTTGAGATTTTATCATCTTTGAAGGTTTTGTCTTTGTTATTTTGTTTGCTCAATCAGATGTTGAATCTCTTCATGGCTGCTTAATGAAGTTCAATAATTTTACATGTTTTATACTCAAATATTTATTTACAACACAAATTATTATGCAGGTTGTTAAAAAGCATTTACCTAATAACTTCTAAGCAACTGAAAGAAGCAGCTATAATAATCATGTCCTCATTTATAATTGATAAATAGAACTGTTATATTATTTCTCTATCTGTATTTTCAGACATGATGACCCTTTTGCACGTAACCCCACCAAAAAACTAAACATTTTTGACAAATGACAAAGGAGAAATCTACACAAAGAACTAGTGGATGTTTATTAGACTATTATATAGTTTGAAAGGTTTTAAAATGGGGGTGTTTGTTCTCTGAGGCTTTGATAATCTATTCCAGACTATCCAGGTCATTAAAGCTTCACTTTTAGATAACAAATCCATTTTTAAATCCAATTAAAATACTGTTCATAAAAAGCTCTTTGTTTCCATAATTTCAAATTAAAATCAGTTATACCCACAAAATACTTGCCTCCTAATTTGCACTTTTTCAGCTGTGATGTTTTACACATTTTTACCCAGAAAGCCTTTCAGCTTCTATAAAAACACTTTACTATGCAAATATCTCCACACAAGTCAACACTGGAGGGGAAATTAAGTTTGGGAGTCAGTCAAATTGGGCTGCATAACTCAGCCTCTGACTGAATGAGAAAAACAAGCATATTTCATTCTCCAATGTATATCAAACATTTCACATTAGCCTGCTTAATTAAAACCTCAATAATGAGGCTAATGTAGGCAATCTATTCTAGCAGACAGGATATGTTACTTCAGTCATGACTAGTTATATTTGAAACTTTTTGCAGAGATGCCGTCTGTTAATTTCAACCAATTAAGATTCAATTCTCAGTTTTCTTCCTGTTGTATGATCCATCCTGGTGGTTTAATATAATTCCAGTGTTGCTGACCATCATATTAGCCAGAGAACAGGCATCAACAGCTCCTTTTTATTCTCCTTTTTTGGATAAAAAGAGTCTCGTTTTGAGCTGTTTGGAGATTCACTCCTCCAATGGATGCCTCTAATTGGATGAGAAAAGGCTTTTTTCTAACAGCGCTGGAGGTTATGCATGAAGCCCATTTTCCTGCATATGAAGTCATCAGACATGCCATTAAATCCACCGTCTTTGATATAACTAGAAAAAAACTCAACATCACATTTGGTCTTTGAATTTTATAGTGGAATTTGACTATAAAGGTGAAATACTATGCTTCCTTGAACAGATTAGGATAGATCTGTGGTCTATACAAAACATGTTCATTTTATTATTTTGCACAAAATCATTCTTAGATTATGACAATGAACCGGTTTAGGGCCTCATTTCACTTTAATTCCAAATTAGACGCTTCTGGCCACACCCCCAAAATCAACATTTACATTCACATGTAAATTCTTACATGCGAATGTAAATTGCAAGCACATGTGCAATTATAGAACTGCACTTCTTTGAATAGCAGAAGTGGAGCCTTCTGCACAACCAACAAGAATGCAGCAAATGGTTTCTGCATAGTAAGTCAACAACAGAAGGCTTGTCTTTTTCAGCAGCCATTGTACAGCTGCTGTACAATGGCTGTAGTCAGAATTCTGACTTTAATCTCAGAATTCTGACTTCAATCTTCAAAATTTTAACTTTAATCTCAGAATTCTGAGATTAAAGTTAAAATTCTGGCTGAAAATTTAGATTTTGTTCCCAGAATTTTTACTTTAATCTTCATTTGACTAAAAGTCAGACCTCGAAGTCAGAATTCTGACTTTAATCCTCAGTATTCTGACTTTCTCAGTAGGCTCAATCTGACTCCACATGTATTCGGTGGGATTAAAAATTAAATTTTAGGCAAACCGTTTCATCCAAACCCTGGAGGATGGAGTTAAGTCACTGTGGACTGAACTCTATCTTTGCTGTCAGGGTTTGAGCTCATTAACTAACATGGGATTAGACATGGGATTAGCACAAGTTACAAAATGCTTTCTCAAAATAATCTGTATTATTATGGCTTCCACTGATTACAAGCCTTATGTTTTGTGCCACATTTATCACATGCTGCCTGCATAATTCAAATAAAACCAAAACTTAGGGCTCTTAAAATGTTGGTGCCATAGAGACCGTAAAAAACTCCTTTAATCTCGTAGTTTGTCAGCTGCAGGAGGAGAGTGACACTCTGCCGCCAGCAGGCCAGGCCGCTGATGTTCTCCTCTTTGACGTTCACCTCGTTGTTTCTGTTGTTCCTCTTTTCTTTTCTACCTTTTCTCTTCTCCACTCGGAGGTCTGATTTGGCTTGCGGCTGGCGGGTCCCGGCGGAGATGTCGGCCTAAACAGCCGGGTCTGAAGTGATTATGTGAGTGCAGTGTGAGAGATTCCTTTAGGGCCTGTGGGAAGGCTGCGCAGTCTTTGTTGACAGTAAAAATGAGAGTTAGCGCAAGGGAGAGAAAGGTAGAAGAGAGGGATATGATCTAAGAAGACAGAAAAAGGGCTGGAGTCATAGAGATTAAAAGCATTCGGAGATATAAAATCCCTTCTTTTACTTTGCTTTTAAGGTTTATCCACAAATCCAATTAGCATCAACTTAGTGGTCGTGTAAGCACAAGAATGTCAAATTAAATTCAGGCATCCTCCTTATTTTCTAAAGGTGCCATGATGTGTTTGCACAGCTTCCTTCTGCAGCTAATTTCACAGGGAAACACATTTCAGAGTGTGAGCAAAGATAATAAAACTTGTTTTTTTTTCTAGCTTTGAAATTTGCAACCAATTAAATTCTTTTTTGAGAATCTGTGTCAATTAATCATTTACTTTCTACATCGCCTCGCATTGTCTTCACAGAAACCGTCCCCTTCTTTGGCCTGTTTACTCTGAAAGCGCGTCCTTCAAGCACCGTCTTCTAAGAAACGGGACGCTAAGCCGCGAAGAAAAAAAAAAGCAGCTGTCGTTTATCGCTGCCTTGCAGACAAATCCACTCTAAATGGCCGGTGATTTTCACTCATTGGCTTAATAATCCGTTTGAGAATTTTGATGTGGATTAAGACGTTTTGTTAAATTTTTTTCTTCCCTTTTGAACAAATATCTCTTGTTTACCTCCTTCATCTTAAAGGGGGCAGCTTCAGACAATAGAAAAAAAATCAAACGCTCTGAAGTTTTGGAAGGTGTAATAACGGGTATGTCTCCATGCCTAAATACAGAATTAAAAGCAATTTAGTTTTTTTTTTTTTTTTACTAACTTTCTATTTATAGGTCTTTATAAAATATAGTAAAAATTTACCAATATTTCTGATAGGATCATGCTTCAAAACAACACAAGTAGATAATCAGAAAAACAAAACAAAAAATTAATTAAGTTTGGTTAAAAATGATATTATAATTTTAATATTTTTAACTTTTTTCACTTCTGATGCCGGCATTCAAAGTTTTGTATTCAATACTGAAAAATAGCACTGAATTGTATATAAATTACAGGTATAAATTGACTAAATTGCTAATTTATTTGAGAACTTTGCACAATTTCAGCACCAATAGCTTCACAACACAGACTTGTTTCCTTCCTCTGAGCGCATTTAGGAGTTTTACTGTGAAAGAAAACTTGCTGATCCTGGTTTTTGAGTCAAAAAATGTTTTAAAGTTGATGGGAAATTTGAAAATATCACTTGATAATTTTGTGTTATTGAAAAATTGGAAGATTAATACCTGAACACCGACTATAAAGTCTTAAAAAGTGCAAACATTTAAAAAAGACCTAAAAAAAAAAGAAGTAATGCTTAGCCTGGTGGGGACACAAATAAAGCCTGGTACCCCGCCAGGCTTACAGTACACTGGGAGAAACTCTTTATGTTGTTTGGATGTAAAGTCTATTCAAATGCAGCACGCATTTGGATAGACGAGTAGAGTTTGTGAATTTTAAAGAAAGAATGAAGAACAAAAACTTACAACAAAAGTAACGGAGGGCACAGGGAACACAAGGAGCCAGGGAAGAACAAAAAAAATCACAGAAACAACAACAGGGGCAACATCTGACTCTAAAGAATAACCAGACCTAAGAAACATGATGAACTGCAGTAATGAGGAATAAACACAGAAACACTAAAAAACTAATCTAAAGCAAATCAGAAACAAGACGGATCCTTTAAATCTAGACTAAAAATGGAAAATATTGAGGATTTACACAAAGAAAGTACAGATAAAATAAAATGTTTCCTTATTGGTGGAAATAATGCAAGAGGAGTGTGTGACACTTAATGTTTCCCCATTAACTGGCATGTGGAACAAAAGATAAGTTCCTCCTTACATTTGAGTGTTTTAACTAAATAAACATTTACCATGTATATTTATTGTAAGTTATTACTTATTTACAACGTAATGTTTCATATCAAATACTGACATGTATTTATATTCATTTTTTAACTGAACAGTACAATAGTGAATATAATTATCCTGTTTAGCATCTTTCAAGTTGTTCAGAAAGGGCTTTTAGGAGATATAATGTAAAACAATAAATCAAATAGAATTAGAATTAGACTGATTAGATCTGCTCTTATGGAGTGATAAAACAAACAAACAAACAAAAAAACTCCTGCTAGTTTATAAATTGTGGAGCAACCCAGAAAAAGAATCAAATATTTAGACCGGTCTTGAACAAATTTAGAAAACACACATTTTGAAATGTAGTTTTGTTTAATGATGCTTGTGTTGTTTCTGTTTTTCTTCTAATTCATGTAAAGCACTTTGAACTGCCTTGTTGCTGAAAAAGTGCTATATCAATAAAGCTTCATCTTCTTCTAAATATCGAACCGATACAGTTATCAATATGGGATCGATGTATCTACCCTTCCAAAGTGCGCTGTGGTAATTGAGAGAGCGCTCCGGCCCCAGAGTCCTTGTGTAATCCACACTTTATAAGCACTCTAATTGAAGTGCAAATTCAATACTCCCTCATCAGCCTTTTTTACTCGCCGTGCCGCCGCCTGCACCCCTCAGGTAATTACAAAGAGACTGGCAGTTCAATCATTTCAGCTGAAAATAGCGTAACAAAAACGTAGCGGCGCACAGCGAGTCGTTTTACGGCGCCTGCATGGAGTGTGATAGCCGGGTTACTGGAGAAAAATAAAAAACAAAACAAAACAGCCGCCTTTCCTGTTGTCAGCAAGGTTACACACCTGTGTGATGAAGGAATTTAGGTGCTCTTATCTGAGCACCACAGGGGATTATTCTAAGCTTGCATTTACTGCAGACACTCGCAAACACATGTGATGGAAGACGCCTTTGTGGGGCGGACACAGACACACTCATGCATGCAGAAATGCATAATGGCGAGCAAAGTATGCAGGTTGAGCAGTGTGGAGGAATTTGGTTTCCAGCTTTAATTAAACTTCCTCTGTTTTCCTTCGGTTCGCCCCCACCGGGCCGCCGTCTTGCACCCGGCCACATGCTTATTTATTTATTATTGCGTTAAACTCCGCAGCTGAGCCTCGGCCAAACACGGCGCCAGACCTGTGGAGTGAGTGGGGATAATGCAATTTCCTGGACCGAAATATCCCACCGGCTGCAAGAATTATGAATCATGTTAGCGACGTGCAACAACAAGCTGGAAATAAAGCTGGTGTTATTATCCCCATGTTGGAGTACCAATAAAAGGATGTCAACACAAATGTACATAATTCAGAACGGTGAAAACTCACGGCTGCTCCTCACGACAACAAGAAAAAGCTAATTTAATTTGTGAAAAGATCTTTAGAAAATCAGCCTGCAGGATTGTGTCGCTCCGGGGACCAAACATTCCCGGGAAGAAAACAATCCAGGTGTCGGAAAAAACTTTCTCCCTCTTCTTTATTCAACTGCCAGACTTCTCCTCCCCTTCCTCGTCCTCTTCCTCCCTCTGTATTTCTTATTTGCTCTCCTTTTTGGACTAAATTTCCCACCAAACAAGCTTCTTGGATGAGCTTCATAGCAAATTCCAAACAAATCCCGAGTGCTTTTGTTGAACTCCGATGGATGTGACTTAAATCTTCCAACAACAAAAGAAAATCATATTATTTCTATGAAACATTGCAAAAATGTCTGGATGTTGAAAGCTACTTGCAAATGGCAGCTGAATATTTTCACAGTGTTTTCCATACACTGTGGAAACACAAAGTCTGCCGAGAGTCTAGTTTCTAATGCAAATATTTTACTATACATGAAATAAAACAAAACTAACTTATAAGTAACTCTTAAATATTTTCTTAATATTGATAAAAATAAAACCACTTATTCCACTGGCAGATTATTTCACTTATGAGAAAAATGTCTTGTTTTAGGTGGAAAAATGTTTACTTTTTAAACAATATTAAGGAACATGTAAAGAATAAAAGGGGGTAACCAAGCAGTTATTTATAGTGGTTCAATAATTTTCACTTTAAGTTGAAAAGGTGAAAATTGTTAGCAAGCAATGTTGTACACAGCTAAGCTAATGTTTTGACTGTAAAAATTAGTCTCTATCAAACATCTACTGCACAGTTTCTGCATGCTAAACAGGCTAAATAAATAGTTTTGGCCCATTGTTCATTGTAATCCAAGACTGCAGTGAATTTAGATGAAATTACAATTTTGGTGCACCACCTTTCTGTAGCCTTTCTGTCGCCCACAATAAAATAAAAGTGTTTGAAAAACAGCAGAGAGAAAACCAGCCCAAGTCGATGACATAAGATGACTTTCCTTAAAGTTTTTTGTTAACTTAATTGAATATTTTAACTCAAACCATTTTTTTTAATGAATCTGAATTAGTATTCAAAGCAAAACGTAAAACCCATTACCAGACCAGCTAGGCACTTTGTATGCAAAAAGTCTATTTAAGCGTTTTGCAGATCAGATTTACACAGATTCCACCCTCGCCCTGTGGTGATGAAAAAAGCCATTGAAGTATAAAGCACTGTTCTGTTCAACGTGTGGCAGTGAATTTGGCTCTACCTCCAACAGATACAATATAGTGGTTCTCGGCTCTCAGTGAAGAATTAATGCAGCATTCATTGCATGGACAGACATGAAATGTAATGAAACTCGGACAGCTGGCGATGTCCTGCATGTTTTCTGCTTGAAAGTATGTATTTACATGTGTCTGGTGAAAGTTTGCGTATAAAACTATAATATTGTTGAACATTATGATTGGTTCTGACAGTGCAGTTTAAAAAAAAGTGTCCCTTATTGATGTTTTAATTTATTTCCACTTGGAAAATCACAAAATCTTAACAAGTATTTTGGTTTAGCTTTTAGCGCAAATATTTTAGTACCCTTCAAATAAGACGAAACTAATTTACAAGTAACTTTTCAGCAAGATGTAGGACCTTGTTTTAGTCCATAATTTGTTAATATTGATGAAAAAGTCTGGCACTGTTATCTAGCAATTCGGTTGTAGTTCTATTGGCTTGTTTTTGTAAATAATTCCTTAATATTGATAAAAGAAAAACTACTTATTCGGTTGGCAGATTATTTCACTTATAACATGAGAAAAATATCTAGCTATAAGTTAAATAACGTGAAAGTAGAACTAGAACTTTTAAAATTAATATTAAGCTGTTATGCCTGTAAGTTTTTTGTTTTTGTTTTATTTAGATATTTACACTAGGAGCTTTACCAAAAATACTTGGTAAGATTTTTTGTTTTGCAGTGAATTCACACAAATCTGACAGTATTTCTGTCCCTTAGTTTGCACTGAAAAAGCAAATCTGACATTTTAAGCTAAAAAGCAGAAAATCAGACCGACATTGTGCAGAAAAAACTGGTTCAATGTTAAAGTTTTCTGAAAGTTTGAATCTCTGAGAATGATCCTGAAGAACTGTGCACATATGCAAGAAGCTGAGAGTTGGTTTAGTGTTACGAGTTGTATTTAATCTTTATTTTGTATCTTTTTTCTGAAATGAAGCTCAAACTGATGTATTCTGAGTAATTTTTGTATCTGCATAAACAAATGTATTAATTTCAAAAGCGCTTAGAACTGTGGTCGACTTGAGGCTATGTAAAAAAAAACTAATTTAGCTACAGCGCGCCATGCGTTTTTAATAACTTGTTTCCACAATTTATTATCCCAAGTTTTCTTTCGTTTTATGATTAATCTGCTCAAACAATTACAGTAATTTAACGGTTTTATAATAAAAAGGTGCTATAACTTGTCATGGTGATTAAAATGTGTCGCAATAAGCCCAGATTGAGGGAATTTATAGGCAGAGATTTCTGATTTTGTACATTTTTTTATGAATGAGGCCCTAACCATAGAAATAAATTTTAATTTAACAAGTTGACTATGGAGAGGACAGACCAGATGCTCTTTTTTTTCCCCAAACTTTGAGACGTGTGCATCAAAAGCATTATTAGACGGCTGCCCTTTGCGTATATTTCCACCTGGCAGCTGGCGGGCGGACTCACTTTTTCTCTGTTTACTGAGGTGTGTGTGTGGAGTGGAAATGGAGAGCCCACTTGTCTTGATTTAAAAATGCTCTTCTCGCCTGGCTGCTTGTTCGTTCTTAAGCACTACTCAAATTTAAACTCTGACAACAATGTGTGTCAATATCTCCCTGTAGTCGACAGCGTCCTTTCAGCCGAATATTGAACTCCTTCAGCCGTTCTTCACACAGAAGCACCGCGCTGCCCAAAGGCCCCTGCTTCATAAAGTAAAAGATGCAGCCATTTGGTTTATTTACTGGAGTCGCTTCTGTAAATGCTGGGAATAGGCGGAAAGCGAATTTAAACACATGGCGGAGGCCGAACTAATAGAATCTGACAGCAATGGAGTCATGGGGGCCACTCCGCCGTCGTAAAGCTGTCGTCATTTAAGCCTCGGAAATTTGTCGTTATTACCTGCTTGCTTTTCCGTTTGCCGGCGTGGAAAGAGTAAACGCTGAATCGCGGGGTTGGCGGGGACTCTCGATCATTCTCGCTCCAGCGGCAAATGAGGATTGGAAAAATGGCTCCAACGTTAGCCGATGTACTTTAGGAAAATACGGTCTGGTGGCATTAAACATGCAGAAAAACATGTTTTGGTTTCGTTCCTGTGTTGCTCTTGCAAATAGCGTTGTAAACTGAGTGTGGCAGCCATGTTTGCTGCAGACGGCGAGGAAGGCAGCAAACATTATGATGTGTGATGATGGAAGTAGGAAAATGGAGGAAGAAAATGCAAATGTTTACATAGACATTTTCCCTGTTCATCTGGCAAAAACATCTTTACTTTCCATTCTCCCGTACTTTCTTTCTCTCTGCACTGCAAAACCACCAAATTTTACCGAGAGTTATGGGTCGAGATTCTTGCGTAATTATCGTAGAGCGCCTGAAATGAGACAACGCCGGCTTACAAGTAACTTTTCAGCAAAACATAGGAGCTTGTTTTAAGTCAACAATTCGTTAATATTGATAGAAGTACACAATCCATTGGCAGATTATTTCACTTATTACATTAGAAATATGTCTAGTTATAAGTGAAATATTTAAATACTTTTTAAAGGGATTTACTCGGTGAAATCAACTTTTCTGAGCTGCACTTCATGTTAAAATGTCATTTCCTCATCACAAACATACCTGAAATGATGTCTTGATTCTTTGTCCAAAGAGTGGCCCCGGGGCCCATTTGTGGCCCTCTGAATGATTTTGTTTGGCCCTGCGTCCACAATACAAGAATGTAGCAAATTCATAATGAATTTGCAATTTTTATTAAATAAATTTTCTTAAAAAGTATTTCTTTAGCTTAAAAAAATGTTCTTCTTTAATTAACAATGTTTTTTAAAAAGAAAAGAGGACAATCAATACCAAAATTGTTTTGAAAAATTAAAAAGCAACGACTGTGCAAGACCATGTTTAGATTTTGAATTGACAATGGTTTATAGATTCTAAAGTCTGCAAAAATGTGACTACTTCATTAAAATATTGTCTATTTAGTATATTATTGAAGTCATAAAAACAACAAAAGTCTTAAGAACTAAAAGTTCTCTTGATTTCTCTTGATTTAACATTTTTCTTGATTTAACATTTTTGGCCACAATGGCAAAACATTTACACCCCTCTCTTAGTTTTTATCTCCCAAACTGGATGTGAATCCCTCCAGTTCTTCCAGCAGTGAACCTTTCTTGAAGGTCCTGTTAACAAAGGAAATGGCAGATTCCTCCCCCAGGCAGTGATCAGTCAGTGGAAGAACATGGAGTCAGGTGGTTTGAGTAAAGACGTGACAATCCGCCAAATCCATCTCCCTGTGAGAGGGAGCACAGAGGTGCAGAGCAGACGGGAATCCTTCATGTCTGAACAGCCGACTTCCTGGCCACTAGTGCAAAAATAATTGAAGCTACAGAAGGGGAGCCGAATTGACTCCCTCTCAATTTTGATTTTACTCTTTCATTTACGTTTTTTTCAACCACTTCCTAATTGGGCGAACATTTTTAATTGCAAGGTAAAGTAGGTTCAGAGATCATTTCTATTTATTTGTTTCTTACATTTTACCGCCGTATCGCTGAATTAGTACAAAAACCATTTACGGATAGCCTTGGTGCTTCTGTTTCCGACTTTGCAAGTGACTCATCCGAACTAATTAATGTTATACAGAAACACAAGAACTGTTCATTCTACTGACTCAGTCAGTTATTGTTTATTGAGCTGGGAAACAGAAAAGGTCAGCAGCTCAGAGGAGGACAAATAGCTTTGTGAAGTACCTGTATGTTTACAGATCCTCATAATTTGATCTGATTGTTTTCTGAAGAACTAAATGTGCAGAAAAAAAATCAGCTTTACTGCAAAACAAAGCAAAAACTTTATACCTTTGAATGTTTGGCCTCCAATGATGTGAGGTCTGCAAAGATGCAATTGATATAGTCATATGCACTGCTTAGAAAAGTCTCTGATTGGGCTTTCTATTGATGCAACACGAGAAAAGGCTCATTTCTCACATTGCTCGTCTCTTGCAAGGAAAGGCAACAAGTATTGAATTAGTTTGCATGAGAGGAGAGAAATTGAAATATGGATTGGGGTCGCAAATGCCTGCTAGTGCCATTGGCTGTTTTGGATATTGAGGATGAAATGTATTTTCTGTGCGTGCGTGTCGGTGTGTGACTGATGCAGACGGAGCAGGCGTCGAATGGTTTTCCACCACTTTTGTGCAGAACTGTTTTCCAATAAGAAGTAGGGAGCAAGAGAGACGCAGATGAAGTGAATGTTTTAAGAGGAAAAGTAATTTTAAAGACAAGCAGAGCCGTTCCTCTCTTTAATCCACCGCTTCTCCTGCATTTCTGCTTCAGTCTCTTGCCATTTGCCATTTAGATATGTTTAAATCATGCATGCTGACTTTGGACCTGTGATTTGAACTGGGCAAGTCTCAAGTCTCTGCCAAGCTGCTTGACCCCAGAAAGCCATTAGAATCTGAATGAATGATTCACAGGAATTTAAAAGTGTCACGGCCCTCAAATTGGATATAAAATGCGGTGATATTAATTTTTAAACAAAGAAAATCCCGACCAATCCTGAAGTAATTTGGTTTCCAAACCCAGTTTTTGAACACCAGCTCTGTTTCGTTCACTTTAATTCACTTTGTTTGCCTCGAATGTCCGGTAGGTTTGGGGAAATGTGAACGCGTAATCAAAATCTAAAGTTGACCAAAAAAAATCAAACTATAATCTGCCTAAAAACCAGAGACAGCTCCAAAATTAGGAAGTGGACTACAGTGCAGAGCATGCTGGGTAAATGCAACCAAAACAAACACACAGCACTAGCCGGAGAAATGGCTCGTTGTTTTTTTTTTTTACCAAAGATAAAAGAAAAATCCTCCTAGAACTGAAATCTGATGTCACTCCATTTTTATTTACATTTTTTTAAGAAGGAAGTTGCGCATATTGTAGATTAATTAGAGTGTCAATTTTTTCCTGGACAAAACCTAGCTTAATATTTTGATCGCTGTGCATTGTTATTTTTACATGAATGAATGAGGACAGAAATAACAACATGAACTCAACACAGAGTCCCCGGTTGTGTGAACAATGCTGACTGAGTTACATCAACAACAAAACACTTGTCTTTTCCAGCAGCCATTGTGCAGCACATGCGGCGGTAAAACACTCAGCGCAGACGTGATGGAGTTCCGTTTGAGTTGCTAGGTGACAGGCTGGGCTCGGCTGGGGTTGCTAGGTAACGGTGCAACGTCACTCAACAATCTGGAGGGTTTTGAAACTGCTCATTTTCGAAGTCATCAAAGAACATCTTTTGTTTCAAGAAGCAGTGGAAACACAAATGGAAGTATTAAAGCTGTGCAAAAAGTTACTTTTTTTGCATGGTAAACATAAATGTTTACCTGTATATTAGATAGAAATTTTATTGTCAGATAGCAAACATGAACAACTGGTGCTTTTTCTTAAAATGCTTTGTTTCAAAGCTGAAAGGCAGAAATCAGCCATTTATACTGTTTACATGGAGGTACTTGAAGTGTACATATTTTTTGTATTTTAATGTAAAAAGTTAGTTTTTCTATGTAGAATGAATTGCGTTTGTGTTGAGTAGGTAAATGAGAAGATAAATGTGAGTAAGTTTGTCATCTAGAGTTGCACAGTGGCGAAACGATGAAAATTCGGAAACCCACAAGAACCAAAGACAACAAATGGTCCTGGGTCTGGAAAGCCACACAGACCCAGGCAGAACGACACCAGGCACCACCGCAGGGCAGCCAAATGCCCCACACTGGGGTGGCTCATCAGGGAAGCAAAGGAGCAGCAGCCTCCAGGCCAAAGGCGCATAGGGTGAGACGCAGAGAGCCAAGCGTACAGCTAAGTTGCTAACTCTGCCTTTGACACATTTTAAAAGATTCCAGCAAAATGGTTGGAATTTGGGGCTGACCGGACATCTGTAAGCGGGTTTTTGATTTGTTTTCCAGCTACAAAGTGCAGATCTATAGCACAATCAAGTAACTGTCACCTTCAGATATTATGAAAATGCTACATATGTCAAACGTGACTTCAAATTGGGCCTCTGTTTGTTTAAAAACTCCTGCTATTTCTGAAAGTCCACCTTCAGGAAGCCATAACAACAACACTCTTCTGCTAACTCTAAGAATCTTTTCACCAGATGCGCAGTACCACCAGGTGTTTACTAATTGCTGCTGGCTAGTCTGATTGGTTGGCATTCATGAAAGAATCAAGGTAACACTCCAGGTATGTTTTTCATGAGAGAAGAAGAACATTTTAACATTATGTAAAGCTCAAAAAGTTGATTTTACATAATACTGCCCCTTTAAATTTAAGGTGTCAATTTGATGCTGTCAAATTGCTTAATCAGTAAAAAGAGTAGAACCTAGCCAAATGAGGTGACCGTTGACATTACTGCCATATTTGGAACCATGGCCAAGACAGACTGAACATTTTCATTCACTTCCTCTGTTACCGTCGATAAAGCTAAAACTGTTCTGAAACAGTGCAGAAAATCAGTCTCATTGTTCACAATTTCTCCTTCTCTTTGCTGATTGGCCTTGTACAAATTCTCCTGGAGGGAATCCCAGTGAATGGAAGGAAGTGAATGGGAGCAGTGAAAAGAGATGAGAATCCAGCCTAATTGAGCAGGAAAGCAACGGCCAGGCTGCCTCTATAGACTTTTTATTTTCCACTCAGTGTCAGATTGAGATGGGTTTACATCCAAATAATTCAGAACTTAACCAATTTAGAGAGAAATGTCAAAATTAGCACAGAATAAAAGATAGAACCTTAAATAACGCATTTAGACAGTTTATCAGGAAAAATAGATGGATTAGTTACACTAGAAGGCCTTTTGCATTTTTGTACTTTAAGGCTAAAATAATTTGACATTTTTAGCATGTGATCTTTCCGTAACAGGGACAATATTCAGATTTATGAAACTCTTTTATGTATGGTCTGAAGTGCATGGTTTAATTCAGACTTAACAGACTTTCTTAACCATGCTGTTAACTTAGTAATTATTTAATCAGTGCACAAAACCTGCCTTCCCCAACATTATAGCTTTTATTTTGTTTGTCTGAGAGAACCAATAAGAAATTCTGTTAGTTTTATGCATTTCTTTCTCTTTGAAAATTGCTTCAATTGAAAGAGTTGTGAAAAAACTGTGACTGACTTCATAATTAATGGTAAAACCTATTAGCTCGAACACTTTCTCAGGAAAAAAAGCTCTTGAGTTCGTCTAGTTTTATTTAAATGTTAACATAACCAATCCAGCAAACAAAGTGTTGAATAATTCTGTGAAAATATATCAAAACAATGTAAAAAATTTGTCTCAAAGGAATGCAGGTGAGACCTTTGAAAAAAGAAAAAAAGAGCTAGCTTTCAATTATTCATAACAAATCTGAAAAGACTTCCTTCTTACATGACACTAACTACATTTATGGATGCTTCACATCCTCGTTAACAGAAACATTTCATTTTTTCACATGGAAAGGCAGAAATGGAGTTAAATGTAAAAAGTGTGGACTGAAAAAGAGAAAGAAGAGGACGGGCGGAGCGAGAGAAGGAGTAAGAGTACTGGCTGCAAAATCAATAGCTCATACAGTTCTGGAATTGAGGGGTTGTGTTTTTTTTCCCCCAGAAATTGCGTAGAGCAGGTAGGAATATGAAATAGCTTTGGTAGAGCCCCCTCATGTAAGCAGCAGTATTGATTTCTAGAGACTTGGTCCAATTATGGTACCACAGATTTTGTTGGTGCCCTTTAAAGGACCGGTTTGAGTCGGGTGGGGGCAGGACTGTCTGGCTCAACGTTCCTCCTAAAAAAGTTTTAAAAGGACATGCAGGTAAATCTGTCCTCAGACTTTCCAGAGTCTTTCTAATAGCACCGCTGCAGGACGGAGCATTTCCCCTGTTGCCAGTTCGTGTGAAGAGATTCAAAAGCTTTTTAGCATAAAGAAAAAATAATCCCCCTGTCTTTTTGTGCTGCAGACTCTGTTTGAGTGACCGAGTCTGTTGGTGGAGAACCAGGCTTTATTTTGTTGCCGAACTGAAGATAGCTGCTTGGTTTTTTTTTCTTTATAAATTGCACAACTTGTGTTGAGGTGTAGTCACACATTTCCCCAACAGTTTAGCAGTTACTGTGAACAGCCAGACATTAGTGCAGAGATTGCTGCTGTTTTAAAGCTTTTCTTGCTGGAGGATTTGTGGGGAAAATGGTCTGTAATTCCCAGCCTGCGCTCCCGCTGCGCCGACCCTGCTGCTGACGCTGCTTTCATACTGCCCTGTCTTGCTTTATAAATAAAGGCAATAAATGGATATCAAACCCCTGAGAAACAAGGACATTTTCTCTTTCTCTCATAGGAATCAAAAATCTTTGCTGGCAATAAAAGAAGGAAGAGATTGTCTCTTAATGTGGCTGTCGCTACATTTCCCCTCTCTCCTTTAGCTCTCATTCTCTCTTCCAGTAATGGGAGTCTCATGCAATATGTTTTCTTTCCCCACTTGAGTGTTAATGAGGCAGATGAATATTCATGAAAACGAGGCTGACATTGCTCTGTGGTGATTGTGTAGAAGATGATTGTGTGCAGAGGGACTGTGGTGGCCACCGTTCTGAGGGATCTGTGGAGCCGTGTGCCGACATCAGGACGCTCTGTGCTCCACTGCTAATGATGTAACCGAAGTACAACTACATTATATGTTAATTTTTCATGTATCTGTGCTTTTCTCAACTCAAGTCAAATTTATTAGGACAGCATATTTTAGCAACAGGGCATCTTCAAGTGTTTTACATCACAGAAACACTGTACAAATAATCAATAAACGTTACATTTTGTCAAATATTATCACAAAAATACACATCAAATGTGTTGATCAACGTTCCAATCATTGCTAATCAATCACTGTTGCAGTAATCAATGCAACTAGCCATAAATGCATGGATGAGTTCCTGTAGAACTTGCTGGGGCATTAGTCCTTTAATCCTCCTGTCAGGTGACAGAAGGCCAATTTTGTAACTGTCTTTATGTGGCTCTGAATGTTCAGGAGAATTCTGTGATATTGTTAGGTAATTTGAGCTTTTATTCTTTTTATACCATTTTTATCTTTTATGCAGATTTTGACTCCATTGAAATGCATTGAAAATCCTCACAGTTCCACAAAATTCAGCAAACACTTTGTGCTCTTTAACAGTGCACTACTTCTGCCTGCTTCAACCTACAAACTTCATTCAGCTTTTAAGCAGATCACAAGATGTTAAGCTATCTTCAAATGATGCAACTTTTTGATACCTCTTATGGTTTTTCTAAAATCGTGATTTGAGTTTTATGCAGGTTTGTTCAGTTTTACAGTGTAATCCAATGACGGAATTCTTCAGCCGGCGCTTTTTCAACTTTTAACGTTTTTTCACAAACAAAATCCTGCTGTTTGTCAATATTTCAGTCTACAAAAATGATTTATGCATCAAACATAGCTACATGTGTCTGATTGAGGGAGTATAAGCATCATTCCTGCAGGTTTTATGGTTTTCTTTCAAATACTCCCCCAGTGCAGGAATGTCACTTTTCCTCTCTTGGATTCCATGTGAAATATTTTGAGCTCTTTCTCTTTTCTTGGCGGCTCCTTGTTTGTTTTTTGAGCAGATTAACACGGGCAAGGAGTAGTTATGACTTTATAGTTTTTCTAATTCTTTTTGGTTTTGGTCGGTGTTTGCAAATGACATTACCTCCACCACTGGCTGCTGGAGCTTATGCTTATCCTCCATCTGCCAGTGGAGAACAGACGCACCAGAGTTGGCCGAAGAGCCGCTGCGCCGCCTGCTCTCTCCCTCCTCTTCCTCTCTGTGGTCCTGACTTGTGACAGATGCCACAGGTCTTCTCTCTGGGAGTCATGTGTGTCCTTTTTTTGCTTTGCCACTTCATCTTTTCCTCATGTCTTCTCTTTTCATTTTCTGTGGCACTTCCATTTTCTTTACAGGAACGAGTTGAGCACTGTGATGTCTAGGACTGTCTGCACTTCCTTTTAAAGGACATTTACTGAGAAACCGTGGAGGCCATTTTAAAAGGCTGCATGATGCATGCTCATCATGTTTCCTCCGTTTTGTTGTGCTCCACTTCCCCAACCCCGAGCTGCGTGTTCTTCATTGTCAGCTTTGCGTTTCTTTTCAGCTTCTTCTTTATCAGCTCTTGAAGTAATCTCTCACATTCTCTCTCTTCTGTTCACGTTTTTTTGTTCAGCAGCTTTTCATTTACATTTTCTCTCTTGCTCATTTTCCCAAGTCTTTTTTTTTGCTCTGCTTCACCAAGCCTGCGGCTTTCTCTTTTCCCCTTGCAGTCTCTTATTTGCTATTCTACTTTTCTCCTCTTTCATTCTGCTCTTACCTCCATCTAACTGTAGTCTACTTCAGAGAGAGCGCCTTTGGTTTTGTTAAATGTCTGTAAAATCTTTGATGTCTCACCAGACATTCACAGCGTAACATATTCATGTCCCCAACCTTGGCTTAAGATTTTTCTTTTTCTTTCTTTTAGGCATCTTTGTTTATCTCTGCAGCCATTAGACCAGCGAGGAATGTGAATACCGAGGACATACTGCCTTTCAAAAGTATTATGTAGCTTGAATTTTTGATTTTCCCAGGATAAGCATAAACTTCCATGTGTTTTGTTGTGATTTTATATAACCAGCAGTCAGTTCCTGCAGGAACTTGCCATTTTGAACAAGATAGGCCAAATTTATAGGCTATACAAAATATTTTATTTCATTTTTTTCACAAAATCATTCATAGATAATGAGATTTTAGGACCTCTTTTCACTTTAAGTCCAAACATTCTGGTGTTGGCCACACCCCACTAACTCAACGTTTACACTCACACATGAAAATGGCTGCAAACAGACGCACCATTATGCAACTGTACAACTTTGAAGAGCAGAAGTGGAGCCTCCTTCACAACCAACAAGAATGCAGCAGATGATTTCTGAATGGGAAGTCAACAACAAAGCACTTTTTTTCCAGCAGCCATTGTACAGCGGTAGAACCAGCTGACCAAACATGCTGCAGCGCTGCTTTGGTTGCTGGGTTCGACTGGCGTTGCTAGATAACGCTTAGTGTGACGTAATCGTCAGGATGTCTTTTCTCAAACACCAAAATTATTAACTTATTGCCATGAAACAGCTGAATAGTTTCTTGTAAAAGCATTTGAAACCAAAATGGAAGTATAAAAATAGATCAGCTGTAAAAAAGAATTTAGCTTTCCCCCCCCAAACAATTACTTTCCTTTGTAAACCATGTATAATTTTTCTTCTTCTTCTTCTTCTTCACAAATACGCTCTACTTTATGCCACTCTATTCCATCAAACCCCTATAAAACACACTGACTTTGGTGGTTCTAATGTATTAAAAAGTGAAAAATGCATGAATACACAATTCAAAGTGCTGCATGTTTGTCCTGGCTCCTTCGCAGTCCAATTTGGTGACACAGTAGAAGCCTTCTTACTCTGTGCACTTGGCCTTCCTTCATGAAAACGGTCACACTGCCACTTGATGTTGTCAGTTCCAGTCTAGCAGGCATCCATTCTGATCCTCGTACACACATCCTTCCTGCAGGCAGGGAAAAAGGTGGAGGTTGGCCAATTTATCACAGCTCTGACTGTAAGACTACAGGGAACCCTCTGTCTTCATCAGTTCACTCAGCAAATAGGCACACCCCAGTCACCGCTACAAGACTTACCTCATGCGTCTCCATTATATGTTAATAACGGAGCTCTGATGGCGAGCAGAAGAAGAGCTCAGTGTTTGGAGAGACAGGAGTCTACTCAAATCAAAGATAAAACCGATTAAATGTGTTTGAGAAATGAGAACAACCTGAAATAGAGATCACAAAACTCAATATTGACCTATTTAGCATGAGGGATGCAATCTAAGGTTGATAAGCGGCCATTTTCTGAAAAACTTGACTTTTGTCTCTTATCAAGAGCGCTGACTGTCTTCCCGTAACATAAAGGGCTAATTTGGAAAAAATAAATCATTAAATTTCACGTTTGTTTTGTATCAAAAGTATTAAACACTGATTGAATCAATCAAAAATTGTGGGGTTTTTTCATATTAAATTTTGACATAATTCAAAAACTCTTTTTGGGCCATTTTACTTTTTTGAACAGCCATCTGCCATCTTTGTTTCTGTATCAATTGTTTCCACTTAAGGATCATCGCCCTCTGGTGGATGGCGGCCAAACTACAACACTGAAAGAAAGCCCAGGCAGACCTCAGTAGTTAATCTATTGGAACACATTTTAATCTGATACACCATTAAGTTGATTAATTATTTGCATTTTGTATTGATTTAGTTTGCAACATTTTCAAATAATCTCTTTCAGATTTGTTTTGTGATACTACAAGGTTGCTGTACTGCAATTTCGAAGGCCATCTGTCTTTTATTTTCCGCATTTTTCTGTCTATTTTTCCGCCCTTGACTTCGGTGATCCTCCATTTTCTCCAGGCAGCCGCTGATCAAAGCCCGGCTCTGAGGTCGCTGAGCGGTTCTAGGCCGAGCGATGAATTGACGACGTGCCTTCAGAATCTCGTGTTCTTGTGCGATCAGATGACGTGTGACAGGCGGCGTCAGCCCCATCGGTTCACATTAAGCCCCGGCGCTTTGCAGCCGTTTTTATCCTTTAATGTTAAACCTTTCTCACCAGTCCAATCAATTATCGGTGATTATGTCAGTGTCAGAGTCTTTAGCGCATGGCTGAGCCCGCGGCGCCGCCTCCTCCTGCTGGTTGCACCACGGCCCAGAGGCTCAACAGGAGCCACACCGCGCTGATCCCCTGTCAAAGCTCTGTTGCAGCAGAGGGACAACTTTGCAGACAGCTCTAAGTTTAACCTTCCTACTCAACAGTGCTGTGACAAGGCAAGGAGAGTTTATTATGCCTGACAAAACTCCCCCATGCAGGCCCTTCTCACTGAAAGTAGCATAGAAATTAGACCTATCATTCTCAATTGAGGATGTGGCTTTCAGAGCTGACATGGTGGGCTTGTGTCCTTGGACTGAACACATGTTGTCGAAGCAATGAGATCACATGGCTTCCCTAGCAGCACAATTGGTAAAAAATGAATTTTAAATGCAGAATCCCGTCTTTCCAGACCCATTTGAGTCTCTCCTGGGCTTTTCTCAGAGGCTCGCGCTCAGCCTTGGATGCACAATGCGGGTTTGGATTGCTGCCACTGCGCGGCAGGCGGCGAGGCAGCTTGTTAAAAAACACTCTTGGCTGCAAGGTCACGGCTCTGAATGCTTTTCACATTCGTGCATTTCGGCGCTTTGTATCAAAACACCTCTAAATAAAAAATCTGAACGTTCTGGATCACAGCTAATAAGTTCAAATTAGAATATTTGGCCCTGTCGCCTGTAGAGTTTTACCCTTTACGCATCATCATAGGCCAATATGGAAATAGCTTACAGAATGCTGGTAATTAACCTTGGATAGTGACCTATTTGTAGTTTTAATCACTTTTACACAAGCTTGATATCAGATATATGTATTGCAGAGGTAATGTTATCTTAATAAAGATGTTTATGTCTGAGTTTTGCTAGGGTTGCCAGTTGCCTGCTTATTTGTAACGTTAAGAAATTATTCAAGGGTAAATAGTAGCTGATCAAATTATCAATCATTTAATACTTCAAAATGACATCATCAGACGGCCCAAAATATAAAGTTACTTGAAAATTTGACATTTTATGGGTTAAAATGACAAGACTACATATAAATAACAAAATCAGGCAAAAAAATGTTTCCAAATCAGTTTCTTTCAATAAAAAACTTATAAAACTTTAATAAAAACTGCATATTTGTGTCTGTGTCTGGTGAGTGGGTAGAAAATGCACAAATTTTACTCAAGTAAGAATAGAAATACTTCATAATATAATTACTGGAGTAAAAGTAAAAAGTAAAGGGTCCTAAAAATAAATTGTTTCAAAACAAAAGAGTTACTCAAGGAAATGTAATTGAGTAAATATAACCACCCAACTTTGCTCATATGCCAGGTCAGATTGTCCTTTGGAAATAAATTATGAAGTTACATTCGCTTTTCAAGTCCTAATGTGTTACATCGCAAAGATTTTCTCTTTTTTTGCGTTTTCCTCCCATCCATCTGGCCGTCCGTTCTGTTAAAAAGCGCTGAGTGGAGGCAGAACAGATAGTAATCTGCTGTAGCCTTGGCACTCATGCACTCAGGTCTCATTGAAGGAGATTGATGGCTCTTTTCTGGAATGACTGTTGTTTTGGACGGAGAGAGAAAAAGATGGAGGCACAAGAGTGGATTTGGAGTGAAAAACTGCAAGAGGAAAGCATTGGAGGGCAGGCGGTGGAGTTGAGTTGATTGATAGCTGTAAAAGGTAGAGGAAATGTCACCGTGGGGGAGTTTGAGAGGTCATTACATTTGGTTTGTGTTTTATTGACTGAGAGTAGGCATCGACTTGTGATTGGTCTTAGATCTGCATCATGTCTTTTTTGTAGTTTCTGAAATTGGTTGTACTTACTTTGCATGTCAGCAAGGTTATATCTAAATGTCAGATTTTCTCTCAAGATGCAAATGAGAAAGAGACAGGTTGTGACGTGTCTGCAGGTTAGATTGCTATGGACTTTTAAGTCTTTAAAGCATATTGTTCAGCACTGCATTGCAAGTAAATTAGGTGCTCTTCATCTCTCTTTATGATTGCTTTTAGTCCATGTGTGGGTGGCACGATGTCGAGTGCCTGTAATGACAGTTATGTTCCTAAGTTTTTCCGTTATTCTCCCTCAGTGGCCGTCTTTCGAAGTTGGTGTCCGTTAGAGAACAAGCAGGTTCTCAGATTTCATTCTTTCCTACTTTGTGTTGTGCTACTTTTGCTTTTCACTTCAAAAACACAAAGTATTACCAAGTAGTTTTAGTCTAGTTTCTGTAGAAAGTTGATTGGGTGAACAAACTCCTGCCTACGATCAGTAGCTGTTAGCGATCAGTAGCACTGCTAGCGGATGTTTAATGTAACACGGAGCAGAAAGCTGAGGTTGTTATTTCTCCTTACATCCAGTGGGTGGCGCAGGTTGCTACAATCGATAGTAGCCAAACAGGGACACCCAGTAGAAGGAAACAAACGTACCCAGTATGACACTTTCATTCTATTGGCTCAGAGGTTGCTAGGCGACGGTGCAACTTTGTTTCCAAAAGCAAGCAGAGAATGTTTCGTAAGCTAGCAGAGAATGTTTCGTAAGCTAGCAGAGAATGTTTCGTAAGCTAGCAGAGAGAAGTTTTGAGAAATAAAGACATGAAATCCTGCTTTCAGACTGAAAATATGTGCTCTTGTATTATGGCAGAAAAATTCCCCCATAAAGTTTACTGAGATATTTGCACTTGAGACTCAACCAAAAAGATTTTGTTTTTTTGCAACAAACACAACAAAATCCATTTTGTCCAGCAAAAAGGACAAAGAACAGACAAAAAGTATTTACATAACATATTGTGATGTACACTAATAAATTTAAAACTGGGTATATGTTCTGATACTGTGAACATGAGAAAACCAACAGAAACAAACATGAATAATTAAATTAATAAACCAAATAAATAAGGTAAAGCAACAAAAAGATCAATGTCAACATAACATACATCCTACTCCTTGTCCTTTCTTGTTATAGAGTATTTCTTCCTTCTTAAAAGCTAAAGTATGTTTTTTTTTTCATTTTTACACTGAAAAAAGTTTGAATTTCATGATGTATTAATTTCAGATTTCTAACGCAAATATCAAAGAAAACTTGAGACAAGACAAAACTACCTTAGAAGTAACTTTTCAGCGGAAAATATGCATAATAAAAATACTCCTAAAAGTACTGAAAAAAGTGAATGTAATTGAGTAAATGGAAGTCGTTTCTACTCAACTGGTGATAAATTAAATAATCTGCCAATCAGTTGTTAGGAAACAGGTTGAGCTATGGTATACTTTTTGATCAATATTAACAAATTATTGACCCAAAACAAGGTGCTGTTTCTTGCTGAAAAGTTACTTGTAAGTTAGTTTTGTCTTATTTCCAGCTTACCAAGATATTTACAGTAGAAAGTGGACAAAGATAGCTGTGTGTTTTACAGTGGGTGCTGCTCTTTCCTTTCTTAATTTGCACCTTTTTAAAAAACAACTTGGTTCATCTGATTGCCGTGTCTCTTTGTTACATCAGGCTTTTTCAGAGAGAAGTGGCTCTTCTTTGTCTGTTTTTGGTCTGTCTTCTGTTGCCCACTGTTTTGCCCTTTTGTTTCCACACCTTGCTTTCCAGCCGCTCCTTTTTACTTTTCAGAAAGCATCACGCTGTGTCATGATGCCCTGACATTCTTAGGGTCAACTAGTTAGCTCTCAGTGGCATCAAAGGTTGTTAAAATCACAGAAAGACGACCAATTCAGACTGCGAGAGTCGCAGCGGGGCAAATGACAAAAATGCCAAGAATACATCAAGAAGAAAAGAAGACTCAGGCTGGCATTCGGCCAATTTGTCCAAACTGTTGATTGGATTATCACAAGCTTCTCAGACCAGATCAAATGGTGGGACGAGAAGTATTGATAGTTATCCTTCTTATTTCCAAAAAGGACAATAAGACAACACAAAATGTAGTGAAAGTATGAAGTTTCTTCAAACAATGCAGAGAGAATTAAAATAGAAGTTGAATAATTTTGTGAAGTCACAGTTTTGTTGTTGATCTATTGTACTTTACTGCTCAAAGGGTAAAAGTTTGCTTTTATGAATAAAAAACTCAAACATCCAAAGATTTTTTTTCTTTTAATAAGTGTACACACCAGCTGCGTTTCCATCACACATGTGTGCAAAACTTGGTCAATATTCCGCTAACGTGAAAACAAAAAACAATTTTTCGCTTGCGTTGTTTCCATTAAATAATTAACGCAACTAACACAACACGAGATTTTAGTTGAACTTATTGTTCTCGTAATAAGTAATTAAAAGACGCACGACACCATCCTCCTCCAACTACTTCCTGTCTTCTTCTTCACGGTTTCCGTGAGCGGCAACATCTGGTTGTTGGTCATGTGACTTGTGTGACGCCTCGTGTGTTTCCATTACAGTTATGGAAAATAAACAGCCAAAAAAACTACGTCATCCTACAGCCAAAACTCATATTTACTGGGAAAAACCATGGAAACTTCTGAGTTTCACAAGTCAAAAACATTCATCTTGTGAAACGTAGAAAGTTTCTAATTTCTACTATGTTACCTTCAACTGTTACAAAATGTCAGTTTCAGCAATTGGTAAAATTTTCCCAATTTATATGGTAAATTTTTTATTTACCATATAAAAATCTAAAGAAGCGGTTACATGTTTTACGGTCATCTGAAGTCATCTCGGTAGTTTCCAGGCAGCCAATACTTTAGCTTTAGCTAATAAGAAGAACTTTAGCTAATAAGCTAAAGTTCCTCTCTTATGGAAGTTTTACAGTTTTACAAATAAAATTGGTCAAATTTAATTTTACCATATACATTTTTTGTTACCAGTTTCATATGGTAAAATTCTGGCAACCACAGCTGCTGGTGTTTTACCATAAATTAGAAACGTTTTTTATTTTACAGTGTACTTTAGCCTAGCTTAGCACGACAAAAACATAAAACTTTAGCGGCCCATTCTGCATAACAATGCATATGAACACATCACATTCATGGATATTATGAATGAATCCACAGATCCGGTGAAATATCTCAAATGAAAAGCAACAAAAACGTCTCACTGATGAGTTGTTTAATCAGTTAAACACTTCAGTTGTTTTTTCTTTATAAAATATGCATTAGTGTTGAGTAGATGAGTGAAGGCCTATTGATCCAGGCAGCATCTATTTCATTGTAATGTTGGAAGTGCTTCAGGTGAGCTATTGATCGGATATACGCAGCACATCGTTGGTGTATCTTTTTGACATTTCTTTCACGACTCAACCTTTGTTTTTTGCATCTGATTGACATTTCCTCTGTATATTTGTGTAAACATACGGATCGTAAGATTTTTCATTCATTCATGCAGATCATCTTTCTTCTCTCGGGGGTAAAAAGCCGGGAACTAATTTGGATTCCGGTCACGAATACAATGAGCCCATAAAAAGCAGGCTATTATCCATGCAGTATTTCTCAGCTGAATATGAGTCTCTGTTTAGGATTTTAGTGAGTCACAATTTATTTCACTTCTGAGGCGACTTGTGACTTGATTCAAGTTATCCATGGCTGCTTCAGAATTCAGATTTCAGCTTAATGATCTGAGTGTGGAGAGAAAAGTTACAGATTTATTTTTTTTCAGACATCTTTATGAATTTGATGCATTATGAGCTCGAACAGGATCGCTGTGGCTGTTTTATTTAAGACATTTTGTTACAGCTCACAGACCTTTCAGAAATATATATATATATTTATATATTTTGTGCCAAAGACAAGCTGCCTGCTCTTTGAAGTCCTGTGTGCTTTTGGTTGACAGGCATGTGAAGTATGAGGAAGAGGCCGTGGTCATGTTTATTTTGGTAGGGGTGGTATTTGAAATAAAATTAGACTCGGAGGATTTTAATGAGACTTCTTCCACATCGGAGCTGCGTACCGCTGGGTCTGTTCTGCAGATATCTGTTCACTTATTAAAGCGTTTTTATTCGTCCCATTTGGACACAATCATCCCTAAAAAACATGATTTTCATCAGATACTGCCAGATGAATTACAGATTGAGCTTGGATGTTTTTACACTTATTGTTCAATAATTTTTTTTTTAGCAAGGGATGTTCAAACTGTGGTTCGGGGGCCATTTGTGGCCCTTTACATGATTTTGTTTGGTCCACATTGCAAAAACACTAAGTAGTTTTAGTTTAATTTCTACTGTAAGTACGCTTAAAATAAGACAAAAATTTTCATGCAATATGTAGAGCTTTGTTTTAAATAAATAATTCCTTAATATTGATAAAAATCAATACTCCTATTGACGGATTATTTAAATCACTTTATAAATGAGATAGTCTACTAGTGGAACTATTATAATATTTATTTATTTAGCTACACGACAAAGTATTTGTCTTTAATTAACAAGGACAGTAACGCCCAAAAGGTTTTTAAAAAACAACAATTGTGTTTATATTTTTGATCAACAATAACTTTCAGATTCATTTTTGACAGCATTTGCTTTACTAAAATATTATTTATTTAGTACATAATTGAAGACATAAAACAACAAAAGTCTTCAGAAATAAATTGATCTCTACTTGATATTTTTGGCCCTAATGGCAAAAGTTTGGACATCCCTTCTGTATGCAGTTTGTCTTCTGATCATTGTTTTTAATTAAACATCAAGAACCGCCGGGTTAAGAAAACGTTTTTGTAGAACTTTTATCTTTTCAGCATCCTGCCACCCAGACAGTGTTTTTCCAAAGGCGTCTTGCATTCAAGTCTTCTAAATAACAGATGCACACAAGCAGTCGACTTGACAAAGAGTCTCTTGCAAGAATTTGATAAGGCACGCGCTCACTCCCACGCTTCCTCTCACAGCTACAGTCATGTTTGGGTTTTTTCCCTCCCTGTTAATGTGAGGAAGCTGCCAAGGAGCTCAAACTCTGGACAGACACGCAGGACTGACACACCCAAAGACAGAAAACTGATGGACGGACTCCAGCTGGCCAGCATGGCAGCAGGAAACGGAGCAGATGTGGAAGGAGCTTTGATGTAGGTGATTTCCAAATGAGGGGGAGATGCTCCGGTCCGCGCCAGGTTCAGGAAATCCAAGAATATTGTTGCTGACTGTTTCAGTCTGCGATGCATTAACCCCAAATTAGGGTGTCGAACCAATCTGTGAATTCATTTTGAACAGTATTAACTGCGTTTCTGTTGCAAATTTGTCAATTTTTCACTAATCTCATAATTTTGGAATTGCAATGTTTACATTAAATGATAAATGCAATTAAAATCACATGTGAATACGTTTGTTCACGTGAGAATAATAAATACGCCCCTCTAGCTACTTCCTGTTGTCTTTTTCTTTGTGGTTTGCGCCAGTAGCAACATCCCGTTGTTGATCATGTGACTCGTGTGATGCAAAAAAAATTCCTCATCCTACCACCAAGTTACATATTTGCCAGAAGAAAAGTGAAAATTTATCAAAATTGTAGTTTTTTTCTAGTAAATTGTTGACTTTTCAAACTCAGAAGTATCCAACTTTTCCAAGAAATCTTTTTACCAGAAATTTACACATCTTTATTTCTGAGTTTGAAAAGTCAAAAACTTGCTAGAAAAATTTTTTAAATTAATCTCAGAAATTTTTGAGTTAAAAACTTGGATATTTCTGAGTTGCTTGACTTTTGAAGTTTAGAAATGTAGGTTTTAATCACTAAAAATTTTGAGAATAAATTTTTTTTCTTCCAACGTTTTGACTTTTCAAACTCTGAAATTTTTTTGTTTTTCTAGAAAACATCTGAGATGAATCTAAAATGTTCTGACTTTTTTGGCAGAAATTTATTACAGTCTAGAAAGCCAAATATTTGCCGGAAAAAAACTCTGAACATTTGAGATTAATATTGGACATTTCTCTAAAAAAAACAACAAAAAACAAGGACATTTCTGAGTTTGAGAAGTCAGAAATTTTCTGTAAAACATTCAAACTTTGAAGTTAATCTCAGAAATTTGTTAAAAGCTTGGAACTTTTTTTTCCAGCAAATTTTTGACTTTTCAAATACAGAAATGTTTTTCTAGAAAATACCTGACGTTAATCTCAAATCTCTGATGTTATTTGCAGAAATTTCCTTCTCTTTTTTTTCTGTTTGGAAAGTCAAAAATTTGCTGTAAGAACTAAAATTCTGAGATGAATCTCAAAAATTTTTAGATGAATTTATGAATATTTTTTTGTTTTTTCCAACAATTTTGTTATTCGCTAACTGATAATTTTTTCTTCTTTTTTTCTTTTTTTTAATCTGAGAGTAATTAAAAATTGCTGTCATTTTTGACAGAAATTAACCTTTTTTTCAGTCAGTGACCTTAATATGTCGGGATAGTAACTTAAACCTGCCGCATGCAGGAGACGAAACGTAACAAAGAATCAAAAATAATTAACAAAAAAACTCCAAAAACCATGTGAAACAAATGAAGCAAAAATAATTCAAATGGCTATAAAAGTGACAAAATAAACATTAGTTGACTTTAACAAATAAAATCCTCACTTCAGTCCTTTCTGAAACTGGTATGAACATTCATTCTAACTAAAGTGTCACCCATTAGAAAATATGTCTAAATAAAATAACTTGCCTTATGTTTAGTGTCATCTGTAGCTAATAATAATGTCGATGATTGAAAATAGCACTGTGTTGATGATAGCAGGATCCATCTGGAAAAACCTGATTACTTAAAGAAAAGACGTTCCACTCTGACCCTGCACTTACCGCCAGTTTGCTGAGATCACAATGACAAGTATTTCCTTGTGGATACTTAGTAATTAGCTGAGAGAAAATGAAGAAAAAGGTTGAAACTGGCGAGGCCCGCTCACTCCACCCTCCAAAATCTGTCACGCAGCTCGTCTGGGGCCTTCGCCGCCGAGTCGCCTCCCTCACACTTGGTTGCTTCCCTTAATTGAAGCCACTTCAGATCAGTCAAAAAGATCTGGATCTGCACGCCTGAGCAGACCGGGGAGCTCGTCTGACCTGCCAGTCATGGCCGCTAGCAGCTGCCCGCCGTGCGTAACCACACCATCGGCAGACGTAGCTGGGATCGCAGATCCACGCTTATTATACACTAATCATACGTCAGTCATCCGCCGGCAGGGCGGGTATTATGAGATTAGACTTACACTGCAAAAACACAAAGTGTTCTTCTCTAGTTTTTACTGCACATATATTAGCACACTTGAAATAACACAACTGACATGTAGCTTTTCAGCAAGAAATGTGATCCTGTTTTAAGCCAATAATTCCTTAATATTTGTGAAAAAGTTGTAGTTCCTATTGCAGATTTTTTCACTTATAACCAGAGTTGGTTAGTAACTCGTTACATTCACTTTAGTAACTTTATTATGATGTATTTCTGCTCCTACTTGAGTAACATCTCTGGATTTTCTGCCCACTGATTGAAAAAACAAACATGTTTTAACCAAATTTTTAACAGACACTCACTGGCAGTTTTTGTTATAGTTAAAAAAAAAAACATCGAAAGAAACTAAATTGTAAAAATGTTCTTTGATAGTACATGTAAGAGAGTTTGATAGTATGTGTAAGGGTTTGTAAGCTTTGGCCTCTCATGCTGGTGTGTTGTGTTAAATGCCAGGCTTGTTCTCAATGGCTGAGCTTTATTGTGTAGCCTTTAGCTGCACTGTAGCTCAGTCAGCTGACATTTAATGCTCAGCCATTACTCTGCTGCTGCTTTGGTCCAGCCGTCCTTGTTACAGCTTCAAATATGAGCAGACAGTTGTGACAGCTGGCCCAACCACATGTGACAATCCTTTTAGATCTTTATGCTTTAATTATTCCCTCTCTTGAGACCAGTATTGGCATTTAAGGTTTTAAGTCTGAGACCCTATAAACCAGTTATCTGTCTCACTAAAGCAGCCAAGGGAAGAAAAAGGTGCTAAATCCCTGCTTGTTGTTCATCATAAAATAACATAGAGTGAATTTGTTGCTTACTGAAAAGATGCTTCGTTTGTTTTCTTTATGTTTTTGTGGAAATCTGAGGTTTAAAAGTGTAATTTTAATCCGTTTACAGCAGCGGTGTTAAACTCATTTTGTTTTTGGGCCAAATGAAAATCCTGAAAGCTCTTAAAGGGCCGGTTGTGCCAAAATGTATTGATGAAACCTGTTCACAAACTGTTAGAATATCAATAGATTCTTAAAGTTAAATACAATTCAATGTCTTTTCAGTTCCTCCAGAATTTGGTGATACTGTTTGTAATTATGTTTTCAATTAAAACCTAACTAATTTGTAAATATTTGTGCTTATTTATGATGGTAAATGCAACTTTTTATATGGACTATAATCCGGCAACAATTAATCCCGAGGCACCTGGTCAGGACAAGTAAGAAAGTTGTTGACAACTTTTGAGAAAACTCTTCAATTAACTCCCAAATATGTATTAGAGCTAAAAACGGCAGGGATTTGTTGATTTCATGTGAATTTCCATAATAAGAGGGACTGGAGGGACTGATTGATATAATTTGGCAGTAAAGAGATAAAAACTGCATTGAGTTGATTAATAACATATTTTAGCACACTTAGTGTTTAGTGTAGAATCTAAAGGGCCACATAAAGGTCTACAGCGGACTGGATTTGCCCCACGGGCCTCGAGTTTGACACACGTGGTTTATGCTAAGAAATTAGTGTCTAATAACTTGAAGTAGAAGTTCTGTTACTGTGAAAACTATAAATAGTCTCATGTTTTCTCCATCTCTTATGCGTCTTTATTCCCCTCTCGATCTGTTTCACCTGGTTTGTTCCCACACATTTTCATTTCTCTTGTCGTCTGCGGCTCTAATTTCAGTTGCTGCAGCAACCCGGTGGCTCCCACCACTTATGCCTCCTCCGTTGTGTCCCTTGGATCCCCGTTAAGTTCGCTTGAGCTGGTTAATGATTGCTTTTATTTCTTTCTTTGTAGAATTCATTTCCAAAGAGTCTTTCTGTTCTTGGTTGTTTGTTTTGCCATCATGCTGATTTCAGGCTTTGCTTTTTTAATTTCCTTCCTTTTGTTACAGAGAAAAATGGCCTTTTTCTACTCGAAGCTTGTTCTTCATTCACTAGAAATCTTTACTGAAGTAAGCGTAGCGAGGCTTCATAATAAAGTTCCCAAACTAAAAAGTATCGTGCAGTAGAATTACTCCTAAAAGTTCATTTCTTCCAGAGTTACTGAATCCTAACTCAGGGTTTACATTCGCAAGTGAAAATGGCTGCAAACAGATGCAAAATTATACCACCATTCATTTTTGAAAAGCAGAATTGGAGCCTCCTGCACAACCAACAAGAATGCAGCAAGTGGTTCCTGGACGCAAAGTCAACAACCAAACACTTACCTTTACCAGCAGCCATTGTACGGCGCAGAAAGCAGTAAAACTAGCTGACCAAACGTTCTGGAGCTCAGCCCAGGTTGCTAGGTAACGGGCAGAGTTCCGCTGGTGTTGCTAGGTAACGGGGCACTGCCGGCTGACTTGTGATGTTGGATTCCAGAGGCTTTCAAAGCAGCTCATTTTCCAGACACCAAAAAAAACCTTAATTTATTCCCAAAAACTTGATGGGTGTTTTTCTTTTTAAGCACTTGGGTTGTTTTTGCAAACACACAAAAATATACAAAAACATGCAAAATCCAAATTTTGAATAACTCGTCCAATTTAAGGAAAAGCAGAATTTGGACAGGTGTGTGATGTTTGTAAAAAAAAAAGGAAAAAAGTGACACTCCTTGCTTGTTTTGTTTCATGTTTTACGCGCCTCCATCTGTCCGTCTGTTGCTGCCGTTGCCACCAGGTAGGCGTCTGCCAGAGAAGAAAGAGCTTCTCTGGTGGATTTGATTGGCTCTTCTGAGATTGGAAAGTGCCTGCCTGCCTGTCTGAAATTACTTCATTAAAGAGAGCGATAATCTCAGAGGGGGGCTGGACCAAAAGCATCCTTCACTTCGGGCGATTTAGACAAAAGACGACATATTGAGAATACTTAATTTGAGTCATTTCAAATGGCCGAAACGACAGAAAATTAAGTTTTGGGCTGAAAGTTTGACAGCAGTGGGAGCATTCCTCGAGACAGAAGAATTAGTCGGTTTCAAGTGGAGCTGAAATGCCACTGAGGGAGTGTGTGGTGTGTGTGGTGTGTGTGTTGTGTGTGTGTGTGTGTGGTGTGTGTGTGTGTGTGTGTGTGTGTGTGTGTGTGTGTGTGTCTGAGTGTTTGTGGTGGACCAGCGGCTTTATCTGCCTGACATTTTCCTCTTTCAGAGCGGACCGTCGTACCAAGCGCCATCTGATAACCCTTGCAAAAAGGCTCAGCGCTGCAAAAGAATATTGAGGGGAACACATGTAACCTTAACATGAATTAGGAGGGTTGGGACTGGAAAGGGGACACACAGGGTTCTGCCAGCTCCACTAACACCTCCAGTCGTTTCGTTATCTTAATAGTCCTCCGGGAGCGCAGTCGAGTCTTCTGCTGCTGACTTCCTGTAAACTCCTGTGTGCAGGTAATGAACTGATCTCAAATCCAACTGGTGGCTGATGATTACTTCACAAGATACCACAACATCCCACTTATTTGGTATTTTTCCAGAGGCTGTAACTTTACAGTTGTTTTCTTTTTCTTTTTTCTTTTTTCACTTCAGAAGTGCAGAAATAGCTGCTGGCATTTAGGTGTCAAGCAGAGCGTTTCGTCTGCAGGAACGCTACATCTACGATTATCTCAACCGTGGGGTTCGTCTTGGAAAAAAATAGAAGAAAACATGAACCGTTGGAGCTGGAAGATAGCAGAAAATTGTCTCTTCCGAAAACAATGAGCTGAGATGATGTGTTTTCATGATATAATACGTAACTTTTAGAAATAAAATTTCTTTTACTTATGTGTTAAAACTGTCACCATGTCATGACAACATGAGACAGATAATCTGTGAAAAGACCGATATCATCGGTTATTCTGTTGTTACTGCTGTCTGAAGAAATGCACACTGCAAAAACACAAAATTTTCCCAAGTATTTTTGGTCTAGTTTAGTGAAATATATTAATAAGACAAACTAACTTTTCAGCAAGACAAACGCATTTATTTTGAGTAAATAAATAATTAACATTGATCAAAATGTGCTAGATTAATTGGCAGATAAATTATCTCATAATCTGGGAAAAGTATCTTGTTATAAGTGAAATAATCTGCAAATGAAACTTGTACTTCTTAATCGATATTAACAAATTATTCACTTGAATCAAATTTCAATAACTTGCTACAAAGATGCTTTTAACTTAGTTTTGTCTTATTTCAAGTGTGATAAGATATTTGCACGAGAAACTAGACCAAAAATACTTGGTAAGATTTTGAGTTTTTGCAGTAGCAAAAACAACCAATCAGAGCCAGATGGCAGGTCTTAGCGCTGTCAATCAAGCTCATGTAGTCGTTGCTAAATGTCCTAATGTAGAGGAATTACTATGTTATTCCAGGAAACTCTCACAGTATTTCAACAAAACTCAAGTCTAGAGATCTGGCCTGGTTGTGAGCATGTAGGATGTGTGTAAATGCTCCGACGTTGATCCAAATAAAGCAAACATGAATGGAGTTCGGTGTGATTTTGTTTTTGTTATTTGCCATTTTCCCACTCCCCAACAAATCCCCAACGTGGGACCAACTTACAGGAAAACCATTTATCCTCTGTCATCTGTGGCTATGCTAACTAGCATTAGCATTCGGGGATGGTGATTAACAGCGCTAAGACCCTCCCTCTGGTTCTGATTGGGTGTTTATACAAAGCACTTTTTCATGACAGTTTCAACAAATATGTAAAAATTATATCTTTTAGAAAAGTTACATACTGCACCTTTAAAAAAACTGACTATTTTTTCTCTGTTAATAAAGCTTTGGTAACACTCTTCATAATATAAGGAGGTATTTTGGATTTTATTTTGCACTTATAGGACATAGAAACAATGTCATATTTCTTCTGCTTCTTATTTTTTTGTTCATTTTCATTATTAAGGCAGTGATTTGACACTTTCTCCAAAAAGACAACTCACTTTCAGCCTTCAGTGCTCCTTCATGTCTGGATGATGTTAAAAAGGTGAGAGGATCTCTCCTGGTTTAAAACACACAATCCACATTTCATCTAATATTCCCCCTGAATACGCATGAGTGTGTGTGTGTGTGTGTGTGTGAGTGTGTGAGTGTGTTTGGTAATTGGGAAGCGGAGTGACACTGGGGCACATAAAGAAGTAACCCCGGCCGTTCCAAGTGCGGCCAATAGAGAGAACTGAACTTATTAATCTGGCTACTTTTCCTCCTCCTTCCTTTCACAGGAAAGAGCAAAAGCAAAGCAATAAGGAGCCAAGTGTCCACCTGTCTCTGGACGCACTGCTCCACTAAAACTGCATTCATCTAAACTATTATATTTATTTAGTCAAAAAAAGACGTTTTTGTTGCGCTGCTTCATTAAAAATAAAATATTGTGCTGAAGCAGTTGGATTTATGTGTTTGCATCTCTTGGAGCTGAAATATTTTATGGACAAAATGCACTTTATAAAAGAGAGGAAGGGAAGATTAGCGCTCTGTAGCGCCGACCTCAAGCTAAAAGTCTAAACAGTTTGTGTCCAGGACGTGTGGGATCTGCAGAGACGTTTGCTGCCCTTTTCCTGACCTGCTTTGTGTGGAAAATAAATATTCTGTGAATCTGTAGTTTTCTTACAGATGTAATTATGAAGCATTTTGAAAAGAAAAGGTCAAAAAGTCAATTCTTGTTGATCATGATTGATGTTTAAGAGCAATAAAAAAGGATAAATAGTTTTTATAGACATAGACAGTCAATGTCTGACAAACTTTTTATGTCTTGAATCAGTTGAAACTACCAAAATCCTTTCAGTTTCCTTAATTTCAGATTTAAAAATAAATTAAAATGTATTGTTTGACAAACATTTCTTCTGAGTTTTTCCTCCTTTTAGAACAAGTTGCAAAAAAAAAAAAAATCTCTTCTGATAAATTTTTATTGGTAGTTATAATTTTGCACCAAAGGCAACATTTTGTGACAATCGTTGTAGCTCATTTGGCCTTTTCTAATTTGCATAAAGACATATTTACCTCACTTTATACAATATTCAGATTTTTAAGAAGTAGTAAAATATTCTACCAATTAGTAAATAAAGATAAATCGCCTAAACCAGGAGAATTGTCGCCTGATTTAATAGTTTAAACATTAAATCCTGATTTGCCTGCAGTCAAAATGGAGCTTTTTAAAGGAGCTGAAATACTTCTACTTTTAAAATAAAATAAAAACCACATCATTAGGACATGGGAAGTATCAGATGAAGACACGGTAATAATTGCTTTGTGAAAAGACATTTTCAATTAAAGATAACCCTGGACTGTTACCTGTTCCTGACCTTGTCTTGTAGCTTTTTGCCTCAGTGGTTCCTGCAGAAGTGTCTTAGTTTTAGGCTTCCTTAAAGAGAAAGAAGCTACAAGACGTGACATTTGTTAAGAGCAATGAATATTATTCCCTGCGGTGAAGTCGAGCCGCTGTGGGCCGGGATGCCAGTTCTGACCCTCCGCCGCATTACGCCCAGCAGAACATGACAGTTTGACACGTTAAGGGAACGGTCGATCTTAATTGGCTCGTCTTTTGTCTGCTGCATCAGCTGGAGTTTCATTAGTTTGTGCCAATGCAAAGGCACTTTTAAACAACAGCATTATGGTTTGCATTGATCTCTGGTGATAAATGCACACAAATCTTAGGGGATGCAATTTTATTGTTCTTTCACACAGCAGATTTGTTTTCTTCTTCACAGTTTGTTGAATCAAGTAGAGGTGAGCGGATCGATTCAACATAGTCTGACTTTTATTTCAGAATCACTCTTGAAATTCTATTTTAGTATTGTGCTTTCTCATAACCAACTTCAAAAGATTTGCTCTGTATTTGTTTAGAAAGATTATGTTAATACGGTATTAAAGTGTTGCATAAGTATCTTTAAGCTTTGTCCAAATTCTGTCCTGAGTTGAACAAAATAACTAAAAGGAAAAACTTTTAATACAGATCATCTGTTTTATGTTATTACAGAAGAGGATTAGGACATTGAGCTCAAAATTCTGATTTTAATCACTGAATTCAGAATTTAATTTAATTCTGAATCTTTTCTCAGAATTCTGAATTTAATCTCAGAATTTTCCTTTTTTTCTCAGAATTTTGACTTTTGAAATCAGAAGAGTAAAGTTAGTTTTTTTTTCCTTCCAATTCTGAGATTAAAGTCAGAATTTCCTTTTCTTCAGTGGCCATAATCCTCACATGTATATTTTTCAATCACGACAGACTGACAGCTTTAACAAATATGTAAAAAAAACAAACAAATAATAATAAAAATAAAGTTACAGACAGCAGGAAGGAACATTTTTAAATAACTTACCTCCACCATGCAATAGCCGTATTGCAACCAGTTGTAGATATAGATGAAATCATCAAAACATAGCCGTCCATTTTGTATCGAGGGTTTAAAACAGGAACCCAAAAAACAGAAATACACCCAAAGGTTAACATTCAAAACATCTATTTTTGCTTGTTTCATTTTATATATTGCTACTGAAATTTGTTGCTTTCTCTGCCACATGGAGATTCTTCTTTTGTGCCAACTTTTCTGCACTAATTGCATGACAGAGTCATTCCTCATTGTTGTTGAACAAATCTGTAGATAAAAGCCCAATTTTTCAAAAATGTATGACATTCATTTCACTGCAGAACCTCAGGTAAAATAGCTAAATTTAAGCATCCAGCAGGCAGCCGGTGTTGATAAAATGCCATGCAGCAGTGAGGAGGGGGGTGTGGAAGGATGATGAGATTGTCCTTTGCTGAAATGAGGCATCGATGGTATCTGGGGAGGTGCAGAAAGCGTTGTTACCCAAGGCTACGTTTTCTGCGACAAAGAAAATTGACATGATTCCAAACTATAATTCAGATTTGAGGAAAAACAAATAAGGATGATATGGAAGATTAAGGATTTCTGTTTATTTTTTCAGCTTTGTTAGTGTTAATGCTGCAGGCATTCATACTATTGAGTTCCACTTTTCTGGTTGCTCTTTAAGTTTCGCCACGCTTCTTCTCCTGCGTACTTTGGGCTATTTTCACCTTTCAATTTTTATACTTTTCATCTTGCTCTCCTAATGCCAGCTACATCTCTTGGTATTCATAACCTTTAAACTTTTTATAATAATTAGGTTTTTATGAATTTTTCTCCCCAAACTGCTCCATCCTGTGGCAGAATGGAGAATTACGATATAAAACGTTCCTGTACTTTTCAAATTTTAGGGTTTACATCCACTGTTGTTTGTTTTTTTGTACATTCATGTAATATATCACTGTAACCCAACATGCTAGTGGTAGCCTATTAGCTATCGTGTATTTTAGCTAATTTTGACTTTTACGTGGGTTTTTCACACTGCATGGACTATTTTCTTACCATTCTGCAAGTCTTCAGCAGTTGGTTTCAAACGCTTTTGCCATTTTCACCAAAAGCATTCAGCACTGAGCATTTTCACTTGCATTTTCATAGGAAATGCACTCTTTCTAGTTTTAGCTGCATTTCACTGTATTGACATTAAAACAAAACAAGCATGAATTAAATTATTCAAAAATGTCTACAATGTTCCCAGAGGTTATTGCAGGCAACGATCTCTGAGAACAGATGCAACATTTCAATATTAATACATTTTTCACATAAATATATTAGGTAATTGTTGGGGATTTTGACCTTTGTTGCTAATTTATTGATTTAGCCTAATTAACTACTGCAGAAAGCACAGCGGCCATCAGTAGTTTTATGGGGGTTTACTAAAGAACTGTGGTTGCAGCTCTGCATTACATTACAAAACAGAGCAGTTTCAGAAAATACAGAAAAATAAATTAAAGCTTTGATTTAGAAATGTGGTATAAAAAATTGAATAAATAAACCTACATATCAGTATTAACTCCCTTTATCATAAATGCTGTTTAAACCTCAACGATGTAGAATATTGGATAACAGCTAAAGGCTAACAACTCTGAGCTAACGGCTAACCTAGCATTAAAAACGGACAATTTGAAAGCTGCAGACATATAACAGCAGCCAACAACACTGTTAGAAGTGTTGAATAACATCCACACATTCATACCATATTACTGTTAAAACTACATCTTATTTTGTTTCTTTGTCTGTGATCTTGAACCTGCTGAAGCTAGCAACATAATGTCTGTCCAGAGAAGAGATTAAAAACAGAAAAGAGATGCCGTTAAAGAGAGGCTTTGTTTGGGTCTCCTTACAAGCCAAAGCTCCTGCTAATTAGCAACCTTTCTGGTCCTTGCTAAATGTGTTTGAAATCCTCCAGATGCAGATAATTGAGCCGGAAATGTGTTACATGACAATATCATCCTGAATGGCAAATACAGCTAAGCGCCTCTATTTTTGATCCACTCTCTTTGTCAGACTATTTTAAAATAGCACTTCTTCTGAACGCTTGATTATTTTTTCTGTTTGAAATTCAAGCTTCACAAATATTTAAGCCACTTTTTGCAGAAATCGATGCAGAAAATATTCCAAAGACAAATACATCAGAGAGGAGAACATTTTTTTTTCTTGTTGCTGAATAATTGCTTTTGGTTGAAGGATGTAAGCTTTTAAGAATCCCTCACGCATCATCATAGCAAAGTAGGAGAATTTTTCATCGCCACGGGCTGGACGTGTCTGTCCATGCATCTTAAGTTTTCTATTAGTCAAGCAATGGCTCGAACCTAAGTTTCTGTGTAGCCCGAGTCTCAAATTGATTTTAGTGGTTTATATAAAAATTGATTTACTGACTTGGGTACAGAGATCCCAGGCATGGATTTGTTCCCCGGAGAATGTTGGAGCAGCGAGAAAACAAGGTGAAAAGAGACTCCCTGTTGCTCTATTTGCATTTTAATTATAAATTGCATCATTGCACCAGGTTTGGACACAAAACAGCTCCACTCTTTTCCCTCTTCTCCTCCCTTTAGGCTCCCATATCGCCTCACTTTATGCAGCGTGAAAAATAAATGAAGGTAACAAGCAAGAGCACATTTGGAGAGCTGTCTGAATCAAAGCAGAAAATCTGAAAATATTAAATATTTATAAAAAGAAATTTTAGAAATTTGTTCAGTTAAATTTTTTCCTGTGGGTTTGAAGTTGCACTACATGAAATGATATCTTGTTTTTGTCATTACTTTTTTGTATGTTTTGCATGCAAAATCAGTTCTGAAACTGTCACTGCAAAAAAGTAGATGTAGTAGTTTCTGTTCCACTAATCTAAAAAATATTAAAATTTTGCTTTTGGTTTTTACATTTAATAAAAAACGCAATAAAATTAAATTTGTCCACTTGAGAAGTTGTTAAAAAACATGGCTGTTGTTTTGTCATTTCTACCACTTCCTGTAATTTATTTTGTCATTTCTGCCAGTAGTAACACTCGGTTGTTTATCGGGTGATGCGAAAAATGTGTTTCCGTTGCAATTTTGAGAAATATTTTTTACAAAAACATTGGCGTGTTTCCTTTAAGTCAATCAATTTTTCTAATTTTAATTTGTGTAATGGAAATGTTTTTTCCAACAGGTTACATTTTTCCCTCTGTGCTTTTGAAACCAAGCTACATGAAGTTATATCTTTCTTGGTTGTGTTGTTGTTTTTGGTTTTGCATGTTAAATCAGTTTTTCTGAAAATTTGTACTCCAGAAAAGTAGTTGTACTTTGTATTGTACGACAAACAAATGGTTTCTATTCCATTTGTAGCTAATGCTAATGTTGGAAAAACTTAGCATTTGTAGTGTTCATGTTCAAGAGGAAACCCAGTTAAAATAAGTTTGTTCACAAAATAAGTTGCTAAACATCATCCGCCTGCCACTTCCTGTTGTCTTTTTTTTATGATTTCTGTCAGTAGTAACATCCGGTTGTTGATGACATAATGCAAAAAAATTGTTTCTGTTGCAGTTTTGTGAAATATTTTTCATAAAAATATTTTTATTGAAATTGGTGGGTTAGATTAAAGTCAATCTATTTTTTAATTTCAATTTGCGTAATGGAAATGCAGATACCGATGGGCAAAATTTGATTGTATTTGGTGCTGGAAGTCCGTTTCAAGGTTTGTTTTTCAACATAACTTGCAGATTTCTTTCTTCCTTCACGGTCAGTGCTCCGTGTTATTTAGCTGATTAAAATACGGAGAGGCTGTTTGTACCTGGCTGTTTAAATTACTGTGTAAATGGATTGATTTCCACGGCTGGGAGTCACTGAGCTTGAAACATGGTTAGTTCTCACAACAAGAGGAGATATGAATTTAAATAAATACAGACTTCAGCCACTCTTTTGTTTTTTCTGTTCAGGTTTAGATTTGAAACTTTCTGACAGCGACATGTTCAGTTGTCAATGCAGTAGGGATCGAGGGATCTGGAAAACAAATCACAAAGGCATCAAGAGACGAAGGTAAACAACGGTTTCAGATGTAGTCTGCTCTTTCAGTCTTCCAACAAAGATAAGAAAACCCTTTCCTTTGAAAATCCCTCGCTTGCCATGCTGAGCTGCAGATCTCTGTACAGTAATGAGACTTCTGCTGTGATATTTATGTTGCTTTTGTTTCTATCATTAGGTGCTGAAAGGGTCGTGCAGAGGAGAAAAGGCTGAACTTGCATATTTGTCCGTTTTTAACACCAGCATGTTTTTCTGATCTTGCAAAACTTATTTCAAATTCCCAGAATGTTTCTGTCCGACTCTGAACAGACTCAAAACTTACTGAACTCACATTGATAACCAATAATACTCTTTCTAGGAGCCACCAGTTTAAAGTGGAGATAGTGTATAAAATATTACAATACACTTTCAACATCTTGCTGAGAACTGTTTGATCCATCGTCCCAAAATGCAAACTTAATTCAAATCACCAAAATCTGCTTGGATTCAATATTTGGTCAGCTATTGTATTTAAATTGTTAGACGTTTATTGATGTAATATTTGGCCAGTTGGACAAACTCTAAATGTTGTTGATGCACACATGTATTCAGTGTTGTAGGTTCTTTATCTGCGATGATGATATACTTAAACCTGTAGATGTGAAAGCTGCAACATTGGCTACATTCACACAGCTTCAGTTATTACACTTAAAAAGCAGCAATCAGGCCCAAAATATGGGCGTCGTGACGGATCTGAACCTTCAGAACCACATAAAGATAGTTAACAACGTCGGCCTTCTGTCACCTGAAGAACATTTCCAGGTTTACAGGACTAATGTCTCAGCAAGATCTAGAGAAACTCATCCATGTGTTGATTACTGCAACAGTGTCCTCTCAGCTCTGCCTAACAAATCAATCAGAATATTGATCCCCAACGCTCCTGCTGCTGTTCTGACTAAAACCGGGACGTTTTTTTAAAACCGGCGCACATCACACCGGTTTTAAATTCCTCCCTCCGGGAGAATAAACTTTAAAATACTGCTGTTGGTTCATAAATCACTGAACGGCTTTGCAACACAACACATCAAAGATGTCATGGCGACCTCCCAACCCTCTCAGGTCTTCTGGTTCGGGTTCTGCTCTGCATCCCCAGAACCAGAACCAAGCGTGGAGAAGCAGGATTCAGCTTCTATGCACCACGAATCTGGAACAAAGTTCCTGCAGAAACGCAGCGTTCCTTTGAATCTCAACTGAAAACCCGGCTGGTTGGAGAAACATGATTAATGAAACATTGATCAACAGTCTGATGAGTAACGACAGTAAAAACGTTTCTGCTGCTGTCTTTGTGTTTTTATGATGTGAAGCACTCTGAAAGGCCTTGTTGCTGAAAGTTGCTGTGCAAATACAATTTGATTTTATGTAGATGCGGTTTGAACCGTCGCACTTTATCCGTCTTTTTCATCATCGGAGTGAGACACGAGTCATATTTGTGCGCCAGAAGAAGCCATATGGTGTAAATCCAGACGTAAACAATGGCTGAAAATTCTCCTTACGAATTTACGATGAATCCCAAACAGACCTTTCTGTTTGCAGTCAGTACTGACTGCACATCCAAACAGACCTTTCCGCTCTGCTTTCTCTTTATCAGCTTCCCTTGTGTTGTTTTGATCTTGTTCTCTTGGGTAACCATGTAAAAACATCTGATTTATCAGACTGTGCCCCTTTTTCTTTCCACTCATAAAGTATGCATTAATTTGTGTTTATTTAGCAAATAATGTTCCTGTCAAATACATTAGTTTGTGGTTATAACATGTCCAGTGGAAACCTTTGGGAAACACTGAAAAGATGCAAATCTTTCATAGAAATATGGTCCAGAACATCAGCGCAGTAACAACTCATCCTTAAAAATGCATCTTTCACGGCCTATTCAAAGCTTAAAATGCAGCGTGAGTATTAACATCATTAAAATGAACCCAGCAATCTCCGTTTTTATGATGTGTAAAGGTACCTGCTCGTATGACTACTTCTCCCGTTTCTAAATCTTCAAAATTAGGAAATGAGACTCTAACGCATTAAAGGTGTGTGGTTTTGGCACGGCTGCCTGGTTTTATGGCCGTCCTGAGTGCGCATTAGAGGAGAGAAAATGGGGAGCATAGAAGACGGTTTAAACGGGACGAGAGACGGAGGCCATCAGTGATATGCTGAGTGATGGTGATGTTGTTTCGCTGGGGTTAGCGCCACGGTTCAGAGAAGGCCTCCGTCTACTTCGGTAACTCTTAATCCATCACACCTCCTGCGGCCCTGAAGCCGACACACTCCAGCGTCCGCCGACCCGCTGCCCAATCCACGCTCAGCTCCGTCATGCGTGTTCGCTCGCGGTTCCTGGCCTTTCCACATCCTGGCTCCCGCTCTCTGGGTTTTTGTCTCTCCAAAGGCAGGAACATCTGCGAAATCGGCAGATGTGTTTTCAGTTTTCAGTGTTTTCAGCTCAACATTTGGCCCTTTTAAACGTATGGAAGAGGATTAGTGCCACTGTAAAAAATCAAAAACAAAGTCTGGCTTTAAAATCAGGAGATTAGAGTCAAAAATCTGGAAAAAAAGTGAGAATTTTGAGAAGAAAATGCCAGAATTCTGAGGAAAAAATTTGAATTTTGACAAAAAAATGTCTGAATTTTGAGATGAAAGTCAAAAATTACAATTTCAAAATTGAAGTCAGAATTCTGAGAAAAATAATCATATTTCTGAAATCAAAGCCAGTATTTTTAACATGAAGTCAGAATGCTCAGTTTAAAATCAGAATTCTGTAAAAAAAAAATTATTCGGTGTTGTTTTGCTCTTTCGTGGCACTAATCATCTTCCGTATCATTGCCTTTCATGTATCGGAGTCGACTCTTTGTCTCTTCTGGCTGGCTGCCAGTCTCTCCTGCAGCGTCTCTCATAACTTCAGTTTTCATGTCATTAATTTCAGAGACATGTCCATGCTAATTCTCTCGTCAGGAAAAAAAAAACGTTTCTCATCATGAAGGCTCGTCTTTCCTCTGGTATGATGCGTGTTCTGCTGCTTACTTGACAAGACGTGCGCCTCCGGCCAGCTCTAAAGGATTTCTATGTTTTATTTTTATAAATGGGGCTCAGCTACTTTCATGTGATTGGTCTTTGTGATCCCCTCTAGATGTATTTGGACTCGCTCCCTGCAAGCCTTTAATGAAATCTCACCTTATAATGAACAAGCTTCATTAACCTTCTGTCAGACTCCTCACCAGAGGGAGGGAGCTTCGTTGTGGTGTTGCGGCTGTTGCAAGAGGAGCTAACATGCAGGCATTTGATTTATGTTCAGAAATGTGTCATGCATAAATTGAAACTGTGCACCGCTCCGCTGCCTAACCTCAGCTTTCTGGCTTATTTTCAGCGTTTGTAGTCTGTTCCTCTAAACTCTGCAGTCTGTCTCTGTACCTCGCTGTTTCATTCACTGCCTGTTTTTGCACAAGGTGACCCTCTAAATGCTCCAGAGTCCCCGCTGTGATCGCAGCTTTTTTCTTTTCCTTACTGCAGCCAAATCGCGCAGCTCCACCCCCTGTCCATCTGGTGGCGCTGTCTCAGCACTGTGGCACCTGTTTTTCCTCCTCCAAGAGGAAAACACGATGCTTATCCATATTTCTCTGTCATTTTTCAAGTGAACTTTGAAAGTGGCTGAAGTTTTCAGTTGTTTGTTTTTGATTTTTTGTTTTTATTCTTTGGCAATGTGGCACTACTCCACAAAAAATCCTTCGATTTAAGTGTTTTAAAGAGCGTCTCCTAGTTAATTAATGCACAACAGTTTGGAAAATAATAAATTCTTGAGTTGAACTTGTGTTTTGTATGAGAAATACAAAATGCAAGTTTCCTTTAACAGGTGTTTTTGTCTACTTTCTAGTACAAATGTCTTATACTGTCAGTGGAACAAGACATTTCAACATATGGGAAAAATGTCAATTATTTCCTTTTTACTTTGTATTTTTGCATCAGTGTTAAGGCATTATTTGCTTAAAACAAGCCTCTATAACTTGCTGGAAAGTCACTTGTATTAAGATATTTGCACTAAAACCAGAAATACTTGGTTAGGGCCTGTTTTTGACATGCAGGTAGTTTGGTATGTAACTGTTAAATATTAAGAATGATCATGTTGGTAAACAGACTTTTTTAAACTAAACTCAGGTGATATTGGCCTCAAAAAGAAGAAGTTTTCTTTCTCAACTGACTGACTTGTTTCCAAATGTGCCTCCAGGAATTTCTAAAAGTTCTAAAATTTTCTTGGACATTTCTAAGTTTTCTTGGTGTCTGGAAAATGAGTGATTTCGAAAACCTGTGGAATGTGACATCACAAACCAGCAGACAATGCCCCGTTACCTTGCAACCCAAGCTGAGCACCAGCACATTTGATCAGCTGGTTTCACAGCTGTATGCATTGTACAATGGCTGCTGGAAAAGACAAGGCTTTTCATGTTGACTTAGCACCTAGAAGCAACGTGCTGCATTCTTGTTGGTCGTGCAGTAGGCTCCACTTCTGCTTCTCAAAGATGTACGCTTGTACAGCTGCGTCTGTTTGCAGCCATTTTCACATGTGAGCGGAAACGTTGAGCTGGGGATGGCGGCCAGCGGCAGCTCATTCTGAGAGAAGCTTAAAATAGACAAAAAAATCTTACTATCTCAGAATGAGACAAACAAAAATAATTAACATGTTTTGCACTGATAAAAAAAAACAAACACAACCAAATCTCAACAAATATTTTTTTATCAGGTTTCTGGTGAAAATATGTTAGAAAAATTTTAAAATAAGAACAAACTACCTTAAAAACACTTTTCAGGAAGATATAGCAGCTTTTTTAAAGCAATAACTCCTTAATATTGATTAAAAACTGCTAGTACTGAGCAGATTATTGCACTTGTAACATGAGAAAATGCATAAGTGAAAAAGTCTGGTGCTTTTGAATTAATATTAGGGACTTAAAAGAAGCTGCTATTTTGTGCTAAAAAGTTACTTGTAAGGTACTTTGGTCTTATTTCAAGTTTTCTAAGATATTTGCTTTAGAAACTTGGCATTAGTTCTTGGTCATAGTCAGATTTTTTTGCTTTGTGCTCATAGACCAATTCTGGGTCACCAGTAAATATGAATTCTGTCAAATTCTGCTGATTATATTGAAGAGCTTCAGATTGGCGTTGATTGAAAAGCGACTTTTAACCAGATTTACATGTTATGATCTCCATCAGTCACCTTCATCTGATGTTGGGGTCGCAGCAACCTGCCCGGCTCTGCAGCACCGCCACACTTAGCTGTTGTTTATGCAGAAGAAGCTGAATCCGTCTTTTGGTTTGTCAGACTCACCGGAGAGCTGAGGTGTGTGTGGCAGAGAGAGGGCGGCCCGAGTGAGAGCAGACAGTCTCTCTGTAATGAATATAAATGGGCTGCTCTCTCTCTCTCTCTCTCTCTCTCTCTCTCTCTCTCTCTCTCTCTCTCTCTCTCTCTCTCTCTCCTCATCTGGCTCACCTTTTTGAAAGCAGCCATGGATCGGTGGCGAGGAATAGAGTTGGCCGGCCTCCTCCGCTCGCTACCTTTTCTCATACTGAACGCTAAATTTATTGCCTCTTTTCTTTACCTTGGCTGTTAGCCGTGCTGTGGTCCAATTTCCACCAGACAGCTCTAGGAATGATGGATCTTCATCACAGCGCTGTCAGAATAAAACGACTTATGCATTTCAAAAGAACTGTTTGGTTCTAAGTGGATCATTTCCTTCAGCAAGACAGTTTGGTTGTTTATCTCTGCAATGCTGGAAGAGTAATTATTGCAGACAAATCTCATTCCTGGTCCAGTTTCTAGACTTAAAAGACAAAACCTAACTTAAAGTAACTTTTCAGGAATATTTAGGAGATTTTTAAACTCAACAATTAATTAATATTTATTTAAAACGTATTTATTAAACTAGCAGATTATTTCACTGTAACAAGACATTTTTTTCCGTGTTATAAGTGAAATAATCTCCCAATTGAACCAGCACCAGTTTATATTTGTTACTGAAAGTTATTTGTGATATTTTTAATATTTACAGTAGAAACGGGACAGAAATACTTGGTAATATTTTGTGGTTTTGCAAAGTGGAATTAATATTTTGATGTCAATCTAAAGTCGGATTTAAAATCAGGATTTGCTTGTAAGGGGAACAGATTTTTTTCCTATTTCATATATTAGATGGAAAGTTGACTAATCTGACAGAATGATATAATAATTATTTCCAAATGATTTTGTATTTATTTATTTTGTGTGATATTTTACTTATTTTTCTTGTGTAATTTTATTTTTGTGGGTTTAATTTTATCTATCTTTCTGGTATTTTATTTATTTTTCTTCTTGTGTCATTTTATTCTATTTATCTGTTTTCAATATTTAGAGTAATTCTTGCACCAGCTCTGAATTATTGTGATTCTTCTTCTGTCTTGTTTTTGTTTTGTTTTGTTTTTCAGAAAATGTTTATTTTATTGGAAAGAATTCATAATAATTTCAAAAGGATGAATTTTTTTCTGTTTCCGTTGTGATGAAAATCCTCCACAGAACAAATCCTGGTGCAGCACTTTGGACTTTTAACAGGCGTTTTTGCTCGTCTAATTAAATCAGGTTGTTGTCACGAAAACAAATCAACAAACAAACAGTTTTTCTTCCCGGATCTGTTTTCCCGTCTCTCCAGGGAAATTCTTGGAATGTTTTCTGATGATCCAGATTCATTTCCTTCAGGTGTTTGTCTGACTTTTCCCTCCTATCTTTGTTCTTCCTCAGTGCCACATTGTGAGTAATTTCTGCCAACGTTTGGATTTTCCCCCCAATCTTCCTGTGGAAACTCCATTATTTTGACTTCTTTGTTCTTATTTTGACATTCCTGCTGCTGTTTAATGGGCTCTGTTGTCTAAACTGCAGAAATACCTTTTTGTTTTTGTATTTGTAGTGAGTTTGGATCAGTTTCCTTCTGCCTTTCATGCACCAAAGTTACCTCTAATCAGACTTGGCTTTCATCGTAGTTGAGATCAAATTTAATGTCATTGATGAATTATGACACGACTCTGTTTTTTTTACCCATGATGAACTTTGTTGCTTGTTTCTCTGGCATTTTTATGATTTATCTTTGTGGTGATGAACTCTGAGTCATAACCCTAATCTGTGACTTCTCCACAGATCATCAATAAGACGATGATTTACATTAAACTCTCTGTGTTTTCTTGCCATTATTTCTACTTTTCCCTCAGAATTCAGACTTTTTTTCCTCAGAATTTAGATTTTTTATCAGTATCTTGTCTTTTTTTCTCAGAATTGTTATTTTTTTTCTTAGAATTTGGACTTCTTTCCCAAAATTCTGACTTTTGACCATTTCTCTCTTTTTCAGTGGCCCCTCATCCTCTTCCAGATAATTGCAGGCCCAGATATTGGTTTAGTTTACTAAATTGCCCATCAGTGAGTCTCCAAACACGTCGTTTCAACCTGATGGTCAAAGATTTTATGATCGCCTAATTCTGAAAAATCTTACTTAATAGAACAAACCAAAATGTTACTGGCACCTCAGCTTTGCTCTCAGAGAAAACACGTTTTAAGTTTCTTCTGGGCCCCATCTCAGCAGGAAACTGCCTCGTTTTTAGATGTATCGGCTCGGCCTCTTTGTTGCTGACGTACAGGGTTAGGGTTAACCCTTTATATTATCTCCACACTTCATTGATCTGCCAATCAGCAAACGCTCCTTCCTTTCTGTTGAAATTATGAGGCGCTAATTGAGCCCAAGTCGCCACCAAAAACTGCTTTTTGAAGAACTCCACCTTCATTAACTCCCTACTTTATCCTTTAATTTCCGCTACAACAAGTGGAGCTGCTACAAAATGCAATTGTAATGAAATACAGTTTATTTTTACTACATAATGTGCATGATCACCTCTTCCTCTTTCCTCCCGTTTGCACTCTCTGGATTCCCATGACAGCTGAGCTGTTTGAAGACAGTTATTCAGAGGGAGTCCTATGATTATCACACATCGTCTCCATCTCGCAGAGTTGTTATGTCTGCTTTCCTGCTGCCGCTTTGCTCTTGATGTTTCTCATGAAAGGGTTGGGGAAAAAACAGACTCTTAGCTTTATTCTGGTTAAGTGTCATCTGGGTCTACTTAGAAAGCTGCGAGGCTGTTAGCACTGCTGACAGCGTTGTCATGTTTTCCTAAATTGATTCACTGTGTGATTACTCTGCATTCGTTGTTCCCTATCAGAGACAAGATGCAAGAAATAGAATAAAATTAGATCTTATACATGCAAAAAAATTACAAAAAATTGCTTGCACAAGTGGAAACATGATGTGAAAATTCTTGTTTATACCCTCACTTACTCCTATAGACTAATTAATTGCCAGGAAGTGTTGAGTAATTTAAATTGCAAATCAGCTTTCCTCCTCTTTTGTGATTAATTTTTCATTGTTCCACCGAGGGAAAAAGCCAACAGTGTATTTTATCTGATACAAGTTGTGCTAAAGATGGTTTGTGTGCGAAGTGAGGAAGCTCAGGTGCAGTCGTTATCTTGTAACATTAATTAAGATTTCTCTCGGTTTGGCGCCACCTTTCCTGTCAACGATCCGCTCACCATGACAGAGGTCTCTCCCACTTTCCGTCTCTCCTCTTTCGTTCTTGGCTCCGTTTCTTTCAGCTCCGGATTCGGTTTCTGCCAAGTTTTTCCAGGTCCTGAACTTCTGTTTCAATCAGAGACTAATTAAGCTCAGGAATGGAAAAGGCTTTTTTCTTTTCCAGCCAGATTTATTTTCTGAGTGAGAAAAGCTGAACCTGAAACCTTGTGATGAAGTTTGTGTCGACAAAACTGAAACAATTCGTTACTCTGAAATAAAACCGACAGATTGTAATTTGCTTTTCACGTTGAAGACTTTTAATCCCATGAGATGGGGGACAAAAATTAATGAGTTGATTTGACGTGGCCAGTAAATATTGAACATTTTCAGAAAGTGTTTATCATTAAAGAACATCCAACTGACCTTTCCTGGTCAGAGCTGCTGTTTGCTGGGTGACCTTCAGAGCAAAGAGCCAGCTTGAGTCGAAAGACGTCAGTCCTGTGTGAATGGACGCAGACGGCTGGCGCATTTCTCTGCTCCACTCAAAGGAAAACAAAGAAGAAACCAAAGGAAGGCTTCCCTCAGTGAAACACTGCAGTCGGTTAACCGTTCAGTTTGGGATCGACACACGAGGAGTTTGTGCTGCCGACATGTTGTTAAATACTGGAGAAAGTGGGACATTTATTATAATTTCTCTCCTGGCAATATGATCTTATAGCAATAAACATCAACAGTTTTACCAATGAAAGGATATAGTTGTCGTTTGTATGGTTTTAAATTCCACATTTTTATACTTCCATTTGGTCTCGACTGCTTCTAAAAACAAAAACAAGCTTTTTTCTGAAAAAGAGAAAATGTTAATGCTTTCGGTTGTTTGGAAAATGAGCCGTTTCAAAAACCTCCAGAATGTAACAATTCAGGCACTGCCCGTTACCTAGCAACCCCAGCGGAATTCTGGCCGTTACCTAGCAACCCCAGCGGAATTCTGGCCGTTACCTAGCAACCCCAGCGGAATTCTGGCCGTTACCTAGCAACCCCAGCGGGGCTCCAGAATGTTTGTTCAGCTGGTTTTATGGGGCGTTCACAGCAAGCATGTTTTGAGAAAATGGCATTATAACATGACGTAAACCTCTCAATGTTGATTTTACAAAATGCTGACACTATAAATATTGACGGGACAAATATGAAATTCAATTTTATTCACAGCCAAAACTTGATGGGATCAAAATGTTACCACTATTTTAGAAAAACAGTCCTAACCAGAAGCTGTATCATGGTGCATTCACTCCAAACCCGTTTCAAGTGTCAGGCGCGTCTGGCTTGCATTCAAGGTCCATGTGGAGGTGCATCATCGGCGAGTGGAGGGAGAGCTGCGGCGCGATTCAAAACGTTTCGAGTGTTTGACACGCGCCCAAAGCTGAAGTTGGAAAATCTGAACTTTTGTCGCATAGTTTTGCATTTTCCAATGTCTTAATCTCAGAAAAAAGAACAACTATGGAGGATAAACAAATTGTTGCTGTTTGCTTGGATCCATTTTTGACACTCAAAACGCGTTTGGTATGAACGCACCACTACTGCTGTATGTGCTGTACAATGGCTGCTGGAAAAGACAAGTGTTTTGTTGTTGACTTACCATTCACAAACAACATTCTTGTTGTTTGTGCAGGAGACTCCACTTCTGCTTGTTAACGTTATAAAAGCAGAAGTGCAGCCATTTTCACGTGCGAGCGTAAACGTTGAATTGGGGGGGGTGTGGCCAGCAGTAGATTATTTAGATTCAAAGTGACAAGACGCCCTAAAACACCTCAGTATCTAAGAATTATTTTGTGCAAATAAATGTATTTAACAGGTTTTCTGAACTTTCTGTTTAAACAATAATAGGTCATCCTAAATCGAACATTGTGATGTTCTCCTATGATAGTAGCGTGAATTTTGTGCCGCACTAATAGCGTTTCATTTTGCGAGAGTGTAAGCTAAGGACAGCGATTTTTATTTAAAATGTCATAAAAGGAGAAATCTGCTAGAGGAATTACAAAAACAAGAGCTCTCCAGAACGGCGCGCTTGTTTCCAAGTTCTGATGGAAACGATAGCATTTGCTAATAAAGCTCTGCCAAGAGTCCAGACGAACCGTCAGCTGCTGAGACGTGTTTCGCCTAAAATGGCTTCAGTATTTGACAAGGGGGAAAAAAATCTGAGTTGGAATATAAAGAAAATCTTTCTTTTTGAGCTGCATCAATTTTGCATCAAAGAGAGAAAAAACCCGACAATTTGCTGGAGGAGGAGAGTTGATGTGGATGTGGTACTGAAAGCTTTTATTTGTTTTCCTCAGTGTGAAACAGATTTCACTACTTGGAAACCATGAAAAGAAGGCAAACATTATCTTCAGTGTGACAACTGTGGTTCTTATGAATTCAAGCCGACTGTCAGTATAAATAACTTGAGTGACTCACAGGGAAAACTTATTTTAAGTTGCCCTCTTAATTGCAAAATGTTTCTGTTTATTCTGCCTTATTGTTGCGTGTTTGTTTATGATTTGTCCGTTTTTTTTGGTGACTTGTGCATTTATCACTTGCTCAAACGTCAGTTTCCTCTGAAGAGCCGAGACGGATAACGTGTGTCACTGACGACGCGTTTTCATCTCCGCCACGTCTTTGGAAAGTTGTTTCTGTTGTTGTCACTGGACGACATCCTCTCTTCTTCCCCGTCGTTTGTTGTCAGTGTTTATTGAGATGAAATGCGGTTTTGAAGTCCAGGCTGACCAACGCAGCTTAAAGAATATATAAATATATAAATATAGGGGTTTTTTCTTTTGGTCTTTTTTGTCCAGATCAAAGTGTCGTCGTTCCCTACGTCAATCATAAGGAAATGGAAGAGGTCATCAACACTTTTAGCTTAATTGGTTGTGCTTAATTAACAACTGTCTCAAAGTGCAGCAGTAAAATATGCTGCCACCTGCAGGTGGGAGTTTGCATCACTTCTATCCAATGATTTTGACCATTTTCTTGGAACATTTTCAATAAGCTTATGAATAAGAACAAAAAACTTTATTTGTTGATCACAGCAAAACTGGGTAACAGATAAAAAACACTTTGATTTGATTGATAAAAGAATATTTAAGCACACAGAAGGTTTTATTTGTGTAGTGCAGTTTTCCAAGCAGTACCTTAACTCTGCAATACTTTTCATTAGCTGAACAATTTCTACAGTTTTGGAAAGGGGAGACGTTGCGCTTTCCAGCCAGTTTCGGGTTATTACGGTAATTTCACCTGCGCCACAGCAGGAAGCATGTTTTACTTTGGTTTAATCTGACGAAACACTCTTAGTAGATGGTAAATTGCAAAAATAATTTGCTAGATATTGAAAGTTCCAGTTGTTATGGATAAATTGAAATAAATAAGCAACAAAAAAAAAAAAAAACATCCAGGTGGAGATTTGAAACTTATACAATAAGAGTGCAAACATTTATGCATATCAGAGTCACAACTTCTAAAGAGAAACAATAGAAATGACTGAATTATCATCAAATTCTGCCTCAACATGAAGTGATCATTTGGTTCAGATGTTAAATATTTGATAATTAAGCTTTGCAGCAATCAGAGAAAAGGCAACAACATGAGCAGTTTATATTTAAATAACATTCAAATAACATTGAAATTGCTCCCAGATGGTTCATAGAGAAACATTTGCATTTACTCGGTTTGCTTTTCTCGTTTGGTTTGATGCATCTAAAACTTATATTTTGAATGTTGTGTTTTTCTTGGCAGAACCCCTGGAGCTTCAGCTAATAAACATGATGTAATTTCATAAAGTAAAAGCTGAACATTTAGTTTTAAGTAGCTACCACAAATTAAAGCCTCCATATGCTTAACATTTTAATTAACAGTCCATATGGTCAGCTGAGTGTTTCATGATTCTTGTCTGGCTGCACAGCAGAATATGTGTCACTATGGAAAGCTAGAATTATAATTATTTTTTTTTAAATAAAATGTGTTCTAATTGAAATAAAACCACTGCAGCTCTGAAATAACTATATATTTATAATTAAATTTTCTGTGTGAGGGATTGTTTGCTTTGTTTAAAACATAATATTTGTGTCTGAGAGAACAGGAACATAATTAGAACACAGAGAGCGATTCAATTCCCTCCAAAATGATACTTTAAGTATTTTAACTCGATTTGTAAAGCAAACGCCCGATAAACAGTAACTTCTGTGGATTTCAACAACTCATAATTTAAGAGACAACAATGTTTTCAGCTGACAGGCGTCAATAACAAAACAACCAAATCACACAGAGAAACATTTCACCAAACAAAGATGGCTTCCATCTCACTTTATGTCCACATTTCTTGCATTTTTTATAATAATTGTGTTCTAGTTTCCTTTGTTCTGTAGTTACTGTTTGTACTGAGTCTATTTCTTGTATTCTTGACAAAATGTGTCATTAATATATTAATAGTTCATCGAGGTTTGCTTCATTGATAACACACTAACATGAAATAAAACTTAATGTTTGTAAACTGTAAATGTCCACGTTTCCTATTTTCCCCCCTTGTAGATGTTTAGTTATGTTTAATCCTAAAAGTTAGAATGAGGAGAGAAAATACTATTTAAATAGCTTTAAGTTCAGGGTTTCTTTAGCTTGTATTAGCATAAAAAAATTCAAAAGAGTTTTAATTTGTGTTTTCTTTATTTAATGTAAGAAACAATTAGAGATAACTGACACAGAAGTCTATGTTCGGCAGAAAAGTTAGGAGATAAATTAAAGAAAACTCCCATCACACCTTTGCCTGTGGGATGTTTAAATTTGTTGGAGGTGGAAAGTGTGTCTAATACTCCAGAAGTGTGTCTAATAATGTGAGTTACTGATAGCCATATGGGTTTGTGTAATCACCTCAGCTTGGATTCATTTCCAGTAAATATATAATTGAAAGTGGCGTGGGGCAATTTTGATTTTAATTAAAAAAGACCCAACCTTTTTAGAAGTCCGGGTTTGCCTCGCTCCTGCTGATGAATTGGAAATGAGCGTGGCTCCAATCCCTGACTTTTTTATTTTTTTAATTAGGTTATGTTATTGGGAGGAAAAAGCAGCAAACTTGTGTGGAACAGAAATTAGTTGAGGCCAGATGTGACCAGGTTTATCGCCGCCGCCGCTCGCTCTCCTTCCCGGCGCCCCGCGGCCGGCCGAACAGGAAGCAGGAAATGTCGGGCGGATGCGACGGCAGGCGGAAGCGTCTCTGAATCGGAGGCGTATGCAGCGAAGCTGTGTACTACCCCCTGCGGTGCAGGTTGTGTTGAAAGGAAAATCACTTTTTCCTGCTGGGAAACATTTCTCCTGTGTGAACCTTCGCTGCCTCATTTGCTCATTCAGACCTGCGACTTCTTCTTTTCACACCCATAAATTAATTTTCTCTCCCTCATATCCTTTTTAATTCAACCTGCACCGTGAAATGTTTGAAATCGACCTCGTAATTCTGACTCCAGATAACTTTGTGTTTTAATGCATGGGCAGGCCTTTGAGCTGTTTGATGCATTTAATGCCCTGTGAAAACTTTGAATGTAGCAAATAGTGGACAAGACAAACCTTATTTTCCAGCCATTTTCTCATGTTGTGTCTCAGGGGCGTTTGGCTGTGAATGCGCCCCGTCCCATTCCCGCCATATGCCCTCCTCAAATCTTCCCAGCATGCCCCTTTTTGTCACTGGAGAAAATTACCCGACTGCCTGCATATTTGTGACAGTTTAGTGAGCACGCCATCTACGAATATGGCACTGAAGATCGCTCCGTCGGTTCTGGATCATTTGGAATCCAATTTAATTCAGGCCTCTAGGAAAAAAGGCCAAATAAAAACAAAGCGACTTAATTAAGAAAGCTGAGTGCCTGTGGACTACTTGTGCGTTGGAATGCCACTTCGGTTTGCTTATATACTTGATGCCGGGAGGTGCAAATATGAAAACAATGCATATTAAGGCTGAGCTCTTTAAACAAGACGGATCTTGCAGGAGAATGACTGCAGAGCTGATGGAGATTGCTCCGCTACTCAGATGAGGCTGAATTTCTGTGCCTTGCAAAAGTTGAATTAATATCCTTTAAATACATTAAAACTGCAAACTTCAGGATATTTTATTGTACTTTTTAAATAAATGCATCTACACACATTGTTTCATGTAAAATGGCTCATATGTTGCACATGCGTCAAACTGAAGGCCCGGGGGCCAAATCTGGCCCGCCATAGACTTTTATGTGGCCAAATTACATCAATAAATCCCTCCAGTTTTTCACAAATCTGCAAAATTCACACAAAAATGAACAGATTCCCACTTCTTTTCTGGTTTTTACTGCAAATGTTTCTTGAAATTGATATCAAACTCAACTGATGTTCAGTTATAGTCTGTGATCGATACGGAGATTTAATAAAAGGTCACGTTTAACATCATACATTAAGACAAATATCATAAAAATTCTTAAAAATATTTCTAAATTAGTGCCACAAAATCTGATGTTTTGACTGTAAACATCCTGCTGAGAAGTTATTTGTAGGTTAGTTTTGTCCAATTTCTAATTTTCTAAGACATTTCCACTCGAAATGAGACCAAAAATACTATTTTCGACCAGTTTTTTTTAGTGAGTGTCTTGTACTGGTGTAGATTTGGTACATTTATCTCGATTTTGTTTTAAAAAATTGTATCGGATTGGTATCAGCCGATGCTAAATCTCATTTATCGTTTAAAAAACGGGACAAATTTCATGATTACTCAAAGCGCCAGTGTCTTTTTTTTTACTTTATTACTAACATGATAGGAGTATAAAATCACACACATAAACAAGAAATGCAAAAGACACATATTTCTTGCCATATCTATAGTTAATGGTCCATTTCATCTACGTTTACATGTCTAATTACACACACACATATGCGTTAGCCTCAATTTAGACATTGGTGCGATCTTAATTCTATATCTTGTGGAAATGACTTCCTTATATTTTCTTTTAAATTGTATTAAATTTTAACTCATTTGATTTGTTCCATAGTTTTACAGGTTAAATATCTGATTGATTTTGAAACCTTGGTGTGATTCAGGCGTATTTGTGAAAAATAAAAGCAGATCTGAGTGCATTTCAGTGTTTTGATGGCTGGTTTGTGTTGCTCAGCCATGCAGCCCCCCACCAGAGAGCATGTGTCTGAGTCTGGATCCTCTGATGGTCTGTACTTACTAATGGAGATGGATTCAGGCAGCAGCCTGCCACCCCCCACTCCTCCCAGTCCTCCCACTCCTCCCAGTCCCCCACATCATTTCTCTCCTCGGCTTAATGTGCTGCTTTTCTCGGGTGGGTTGTAAGTTGTCTCCTGACATCCCCGGGTCCCTCTACTTTCCTCCCTCCATTTTTTTTTGTTCTTCCCAGAGAAAACAGCCTCCCCCCTGCAGACTGCTGCTCTGACAGCTGGAAGAGGAGAGATGGAAACTTCTCATCCTCTCTTACAAGCTGTTTTGTATTCAAATAGTCTCCGTGTAAAGACTGCCAGTCACGGCGGCGTGACGTGTGTGTGAGGCGTCCGGCGAGTCTCAGACGTTCACTGTTGAAATAATTGAAGCTGCGCACTGTAAAACATTTTAAACTAGTTTAAAGGGATCTATGATTAGTTAGCAATACGCTTTATTTGAGAAATATTTATTTTAGACGTAAAAACAATGCAATAATTTTGGAAAGACTTTAACAAAAAAGCCTTAACACAAGTTAAGCCTGGTGGCCCGCCAGGCTTGCAATACATTGGGGGAAACCAGATTCTTACTTTCACTTTAATAAAAATATGTTGAAGTCTAATTTTTGGGGACTCTTCCCTCCTCTGATTAATAGTGGATGTAATATTTTTGATAATTTTATGGTATTTGCTGCGTTTTGTGGCGACGGTTGCAGGTTTTTCCAGAGTTGCTGCCTCTGTCTGGCGGTTCAGCGTCGGCGCCGCGGCGCGACCTTCGCCTGCAGTGTGTCAGCCGTGCCCCGCAGCACGCGCCTGAATATGGATGCCTCAAAACGCCTGGCGTTCCTCCCACTTTCCCACTTCCTCACTCCGACTTCGCTTTTTTTCACCTTCCACATCACCTTCAATCTCTTCGTCTGGCATGGTGAGAAACTTTCCTCCTCCTCCTCGTCGCTGAAGTGCAGCTGGAAAGTGGTAAAAACTTAAAAATATTCACTGGCATTTCTTTTTTTTTTTTAAATCGAGTGACACCTGTACATGTCTACACTGCAAGTGTTAGTTTTCACATAAAATTCTGTCTTTTTTCCGACTATATTAAGCGCCATGGCTTTAACTGAAGGTGTTTGCTGACACATTTAGTGGTTGTTAATCAGTCTTTTGTGTCGATATGTCTCAGAAGTTAAATTTCTCCAGTGGTTGATGTCTCAGTTGGATGCTGCCAGCTCGTTTTGGTATTCTGTCAGAGCGGCTGCACGCCCACCACCATAACTAGCTCAGTGAATCGGAGCGCCAGCGATCTGACCTGAAGTTGATTCTCTGCCAACGCAGGTTTCTGATGCCTCACTGGAGATGGCAGCATGGCATTAGCTGAGCTCAGCACACACACACACACACACCTACACTTACTGTCACGGGTGAGCACTGAAGAAGTCACACCTCTCTTTCTTTTTTCAGCAAGTTTGCAGAAGCTTCCTTCAGCGTTCCCTCTCACCTCTCCGTATTTCTTCCTCTTGGCTTCCTTCCCCCACATCTGCCTCTCCTGCCAACCTCACTCCTTACTCCAGAGTTTAGCTTTGCCACTGGGGAAGTCCTCACTTATGACTAGTAGTCTTGTTTCAAACCCAAATAACACAAATTTCACAAGTAGCTTTCGGAGCCTCAGGGCTTCATCGCCGTCTCCCATGGCTGGTCTTTCAAACATCTTGAAAGGAGATGAAAGACGGGATGAAAGTATGCAGACAGGACGAGTTTCCTCAGATGCCTGGAACGGATCCTTGTTCTGAATTTAATGTGTGACAGACCTGCAGGTTCTCCGTTATGGTATCTGAGGGTTTATCTTTCCTTTACCCCCTGCATTTTGAGAGAAATATCTGCACTTTCTACTCAGCAAAAACACAAAGTATTAAGTATTTTTCTAGCGCAGATATCTTAATAATCTTGAAATAAGATGAAACTAACTTACAAGTAAGTTCAAGCACAATGTAGAGCTTGTAGCAAGTCAAGAATTCATTAATATTGATGAAAAGTGGCAGATACAGTTTCTCATAAGACAATTTCCCCAAGTTATCAATGGAGGTAGTACTTTTTCACAAATATTAACGAATTATTCACTTAAAACAAGCTTATAGTTCTCACTCAAAAGTTGCTTATAAGTTCAAGTGCACTAGAAACTGGACAAAAATACTTGGTGAGATTTTATGTTTTTGCAGTGTACTCCTAACATTTTTACATGTCCAGTTACTTCCATGATGAAAACATAAAGATGTGGCTGTAATTCACCACTCAGTTGGATGCAATACTCAACAAGACTTGAGTATTTATATTTCCGACGACTTTTTACTTTTTCTCCCTACATTTTAAGAGAAATCTGTACTTTCTACACTGCAAAAACACACAATATCACCAAGTATTCTAGTTTCTAGTGCAAATATTTTAATAAACTTGAAATAAGACAAAACTAACTTACAAGTAATTTTCAGAAGGGAAGTTAATAATTTATGGTTATAAGTGAAATAATCGACCATTTCTAAAATACAGCCAAACTTGTGACCTTTTCTGTTTTATGCAGTTTTTGATTCCATGTCGTTGCTTTTTATGGTTAAGGTGTTACGAGGCACATAAGAAAAACCTTAAACTGCTGCTGCGCAAGTTACTCCACTGGTTGTTGCTAGGTAACCAAGAGTGAGTGAGTTGTTGCCAGGTAACCAAGAGTGAGTGAGTTAGTTGACGCCACCGATTTAGCTTAGCTACTCGTGAGAAGAGGTTGCAGGGATTTTGTTTGGCTCGAACTTTTTAAGTATTTTCAGCCTTTAAAGTCTTGAAGATGAAAATGACTTTTTGCTTTTTCAAAACTTTTCCTTGAGCGAAACGGTCCAACCTGGACTTTTACTGTCACTGGAGTATCTTTTCATCTCGAGAGATGAAAGCGTGCATGTGAGGACTTCTGACACCTCTGGTGTTTTAAACGTTTGCGTTGGATTTGCTGCCGTCATAATTGTAGCTCTGACTTTCTGCAACTGCAGCGACTAAACCTGCGCTTTAAAAAGCTGCGTGATTTCCACATTTTCTGAATTGGCTTCTATTCATGCCTGGGTGTCTCTGCACAGAGATTTCGCTGTCGTCTTATTTTGCATACACTGCTTGGAGAGTCAAGGGATTACAGTGAATATCCCCCTGCATGAGCAGTGGTGGGAGTAACTCCGTATGCACTGTACTCCTCTACCAATCCCTGCTTTAGCCGCCTGTTCTCTGAAATCCAAACAAGGGATTTGACATCGGATCTTAGAGTAGCATTGACACTTCATCTTAGTGCTTCCCACTGTGATCTGTCAGCTGAACGCCTGTTGGGATCCACGCAAGAGCAGCCAGAGCAGAACTCTGTTTGAAGCGAGGACTGAAAACGTGTAGCGTTAACAAAAATAAAAAAAAATAAAAAATCATGTGAAGGTTGTTGCTGAAGACATGTACGTGGTAATTGTGCCGCGCTCTGGGCTTGCTACAGATGTTTGCTACTTCGTCTAAATCATTTAAGAGGTTGTCAACTCGTCTTCTCGAACTGAATCTGGTTTGTGTGGGAAGACAAAAGAAAATACAGGAATGTGTGAAATGGTGAATATATGTTGTGATGGGTGGCGGTAATGAAATATATCAATATGATTTGTATAAATCTTATAACAAAGGAAATAAATCACATTCTAGCTGAGTGAGTGTATATATTTGCAGGTGTTGAAACTTATTTAACACTAGATTTTGTGGATGTTGTTTACTGTTTTTATGCAGCTGCCTAATTGCCAGGTCTTCCTTAAAATAAATCTTATAATTTCCTAAAACAGACCCTGGCAGTTATAGGCAGCAGCATAATCTCAACGGTGACTACCTGGTTAAAATGAAAAATATGTCTCCACATAAACACAATAACTTAAATAGTTAGTCAAGTCCTGCTTTTTCTTCCCAGTGTTGTGACTGGAACTCGTAGTCAGGGATTCAAGCACATGCTTCGTTTTAAGGTGGTGAAACAAAATGTGTGTATTTCCCCTTTTCCACACACTTTGCAGATTATGTTTATCCACTCCTGGTTTCAACGTTTAAACCTCCCACAGTCTTCCAAGACACAGAGTTATTAAAATCCCACAAGTTTTTCACTCTGTATGCAGTCACACTGTGAGGTTTTACGAGTTTTTGTTTTTGTGTGTGTTTTCGTGAAAGATCATCAGACCGTGACATCTGCCGCGCTCCTCCTGAGCATCGCGCTAAAACTGCAGGAGGGTTTCAGTGACAGGCTTCATTGGACTCAACGAGCTTTAAATGTGAGGTTTGCGGTTTCGTATTTACTTCGCTTGTGGTTTCACCTCTCGTTTCCCCGCTGTCTGACCGTGACATCTGCTGCGCTGCTCCTGAGCGTCGCGCTAAGAATGGTCTAGATAACTGACGGTTTTTGCATCTGCCTTTTTAAGAAGTGTTTTGTTTGCTTCCTTTACGCTCTCAGCCATGCTGCTTCCCACTTCCTCTGTACAGTTACGTCATCAACAAGCATTACCGCATTTAGCAGGTCGACTGCAGATCTCTATCGTAAACCGAATTTATATCTTTTCTACCTTATACCATACATATCGCGCTATTCAACTGAACATATGTCTCTTAAAACTTCTGCATTAATTTCTGGTGATTGTTTTGTGCAAATAAAAGCATGGAATCAAATTTTCAACGATTAAACTCGTGATCATTCTGACGTGTGAGCAATATGCCAATGTGTGTGTGACGTTCTGCAAAAATCCAAAACAACTGGTCGAGATTTCTGCATTATCTGGAATATTTGAATAAAAAACTCACATCTTTATTGCTGATTATTGCAGAAAAATTAAAAACAAAGTTTTTCTGTTCTTGTTTTGCTTTTAAAGAGCTGTAAGAGTTACTAAGAGGGCAGATAAAGAAAGCGTTTTGACAAAAACTAACAGTTTGATTGCTTGATAAGCATGGCAAAGCTACACACTGTTATATCTGATGTTCATTTCTTCAACATTTACGCTGGAGAAGGCTTGCTTTTATATTTTCTAAGATAAACCGTAAACCATCTCATATGGAAATTTTAATCTTTCTGTTTGTTTCTTCTCTGTGGGACATAAACACAAAGAATCCAAATACATGGATGATTGGATTTTGATGGCATCTGATGTGTAGGACAGTCTTGCAGGCTTTGCCACAAGAAAGAAATAAAAAGAAAGAAGGTCTAGAGGTTCGGTTTATTGAAGGAGGATTTCTGAAGCTGGTGGGTGTTTTTTTCTTCACCTATATTGCCATGTAACCCTTTTATAGAACCGGGCACATAAAATCAGACGTAACGCCTAAAGTTATTACCTTCATCTTCTGTTATGGTTATGACTGCTCTGATAGGAATGCAAAGTGTCTTCCTGTGCAGGAAAACCATCTGAATCTCGTCGTGCAAGGAAGCGATCCGTCCTCATTTACAAAATGCTGAATGATGTAACATCTTCAAAATATTGTCAAATCTCTCCAGTTTCTCCATAATTTTGTGTCTGTTGATGATTTTTCTTTACATCTGCAATTATTTTTAATTTGCCACCATGTTTTGACCTTGTTTGGGACTTTTGGGTGGGAGTTGCTGTAAACACGACGACTACCTTTCCTGTCTTTGTGGTGTAACCGGGTGTTACAGAATCCTTCCTGCCAGTGCCAGAGATAATTGGCACTCCATAAACACATGATAATTGGACCACTTTGATCCCTGCAATTTCGCTCTTCTTGGCCGAAAAGGCACAGCAGTTCTGTCTCATGTTTACCCCAAGACTTTATGCAACAGTGAGAAGATGGAGAGAGAGAGAGAGAGAGAGAGAGAGAGAGAGAGAGAGAGAGAGAGAAAGAGTAAGACTCGGCTTTCTTCTGAAGTGTTAAAAGCTCCCTGCAGGCTTTACTTCCTGCATCTTTTTGCCATTGTTCCTCCGCTGCTTATGGCCATGAGTCATAACAAACTTTCCCTCTTGCGCGCACATTCACACATGCAGGGCTTAATCACTTTGTGTATCTCAAAAAACAACAAAAAAACATCTTTTGTTGTTTTTCTGTGTGCTATTTTGCAGAGAGCTGGAACCTCAGGGCTGTCCTGCCTTCCAGAGGGAAGCGTTGGGGTTTCTTAGGGTGTTTTCACTCAGTTTGATTGGGGAACAAAATTGTTACATTTTCAAACCAAACCAGTTGAAAAACCAGTTCCCCTCCTCGCCTTTGGGGGCGCTGCACCAATAACCACAGAAGGAAACAACATGAAAAAAACATTGAATGCAACTTCCTTCTTAAAATATCAGCAAAAACGAAGTAGAGTCAAGATTTTGTAGGATTTTTCTTTTGCCTTTGACACGATTTTGATTTGGTAGTATTTACCCAGAATGCCCTGCGCTGTAATCCGCTTCCTGCTTTTTTGGTTCACATTCGAGTTTGATAAAATAACTATCAAACTGGGTTTTGGTTTGTGTGTTTGGTCCACTAGCTTTTTTGCAAGAAAACTATAATTTGTAAACAACGCCACACGGCGGGACATTCAAGAGCATCACATACGATGTCAGTTTAGCAATAGCAAACACCGAAGGACTAGTTTTTACCACAACACCCAGCTACGGTGGCTCACCAAGCCCAAAAAGATGTAAATTTCCTGTAATTGGTTGGCATTGAGGCTGGTTTGTAGTCTCATCTGAATCGCACCGCACCAGAATTTGATTAAACCGGGTTGGTGTGAATGCGTACTCGTGACGCAGAGGTTCTTCCTTTTGGATGAGTCCAGTAATCTGCATCCTGATGACAAACTGTTCTGTGACGTGAGGATTTCGGTTATTTGTCTGTGTGGTTCACTGCGTCTTCATTTGTAAGCTCGAAATCCTCCTGGAGAATAATCACAATTTCATGAAGGTTAATCCTGATTTTATTGTGAGATCAAAATTGGCTGAGATATTTGAACGCTGCACACAAACCTTCGACTGTACACAAGCGGTAATGCCGGGATTATCCCTGAAAATGTGATTTTAATCAAACCCAAAACACAATTAGGAGTCTGAACTTCATGTCAAAGAGTATAACTTTAATTTGATTTTCCTTCTTATTTTTTATGTAACGCTGCTCTGCCTGTGTTGGTGAATTATGTGTGTTTTTATTGCTGCTACATCGCTCCTGGGTTTAGAGCTCTCTTTCATCACTAACATGCAGGCTGATTGTCATTCAGCCTGCATGGTGGCTCGGCTTTGACTCTACTGATCCAGGAGCTGCTTGCTGCTGCTCCTCTTTTCAAACTTCCTTGTTGTTTTCCATTTGCAACACAGGGGGCAGCAGAGGTCAACTGTCCTCTATCTTAAATTTATTTAAATTTTTTTTACCCACTTTCTCTGTTCTGCCTCTTATAATTAAGCCAAGAAGGGAAGAGTTGAAAGTTTTGGGATATGTAAATGATTGAGTTGCCAAAAACTGTTAAAGAAGCTCGCTAGTAGAGGTTTGAACGTTTCTAATTAACCCTGCGGGTGAGAAAGATGTAGGTGTGTCTCCTTGGGACATATTTTTTTGGACGATTTTTGCAGAGGATTATCTCAATTTCCTCAGAGGAAGGAGGTAAAGCTGCTTCTTAAAAGCCAAAGTATTCATATTTGAATCCTTTCGCATTGTTTTATGACAGCTACAAACCTCAGTGTAGATTTTATAGCACAACAAAGTAATGCATTGTCATAAAGTTGAAGGACAATAAATTTTTTTTTTATTGATAAAAATTCAAAGCCTCCTTAAATCTGAACAAAATTCAATAAAAATCACCTCTAGAAGAATATCTACATGTGTATAATCTAAACTCACTTTAAATTTTAAATGCAACTGTTTTGTGCTTTATGGAAGAGTGGCAACAAGAAAAACAAAAAAAAACTGATTTAATATAAAAACACAACATATTACCAAGTATTTTTGGTTTGTTTTCCAATGCAAATATATAGATATAAGGAAACTTTGATAAGACAAAACTAACTCAAAAGTAACTTTTCAGCAAGAAACAGGAGCTTGTTTTAAGTCAGTTATTTCTTAAAATGGTTGAAAATGTTCTAGTTCTAATGTGCTGGTGGAACAAAACACTTAAACTAATAAAATGGGGAAAAATGAAAGATGTTTTGACAAATTATTGACTTGAAAAGTCAGTGCACTTTATCTTTCTTCTCACTACTCTGTCAAGTGTTGCTTTGTTCTACGTATCACATAAATTTCCATTAAAATGTTTTTCAGAAAAAAAAAATTTTAATTACATTTTGCATGTTACTACTGTTTCTAGAAACAACTTGACCGCAAGTTACCTGGCAACCTGAGCGGAGTTCCGCAAGTTACCTGGCAACCTGAGCGGAGTTCCGCAAGTTACCTGGCAACCTGAGCGGAGTTCTATCACGTTTGGTCAGCTGGTCTTACTGGTGTCTATGCTGTAAAATGGCTGCTGGAAAAGAAAAGTGTTTTGTTGTTGACTTATGAATCAGAAACCACTTGCTGCTTTCCAGTTGGTTGTGCATGAGGCTCGATTTCTGCTTTTCAAAGATGTGTAGTTGTATGATTGTGCATTTGTTTGCAGCCATTTTATTATTTGGATTTAAATAGACAAGAGCTCATTCTGACTAAAATCTCATTACTTGAAAGGATGTTGTGCAGAGGATGTGATGAAGGTGTTTTGTATAGACCACAGCTCTGTTCTAACCTGTTCATGGAAGGATAATAAGTCTCTTTTACGCATTCGACTGCTATGTTTGTGTATACAGTGGGAACAATGGGCCCTCATGATCTGACAGAAGTGTTTATTGATACACTGAGAGGCAGCAATGTTTTGAAATTGGGTGAAACTGGTCCTGGAAGGCCTGGTGGTGAATAAAAAGGCCAATCTGGGAGTGGGATGTTGCGTTGCACAGCCCTGTAGCTGCCAGTACTGAGGTCTGGTTGTGTTTTCACACCAACACATGGGCAGGATGCTTGGCAGATTTAATTTCTGGGTGGGCTGCGGCGAGTGGCTGGTGTTAGGAAAGTGTGGAGCGGGCGTTTGAATCCCCGTTCCTGGGCCGACTCCATGAGAAAGTGATGCCCAGTGTTTACTGTCGGAAATCTGGCTGCGCTTTCGTCCAGATGGTCCCTTCCTGCATCTGAGAGCCCCGTCACCCCAGAGCCCAGATCTCCCTCTCTTTTCTCTTCTCTTATCTCATCCTCTCTTTCCACGCCATCTTATCTCTCATTCAAACCCGCTCTCCTTCTCCTCTTTCTAGATTTCCTTTTATGTCCCACTTTGAACATCATTTCCATCAGTTTCTTACTTTTTTCCTCCTCTTTTTCCCCCTGCTCTGCTTCCCTGCTTTCCTCCCCTCCCACTTTGGCATCTGTCATCATTTCTCCCCCTTTCAGTTTGTGTCGTTGGCAAAGCAACCTCTCCTCGTGACCCCCGGCCCCTGTGACCAGCTCGGTTTCCTCCAGAGACATTAATATTCAAATTTAGCGCCGGGAATCGGCTGTATGTCATGCAGAAGGAGGCCTAAACGCCGCCAGCGGCGCGCTCTCCATCTTCCTTTTGAGCCTTGAACACCTGCAGGTATTTAATGAGACGATGGCTGCCATTAAAGGTGCTACATTAGCTGTCAAAAATGAGAGATCAGAACAAAAAGGGAAGGAGGCTGAATGGGCTCTTCTGAAAGGAAATTCAAGATTAAAACACGAGGCTAAGATTGGATTCTGAAAAGTGTAAAGTCTTAAGTTATGGGAAGAAACCGCAGAGGACCTAAAGTGTGTCGTTAGTCATCCAGAGGGGTTGCGGTGTAGATTGACAACGTTGGACTTCCTGCTGTAGAAGTGTGTGTTGATTGACTAAAGGGAGGGAAAAGGATTGTTTTGGAGGGAAAGGTTTACAGGGAAACGTGTCTGTCAGTCATCTTAAATTGGCTACTGAGAAGCAGAGCAACACAGCAGACCACCTTAACTCGGAGGGAAAGCTGCTTCTTCCTCCTCCTCATCATAGCAAAATAAACCGTAATACCTCCTGTTTTTAACCAAGTTATTAGAGACTGATTGAAAATACTGAACCCATTGGACCCATTGTGACCAATTAGCTCCTTTTTTAAAATATTTTTTTAACATGACCATTCAAATTAAAAAATACTTTATTGATCCCTGTCAATAAATTTAGCTGGATGATAAATTGTCTCAGATGTTACTGCGATAAATGATCATATTGATGGTAACTGATGTTACGTTAATGGCACACTTTCTGAAAATGTTAAAATGTAATTAACATTTAACACTGGAACTGGGAGACATTTCAAATATGCAAAATTATCGTTCAGTTTTTGGTAGAGAAGAAAAGAGAAAAACGATAAAACTAAAACTGCAAAACAATAAAAGGCGTATATCAATATACAGTATCAAAAACAATTACAGAAATTACATTAAGCAGAATAAGCAGGTTTTAAGTATTCAAACTTTTTTCTTGTATTATTTCAACTTATTTTTCATTCAATTTTACTTTACTTTCTTCATGTGTCCTCAATATTACGTCATATTCTGCTGGCTTTTGAATTTTTGTTGCTAATCAGGAATATTTAAGTGCAAAAAAAGCAAAAGCAGAAGAAATTTATAAGACAAAACACTTTCACACAGCGCTGCAAATTAATCTGAATACGGTTTACTTCCATGAACAACTTGGAAATTGTTCTAATAATTGTTGCAAGTCACTCTTGGCTTATGGAATATTACTTTTTGCTGTGGAGAAATGATATGCAAGTTTAACAAGAGTATGAATCAACAATCTGTGAGAATCGGAAATGTTTTTCTGGTCAATGCTTCTTCTATTCACCCAGTTATTTGGAGAACAGGTGATGAGAAAATACTCAATTCATTCTTTCATTGATAGAGAAATTTCAAATAAGTTGACAAATATTTTATAATCGCCCAACAAAATCTGCTGAGGGCTCCATGAGCTCTACTAAGAGCCTTGAGGCACCGGTTGGTTTCCAGCATTTTAATTATGCTCAGGATCCGCCGAACTGTGGGAATTTACTCCAACCTTAAGATTTTATTCAATGTGAAAATGCTCAGCAGTCCAGGAAAACTCCAGTTATTCTGCTGGGCAAAATTAGATGGAAAATACAGTGGAAAATGTGTTTTATTTGACCTAATACAGTATCTGCACTGCATGGGGAAACTAAATATTTTCGTCCCGTTTTTAGTGCAAATATCTTGGTCGACCTTATTAAGACAAAATAAGGTCATAAGCTTGTTGTGAGTTGATAATTCTAGTTCTAGAATAAGGGAACTAATCTGCCAGGATCACGGTATCAGCGTTTCGGTCTATCGGTCTATTCCGCTAAACTTTTTTTGGTTTTGTTTCAAATATCTTGAACACAGCCAAACCCGCGACCTTTCCTGTTTCAACCACAGTTTTCATCCCCATTTCTGAGTCGTTACGGAGCAAGTTGGGGAAACTTTAAACTGCTGCAGCGCAAGCGAGTCAACTGGTTGTTGCTAGGCAACCAAAGAATTAATGAGCCGTTGCTAGGTAACCAAAGAGCCAGCGAGTGAGTTGATGCCGCCTTTTGAGAAAAGGTTTAATGAGACGATGGCTGCCATTAAAGGTGCTACATTAGCTGGCATTGGTTACATTAGCTGCCTACATCCCCCAGAATGCTTTGCGGTGATTCTGGAAAGGAGTTAAATTATATCAGAAATATTGTCCTCACTGCCAGTGGTACAACACATTTTCCACTTATTGTATAAGAAAATGTTTTCTTCCACCCACAGATTTTATGACTAGTGTTTTTTCATCAATATTAATTATTGACCTAAAACTAGCTCCAATATCTTGCTGAAAAGTTACTTGTAAGTCAGTTTTGCCTTATTTAAAGTATATTTGTAGTAGAAAATAAACCAAAAATACTTAAGATCTTGTGTTTTTTGGAGTAAAGCTCTAAATTTTTCTGCAAATTCAAATTCCAGACAGAAATTGATCAATATTAAGTGAATTTTTGTCAGTTAGCATCTGGCTTTGCATAACTACAGCTTGTGGATGCAAAATACCAGTAAAACGAGCCTTTATGATGATAAAAATAAGTTATTTGTAACATTTCATCATCAGGTAAGAGCACCAACAAACTGCAGTTACTCCCAAAAGAAAAATAATTATAAAATATTGGTGCCATTTTACAATAAGGCTCCAATTAATAACAGTTAATAGATATGTTATTACATAATCTCTAGAAACTTTATAAATCGTTATAACTGTTTATTATCCATTAATTAAGTGAGAAGGAAACAAAATCTACTGAAAAGCTACTATAACTGGCTGAAAAGTTACTTCTAAGTTAGTTTTGTATCATTTCAAGTGTAAGAAGATATTTTCAGCAGAAACTAGACAAAAATCCTTGTTAGGATTTTATTGTTTTTGCAGCGTACGTTTGTTTTCTTCCTCTCTCAATCATTTCCTGGTGCGATTTCCAGGGAAACTTTTGCTACCTGTTTGGAAGTCCTTTCCTCCAGCCTGTCCCTCCTAGAACGAGGCGGTGGGAGGAGAATAAATGAGTCGGGTGCTGATGTTCAGCTGTTTCTTCCTTCTCCTCATGGTGTTAGCGCGGCTCGCCTCTCCTGTCGGTGGGTAAGCACTTTGCCGGGTGACAGCACCCATCCTTCACCGGGCTCTGCCATATGCTGTGCTGCTGTCAGAGGAGACAACTGCAGATGCTCCAGCTGCTCTCTCCCTGCACACTGAGCAACACACACACAGCTTTCTGAGCCAAATAAAGAGGCAGAGGTGGAAAGAAACACAGGCGAGAGGAGAGCATGTTGACTTTAGTTTGTTTAAGGAAAAGCCAAGAGGTAGAAACCATGTTTGGGTATCGTAAAATCTGCATGTGAAGATGTGTGTTTGTTGAATAGTGTTCATTTTATTGTTTTATTACTGGGACATAAAAAGAAATAAATTGCAGTATTTTGTTTGTGTGAACAGACGAAATTTGCGTAAAATGAATTGGATCAAAGAAGCTGATTGAGGGCAACAATGTGTAAGGAAAAAAATACTTTGATTTTTCTCTGTTATGTTTACTATAATAGGTTTCTGACACACTGGCTGATGTGTTTGTATTCATTCAGCAAACCTTTCCTTAAAGCACTAGATTGTTCATGACTCCTAAAGCTATTTCTCTTTCTGTTCTTTTGGAAGTGAAAAAAAAATGTTTTACAAGAAATAAATAAATAAAAGTAGGAAAGCCCAGTGGGTTTTACTCACAGTCAACATGCAGAGGATCACGAGCGCTGCTGGTTGTGATCCTGCTGAACGTCTGTGTCTGCATGTATATTCATTGGAACAAAAGCTGTCCAGGCACAACACACTTGGCTGTGAATCAGTGCTGAAACCACGACACTCGTTCAGCAGTTTGGCTTCAAATCATGCATGAAATTTGCCTCTGTCTCGCAGATTCCCTCAAACACCTCTGTGCTGTCCACGGAGCGACGAGTCCACGGAGCCCGCTGCTGAGTTATCAAAGTATTGCACATCAAAATCTGTGATTCCATCGCAAATGTGCACACAATTAAATAAAAAAAAACATTTAAAATCACATGTGAATATGTTAACACAATAAGTCATTTAAAAACATGGTCGCGCCATTATCCTCCTACCACTTCCTGTTGTCATATTTGTCGTTTCTGCAGTAGTAAGATCAGGTGTTGACATGATTCTTGATGCAAAAGTGTTTCCATGCCAGTTTTGTGACATAAACCTTTTGATCTAACACAGAAATGTTCAAAATTAGTTTGAACTATTTATGCTAATTTGTTAATAATAAGTTAATTTATTAAGCTATTATTAATTGCAGTGTTATGAATGCTTTTGTTTTTTAAATGGCCATGTTTTCATTAAGCAAATGTATTTTTGGAATTCCAATTTGTGCAGCTGTAAAATAAATGGAAAATAAAATCTGCATTTCTCAAAACTTTGTCGCTATTCCACGAATATAGAAAAGACACTATTTGATGATTCCTTTAAATACGTTACGCCATTAAAACCACATGTGAATGTGTTAACACAATATGTCATTAAAAAACATGCTTGACCATAATCCTCCTACAACTTTTTGTTGTCTTCTTTGTCGTTTCTGCCTGTAGTAACATCCTGTTGTGTTTCCTTTACAGTTTTAGACATTTAAAACAAAAAACGAATAACTATTGTTGATACTTACTCATAGGAAGTGCTTATATAGCGATGCGTTTTTCAGCCATGTTGTTCACCGCTGCAAAGCATTTTAGCAAAGATTTATGTGATTAGAAACGGCTACTTTAGAGCTAATTGTCCTGGTTTACATATAGGATATTCTAGGTAACTAAGCAACTTGTGGTTACCTAGCAACACCGTGTTGAGTAACTTGCGCAGCAGCAGTTTCAGATTTCGTCACTGCGCCTCATAACAATATTTTAGATATTTAAAGCAAAACAATAATCAACAGTTACTGACATCGACTGATATAAAATGCTGATACATTATTTCAGCCATACTGTCCAAACCTCTAAAGCATTTTAGCTGCTATTTATGTGATAAGAAACAACTAATATGTTTTAGGTCATCTAAGAAGCTTACCAATCACAAATCTTACATCAGAACAACTGAACTGCTCAATTTCAGTGGTTAATGATGATGATCCCAGCGTTCCTGTATCCAGATGTTTCCGAGCTCAAACATCCTGTCATTGCTTGTGATGATTTAAATTGTGTTAGCAACAGGATCAAAGCCTGTGCAGTGGGAAGGAATAGCAAAGGGAGAAAGCTGCGGAGTAGCTCCGTGACATGGAGCCTGTTTACTCTTGCCGGCTGCAGAGCCGGGTGAGACGAGGGCGAGTCGTGCATTATAAAAAGCTGCTGATGGGTTTTGTGCTCCGGGGTTCAAGCGACAAGTTTAAAGATCACAGATCTATTAAGCTGCTGAGATGAAATGAGCCTGTGTGCATGTTTGATGGTGCATTAATGTGGTTTTGATGAAAATACTGCAGTTACTGGTAACTTCATTATTCTTTGACATTTTTTCCAAGTGAGAGGATCAGTTTCATTTATTTTTATTACGATGACGCTGCACTGCATGATGTTTACCAGATCAGTAACACACAAACGTAAAGGAGGTTGACCATCAAGTTCACTGTATTTATTTTAACAAAAGACAAAATCAAGTTGGTGGTTAACATCAATCCAGCAACTCCTAAATCTTGCTGAAAAGTTAGTTTTGTCTTATTTCATGTTTTCTAAGATATTTCCACTAGAAACTTGACATGAATACTTGGTAAGATTTAGATTGTTTTTGCAGTGTACCGATGTTAAACGCAACACGTTTCCATTTTATTAGTTCAGTTTAAGCTGAACAACAATACGCAAAGTTTTAAACGACTATTGAAAACTTTTGTAGAGCACTTTAAAATATGTTCAACCTTACTTTCAGCTCATTTAAGTTATATTGTTGCCTTAATGTTGCACTATGCAGCCAAGCCGGCCTAATACGAACGTTCAAATAGCAATTTCATTTAGACATTGGGAGCCCTGTGTTATTATAATTAGAAGAGAATGGAATACATTTAAAACCATGAAGCAGTGGCTGTGGGCTAAAGCAGGTGCAGAGTGGTCCAGCAGTTTATATTCTGAATCGAATGAATCATAAAATGATTTCAATGATACTTTTCATCAGATGAGAAGCTGCTCTCAACCTTTCCTCAGATACTGCAAATGACCTGACCTTGCAAATGTGTAATTTAAAATGCATTCAGAGAACAGCCTCTGTTCTGATTATTTCCCGGTATGATTGAGTCCAATGCGCAGTGAAAAATGTATGTTTGTGTCATGATTATTCCTTTGTATTTCAGTCATGTGGCTTAAAAAAAAAGTATTCATACCCTAAAAGGTCGGTTTGTTGTCATGTAAAGGTGAAACTTCACCCCAATCTTAAGATTTTTTTGTATCACCTAATAATTTTCTTTAACCTTCTACTTTCTTCCTATGACCCCCACAGCATCATCCAGCCACCACCATGTTTCATGATAGAAATCAATTGTTCAGGTTGATATTTAGATAGAAGCATCTAATCAGTTAACAACCTGTTTTATTAGCAATAACAGGATAAGATGAAAATGTAACTTTTTCATCAACATACAAAATGGTGGAACATTACCATTACACTGCAAAACATTAAAATCTTAGAAAACTAGAAACAAAGCGAAACTATTTAAATAACTTTTCAGCAAGATATGAGTTTTTTTTAAAGTCAATAATTCCTTAATATTGATTAAAAACCACCAGCTCCAACGTCAGAATGTTTCACTTGTTACAAGTAAAATACTTTTTCATTAATATTAAACAATCATTCACTTAAAACAAGTGAAAAGCTCCATGTAAGTTACTTTTGTCATATTTCAGGTTTTTTAAGATATTTCTACGAGAAATTCTTTGTAAGATTTTGATTTTTTGCAGTGTAGCGGTAGAGTTTCACCATTTTGTATGTTGATCAAAGCGTTGATTGTTGTTTTAATCCTACCAGATTTAGTTGCTAACTAATTGGCCGTCTAGATCGAAGACGACACAATTTTACATATTTTTTTTCCACTTTTGCGACGTCGCTAAGTTTTATTTTTCTCTTGAAGTTTGGAGCATCATTATTCATGACCTCATTTCTCTGGTTAGAAACAATTATACAGAGTCTGGATTCTGGCAGCCGCTCTTTACCGACGCTGGCAGCCATTTCTGAAAGTTTCTGGCTCGGCCTGCGGGATTGGACGCCGATTATTTTCCTCCCTGTTTTTTGTCACTTTAATAATTACTTTGAAAAACGACTCAAAGTTAATGAATTTAGGCAAAAATAATTGGCTCTATGTCGCAAAGCCATATCTCAATCAAACAGGTGGTGATTGTTGAAGGAAAATGATATGTTGCGTGTAAAATGAGACTAATGGGAAATTAGGACGTGTGATTTGCAGTGCCAGTCATGCTGCTGCGGCGAATCGCAGCGAGTCAGATCAGTGTGTGCCGTTTGATGAGGTGAGTGTTTGAACGCTTCCCTCCAAGTGTCTGAAGTGTCTGTTTGAATCGGCGACGTTTGCCAACGCTCTGGATGAGACTTGGAAGTTAAAACAAAGAAACAAACAAACAATAAAAACAAGAACTGTTTCATAACTTAATGAATTTTATTAGATTTTTTTCTCTCTCTCTCCCTTTTCAAACTATTTCACGCCTGGTGAAACACTGTAAATCCATAAACAAGCAGATAAACAAGCAGAAAAAGATTGATGTATTATGAATAAATCATCGGGTTGCTAAAGCTCAATATTAACTCTGCGTTGCCTGGAGGCTTCAGCGGCAGCTTACGACAGATCCATCTCGATGTCTGAGGACCTGACTGCAAGGCAACTGCTTTAGCAAGTACTTATCTTGGGAACTTAATTACCAAAACAAATGATGATTGTGATGATACAACGGCGATGATTCTTCATTACTGTTATTCTTTACCTAGGGTTGTATACAGAAAGTGTTTTTGTCATTATGATTATCAGCGTTGAAAACTCCTGGGTAATAAATAAAACCCAGTCAGTTATTCAGTCTGCGGATTGATTAGCCCAACGCTTTCATATCTTCATCACTGCCGGCTGTGTTGCTGTAAGTTGTAGATATATTTTTATGTTCCAGGCAGCAAATCAAAATCAGAGTAACGATAGGTTTGTTCATTATGATGTTATTAAAGTTCTTGGAAATGTCAGCCTCTTCAAATAGAGCAGAGCTTTTTATAATGAGCATCAGTGGGAAACCTGGAGATAAGATTCTCATTGATCAACCAAAATTAGAACTATTGGAAGAAACGGAGGATGGTGAAATGTAGTGGGCAAAGAGTTTAACAAGAACCTGCCAAAAACCAAAGATTAGGTTTTCTGTTGTTGACTTAATGCCAATATCAGAGCCAGTATTGGCAATATTTTTCATTTAAGTTTGATATATCATCAAACTTCTGAAATTTCTGTGATTTTTGTAGTTCTTTTCTTTGAATTAATTCATTCATTGTTAAAAGAAAATGAGAACTTGGCTAAAGCTCATAGTTAGCATAATTTTCCTTAAACAAACAGAAAATGCAAAAAAAAAAACAACAAAAAAAAAAAAAAACAGAAAAAAGACAAATTTTCCACATCAGTTTCTTTTGACAGAAAACATTCAAAACTGTAACAAAAACTGCAGCTGTGTCTGGTGAATCCTTTGGTAAAATGTTTGTTCTTCATTCAGTTGGTAGAAAATCCAGAAATTTTACTCAAGTCAGAGTAGAAATACTTCATAAGAATAAAATGACTGAAGTTAAAATAGTCCTAATGGTAATTTTTTTTCCCTAACCAACTTCTGATGCAACATCAATGCAAAACAGGTATAAATGCATGTGTACATTTATTTTGAAATAAGAAAATCACAACATGAGACTATATTAAGGGAGCAACCTTAAAAGCGGGGCGCAGCGTGTGAAGTCGTAAAGTGTTTTGAGGAGGAAGACGTTGACAGTGACTGGAGATGACAGCTGAGAGCGTGAAGCCTGACAGGGCAGCCGGTGTTTCTAAATAACCAGGTGCTGCGATTTGCTTTCTGCCTGGTTAAACACTGGAATAATTGGTCAAGTTAGCCAGTAATTAGACCGGCTCTGCCACGCTGCATCTCAGAACCCAACGACGTCTCTGCAATACTAATTGGGCTATTTATACCGAAACACATTGACCAGGCTCTTTGGCTTCACTTTCAATTCGCTCTTCAGCACTTGTTTGTTTTTTTGTGGCGAGTACTCGGGACGCAGCGTTGGACTCTCTCTCACATTCCCTTTTCTCTCTCCTCTGAACTTCTGTCTTCTGCCCTCTGTTTCTTTGTCCTTCCATCTGTCTCCTTGTTTTTTCTGCTCTGTGCACAGAAGCTGCATCTCTCCCCGGCTTTATGTGCTGCTTATCAGTGTTTCATGAATGCCAGTTTCTGTCCCTTCCTCCTGTGATGTTTTGCGAGCATTCCTCTGTGAAAATGAGGAGATGGAAGTATGTCAGTCAGTCATCCAGACCTGCATCCCTCTGATTAAATAGAGCCAGCTGTGGAAACCAGGCGCCCTCACACCCACAAGGATTCCTGCTCCTTTCTTTAGAAAAGTCACATTTTCTTATCTCTCAATCTTTCTCTCTCTTTCTGTCATTTTTCCGCCAGAAATTAGCTGCGGCTAGAAGAGGCCATCTCAAACCGCAGATCCCCTCCAACATTTTGCTCACACTCTTTGTGTGTTATTAGTTTTCGGCTCCGTCTGTCACATGGCGTCCCTGTATCTGTATTATTCCTCTTCCCTCCCTTTAAGGCTTACCCTCAAACCCCCATCAGGACCAAACAAGGCTCCTTGACATTCAATTTCTTGCTTGCCACGCACTTCTCTTTTGTATGTACCTGGCCTCCCATTACAGGACTCTTTTTGTGCAGGTTGAATAGGTAGATGGAAGTGGCACTGGCTGAACAGCTGTGCAGATGGCTGAAGAGGGAACCTGGCTGTTTTTGTGTGCGTCTGTTTGCATGTCAGTCTTTTTTTTCAGCGCTTTTCCACCAAGGTCAGTTTGGGGGGCATGTTTTACGTTTTTTTTGTGCCTATTTTACTGAAATAACTCAAGGAAACAGGGGAATAATGATTATGCCTTTATTTCTTTGACGCTAGGCTTCTCTGAATAGCTGTGATTGTGCACAGACTGATAAACAACGTACTAAACGGTTTGATAGCCTAATAAAGTCTGATGTAATAAAGAAGTAAAGGAGCCTCTTTAAAATTCAATTTTGTACTTTTAATATCTCGTGCTTAATAATTATTTTGTCATAATCTTAACCATGTTAATGGAACTTTAATGACAGAAATATTACCCAGTAAAGGAAACTGTTTGTAATTACCTCAGTGTTGTTATGGCACTAACTATGATCTTGTTTTGCTAGCAAAAATAATGTAGAATAAAAGCCTTTGATTAATATTTAAAGTGTGCAGCTGAAGTAGATTGTTTGCATTATTTCAAAAACCACTTTATATTACTTCAATAAGACTACAGAAGACAAGTAATCCCAAATAAACTTTAGTAAATTATTTGTATTAAGTCTTATAGTGCACATTTAAAGGAATAAAGTTTAAACAGTGTGTTTTTGCTAAGTAAGAAGCTACTGTGGCATTCATAGCATTGTGCTAACTAGCTGCTAATGTAAAAAACAATCCATAAAACCACCAGCATATTATCACCAGTTATGCTTGGTTTAACCAGCACAGTTTACCGCTTGAACACTCTACATTAAACAATATCGGCATTAAACCCCACTGTGCAATTAACAAACTGCTGATAATGTATAAAACAATCCATAAAACCACCAGCGCTTTCGTTAGCTTAAAGCTAATTGGCTTAAACCAACAAATAGAACGTAAACATACCTCTTAAATGCTTACATTTAAGATGACCATGGAAGAAGGTTGATTTTGTGATTAGGAAAATATTTTAGATCTTCTCCCTGCTGAAAACCCCAATGACTTCATTGTTGGTGTTGAATTCACTCCTCAATCCGCTAGGGGGCTCCACAGTTTATTTGCCTTTGTTCAAGTGACGTAAAACCAGAAGAAACGTGACGGCGAACCGGAAGTAGTTTTGTTGCCGAAAGCTGACGCAAGCTAGTTAAATTAATCTTAAAACCACTTCATACTGATGTTGTTGAGTACTGCCCATTGTGGTAAGTTATTTAGAGATATGTTTTCTATTATTCACGTAGGTTTAGGACAACTAACTATAATCTAATGGAAGTGCTAGCAGTTTTAAGGATTGTTTTATACATTAGCAGCTAGTTAGCGCAATGCTATCTCGTTTATTGCTGTATTTATTTACTGTAGCGTGTTTAAAGGGTAAATTTTATAATATCCTCGTTATGTTAAACATAATGTATTATGATATGATTATGTTTATGTTTTCAATCAAATTAGTGCCGTTTTTATCGGTTTACTGCCACATTATATCAATCAGTCCCTCCAGTTTCTTGAGAATTGTGGAAATTCACGCACAAATCAACAAATTCCTGCACTTTTTTACGCAAATACAATTAGGAGTATATTACAGATTTTTTCTCAAAAATTGTCAAAAACTTTCTTTGATTTTGATTTAGATTTTTTTTAAAAAATACAAAAAGTTTCACAAAAAAGATGTTCAATAATGTTTAATTTTAAGAATTCATCAATATTTTAACCGTTGTTAAACAGGTTTTGTCAATACATTCTGACGCAACCGGCTCGTTGAGAGCATTCATGATCTTGATTTGGCCCAAAACAAAAATGTGTTTGACACCAATAATAAAAAAATAAATATCCATAAAAAAAAGATAATGACAAGAACGACTAACTCATATTCTTAGGAACATATAAGTGGCTTCGGAAAACAAACCTGTGTGTCATGTTATAATTATACCTCGGGGAAGCAGAAAGTGATGGGTTAGTGTTGCATTTTTTACACCACAGGGAGGAAACTCCAAGGCTGACCCAGAACTTGTTGTGAATGTTGCATCCCTTCTGGCCCGGAAACATCCTGGGATCCTCCAGGAGGAACTGAAGACTCACTGGGGGACAAGGATGTCTGTGTCTCACCCTTGAAATGTTATTTCTGCATTACCTTCAGGTGAACACAAACAGACGGATGGATTTACCAAAAGTAGGGACTTTTGTTATGGTTGTATGTTAAATATATAGCTCTGGAAAAAATGAAGAGCCCACTGCACTGAACCCTGTTGAAAACCTCCTGGTTTTTCCACCAAATATTGATTTCTGAATTCTTCCTGAGTTAAAACATTCGTTTTGTTGTTTCTAAATCAACTTTAACTTGGTTTCTTTGCATTATTTGAGGTACGAAAGCCCTGTATGAAAGCCCTGTATCACTTTCTGCAAATAAATACAAAATTTTTTCTTGGAGTTTCGGAGACATGTTGTTAGTTGTTAGTAAAATCAAAGAACAATGTTCACTTTACTAATACATAAACCTATAAAGAGTAAAATCTGAGAAACTGATCATTTTTAGTGGTTTCTTATTTTTTTCCAGAGCTGTAATTATCCCACTGTAAAGTTACAAAAAGGTAGCCACATTAAATTTTTGTGTTTTACCTTGCTAATGTCCAGCTTTATTTCTCCGTTTTGGTTGAAAACTCATTCATTTAGTTTGTCAGTAAACTTCATTCATTGTGTCCGGTCAGTGAATTAATGGAAAGCTGCTAGAACTAATTACTGTCCATCCACCTATTGTGAATAAAATACATAATCTCAGCTAAATATAAGGAGCTAGCTTAGACAACAGATAATAAATATGTAATTTAATCAGTATTCAAATTTTTGTAATTATAAACAAACACATTAGCTAAGTACAACATGTGCCGTATGCATCACCAACTGAGTGTTGTTGCCTAAACAGAGCTTCTGCCTGGCATTTTAAAACCGCAAGTCTGTCCATCGTCTGTCAGAAATTACCCAGTAATTATTGCATGTGATGTGTAGTCGCGCGTGTGTGTATGTGTGTGTTCCTGCAATGAGTCCTGCCGAGAGATAAATGAGTCTGGTTGACATTGTCTGGAACAGGTGGCGAAATCAGTGGGAGAGACGCTCAGACTATTCCTGTGCATGGAGAAACGCACACTCTCAGGCTCTCCCAATTTGACTTGAATGCCTGACTTGTTCAGGAGAGTTGCTAGTCTGATTGGATAAAGAGAGAACAATAGCTTGTCTTTGAAACGCTTCCATATTGAGTGGCTGGTTTATTGATTACAGAGGCATAGAGACTACATTAATCATTCAAAGCATGTTTGATTGACTTTCTCATCTCTTCTAATGAGCTCTGCTATTTATATTTCTTTGTATGAGGGGGTTTCACATCTGTGTTGGTGAAATGTGTCAAACTCATGGCCTGGGGGCCAAATGTGGCCCGCCATAGCTTTTTATGTGGCCCTCTAGACTCCAGATTACATGAATAAGTCCCTCCAGTTTTTCAACAAATCTGAAAAACTCAAAGTTCACAAAATAATCTACAGATTTTCAGATTTTTACTTCAAAATTGGCCAGTCATATTGGGTTCAAGTGACTGCTGCCTCATCTTGATGTCAAGATTCAGTCCAATATGGCAATGAATAAAAAGTCACGTCTAACCCTAAACATTCGAGCAAATGTCAGAAGGAATAGATTGAGAAATAATCTGAATTTTTGATTTTAGTTAAAGACTACTATGAAACAAAAAGTGAACAATTTAAAGTAATCTGAATATTTTCCATTCTCACTGAATGATTTGAAGAGAAATGAGTCCAAATGGATGGACATGCTTTGATTTGATTCTTTTCAGATTTTATTTCTGGGTCGTTGTCCTGCTGATCGATAAACATTTACCCCAGTTAAATTTTTCACTTGAACTCCTGCTTTAGAAACACAAACTCTATGCATAGTTTGGAGATGTGTGCCCAACTGGACCTCATATAAAGTATATTGGGATTCAGATTTACATTTTTCTGAGATGCTTCTGGTTGCATCTGATGGAAAAGTCGCTGTGTTGCCAAGAGAATCACAATAAATTACTTGTGAGTGTTGCCAGTTCTGTGTTTGCATGAAGACGTGTTACTAGTTCTTATTGATCTCTGATGATCAATAGCGCGCTGCCATAACAATGTGAACACTATGAAGGTCATCTTTGGCTGAAATTGAACGTTGTTTTTCTGGTGATTTTGTGAAATGACTGCAGGCAGTTTGTTGTGTGCATACTGGGCAGTTTGAGTCCAGATTGTTCTAATTTTTGGCTCCACAAGGTTGGAACGAGGAACCAAATGGTACCATAAAAGACGGGCCCATTGTGGATTCATATTCTCCAACAATGGCATACGCTACTCCAGCATCATAGCATTTAATGGTTTCCTATCCAGCTTGGAGATTTTTTTTATCTCTGAGCTGCAGAGCGTCTTAAAACTTAAAATTCACGTTCTTTTTTGCTGGTAAGAAGGAAAGAAATAAACAAAAGACTCCAGACAACCAAATCTTTACAAAGCCAAAAATAAGAAAACATTGAAAAATATTGTAATGCTAAGCAGCAAATTCCAGTTTAAAATATGCAAATTCAGAACTACAAGAAAAACTTTTGATGATGTTCAAACAAAAAACTGCTAATTATTATATAAACATGAGTACTGATGGATAAAATGAATTATTTTTTGTGTTTTTGTTATTGATAATCATTTTGTTTATTTCTCCACTCACTCTTTTGAATACGTAAAACAAAAGTTTTGACATTATGCTTCATGCTGTAGTATGTTGTTGTACATATTCAAAAAATAAACAGATAAATTGTTAAGTATGTGTATTGCAATTGCTTAAATCTGTGGTTCCCAAAGTGTGGGGCGTGTCCCGTAAGGGGGGCACAGAGCCATTGCAGGGGGGCCATAGGATGAAAAAAACAAAAACAAAACAGTTACACAAACACAAAAGTGTTTCACTGTACAGATGGTTTGTAGTTTGCTTTGCCAAGAAAACTTTTGGGAACAACTGGCTTCACTAATATCTTTAGTTTGATCCAAAATGGAGGGAACGTTGTCATTCATTGTCTAAATTCTGTTTTACCAAGGCAGTAATAAATTTTTACTTTAATTTCTGATCAAATGTCTAACTTTAATGTATAATTTTCCATTCATATATTTTATACATTCAGCATCTTTGTAGCAAACTGCAGGCGAGATTAAAACTATTTTAGCTCAAACGAACATGAACTCATTTCGTATGTTGCTCCTTTAATGACAGCCGGCGTCAGACTGAAAAGTTTGAGGAACTGGTGAACTGTGTGTCTCCGCGGAGACCAGGTGGGGGGGTGAGGCTGTTCATTATTGGATTTGTTGAAATGTGTGTGTGTGTGTGTGTGTGTGAGGAGCCATTTTAATTATGTGCTGCTGTGGTTTGGGGTCTTCCCCTCTCTCTGTCTCTCTCTCCCTCCATCTGCGCTCGGCTTGGACCAGGTGACGTCCTTACCCTTCTTCTCGTTATTCCCTCTCTCACCTGTTCCCGTGACAACTCCCTGGGCTGTTAATCACTGTGGAGATGGACTCGGAGGGATCAAACGAAGGAGGGAGAGCAGCTCAAATTGACTCAATGCTGGTTGTGTGGTCTCTCTGCCTGATTCTCTTTGTGGCTCTTCAGTTTATTTATTCCTCTTCATCTTCTACTTTCTTTTTGGCTTTCAATTTTCCTTTTGTATTTCCTCCTGTTCCTCGTCTTCTTCTAATATTTCTCTCACCTGTCTCCCTTTCTTCGTCCTGCTTTTGTTGTCCTCTCTCTCCATGCCTCGCTCCTCTTCTCTTGCTCGCCCATATTTTATTGCTGCAGTATGAGCTCACCACTATTCAGCTGCACAATAGAAACTTACCTGGTATCTGTCCCAGGAGTTACCTTCACATTCAGCCATGAGTTTGGTTTCTGTGGAAAGTATTTCAACATCACAGCATCACTGCGTGCAAACTGCAACCACAAAGCACTGATTGGATGCAATAATTAGTCAAGTTGGACGATTCTTTTGCTTGCCATCCAGCGCTGCGCTGCCGTGGTAAAACAAATCGGTTAACAAAATGAAACCTGAAGACGCAGGTATTATTAATTCAGTGTAGTGCACCACAGCAAAGGGGAAATGACACAGAAAAACTGTTGATGAACAACTCAAAACCCCTGGTATCGTCTCTTTTCTTGCTCTCCGTGCCGGCTACGCTACACGTAGAACCTTTGCCATAGCAACTGACTGACAACAGCTCCACTAGCGTGTCAGGACTCAACACCAAAAACACGCAAATGTTTCTCACTGAGGGACAGAACATTCAGTCCGTTAGAGTTTCATGTTTGCAATGCGATCATGAAGTGATCGTCTAGTTATTAGTGGCGATTGATTAGGTAATTTAAACCTCTGCGCTACTGATCATCTGTCAGAAAGATGTTTTGTTTTTTTAACTGAACGGAAACACATGTACATGTTAAGCTAGCGTAGACATTGTGTTCATAGTTCAAGTCATACATTCACACCCTGCGTATCTGTAACAGTTGACCAGTTGGATGGACTTTAACTGTCCCACCTGAAAGTTCATGTTCATAAAAGTAACAAACAGAATCTGTGACAAAGGGAAGATTTAGACTCCCTTTTTAGGCTGCTAACCCCACAACATAACGATAGATGGATGGATGGACGGATGGATGGATGAATGGATGGATGGACAGACGGACGAATGATGGATGGATGGATGGATGGATGGATGGATGGATGATGGACCGGACGGACGGACGGATGGATGGATGATGGATGGATGGATGGATGGATGATGGATGGATGAATGGATGGATGATGGATGGATGATGGATGGATGGATGATGGATGGATGAATGGATGGATGGATGATGGACGGACGGATGGATGGATGGATGATGGACGGGTGAATGGACAGATAGATGGATGGACGGATGGATGGATGGATGGATGGATGGATGGACGGACGGACGGATGGACAGATGGATGGATGGATGGACGGACAGACGGACGGATGATGGATGGATGGATGGACGGATGGACGGATGATGGATGGATGGATGGACGGACGGATGGATGGATGGATGATGGACGGGTGAATGGACAGATAGATGGATGGACGGATGATGGATGGATGATGGATGGATGGATGGATGGACGGACGGATGGACAGATGGATGGATGGATGGATGGATGGATGGATGGATGGACAGACGGACGGATGATGGACAGATGGATGGACGGACGGATGGATGGATGGATGGATGATGGATGAATGGATGGATGATGGATGGATGGATGGATGGATGGATGATGGATGGATGAATGGATGGATGGATGATGGACGGACGGATGGATGGATGGATGATGGACGGGTGAATGGACAGATAGATGGATGGACGGATGGATGGATGGATGGATGGATGGATGGATGGATGGACAGACGGACGGATGATGGATGGATGGATGGACGGATGGACGGACGGACGGACAGATGGACGGATGGATGATGGACGGATGGATCAATCTTCCGTTTGGCACCAAACTGAACGTTGTTAAAAAGATGTTTTATCCACATTCCACAATTTAAACAAATAAAAATGTGAGTTCTGCTGAAAAAGCCGTTTATTTCCTAATGCTTATTATAAAACACATCTTCATTTAATAAATGGTGTCAGCAGATTAAACTAGTTATTAATGTACTTATTTGTGGTTTTTCCTAAGGTGATGGATAAAACCAAATCCCCAAATGAGTCATTCAGTGGTTAGTTGCATGAGCTACATATTACTAAGTAGTTGAATTAATTAACAAATCATGAACTTTGGCACATAATTAGTAATGTTAAATTTTAATCGCTTGCTAATTAAGTATTCCTTCCTTAATGATGATTCAGAGTGTTGCCCTGTGAGTGCATAACGAGCATTGAAAGCATCACAAAATGGGGACATGATGCTTAAAACACGAGGGATAATCGGCTCCATCTGGGAGGTCCGGCCCGGCCGGTGCCGGAGCGAACCGCTATCACGGCTCGGATGATAAGAGCAAAAATACACACCTGAAGCTGAGGTGATTTTAATCTTGCAGTTATTATACAACAGTGATTCTAAGTAGCAGAAGTTGGAGTGATTTATTAAAATTTGCAGCGCTGCAGTTGGTCCGGTTTGACCCGTCTGTGGTGGAGATTAAACATGACCTCTCCTGCTGCGGTCAAGGCGGGAATAATCGACAGTAGCACAACAATCCAGGCGCTCTGCTTGGATTGTAGCTGAAGAGTAGTTTTAGTTGTTTAGTTTTGGTCTATAACAGGGAGTCGAACAGAGAGAGTGATGGGAAATTTTAGTTTCTAATTTTGTCCAATCAAGGCCTGAGTTTGCAGATGCTGCCTTTTGCTAGAAAACCTTCATACAAAACAAAGTCAGTTTTTGTTAAATGTTGCATGATAAAAACATAATTTAAGTCTAATCAAATCAATAGGCTTCGATTAAATAAACTTTAAGTCAGTTTCCGCGTGCTGCTCCTCCATCTCTCGTCACTGTCAATCATCCCATCGCTCCCCTTGTGCCCTGTGGCAACTCTGTCACAGATATCAGAGACTCCACCGTGCTAGCAACTTCACCCACAACACCCAGCCTTTGTCTTTGGTTCGTCTGTTTCGCTCGCTTGCTGATGTTTAGAGCAATGCTTGAGCATGAAATGGCAGAAAATATGAAGGTGAGTTTAGTTTTTTCTCTCAACAACCAGTTGTTTTTTTCTCCTGTTGGGTTTTCTTTACTATTTAAGTAATATGTGTTAAATTCTTGTAATTTTGACATCTTTTCTGAAAATAAGTTGTATGTTTTTTGTATGTAGACAAAAAAATAAATAAATAAACAAACAAACATGCACATTATTTTTTTTACCTATTACACTTTTTAAATCTAAAGCAGAAAGTTGCTAGCATGGTGGAGTCTCTGAATGAATTATTCAGTGGGATGAAAACTCTCACAGGTTGATGCAAAGTGAAGAACTGATACGGTTTTTATTAGGCATTTATTTAAATGGAATAGTTGAGGTACTCGAATCGTTACAGCCCTAATCAAGTCTTCATTCTGAAAAAGAAAACCTTTTGCTTCATGTTGGTTAGGACAGGAAAATGAGGGGCGCAAAAATGCTGGTGGGAACTTCAACTGAAGGAAAACAGAAAAGTGTCCTGCTGCGCCAATAACAAACAATAAAACAGGAATCAGTTGGTCTGTTGCAATAAGTCAATTAATCGCGTAACAGATTCAAATTTACATTTGTTTTTCCCTTTCTCTCTCTTTTTACCATAAACTGGATGATACGTCTTCAATCTGGTCTCAACTAGCCCTTTTGTTTGACGGATAATTTTGTTTATTTTGACTTTATAGTTCATTTTATTTGCTGTTTCTGCTCTTGATTATTTTGGGCATTTAAGGTGTCTTCCAGTTGCAGTGATCTTACAGAATGTGTCATTATTATGCCATTTTTACCATTATATTAGTTGAAAATGATCTGAAATGACAAAATAACGCAATAATTACTGATGCGTTTTATTGTCCAGCAATAAAACATTATTGTGACAAACGTCGTTTCAGGAAACAGCTGCAGTGTTCTCCACTGTGCATCAAAACAATGATGACTGCCTGCTGCGCTTTAGAGAAAACAATTTCAAACATAAGAGTACAATTATTAACAAGAACAACTGGCTTTTTTTATAGCAATTAGTGTGCTAATGATATTGCTGTATAAAAATAATCCGCCCTTTCATCTCCTGTTTCTGTCGCACTTAAATGTTCTCGCACAAATCAAAGAAAATTTAATGCATAAGTATTGTGGTAGCAAATATTTTTTTTCACAGCTCTGTGATTTGCAATTCAGGCTCCCTAATTGGGATAAAGCTATAGTTTCTATCAATCTTGGTAAACAAGCGTTTAATTGGCTACTATCATTACGAATTTTTGTGAAATTCCTGTAAATCCACCCAATATCCTCTGAAGTTACGTTGTGAAAAGCTCAGAGTCCCCATGACACAGTTTGTTGTTTCCACCCGATGGGGGGTGGCGAGATCGAGCCGTGGTGATTTAGCCATCATGTCAGCAGAATATTGATGCCTGCGCAGCTCAAATGGGGAAATTATAAAGCACACGCCAGGAAATGCATCTTAATTGCTGCTTAACTGGGCATCTTCATCAGAAACGGGGAGAAATGGTGGGCCACGTCCCCATATGATCCAGAGGAAACGGATAGATGAGTTAACACTCCTCTGCAGCACTCTATAGAGGAGAGACAAATGAGCTCATAAAGAAAGGCTCTAATAGAGGGCTGCTCTGTGAATACGGGGGAGCGGGAGACGCTGTAACTACAGGAGAGTTTTCCGTTTATGAGACGATTTCTGCGTTACGGAGGGATATCCTGTTAGTTCTTTTTCCTCCTGTGACATTCTGTGTGTTTGTTTCCTTTTATTTCATCAAGACTCCAACAGGAGTCAGAAAGACCAGAGCGACCACAAACCAACCAGGTGCGTTTTCCCACCGCGTTCGGAAACTTCAGCAAGTTCAGACAAGCTGCTGTCGGAGTTGATTATTTGTCAGGGAGGTTGTGTTGCTGCTCGGCGCTCGGAGTTGACACCAACACAGTAAACTGTTAGCACACCCGGCCTGACCCTGCTGAAACGCCTTCAGCTGCCCGGCTGACAATAAAGCCCAGTTATAATTGGTTTATTGCTGTGTTCTTCCTCTTATTGTGGAGGGGAAGGTTCAGGTTACAGTCACTGTGACACGGAGCGTTACAGCCGGCTTCAGGCACAGGAGAGCAGCAAGGTGTGCCTTTTAGAAATCAGTAGAAATGTTAAAAATATAATGTACAGATCTTGAAACAGAATTTGGTATGATATTAACTTGCAGTTGTGAAATGATCTGTCTGTTACTTTGCTCTAGTCGAGTGTTTTCATTTTGGGCAATGTCAAAAATCTGAATGCTCTTAAAGGGCCAGTCAAGCCAGAATGTATTGATAAATCCACTAAACTGATAAAGGATCAATAAGTAGCTGTTTGTTTCAGTGTTCAATGAGTATTTCTTAAAATTAAATCATATTGAACATCTTTTCACACTTACCAGGATTTTTGTGGGAGTTTTTTGCAATCAAAATCACAGATTTTGTGGCGCTAATTTAGAAATATTGGTACGGCTTTTTATTAACTGACTGTAACTTCACATCAAGTAAGGCTGAGGAACCAATTTTGAGAAAATTTTGAAGCAAAAATCAGAAAAACGTGAGAACCTATTGATTTTTGTGCGAATTCTGAGTGAGTTCTTTGAATTTGTTGACATAATTTGGAATCTAAAGGGCCACATAAAGAGCTACGGCGGGCCACAACTGGCCCCCGGGCCTGGAGTTGGACACACATGGCTTAAGTGGAAGAATGAAATGCTGCATATCGGTCCAAGATTTCTGAACTTCACACCTTGAAATTGGCATCACATCATCTGTCTGAAACTGTCACCGGGCATTCTGGGTAAATACAACAAACGCATGAGCCAAGAAAATCTCGTGGTCTTAAGAGAAATCCTACAAATGCTAACAAGTAACGATACTCCATTTCTGTTTTGATAAGAAGGAAGTTGCGTTCAGTGTCTTCTGAGGTTTTCAAGTTGTTTCCATCAGTGGTTGTTGGTGCAGCGCCCCCGCAGGTGAGGAGGGGAACCCGGCTCCTTTCACACAGTTCAGTGTGAAAGTTGAAAAGGTAACAGATGTTGTGATTTCGGTCTCCAATCGAACCGAATCTACCCGACTATCAGGTGTGAAAACGCCCTCAAAGCAGTCATCCTTTTGTTCTCGTGCCTTTCTTGTTGTTAAACCTTTGTAGGTTTTCACCTGTAGTGTTCTCTCTGTTCGTTCAGAGCCGCGCGGAGACAAACGAGCCAGATGTCTTCAAAGAGACGATGTGCTTCATCTACAGAAACAAGACGCCCAACCTGGACAAGATGGCCGATGACCTGCTGGCTGCAGCTGACCAGGTGGACAATGTGTGTCGTTACACCTGTTGCACTCTAGACATCCTGCACTGATCAGCCATGATGTTGAACTTCTTGTCTGCTATTAAAAGCAAGACTTTCAGATTTTTAAATCCCCTGGCTCAACTTTCCTATTTGTTTCTAATTAGCATTTCAACCTGATGGCACATATAAGATATTTTTATAGTCTGTTTAAACTTGCACTCAGGAATAGCTTCATAAACCTGCAAACGCCACATTAAAGTTGCAGTAAGTGTCCACATTAATAAACCGAAGCTAAAAATAAGCCAATTAATTATGTCCCTTCTTGTGTTGTTTACCTTACATAAGAAGAAGTGTTAAAAGAAAAAGACAGTTAACATTAAATAATTGTAGAAAAATAGCCAAAAATGTTTTCTAGCAGTACACAGCCAAGCTTTTATTGTGTTTACATTCTGCGACAGAGTTTTAATGATGACCTGCAGATTTAAGTCCAAATAAGAAAAAGGAATTATTACCTTTGGAAGTTTGTATTCAACATAAAGTGCAACCATTGTGTTATTTTTCTGTCTGAAAAAAAAGAGGCATAAAACATCTAACAAGTCCACAGTTAGAAAATATGGTGGAGCAAATATCTTAATATCTTAATTTCTAGAATCAAAACTTGCTGCATAATTTTTGGAGCTGGTTAACTAGAATAATTGGATCATTTTCAAACTGATAAACAAATATTAATAATAATACACAAAACAACTTTTGAGACTCAGCTCCTCCTCAGAGCTGCAGTTTCCAAGCTTCACGACTCCACCACTCGGCTCCTTCAGACTAGCCAGCAGCAATTAGCCTGCACCTGGTGCTGAGCTTGTAGGAGCTGCTTCTCAGTGAAACGCTGGAAAAGGGTTAATGATGGGTCGATGTTGTGACTTCCTGCAGGCGGAGTTTCAGAAAGAGCAGTTCTTAAAGCGACAGGCACCCAAATTTACAGGGTTAATTTTCAAAGTCATGTTTCTTTTAGCATCTAAAGCTAACATAGTTACTTGATTGTGTTATAAAATGACTGCAAAAACACATAATGCAGGTTCAATTCCCTCAGTAGAGCAAGCTTTAGCTGCGTTTACACAAAATTGAAATTGAAATTATGAGATTTTTCAAAACTGCAGTGTTTCCATTTAGATAATTTATTGTCTTACTCCAATTTGCACAATGTTGTGTTCAGTGGAAACGCAGATGCTGACATCTGCAGCTTCAAGAAACAACTTTTACCCTAAACAGTCATCAATGGCCTGAAACTGAAGTGTAACCGCTCAACACTTGATGGCTTAATTGTTTTTATTCTGCATTTAAAGTCTTCCACATTTTTCCTGTCATTTCTGTTTGCATAATTATTTCCTCCTTCTCTGACATATTTTCCCTCCCTGCAGTTGAATCCTGGCTGTTTCTGCAGGGAAGTTATTCTGTCTGTGTATCGTTTCGCGGTGCAGCAGTAGCTGTCAGTGACGCTGCTGTTTAAGTAATTTAGTTTACCCGCCTTGTGTCATGGCGTCGGCAGAGACTCTTATCCTCTCCGACCTGCGCAGAGAGGACAAATGCATGCTTTAAATAATTAGAGCATTTATCTGCTTTGTCAAAGCAAAATGTTATTTTTACTGACAAGCTGCATTTTCTGTTTTGCGATGAGTTCCTATCCCGCCGTTTAGTCACATCATGTTTGGCCATTTAACAATAAACTTCAGCTGAAGCAGGTAATTATGCTGTAAGCTGCATTTTTAGAGAAGAAGGTGCTTATTAGCATCAATAGCTGCTGTTTTTGTCTACAGAGAGGGGATTTATCCAGTGTTTCTGCAAACAAAAGCTTCCCCTTGGTCACCATCTAATTTGCTTATTATCTTCCCTGTGTTTTCTTAATTCTCTGTCTCATAGCCAGACACATCTCCCGTCCTTTTGTTCTGCTCTCTTACCTTTTTTTCTAGCTTTACTCCGTCTCCTGGCCCTCTTACCTCCTCTCCCGACTCCCCTCTCTTTTCCTCGCCTTTATTTCTCTGCTGTTCTGTGCTTAAGAGCTCATGTGTGCCGAAAGGTGTTCAGTAATGCAGATTTCAGCCCCTAATCCCTGTCATTAATTGTGGTTATGGGCGTTATGACAGTTTAATTTTCGACTGCGCTGTTGTGGCGCTGGGAAAATTGGCCACGGGGGACTCCTGGCCAGCAACGCGCTATCAACCCTCCTCCTGCGGACACAATCGACAGCAACAAAAGCAGCAAAACAAAAATCAATTTGGAGGGTGAATATCGAAAACAGACGGCCGCAGAGGAACCAATAATCCTGCCCCCAGCAGCCCCTCAACCTCTTTCCAGACCCGCTTCTCTCAGCCAGTTAGTGAAAACAATCGGAGTTTGTTTTAGTGCAGCTCTGTCTCGTTTATTTATCGTCCCCAGGGATGACGCAACGAGTCAAGATCGCAACTCTCCTTATCCACTTTGTTTATTAACTTAACCCAGTAAGACCCAGACCTGGATTATTTCTGTTTTAACAAAAAAATTTACATTAATTGACTTTTCTTCTGGTTTTTCATTCAAACTTAGAGACTGAAATGATCACAAAATACGACATGAACGTGAAGCTCCTCCGTTTTGATCTCCAAGTAGCAGAGTTTAGTCGTAATTAGTTACATGTACTTGAGTAACTTTCTTGAAAAAATCACATTTTACTACTCTGTACTTTTTACTTTTCCTGGAGTAATTTGATTTTGAAGTATCTCTGCTCTTACTTCAGTAAAATTTCTGAATATTTAATGAAAAACAAACATGTTTAAACCAAAACTCAACCAGACACAGACACACACCTGCAGTTTTGTTCAAGTTTAATACGTTTTTTTATTCATAAAAACTGATTTGATACTTTTTTGCCTACTAAGATGGTGCAGATTATTTCTGGTTCACGCTGATGTTAAACTCAAGGCACGGGGGCCAAATGCGGCCCGCCGCAGCTTTATAGGTGGCCCTCTTGACTAGATTGTAGATTTATGCATGAAAAAGCCTACAGGATAGCAGTTGTGTGGTTAAACATTATTTTATAAGTAAAATAAAAATGGCTTTTTTTTGTTACGGCCAAATTACATTAGGCAATTCTTCCAGTTTTACTAAATTCACACAAAATCAACACATTTCTGAGCTAATGCATAATTGTGAGTTTACTGAAATTTCCTAGAAAAATAATCATAAACATATATCTGAAGTGATACCAACTCCCACCTGCAGGTGGCAGTGTATTTTACTTCTACACTTCTGCCTCGGCTGTACTTGATGTCAAGTTCTAGTCTTTGGTTGATTATTTACGACTAATGAAAAGTCACATTTACCATCATACATAAGTGAAAATATTGCAAAATTTCTTACAACATTTTTAAAATGAGCAATTAATTGCAAAAAACTACAAAAAGCAAAAAAAGAAGAAATCCTGAAGGGATTGATCAACGTGAAAAACTGTTAAATATGATTGAATTGTTAGTTTTCTGTTGCTGCTCTCCCCTCCTGCTGTGGCGACTCTCCTCTCGCCCTTTAGGCGCCCGGCGCCTCAGCTGGCGGCACTCTGGCCATTACAGTTTGCAGGGGTTCACTTCCTCCACAGAGAATAGGGTCAGAGGTCGGCTGGAGGTCTGGAGCTGCTGTGTGGACGCCAAATAAACTCACACTCCGACATACATGCCAAGAGACAAACACAAGCGTCTGTGCACGACCCCACGTGTGGACGTTTGTTTAGACGCAGTAAATCATGAGAAATGTCATTAAAGGCCACACAGCAGCGCGCGTGATAGTGCAGGTCTGCACCCTGAGGGCCTCAGGAGGGGGCAGATTGCCCGGGGTCTCCTGGTTGCAGCTGACATTAGTGGGAGGTGATGACCACAGCATTAAGCTCATTATTATATCTGCTTCACACATGCTGAGAGGTGAGAACGGCGGAGAGGATTACCCGTGTTTTTATTGTCAAGTGCAAGGTTATTAATTAAGCTTAAAACGACGATGGTAGGCGCTCATGCTTTTCCACTTTTTCTGCTCTTACTATGGAAAGTGAACAGCAGTGGAGGTTTTTGGAACAAATAGCTATCGATTTTCCTTTTTTTTTTTTTTTTAATTTGCCCATTTCATTGTGACATTTAGCCGTCAGTGACATTCTAAACTTACACTTTGATTAATGTCACACTGAGCGGTCCGGACTATTATTCGCCACATGCAGCTGAAATGTTGCGTGAAACCAAGATGCAGCTTGTTTTACTGAGCAGGAAAAAAAAGATGTGCAAAGAAGTTGATGTAAACAACCTAATTTATCAACGTTGGACTGAATAATGCCATCGTTTTTAGAGTTGAGAAGAAAATCTTTTAGCCATGATTCAATGGAGGGACTATTTGTTTGTAAACGTAGCGGATGCACACGCAGCTAAAGCCAGAGGTGGAGCTCTTTTTTTTATGATCATTTGGATTAATTTTGGAATCCAATTACTGTTATGACCAGTAACCAATACTTAGTAGATAATCAGATGAATCAACATTTGAAATAATTGTCACCTTATTTAGTCATTTGGAGGTGTTGATCACTTTCCACTCGTTTAAATAACTCAACATTAAACTTCCACATATTTATTTTAATGTTGTTTCCTCTAAAATAAAACATGTTTAAAAATATGAAGTAAACACCAGAGCTGCCAGCTGTTGTGACAAATCTCTCCATATGGAGACGCTCAATCTAAGTGTAAAAAAATTCACTTTCTTGCCCATTAACTCTGTAAACGTCATTCTGCTTTCCTCACATCTGCATGTTGTGTTCATTTTGTCTACCATGCTGCTGATCCTGGATCTTTGACAGCCTGCTGTAACTTTTGTCCCAGTTCAGGTGTGACCTCTGAACTCTTTTTGCTCCTTTTAGCCTCCCTGGATGTTTGAGGCTGAAAATCCGACAGTAGAAGAGGAAATTCACATCTGTGGATTTGATGAACTTTAGTGTTTGGTTCTGAGACAGTTTGTAGATTTGATATGTCCTTATTTTTTCCAACACCGTCGACTTTCTTTAGTCGTTCTTGGTGCAGCGCCACCTCAGGCGAGGAGGGGAATTGTTTTTTGCTTGCTTCGGATCTCAGTGAAGTGTAACTGAAATGTAACCCAGTCCACCGGTCTGAAAACTTCATTAGTCGTTATTATAATTAAATTATGTTGAGTATGGAATGTTTTTGAACAGTTTTGGTTATTGTTTTAAAAGCTAATCTTACTTTTAATTTTTCTGTTGTCATTGAGACGTTATTCTCTAATGTTATCTAGCAAACGCTGAGATTTATTTACTCACTAAAAGTGAACAAATTAGGTTACTTCTGAGACTGTAAAATGGAAAAAATAAGAACCTAATCTATTAATATTTATTAATTTAATCTATTTTGTCCTTTTCCCCCCCTTTTTTTAGCCACATGTATCAGATATTATCCTTGTAATCCATTGCGTCTTGCACTTTGCCAGAACATTCAGCCTGTTTTCATATTTCAGCTCCATTTTAAATTTCAAAGATCCTTCTCCTGCCTCCAGCTGTGCAGGACTCTCTCTCTTGTTTGACTCGGCTTTGTGGCCTTGCTCAGACAACAGTTAGCTTGGTAATCACTCCCCAGAGAGCTGGAGCTCTTCCTCTCTGCTGTCCATATTTTAACAGGGATTTCTCTGTGCCGACCAGACGCCCGCTCCCCTGGGATTTAAGTGCAGCTCATTCCTGAGCCTTGCAAATCACTTTCCATCAAACAACCAGCCTGGCTGCTGATCTTTTGGATTTGCTGTTATTTTTGGTTGGATGTTACAGCAGAGAGTGGCTTTGATTATTCATTAGATCAGGAACTATTGAAGTTTCCTGCACTGTTTTTATGAGTTTGGAGGAAATCTACAAGAGAGGGGAAGCTGTGACTTATGCAAAAGGATTTCAGTATTCAGCTGAAAAACACTATTTTGGAATTGCGGTAATTCCCTTTAAATCAAATGTGAATAAATTTGGTAAGTCGTGGTAATGAAGGCCAAACTTTTTCCCATGTGGGCCAAAATTGTAGACTCAAAAATAGTCACACAATTTAAAATCAAGCAAATAAGTTGCCCGATATTTATTGCAGATCTTGACCTTGAAAGCGATTTTTTTTGACATCGTGTTAAGCCTTTATTTCTAGGTAGAAAAAGAGCTAAATATCCACTAAAATCTCAGAGAATTTTTGATCAATCTCAGAAATTTTCTAAAAAACTTACAAATTTTCCTAAAAAGAAAAATTCTGAAATTTCCAAGTTTTTTTTTTGTAAAAAATTTCTGAGACTTTTTGGGCAGAAATTTACTTACTATTATGACTTTGCATGTTTGTTGTATGAAAAGAATCAACCTCCAGCATTTTGTGATGCTTTTTGTCATTTTTTTCTAATAAAAATTGAAGTTTTTGTGGTACGAATTTAAAAATATTTGCACTTATTTAAGATGGTAAATGTAACTTTTTATGCAGATCATGGACTATAACCCGACATCAACTAACGCTGAGGCAACTGTTTGGTACAAGAAAGAAAGTTTTTGACAATTTCTGAAAAAAAAATCTGCAATGAACTCCCAATTATGTATTGGTGCTAAAAAGTTGTTGATCTTGTGAATTTCCACAATAATTCTCAAGAAACTAGAGGGACTGATTGATATAATTTGGCAGTAAACAAATAAAAATGCATTGATTTGAGTGATAGCATAATATTTAAGCATAATTAGTGTTTAGTATAGAGTCTATAGGGCCAAATAAAAAGCTAAAGCGGACCGGATTTGGCCCACGGGCCTCAAGTTTGACACGTGGAATAAAAGCTGATTTTGGGTGAAGCAAAGTTGTCCTTTCAGTAAACATCTCTGGATGAACATGGTTATAAAAAGATAAGTACTTCTCATTGTGTTTTGCAGTTTTTCTCAGTAAAAACTGGAATAATTTGGTAAAAGTTTTTTTTACAGTTTGGGGCCACACAAAATCAGTCCAAAGTCCATAGATGGCCCTCGGACCTCACTTTGGACACCTCTGTCGTAGGTCATGTGTGCAGGACTTTACCAAATTCTTTCCTTTATCTTAAATGGTGGTTTGAGTTTTATGAGTGAAGTTCTGTGCAGTTTTTGTCCGCAACTATAAAATTATAGTTGCCATAATTTTATTAAAAAGTCATGTTGCAAGAGGTTGTAGAAAAGATATGAAACCCACATTTTGGCCGATTGAAAAGCACACAAACATTTAGTCTTGATACGTTTATCCATGGTTAACAGTTTATTTGAGATTTTAAGTCTCAATAGTTTCTTTTCTGGATAGATGAACTGATCGTAAATAAATCATTTTAAGTATTTCCACCAAATTTAAAAGTTTACTCCACTTTTAATGAATTGCAGCTAATGGTGCAGATTTGAAACCAACCAACGTAGCTTTATGTGCTAACATTGATCATGTTTGGCTGAGAAATCAGAGACAAACTTGACCTTTTAAAGATATGAGAAAAACAAGCATTTCCCAAAAACTGCCTGTTTTCTGCTGAGTCACCTCTTATAAAAACAAACAGGGTAAAATAACTTGCAGATGAGGCTCTAAAGAAAATAAAAAGTTAGATTTTATTCCTTCCTGTCTGAGTCTGTCCTTCAGCCTAAAATATTAATATAAAATATTAATTATATCTTGGGTATTTTAACTTTTCAAAGGGTTGTATGTTTACACTTCTATTGACTTGATAAGTATTAGGCCTTTATATGATCAAAGATTAGGAGAAACATTGATGTATTATTTATTTAATTGAACTGTCAAATAAAAAAAAATAAATAAAATATCAGCATTGTAAAATCTGCTTCAAAATGTTATGCATTGCTGTTATTTTCACTGTAATGAGTAAAACGACTTCAGGCTGGAATATTTATGTCAATTACGAAGGTCAGTGTAATCAAATTACAAAAGATGTAAAATTTTACTCTTTTTTTGTGAGATAAAGTAACGCTACTTGGTAGACAAACATAAGAAACAGTGAAGTGAACAGACTGGACTTTATGTGAGTGAAAAGTTGAAAGAAAAACCTCTGAAAACAGCTTCAGATGGGATTAAAACAGTTTAAATTCCAGCCAATATTTCAGAGTTTGGTAATTTCCGTGGAAAGGTCAGTGAGTATGCGTGCGTGCGTGCGTGCATGCGTGCTTGTGTGTGTGTGCGTGTGTGTGAGGCCAACCGTGTGAACATGACAGCATGCGGTTCTGAGTGTGCATTCATGTCGGCTTATTTAGAAACGTCCATGAAAGGAGAGGAGGATCTGTTATCCTTGGAGTCGGGCCCGTCTGCGTGACCTTATCCGTGTGAGCTGAAGTTTCAGGGTGTGATTTATTTTTTTCTCTCTTCTCGTCTACCTTTGATAGTCAGCTTGCAGAGCAGCTTGCAGCCAATCGTCTGTGTCTTCTTTAAATGTGTGTGTTTGTGTGTGTCTGCTGGCCTCAGATGAGACAGCCAATGGGGGGATGGATGTAGAGATGCATGTGAAGAGGTACACTCTGTTATTATGCATGCTGCATGAGTCCCTTCCTCCCTTTCCATCAGCTCCATCATGTTCTACGCCTCTTATAGGGGGAGCTGGATGGAGGCACAGCAGGTCAGCGCTGTGGCAAGCTTTCCGTCCATGTCGGCTCGTTCTGACTGAACAGAAAGAAGATCCGGGTGGAAATTGATTTCTGCTGGTCTGGTGTGTCTATAGGGATGAAATGAGAGCAGAACACAGAGAACATTGTGTGTTGCTGTTTATCTGGGAGACTGAAAGCTGTAACTGTTATGTCGGAGCAATACGTTGGTCATCAATAAGTTAATCTTTATAGTATTGAGATTCAAACAAAATCAATACTTTCCATTTGGATGATTTATTGATTTTCTCTCTTTCTATCAAAATGGGTGATTAGTTTGATGCTTTTCTCTCTACAAGTCCTTTGTTGAAGGACAGTTTTGTTTAAGTAATCTTCACAATTCATTTAATTTATTTTGGATTTTTAAAATATTTTCCAGTTCACTCGAATTTAGGGTAAACGTTTTGACAATGTGTTCTTGCGTCATTTCGCATTTATCATTATATCACTTGAAAATGGTCTCAAAACAACAATTTTATCTTCTATCGCAAAAACGTCTGGAAAAATGTATCGACTGAGAAATGAGCAGAATAGAAAAACCCTCTATTTTATGCAATAGCAGCAAAAAAGACTCACAAAAATAAATATATAAAAACATAATAAAAGTATGGAACAAAATTTCGACATCATGGAAGCGAAGAGTGGAATAAATTTTCCACAAATACTTTTTCTCTCTGCAGATATTGAGTTGATAATTATTGATTACTTTTCCTGTTTTAGCCACAGGTTGCTTATTTTCAAGCATTTTTGAGCCACAGCAGTAAAACCTTAAACTGCTGCTGCGCAAGTTACTGTTGCTAGGTAACCACAAGTCACTCAACAAGTAGTTGCTAGGTAACGAGAGAGTGAGCGAGTTAGTTGCACCTATCTTGCCAAGCTGAGAAGTTGAGTTGCTAAACTCTTTCTTCTGCTTACATCCCCCAGAATGAAGATAATTAACTGGCTAGTGAAAAACACGGAGGAACTTCCTGTTCTGAAATCCATGAACAAATACAATCAGTGTTTCAACGGATTTGCAAAAAAAATGTACAGACTCACATTAATTATAAGGTTCTGGTTCCTGGCAGAGTAAATGCATGTAGTAACATGTAAGCTGCATGTCTGTCTCAGCTTGATGATAGAAGTTGCATTAGCTAAGCTAATTTCGCTAGTTCTGCAGTAAGCACTACAGTAAATATCACTGATATTTATATTGGCATTACACTGAGGTAGGTAGACACTCAAATTACAATTTAGTATTAATTATAACCTACTTATATTATTTATAGCTCAAGATGGCTGATAGTTACCAAATATTCTGTCACATGTATTGTCTATTAATTTGCTTTTGGTTTATTGTCTGGCCAGGTTTTTATGTAGCATCTTGGTTAAAGATTGCTTAACTTTAGTGAGGTTTTACCCTTGGTAGTTAACACCAACCGTTCATCATGTGGCGCCTGCGGACCAGCACCGCCTAATGCGACGTTATTATTAAGCGCATTATAACCTTTGTGAGGAGGTAGCTGACCAGCCATTCCTCATGATATCCCGAATAATCCACTCAGATATAATCGTCCGTGACAGACAAGGAGAGCTCAGGCCTTGGGGCAGAGAAATGGAAGGATGGAGTGACAGGGGTAATGGATGGAAAGAGGGATGAAGAGTGATCGGGTGTCATACAGGTGGGATAGGGCCAGACAGATAGCGAATGAAGGTGCAATGGAGGATGGATGGCCGGAGCACCTCAGACTCTGACAGCGCCGGGAGATTTGTCTTCTTTGCACACCATTTGTCTTGTTTTTCCTTATCCGCCATGTCCTGGCAAGTTAAATCTATTTACTCTGACAATTCAGAGGCGGCCTCTGTGCCTTTTGCCACGATCCGACTGCTGCGCTGGAATGCTTGGAGCTGCCATTTTAGGCTCAATCTGAGCGTTTGCTTGGGAATTGGAAGACGTGCGCCGACAAACAGACTGTGATTCACAATGAACTGCCTGCTAATAACCCTGCATGGAGAAATTAGAAGCAGACCTGGGAGTTGAAACGCACCCACACAATCACATACACACACACACATATATATCTATACATGAGCTGCTAATTGCTTCAATCCGTTGTGTGGATGCAATATTGCAGTGCTGTGGGTGTTTGCCCAGCTCATAACCGCAGACCAATGTGGCAGAGACAAGCTCATATATTAAGATAACCCTGAATCGGAATAGAATTGTATTTCCCCGGCGGTTCAAACGACTTCTGTGGTTGTAAACTGATAGTGGATGAGATTTGGCTTTAATGAAGCAAGACTTATTGTGCGTGGAGCCACAGAGGGGAGTGCATGGGTGTGTATGTCATTATCCGAGGGGTGTGTTCAGGATGTGTCCATTCTTTTTCCTTAACAAGGAGTGCTTTCATCCTTACACTGATTGTTACTGGCTCACTTCTTTTTTCGCGTGTGCAGTGAGGTCAGACTGTATGCGTGAAAGAAAGAAAGAAAGAAAGAAAGCAGTGATTTATTTTACCTGAACTAATCAAGTTAAAGGTTTTTTTTATTTTTTTTATTTGCGCCCTTCCCTGTTGTAATCTCTTCCAAGGTTGTGTTTGTGTGTTGGGGGAATGCAGAGTGCCATCTTCATTTGTTTACCCAGACGTTCCCGTTAGTCCTGGCTGTAATGAGACACCAGAAATGACCTGAAGAGTGATGGAGTTGAACTCAAAAGGACAACCGATTCACAAGAAGAGGAAAAACTGAGCTGCAAAAAAATTAGGCTACATTTACACAAGACCACTGCCTGGAAACGTCCAGTATTTTCCGATGTTGATTGGGGAAAAGTTGAACATTTAGACGCCAAGTCAGCTTGACTCAGCTGTAGCTGCCATTCCAGGCCACTAGATGGCGATGCCATTGAATGCGCTTTGACCGTTACCTTCTACCTCATTGTAAACAGTAATGAGGTTCTGTATTTTTCTATTATTAAAAGTTTTATGTAACATTTTTAATCAGGAATTGTGTTAAACGCAACAGATTAATAGCAAAATGTTATTATTGACGCATAAATGTCATTTACGCAACAGTCGTTGTACGTAGAACACAAAGAATAAATTTGACAAAACTCAAATGATCTTAAAAAAAAAAAAACGTGAAAATTTCAGAGTTTGGAAAGTCAAAAATTTAACTTGAAAAAACTCTGAAGTTCATAATTTTTTGCCAAAAATTTTGAAGGTAAAGCTTAATTTTATTTCTTGCAAATTTTGTACTAAATCAGAAATTCACTTTTTATCAAAAAAATAATAATTGTGAAATGAATATAAATGTTTGTTTTTTTTCTCGCCAATGTTTGACTTCTCAAACTCAGAAATAATTTTTTTTTCCAGAAAAGTTGTGAAATTAATCTAAAGAGTTTTGAGATTTGTGAATGAATTTAAATGTTTTATTATTCTAATCATTTATGGCCCAGATACACATAATCAGTCCTGGAAGAAACGCTGACAGAAGCACCACAAGACTTAAGACTGAGATAGAACCACAATTCAACAATGTAGGTTACCTCATATTCTTGCATTAGAATGGCCCAGTCAAAGTCCAGACCAAATTGAAACAAGGAATCTATGGCAGAACAGAAGCTGCAGTTTTATTTAAAAACCAATCCATAAGTAAACACAACTTTGTTTTGATCTACTTAATAAAATACAATAAAAGTAAAAATTTGCAAAACTGTTTAAGTAACAAGAGCATTTGTTTAATCAATTAATTTTTCAAAGCTTGGTTTTCTGAAGTATGAAGTTCTCTTCATTAGTGGGATCTTTTTTGTGATCAGGGATTTCAAACTAGTTGAACTGTGTTTTAAAGCGAAGGCTGACGCAGCTAAAAAACCTTACAGGTAATTGGGCTCACATCATGTTTCCAGCGAAATATCCCCCTTTAATGCCACCTCATGCACTTTAGCGGCGGCTGAAATTCCTGCTGGGATTATTAGCTCAGTTACCGAGCTGCGAAAGGAAATATTTTACCACCCATCTCCCTGTGGAGTATTAATCCTGTCAGCAGTGCTGAGGAGAAGCAGCACAATGGAAAGGGAGATGAATGAAATACAAATGCAGGATTGAGCAGAGCTTTAATGTCTCAGAGCCAACATTTGGCTTTATTTATATATAAAACACACAGACGTCTCACCAGATCTGAAGATGCACCTGAACAGATTAGGGCTTTGATTTAAATTCTGCCGGCGTAACGACATGCTCACAATTTATAAAGTTTGATTCTCTCCATGGCAGCTGAACGCGTCGGTATGTTCAAGTCGGTCAAACTGAACACAAATGAGTTTAATAACCAGAAGGAACAGAAAGGAGAGAAAGACATGAGCTGCAGAAATCAGAGGTGATTTCAGGGAAAGTGGAGGCCTTGACATGAAGTGATGTCGGAAGCTAATAAGAACAGCAATGGCTTTTTGTGGAGCATTGACTGTAATTTCTGTAGAAAAGTTTGTGTGAATGTGTAGACAGAGCAAAGACGTCTTTACTAAAGTTCATAATCAGAATTTTCAGCCACTGTTTACATCTGTATTTACTGTGCATGGCGTCTTCTGGCGCAGAATTATGTCTCGCATCAAAACATTCATGTACAAATCCCTACATTGGATTTGAAATTGGCAGATTGGATTCTTTGGAGGGTGAAAACGTCACAAATAAAAGTCCATAAATGATTACGTAACATGGGAAAAGTGTCATATTTTTTAAAAGAATCAACATTAAGGAATCGTGGACATAACTGAAATAATCTGCCAGAACCTTTTTGTCAATATTTAGAATTTATTTACTTAAAACAAGCTTCTCTATATTTGGTTAAACGTTAAGTTAGTGTTATTTCAAGTTTAGTTATTTGCACCAGTTTTATGGTGCTCATGTTTGAAAGTGTTTGATTTCAACAAAAATGATCAAATTGAATGTATTTTTAGAAAATATTTGTATCAAAAAACAAGTCTTGATAAAGAAAAGAGCCAGAATAAACATAAAGCTTCCTGGAAAACTCATGTTTGGTGTCAGATGAAAACATCAAACCCGACGGGCTAAAATAGAGGAATTAAACTAGAGGCGAGAAATTTAAACTGCTGAAGGGCAACACAGCGAAACGGGAACCAGCCCTTTTCTTATGCGGTCCATTTGTTACCTGTGTGGGTAAATGAGAGCCCTCTCTTAGCCTCGTTAGGCATGATACACTGCCTCACCCAGTGGCACTGCGCTGATTAAAATTTACCCTCCCGAGCTGAAGGAAGCGGCTAGCTGAGACTGCATTCCTGCACCTTCAAAGCAAATGGGCTGAAAGGTCACGGCTCTGCGACCCCTGCGGCCATGCCTTATTTATTTAGCCCTGCACCTGGCCTGCTGCAGGGAGACGAGGAGGGCAGCAGCTCCTCATTCATCTGATTCTGCAGACATAAAGACGTCTGATGGGTAAAGGAAACATTTCTGTCCTGTTGAACTCTGGTCTCCTCCTTCAGTCTGCAATACAAACTCTGCAATCTGTGCATTTTTCCACATTACAAATTAATCTGTCTGCCAATAAAACTGGAACTTTCTCATCAATATTAAGGAATTATTTACTTAAAACAAGCCTATGTATCTTGCTGAAGAGCTACTTGTAAGTTAGTTTGTGTTATTTCAAGTGTATTAACATATTTGCTCTGAAAACCAGACCAAAATTACTTGGTAAGATAAATAATAATACTTTTCAGTCGTGCTCAACCTTTCCTATGAAATGCTGTGAAAACATTGCCTGTAATGTGACCAGATAAGTTATTGCTTCCACCTTATCTGAAATCTGGGAGCTTCTGCTCATTATTTTTGTTTTTTGGCGTTCGCCTCCCTGCATTTCACCCCCACTTCCACACGGCGCAGATTGTCTGGTGAAAACCTGCAGCGTCTGCCAGTAATCTGCCACATTTGAAGGTTCTGCCGTGTTACAACGTGCCAAGCGCTGTTGTTGTGAACAGCTGTGGCTTTAATTGTTTCTATTACACAGAAGCCAAGTTATCTGTGCTGAAATGATGACAGAAAATTGTCTCCTATAATCCATGTTTGCAAAACTCACTAGAATGATATAGTTCTGCTATTACAAATCTGAAAGTCGAGCTTTTGCACAAACTTCTTGTTGCTAAACAATGAAAGGCTTCCTGTGGTCGGTGAATGTTGGTCCAGATGATACTCGGTCTTGCCAAGAGCAAAAAATTCGCAAAGAAGCAAGCTTGCAACTTTTAAGATGAATTAGTAGCAGCTTCCAAAAATCTCCCACCATCAGTCACCCCCAGCAGACCCGATAAACTGGGCTCACGCTGACTAAAGACCATTCAGTACCAGAAGGAAGAAAAGCTGCGAGGCAACAGATTTTAATCTCCTCCAGTGTCATCGCCTTTCATCTTCTGTCCTCCTCGTTTGGGTTTGTTGCATGAAACTCTTTGACAGGTACAAACATCAACTGACTAATTACTCACAGCACTTTGGGATGAATGTAAGGAATTTGTTTCTGGAGAAATAACGGTTAACTTTGAAGTGAACGCTCATTACAGTCAGACTCCGACGTGCTGCAGCAACACCTGCAAAACCTGGCCGTGGATTTGCGCGCTGGCAGGTGGAAATACTTTCCAAATCACCAGCACATGCAGCTGAACTCCTGTTTTATTAGATTTCTGCATTTTGAGTGCCTGTTTAATAACGTTGTGCTCATTTAACTGCTTTTTATTTCTCTAGAAATAGTTTTTATGTCGACTGAGAGTGAAACAAACTCGATTCACCTCGTTGGTCTTGTTGTGGCTGGTAAATTATGAAGCAAGATTTTAAAGACTTTGTTTTGCTTCAGGTTTTTAAAGATTTCACACATGAAATGGAAATGTCAATTAAGAAAAGCGCAACAAAAGTAAAATCAATATGTGCAGAAAGTGATCCAAAGAATTGTAAAACAGATTTATTTAACCATAAAAAGCTTAAATTGAAGACAAAACCATAAAATAAAAACTGGAAGAAATAAGAGAAAATAAAAATGTAGTAAAAATGGAGCGATGATGTCTGGAGTTTATTTATGAATGTGTTGATCCACTTACTTTATTCAGGGCTCAAACTGTTGATCATATAATTGTGCGAAATTGAATTATGAAAATAAATTTGCTTATAGGAAACATTGCAATTTAGAATAACTCATGTTTTCTGGGAGAAGGTGTTTTTTGGCTGTGTCAAAATTAGATTGGACACATTTTTTTTGCATTACAAGTCATGTGACCAACAACAGGATGTTACTACTGGAGGAAACGACAAAGAAGACGACAGGAAGTGGGAAGATGATGATGGCCCTGCATGTTGTTTTTTTAATTATCTATCGTGTGAATAAACTTATTTAGAAGATTTTAATTGTTTCTTATTTAATACAAACACAATAGTTGCCAAATTGTATTTTTCAACATAAGCTGAGTATCAAGAAAGTAATGGAAATGCAGCTACACCTGATAACTAACAAATATTTAATGTTTCCCACACTAGTTGCATTTTAATCAGTTTTATTCCAGCTTCCTGTTTTATTGGCGTCCTCATTTGCACTGCAGTTTGGTTTTAAATGAACTTTACAACCATCTCTACCAGCCTGCTTCAGATTTTCTGCGCGGTTTTGTGTCTTGGTAGTCAGATCCGAACTCTGATGTACATTAAACCGAGTCGGTCTGTCAGCTGTCCATCAGCCGTGAAGCTGTATTTTACATGCAGTTAGAACTTTAACATGTTAGATTTCTCAGCTCTGAAAATCGTTAACAAGGTGTCAGGATACATCAGTACTTATTGACAGCTGGGTGGTCAGAAGCTCGGCAATCCAAAGAAAGGAGGGTAAACATGATCGTTGGGTCTGTTGTGCTCTTTAGCGTTTTGTTCATTAAAACCCGGCTGTGTGGGGAAAACGAGTCTCCTGTCTGACGTCTCGCTGCATGATTCTCACTTTGAGGGCGTTAACTGTCTGTTAACTCCATCCTCTAGTCTGAGTCACAGTTTTTAAGCTGATTCCCCCGTTACTTTCCGTCTGCAACACTTTCCTTTGCGTTTTCCTCTTGTATCCATTACTGCTCGTCTGTTAAGATGCCACTCAAAGCTCTTTCAGCGCCTGTAGACTTTCTCTTAAACATCCGTCATCTTCGTATTTCTCCTCACTGGTTAGAGTTGCAGATTTGACAAGATGGAACATTAATATTTGAAACCTGCTTATGAAATAAAGCAACTTAGATTGGATTTTTTAATGAAATCACAATAAATAAGTGAATACAGACGTATTCTTCCTGACATGTATCTTTCATATTTTTAATCCATTTTGAATTTTTTTTAAATTTTGGTAGTTTTTATGTCTTCTTAAAACATGTTTAATTGGCTGTAGCATTAATTACACATTGAGTGAATCTGGAAGAGGATTAGAGCCTCTTAAAAAAAAAAAAAAAAAATTCTCGGATTTCTGACTCACAAGATTAAAGTCAAAACTTTGAGAAAAAGTCAGATTTATTTTGTTACTTGCAGATGATTCCTCAATATCCACCATGTTTTAAAGCCAGTGCTGCACTTTTTCTTCAGTTTCAATTGAAGAAATCAATTAATCACAATTAATCGATTAATGAAATCGTGTTCAACTTACTTAGTAATTGTAGTATACACCCCAAAACGATCATTTGTTGACAAAACAGCATATTCAAAGGGGTATCCAAGCCAAAACTGTGCAATAAATATGTAAATTTGCATTTAAGATAAAAAATAATCACCAAAACTTGAACCAAAGCGTTCACTAAAAAAATGCTAAGTTGTTTCATTTTACACAATAAAGTATTTATTTTCCTATTTGTTTGCATTTATTCTATGTATTTCTAAAACCTAAGAGGTCAATTGAAAAATCAGCAATTTTAAAAAATGCTATTAATCGATTAATCGTTAGAATAATCGATTAATAAAATCATTTTTATTTGCAGCTCTGGTTTCATTGCCTTAAAAACACAAGTGAAGATCCTGATTTTCCAAGTACAACACATTAGAGCTCATCAGGTGGTGTGTTGACCTGATAATGAGCATTAAACTAATTTAGCTGGGGCTTATAATTAGAGGTGAGCTGTCACTAATTAATCACAGTCACTAAGCGTTATAATCTCTGGGTATCATCGTTTTTAACACGCGTCTGCTTCGCGGGGCACCATCGTGATCGTCTCAATACTTGGCTTTAACCTGCTTAGTGAAGCACACACACACACACACACACTTCTGTTTTATTCCTCATTCCTCTGCCTCAGAGACATACCAGCTCTGGTTGTGACCTTTCTTTCTCTTCCTCGTTTCTGCTGCAGCTCTTTGATTTATTCCTCTCTGGCACACTTGCATCGTTTTACTTCAAACAAGGCTGCAAATCACGCTCCTTCCTCCAGGCTGTCTTATTGTCATTTGTGATTAGTGCTGATTTGTCAAATTAGACCACCGTAATCTCACAATTAAATGATCTAATAAGTGCTGTAGTGGTATCAGATGAAACCTTGCTACTCATTTGTATGCTGAAGCTCATAAAATCAGCTCAGCTAATTGGATAATTTCTTCCACGATCAGCGAGCTTTTAGCTGCGTTTCCCACCCTGCTTCCAGATTATTGAGAAACTCGGGTTTTTAAAAAGCACCTTGGAAAAGAAGGATAAACGGATAAACTTTTACCCAAGAAGAACTTACTTAAATCTGTTTACTCTCTAGAACAGATACAAACAGGTCCTAATGATATGACTAATTAAAATGTGTGTTTTGAGGCGTTTCATACACTGACCTTATGACTTCCTTCTTCTCTCTGTGCGTTTCATGTCTACCCCAGTTTTGTACTCATTAGTAAAACTACATACATAGTTGAGGGAAAAAAAAGCAAAGTACATCCCATTTTAGTAATACCAAGAGCAGCAGTAACACTTTTACTAAATCAAAATGACCTTTAAACGTACATTAATGTCTTCAAAGCCAAACCAGCACAAACAAAATATGTTTTAGGAGTTTGGATTTCATTACATTTAAATGTATTCAACCGTTTTAGCATTTAAAGTAGTTTGGTGACTCGATTTGTCATTAAAAAAGCCGCACCATCGTCCTGCCACTTCCTGTCGTCATCTTTGTGGTTTCTGGCAGTGGCAAAAATGAATAAAGATACAAGTAACCAAAAAACAAACAAAATCAGGAAAATGAAACTTTCTCCAAATCAGTTTCTTATTCGTTGTCCATTCAGTGGGTAGAAAATCTAGAAATTTGACTCAAGTCAGAGTAGAAATACTTCATAATAAAACTACAGTGCAGAAAAAGTGCTCCTAAAAGTCAGTGTTTTCAAAGAACTTCCTTTTTGAGTAAATGTAATGTAATTCCAGGTAAGACCGGATCTGCTCTAACTTCGGCATGATTACCTGGCTGCCTTTGCTCTGTTGGTCCAGTTTGACTTTGTGAGCATCAGTTGGAGTCGTTCCTTTCCTAAAAACGATTAAAGGCCGGTTGAATGGCCCTCAATCCCGGCCCTCGGTACCCGTTGTCCTCTATGTTTCAGGTGTGTCCCTGCTGCGACACACCTGACTTTAATGAATGGGTGATTAACAGGCCTCTGCAGCTCTTGATTGCCTGCTGAGGAGGAAGTGCAATCATCTGCATCAGCTGAGCCGGAGCAGCGACGCATCAGAAACATGAAGGACAACGAGAGTTAAAAATACTCTCTTCTATAATGTTTCCACTGACAATATCTGTGTATTGAGAGCGATTGGAGATGCTGGGTGATAAAGAAATATGTTGGAGGAATGCTGCTTCTGTTAAGGTGTCGGCAGGAGTTCAAATGTTTTTTCTTTAATGTCATCACAGCTCTGTGTTTCTAAGCTCAGTGAGGCTGTCTCAGTTGCAGATGGTTGTTGACTCATTAGTGCCAAATCAACACTTTGCCTCATGATACTTTTCATGAAAACTCTTCACTGTACAGTTTTGCTTGAAAATGGAGATTTTTGCAAACAGCCAGACTCAAAAGGAAAAGACTTAATAGCTCAAAGAAGCTCGATTTCTGTCTTTAGCAGAACATTTACTTTGTGAAAATAATGCATGGCTGTTGTTCGAGATTATTTAATTTGTCAACATACTGAAATATAAATTGCAGAAACTGTTTTGACTTGCCGAGTGAGTCTCTCAAATTACAAATATAACTGTTGTTTATATCATACTAAACAGCAGTTTAGCATGATATGCTAGTACCGGGTTGGACGCAGTACCAGAACTGCCTCAGTCCTTAGTGGCAGATTCTGCCATTAAACATTCCTTAGAGAGTCTGGCCCATATTGACATGACGGCATCATGCAGTTGCTGCAGATTTAGCGGCTGCACATCCAGGATGTGAATCTCTGGTTCCACATCCTTAAGGTTTTCTACTGGACTGAGATCTGGTGACTGTGACATGATTGGCGCTTTATGACATGGCGCGTTATGCTGCTGCTGGAAGTGGCGATCAGAAGAAGAAGAGATGGACATGGTCAGCAACAAAACTCAGGTAGGCTGTGGCGTTGACACCATGCTCAGTACCAATCGAGTTGCTGCCATGTGATCGGCTGATTTGATATTTGTGTTAATCAGTTGTACCTCATAAAGTGGCTGGTGAGTGTATAACTGTTGTTTATATTCAAATTTATGTTTTCCACCTTATTTTTGGACATATATATACATGTTTAAATCCCCAAACATTTATATTCATCCATGTACACAAAAAATGATGGAAGTAGCATTTTCTAAAGTAGCGGCAGGAAAAAAAAGGATAATTTCTCCAACATATGTTGAAAAAGTGCTTTTTCCTGAAGGGATGAAGTTAATAGGTCTTTGAGCAGTCTGCCAGATGGTAACAATAAGTGAAGTGTACTGAGGAGTCAATCTTAAACCACCTCAAAGACAGAAGGTGCTTTCCAACACAGTGATTTTATAAGTTCTGGAGACAGAATTAGTTGGGGCCTAATCTGAGTTAAGTACATTAAATCACTTCAATGGCCCAGTCAAAGGAACTGGTGGAGGGAGGATTGTTTATGGTGGAACGATGTCTTTCATTAGGCCTGTGTTAAGGATGTGTAATTTGATGACACGTGACGGTACGGTATTAGACGAGGCCTGTAACGAATGTTTCAAGTATCTTGACTATTAAAATTCCTCAGAGCAAATTTATCTGCCTCGAAGCTTTAAATCATTTTATTATTTAGCGCACCGTGTTCCGGCCGGCTGATTGGTTATGTTACGCCATGTTCTCATTTCTGCTTATGAATTGTTGCTAGGTGATAATTGCTAGTAGCATAACATGTAATTTTCAAGTTTGGTCCACTGGGATTTTATTGACTGATGATAATGTCCAGGTTTTAATCAACAAGCACTCTTAAATTGACTGAAGATGAATACATAAAATAAAAGTTTTTTATTTGAATATCATTTCATATTTTTGTATAATTTTTGTCCAGGTTATCTTAAAAATGGAGCTATTAATGTTACAGATTCATTTACCAAACTACAGAAATGACATTGTTAGGGATGCGCCAATATGTAGAATTGGGCTAATGTTGATATCCGATATTAATCCTGGTAGAATTTAATGATTTTTTAATTGTAAGAATAATTGATAGAATATTCGATTACCAAAATAATTGTGTACAAAAGCCTGTGAAAAAGCTGCTCCTGCAGTCTGCAAAAATGCACCACTTCCAGTGAAAAACAACCAATCAGAGAGAGGAGGAGGGCCTTAGCGCCGTTAATCATCTTACTGTATGCTGCTCAATGTGCTCATAGTGGAAGAACAAGTTACTGTTAAAGGACAACAGTTTATCCACCATCATCTGGGGCTGTGCTAATTAGCATTAGCATTCATGGCAGGGTATGTTCTGGTGAACACAAGAGTGATTGACAGCAGTAAGTCCCTCCTCCTGACTGATTGGTTCTGACTGAATGATGTATTTCTGTAGTTAGTGCTCAGATTTTCTGTCTTATGGCACAACAAAAATATTTTTCAACAAATATGTCGAACTTTTTTACATGAAAATTACATACTGCAGCTTTAATATAAATATTCCAACATATTTAGGTCAAGATGTTCAACTAGTCCTGGATTTTTAAGTATTAGTCTTGAGTAAACTTTCATCTATGAAGTATCTGACAAAAGAAAAAAAAAAGCTTCAGTTTACAAAGGAGCACAAACACTGAATTGTGGAGGAAAGTAAGGAGATTGTTGTCCCATGAGACCATGTTCCATAACTGCCTGAGGGTAAGAAGAGCGTGGATGAAATGGCGCTTCCATCGCACACCGACACCAACCACACAAGCTTTATGATGTCAGTCACTTCAGGATGAGGTTCAACGACGTTGTGCGGTTATAGAAAGTAGGTCAGCTTCCAACAAGCTCCGGTTCTGAGCGTAAAACAGTCCGGAGTCCAAAGTTTAACCCAGTTGTGGGTCTTTGGATTTTGCAGATTACTTCACACGCTGATCTGTCGTCATTAGAAGATCTCAGGAGAAAAAACTGACGCAGCAGCAGCGTGTGGAAATAAAATGTGTCATTGCACCAGCTGAAGGTGGTAGCTTGTTTCAGAGTAGTTTATAAATAAGAAGCACCATCCTGATTCTATATTACAATGGGAGTTAAACTATAATTATTATATATATATATATATATATATAAAGGAGCACGAGAAACTGGAGAAATACCAGGGCCTCAGGGAAGAACTGGAGAGGGCCTGGAAGGTGAAGACCACAGTGGTGCCTGTGGTCATCGGGGCCCTCGGGGCAGTAACCCCCAAACTGGAGCAGTGGCTACAACAGATCCCAGGAACAACATCAGACATCTCAGTCCAGAAATGTGCAGTCCTTGGCACAGCCAAGATACTGCACAGAACCCTCAAGCTCCCAGGCCTCTGGTAGAGGACCCGAGCTCAGAGGATAAGAACCACCCGAACCATATATATATATATATATATATATATATATATATATATATAAGAACCATATATATATATATATATATATATATATATATATATATATATATATATATATATATATATCATATAATATTTTCCAACTTTCCTGCTCTTTTTTTCTGCTTTGAAAATAAAGTTAAAATCATGTGGAGCAGCTCAAAAGGTTATAAATTGTTCCAACTTTCCATTATAAATGTGACCAAAAACTTTTCTGCGATTATTGAAAAAATTTAAATTAAAATTACATGTGAATAAGTTTGTAGCCATTAAAACACATAATTCTCCAGCATCTTCCTGTCTTTGTGTTGAGTAATATATACAACAAACGTTATAAACTGAAAAAAATCAGGAAGGGGTATTGAACTACTAAATAATTAACCAGATAATAAAATGAGTAAAAGCCATGAAGATAAAATAACCAACCAAGCAAGGAGGTATATATGAAAATGAATAAATTCAGAGCAAAACCGAAACACAGAACATCATCAGTTGGTGTCACAACAAAAATTAAATTAACATGTGGATTAGAATATATTTTTTTTATTCAATAATGGCAGTTATTTTCTAATTTTTATTATTTGTAGTTCTCTAATTGGTTAATCTAATGTCACAGATATTTCTGGGAAGAAGTGGAAATTAGGGGGAAAATAGATAAAAGTATTAGAACAAAGAATAAATAAGTAAAGTCTAGCTTAAAAACAAAACAACAGCAAAATAAACTGTGATGTTATGATTAGGTTTTCCTGCCCTGGTGATCGACGGCTGGATGTTGGTCACATGACTCGTGATGCAAAGAAAGACTTTCCATTGCAGTTTTGTGAAATAAACCAAAACACCACCTTATCCAAACAACCAAGACTTTTTTTTTCATCAAAAAACAAGAATTTTTAATAATTGTAATGTTTCCATTTAGCAAATTTATTTTGAAAAGGTCAAATGTTTTGTGCTCAGTTTTAAAAGCAGCTGCTGAGGATCTTCAGAAATACAGAGGAATAAAGATGGAGGATGTGTGTGTGTGTGTGTGTGTGTGTGTGTGTGTGTGTGTGTGTGTGTGTGTGTGTGTGTGTGTGTGTGTGTGTGTGTGTGTGTGTGTGTGTGTGTGTGTGTTGAGGGAACAGCATGCATGATAAAAGCAGAAACAGCAAAGCCTCTTGAAGGACGAGTGACCTCATACATCATGCTGGCATCCCTCTGCACGGCGGTGAAATGAGAGATTTTTGGTCCCACTCCCTTCACATTCAACAAACACACACACACACACACGTCTCTGCGTACCTGAAAGGTCATCGTGAGGATTGTTGGTCCATCTTTTTGGCTATTACCCTTCATTAGTCGTAAAATATTCCCATCCAGCTGACTCTGTAACAGTTGCTGCTTATGAGACATTTCTTTCCAACCTCATGAATTCTTCAAAAAGCCAATAGCTGGCTTCTACAGAAGTCCCGGATCGCTGTGGTGGGCTAATGGGCCCAACCAGATCATCACAGATTCTCCTCACAAGTTTTCCACATCGCAACACAAGCTGTGTTTCTGCTAAACTGGCAAGCAAATTAGAAGCAAATGCCTGAAATTTGATCTTTCTACTTCTTCTATAAAAAAAACTACTGGTCTTCGACTTCCTGGTCTTATTTTAGCACAACAATAATTAGAACCACATACTCTGTTGGATTTAACAGCTGGAGTTAAAGGTTTTGATTCAAAGCTCAACCACTGCGCTCCAAAAGCTGCATTACTCTGATTATTTATGTAAACATTTAGCTGTTTCTTCACTTTATGTTCCACTCATAAACAAACGATAAACTTGATTTCTCCGAAGATGCATGCAATTATACCAATGGCAGAAACTATTCCTCCAGTCAACATGTCAAAAACACAATAAAAATGATTAAATAAGTGAAGGGCAGCTTAGCCGAATCGTAAAGAATCCTTAAAACATAAATAAAAATAATCAGCTGTGCTGTTTCAGGATCTTAAATAGTTTTGTACATAAATTATCAAAAATAAGCTAATTCCACTATGGAGTTCTGTACCACAGCAGCGGAAATGACCTCAAAATAGAACCAAGCGCTAAAATTAACAAAACTTCACAAATCCAAAGAAGAAGTAACTAATCGCTTAAGTTGGTAACTCCATATCAAGTTTTTACAAATTTGGGCACTTTATAAAGTGCTCTTTATAAAGTAGCACTTTTATAAAGAGCACTTTTATAACAGCGCCCCTGGTGGCTGGATGAATGAACAGGTCGCAAACTTGGATAAAAATCTGCTGTTGCTTTATTTATTTCTTCCTAATGTCGCATAGCAGCACCCAGTTGCTGTTCACATGATGTGAAAGAAGAGTTTCCATTGCAGTTTTGTGAAATACGCTACATTTTTTATTTGTTTTTAATGACTTATTGCGTAAAGAAAGTTATTTACATGTGATTTTAGTTACATTTCTTATTTAAAGGAAGCAGCAAAATTGTGTTTTTCAACAGTATCAGAATACTGACTTCGTTCTGCACACATTTATGATATGAATAATCATTTTTCCAGTTTTTTAATTGCGATTACATTTCAGTGATTTATTCGACCACATCTCTATTAGGGATGCTTTCCTGTGTGGTTGAAATCCAGAGCCAGAGTTGTTTACTTTCTGTTTTTCCTTGTGCTCATTCCTTTATTTATGTTCAATTCACAGTTTTCATTAAAATGCAAAGGATTTCTGACTCCCTCACTTATTCCTCGTCAGCCTCCCAGCCTTCCTCCCACTGCACCAGAGCATTATCTGGACTTGTAAGGATTTGAAAGTTTGTCATGCTGTTCGCTCATTCTCGTGCTTTTTTTCTACACAACAAGGGAAATGCAGAAATCTACGCAAACTTCAGACGTCGCTTACATTGTAATAAATATTTTCTTTTCACTCCAGAATCACGAATAACTTAAAATGCTTCAAAATGTCTCCACTGGACAGTGGGTGGTATTTGTTTTCTGATTATGAAGTGAATATTTTACCGGTCGGTTTCGCAGGTTTGTGTTTGCACAATCTTTTCTCTCACATCATGATGCATCCATGGCCGGTGATTTTTGTGGGACGTGATTGTTTGTTGTTTTGTCTTTTAATGGGACAGAAGATGAAACATGTTGTATTAATGGACCACATCATCATCATGAGATGCAAAGTAAAAAAAATTAAATAACCGTGAGTAAATTACAGATGGTGCACAAAGGTACGCATGCAATGATGGGAATAATAATCATCAGTGTGCCGTCGCTGCAGCTAATGACTATGACCATGACGCCTTGTGTAAAACGCAGCGTCGCTCCTTTGCTGCTAATTTACACTGTAATTGCGGTCCGCAACGACTTTAAACATATTTTCGCTTCTCATTACTATTGTGATTAATTTTATTTCCCGTCCATCATTCTTCTGCTTCTTCCTAAAACGTAACAGTCAACTGTGACAATGTATGTTTTTTAGTCCCATAAATGAGTGTTTTCAGCATGTGAGAGCTCTAATGCAGTGGTCATGCAGTAAGTAGGTCAAATCAAACCTGTGCTGCAGCAATCAGTGAGTTTTATGCCGCTCCGAAGGGAATTCATTAATAAACAGCTGACAACATCAAGCCCACTGCAGAGCAAAACCAGTGGGGAAGACGGCTGATTGTAACGAAGGACTTCAACAAAAGGCGCTTTAGAGGAGCTTCCTGCTCGCCGACCTGGGCAGTTTGGTTCAGGCCCAATGGCTTGGACTGATTGAATGATTTTCTTAAAGGTGACCTCTCATGCTACCCTGAACAGGTTGCTAAAATCTGACACCGATCCATATTTGTTTACACTTTGTAGATTGAAGTTGCGCTGGACTTTGTGTCTATTCCTTCAGTAGTTCTTGGTGCAGCGCCCCCACAGGCGACGGTGGGAACAGGTTTTTCGGTTAGCTTGTATCAGTGCAGGGTGAAAATGTAGCAAAAGTTGCAGTTTTGGTCCCCAATTCAACCCAGTCTATCAGAGTGTCAGGTGTGAAAACATCCTAGGTTCTACCTTTAGATAATTTTTAAGAAGCATAAACAAACTGTGGTTTTTGTGATGGAAGTATTTACAGTCCAAACAGGGAAACATAGCAAGCAGCTAGCGACCTGTTGACCAGAAACATAAACTGCATGCTTATCTGATCTTCAGAGTTACACTCTTAAATTTAAGGCTTAGCATCAGAAATGATCTGTAAAAATTAGTTTCCACGGATGTGAGGAAGATCGAAATCAGCAGGCAGGTTGCAGATTCAAGTCATGACTCTGTGCCTCTCCCAAACATTAATATCGCTTCCAGCCACAAGAAAAATGACTGTAAAAATAAACGATTTCTTTAAAAACTGAATCTGTCATGACGATGAATAACTTTGGTTTGAACAGAATGTTTTTATTGGCAGCCAGGCTGGATAACATGCAGATGTTTGCTGCTGGGTGCATTTTAGCGCTAAAAAGCCACATTTTAAGGCAATCAAATTTAAAAGAACCTTAAAAAAACCGAGTATTGTGCTTCTAATGTTTGTATTAATATTTTTGCAGAGTTGGGTAGCAACTAATGACATTTGCTTGAGTTGCTTTTTTGAAAAAAATTACGTTTAGGAGTATTTTTACTATGCTGTACTTTTTACTTCAGTAATTTTATTATGACGTGTCTCTACTCTTACTTGAGTAAAATTTCTGGATTTTCAACCCACTGAATGAAAAACAAACATGTTTTAACCAAAAAATCCACCAGACACAGACACATACCTCCAGTTTTTGTTAAAATTTCATAAGATTTGTATTGAAATAAACTGATTTGGAAATTTATTTTGCCTGATTTTGTTATTTTTTTGTTACTAATATAAATTATTGTCATTTTGGTTCTTAAAATACCAAAATTTCCACTTACCTTTATATTTTGGTCCATCTGATGATGTAATTCTCACGTATTAAATGATTGGTAATTTGATAACTTTCTCAGTACTTGAATCAACTTTTTACCAAATACTTTTTAAAACTTGAGTAATTTTATTATGAAGTATCTCTAATTTTGCTTTTCTGGATTTTCTACCCATTGAATGGAAAACAAACGTGTTTTAACCAAAAACCTGCATTTTTTGTTAACATTTTATTAGTTTTTTATTGAAAGAAGCTGAATTGGAATTTTTTTATTTTTATTTTGTTATTTTTTGTTATTTATATGAATTATTTACATTTTTGTCCTTAAAACACCAAAATGTAACTTTATATTTTCGTTTTCTGATTATGCAATTTGCGCATATTAAATAATTATACTTTTTACCAAATACTTTTTATTCTTGAGTGATTACTTGGACGGCTACTACGTTGAAGCAGTGCTACTTTTACTGGAATACAGTTTTGGGGTATTTTACCAGCTCCAGGCATCAATTAAACCCCCCAAAAAGAAAAACAAAACATGTTTATGCCCAGCTGCAGGTCCTCTGTGTGTCACAGGGGGTCTTTTGTGAAGGCCAGGGGTGGAAGATATGAGATTGGCATCAACTGGCCCTGAAGCCAAAATGATATTAGATTACAGTGGGGGTCTTTAGTGACAGAGGTGTTAATAAAATAAAGATGAGCCCGGGCCCATGATATTTACACAAGGAGAATCCGATTATGGGGGACTGTTAGTTCTGCTGTGAAGCTCTTGGGTTTTGATGAAAAGCAAGGGGAACATATTAAACCTTAGCCGTTTTGTAAAAGCCTGCCTTTTGCCATCCGCGTCGGCCTCGGAGAGAACCTCTGTGTCATGTAAATAAAGAGGGAAAGGAAGAAGGATGATTGCTTCCCAGGGAGAGGGACAGCGCTCTGTTAGGGAAGGACAGAATGAAAAAGCCAGAAAGGCTGAAAAATGCGTCGGGGAAATTTATAGAGAAAGAAAATGGAATCTTCTGAGCGATGAAAGATGGCATATTGAAAACCGGGAAGGAGAGCGCTGGAGCCGAGGCAAAGATGAACGGCAAGGCGGCGCTGAAATGACAGAACCTCCACTCAGCATTCGGGGCAGAGCAGAGGTTTGCATGTGGACAGTCAACTGGAGCTGCAGCGCTCAGCTGTGCTTTCATTCAAAAGCAACTGAACTGTTCTGATTAACATTAGAGCTGCAAAAACAGAATACTTAACGATTCGGTTGCTTAAGGTCACCTAATGAAAATTAGGGTGTAGTTTTTTAATATATATATATATTTAAATGTGATGTATCATTCGCTTTCAGAGTGACAGAGGAGATTCTGGGCAATATGTCAACTTTAAATTTTGATGTTAAATAGATTCAATAATTTGTTAAATCCAACATTCCTTCTTAAAAATTAATCGATACTGCTTTAACCCTTTATGTCCTAAAGTTAAAATCTCCGCCTGGATATTTTTGCTTATTTTAATTGTATCCAGGTCTTTAAATGTCCTGTGAGTAAATACTGTTGCCAATTTATCCATAACAACTGGAACTTTCGATATCTAGCAAGTTATTTTTGCAATTTTTCAGATTAATTTCACTCCCTGCTACATTACCGTAATAAGCTGAGATTGGCTGGAACGCGCAACGTCTCCCCTTTCAGAAACGTTAGAATTTTTCAGATAGTGCAAAATGTGGTGGAATTACGGTACTGCAAATTTGGCTGGATTGTCAGCGCTCCGTTTGGGACTTGGAGGGTGAAAGAAATCAAAATTGTAACGTAAAACCATCCAATCTTAAGTATTTTTGGTCTAGTTTCTATTGCAAATGTCTTAGTTCACTTGAAAATCCTCAAGATTATATGACAAGTCTTTTTTACTGAGATAATTCAGATCATACGTGTATTTTTTCAAGTTACCTGGTCCGTTCCAGCCCATTTAGGGCGTCGGCGATCCATGTCGCTCTGCTCTGAACCAGAGAAATCCACTTCCTGGCCACCATCTGAATTTTGCGCGTCATCCAGGTCGCGTGTCTGAAACCCAGCAATAGGTGCAGCATGTGTGACATCTCAAGGCTGAGGCCATGAGGGTGTTGAGTTTGAGAGTGTGTGCGTTGTTGTTTACACGCCTGTGGTTGAATATCCTTTACATCATTCAATTGTAGAACATGATGGGGTTGCTAAATTAAAATTAACGAGCTAAAACAATGCGAACTGTTTTTCTCTCATGTCTAGTTCATTAAAGGTCCAGTCTGTCGTGTCTGGGGTCAGTGAAAGTTTGAGGCTCTGCATCAGGCCTTTCCAGGGGCTTCAAGGTCACACCACTCCACCAACGCTGAAAGCTTTGTGGTCATTTTTGCCCTGCTAATAGAATTAGCAGGGCATCTGTTTTTGTGCGGCGTGCCAGCCCGGATCCCCTGCTAATTATGTTATAATATCCCGTTCAGCGGCAGCCGTCTTTTTAATATTCCCCCTGCAAACACTCCGGGGGCAGGCTTCAATAAAAGCAGGTGGCTGGAGACAGAGACGCAGAAACAGTAACCCACATGCTCCGTTCTAATGAAATAACAGTGAAGCTGAAAGTGTATATCTTACCCGAACTGGGAAATATGCTCAGAGTCTGAGCCATGTTGCCAGGCGACTGCTGCCTGGAATGGCGTGTCTGGAGTGACGGACAGATGGAGGAAAGAAGGACGCGGTGAAGCCAAGCGGCTGGAGTTAGAGCCTTTCCAAGTTTATGAGTCTGGATGGACGATGTTGCTCTGTTGTTGTCACTTCAACTACGAGAGCAGCGTTCGCTGTGTCACATCAGGGGAGGCGCGCAACACAGTTTAATAATCCGAGTCCTCTTCTCTGCGAAATCCGGTTACAGCCACAAACATCGCTCACTGTGTCTGCCTTTACAGTTTAATTATGGGATACTCAGAGCTGCCAGCGCAGCTTTTCTTGTTTGCACTGTAGGTGGTTTGTAATCTGAGTTTAGTCACTTTTTCCCCCCTTACAAGGCAGGTCTTTGTTTAGCTGTTGTTTCCTCTGCACATTGACCTTGCTCCAGACAAAGTGAGACAGATTCACCCGAGCACTCACATTGCGCCTCATTAAATTAGAGTACTGTCAGAGGGGAGCTGAAATAATGCTGCTCCACCCATTGTCTGTCCCTCTTTGTCATCTGAATGAGGCGTGTTATATCGCCTCTCTTGTTGCCTCGACTCTCTCACAAATGTTCATGAGAGGTGTCACATTTTCTCTCCTTTCTGCAATTTGTTATGAATATATCAGCTTGTATGGTAAGGTAATTTTATTTATATACCACATTTTCATCAACAAGGCAGCTCAAAGTGCTTTACATGAATTAGAAGGAAATACAAACAAAACAACAAACCAAAGGAAGGACAAAAAGGTAAAAGTATACAATTACAGGTTGATTACCCATGTTTAATAGGAACAAGTATAAGTAGTTGATAATTTATAAACTAGTAGGGCTTTCTCTCGATCTTACAACCAACCAACCAATCCACCACCAACCAACCAACCAACCAACCAATCCACCACCAACCAACCAACCAACCAACCAATCCACCACCAACCAACCAACCAACCAACCAACCAACCAACCAACCAACCAACCAACCAACCAACCAACCAACCAATCCACCAACCAACCAACCAACCAACCAACCAACCAACCAACCAACCAACCAACCAACCAACCAATCCACCACCAACCAACCAACCAACCAACCCACCAACCCACCAACCAACCAACCCACCAACCAACCAACCCACCAACCCACCAACCCACCAACCCACCAACCCACCAACCAACCAACCCACCAACCAACCAACCAACCAACCAACCAACCCACCCACCCACCCACCCACCCACCCACCCACCCACCAACCAACCAACCAACCAACCAACCAACCAACCAACCAACCAACCCACCAACCAACCAACCCACCAACCCACCAACCCACCAACCAACCAACCAACCAACCAACCAACCCACCCACCAACCAACCCACCAACCCACCAACCCACCAACCAACCAACCAACCCACCAACCAACCAACCCACCAACCCACCAACCAACCAACCAACCAACCAACCAACCAACCAACCAACCCAATCCACCACCAACCAACCACCAACCAACCCACCAACCCACCAACCAACCAACCAACCAACCAACCAACCCACCAACCAACCAACCCACCAACCCACCAACCCACCAACCAACCAACCAACCAACCCACCAACCAACCAACCAACCAACCAACCCAACCAACCAACCCACCCACCCACCCACCCACCCACCCACCCACCCACCCACCAACCAACCAACCAACCAACCAACCCACCAACCAACCAACCCACCAACCCACCAACCCACCAACCAACCAACCAACCAACCAACCAACCAACCAATCCACCACCAACCAACCCACCAACCCACCAACCCACCAACCAACCAACCAACCAACCAACCAACCCACCAACCAACCAACCCACCAACCCACCAACCAACCAACCAACCAACCAACCAACCAATCCACCACCAACCCACCCACCAACCCACCAACCTACAACCGACCCACCAATCAACCTACAACTAACCAACCAACTAACCCAGTGACGTGCTGTCAGGTACATAGCTGGTGAGGCACTGACTTATGATTTATAAATATAGACACCATGCATGTTATTTACGTATGGAAATTTTGCGCCTGCACCAGCACTGGAGGACAGAAAGACCGTTCTTTTACATGTCATCCACAGCTCCGTTAACTCACTGACACTTGGAAATGTAGGTATTAATTTTGTGCTGTGAAAAAATTTAATTGGCTAAGCTAAAAGAAAAATAAATACTTTACATTACAAATAACAGTGAATGTAGCAATATACATTATTTTATCATTACATATTATTTTTCCATGATGACAGACGAAGCTCTGCCTCACTTGCCTCCAACACATTATAGCATAAATATCATGAAAATGCTTACAAATATCTAAATTAGTGCCACAAAATCTATTATTTGATTGCATAAAACAGTCACAAAATCCTTGCAGGACTGATCAGTGTGAAAAGATGCTCAATATTATTTAATTTTAAGATACACTTAGTGAATGCTGAAACAAACAACTATTTATTGATTTATTAACGGTTTAATGCTTTTATCAATACATTCTTTTACAACCGGCCCTTTAAGAACATTCAGATCTTTGATATGTCCCAAAATAAAAAAAGAATAAAGGAGTCATTTTTGTTTGTTTTACATCAGAATGTTTCTGCATTTGTCTATCAACTTAACCTATCAAGCAACTGAATGCGCTTGTATTGTTGTAGTACTAAGACACACAGCAGGGAAATGTCACATGCACAATCCTTATTAATGCTAAACCTCAGGAAATTGTGAAAGGGAGGAGGTTCTTTTATCTCCGCAAACATCCCGCTTGCTAAATGAGAACAAATTGTCCACTGATTAACATGTCAGGAAACCGGCCGCAGCATTCGTCTACTTAGTGACTCCACAATGTCGCTGCAAGAGCAGAGAGATAAAGAGTAGAGAGAAAAATAGGAAAAATTAATATCTCTTTGAAACTGACAGTGGGAGTACCAAATTACTATGCTGCTCCTGCATCCAAGTGTCTGACCGGTTGTGTTGATTGGGATTTCTCCCCTGAGGTAAAAGGCCCTCTGACAGGATCCAAAGCTTTAGCTTACCGTCAGACGCCTGTCTGTAATTTGTGATTACAGCACAAGCAGAAGGGGTGGCAGGGATTAATTCAATCCAACACACAGATCTAATTCTTGACATTTGCATATTAATGATAAAAAAATAAAAACATTGAGTCTTTTTGGCAGGTGGCAAAGCAGAAGATGGTCAATACTTGGAAATTTGGGTATTTACTTCTCCTGTGTCTGGTGAGCTGAGGTCAGTGTCTAGTTTTGCATGCATCTGCATACATCTTCATCTAAATGAAGTGATTTTACTTGTAGATGTTCCAGTGGCTTTCTGCTGCCACCATTTCCTGTTTTATTATTACAGTTTATACAGTGATTGCTCATTTGTAAAATTCTCAAGCAAATTGTTTTCAAGGCCCAGAGTATGTTTCGTAAAGTGCCGACCCTGAGCGAGGTCGCGACCTGCTCTCTTCCCGATGCTGTAATTAACCTTGAACGAACGAATGAATGACGATAAACGATGAATGGAGTTCAAGTTGAAAGTTGGGCTTGAAAACAATATTATCAGAGGTGCTGAATTTATCTTTTTGAATTGATTAATGGCTCTAATATTTTAAAAATCAATTTGCTGTTCTTTTAGTGACCCACTGAAGAATTTGTCAAAAAATTTGGATTAGTTGATCAAAGTTGAAGATGTTTAAACTGTCTTCCTTACTTTGGAGCAGCGGTGTCAAACTCATTCTCGTTTTGGGCCGAATCAAATCGAAACTGCTCCTAAAGGGCCGGTTCTACCAGAATGTATTGATAAAACCTGTTCAAACTGTTACATTATTTTAAAATTAAAATATTATTGAACATCTTGTCAGTTTCGCCAGGATTTTGTGATACATTTTGTGATGTTTTGCAATTACAATGAAAGTGTTTGTGGTTCTAATTTGGAAATATTTGCACTTATTTATGACGGTAAACTTTTTATATTGATCATGGATTATAATCTGACCTCGACATTTTTGAGAAAAATCTGCAATAAACTCTTAATTATTTATTAAGATTTGTTGATTTTATGTGAATTTCCACCATCATTTTCAAGAAATTGAAGGGACTGATTGATATAATTTGGCAGTAAACAGATAAAAACTGCATTGATTTGATTGATAACATAATATTTAAGCATAATTAGAGTTTAGTCTAGTATCTAGAGGGCCACGTAAAAAGCTATGGCAGGCCGAATTTGGCCCACAGGCCTTAAGTTTGACACATGTACTTTACGGTGCTTGGTTTTCATATGATTTACATAAATGTTGTCATCTCCAAATAATATTCAATTAATGAGGTGCCAGCTTCTTTGTGGGGTTGATTATTTCTGTGTTTATTTTGGCTCGGCGCCACATGGAAATTCATGAGCTTCATTTATATTGCAGTTCAGATGGAAGCGCTCTCTCGAGACAAGGAACATAATTGTTGTTATTAGCCTGTAGAGTTGGGCAACAATGGAGCTCTTAGACAAATAAGCTTAATCAGAGTTTGGATATACAGACTTTAATTTTATTTTGCTTTTTTGATTAACTTCAGATTTTCTTATTGGATTTGTTGTCAGTCATAACTTATAAGGTGAGAATATTTAAGTTATTATTTCTAGAGGGTAGTTTTTAATCAGAGAGAAGCTGTTTAGTTCCAACCAGGGGAGTACATGGAGTCTAAGTTTCAGCAGAGGAATGACTGAAATCAGATCAATCATAACTGTCAAATCATAGTTGATCATTTTATTTATAGGATGAAACTCACTACATAGTTGAAAGCAGATATTTTAGGAAAGGACTTAATTTTATATTTTTACTAATATGAAAGAAGATTAAACTTTGACTTAAAATAAAAAAGATGTTTCTTTTCTAAATTATTCACAACATATCACAACAAAAGAGAGAAAGAATTTCTCTGTAGTGTTTCACTAGTTTCCTCAAATTCTTTTCTTTTTTGACTTATTAAAGGTAGAAATATCATCACCTTCCTAAAATAATGGCCTAAAGCATTTTTTGTTGCCAAAAGTGTTTTTGACTGGAAACATCATTCACTTTTATTGCCAAGACTCCAACCCACCAACAGACCGACAACGGACCAACCAACCAACCCACCAACCAACCAACGGACCGACCAACCACCAACCAACCAACCAACCCACCAATGGACCAACTGACCAACCACCAACCCACCAACGGACCGACTGACCAACCCACCAACGGACCAACCAACCAACCCACCAACGGACCAACCAACCAACCCACCAACGGACCAACCAACCAACCCACCAACGGACCGACTGACCAACCCACCAACGGACCAACCAACCAACCCACCAACGGACCAACCAACCAACCCACCAATGGACCAACCAACCAACCCACCAACGGACCAACCAACCAACCCACCAACGGACCGACTGACCAACCCACCAACGGACCGACTGACCAACCCACCAACCCACCAACGGACCAACCAACCAACCCACCAACGGACCAACCAACCAACCCACCAATGGACCAACCAACCAACCCACCCAACGGACCGACTGACCAACCCACCAACGGACCGACTGACCAACCAACCAACCAACCCACAAACTGACCGACCAACCAACCAATGGACCGACTGACCAACCACCAACCAACCAACCAACCCACCAATGGACTGACTGACCAACCAACCAACTCACGAACAGACCGACTGACCAACCACCAACCAACCAATCATCCCACAAACTGACCGACCAACCACCAACCAACCAACCCACCAATGGACCGACTGACCAACCACCAACCCACCAACGGACCGACTAACCAACCCACCAACGGACCAACCAACCAACGGACCAACCAACCAACCCACCAACGGACCAACTGACCAACCAACCAACCCACAAACTGACTGACCAACCAACCAATGGACCGACCAACCGACTGACCAACCACCAACCAACCAACCAACCCACCAATGGACCGACTGACCAACCAACCAACCCACCAACGGACCAACCAACCAACTCACCAACGGACCAACCAACCAATCATCCCACAAACTGACTGACCAACCGACTGACCAACCCACCAACCGACCTACTGACTTACCAGCAGCTGTTTTTTTGCATATAGCCATGTTATCCTGCGTTGTTTCTTTTTAACCCGACTGTCTGCATTGAACTTCAAAACTTTATGACTCTGATTGTTTTGGGAGAAACTTATCCTCGCATCACTTCAGGTGCACAGCCTGGAAGTTGTTGCCTTCTTCTCCTGTGGAATCAGCTCCATTTACTTAAAGGTATTAAGTAAAGTTTGTCTACTTCTAAATACCTGGAGGATTATACTTTGGGAAATGTTTCAACAGAATCCACCCAAACGCAGCGGTGCACCACCTGGGTCTGGATTCTGTGAGTTCTTGAAGCTGTAACTATCTTACTGACTCATGCAAAAACATCCAGCGTTGCATCATTTCTCTGCTGCAGTCGTTTGTAAAGCTGACTCTTGGTTGTGGTCGGCTGTGCCTGTGGTTTATGAGCCACGCGATCAGCCCATTAAACCCACTGCTCTTTTGTAAAGGTTGTCTGCCTCTTAAACGGTGCCATCTTTATTGATGTTTCTCTCCCCAAACCCCCTCCCCCAACCTCATGTGGAGAAATATGCAATATGGCCCTGGTTTAAATTCAGTTCTCCAACGCAGGTTGTTTATTATGGCAGACAGGCCAGCTATAGAGCCATAGCTTTAGAGCGAAGGAAAAAAAGTGTTTGTGTGGAAGGGGCCGACTGTCCCAGCATGAAATGATACAGCAAATTAATGTCTTTCTTTCACCGATAGCTACACAACTCCACACAAACACGCAGAGAAATACACACGGCAGTGGCTCCACATGCCATATCCCGCTTAGCCTTGACAATGTAGCAGCTGTGAAAGTGGCCGCCTCTGTGATCGGACGCACAAATCACAGCAGGGGAGATGAGATGGTGCCGTCCTGCCGCTCGGAGACCCGGGGAGAGCTGAGGCAAAGGACAAGCTGCCACTCTGCTGCCATAAAAACCGAAGAGGTTACTTTGCTTCTGCCTCCATCAATGCATCAAAGTCATCTTCAGAGCCACTCTTTGCTCTCTACGTCCATGGAGTTGGACTTTATCTTTTAGAACAGGCATCGAGGTTTGCTGAGGATGAGAACCTTTTGTGTTCATCCTGCTCTTATTATTTGTTACACTTCCTTAGGCCAAAAAAAAAACACACAGCATCTTACCAAGTGTTTTTGGTCTAGTTTCTAGTGCAAATATGTTTTTCCACTTGAAATAAGACAAACTAACGTACAAATACCTTTTCAGCAAGATATAGAGGCTTGTTTTTAAGTAAATCATTTCTTAATATTGATGAAAAAGTGTTACATTGGCAGACAAATTAACTTATACAGGAAAAATGTCTTGTAAGCAATATACCAATATTAATCAATTATTTACTTAAAATGAGTCTTTATACCTTGCTGAAAAGTTACTTGTAAGTTAGTGTGTCTTATTTCAAGTTTACTAAGATATTTGCACTGGTAAAATGTTGTGTTTTTGCACAATGTTGATGGCTTTTCAAGATCTATAGTACCAATACAAACGTGTTACAAAGTGATACCTCTTCCTAACAAGACATCTTTGTAGATTTCTAGACTGTAGCTACATTTCCATCGCAAATGTCTGCAAAACTTTGGCAATATTCTGAAAAAAGGAAAAAGAAAAACACACTTTCAAAATTATTGTGTTTTTGTGGCGCGAGCACTCACATGTTTAGGTGTGGTGTTTCACTTAAACTCAAATGTGAATAAGTCATTTGATAAAAACATCCTCCTACAACAGCCTGTCCTCTTTTTTGCCTTTTCTGCCAGTAGCAACATCCGCTTGTTGATCACGACTTTAGGGTCAATGGTACTGCAGCCTGTGTGAAATACTGCGTCTCATCAGTTTCAGTACGTTATATGTACTTTCACTGATTCTTTTGTTTTTAATCAGTAGCTGCGTTTCCATTGACCAGATAACTACGCAATTTAGAATTTTGAAAAATTAATGTTCTTCACAGAAACATTTTGTGCTTAGACAAGGTGTTTCTTGGTTTTTCGTCATGTGATCAGCAACTGGATGTTACCACTGACAGAAATGATGAAGAAGATGACAGGAAATGGTAGGAGGATGACGGCACATTTTTTTTAACCAAACTTATTCACATGTGATTTTAATTGAGTTTCTTCTTCAACGGAGACACCACATTAGTGAAATTGTGTTTTTTTTACAGTCTTGACCATTCACAGAAATCTAATTAACTGTGTTTGCTGGGATGGAGATGCAGTCTTGATGAGCGCTGTAAGCTCGCCATGGCGCTCCAGTCTATCCGCTACTTCTGCTCTGCAACCCCCCTGACAATCTCCCCAGTTCCTCAGAACTGCTAATGACTGCTAATTGTGGCACAGCAGGCGATTGGTGGTGGTGGAAAAACTGGATGCAAGCAGCCATGCCTGGCAGCAGCACTGCTCACCGTCTGGGAGGCTCTTGGCCCCTCAGATATTAACTCTATCAGAAAATATCGTGAAAAATTATTTGCTGGAGAAAAGAAACTGGACCACCTGAATTTACCCATCAACTACTTTGGACTAAACCAGCGAGAGACGTGAAACCGACATAAAAACCAACAAAAATAGCAGGAAAAACATTTGATTAAGTTACACCAATTCTAAAAAATTACAACATAAAAGTTGCAAAAACATAAAAGTATTTTTAGTCTAGTTTTAGTACACTTGAAATAAGACAAACTAACTTAATATTGATAAAAAAAGCTAATAGTTTCATTGGCAGAAACTACCAGTAGTTTGTCATCAATATTAAATAATTATTTACTTTAAACAAACCTACAGTTCTTGCTAAAAAAAAAAATCATATTAAGTGTACTGAAAGTAGACTAAAAATACTTGGTAAGATTTTGTGTTTTTGCAGTGCATCCAAAATCTTGCAACATGGCAGAAAAAAAAAACATTAAACTTACAAATCAGTGAAACACACTCATGTTTTTTTAGCTGTTAGTGCCAGAAAGTGTTGCTAAAACCCACAAAACAACTTTTAAAATATTAATAAATAATTATGCATTTAATAAATACTTCTTAGAATTAAATAATATTGAACATATTTGTTTTAAACCGTTTTGTGACTTTTTTGGAATCATAATCACAGATTTTATGTTGCTAATTTAGAAATGTTTGCAAGAAATTTTCCAATATTTGCATTTTTGTTACTCGCCACATTTATCACAGACTATCAGAAGAGGTTGAGGCAGCAGTGGAGTCGATGTCAGAAATACTGCCACCTATAGGTGGGAGTTTTCAATAAACTCACAAATAGGCCTGACATGATAGCAAATGATCAATAATATTGTTGTTTTGAGACCATTTTAAAGTAATGTAATAGTAATAAAGGCATAATAATGCAATGAACTGGAAGACATTTTAAATATTCAAAATAAATAAGTAAACAAAACAACAGAAACAACAAATAAAATGAATCATGAAATCTCTGTACACACAACAAAAAAGGGCTAGCTGAAGTCTAATTATTGGTGAAAAGAGAGAAAAATCAACCAAAAGTCCTGCAAATGAACATTAATGAGCATGCAATTAATTGATTTATTGATCAGTGTGAGAGAGATGCTCACAAAGATGTGCAGACTGTTGATTTTGTGTGAAGCACAAGAAACTAGAGTAACTGATTGATTGACGCATGTTTTTACCAATAATCATGTCATGTTGGTTAAGATTTAAAATGCACTCGAACGTCACTGTGCTTCCCACTAGTTGCACGAGTTGCTGCTGCGTCGGATCAGCTATTAGCAGGCAGATGCGACGGGATCAAAATTGAGAGATTGCATGGGAGTGGAGGTCCAGCTTCACGGAGCGCCTGAAGCACAGCCTGCAACCGTTTGGCATGAATACTTCAACCTGGGCTGGAAGATTTGTGTTTGGGAAGTGGACTCACGTTTTGCTTTTTTCCCAAGGCCACAGGCGGACGGGAGTGGACAGGGACAGCGCTGAGTCTGCTGAAGGCCTCCCTCATACAGGGGATGTTTCAGTGCAGCCCTACTTTGTATTTCACGTATAGCTTCAAAGAGGTTCAATATTTTTTGTCACTCATATCAGAAATGAAACTCACACAGCATATAGATTCGTCACATAGAGTGGAATATCTTAAGCCTTTATTTCTGCTTATGTGGATGATAAAAGCCCCAAATTCAGAGTCTCATATCATTTATATAAATTTATTAATAAAGTGGGATATGATAAGATACATTGTATGTATGAAAATACTGGAAATAATGTATAAAGCAGGGTGTCAAACTCCTTTTGGTTTTGGGCCTAATCGAGATCATGAATGCTCTTAAAGGGCCGGTTGTACCAGAATGTATTGATAAAACCTGATCACAAACTGTTAAAGTATCAATTAATTATTAAAAGTAAATATGATTGAACATTTTTTCAGTTCCTCCAGGATTTTGTGATACTTTTTGTGATTTTTTTCAAAGTGTTTGTGGTATTAACTTGGAAACATTTGATCTTATTTATGGCAGTAAATGCAACGTTTTATATAGATTGTGGATTATAATCTGACATCTATTAAAGGTTGAATCAGCCTTTAATAGAACACATAAAGAACACATAAAGAGGAAAGTAGTGAAATCCAGATTTTGTTTCAGTTATTGGTGTCAAAACTTTTTATTGAGCTGGCAGGTTTTCTGATCTGTCTGCTATTTGGTCACATTAAGAGAAAATGATGTTTTTTCCAATTATCTGTTTAATTTAAACCCAGAAACAAGCTTCTTTCTGTGAAGCTGAATCCTGCCAAATTACAAGGCTGTATTTTCTGATATTTTGTCCTAACTTGACGTTATTGTTTCTGATCGATTTGGACTTTAAATGAGCACAGCAGACTTGCAGTCAGAACAGGCCTGGATGGGCATAACTTCTGCTGTGATCGATCTGACAGCAGCAGCAGTGGGCGGCTGATTGATATTATGCTCCTGGATTTCTTCATGAGGGAGGAAAGTTGATTTACTTCCACTGACTAAATAATAGTCAAAACAGAATATTTGTCTGGTTGAGGACATTCAGACATTATTTGCTCCACATCTGTGTGAGTTTATTTATGGCAAAATTTAGGAGACTTACACCTGGACTGAAACAGCTGGGTGTTTTTACAAGCTGAGAAACCCAAATGAAAGTACAAAAACGTAAATTTTCCATAATAACGTCCCCTTTAAATTTAATCTTAGTAATGTGAAGACAGTCAGAACATAAAAATGTACAAGTAATGGATCTATATTTTTTGTTTTAAATTAGTTTACATCCCATAAAAGGGACATAGTTTTATTCAGTGGCGCTTCACGGCACACATTCAATAAAATGAAAGCAGATTTAAAATGGCAAATAAAAACCTTAAATGGCAACTTGTGGCTTATGTTTCATTTTATTTAAATCATGTTTATTTATATGGAAATATCTGCAACTGGGGTAAAAAATGAAACCATAAAAAGTAGATGCTCATTCTTTGCAGAAGCTGATGAAATACTGTCTGTGTTAATGGGTGGAGTGAGTGAAAGTCCTGTCATTCAGCGACAGCTTCCAGCTCCTCAACAAATTTTGATGATGTCTGCAGCCATGATGTGATAAATTGTATATAACTGCTACGCTTGCAGTTTGAATGGCTGCAGATGAAAGTAATTCAGATCACCTTGGTAGTTATGAAGTTTTTCAGCTTTCTGTCTTTTTGTAACTCGGTTTGTCTCTGCGAGATCGGAAACTTCATGTATGAAAGGGAACAAAGCTGACCTTGAAAAACCCATATTGTGTCTGAAAGAGACGCCCAAACCAGCAGCATCAAATATCATTTTCACTTTGGGCCAAATCAAGATTTGAATGCTCTTAAAGGGCCAGTTGTGCCGGAATGTATTGATGAAACGTGTCAAACTCGAGGTCCGTGGGCCAAATCCGGCCCGCCGTAGCTTCTTATGTGGCCCTCTGGATTCCAGACTAAACACTAAGTGTGTTTAAATTTCATGTTATCAATCAAATCAATGCAGTTTTTATCTGTTTACTGCCAAATTATATCAGTCAGTCCCTCCAGTTTCTGGAGAATTATTGTGGAAATTCATGCAGAATATTTCTCACTGTCCATCATCTGGACAGTGAGAAATAAAAAGTCATATTTACTAACATAAATAAGTACAAATATTTCCAGATTAGTACCACAAACACTTTGATTTTTACTGCAGAAAAAATGAGAAAAAGTATCACAAAATCCTGGATTTAATTTTAAGAATTAATTGATATTTTAACAGTTTGTGATCAGGTTTTATCAGTGCATTCTGGCACAATTGGCCCTTTAAAAGCATTCATGATCTCGATTTGGCTCAAAATGAAAATTAGTTTGACACTGATGATTTAGAATATCAATGAATTCTTAAAATTTAATAATATTATAAAACATCTTTTCAGTCCCTCCAGAATTTTGTGATACTTTTTGTGATTTTTTTGCAATAAAAATCAAAGTTCATTTGGAAATAATTGCACTTATTCATGACTTTAAATGCAACTTTTTATTTACATCATTGACTATAATCTGACATCAATTAAGACTGAGGCAGCTGGTAAGTACAAGTAAGAAAGTTTTTGACAATTTTTGAGAAAAATCTTTAATAAACTCCCAATTATGTATCAGTGCATAAAACGTGCAGGGATTTGTAGGTATTGTGTCAATTTCCACAATAATTCTCAAGAAACTGCAGAACTGAACAGTTTATACTGATATAATTTGGCATTAAATAGATAAAAACTGCATTGATTTGATTAATAACATAATATTTCAGCACATTTTATTGTTTAGTCCAGAATCTAGCTATGGTGGGCCAGATTTGGCCCACGAGCCTGGAGTTTGACACACGTGATGTAAAGCCTCTGGCATCGTCGAGCTTCAGCTGCAGCGGTTAGCCTTTGTAAATCCGGGGTGAAGCTCTGCTCTTCAGTTAGTCTCAACACCGCACCCTTTCTCTCACCTTTCGGTCCGTTATTGGATCGGCAGCTGAGCAGACGTCTGGATCTGCGTCGTCTGTGTCCTTGGGCTTCTTCATCGCACATTCTTCAAGTGCCAATTATAATGCCAGTGGAAGAGCGATCAGAAGCGTGCATGCAACGCTGTGATAAATCCATGTTGTCATCTCTGTGGTGGATTTCATTTGCTGTAGGATTTGTCAGAGAGGAGAGAGCAATGCTCAGATGAAGTACCCGACCCATTCTTTTTTGTTTTGTTTAGCTCTCTCTTTCATTTCAGGAGAGAAATTTTATTTTTTCCTCTGCCTGGACTCCCTGCGTCAGCAGCAGCACCTAAATCTGCCCGGCTGAAATCGAAGCTTCCAATTAAACTCTCATATCCATGCAGAAAGAATAAGATCGCTCTCTCTCTCTCATTCTCTCACCTACTCTTTGCATCATTAATGTTATTTCCTTCCATTCGCAATTACCCTGCCTTGTTAGAAAAACAGACGTGCTTGAGTACAATATGAAATACTAATTAAAGTTTAAATGCAGAACACAGAATTGGGTCCCTGTTGTTGTCTCTCTCAGGATTCTGATCCTTGGCTCTTGCCTTTCCCGACTCGCCCTGCAGCAGATGGCTTTGGTCAGAGGTGGACAGGTAGCAGACACCTGTGCACCGTCCCCCGAGGCACTCGCTGCCACGGAGCTGCAGCTACACCACTCCCAGCGCTTTGAACACCTCCAGCCGTTCTGCTCCCTGCACCACCTTCAACCTCTCCTCCCCTCTGTCCTCTGAGCTGGATCTCATGGGTCGTCTCTCTCTTCCTTCCCAGTGGTTCAGGCCTTCTGGATGGAGCAGATGGCAACAGAGGGCCAGGAGGAGATGACCTGTAACCAGGGAGCCAGACCCGACCCGGTCCACTGCGGTTTTCTGCAGCGAGTGTTGGCATCAAAATGATTAAAATAATCCGCTTTTGGGTTTGTTGTTTAAAAAAAGAACCTATTTCACTGTTTTAGCTGGACGTTACGGCATGAGGTTAGTCCTGAGGACATAAATCATTTAGCACAGTGCTGTCCAAAGTGTGGCTCTGGGCCCACTTGTGGACCATGAAGTGTTTGTTTTTTGGCCACTGAACACAAATCAAGAATGGTGAAGTATTTGGCCAACAAAATAGAAAGCAACTGATGATCTAGAAACATGAAGCTACATTTAGCTTTACATTGTACAAATCTAGAACTCAAACTAGAACAACTTGAACCAACATTTAATTTTATACCTCACTATTAATCCCCAACATTTAGTTTTATCAGAACAAGAATCCAGAGAAACCTCTACTAGTTTATGAATGATCGACTACTTATTCTTACTTAAGATGGGGAACCAATATGTAGTTTTATATTTTTACCTTTTTGTCCTTCTTTTAGTTTTGTTACTGTATTTCCTTCTAATTCATGTAAAGCACTTTGAACTGCCTTGTTGCTGAAAATGTACAATATTAATAAAATTACCTCACCTAATGATCAATAATACAGATTTAAAATAATGTTATTCATTGTTTATCAGGTAAAAGAAAACCAAATCACTACTTTTTTAATTTTGTGGCCTTTTAGGAGTTAAAATGTGAAAGTTTTGTCTCCCAGGACACGTCGTGACGTCACGCTCTCCAGAGCTCCGCCCACTCCGCCATGATGGACCAACGTCTACACGACAGGTGTCTAAAAACAGACACCTGTAGCCTAATATCGCTTCTATTTAGTTGATTTCACTTTTAAAAAAATGTATTTGGGTGCTGTGCGGTCGGCTGCACAAACAAGGAGGCAAAGCTAACATTTTATTTCATTTGATAGCTTTTGACGAGGAAAGACTCGGCGGCTGTGGATGGCGGCCGTCAATCGTAACGACTGGCGTCACCGTGGATTTACAGCGATCACTTTTGACAAGGTAAGACGACTTACGTACATAAACTTTACAAGTACTTATGATTTGAAACAAATCAAATATTTCACGATGGCGAATGGAGCGTCTAACGGTTGGTAACCATGGAGACAGTGCCGCCCCGCCATGTAGCCTAGCATGTGTGGAACAAACTGGTTAGCATCTCGTCTTTAGTGCGTTTTTAATGCCGCTCCGGTTGGAGGGGAAACTTTGTTTATGACATATTAATATAGATAATGTGGTGTGAATTCAGGTGAAGTCGGTAGTTTGATTGACACGCCAGGAGGGAGGAGGTATGGGCCGGTTTCTAAGCCAGCTACTTCTAGTTTTTATTAATCCTGGCGTCCATGAGCTCCAACCAGGTGTGTTAAGATCAAATTAACTCGACTCGAACAAGTAGGAACCACGAATAAACTGGCAAAAACAACTGTAATAAATGTACTTAATACAGACCGTACTGCAAACGTATTAAAATGTAAATTACGTAAAGTTGACTATTTTCAGCTTTACGTCATGTTTTGATGCCATTTGATGTATACCTTCAGCGTTGCTTTGACTCTTCCATGCATGTTTGAGAAGTCCTTTAATCTCTATGGCAACTTCTGTCTCAAGCTAGCTGTCGCCACTCCTTCAGACTAGTGACGGCAGCAGTTAGCAAACACCTGGTGGACATCTACTGAGCTCATCATATAAACGATTTCCAATGCAACACTCCTAAATAGATTGTAAGCAGTTAAAAAAAACAACAATAAAAAAGTTCTTAAAGAGACAGAGGCTTGAGTTCAAGCTGTCAAATTGTTATGTTTGACATATCCAGCATTTTGATAGCAATTGAATGTAACAGTGACTTAATTGTGCTATAAACTGACCCTTTTTGTCACTTTGACCAAGACAAATGTGAATGTCTTATTTTTGTATACAATAAAAAAGGTGGAATACAAAAGAACAAGCAAGTAGATACACAGAGTTTGACTGAGAAAAATTATAAATTAATTGGATACCTTCCGATATATTTTACACAGAACCTTTATGCTTAGCTTTGATTTTATCCAACTTTATTTAGCGCTGAAACTTGCGGTCCATATCCATAAAAAATTTTGCTTATTAAAAGTTAAGTTAAACTTTTAAAACACGATGATGCTTGAACTTTACTTGTGTTTGTTGGGTTACGATTTCACATCCTGTAATTAAAAAATAACTGAACCGTTTCTATGGAAACTTGCAGTTTTATGGGACGAGGTTACATATACAAAGTGTTCCTCCAATTTGCTGAGGTCATGCTCTCGTGTTGTTTTTGATGTTTTAATAGGTGCACAGACTTTACGGAGCCCAAACACAACTTTAAACCTTGTACTTTCTGATTTTATTATTTCTTTCTGCAAGATAAACCTAATTTCCATGCGTGGGTGAGTTAGAGCTCTTTAAGTGAACAAGATGATGGATGTGTTGAACTGAGAGAGATATTGAGTCAAAAATGCATGTGGCCCAAAGGAAAAGCAGGTTAGAGAATAAATGTTTCTTTCCACCTCAGAGTCATTTCAACCCTGATCAGTCCGGCCTCTTCTGCATACCAGCACTGTAAAATAAAAAGGCATTTTGTCTCTATTTGGAGCAGAGAATGAGTTCCAAGGCAGAGGTTTTGAAGCTGATTTATTGTTTTTCTCTAAAATTCATTTAAAATTCATTAATTCCAAGGGGACAAACTTACTGAGCTCAACCCAGTTTCCTTCATTTGCCCGGTGAGTCCAAACGGATTGTTGTTCTCCCCAGACGATCCCCTCTCCGGTTTCTTCCTGTTATTAAATATTCAAATCTCCACCGCAATCACTCTGTTTAGTAAACACTCAGGGGAACACACAGAGACTATTAACGCTGAGACGATTGCGAGGTTTGTTTTTGTTTAGTTTTGTTCGCTGGTGTGACAGAGATGCTAATTGCTGAAGGATTGTCGGTTAATTGTTTTTTACTGTCTCAAAACTGTTCTCACTACTAAACTAGAAGTTTTTTTTATTATTGTTTCCTCTATCATAGATTTATATATTATAATGATGCAAGTTTGCATCTTATGTAACTATTTCTTTGTATCAGGTTCAGACTTCAAAACAGGCACATGTGTCCATCTTTATACCCTTAAATATTCAATAAAATACAAAAACAAAACCTAAACTAACTACAGATCAATAGTTCCCAATGAACAGTTAACAATTGTAAAATTTAACATAACTGTAATGAAAAACATTAATTATAAGTTAAAAAATATATACAGAGTTACACATGAAACCCCAGTATATAATTTAATTAGTATAAATGTTAATGTTATAATACTCAAAACATAGAAATGGTAATAAAGGAAGAAATCTTGAGATTAATCTCAGAAATTAGATTTTTGAGAAAAAAGTTGAAATTCAACAAGTTGAGAAAAATCTCAGAAATGTTGAAATTACTCGCAAATTTTTCTAGAAAGGTTTTGGATATTTCTGAGCTCTGAAAGTCAAAAATATGTGGGGGGAAAAAAATAAATAAATTTTGAGATTAATCTTGGAAAATTACTGTCAGTTGCTGGTTGCTGTTGTAACCGCCAACCGTCAAGAACATAACTTATAACTTATTAACTTATACACCAGAAAATGTCAGGAGAAATTAAGTTCACGACCAAACAAAATTAAGCAGAAGAATAAATTGACCAATTTTGACAAATGTTACATTTATAATAATCCATGTTACATATGTCTAATCTCAGAATGAGTATTTTCTGATCCTTTACTCTTCGCCCTCTGTCAGATTATATAAAGGAGTGTTGGATTGATCTACTTGTTGAGTTCATTTGTCAGTCCTGTCCATTCTGAGGGCTCCTCATATTTTTTATATCATTTTTTTTAATGTAACAGAACGTTTCCCATCTGATCTCAAACGCTGTGCTGTTTTCTAATAAGCACCGCAGTAATTTCTGTTTGTTGCTAATGGTGGCACATGCTGCCATCCTGGGAACTCCAGCTGTGCGCAGGCAAGGACGGGCATCTCTTCCCTTCGCCACAACACGCTCTCCGCGTGCAGACCGCCACCTGGGGAGCATGCATGCCTGACCTGGAGGTGATGCTAATGGGGGATTTTAACTACATTTCCCTCCTTCATCCTTTCCTCACCTCATCCTCTCCCTCTGCTGCTGCAGATATGAGCCCAGAGCAAACACAGGGCACTCTCATTAAGCGACTGGTATTAAATTCGCTGTTATTAGAGAGGCCTGCTTTCATTTCACTGGCACAGCAAACCACAGAGACCCACAAGAGATTCAGACTGAAGGCTGAATTACTCTCAAACGTCCAGGTTTGTTTGAGGATTTGTATTTTTGAGTCCGATACACAAAGAGCGTTGAGGAAAAATGTTGCATCTATTGCTGCTTTGCTTTTGTGTTGCTGTCGAGAAGCAAAGCGTTTTATATTGTAAATTTGTCTTGGTTTGCATTTTCTCAGGCTTTCTGAAGGTTTTTTCCGTTTTTCTTTTGGACTTATGCAGATTTTCATTTCTGAAGCATGAATTTTACCTTTTCAGGGAGTGATAAGTTACACTGTTGAAGAAGCAAATGAGATCCAACGCTAAAGTATTTCTCTTGTTTCTAGAGGAAATATCTTAGTACACTTGAAATAGGACAAAACTAACTTACAAGTAACTTTTCAGCAAGATATAAGAGCTTTTTTAAGTAAAAAACCCCCCCAAAAAGTGACATTAATGAGAAAGTGCTCATTTTACTGGCAACTTTTTTTCCTTAAAACAATACATTTTCACATTGTATAGTAAAATAATCTAAGGCAAAACTTCCTAATAGCAGTCTTTTTATACTTAACACAAGTTGAACATTTCTGAGTAACAACTCCATAATTTTTTAGATTAATTTAAACTTAAAAAAAAAAAAAGATTTAATCAAAATTTCTGAATTTCAAATTTTTTTTCTAACAAATTTGTAACTTGGATCTCAGAAATCTCCTTTTTTTTCTTTCTTTTTTAGAAAAAGCTGACTGGGAAATTTCTAATATCCAAAAGTCGCAAATTTGCGAGAAAAGAAAACAGAAATATTAAGACTAACCTCAGAAATGTCCACTTGTTTTTTTTTCTTTAGAATTTTTCTGGTTTTGTTCCAACAGAAAAAAAGTGTTTGTCCTTCTTCTATGAATTCTGCTTATCTGGGAAGAACTGACATTAATTGGTTCTTATCAAATTAAATTTATTCTGCAGTAATCTGTTTCCACTTTGCTGCATTGATTTTCGAAATGATAAAAACAAAACACGCTGCAAAAACAAGTCACACATTTGCAAGAAAAGAAAACTCAGAAAATTTGAGATTAATCTCAGCCTAATATAAGTTCTAAAAAAGCTTCAACAGTCTGTTTAATTCCCTGATGTCAACATGAAAGTCTCTTAGACTTTTATGACCTATTTCAATCTAAGAGGGAATATCAGGATGGGAGAAAGGGAGGAGAGAAATTAAAGCTGTACGGTTATAAACCACCAGAGTCTGCCAGCTTTCATAAGGCGGGACAAAGGGCCTTTTTGGGTCCCACACATCCTTTCATTTTCTTCTTGCAGAAATTCTAGATCGCCACAAAAGTGGGGTTTTCTTTCACCCGTCTCTTTTGCTTAGAGACATGTGGACACTGAGGACAGCACGGCTTCTGTCAGCTAGCGGCAGCCATTTTTAGTGTGGTCTCCTGCTCTGGGTTTGGTTCAATTCTCCATCTTGGACTTAGAAATGGTTTGTTAAAGCAGAAATAACAGACTTAGAAAGTTATTCAGACTCCTACAGAAGATCTTTCCTGCCAACAGCCGTTATTATCTTCAATATTACCTTCAATTAAATTAATTACAACAATATTTAATTTCCCTTTGGGACCTATAAAGTGTCTTTGAATTTTAGAATTGGAGAGATTTCAAAAAGAAAAAAGTTTAAGACGTTGGCGTTTAAACAGAGTCAAGTCAGTGTTTTGTCTTTGTTTCTTGAATATGTTATTTTTAGATATTAGAAAATTACGGAAAAGGATTTGGACCACTGGGGAAAAATAACTTAGTCGTTAATTTCATAATTCAGATTGTTTTTCATGGAATTCAGACTTCAAAATTATAATTCTGATTTTGATCTCTAAATTTTGACTTTAATCTCTAAATTTTGTCCTTTTTTTCTCAGAATTTTGACATCATTTTCAAAATTCAGATTTTTTTCTCAAAATTCTGACTTTATTCTCAGTATCTAAGCATTCGGTCTCAAAAGATTAGGTCAAAATTTTGAGAAAAAAAAGTTCAATTCTGAGAATCAGCCCAGATTTTCTTTTCAGTGGCCATTTTGCTCTTGTGTTGCACAACATGGCGTTATGTTGAGGTAAAATGTTTGTACTAAAGAAACTGCGAAACAATTTTTCACAACCACTTAAAAGACTGTAAGAAAGTCTAAGGAGTTGTGGTAGAGATTTAAACTTTTTGCACTGTGCTGTCTGTGCCTACTGCACCAGTCAGCACAGTTTAACATTTACACAGCAAAACAAACGGGCAGAAAGCATTGCGATGATGGCAGGGTTCCCTGCATGCTGTGATCCGCCAGAGAGGGTGGCCATTTTTCATATTACTGCTCACCCCCTGTCTGACATGTCAAAGAAGGACACGATCAATACGCGTACAGCAGCCAGGCCTCGGCAAAATCAATGGCGCTTATTTGATCAAAGACTGCTTCCCCAAGCCACGGGCAGAGCGTTCATGAATACCCTTCTAATGTGTGGCGGCAGGTTGTGTTGCGTCTGGAGTAAGTGCGCCATCGCCGCCGCCATCCCTCTGCCTGCAGAAAGCGCTCCTGTCAGCGGCCCCTCGGGGCACAGCGAGCTGAGTGACGGCGAGCAAACCGAAGTGGCTGTGACAAGGGAACTGGCATCAAATTCCCTGACAGCTACCTCCACAACTTCCTCTGATAAAACCATGTCACACACATAAGGAGATTACCGAGTGGATTTAGTGAATGTAAAATGTGAGTGAGCGCTCAGTGATACACGATCCTTTTCTGCCTTTACCTCACGAGGAGCCCGCCTGTGTGACACGCTGCTATCTGCTGTAGATATTTGGTTCTAGTTTTATAAGTAAGAAGTAAGTTCAGGTTGCAACCTGACAGAGAGTCAAGTTAAATTTACTGGGTAGAGCACATAAAGTTATACTAGCTTGACTTCAACATATTTCCATTAGAGTATAAGTAAAAAGTAGCCATCCAAGAAAGTACACAAAAGAAAAGTATTTGTAATCTTTTTGGTTTAAACACGTTTGTTTTTCATTCAGTGTGTAAAAAATCCAGAAATTTTACTAAAGTAAGAGTAGATATACTTCATAATCAAAATACTGTTGTAAAAGTAAAAAGTACAGCGCAGTAAAAATCCTCCTAATAGTACTCAAGTCAATGTAATTGAGTAAATGTAGTTAATTACTACCAAATGTGCTTTTTGCTAAGGCAGTTTAACGAGCTTCACATCATAAATCGGAGTCGCCAATTATGAAAACAACCAATAAACTCCATCAAAATCATCAAATATGTTGATCAGTTATTATCAATCAAACAGGTGGGTTTATAGTCTTAATTGAAAGGATCTCAATGTTTCGGCTGTTTTGCATTTTTCTGGAAGTTTGTTCCAGATTTGAGGTTGAATGCTGTTTCTCAATGTCTCTGAGCTCCAGGGACCCAGCGTTCGGACGTTAAGGCCGGTCGATGTGCTGCGTCTTCCTGGTTTTAGTCAAAACGCCAGCAGCAGCATTTTGGAAGGGCTACACTGTTACAGTAATCAATGCGACTAAAGATAAACGCATGGATGAGTTTCTCTAGATCTCACTGAGTCATTAACCATGGAAATGTTCTTCAGGTGATAGAAGGCCAACTTTGTAACTGTGTTTATGTGGCTGTGAAGGTTCAGGTCAGAGTGAAAAAGTCTCCAAGTGGAATAAATAATTTTTATTGATTTATTGATATGTATGACTCATAGACTTAAAACAAGCTTGTATATCCTGCTGACGGCGGGATATACAAGCATCACGATATTTGTGATAGAAACTAAACAGAAACACTTTGTTTCTTTGTTTTTGCAGTGTGTGCTTGTATAGTGAATGCTAAATAGTGGGTTAACAGTTTTGGTTGGAACCTGACAGAGTGAAAGAAATCGTCCTCAAAGATGTAAAGCCATCATTAGAGAGAAGAGGGCTTCCTTTAACCCTGTGTGTTTGTCCTGTTTGTTTAAGTTGCAGGCGGGCGGCGGGTTTTTTCACGGTGGCAGACCCTTCTGTTGGCGCCGTAAAGCACAGCGGTGTGTTCAGCTGTGACTGGGACTCATTAGATGAGGAGAATGTCCGTCATGGTGCCTGGCTGTCTGCGTGTTGGTCATCCAGCAGGGGACTGAGGAAGAAAGGGTACAGGCTGAGTTTTCCTCCTCATCCTGGCTCTGTCGTCCTTTTTTTGCTTCCTTCTTTGCCCCGCTGCTTTCTCTCTCTGTCTCTCTTTCTTCCATCCTTCTTTTCCTCCCCTCTTGCATCTCTCAACGGGGGTTCATCTCTTGTGATTCACTGAAGCCCATTATCAGTTCCCTGCCAACCTACATCCCCAGCTAGCCTCTCAGCAACAACACACAACTACTCGATCAAAACCCCAAGAGGCTTGGCAGCATGATTGATGCTTACCAAGGAATTCATTGTTGTTGACCTGTGTAGCCAATCCCAGTCATCTGTGCTGCCATTACTGCATGTCTTATGTGGTGTTGCACTGCGGTGCTGTTAGCCAGGCATCATTCTTGCTCCATTCCAAACAACCTTCAGAAATAAAAGAATCTGCCAGGTGTGCTGGACAAATATGACAAACAAACCTGACATTCTCTTATTCATACGTGTGTGAAGCCATTTCAAATCCGCTGTGATAGCAACACACTGCAGCCGTTAGCAGTGAGCAGCGTCCGAATCAAAACCAATTTGCACTTACTGCATGTTAAAGCTCACAAACATCAATGACAAATCAGACTTTGATATAAACAAAATTCAAAATATGGAAACATGAGATCTGTTTGTGCTCATTTCTAAGGTGTAGATGTGCCAACAACATGGCTGTCATGTCTTCATATGACAACTGTACAGTCCCTGAAATACAAAATGCGTAAAACAACGAACCTTCATGAGAATTATGAGTTTTGTACGACATATTATGGTGCATCACGAACAAATGCGCTACGAACGTCAGGCGTGTCAGGTTTATGTTCAAAGTTTACGTGGAGGCACGTCGAGGGTGTCAAGTGCTGCACGATTTAAAGCGTTTCGAGCTAAATCTAAGCTCTCAACGATTGACGTAGAGCAGTGCTTCTCAAATAGTGGGGCGCGCCCCCTTTGGGGGGCGTGTGATCCTGGGGAACAGGCTTTTTTTTGGCCGTACTAGTATAAAGTGTAATTGCGCACAGTAGGCGGCAGTGGCGCTCTCATTGTTACTTCTGTCACGTTTGCGACAGTGCAACATTTTATGACTTACAAGACAACAGGTTTGCCTTGGTTAGCAGTGTTACGTCAACAAAGAGCTCCGACTGCGTTCTGTCTATGGCTTCCGTTATTCAACAACCCCCAACATGAAAAGTTTTTCACAGGGATGAAAAGAAAAGCGGAGAGAGACAAAGATAATGAGACAACAGAAAGTCAACCGAAAGCTAAGAAGAGGAAATACGACGAAGCGTATTTAGCGCTTGGCTTCACTGTGACTACAGTTGGAGAAGAGGAAAGACCGGTGTGTTTGCTGTGTCTAAAAATGCTCGCAGCGGACAGCATGAAGCCAAATAAATTAGCGCGTCACTTAAATACGTTACATCCCAATCACGCCGATAAGCCGCTAGAGTTTTTTCAGCGAAAAAATGTTAATAAGGAAAAAATGTTATGCAGAGATGGATAGTCACGGTGGGGAATGGGTGCGCGAATAGTTTTCTTCTTGCTAGGGGGGGCGTAACGGAAAATAATTGAGAAGCACTGACGTAGAGCATCAACAAGCACATAGTGGAGCACTTTCCAATGTGATCTCCGAAGAAAGAAAAACTATGTAGGATAAACTAATTTTTGCTGTTTGCTCTCATTCTAGAAAGGACCTCACTTGGAAGAGGATCAGCGAGGAAGATGAAATGTCAGGTGACTTATGACTTTTTTAATATTTCTCCCACATTTGAGCTATTCAAATCCCAAACATCAATCACAAATATTAAGCCACTGTAAGTAAATGTGTTTATTTAGACCAAACATGCAGGAGACGGTGTGAGGAACACGTAGTCTGATTTTTCAGTTCTTTTTGATTTTTCAGTTCTTTTATGATTTTCTCCTTCTGGAATCAGTTTTCTTTCTGACACATTTTCATTCAGAAGACAGTGAAGTTTCCCCTTAGAGTGCTTCAGTGTCAAATCTTCATCCATGTGTGGAGCGGCTCGTTCTGGACTACTTTCTAAACTCTGTTTATTGTTTACTCCCCCTTTCCCTTTCTCTTTCACAAGTGTCTTTTCATTTGTTGGACTTTCCTTGAAGAGAATGGTTCCTAGATTTTTTTTTTTTTAGCTCTCTTGTCCTTTTTGTCCTGAACGTACTTAGAGACAAACACAACAAAGAGATGCATTGGGCGCATTGACACATGAGAGTTGGCGTTTGATGGGCTCAGGCCTCTGTGGCTCTGAAATGAGAACGACATCGCTCATTTTCAACCTCCAATTGCTTCGCTCTCACGTCTGACCCGCCTGGTTTAACGGCCTGACCCTGCAGTTTATCAGCGGCGCTCTCACACATGAAAACAAGTGTTGATTAAACAACCAACATAAATGTTCAAAGACATAGTTACAGAGATGGATTTGATCCAAATGCATTGACAGCTTTGCTACTTCACAGAGAATTAGGGCTCATAATTCTGAGAATAAAGTCAAAATTCTGAGAAAAAAAGTTAGAATTCTGAAAAAAGTCAATTTTGAGATTAAAGTCAAAATTCTGATATTTAAGTCAAAATGTGAGAATGCTGAGGAAAAAGTCAAAACTTTGACCTTTGAAGTAAGAAATGTAAAATTAAAGTTGGATATTTTTTTGCAGTGTTCCTAATCTTCTTCTGTGGTTAGTAAACGTTACTGAAGCAGCCATGTCTAACTTGACCACATCTCCATGGCAACAGATTCGCAGTGACCACTGAAGGTATAATTGATACCCAGGTGGTTCGGCGATGAATCGGCTGAACTGTGGAGGCTTTCAGTCTCCTGAGCGCAGCCGAGTTTCATCGAGTCCCTCCGTCTCCGTACCTTCTGTCAGATTGCCCTGTGGAAACGGCGGCCCTGCTCATATAACTTCATTACTTTTTAATGCAGCTATAATTACTCCAGCATGTTGTAATTGGACAGAGATATGAGAACAATAAAGGATGTCAGGACAGAGAACAGGATTTTAATTGTGGGTTAATGATATTTATTTTGCAGCATGGCTCTCTCTCTCTCTCTGAGTCACAGCTCAGACGTGTGGGCTAAGTATTGGATCTCCTGGGAGTGGGGAAGGGGGCTTTTTTTTGTTTTTTCCTGGTGAGCTGAAGAGATGCTTTCTCCCCTCTTGCTCTGGTTTTATCATAGAGAGGCAGCACATTAACCTCAGATCTGATTAAGGGCTGTAACAGAGCCAGGTCTCACCGCGGCCAAGCTCCTCTGGACTCAGATTAGACCTGACCCATGACCGCCATGTCAGTAACACATAATGAACTTAGCTTTATCATCCCAATTTGTCTCCCTGTGGGTAAGAAAAAAAGAAGTGGCAGCAGGAACGCCGTGTTACGTCGATCGGATGGGAAACCTGGAGGGTTAATGTTCAGATAAGAATCACATTGCTTTATCAGGTCTCACAGCAAGAAAAGCAGCTATTAATTTACAAATGGAGTAGATTAAATATGCCTCGAAGTGTTGCAGTGTCATGTAGCCTAGCATGTATGGAAAAAAATGGTTAGTATCTCTCGTTAGCATCTCGTCTTTGCTACGTTTTAATGCTGCTCCTGTGTAAAGGGAAGCTGTTCATGACACAGTGATATCAATCATGTGTTGTGAATTCAGGCAAAGTCGGTAATTTGATCAACACGTCAGGAGGGAGGAGGTTTGGGTCAGTTCTAAGCTAGCTTGTTCAAACTTTTGTAAACACACAGAACAAAAAGAAACCATGGATAAACTGACAAAAACAACTTTGGAAAACAATTTCAGTTGCTCTGTCCCTCACTTCCGACATCCATCATGACGCCTCGAATAATTTAGTGACATAGTTGTGAAGGCTTAGTATGTGCTGTACAATGGCTGCTGGAAAATACAAGTGTTTTGTTGTTGACTTCCCATTCAGAAACCCCTTGCTGCATTCTTGTTGGTTGTGCAGGTGTCACTACTAATGCTTTTCAAAGCACATCTGTTTGCCTTTTCACAGGCGAATATGTAAACGTAAACGTTGAGTTGGGGGACATGGCCAGCAGCAGCTTATTTGGATTTGAAGTGACAGGGGCCCTAAAACATCTCATTCTGAAAGGAGCTCAGGCTAAAATCTCATTATCCAGGAATGATTTTGTGCAAAAAATTGAATGAACATCCTTTGTCACGCCGTTAAACCTATCCTCACCTGTTCAAAGTGACATAAGCAGTCGCCTTTAACATGTATTATTATCTAAAATTGTTAATGAAATAATGAAAAGCCGTGGCGGGCCGAATTTGACCCCCGGCCCTTGTGTTTGACACGTGATGTAGAAGATCTACATCTGTACTTTGATTGTTAACAAGCAGAATAGTTAATTTATTCACTATGACATTAAAAGTGTTATAACAGAAAGAAGAAAGTTTGCTGCCCAACTTGATTCCCCCTCTGACCAAAATGAAGACGTCACACCTTGTTATGAGCTGCTAAGGATTGACGGGCAAATTATACACCTCCATTAATGAGCAAAGGGATTAACAAAAACGGGGAAACAAAAGAGCGATAAGAGGCGGGAGGGGAGTATCGCATCACAATCAATTACTGTGTTCGTCCACCTGCGGTTTGCATACGCCGCTGATGAGGAAGGGATTATCAGGCAACGAGAGAAAAGATGAGATGAGTACAACCAACAGATTAATATCCTGCCACTGCAGCCAAGGGAGAGATTAATTTCCTTCTTACTTCCACTTAAGAGACGGCGCATGCGTCTCAGCGGCCGTTCGCTTTAATAGAGAGAAGAAGTATGTGTGATCTGTTGTGCTGTCTGCCGGTTTGATGGCAAGAACAATGAATGCCATTGGTCAGCTAGTGAACTTAAAGCAAGTCCATTGCGGCGCCCTTTGCCCCCTGTCTGTGTGTGTGTGTGTGTTGAGCCAAGGTGTGATTGATTGGACCTCTGAGTGATTGTGCCACCGAGAGGCAGAGTAACGAACCGAAGTGCGGGCTTTTGCTGAGATTGAAGCATGCGAGGGGAGTGGGTGTGCAGCGTGACACGCTCCTTTAGATTTAATTTGATTAAATGAGAGTGCTGCCACTGTAACCAATGAGAAAAATAATCATACGCATATTTCTGCAACATTAGGCTGATAAAAAGACAGCATCACAGAGAATGCATGCTGAAAGTAACATAAAATAAAATTAAAAACTAGCTCCAGATTTCAATTTATTTAGTAGAAGCTAAAACATGCACTACTAAGCCAACATTCTGGGTTACTGGTATAGAAACATTCGCCTTTTAAAGTGACATGCTAGAAACAAAACATATTTATAATTTTTTTTTTGCACAAAATTATTATTTTGAGCTCCTTTCAGAATGAGCTGTTTTAGAGTGTCTTGTCACTTTAAATCCGAATAACCTGCAGCTGGCCACGCCCTGAACTCAACACTCTCGCACAAGAAAATGGCTGCAAACAGATGCGCAGTTATAAAAATGGACACTATTGAAAAGCATTAGTAGAGCTTCCTGCACACCCAGCAACAATGTAGCAAGTGGTTTCTGGACAAGAAGTCAACAACAAAACGGTTGTCTTTTCCAGCAGTGGTAAAACCAGCTGACCAAATGTGCTGGAATCTTGATTTGGTTGATATTCAGTGTTTTACTGGTGATCCACTTCAAACCAACCAAGACAAGTGAGGAAAAATGAACTAAAACAGATAAATGAAAAGCAACACGGAGTGTGTAGAAAGTAGATTTAGGCAGTTTGTCCTTTTAAATTTCACCAAAAACCGTTTGCATATGACTATTTGTATAGCATATTATCAGTGTTGGCTGAGAGATGCAGAAATCTGTGCTGGATCTGTTGATATTTGCTGTGGGTTTTGGTATTGTTCCAGTTGGAAAGCCACTCCACACGATTCCGGAGCGGTGTCATTAGCTTCCTGCTGCTGTAAATCTTCCTCCTTATTAGGAACGCAGAAGCTCAATACGTGGAAATACAGCCACTCACCAACACTCTATCAAACCGCCGGCTCATCGATCGGCTGCTCTGCTCTCGTTCACCTGGGCTCAGATGGATTGACCCCAGAGTGTCAGTCAGTTGCGTGAGTCAGACTCTTCGGTTTCCTCCTTCTTACAGTCACTTCCTGCGGCGAAGCCTCTGCTCAAATGTCAAAGTAAATGAGCTGGCCAGGATGTGCTGGCCACTTTCTTCCATGCGTTGCGTTTCTGCAGTTTCCAACACACAGACACGCATTTACACACACCTCCTCCATCATCTTCCCTCCCAGGGGGCTTGGAGGTCATTTGCTCGCTTTAAGGTGTAATTAAAGGCCTGTTAATTATTTAGTTTTCCCCAGGGGGTGAAGCCATTCTCGGCCTTCAGTTTGAACAGCTTCTGCCCAGAGTTGAGAGCCAAAGAAAGTTTGACGCAAATCTCCACAGACTCCACATGAAAGCAACGCTGTATGTCTGAAATTCTGTGTTCTTGGCTGTTTAGTTTTAATTACTTTCCAGTGTCATTAAGTATGGTTTTTGTAAAGTTTTCATTCCTTTGTTGAAACATCGCAGACACAAACATGTGGCGGAGAGTAAGGTCACACACAGCTTGGTGCAGCAGACAAAGTTAGTCAGTTTACTAAAACAGCTTCTGGTGGAGACTTTTTCTAAAGTAGCGATTATATTTTGATGAGATCAAGTTTGGTTGCACATTCAGCATTTTAAAGAGGCAGTGTTAAGTAAAATTGAGCTTTACATCATGTCACAATGTTTTCTGATCAAAACAGACATGGAGAGTTTCCTTTAGTGTTTAAAGTATGTTTAAGAAGTTATTTAATGTCCATGGCAACCATTCAGCTGTCCAAAACGCGTGGCTGAACCTAGCTCCGCCTGTGAGTTCCTCCTTAGAGTTCCTCCTCTCAGCTCCTTCAGACTAGCCAGAAGCAATTAGCAAACACCTGGTGTAACTGCGGTTCAGTAAAGCTCGTTATATGAGTTAACTCTGTGAAATGTTTTAGGGGAGTGGTGCCCGAAGTCGGCCCTCGAGGGCCGGCATTCTGCATGTTTTAGTTCTCTCCCAAGTGGTAGTAACAACCTTCTCAGCATGTCAATATTCTCCTTAAGCCTTCTAATGAACCATCATTGGATCCAGGAAGAGAACTAAAACATGCTGGATGCCGGCCCTCAAGAACCGACTTTGGGCACCACTGCTTAAAGGTTTAAGGCTGTAATGATTCCTCAATTGATTCAAGGATCTTGATTATTAAAATTCCTCGAGGGAACCTGCTTCGAAGCTTCATTAAATTGTGTTTTATTATTTAGCGCACCATGTTTCCCGTCCGCCTCTGAATTGCTAAGTGTTCACAGCATAACATCTGTTTCATATTTTTATATGATATTTGTCCAGATTAATTTAAAAATTCAGCCATTATTCTTAGAGAAGTAATTGCTAGGAATGCACAAATGTGAAAATTTGAGCCGATGTTGAAATCTGATAGTAACTCTGCTGTTACAGTCGAATTTACCAATATTTAATGAAATTTTTCATCTGATTACTCAATTAATCATAAGAATAATTGATGTGATACTTGATTATTAAAATAATAATTAACAACAGCCCTGAAAGGGTTAATAGAGGAGCCATGATGACTTCCTGAAAGAGCAGGAGCTTCTTAAAGAGGCAGATGCCCAATTTTATAGCGCTACATTACAAAACCAAATTTCTTTTAGGTCATATTCAACATGTTGGTCAATTGTGCTACTATTGCTGCTCCTCTAACTGAATAAATGGATATTAAATAAAACGTTTTGGCACTGGAGCAAGATAACTGGCCAAAGTTTAAGCCATGCATGCTGGAACAACATGCAGCAGGTGAGTTTGTGTGCTGCTGATCCCCAGAGATCCTAACAGAGCGACAGAAGGTCTGATGAGACTCTTGGAAGCCATTTGGTGTAAAATTCGTATCCTGTTCTATTGCACTCAGCCCCATGATCTCACCTACGTCCCCAGAGGGGACGATGACACTGATACCTGTAGAAGGTGCTCTGCTTTGCAGCCTACCTGGGCAGAGAGGCAGCAGACAACAGGCCATTTAAACCAATTCCAAGCCTGTCAATTAGGCAGGTGATTTGTGTTGGACAGAAATGTCTTTGGCACCGTTCCCTCCTTCGCTGTGCGCGCACACACACACACACACACACACACACACACACACACACACACACACACACACACACACACACACACACACACACACACACTCCACCTCTATCCTGCTATCCCTGGGTGACTCCAGGAGCCATTGATGGGTTGAGCTGTTCACCCCTCAGACAGATCGATAATCGCTGTGTTCCTGGAGCGAGCGGATGGCCAGTCGCTCGTTTACCGGTTCCCATGGGAACTGCTCTGCATCCCAGGGGACGCTGACCACCTTAAAGGCTTCGCTGGTTGTTTTACTTATTTTGTTTTTAATGGTTCGACTTTAAAAGTTAGGCTGAATGAACCTCTGGGGGCGATTCATTTGTTCTGACTGATAGAAATGGCGAAATGGTAAAACCCAAAACTCTGAGGGAGAGTTTTAGAGGTTCTTGTAATTTTTCCTCCTCATTTTTTCAGAAGAGATGAGGTGTGTGCGTGTAACAGCAGTGTAATGAATTTCTCTTGATTAAAAAATTCTCACCGACAGCCACTGCTGAAACTCTATTGATTTCCATTAAAAGTAATCAAACTTTTCATAGTGTTAGATGGGTGTGGACTTTTTTTTAGGTGAAATACTTTTGATTTCAGCTTTTAAAATGACCACCAATCTACACAGAAATATTTGTCGTCTCATTCATCAATCACAGAAAAAACTCAAAATCTTACACTAGACCACATTTACTTGGTGTTTTAATACACTTAAAATAAGACAAAACTAACTTATAATGTCATTTTCAGCCCTTTTTGGACATCAAGAGACAAATATTTTTTTTGTCTTTTTGGGAGCTTGATGTTGCTGTCAATGTGCAAAAATTAAAACAATAACTTATAAGCAGAGGATGGAAAAATACACAAAAATTGTATTAGAGTAAAAGTAGCAATACTCTTAACATATCTTTATTCAAGTAAAAGTTAAAGGTCGCCGTCCAAGAAATTGTTCAAGTAAGAGTAAAAAAGTACAATTATCAGTCATTTAATATTTAAAAATTACACAATCAGACCGAACAAAATATCAAGTTAAGTGGAAATTTTGGTATTTATGAGCCAAAATGACAATAATTTACAAAAAATAAAATCAGGCAAAAAATTTTTTTTCCAAATTAGTTTCTTTCAATATAAATCTTATGAACCTCTGTTTTTGTTAAAGTTTTTAAAAATAACTTTGTTTTGGGGATTTTTGGTTAAAACATGTTTGTTTTTCATTCAGTGCAAAATCCAGAAATATTACTCAAGTAAGAGTAGAAATACTTTGTAATACAATTACTCAAGTAAAAGTACAAGGTAGTGTAAATACTCCTGAAAGAAAGTTATTCACGTAAATGCAACCAGTTAGTACCCAACTCTGCTTATAAGTAACGTTTCAGAAATATAGAAGAGCTTGTTTCAATCAGTTTCTTAATATTGATGAAAAAGCAAAAAGTACTTTATTTCACTCATGGGAAAATATCCTTTTTTTCCCCATCAATATTAAGGAATTGTTGAAATAAAACAAGCTCCCATATCTTTCCAAAAAGTTACGTTTAAGTTAGTTTTGTCTTATTTTAAGGTATTTGCAGTGTAAACTACCCAACATTCCTTGGTGAGATTTGGTGTTTTTTGAAGCGTCTCTGATTCTTACTTTATGTGACAGTTTTTCTAATCTGAACTCTGAAACCATTGGCAGGTTATTTGTGGGAGCCCCCTGAAAAAAAAATAGAAAAAAGCCTAAAATTTAGAGCGCTGTCTACAGATTCATAAGCCACCAAACCAATAGCTTTGAGTTATCTGGAGCATGAATTTCACACTCCTACCAGCCTTGAATCGCTTGAAGCATCAATCTCCTTTCTATTAGACCTGCACTGTCTGCTTCATGGCCGTGTTTTCTCGTTGGAGTCGGGCGAATATTGGACTGCAGATGGATGGCACAGACATGCGGAGTAAGAGCGCGAGCAGAGGTTAGATGGGGCTGAAATATGCACGATGTTTAAGCTGTGATACATGATGAAGAATGGCAACCTTCCCCTCTATCTGCGCGGCCCTGTCCGTTGGTGCCGGCGCTTCGTATAAAGTCCTGTGTGGCCTAATGTTCGGGCCGTAAAGCCGAATTAAAATATTAAATCTGTCAGGGCCTGTCCTCGTAAATAAAGCCATATATCAGCCCCGCATCCATAAAAGTGAAAAAGGGTAGAGGCGTTTTATGAGGCAGATCGGAGCGGACCCATTTCAGGGTGGATCGCAAAGAGCCACTGCATCGCCGCTCACACCTGTGGAGAGAGCTAATTACCGAATATGTAGCGATCGGAAGGAGAGAGGATGAAAAGTCAAACTTACAAAGCAACCTAACAAATAGGAAAAGCTCGCAGAACCTAAAACTATTTCAGTTTTTGAATGTTCTAATCAGAGGTGTCAAACTCAGTTTTAATTTGGGCCAAATCAAAACCAAATGCTCTTAAAGGGCCGGTTGTGCCAGGATACACTGATAAAAACCTGTTCATGAACCTTTAATAATATCAATTACTAAAATAATATATTATTGCACATCTTTTCAGTCTTTCCAGGATTTTGTGATACTTTTTGTGATCATTTCAAAGTGTTTGTGGTTCTGATTTGGAAATATTTTCACCTATTTATGACGGAAAATGCAACGTCTCCTATAGATTATTGACTATACTCTGACATCAGTGAAGGCAGAGACAGCTGTTTGTGAGCAAGAAAGGTTTTGAAAATTTTTGAAAAAAATCTTCAATGAACTCCCAATTTTGAATTAGTGCAAAACAACTGCAGGGATTTGTTGATTTTATTTATTTATTTTTTTTGTGAATGTCCACAATAATTGTCAAGAAACTACAGGGACTGATTGATATAATTTGGCAGTAAACAGATAAAAGCTGCTTTGATTTGAATGATAACATAATATTTAAGCACACTCAGACTAGAATCTAGAGGGCCACATAAATAGAATAGAATAGAATAGCATTTATTGTCATTGAACAGGATTCAACAAAATTTCTATTGCAACTCCCGTGCAAAAAGTCAAAATATACAATATTAAATAAACAAACACACAATAATAATAATATACAACTAAAATTAACTAAAGGCACTCAACCACACCAAAGAAGAAGCAGCAGGTCCAATTATGGTAAAGTGCAGATGATGTGACAGTGCAAGTGCAGAACAATATGGCTGTGTGGGGGAGGGGGGTGTATGTGAGGTTATGATATGTGTGGGAGGGGGCGGCAGGGAGTAATGGCTCTGACAGTGGGGAAGAAACTGTTTCTCAGTCTGTTTGTTGTAGTCCGTATATTCCTGAACCGCTTGCCTGATGGCAGCGGCACAAACAGTCTGTGGCCCGGGTGGCTGGAATCCATGGCTATGGATCCAGCTCTCTTCTTGACCCGGCCTATGTAAATAGAGTCCAGGTCCGGGAGGGGGCATCCCACAATGCCTTGTGCTGTTCTCACCACCCGTGTCAGTTGTTTCCTCTCCAGTGCTGTGCAGCCACCATACCACACAGTCACGTTGAGGCAGAGGACGCTCTCGATCGTCGCCCTGTAAAGTTCACGAGAGCAGCCGTGAGGAAAGTCCAGCCCGTCTCAGTTTCCTGAGGAAGAAGAGCCTTTGTTGTGCTTTCTTCACCAGGTGGGAGGTGTTGGTATTCCAGGAGAGGTTAGACGTGATGTGGAGGCCCAGGAACTTGATGTTGTCCACACGCTCCACCTCTTCTCCATCTATGAGAAGGGGAGTGTGACCCGTCCTCCTGGACCTTCTGTAGTCCACAATGACCTCCTTGGTCTTCCCTGTGTTCAGCACCAAGTTATTGGCTGAACACCACTGAGTGAGCTGCTGAATTTCCTCTCTGTAGTGGGTCTCGTTGTCTGAAATGAGACCCACTACTGTTGTGTCGTCCGCGAACTTGACGACTGTGTTGGGGGGGTGGATGGCAACGCAGTCGTGTAAACAGGGTGAAGAGAGCTGGGCTGAGCACACAGCCCTGCGGTGTGCCTGTGTTGAGGACCAGTGGGGACGATGTTGAGCCACCTATTCTCACCACCTGAGGCCTGTTGGTGAGGAAGTCTCTGATCCAGTGGCACAGTGAAGCAGGCAGCCCCACCTTGAGTAGCTTCAGCACCAGCTTGTCTGGGATGACGGTGTTAAATGCTGAGCTGAAGTCTACAAATAGCATCCTGACGTAGGTGTTGGGATGCTGCAGATGGGTCAGGGCTGTGTGCAGAGTGATGGAGACAGCATCCTCTGTTGACCGGTTCGCTCTGTAGGCGAACTGAAGGCTGTCCAGGTCTGCAGGGATGAAGTGTCTGATGTACCTCAGAAGAATCCTCTCAAAGCACTTCATGATCACCGGGGTCAGAGCGACGGGCCGGTAATCGTTCAGGCTGGTGATGGTCGTCTTCTTCGGTACAGGGATGATGGTGGAAGACTTGAGACACTCAGGAACCATGGTGAACTGCAGGGACAGATTGAAAATGTCCAGAAACACTCCTGCCAGCTGGTCGGCGCACGTTTCAGCGTCTGGCCTGACACCTTGTCCGGTCCTGTAGCTTTGTGGGTGTTGATCCTCCTCAGGGTGGACGTCACCTGGTGCTGCTGCAGGACGAGAGGCTGGTACTGCTCTTCCAGTCGGGGTAGATGTACAGCTTCTCTGCTGCCCACCGTGTCAAAGCGGGCAAAGAAGCTGTTTAAGGTGTCAGGCAGGGTGGGGTCGCGGCTGGTCAGCTGAGTGCTGTGTTTGTAGTCCGTCATGGTCCTGATGCCTCTCCACATGCTACTGGGGTTGTTGTTGATGAAGTGTTCCTCAATCCGCTGTTTGTACTGGAGCTTGGCCTGCTTAATTCCTTTTTTCAGTTCCGATGGTGGGCCAGATTTGGCCCACTGGCCTCGAGTTTGTCCACTTTTTTCCACTTTTGATACAGATATGTGCGGCTGGAGGACAAAAAATGATTCTGAATTAACTGAAAATGTTCCGAAACAAAAATTTAGGGCGTGTTGCATTCAATGTCTTCACCATTAGCAGAATACTGAAAATGTTTCTCACAATATTTGTAATAGAAGTGGATATAGCTATGATTTTAGCAGTGCATTTTCCAAGATAATTTATTTTTTAAAATGTTTTTCATTCTTCAAATCTGATTGGGCTTGTTGAAATTATACAGCAGCTATCGTAAAATGTTACTAAAGGCACAAATTGTCTCAGCAGTTTGTTGGCAGCTCTGTAGTTCTCTAGAAAAAAATGATAAAGAAATGTCTAAAAACTGTTATTTTCCCCAGTAGTAGAAGAGTTTTACATCAGTGAATGTGAGGTGGGTTCAGTTGCAAACCAATTAGGAGTGAAACGTTATGCTTGAGCATGGGTACAGTGTTTTTCTCTGACTTGTCACATTAAATATGGAAGACATGAATAAAACATGACTTATTTATAACTCATAAGATTAAAGCAAAAATTAGTTCTGAAACGCAGCAGCTTTCCTAAAACGCTTTTATTCAGCTGGATTTCACTGTTGGTCAGATATGCTACTGTCTTTGTGAAAACGTTGAGCTCTTCGCCTGTCTTTTTAAAGAGAGACTGCTGCGTATTTTCCAGACGTTTATTGCCATTTCATTGCACAATCAAGTAACCGTACCTTCAGTTATAAAAACGCTTTGACTTTGTAAATTAGCGCCTTGAAATCGAGCCGCCGTCTCAGGAATATAACGTTACAAGTCACCAGGCACCGCCGTTACCTGGCAACCCCAGCAGAGCCTGGACCGTTACCTAGCAACCCCAGCAGAGCCTGGACCGTTACCTAGCAACCCCAGCAGAGCCTGGACCGTTACCTAGCAACCCCAGCAGAGCTCCACCATGTTTGGTCGGCCGGTTTCTACGCGCTGAACAATGGCTGCAGATAAACAGTAAAGTTTTGCTTGGAATTAGGAGACATAGAATAAAAAAACCAATGTTCATTTTACTCAAACGTTTACCTAAAAAGAGTAAAATAGCAGAAATTTATCAATTTAACTGCTCTTTTCATTTTTTCCAGAGATGTTTTTGTGAGGAATTTTTATAATACTTGCGTTGATGTATGATGTTAAACGTGACTTTCTATAACTCTGCATATCAACCAAATGTTTTCAGCCAATTTTAAAAAATTAAATTGTTAAAAAGAAACAAAAAAAAGTACAAATCAGTTTGCTTTGCATGGATTTTTGAGGATTTGTGGAAAAACTTGAGGGACTAATTGATGTAATTTTGAATCTAAAGGGCCACATAAAAAGCTGATCACTTTCCAGTAGCTTCTTCATTTTTTCTAGAGCTTTATCTCTTTTAAAAACGCATTTTATTTATTCGTACAGCACATACCGCTCCTTCCAGTTCTCCGGTGTCTCTGTCAGTATCCATGTCTGCCCATAGTAATTTCTTTCCACAGTTGACCTGCCTCCCCTGGCGGTCCAGTCCAGTGGTCCCTGAGATCATAGCCATTAGCATTAACAGGTGGTAGGGATGTTGGGATGGACGTCCACCTGCTACTGGGCAGCTGCTTCTGCCCGCCGAGCTAATTGGCTGGCAGGTGGCCTGGAAGACGCCAGAGTGTCTCAGCCAGGAAGGAAGTAGGAGAGCAGGGACATCACGTCCTCCTGCATCCAGGACTGAAGATGAAAAGGCTTCTGCAGAGCTAACAACACAAAAGCTCAACTTCACCGCAGGAATACAGTAAACACACAACTCTGAATCTGTTTTTAGCTAAAATAGACACGTCTATTTGAGTGTTTTTTTTTTTTTTATTTTAATTTAGTTTTCACACACATACACATTGTAAAGCACAAAATCTTACCAAATATTTGTAGTCTGGTTTCTAGATCAGAGGTGTCAAACTCATTTTTGTTTTGGGCCAAATCGAGATCCTGAATGCTCTAAAAGGGCCGATTTTGTTTTAGTACAAAAAAGTGTTGATTTTGTGTGAATTTCCACAATAATTCTCAAAAAACTGGAGGGACTGATTGATATAATTTGGCAGCATTGATGTGTTTGTTCTAAAATATTTAATCACATTTCGTGTTCAGAGTAGAATCTGGAGGGCCACATAAAAAGCTACAGCGGGCCGGATTTGGCCCACGGGCCTCGAGTTTGACACGTGTCCAAGAAATGGAGACTCATTTTAAGTGAAAAATTCTTTTATACTGATAAAAAATTAATAGTTTTATTAGCAGAAATGTTCACTTATAAGATGGGGAAAAACATCTTCCAAATGAAATAATCTTCCAGTGGCAGAACTTTATCAATATTAAATTATTTACTTAAGCTCCTATTTCTTGTTAGTGTAAGTTAGTTTTGTCTCATTTTTTGTGTGTTAGGATATTTACGGTGGAATCCAGACAGCAGTATTCTTGGTGAGGTTTTGTGTTTTTGCGATGCGTAGCGTAACCTCGTCTCCAGGGCGGTTCCTGCGTCTCTGGTCCAGTAGATAGATGTTCCTGGACGAGGCGGTTGAACTCCATAGGAGTCGGCCTTGAACTGGGGACTTCTTCCCGTTTGTTCTCTTTCTTTAACATCGGTTACTGGCTCCCAGTTTCCCCCTGTGTGTTGCTCCTCTCCCTTTTCTTTATCCTTATATGTTGTTTTCATATTGGTGTTTTGCCAATTCCTCTCCTCTCCTCCTTTCCTGGCTTAATTAGGATGTGGGGGAGCTGGGTGTCGGCGGTGTAAGCTCGGTATCAGATGATTAATTGCTTGAAAGGGGGTGCAGCAGCGATTCGGGGGGCAAGGTTACAGGATGCTGCACGCCTTTCTCTACTCTATTTCTCTTTCTGTCTCAGCAACTTTGACTCATCTGTCCTCTCTTCATCTCTGTCTCATTTACCCTAGCATCCTCACCTTTCCCCTTGTTCATTTGCTGTAAAACAAATCCCCGCGACGTTCCCTGGTCTGACCCGCGCCGGCGTACCAGAGAGCGCCGGCCTCAGAGCCGGCTGCACATATGTGTGCTGTTAATTAAGATAAAGGGCCGACGGCAGACGAACGGCAGCACAAACCAGCTGTTCATCAGCGCAATGATCATTAACTGCATGCATTCATTAGCAAGCCTGTTTTTTTATTTCATGTGGTCAACATGCGCAGCCTAAGGCTGTCTCCTGCTGTAGTTTTTAGCAAATCTCACCGGCTTGGCTGACCTTGGCGGCCAGCAGGCTGAATGTGTCAGACTGTGGCTATGATTAGTTTGCAGATAGCGGACCTTGTCCAGAGGGCAGAAAATCTATTATGTGATTGGTTTGGTGGCGCTGGGCTTTGCAGTGAAAACATCAAGCCGCAGCTCTGCGAGGACTCTAAATTTAGATTAATGGAAGTGCAGCTGAATAAGTCCGTAATTAATAGCAGCAACTTGCACAGGGTGTGTGCATTAGCAGACATCTCCCTGACCCACATTCAGGTGCATCTCCAGAAATTAACAGATCAATGAACACATCATTTACTTCAGTAATTCACACCTAAAAGAGGAATGCATGTCTGTTATATGTTCTTACACACAGATTTGGCCCATTTAAAGTAACTTTAGAAATGATTTGGACGCACTGATCCACTTTTTCACTTCTAATACCAATAAAAGGATCCGAGGTTTAGTATCAGCCAATCCTGATTTAATTAGTAGAATGTTTCCTTTTTTTAACCTTTCCAGACTGAATGTAGTGCTGACGGTCCGAACAAATTTGTTGTACCGTAATTCCTCCACACGTTGCGTTATCTGCAATATTCCAGCGGTTTCTGAAAGGGGAGACTTTGCACTTTCCAGCCAATATCGGGTTATTACGGTAATTTCACTCCTGGTGTAGCAAGGAGTGAAATTAATCTGTGGCAATTTTTTTAATTGACAGTAAATTGCGTAAATAACTAGCTAGAAATTGAAAGTTACAGTTGTTATAGAGAAATGGGCAAATGTAGTTGGAGAACTGCATACAATAAGAAAAGCAAAAATATCCGGGCGGAGATTTGAAACTTAGGACTCAAAGGGTTAAACACAGACATAAATTGTTGTGCCAGAATGTGTTGATAGAACCTGTTAGTAGTAATTCACAAAGAATTACTACTAAATAAATAAATTGCTTATTTTTGTTGCGCTGTATATAATACATAACTGGGAAGTTGAGTGGAAAGAAAAATGTCAGTAGAGTTTAGACGACCACAGCCCAGTTCAACATACTGGGAGACCCACTCTCTGTGGAACTGGAGTTGAATATTTATGGTGAATCCAAACACATTCTCACATTTATATGCACCCCTGGCATAATAATTTGACTCCTCATGCATTTTGTCATTTCTTTTTAAATGCTGTGGCTCTGCTTTATGACGGCCATTGTTTGTTTGTTTTTATGTAGAGTCGCAGTTTTTGTGTTTGTCTGAGGACGGCTCGAACAAAACGCTGCCTCAGCTCTTTTCATTCAGCACCGCTTTGTTTGTCCCCAAAGCTTTTTTTCTTGTTTTGCAGCCTCCATATTCTGGATGCTGATGTAAATTTTTTACCTGCAGTGGAGTCTTCTGACCCCTCTTCACTGTCTCCTTCCTTCTCATCTCTGTCTTTTCCACTTTCTCCCCCTCGCTCCATCATATGCAGCTGTCCGTCAGCGTGGGGCCTCACGTCTTTCCGTCTTTGATGGATGGGGAACACGTAGGAGGAGCAGCCGTCCTTAATAGACACGGCGGATTGAAACGCTGGGGAAGTAAATGTTAAGGGCCTCATAAAACATCCACTTCCCTGCCTCCGTCCTGCGCTGCCCTCCCCCACATCACCCACACACCTCCCTCAATCATCCTCCCTTTTTATTCTGTGGATCTCCTCCCACACACCGCGACCGTCTTATCAGTGAGACGCAATTTGGTTGCAGACGATCTGTCTGAGGACTCATTAGGCTGGATTTTGAGATGTCTCAGCATTCGTGGCGACTGTTTGCGTCAGCTGACCAGTCGCTGTACGATTGAGAAAAATTTGCTGTTGGATTTTTATTTTTTTGTTATCAGCTAACCGTCTTTACTGTAAACACAATTTTGGAGAAAAATCTTGTACACATCTGTGTGTGTCTGTGGGGGTGGACATAGAGCCCACTGGATAACCTCCTGGTTATCTCTGAACTCTTCCTGAGATAAAACATGAATGTTGTTGCTTCGAAATTAACATAAACTTGTTTTCTTTGCATCATTTGAAGTTTGAAAGCACTGCATCTTTTTTGATATTTTCGCCATTTCTCACTTTTTGCTTTTAAATCCAAAGTTTTTGCTGGGAATTTCAGAGACATGTTGTCAGTAGTTCATAGAATAAAACAACAATGTTCATTTTATTCAAACATATACTTATAAAAAGTAGAATCAGAGAAACTGATCATTTAAAGTGGTCTTTAAATTTTTTCCGGAGCTGTAAATAATGTAATAAAGAGTCTGAACTCTCCTGGAGTTCTAAGGGGTATTGATCCCACCTGGTTCTGGTGGGGTCACCGGTTTAACAGTGTTTTTATTTTTGTGTGTGTGTGTGGTTCCATGACCTGAAGATCTGACGGATCAACCGGTTGGCCGACCACCACATCTGCTGTACTCTTCCGGAGCGTCGCGCTAACGCTAGCAAACACGTTTCTCCTCAAAAATGCGTCTTGATGCTTCACGTGTTCACTTTCAAGTCAAAATGAGTCATTTCCAAAACCCAAGCAATGTAACGTCACAAAGCAGCAGGTCTACCTAGCTACCCCAGCAAAACCTAGGCTGTTACCGAACAACCTCAGGTGAACTCCAGCACATCTGGTTTGCTAGTTTTACTTCTGTGTTCGCACTACAATGGCTGCTGGAAAACACGAGTGTTTTGTTTTTGACTTACCTTCCAGAAACCACTTGCTGCATTTTTGTTGGTTGTGCAGGAGGCTCCACTTCTGCCATTCAAAGATGTACAGTTGTATAATTGTGCATCTATTCACAGCTATTTTCCTGTGTGAGTGTAAAACGCTGAGTTGGGGGGCGTAACCAACAGCATCTAATTTGGATTTAAAGTGACAAGACGCATCTCTGTATTTAAGGATGAATTATTGTGCAAAAAATATCATGAAAATGTTTTGTAAAGTCTATGGACCTTTTTTCTAACCTGTCACCTTTAAGGCCGGTAGAAGTCAAGTCTGGGCTAGGAAAGAAACCGGTGTCGATAAATTCAGATTCAGAAAACAGAGAGATGAACAAGCAAAGGTTAGGACACAGGCTGAAGAATATAATTTTGACCTTTTCTTGCTTAAATTAAATTGACATTGTTCATTGTTTGTAGCTTTTCTACTATGGAAAAAGACCAGATGAAATACTTTGCAATAAAATCTTATGATTTATGCAGGTGATGAGCTCAAGTATCTTTTCTGTGGATCTGTGTTGTAAATCTCTAAAGGTGGAGTGTTGTTGTGTACACACACAAGACCCAAGGAGACCCCCGACCTCAGATAACCGTCCGCTCCAATTGGATTGTAGAAATCTACAAAGAGGCATTGGCAAAGTAGATTTATTTCCTCGTGCCACAGGCGGCGGACGAAAGAACAGCGTTAAATAGCCTCCATCAATAAGCCCGCGCTCCGGCTACCGTGTTTGCAACAGCCGTTAAGGTTGGTTTCAGAAGTTATGGCTGCGGGGTGAGGGCTGCACTGCTGAATAACTCAATTCCCCTCAAGGTTTGGAGGTCAAGAGGAGTCAAGGACGGCAGCGGGCCGGGGATGGATGGAAAGTGAATTAACAGGAGAGAGGACGATGGCTGTTTCATCTGGAGCGCTGACCCTGGTCATAATTCCAATCGCCTGACTTGTTTGATGCAGAGAGAAATCCCTCAGACTGAAAGGAATTGCCTTTCTCTAAAGTCTCAATCACATCTGTCTGCGTGTGTGTGTGCGTGCGTAGGCTAGTGTGTGTGTGCGTGCATAGGCGTGTGTGTGCGTGTGCAGGTGTGTGTGTGTGAGACCATGATACCAATCTTAAAAAACTGACCCTGAATTGAAAACCTTGCAGCAGATTTTCTAAGTGTTGTAGGGATGTCCTCCAAAAAACAATGCAGAGCACGTGTCAAACTTGAGGCCCGTGGGCCAAATCCGGCCCGCCGTGGCTTTTTATGTGGCCCTGTAGATTCCAGACTAAACCCTAAGTGTGCTTAAATATTATATCAGTCAAATCAATGCCGTTTTTATCTGTTTACTGCCATTATATCAGTCAGTCCCTCTGTTTTCTTGAGAATTATTGTGGAAATTCACACAAAATCAACAACTTTATTGCACTGATACAGAATTGGGAGTTTATTCTAGATTTTTTTCAAAAATCGGCAAAAACTTTTTACGTGTGCTAAACAGCTGCTTCAGCCTTAATTGATATCAGATTATAGTGAATGATCTACATAAAAAGTTACATTTACTGCCATAAATAAGCACAAATGTTTCCAAATTAAAACTACAAACACTATTGCAAAAAAAAAACATAAAAACAATCACAAAATCCTGGAGGACCTGAAAAGAAGTTCAATAATATTTAGTTTCAGGAATGCATTGATATTTTAACAGTTTGTGAACAGGTTTTATCAACACATTCTGGCCCTTTAAGAGCTTTCAGGATCTTGATTTGGCCCAAAACGAAGATGAGTTTGACATCACTGACGAAGAGCAAATTAGAGCCGTGAAGAATCTGCCATTAATCATCATAACGTTGGAGGCATCCAGCGATGAATTAGAATCCTTTGGCCCATGAAGCCTCAATAATCCAATTACCTAAAACCTCAGAATAGAATGGTAACATGTTTAAAATCTGAAGGTTACTTAGTTCTCTTTAAGTCAAATAAATTTACCAAGTTTCAGATTTTGAACCTAAATGTGTGAGTTTGTGAAAGTTACAGCAGCAAGTTGTTTAACTTTTAATTAGAGTTGAATAAAGTTGAATTTTTAGGTTAGCACTTTAAAAACTGAAAGAAGAAAAAGACAGGAGTGGGAACTATTTCCCAGAATGCTTAGCGGCATGGCAGTGCGGTACATTGATCTGACTCTTGTGTTTTATTAAGGCAAATGTTCATTTTAATGTCCTGTTCACAATAAATGTTTCTGAGCTGATAATAAATTTATCAGACCAGAAATGTTGTTCATGCAATTTAAAACAATAATTTAAATTGATCTAAAGTAAAATAAGTCATTATTCCATCTTGATAATGTGCGTTAAAAAATAATTTTCTTGTTAACTTTCATTTTGAAGTTAAACAACCTTCAAATGTTTTACAGTGTTGACATTTTGCTGAAAACTCAGGGAACTCCAGCATTTCATTTCACATCCTGGGAAGCCCGGTTCGTTCTTAACTCACCCGATTAGGCTCCCCTATGCACCCTGCAAACTCTATTAATAGTCTGAACGCCTTTCAGCATCTCAGCTTTAATACTGCATGAAGACGCTTAAAAATCCTAAAAGAATAAAGTTTTTTCTTCAAATAATTATGTTAAAAAGGTATTCAGACTAAAAAGACAAAGAACAAATATTCAGTTTCTTTTCAAGTACGGCTCAGTATGGAAAGCTGTACAGTTTATTAATAACGTCCGACTCCAGCTAGGACGGAAAAGCTCAGAATCCAGTGTATGATGATTATCTCAGCTTGCATCCTTCACAGTCACACTAATTGTTTTAAAAAATCTCCCTCAGAGATGATATTGTCTGCAGACTCAAAGAGAACTGAGGACAATCTGCTGACTTCTCATTTTAGTGATAGATATCTCTATTCAGCAATTATTTTCCTGCTCATTACCTGTGGAATAATGTGGGCTCTATCGTTGGAGACTTCTGCTCGAAGCAAAAACCAGAACACCACAGCTGGTTTTCAGGAGAATTAGAAACACATGGAGCCGATTTTCAGACACAGCGTAAAACATCTGAATATGGTTCACCTTGAAAATGAAAGTCCACCTGCTGCCTTGAACATCCAATTCAAGTCAACAAGAAAATTGTTTTGGTTTTAACTCAGAAATTAAAGTTCATGGAGTTGATTTAACAACAAGAGACAAGTTGTCTAAATGTTGTTTTTTAATCTTGAATTGTGAGTTTTAACTTAATGCTGCAATTTTGACCAAATAATTATTTAACAATATGGAAGAAAAACTAATTTAAGAGCACACATTTCTCTATTATTTCACTTACATTAACTTTAAAATAACTACTTATTATGCTTTAGAATAATTTAAATTCTAGTTTGGAGAAATTTTATCAAACATGACAATGAATTCAGCTCAAAAACATTTAGTGCGAACAGGACATTATCCTCAAGTTACTTTGTATTATCAAGAAATTATTTACTCAAAACAAGCATCTATATCTTGATAAAAAGTTACTTTAAGTTGGTTTTGTTTATTTCAAGTGTAATAAGATATCTACACTTCAAACCAGACCAAAATTACTTGTAAGATTTTGTATTTTTGCTAGAGTGTCAGATTTTAGTGGTTCCAGGATTTTTTTTGTTCCTTTTTTTGTCTTTGGAAAAAGACTATGAGCTATTTGTCGCTCTAGCGTGTTTGTTTTGATTGTATTTACCCAGAATACCCTGTATCCTGGGTTAATACAGGACATTCTGTATTTTCCCAGAATGCCCTGCGCTGTAGACAACTTCCTGCTTTTGGAGCGGCCTCTGGACCGCTTGGTGTTCACACATGCATTCAAGTTCACTTCAAGTGAACCGAGATCTGTAGTTGTTAGGGAGACCGGACTTTGATTGTGCATTCACACCTCCAGAAACAAACCGGACTTTCTCAACAAACAAACTAAAGTTGGATGAAACAATTCTGCCTTACTTTAAAATGTTTGGTGTATGTTTAGTTCACGTTGACTGGCAAGAGGATTTGTCTCTAAATCTCTAAACTTTCAAAATTACCTTTTCATTTTAGATGTTGCTGCTAAAACACAAAGAGGCCCAGTTTTTCCCTTGTGCTGTTTATCTGGAGACTGCCTGGTTTGTTAAAAAGTTTGGAAGATCTGTGGATTAAACTTTCTCTCTAATCTCCTGAAAGTAAAAATGAGAGAGGATCTCTGCTCGTCTCCTATTAAAACCCAGACCTATGTGTCTGACCTTTCCAAACGCAGCTGAGCAGAAAAAGGATTTGAAATGGCAAGATAAAAATAATAATAATAAAAAAAGAACAGCATCCATTTTTTACGCAGTAAAGCCTTCTTATAAACAAGTTAAGACAAATGAGATATTATCGCCTGCCCAGACAGGCTTATGCTGCTGTATAATTACTGAAAGTTATTTGGGACATTTTAAGTTTTCAACATTGATTTATGGGATTTAAGACAAGAGAGAACTATTGGTTTTCTGCATTTAGCTTACAGATAAACATTAAAATTAAAGTTTTTAAATTAATCTGGCTGCATATTAAGTTTCAGCAGGCGATGAAACAGGCTGCTAACTTTCCAGCTGAGCTGTCCAATCATTAGAATAAATTATTAATGTTGTCCCCTATAAGTTTGCATATTAACGACTGGTTTTCACGGTTGCATTGCACACGGTCCTTAAAGTTGCTGTTGGATGTTTCTTGAAGTGTGTGTCAGTGAAAGAGGCTAGCAGCATCTTGCATTTTTGCCTGTTTTTGTTTAGCGTTAGCACCGACTCAGAAGTACTCTGAAGTAAAGCCGACGCCGCAGCCGGCAGGAAGTCATGTGTTTCCGTGAAAGGATGATTTCTGTCTCTTAGTGGATCATACCAGGGCCGTCTGCAGGATGTTGTCGGACGGTATGCATGAAACTATCGCTGCACCCGACCCACAAGAACACGATCACATCTCAAAAACAAAACAAACCACACAAATACAGGCCACGCTTATGCAATGTGCATGCTCATTAAAAACAGCAGACTTATTCCGCTGTGTTTTATTGTTTACAAATCATACCAAATAATAAAGATGGGAAAGCAAAGCCTATGTTTCGCCTACATTTAACTGTTTAACCGGCAGTCGTAGAGCGACACTCATGCAGAGTGCAGCAGATTTCACGGTCAGCCAACCCGTCAGCTCTTCAGTTAACAAAATTACAAAAAAGAAAATTCGCATGAACTGGCGACCCCGCTACAACCGATCAAAACTATTGGGGGATTCAAACTCCACTCAATCTTTTCTAAATAAACAAAATTAAACTGACCGATAACATTTAGGCTTTGGCGTTTCCACCCTCACAGCCTCCCACAGATGTGCGCTACGTACAAGATGTTTTTCTGAAGTTACTTGTAAAACCTTTACTTTCTTGTTTGCAAGACTGAATAAAACTACTTTTGCAAATAAAATGTTGACAAACAAATAAAATGTTTTTAACTTAACTAAATGAAATAAAAATAAGAAAAATGAGTTTCCTTCAGAGAAAATACTTTAAATTTTACGTTTATTACACTGAGCGGTAAAAAATATTCATAAAAAGTGCAGATATTTTATGGAGCCTTACTGTTTCACCTGTAATTCCCATGGTCAACTGTTTGCACAACAGCAGCAGCAGCAGCAAGTTAGTGTGATGCAGCTGAACTTTACTTACAGAGCATATTTGCATGTGGCTGCTGCAGTGAGCATCTGTAGGTGGATATTCTGCTGTCAGGTTGCAGATTTCTCCACCTCCTGCAGCTCAGGTTCGTCCTGAGGCAGACATTGTTCTCAAACATGTGTTTTTAAGGAGGTTTAACAAGTTTACAAAGCAGAAAAGAGGAATTTTCAGTTGTAAATATGAGGACAAGTTCTGATTTAGTGTTGGAAAAAGCAGGAAGCAAATGAGGCTTGATTAGTGCTTGCGTCAAACTCAAGACCTAAACACTAATTGTACTAATAAATATTATTTTCATCAGTCAAACTGATGCAGTTTTTATCTGTTGCATTTATGGTCATGAATGATGGCAAATATTTCCAAATTAGTACCACAAACACTTTGATTTTTATTGCAAAACTCACAAAATATGTTCAGTATTATTATTTAATTTTAAGATTTCATTGATATTTTAACAGTTTGTGAACAGGTTTTATAATACATTCTGGCGCAACTGGCCCTTTAAGAGCATTCATGATCTTGATTTGGCCCAAAACAAAAATTATTTTGACACCGCTGGATTACGGCGGTCTGTATTGTCTGCTGCTGAGTCGGCACATCCTTACGTTGAACCCGAGCAGCAGAGCCGATAATGACGAGAGGCCGATGCTCCGGAACGGCAGAGGAGAGATGTGAGGAAGGATAACAGGAGCGTTGGAGCCGCTGGCTGTGTGTTCGACTTCTCAAGCTCCAGCCCTGCAGTATGTGGACTGGACTGTCAGCAGAAACAATCCTGCAGAAACATGTATGACTTGGAGCTTGGAGGAGGCAGAGAGGAGTGCAGCACAGAAGCAAAATCAGCACAAGAAAGAAGAAGAAGAAACCCGACCGGCTGTGTTTCTGAGAGACGGTTTGTCATCATCCAATCAGCCCTGTGGCTGAGCTGCTCTCTCAAAGAAATCACAGCCTCTGATCGAAGGCGATAAACACTAAAAATTAAGTTGATGTAAGGAGACAGGCTGAGGCGGTGATGGAGCGGCGGAAGCCTAACCTTTCTCATCTTTTGTTTTCCATCCTCACAGCCTCACTGAACATCTTTGCTCTCCTCCGAAGACTTTGGCACGTTTACTTCTCAGTTACACGAACGCAGAGAAAAAAGTGTAGCATTTCACACCTCCTGCTCAGCCTCCCGTTCTCTCTCTCTCGCACACGCGTGCGACGCCGATGCGGTCCTGGCAAACAAGCTCGTGCACGGCCACACGTCTGCACCTGATCGTCTTCTGACGCAGTGAATAATTACTTTGCCAAAGGGCACAACTGTGATCCCTGGCTGGTATTTAAAGTCTTGTCAAAGAGTTTAAATCATCGCCCCTCTCCATCAGCTAGATAAGGCCAATACAGAGATTGCAGCCCTTATGTCTGCATAATCTCTATCATGGCCTCCAGCTAGAACCGTAGCTTGAATTTCCAGGTCAACATTCACTGCTATGCCAACCTGTTCAGCCACCATCTACAATCTAACTACTGTGCTCCAGAAGGAAAAATGCTAAACTTTAGCCACGCTATCTACCTCTTCAAGGGAATATACTATGCATAAAATCACATTTTACATGTTTTATACTTCTATTTGGGTTTCTTTTTGTCAGGACAGTTGGGTTTTGGCAATAACTTCATGTTTTTTTGTGTCTGGAAAATGAGCCATTTCAAAAACGTCAGGAATGTAACGTCACAAATCAACAGGTGCTGCCCGTTACCTAGAAACCCAATGTATGCCATGTACAATGGCTGCTGGAAAAGGCAACAGTCTTGCTGATGACTTTCCATCCAGAAACCACTTTCTGCATTCTTGTTGGTCGTGAATGATGATCATTTAACTTGAAAATAAAAGTCCACCTGCTTCCTATAAAGGCAATTAAAGTCAACAAGAAAATTGTTTTGGTTTAAACTCAGAAACTAAAGTTAATGAAGCTAATTTAACAAGAGACAAGTTATCTAAACGTTTTTTTTTAAGTACGTTAATAATGAGTTTTAACTTAATGCTGGAATTTATACCAAATAATTATTTCATATGCACGAAAAGACTGCAATGAACTAGTTAAAGAGCCACATTTTTCTATTATTTTTACTCATAATATCAATTTAAAATAACTACTGATCTAAAAGATCTAATAGTGAATTTTATTAAACATCACAATGAATTCAGCTCAAAAGCATTTCATGTAAAAAGAACCTAAAAATTAAAAATGGCCTTTTTTTTTGAGTCACATCAATGAAATTCACTTCCTTACAAAAACATGCCGCTAAGCATTCTGGGAAATAGTTCCCACTCCTGTCTTTTTCTTCTTTCAGCTTTTTAAAGTGCTAACCTAAAAAGTCTTGTTTATTCAAGATAGTACTTAAACTCAACGTGGCTGAAATGTTTTTACAGTGAGGTACTTTTCAAAGATTGTATAATTGCGCATCTGTTTGTGGCCATTTAAATGTTGAGTCGGCCAGCCGCAGCTAATTTGGACTTAAAGTGACAAGACGTCCTAAAACACAAATGACTTTGTGTAAAGAAAAAACGTTTTGTTTTTATCGCCTTTAGATGTTTCCTGATCTGTTCTAGGAACCTTTAAAGCCTCCCGTTCTCCACACGATAATGATTTATGCTTTCCAAGAGTTTGTGTTGGCCTACTGGAGGTGAAATTCTGCCTTTCTAATTAGTTTATTCAGCTATTTCTTCCTCTCTCCAACATGTTGTAGCCTAAAGCCATCTGTGCTATTTTCCCCACAGATTGTTTCCTGAGCCTCTTCAGTGAACAGTAATTTTTCCATCTTCTTTCCGGGTTTCTGTCAATGATTTGTATTCGTTTCGCGCTGAGAATCACAGATCTGGGTTGTAGTTCTCCGCCGTGGAGGTCTGCGTGTGGCAGCACAGATCCGGCCCAGGCGCTCGTCCACTCCGGTCCACTCTGGGCCCGGTTCAGGGAAAAGCGTGTGAGCATGAGGATGCTGGAGCATGAAAGTGCTTCAGGTGAGAGTGTGCGTTTCTTTTCATGTGTGCATTTGCATTTATATTTATGAAAGCATGAACTCAACGTGCTGCATAATGTCCAGGAACACGGCTTGAATGCACTGAAATAATAAACTGGATCAGGATGAAAGCAGCCGAAAAAATCAGTTTCTAAAACAGCTGCATTGTCCAACACTAATGGTTTTCATCACACACAAAACTGAAGCAGATCCTTTACAAAGCTGGAGATGCATTTTGTTCATTTCTCTTTCATTCCTGTTAAGCAACTGAGAAAATAAAATGGATTTAAAATACTAGAGTGCTGCCTTAGTGGAATTTAAACACCAGACACAGCCAATCAAATGCATTGATTAGCTGATTATTGGCAGCATGACCACCTCGCTAATAACGGCTCTACACTCACTGGACAATTTATGAGGTACACCTGTCCAAATGCTTTTAATAAAAGTCAAATCAGCCGATCATATGGCAGCAACACGATGCATTTAGACATGTAGACATGGCCAAGACGATTTACTGCAATTAAAACTGAGCATCAGAACAACAAAGAAATGGGATTTAAGTGACTTTGAATGTGACGTGGTTATTGGTACCGGACAGGGTGGCCACAATATTTAAGAAACTGCTGCTCTACTGGGATCTTTACACACAAAGATCTCTGGGGTTTACAGAGAATGGTCCGAAAGCAAGAAAATATCCAGCAAGTGGCAGTTCTGTGGGGCAAATGCGTTGTTGATGCCAGAGGTCAGAGAATGGCCAGAGTAGTTGATAGAACGGCAACAGCAACTCAAATCATTACAACCGAGGTCTGCAGAAGAGCATCTCTGAACACACAACATGTTGGACCTTGAGGATGGGCTACAGCAGCAGAAGACCAGACCAGGTGCTGCTCCTGGCAGCTAAGAACAGGAAACTGAGGCTACAGTTCACACAGGCTCACCAAAGCTGGACAAAAGAAGATTGGAAAAACGTTGCCTGGTCTGATGAGTCTCTATTTCTGCAGCAACCTTCGGACGGTCGGATCCGAATTTGGCGTCAACAACAGGAAAGCATGGATCCATCCTGCCTGGTATGAACATTCAGACTGGTGGGGATATTTTCCTGGCACACTTTGGGAACATTGGTACCAACTGACCATGGTGTCAGCGCCACAGCCTACCTGAGCTTTGTTGCGGACCATGTCCATCCCTTCATGACCATTTTCTGATGGCCACTTCCAGCAGCATAACGTGAACATGAATCCCTTGTGAGCGACGTTGATTCTCTCAACAGATCCGATTTAGCTTCCTCCGATCATAGAAGTTATCCTGCCATTGTTTTGTTTCTTCTGAAATCTTCAGTTTTTCTTTTGTGTGACACATTTTAAGCCCGTTATTCAATACTATTTTTAACAACAACCCTTTGGTAAGCTAGCTTAGCGGCTTCAGCAAATAAACAGTTGTTCACATGCAGTACCTTCATGAACACTAGAGGGCGCCTGCGGGGTTTAAGAGAAAAACGGCATAAAATTAAAAATGTAGTCAGGGTGTTATGGTTTAGTCAAAGTTTAAGGCATAACTTGAAGCAATAATGAAAAAGGAAATCGGCTATGATTTCAGCTGCTATTCTATTCTTCTGTATTTAAATAACCGTTTTGGCTTCATTGGAAACAGTTTTCTGCACACTTGAGGTTTAAATCTAACAAGATACATTTTAGATAAAAACAGTAGAACTGAAAGAGGGTTAACTTCTTTCCAAGATTTCAGTCTACTGGTGCTAATCCTCCATTTCCACAATACAGTCATCAAAATTTCTAAAACCTTTTCAAAGGCATTTCCATTTAGATCTCGCACAGCTACACCACATAAACGGAGATTTAAGGACATGTTAAGAAATAATTTGCAAAAGGCAGATTTAAAAACAAACAGATGTCGAGAAGATTAGCCTGATTCTCTGCTTTGTGAAGCAGAGACCCAGTTCATGCCAGGTAATGAAACCAGACTTTTAATAGAACCTCAGTTGTGTATCAACAAACAGATCCAAGAACCTAATCCCCACTGATGAGTTCAAAGTGTGAAGAAATGAGAGCGCCCTGCTTTTTGCTTTGTCTTTGTCAACACTGTCAGAGTGGGATGATGGTGAAGAGTGCAACAAGCTAGAAAACACTCCTCTGTGTGGCGTAGCATGTCATAAAGGAAAACGGCTGATGATTATTACCCTGCAGGAGAGAAACTCATAATCCTGATGTCCAAAACAAAGAGGCGACAAGGATTTTCTGTCTTCAACTCCCGTTTCTCATTAAGCACGGATAAAACCAGATATTTATTCATAGACTAAACACTGAGTGCGATTAAATATAGTGTTATCCATCAAATCTATGCAGGTTTTATCTGTTTATTGCCAAATTACACCAATCAGTCCTTCCAGTTTCTTGAGAATTAGCATGGAAATTTATGTAAAGTCAACAAATCCCTTCACTTTTTTGCATTAATATGCAACAGGGAGTTTATTGCACATTTTTTTCAAAAATTGTCAAATTCTTTCTTGTACTAAACAGCTGCTTCAGCCTTAATTGAGGTCATTTTATAGTCCGTGATTTGTATAAAAAGTCACATTTACCGCCATAAATAAGTGAAAATATTGCAAATACTTCCAAATTACTGCCACAAACACTTTGACTTTTATTGCAAAAAAATAACACAAAGTATCACAAAATTGTGGAGAAACTGAAAAGATGTTCAATAGTATTTAATTTTCAGAATTCATTGTATATTTTAACAGTTAGTGAACAAGTTTTATCGATTCATTCTGGCACAACCGGCCCTTTAGGAGCCTTCAGGATTTTGTATTGGTTCAAAACGAAAATTAGTTTGGCGCCACTGGATTGAGCAAATTTATTTCCAAAATGTGAAATTGTATCAGTGGACACGCAGCAAACATCTGGGCACTTTCAGAGTGACGACATGTTGCACATGCTTGTTTAAAATGTCTGTCTATGAATCCAAAAGAGTTTCACTTTTACTCCAGACTCAACTTCTCCAGTCTAAGGTCTGCTGGGGTTAAAGAGCTGCTATTATGTGCTTTCCAGACACAAAGCGCTAAATTTTTATTCTACTGAAATTACAGCCATTATAGGAAAAAACTCTTAGCACTCATCACTCAAAAGGACACGTCTTTAAAATTTAAAGCCTTGTTCCTAAGTTAATTTGCAGACTGTAATGGGGATTTTCATGTAAAACTTTCTTCCTTGCTGAGTGACCTTTCAGGTCACATTGGGACTTGACTCATTTCACAGAGAGATGATGATGATGCCCTCTTAAAGCTTCAGATTTCTTGATTTTACGTGAATTTCTACAATAATTCTCAAGAAACTGGAGGGACTGATTGATATAATTTGGAGGTAAACAGATAAAAACTGCATTGATTTGATTGATAACAGGATATTTAAGCACATTTAGTGTTAAGTCTAGAATCCACAGGGCCACATTAAAAAGCTACGGCGGGCCTCGAGTTTGACACGCGGCTCAAGAAAATTCTCAATTTTAGTAAAATATTTTGGCCCAACTTTGAAAATACTGATTGTCGTAACTTTTCTCATACAAAAATTATTTTCCTGCTTGTTTATTTCAACCTTTGCACCCAAATAAGTTAATTTTATCACCTTTTTTTTCTTAAAAAAACCACACTAACATATTTTCTCGTCTCTGTGTGTGACCCGACACGTTGCTCCCACATTTTATTTTAACCTCAATTCTCCTTTCTTCTAAATAAAGTTCCATGTCTTTCCCCATTTTGACTCATTTGCTTCCCTTTCATCATCCCAGGCAAGGTTATCCCGAGGCAGGCAAAGCTTTTACGGGAACAAAGCGCGGGTGGAGGTGATGGGGTGGAGGCCCCGGCTTTGCCGCTAGCCATGCCTTAATCGATCGCCTTTAAAGGGAATGTTGTGAGCTGAATGTTTGAACTCATTGCCCCACCTTAGCAGTTGTCTGGGATTTAATTAAAACATAAAATTAATTTATTGCCAGTTGCATTTGAGAAATAAAAGGCGCTGAGAAGTAGCACAACAAAGAGGGGGGGAGAAAAAGGAGGCTAATTAGCATCACTCCACTTGAAACGTTTTCTGTTTCTCTTTCTTTCTCAGCCGTGTTTTCTTCCTCTCTCTCCTCACGTATATCTGCAGCAGCCCTAAGCTAAATTTCCGTCACATCTTTTCTTTGCCACCGGCGCCTGGCACACAGCATAGCTATGCAAATACCAGAAAACAGAGACTGCAGTGTTGTTGACACACTTCACCTGCACAGGGAGTGAAGCCAGATAGAAGACGGCGGCCCGTTTCTCCGTAGTTTAAGTCTTGTAAGTAGCTCTGCGTACTTTATTGGTTTGTTTTAAATCCATCATTTCATCCGTACAGTTTATCATTCACAGAAAAGCAAAACTATAAGGAACAAAAACGTAAAACAGACAACCTTCACAGCATGACCCACATTTAAATACAACTTTATTCAGATCTCAGGACTCGTAGCTTTTATATATATATATATATTATTTATATATGTATATTTATGTTTAAACAGTCTTATTTTTGTAATTTTTCTGTTCTGAATGGACCACTGCTGCTTGCAGCCTTTAAGGCCAAATGTTCACATGTCTGTTGGCACCAGATGGGTAAATAGTAAGGCTGCTGCTCTAACAACACCTTCCGTCCCACAGCAACATGTTCGCCTGCTAACCGCAGTTCAGCAGCCTTTTCTGTTCCCCAGAGAGGCAAGGAGGGTGGCGTCTCGCTGAGAGTATTGCTCTATACTTGAGAGGATCAGTAAGGAGAAGAGGACGGAGCTTCATGTCGACTTTTGTCCTTTTTGTCTTTTGTTTTTCTCCATTGTCAGAGTTGCCGAGGGCTTGTTGTTTCCAAGCTTTGATTCCGTGGTGTGTGAGTTTCCGGACGCCCTGCGGGACGAGGATCTGCGGGATGGGTGGTGGTTTTAAGGGGCGCGTTAGCATGCTCTCCGGGACGGCGAACGTCCTCCCGATCCGGGAGCTTACGCAAGACGGTTGAACAGGAGGGAGGAAGAAACTAAACAAATACATCTTAAGACTGTGTGTGAACATGATGTTTTATAAAAATAAAGATGTAGAAATTAATTATTCGCCAGCTGTAATCAGGAATGTGTGCTGAGGAGGGGGCAACACTGCAAAAACACAATTACCAAAGGTTTTTTTTGTCTGATAGAGAAATAAGACAAAACTAACTTACAAGTAGCTTTTTAGTACAACGGAAAAGCTTGTTTTGAAGCTGCAATATAAAACTTTTATCAAAAACTATCTTTTTTAAACCGATCATTTTGGTGGCTCTTAGCGCTGTCAATCATGCCTGTGTCAGTCATAAATGCTAAAGCTACTTAATGTAGCCACCTATGACGGCGGGTACATTTTTTTCTGCAAATGTGAGTTGTTCCTCTGTCATTAGCACATTTAGCAGCACATTTACGAGGATGATTGGCAGTGTTTAGACCCTCCTCCTGGCTCTGATTGGTTGTTTTTGACCGGGAGCGACACATTTGTTCAGACTGTGATTGTAAACCAGGGAGGAGGTGAAGATTGATCTTTTTACAGTTTATCTTTCTCATGGCCAATATGTAAGAAGTTTTTTTAAAAATAAAATTTACATACTGCACCTTTATATAGGTGTCAGTGATTTCTTATTATTGATAAAAAATTAAGAATTTTACTGACAGGTTTTTTCACTTATAACAAAACAAAACACACCCCGCCTGTGGAACGAGGTTTTTTAAAGAATTATTGGCTTTAAACAAGCTCCTGTATCTGGCTGAAAAGTTACTTATAAGTCTTATTTAACTAAGAAACTAGACCAAAATCATTTTATGACGTTTTGTATTTTTGCAGTGAAGCGGATGGAGGTAGAGCGAGTCAAACGTAAACACCAGCCTAATATACAGAAAGAGGTGAAATAAGCCAGAGGACGAGGTTACTAAAATAAAGAAGAAAGATGCGGCTCAGTCATGCTGGTTGATGCATTTGAAACACGTTAAAACTTTGTATTCAATCCAGCAGTTCAGGAAAAGATCCTTCAAACAGGCGTCAGAGATTCAGTTTGAGCTGCTGCCTAACGTGTAATGTTTGCTCAAAGGAGACTCAGTGTTTATTTATTATTTGTGAGAGGTGAAGCCAGCCAATATGGTGTTTTCAGATTCCTGTCGCTAATATTAGCTTGGTAGAAGAAGAGGCAGACAGATTCACGTGTCAGCAAATGATTAAAATATTGTTGAATAAAATCAGCGCCCAGCTAAGAGAGGACAGAAAAACAACATTCATGATGTCTGTAGGCGAATTTGCCGCCTTGTTCCCTGCTGACATCTTTGTGAACTGCTCATATTTGCTGGAGGGACGAAAATGAGCTTTTTTCAATTTTAAAAAACTTTGATGAACAGATTGTCACATCTTTATAGTTTAAAACTATTCATACCTAATGAGCATTCACACATTCTGTCTTGTTAGAACTTAAATCTGATTCATTTGGCTTTTGTTTGTTGTTTGCATGTGACGTCACGCTCTTCGAGACTCCGCCCACTCCGCCATTATTCGCTCCCGTAAAGCCCTTCAGAAACACACATCTGGTAGTTTAATGTTGCTTTTATTAGGTTGATTTCGCAGTAAAAATGGTCACAGGCTGCTGTGCTGTCGGCTGCACAAACAGACAAGGCTGGAAACCAAACTTGTCATTTTATTTTATAACCTAATGAGGAAAGTTGTGGATAGCAGCTGTTAATCACAATGACTGGCAGCCCTCAGTGTGACTTTAATATGCGTAGTAGGTATGATTACAAACAAATCAAACGTGTCACTAATGGAGCGTCTAAGGATTGGTAATCATGGAGACAGTGCTGCGCTGTCATCCAGCCTAGCATGTAAGGAACAAACTGATTAGCATCTCGTCTTTTGGACGTTTTTAATCCTGCCTCGGTTTAAGGAGAAGCGCTGTTTATGACATATTGATATGAATCATGTGTAAAGTCATTAATTTGATCAACACGTCAGGAGGGAGGAGGTTCGGGTCAGTTTCTTAGCTGATTCAAACTTCTGTAAATACCAGCGACTCTGAGCCACAACCAGGTATTTAACGCTCACAGACAAATTAGCTCGACTGGAACAAGTAGATTTGAATAAACTGGCAAAAACAACTTTGGAAAACAATTTCAGTCGCTCTCTTCCCGCCCCCCACTTCCGACTGTCCGTAACGGCGCCTCGATTAAGTGACGTAGTTGCAAAGGGTCAATATTTTGTCCTGATGTTGGTATTTGTGCAACGCAGCCCCTAAAGGACATGGAGGATTTGTTTTTCCTTTGCAATAATGTACCTGTCAGTTCATCAGTTCAGTTTTGCACCACAGAGTTAAGTATATATAAAGATGTTTTCACTTTAAATGTACGTATATTTGCATTTTTAACCCTTTCATGCATGAATTATGAATCCTTATGTCAGAATTTTTTCCAAAGTGTGTTTGATTTTCTGATTTCTAGGATTATTTTTTATGTGATAAGTTGTAAGTTATTTGGAACATCATTAGTATTGGTCTTTACTTGGCTCTACAGTATTAGGAGGGATTGGAGGCATGTTTTTTTCTGCCATCTTGGATTTATTTGCAGTTGCAGTGGATGGCCAGTAGTTGGCGGTGTATTGTACAACAGCTGACCACTGCACTGACTGTTATGCATGAACGGGTTGAATTAAATTTTTTGTCTTAATTTTGTTTTATGTGCTGACGCTTTGTAAGTAAAGTGGTACAAAAGAAGCGGCTAAATCTCGGGCCCCAAACGGACGGCTTTACGTCACATCTGAACTTTGTCACCGATGCCTCATCACATTGGCATCAAACTGGATACCTGATCTGCTCATTGGCTCCTCAAACCTGTCTTATGAATGCTCCTTGTTAATTAACCAAAAAGTCGTCATGTCCTCATAAAGATTTAAGCAACGTGATTTATTTCTTGGCTGTGCTCTGATATTGTTTGTGTGTGTAACATGAGAAGGGCCAGCTACTAGCCGTTTATCTTAATGAGAGCAGTTAACTCAGGGCTAAACTGTGGCGGCTGGCGCCATCCAAATACAATCCTCACTGTATTTTCTCTTATCCTCCTTCCCACTGACTCGATTTTTAGGAACACATTTTGCGCTCTCATTGAAGCCTTAATTACATCTGAAAGAGATTAAATTATATGTAATTATTATGATAATATTTTCATTTATTCAAGATAACTGGGTTTACTTTGGTGAATGCAGTATTTGTCAGGAGAGAGAGCAAGAGAGCAATCTCCTGCACACAGTCAAAGTTATCAAGGCGTGAAATCAGGAATCCTGACGGCAACAAAATGTAATCTTTTTCATACAGAAGGGACAATAGACGCCGCCGCATACCCCACGTCTCCTTCCCCACTTTAATTAAAAGAGCTCTGAATCTCTGCATCTCTCACCCTGCTACCTTGTACTCGCTCTCATCAGTGTGGAGGTTCCAATTCTGCACCGCCGTACAATCTCGTTATTGCCTTCACACCGAGCTCGTCCTAAACCCTGGACCTGAAACTCTGCAAATCAATTTCTTTTTATTTATACATTATTTTTGGAGGGGATTTAATTGAGGGATACATTGGCAGTCGCTGATGTTTGTGTCAGAAGTTTTGGCATTGTTTTGGCACCGAGTTCCCATAAACGTCTGCCCTTTGAAAGGTCTGAGCGTCACTTTAATGACGCTGCGGTTGGTTACACTCCACATTCATCTGCACTTTTGTGAGCAAATGGATACTTTATGTTCCCCGTGGTCTGTTTAAATCATCTTTAAAGAGCACAATGTTAAACACGACATGATAATTATCATAAACGCTGAATCTGTCTGCAGCTCTCTTGTGAATTACCACACCATTTAAAAGCCCACTTTCAATTCTTGCGACTTTGCAAAGGGCGATTAAAAAGGACACTCAGATAAGATTCAGAAACGACTAAATTGGTTGGAGGAATGCTGCGCAGATGTTCGAGTTTCGAAACAGGACTGAGGTAAAATGTGTTGGTGGTAGAGTTTCACTGCCAGTCCCGGGTGTTTCCTAAATGCATACTGGAGTTTGCATATATGTTTTTACATATTACAATAGTCAGGCTACATGTTTTGTTTTGTTTTAAGGTGTCTTGCTGACATTTTCCGCCCTCGTTTCCTCCTCGCATGTTCAGTCACCCCACTTTTCCTCTCTCCTACCCCTCATGCTTCCTCTAGCCTGAAGGAAGGTAGGGCATCTCATTGTGGTAGTTGTAGTCCGGGCAAACCTTCTGCACTAGACGGTAGTCCGTACTGTAGAAGGAAATGTAGATACAGATGACTTTGAAAGGCTTGGAGCAAATCCAGGACACGTGGCTCTGGATCTGCTCCTGAAAGCAGGTCTTGGATGGATCGTAGTTGCACAACGAGGTGCGCTTGCTCCGATCCACCTTCTCGTAGTCCACGCGGCAGTTAAATATCTTGGAGTCTTTTGGGTAGACGACGCTCTGGCGCTCCAGGTCGAACTCCACGGCCTTGACGGGCGGGACCAGGCTGACAGAGATGTTGCCCTGACCCGTCGAGTTGTGCCGAAAGTATACGCTAAAAGTGCCGTTGCCGTGATCCACAATCTTGCCGGTGATGAGCAAGTTGAGCCTCACCGTTTTGATGTTGGAGTAGAAGTCTCCCCAGCCGAACATCTTCTTGAACTTACCGGTCTTAACGATCGGCCGGCGCTTGACCCTGGAGCTGGAGGCGTCTGGTTTGAGCAGGTCACTGCCCAACATCTCCCAGAACTCTTGTTTGGAAAACTCCTGCTTGGAGAAAGGGACTGGGGAGCGGTAAGGCAGCTCCAGGGAGGTGGAGTTAGCAGCTCTGCTTTTACTGTGCTGCATCCATCGGCTCAGGGGCGAGTGAGAGGCTTGTCCGTTCAGAAGGCCCACCGTCTTGGAGGAGGCGTCCGAGGAGCTCTTGGCGTTGGAGGAGTCATCTTCTTGACCTATCACCACCTTGAGGTCGTTGGTGAAGATGGGGAGAAATACAGAAGCCATTAGTGATTTTAAAAGGTATATAAAAGACTCCAAATTAAGAAACATCAATTAAATTACTGTAATTAAAGGGTCAGTATTGTGTTTGTACTGCAATGACTTTGTAATTTGACACCCTGAAATTGGGTTCTGTTTCTTTAACAACTTTGCTTTCAAAAGGTCATCACAACATGGCTCCTCTATTAACCCTTTAACAACATTTTTACCAGCGTTTCACAGAAAGATATTCAGCTCAGTGGAAACAAGAAAATCCTCAGGTTTTTAAGAAACATTAGATTAATTAATTGAATTACTTGATAACTTGCCATACAGTCAAAAACATAAAATCTGACTAAGTGTGTTTGGTCTATTATTTTAGTGCAAGTATCTTGAAATAATTGACTTGAAATAAGACAAGCTAACTAAGAAGTAACCTTTAAGCAAGATATAACAGCTTGTTTTAAATAAATAATTTCTTAATATTGATGAAAAAGTTTTAGTTCCACTAGCAGATTGTTTCACTTTTAACTAGATTTCCTTTCCCATATTAAAAGTTAATTTATCTGCCAATTGAACGTGTATTTTTCATCAATATGAAGAATTACTTACTTAAAACAAGTTATTATGTCTTGCTAAAAAGTTAATTTTATTTCAAGTCTACTGAGATATCTGAGAGTTTGTTTTTACAGTGCACAATGCAGAGGTGTGTAACTTTGTGCACTTACCCAGAACACATTATCTTTTTTTAAACTATTTTTCTACCCCCTATTGTTTTGCTTAGTCACACAAACTGTTGTGTACATTTCAGTCTCTTTTTATGTCAAACCCTCAAATTTCGCCATGTACTCTGGAGAGTTTCTTCTGCGTCTCGCGCTCTGCGCTCGGGGAATCAGAGAGTTGGAGGAAGGGGAGTAGGGCTGGCAGGAGGGCCCGAGAATAAAGTGCAATGTCCAATTATGACTTCCAGTGTTCTAATTAAAGGAAAAAAAACTTATCGGCGCACAAACAAAGCTGTCAGACATCAACTTCAGCTGAGGGGGGGAGCAGAGGAGATGGTGCTGCTGCACTCAGCAATAGCTTTGTGAAGAATGTGTAAATGTGTGAGCGACATAATGGATAATTATTCAGTGGTAATGATCTATTAGCAGGTAGCTTCTGTCTAATGTCGCAGGGAAGTTCTCAGCATTGTGTCAGCCTTTTGATTTGGCGAACACACACACACACACACATACGTTGTGACTTCTGATTTGTGTAAATGCAAACAATAAGTGATGCAAATGTAATATGTGTGTGCGCTTCACTTGAGTGGATTTTACAGAGATACATAATGCATGCATCGCTGTCTGCTCTGATCCAGTGACTGTCTTGACTGCCAGGGCTTCCTTATACAGGCTTAGTCAGGATTATTATGTCTGACTCATTTCTATTCCATTTTCTGCAGCTTTTTCAGCCCCAGTCGTATTTGTTAACTTGCAGCACAGTCAGTCAGTAGTATTGATTTTCTGTCGCTGTAAAAACATGTATTTCCTTTCATAACGATAGGCATCGCATTTCAAGTTCCACAAAAGGATTCCCAGTGATGTGGTCGTGGTCTCATGTTTGGACTCAGTTGAGAGGATTTCCGTTTTTTTTGTTTGTTTTGTTTCCTTAATCTGGCTTTATTCCTGATGGAGCTCAGCAGGCCAGACAGTCTCTGCTCTGGCTTCCTGCCTGCCGCTGCTGCGCTACACGGCCGCTGGGCTCCTTCAGATTCCCCACAGGAACCCGTAACAACCCCTACAACGACTACTTCCTGGTCGGTCAGGGTTTGGTGTTTTATTTGAGGAATTGTTATTATTTGAGAATTATTTCAACAGAAAAAGGAGAAAAACTAATACTTTAATGAAGCATCATTGCCACTTACAGAAGAGGATTAGGGCCACTGGAAAAAAATAAAACATTTATTTCTTCCACTAAAAGTTTAACTTTTTTCCTCAAAATTCTGACTTTAATCTTCTGAGATCAAACTCAGACTTTTCAGAAACAATTCAGAATTTAGAAAGTCAAAATTCTGCAAAAAATTTGACTTTTCCCCAAAATTCTGACTTTTTTCACAATATTCAGACATTAATATTACATAAAATTCTTAAAATTCTGACTTTTATACCAAATTTTTGACTTTGTTCTTCTGAGATCAAAACTCAGAATTTTGAAAAAAAAATTCTGAACTTAGTCTAACAGTGCAGATAAAAACTGAATTCTGAAAAAAGCCAGGATTCAGAAAAAAAGGTGAGAATTCTGAGAACAGTTTGACTTTTTCCAAAATTCAGAATTTTTTTTCCACAATTTTAACTTTATTCTTCTGAGATCAAAACTCAAAGTTCTGAGAAAAAAATGACTTTTTTTCTGCAAAATACTGACTTTAATTTCAAAATCTTTTTTTTTTCCAGTGCCGCTAATCTTTTACAGCTACAACTTCCATTGATGCACTCCTTTAAGTTTGATTTGTTGTCTGCAATAACTGCACTGAACTCCTACTGTTTCCAACAAAATCTCCCTCTGCAATTGAAGAAGCTGCTTGATTTCTCTCAAACTGGCCACCATGTTTTGGGCCATTTTGTAATTATTTTGTCGGCCTGCGCCGTCGCTTTCCCTTTAAGCAGTCCTCAGCGTGGAGCCGGAGGAGCAGAGGACGAGGAGCGATGCAGCGAGTGTTTTGTTGTTGCTGAACAGAAGAGACTTAAGTGTCTGCCACCACTGGAGGTGTCAGATTCAGAACGCAGCATCTTCGTAAAAGACAAATGTTAGCCTGAGCTTATTACGGCTGATAGAAAACCCTGAGCTGCTGCAGTAACAACTCTTTCAGGAAAAAAAAAAAAAAACCATTTGTTTCTGCAGTCAAATTGGATTTCATGTTTCATCTGTATATTTGCAATGTTTATGATGAAAGATGTGTGTGGGATTATGTGCCATTTCTGTGCAAAAACTGTTAATATTTTAACAAGCTCTGCTGCTTTTACTCCACTCAGGGAAAACTGCATACTGCTACAACTCTTTTGCCTCCCTGCATTTAACTAGTAAAGTATATGAGCTGTGGTATCACTATCAGCAGTCCTCCAACTTCTGCACTGTAAGCAAATTGAGATGGTAAAGAATAACCTCAGAGTTTAGTCTTTTTTTATTAGGGCAAAAGATTAATGCATTTCTTCACTTTAACAGAATGTTTTAAAGTGCATGCGCACACATTATTTTAATCATCAAACCTTAAAGTTGTCTGATTTGCAGGGCCGGCCCAAACCTTTTTGGGGCCCCAAGCGGCCCCCTCCAGACCAGCATGGTTTATCATTCCTATGTTGTTATTAGCATTTTACTAAAACATAAACCTATAAAAAGTCAAATCAGAGAAACTGATCATTTGAAGTGGTCTCTTATTGTTTTCCAGGGCTGTATATATAAAATCAAGCTACTGAGACTAGCTTGGTGTTCTTGGGGACCCCATTGTGGTGTGAAGGGCTAACTCACACATGCCTTGGGCCGGCCCTGTTGATTTGGGTATTTATATCAGTCAAACAGGGTGCAGCAAGTCATCCTTCAATGACAAATCAGCCAGACTCATCGTGGTACGGCACTTTGGAAATGCCGAAGTAAATTCCTGTCAGTTTCATAGTTGTTGCTGGTGAGAATTATCCGGGCTTTAAGTACTGCAGGCGAAGTGTGGGCGACGGGCAGTCGGGCTCAGAGAGGAGGCGGAGGTTCGGGGCGATTCTGTCATTTGCCATGTGCGCTAAGTGAGTCAGGGAACGGCTGGAGAGGAGGGGAGGCGACTGTGGCTCCGTCGCTGTGGTAATTGTGAGTCACTCAGGCTCAGTGAGCGCGGGCCGCAGGCCTCTCTCCCAGCAGGAAGTTCAGGAGGGGAGCCGTCCTCATAAGCCTTCCTGCTCCACTGGCAATAATCTGCCTGTTGAAATGACAGGTACCCGGTTTTAACGCTTTTTCCCTCGGCAACTGATGCACACTGTTGATATAACGCAGAAATCAGAGGTTGAATTAACCAAAATATGTGAGGTTAGTCCAGTGCTTCTCAAATAGTGGGGCGGGCCCCCTTTGGGGGGCGCGGTGCGATACCTGGGGGGGCGTGTGATCCTGGGGAACAGGCTTTTTTTTGGCCGTACTAGTATAAAGTGTAATTGCGCACAGTAGGCGGCAGTGGCGCTCTCATTGTTACTTCTGTCACGTTTGCGACAGTGCAACATTTTATGACTTACAAGACAACAGGTTTGCCTTGGTTAGCAGTGTTAAGTCAACAAAAAGCTCTGACTGCGTTCTGTCTATGGCCTCCGTTATTCAACAACCCCCAACATGAAAAAGTTTTTCACAGGGATGAAAAGAAAAGCGGAGAGAGACAAAGATAATGAGACAACAGAAAGTCAACCGAAAGCTAAGAAGAGGAAATACGACGAAGCGTATTTAGCGCTTGGCTTCACTGTGGCTACAGTTGGAGAAGAGGAAAGACCGGTGTGTTTGCTGTGTCTAAAAATGCTCGCAGCGGACAGCATGAAGCCAAATAAATTAGCGCGTCACTTAAATACGTTACATCCCAATCACGCCGATAAGCCGCTAGAGTTTTTTCAGCGAAAAAAATGTTAATAAGAAAAAAATGTTATGCAGAGATGGATAGTCACGGTGGGGAACGGGGGGCGCGAATAGTTTTCTTCTTGCTAAGGGGGGCGTAACGGAAGATAATTGAGAAGCACTGGGTTAGTCTAACAGAGTCTGGTGACAGACAGATATAAAACATCTTTTTTTAGCTTCTTAAAAATCTTTTTTTTGTAATTTTCTATGTTGTAGATTGTTGGACTCCAGACAGTTTTATTTTTATTATTTTATTTTATCAGACTTTCAAGTTCTTTCAAGTTTTACAAACTTTTCAAACCCTTTCAAGTTGAATTTTGCAAATCATGCATTGCTAATGTAATAGCTTGATCAAACTACTGATCCTGTTTAAAGGGGTGGTATCATGTATTTTCCAGGCTCTTTGTGCCATTTTGTAATGCAATTATCGAGTAATTATGTTTTATTCAATCATCAAAGCTCTTTATATAAAACATTTAGAGACTGAAGCTCTACCTTTTGTGAAATTTGGTTTCCTGCTTTGTGAGAGGAAGCGTTTATGAACAGCTGAATTTAAGGATCTATCGAACATGCATGAAAGGATCAAAACAACGATGAGGGAGTATCATAAAATGACATAAAGCTCAAATAAATCGATTTCACACAATACCCACACTTTGTTTCTTTACAATATATATGTATTCTCTGTGTTTCCCTGGAGTAAAGAAAGATTCCTGAGAAGTCTCACATATTTATCCCAGTGGGCAAACCCAGACCATGCAGAGTTTCCTCCAGTCTGAGTTGGATGCACACGATGTTTACCCAGCGTGTCTTGACACATCACATGTGAAGCTAGCACAGTTTGGCACTGCAAAAACACAAAATCTTACACAGTATCTTTGGTCTGTTTTCTTGTATAGATACCTCAGTGTGCTTGAAGTAAGACAAAACTAACTTACAAGCAACTTTTAAGCAAGATAAAGGAATTTGTTTTAAATCTGTAATTCATTTATATGGAAGAAAAAGTCAGAATTCCACTTCTAAAATGAGAAACAAGTTTTGCCACAAGTGAAATAATCTGCCAATGGAACTAGTACTTTTTAATTGTTTTTTTTTTGTTTGTTTTTTTTAAGTTTGGCAACTTTTTCTATTTATGTCAGAGATTGTTTTCTCATAAACCACTTAACCACTGTGAATCATTTAGACAAACAAAGCCTCAGAAACTCAGCTGATGTACAATAAATGCGACAAATCAAAGCTTAGCAAAAGGGTTAGAGTTAACCTTTGTAACGGTGTGAGGAAACGTTTTCTTCTTACACTTCCTACCCACTAAAACCAGTTGACCATCATTAAATTCCTACAGCTTTTCTGAATATTGATGGGAACCACATCTGTCCCTTTAGGGCAGCGGTGTTAAACTCATCTTCGCTTTGTGCCCAATCAAGATCACAAATTCTCTTAAAGGGCCAGTTGTGGCAGAATGTACTCATAAAATCAATTCACAAACTCTTAAGATATCAATAAATTCTTAAAATTAAATATTATTGGACATCTTTTCGGTCCCTCCAGCACTTTGTTTTTTTTTTTTGTTTGTTTGTTTGTTTTTTTTGCAGTAAAAATCAAAGGTTTTGTGGCATTAATTTGGAAATATTTGCACTTATTTATGATGGCAAATGCAACTTTTTATATAGATCATGGACTAAAGTCTGACATTAAGTAAGGCTGAGGCAGCTGTTTAGTACAAATAAGAAGATTTATTGTCACTTTTTGAAAAAAATCTGCAATAAACTCCCAATAATATATTAGTGCAAAAAAGTACAGGGATTTGCTGATATTTTTTGTGTGAATTTCCACAATATTTCTCACGAAAATGGAGGGACTGATTGATATATTTATCAGTAAATAGATACCAGTAAAATAATATTTAAGCACACTTAGTGTGTAGTCTAGAATTTAGCGGCCACATGAAAAACTGTGGCGGGCGGGATTTGGCCCACTGGCCTTAAGTTTGACACAAGTGTTTCTTTGTGTTTTTTGTGGCTATTTTTTCAGAGTCGAAACAAAATTGGAATTTTGCATACTCTCTTTAAAAGATATGAATAATTATCCAAAATCTGATTTTATGTTCCATATTTTTATTTATTGGACATCAAGCTGATAACTGATCAATGAAAGTTTTGTTGATCATTACTGATTTGTAAAAGCAATAAAAACAGTAAACCATCCAGGCTGGAGAATATTTAGCAGTGTAACGTGTTTGATGGCGGCAGGTTGCTGTCTCATCCTGTCTGCTGAGCACCAAGTGACAGACAGACAGACAGACGAAGCTGCTGATCAAAGTGCAGCGTTTACATGCAGCAGTTCAAGAGCACGACGCCTCCCTGCATCTCCACTACTGGAATCAAAGCCAGAGCTGCAGGAAAAAAGGGAATGTTTGACATCATGGCACCATGTTTTAAAAATGTATTATAGTAAAATGAAACATGATAGTCTGACGGTTTACCACCCACTGTAAAACATTTGAGTCGCATTTAGTTGTGTTCACTGTCTTCTGACTTTTAAGGCAAATAAATTGAGCCAGTTCTGCATTTTGTGAGTTTGTGAAAAATAAACTAGCAGTAGGAAATAGTGTTAACTTTCTGTTAAGAGTTGAATAATCTCTTTCAACTCTTTCAAACTCCAGTCCTGCAACTCTTAGACGTGCCTCTGCTGCACCACCTGAATAGAATAATTAGTCATTAGCGCACAAGGAATTATCTCCACAAGGATAAGAAAAAGAAAAAGACAACGGTGGGAACTATTTCCCAGAATGCATTGCGGCATGTTTTTTATGCCGAGGTGAAAGTGCGTTACATTGATCTGACTCTTGTGTTTCATCAAGGAAAATGTTTATTTCACTGTCCTGTTCACACCAAATGTTTTTGAATTCATTGTGACGTTTAATAAATTTCATTATTAGATCAGAAATTTTGTTCATGCTATTATTCTAAAGTAAAATAAGATGTTAGTTTAACTTGATAATAGAGGAATGTGGGATCTCTAACTAGTTTTTTTCTTACATTTTGTGAAATAATTATTTGGTTTAAATTGCAGCATTAAGTTAAAACTCAATTCAAGATTGATGAATGTGAAAAAATAACGTTTAGACAACTTGTTCAACTTCTGAGTTAAAACCAAAACGATTTTCTTGTGGACTTAAATTGCATTTTTAAGGCAGCAGGTGGATTTTCATTTTCAAGTTGAACCACCTTCAGATGTTTTACAGTGTGGTTGTGATGTGTGTCAGTGGTTCTTGTTATTGTTTCGTCTTTTTCTCTCATTCAAAAACACTTGGAGTCAGGTTAAATGATTTATGAACGCTCAGCGAATGCCTGGGCTGTGTACCGACACCTTCAATAACCGCTCCACTTTCCTCCTAAAGGCTTCATCTTTTAAATGACATTAATTTTTTATTAAAACACAAGCAGCTAAGGTTTTTGTGTCCATCGCTGCCTCGTTCTTTACACCTCTCACCCCCTCCAGACATAATATGCTCACTGCAGGAGGTTTCTCTGTTACATAATTAAAGTCTGAAAGTGGCAGTGGCCTAATTATTCCGCCGGCTTGTGTAGATCTAAGAAGAGGTTATTGAGAGAAAGGTAATTTCTCCAGAAACAAGCCATTTGACTCTCGATGAATAATTTACTCTCGCTTCTTGAGGTCGCGGGAGCTTAAGGTCTGCTGTGGGTGATTTGAGTCGTTTTATTTGAAACTCTGCCCCCACCCCGGTCCATCCAGTCTTTATGCATCCTCAAACCTTTTGCCCGGCTCATTCTGCACACGCTCAGTCGGTGTGCGGCTCCCCGGGGAGCTGAGCTCATTTCGTATGTTCAGAATGAAGCCAGGCTTTGAATTGCCTATCAAATTTTTACATTATATGATATCGACAAGTTGGCGGTGTGAGGAGGAAGGAGAGTGGCGGCGGCAGGGGACGCTTTCGCCCCGACTCTTTACTGCGAAGTGCAGGGCGAAGCAGAGTCTGATTGAACTCACTTGATTAAAGACATTAATGTAATATTAACACCGGTAATATATCCAGAAATTAAACTTAAAAAAAAAAACTTTAACGTACATTCCTTCTTAATAAAAAGAGGTGCAACAAGACATTCAGCTCAGAATGTCTTTTTAGTACAATTAGTACAATAGAAATAAGACAAAACTGACTCATAAGTAACTTCTTAGCAAGATGGAGATGCTTGTTTTAAGTTAATAATTGCTTAATATTTCACTTAGATGATTGGAAAAATGTCTTGTTGGTGAAATAATCTGAAAGATGCTCAGAGAAGGTGAATTTCTCAAATATTGTTTATCAAAATCTTACCAAGTCATTTTCGTCTAGTTTCTTGTGTAAATATCTTAGTACAGTTGAAATAAGAAAAAACTTACAAAAGTATTTTAAGAAAGATATAAAAACTTGTTTTAAGTCAATAATTCCTTATCGTTAGTGCCGATTTCACAGACGTATTTCCTGCATGTTGCAAGTGAAACTTGTATTTTTTAAATCAAAATTAAGAAATTATTTACCTGAAACAAGCTCATAAGTTATTCTTAATGTACTAAGATATTCGAAATAGAAACTAGACCAAAATCCTTGGTAAGATTTCTTGTTTTTGCAGTGAAGAGAAAAACAGGAACGCGAACCCAAACCCTCTGGATGCTGGGTCACCAAAAAATATGGCTGCAGGTAAACATTTTAAAGATGAACATTTTTCCTGGCTACTGCAGAATTAAGTATTTTGCTTTGTTTTTCCTTTCATGTCATAGTCTCAAAGAAAACATGAAAGACAATGATCAGTGCTTTTCTGTGTCTGATGCAACTAAAAACCTTTCTTTGCTTTAAAACTCCTCATACTTACAATCTGTCTTTTAATGTCACATTCTGATTTATTCGTCCTGACAGGAGAAGCAAATTAACAATTGTCTAATATTTCTGAATGGCTTAAAGCTTAATCAACTGTCTCAATACTTAAAAACTAATTTTAGGATTTTTAGTACAAAAAACAAAAGATTTATGCTCATATTGATGGCATTAAAATGTTAAAATCAATGAATATTTGATGTAGAGTTTATTTTAACTGTTCTTGTATGTAATATATTGCAATCATGTTTGTGATTCTACATGTCAAGCCATAAGATTTTATTATTTCAAAAGAAATGTCTAGGAATAATGATTTTTTCAAATTGGCTCTTCATTTGATCTTTTTTTATATTTGTGAACTTTTATTGTACATCTTTATTTGTAAGTTGTGACTTATTTACACTTATATGTATAATTTACAGAATTATTATTATTATTCACTGAGCTTAACATGATTGTCCATAGTTACAAAAAGGTGAAGTTAAACATATTTAAGCGCAAACCATGCTTTATTTTGGAGAGAGGAAGTCTTTTATTTTGAAGAACGCTTAACAGGATGTGGATTTGTTTTCCTGCCTTCGGTGGAATTCGGTTGCTAGGTAACGAGCAGCCGTTGCTGTTAGCGGCGTTCGCCATTTGAAAATATTCAGCGAAAACTCCTGAGCCTCCGTTACGACTGAAGAAACTTTCACTCGGTGAAAATCTTGATTATATTTATATTTAATGTGAACTTTTATGTCTCTCTTTGTATATTTAGATATATACATTCAGTGAATTTAATTTTTCAAAGATTTTTTTGCTAATTATTCTGATATCGACACTTACTCAACAAGTTGCTGTTGAGACTTTTATTTACAATTACGCAGAACAATTAAGCAAAACGCTCTCAAATATCGAGGCGATTCACTTAAGAAAACATTTCAAAATTATGCTAATTTTAAAAGGTATGAGGTTTTGATGGATTTGGAAAAAATTGTGTTGTATTCGACTTTCTTATTCTGCCTTAATATTAATTATTTTATTTCATAGGGGATGTGGGCTGATTTCTTCATCTGCAAAGCTGCTCGTTTTTTTTGTTTTTTTGCATTGTTGGTATGCAAGGTTGTGTAGTAACTACTTACATTTACTCAATTACCATTTATTTGAGTAAATGTACTTTTAGGAGTATCTTTACTGTACCGTACTTTGAGTAATTTTATGAAGTGTTTTTGCTCTCACTTGAGTAAAATTTCCCGATTTTCTACTACCAAACATGTTTGAACCAAAAATGTACCACACCTGCAGTTTTAGTTAAAGTTTCATAAGTTAAAAAAAAAACTGATTTGGGAAAATTTTTATTTTGGTCCTTATACAAAAATTTTCAATTAACTTTATATTTTGGTCCATCTGATGATGCAATTCTTAAATATTAAGTGATTGGTTAATTTATTATTTAGTAATTTTTACCAAATGCTTTTTACTCTTGCTTGAGTACAATTTCTGGGTACTCTACCTTACTCTGTTTGCACAAATTAAATATTATGTTCTAAAATATTTTAAGTTATAGCTTCAACTTGCTGTGAAGTGGGGATCTTGGTGTAAACCGAAGTTTTTTGGTTCTTTTGATTTTGGGATAATTGCTCCTCTTCACTCTGCAGTGGTTCATTCTCAGCTCAGTTAAGAAATCAATGTTAAAATTTGTGCACTCAGCCAAAATCCTCACGCTCTGCCTGTGCTCTGCTTTTTTAATTGAAAACCCCTGGATGTTCCCTCTGTAGGTCAGTTCTTGACATCTACACCGCTCTGACCCCGAAAACCAGTGTAGCGTCGCCGGCCGGCCAGCCGCCGTGCTGGTGAACAGCACGCTCTGAGTCCATCCATGCAGAACTGACTGTTTACAGATTGTCAGAGAATTGAGAATATAAATGGGCTCTCGCTCGCCGCTCGAGCTATGGTGTGGTATCAAACGGTTGTGGTCACACTGAGAGGAGGCTGACGTGTGACTGGGAGCCTGCGGCATCAGGAAAGCTTCGGTTTCCCTCCCTGCCGTCCACTGACAGCCCGGCGTTCCCCCTTCAATAAACCCACATCCCCTGATCCCAAAGCGCTGTTTCTAATATCGTCAAGTTGCCAAAACATCTTGAAACAATGAAAAGTTCATTTAATATCGACTCCCTCTGAATCTTCACGAAACATTTACACAATTTCTGCTCTTCTCAGCTGCAGCTGAAGCGCTCTGAAATTAAAATGAGGATTTTCCTGTTTGTTCTTCTTCATCTCCGTGTGAAAGTCAAACGCATGTTTATTCGGATCCCCTGGGAGTCCCACCTACTCGTTCCAGCGCTTTCCTTTAAGCTGCGCACTGTAACCGCCAACCTACGGATATCCTTCCTCTGCTTTGTCTCCCAGGGAGCATTGCCACAATAAATCGTGAACATTTTCTATCTGAGGTCGGCTTGCTGCTTCCAGCTGTCAGAGTTTTCTGCAGCTGGAGGGCTGCAAGCCGGAGGGAGGGTCCGACTTGGCGGTCCAGGAGGGACAAAGTGACCCTCTGGGGTCACACCTGCTGACCCCAGAGGGTCCCTGCCTGGGAGGGTAAAACAGCCCAGCTGTTTTACCCTCCCAGGCAGATGGTTCAACCACTTCTTCAGGTTAATATATTGTTTCTGGGAGTGCTTAGTTTGTGTAAATTAAAGAAAAAGACAAGAAAATGTTCAAGAACTATATATTGTGACCAAGATGTCAACAAACCTCCTTGTTTAGGGGTAATACATTAAATTTTATAATTATTTTTTTTATTTTTTAGGGTGTTGTTAATCTAAAATCATGCCTTTTTTGGAAATTATGTGGATAAAATTAACAATTGTAATCAAATGTATGTACAGAAGAGGATCAGGGCCATGGAAATAAAAAAATCAGATTTTTTTCTCAGAAGAGAAGGAGTACATTTCTGTCAAATAACTCAGAAATTTTGAGATTAATCACAGAAATTGTCTAAAAAAATACATAAAAAATGACAATTTCTGAGTTTTAAAGTAAAAAATTTTAAACTTTTAAATTCCAACTTTTTCCACAAATTTCTCAGATTTTCTTTCAAGCGAATGTTTGATCTCACAAACAGAAATTCTTTTGTAATTTTTTATAGAAAATTTCTGAGATTAAACTCAAACTTACTCCTCCTTTTCCTTCTTTCTATCAACAAAGGAACTCATGCCATTTAATACATAAAATTGAATGCCTTCAAAATTAGACTCACAATTGTTTATGCATAATCAAGCAAATCTAGTATTAAATCTAAAATCTGATTTGCTTTACTTTCTAAGAACTGTAGTAGACTTAGGAGAAGAAAACTTGTATGTCCTGTTTTAAGTATATAAGGGAAAATACTTTCTTTTTCATCTACAGTTTCAGTTTGCAATTAAAACAATCGGAGATGAGACTAATGCAGATGAATTTGTTTTAACAATAAAAATAATTTCCAATTTGTGTCCTAATTTGTGCACAATCTGCATTAGTAAATCCAAAAGCTCTTCAGCAGGGAATTACAGACTACTGCAAATGTTGATTATACTTTTGGCCTGTTCTGACAGGTAAAAAGTTCAGCTTAAATCCAACATTTAAACATTTACCATAAAAATGACCCAAACACCCGTTGTTTAATTATAGCTGTGATAAGGTAGCATGAAAATAAAAGAACTACAAAATAATCTCTAAATATGCATCAAAGTTTGTGGTCAAACTTTGTTTTTCTACTAAAGTCAATACATTTAAAGGCAGGAAAGAACTGGAAATGTTAGTTTTGATTATTTTATTTAACCTCAACTGATAACCTGATTACAGCCAATGAAGGGAATATTGATTATTGCATTGCTTTTTTGAAAGGAAGTTTTTACATTTGTTTTTTTGAGTACTTTTTAACCCGAACAAGAATCCTCACTGCAAAAACGCAAAGTCTTACCAAGAACTTTTAGTCTAGTGCAAATATCTTAGTACACTTGAAATAAGAGAAAACTAACTTAAGTAACTTATATTTAAGAAATAAGTCCTTAATATTGCTATCAGTGAAATAATATACCAATGGAATCAGAACTTTTTCATCAATATCAAGAAATATGTTCTTAAAACAAGCCTCTATCCTTTTCATGAGTTACGTAACTTAGTTTTGTCTAAACTGTGTATTGTTTTTGATAGCCCTTGTTGATTCCTTCATGTCGTTTTGTAAACAAATCTGGTTCATATGTGATCATTATCTGGTTGTGAGTTGTGTGTTTAAAACCGGACCGTGAATGCTGTAAGATTTCTAAATATTTTTCTTCTGCTACATTAATCTAAAATGTGTCAAATCCGGGCCAAATACGGCTTGCCATATCTCTTTATGTGGCCCTCTAGATTCCAGACTAAACACTGAGTGTGCTTAAATGTTATGTAATCAGTCAAATCAATGCAGTTTTTATTTGTTCATTGCCAAATTATATCAATCAGTCCCTCCAGTTTCTTGAGAATTATCAGACATTCACACAAAATTAAAAACTTTTTTGCGCTAAAATCTAATTGGGAGTTTATTGAAGGATTTTTATTCATATTTTAACAGTTTGTGAACAGTTTTTATCAATACATTCTGGCACAATCGGCCCTTTAAGAGCCTTCAGGATCTTGATTTGGCCCAAAACCAAAATGAGTTTGAGACCACTTCTCTAAAACAAAGGGTGAGCCACATCAGTGCATCTCGTCGTTTATTTTAGAGTTGACTCACGTCAGATGGTTTTCTGCCAGATAAATGTTTCATTGTGCAGCAGCATGTCCAGAATCTGTGAGCGGAAATGCCTCCTGAACAATTGTTGTTTCCCTTTGAGCATCTGTGTGGGACATACGGCAGAGGCAAGGAGGTTCATGAGCTTTGACAGCAGAGAGGTCCGGAGCAGCGACCCGGCGCAGGATTAGCGTTAACGGAGACGGTTTGGTTTTCTCTGGATTGGGATGATTTTTCTGCTTAGTGTGGGACGTATCTGTAAGGACAAGGTGGCTGACCCCGCCAGGAGGACGGGCGTGAGTCTGAGAGTTTGTGACAGTTCAGAACGGAGAGGCGAGTCCGATGTGGTTAGAGTCATCGTCCGTCTGCTTCTGCGTTTTAACCTCACACACAAATCTGGAAGTACACTCAATGTGTAGCTCTATCTGTATGCAAGCTGTCATCAATTAATCACTAAACACTCACTGTAAACGAGTGAAAAAGAAACAGGAAGAAAAATCTGCCACTTTCTCAGTAATTACAACATAAACTTTCATGGCTGGATGCATTAAATTAACAATATCATTTTCAAACATTATTAACTCAAAACTGCATCAAACTTTTTTTTTTGGTCTTGTATTTTTCAGCTGCACCAACATGCTTTTGTTTTAAAGCAGTTTCACTTTTGAAATCCTCCTGTCATTTCTGCCTCTAAACATTACTGATGACATTTCTGAAACAACCAAATCTCATAGTTTCAAGATATTTGATTAAATTAACTTCATTCAATTCTAGCTCCACAGAAGGTTCAGTATCTGAACATTACTTATTCAATGATGCATTATGATACATTAAACAGTTTTAGTGAAAGTTTCTAAAAGTCTTATGTGTTATCTGGATACCAAACACCTGCTTATACAGAGACACTTGAAATGATCAGTTTCTCTAATTTTACTCTTTATGTTTGAGTAAAATTAACATTGTTCTTTTATTCTATGAACTACTGATAACATGTTTCTGACGTTCCAAGTATAAATTCAGTGTTTATTTTCAGAAAATAAGAAATGGTGACAATAACGAAGAAGACCCAAATAAACCAAATTCATATTTGTTTAGAAACAATGTTTTTACTGAGGAAAAGTTCAGAGATCAATATTAGGTGGGATAACAGGAGGTTTTCAGTGCAGTGGGCTTTGCGTTTCTCCAGAGCTGGAAATAAAAATGTTGCATTGTGACCTTCAGGTTTGTTGAAATCCAGATTCTGCCTTTATCAGGATGAAATCTGGCAAACAAAGCAGACGCAGAACGAAGCAGCTCTGACTCTCACGGCCACAGCGAGGCAACCTGACGATGCTCCTTTCCACAACATTTTATTCCTCATTGTGCTCAACATGAACACGCAGAAGGAGCCGCCGGGTCTGAAGGTCATGTTCCTCTGCTGCAGGGTCTCTACTCCTGCTAACGTGTTTGATTAAAAACATTTCAAACTGCCGGGCTGAATGGGAGGAGGACTGCATCTCAAGGCAAAGAGGAGCAATCTTGAATTAATTGCAGGCAGAAACGTCCTGTTTTCCCCGGCAGAGTTCAATGTCCTGTTTGAGGGCACTTCATCCTGTTATTGGTAGATGCTCATTTTGTTGAGAAAGAGAGGCGCATTCAATTAACCTCATCCGTCCCAAATCCCATGAACCGCTCTGCACTCTGCTGCGCATGCAGCAGTCGGCTACACGCCGTTTCCCAGGAGCTTTTCCACAGGTTTAGATTTAGAAACCTTCCTGTTTTCACCCCTTCTCCTGCTCTTTCTGCTCATCTCTACATCTGTCTGTACCTGTTTACAGGTACAGACAGATTTCATGTGGAACAGTTTTAACTCCACAGCTGCTTAATGGGCAAACCAGAAGTTTTTTAAATTCTTTTAAGATGCACCGATCAATCGGATCAGATAGTTTGGATAACCAATTTCTTTTAATAATTAACTTGATATATCTCTCTAATCTTACCAAACATGAGGAATTAACATTAATTTTATCAGAACAAGAATCCAGAGAAACTAGTTTAGAAATTATAAACATGGGGATGCAGTTTTATACTGTTATCCAGAGAAACTCCTATTAGTTTATAAACTGTGGAGTACTTTTTGTTTTTCTTTTATTTTGTTTGTATTTCCTCTAATTCATGTAAAGCACTTTGAATTACCTTGTTGCTGAAAATGTGCTACATAAATAAAATGACTAACTGTGAACTGAACTGCAGGTCAAAGATGTTATGATTTCTGCTCATTGCAAAACAGCTGCAAATATTTTCTACTTTAAAAAAATATGGATGAAAAATAATTTCCTTTATTGTCTGTTGGATTCAAAACAACAAATAATAAAAAAACAAAGGTCAAAAATCAGAGTAAACTGAAAACAAGGCCTGGTAAAGCTCTTGATCAAGTGTTTAATCACTATTTATGTACAACCCCTGCATTATGTGATATGAACAGAAAGTGTAAATTAAGCTGAAAACTTTTCATAGTAAATGTGAAATGCTTGCTTTGTGTTTGGAGCTGCTAAACATCCAACTATCATCCCAAATCCTCCGCAGATTATCATCTTCCTATATGCACATCGGCGCTCCAAATCCAGAGCTCACCGATGAAGAATAACACAAACCGCTGCCAAAAATAAACAATTTCTCAAGTAGTCAATTATACAACTCAGATGGTTTGGATTATTCATAACCCTCCATTCAAACAGGAAGAATTAGCATTTGAAACACATCATTAATCATATAAACAACAAGCGGAGTGGCACCTTGTATTAATAGACGTCGCTCGCAAAGGATCCCTGGAGAACGAGCCTGTCTGGGAATTACTACAGAAAATAATCCAAATCAGAATTTTTAATGCAGAGTGGGCTTATGTGATTATATTATTAAGTGCTCCTCTGCTGCATAAAAAAGGGAGTTACTTAATATATTAATTCCTTCCTAATTTGTCAATGTCACAGCTAATGAATTAGTGCAGATCTCCTGCTGAGCGATGTCATGTTTTCAGTCAGAGACGCGGTCTGGCAGGGAGGAGAGGAAAAAAGCCCTCAAGCGCACAAAGATCGTCACTTGACTGGGAGAAAGGCAGCAGGAAAAGGGAAATACTTCCCAGATTATCGAGGAGCGGGAAAAACTTTCTTACTGCTGCAAGTGTGAAGAATCTCAATCACAAGGTCACAATGAGCGAGGGGAGCAGATCCTTCATCAGCTCCTCGGCTCCCTGGGCTCCAGGATGACTGAGCTGCAGGCAGCCCAGGGGTTTCCCAACACAACCATGTTTTTCAAGTTTCCTCCAGTGGATCCAGAACTGTGGTCTCATTAGAAAGCTGCGTTTGAACCCCTCTGCATGAAAGAGGAGTGGGCGGTTTAAATCTGACTGCAGGTTATGTAAGGATGGCAGCATTTGCTCTGAGGTCAGCAGTCTGGTTTTTGCCTTTTTGGATTCACCAGTCAGGCAGTTTGGGTCTTTGTTCAACAGTCACACTGACTAATATCTGCAATTAGTTTGAATTAAAATGTTTTTTTTTTTTTTTCTTTACAAAGAAATAAGTTGATCGTCTTGGCAACACTTTGGTAAATAAAACCTGCGTCTTTGTAATCTGTATTTTCAAATAAAGTTTTGCATTTTGACCCTCGTTTTGCACTTTATTTGACTACATTAACATGAGAAGGAGCGACGGGTTGGGACCGTCATCCTCCTGGGAACAATGTCAGCCAGCTGCCCGTCCGGACCCGAACTCAGCCTGTTCTCTGCCTGATTAGAGAAACATCATGACAATCAGCGTCCAGCTAAACAAACGGCGACTCCGCTTGCATTCTGGCGCAAAGAAACAGCTGCGCGTTTCACGCAAATCGTCATATTCGAATAAGTTGTGAAGTTTTCGTGGATTCGAATCGAATCGGTGCGTGGAAAGCAAAGTGCGACTTTCTGCCCACTCCCACTCTTTTCTTACCAAACAAGCGGTTCCGTTGAGGAGGAGCAGGATGAAGCCGCGGTTGGGACGCATCATTCCGGCGCGTAAATCTCAAAGCCGCCCCTCCCTCCACAGAATAATTAGAATCAAAGAAGAAGAGGAAAACCCAGCAGAGGGTCTTTTTCCTGCTTCAGGAGGACGCTCTTCCCACGGCACCGGATCCGGATCCCGCTGGGCTGACGCACGGTCCCATATCCAAGGCACAATGAAGTGCTGCGCCCGCAAACCAGCAACACGAGAGGCGGACTTGGAGCGCCCTGTTCTGTCTGATCTCTCCAGATCCCGTGTTTGAACTCAAATTAGTTCAGCTGCGAGAAATCCATTTATATACGGCTGGCTGTTGTCATCCATTCACCAGGAAAAGAAAAAGAAAAGGAAGGAAAGAAAGAAAGAAAAGGGGAAATCATGAAGTGATCCCAGCTGAGAGTGAGGAGACTTCAGATCTGCTCAGTGATGCTGGTAGAGATCCTGGAGGGAAGGAGCTGCAGCCTCCTGCACAAACTGAGCGAAGCTGAGACTGGCAACAGCGAACAGACGCTTTAACAGTTTCTTTTCTCCCTCTCTCCCTGTGTGTGTGTGTGTGTGTGTTTGTGCATATCCCCCTCTTCATCAGATGCCTTTTCTCCCTCCCTTTCTCCCTCACATGTCTCAATTACTCTCCTCCCATCTCAGTCTTCATCTTTTCCAGGTACTTCTTTCCATCTCTTACTTATTCCAGTCAATAGTGAAAGAATTTGCTCTCCTTTCTGAACTGCTTCTGTATTCCAGCATTTTTTAACCCAAAGGTGCCCTCTTCTGTAGTTCCCAGCATACATTTCCGTCAGTGAATAGATTACGCTTCGCAAAAGTATAAGTAGCGTTCAGCACATGAATAAACATTGAAGTAAACAATTTAATTTCAGCTCTGTGGGGTGAAAGGTGAGAATGCTCTTGTCTCTGGAGTCTTGCAGACATATTTTATTGCATTTAGCTCCTTTCATCAACTTCTCTGTCTCTGCTAAATCCCCACAGCATGATTCCATCGCCACCATGCCGAGGAGCGTGTTTCTGCCAGATGTGGAAGTGTTAATCATTTGCTTCTTGCACATGTTCCCTCTTTAAAGGTGAAACAGAACAATCTAATAAAAATCATTGCAAAGAAGTGATGTGGCATTGGTGGGTATATTTCTTTTGTCTGTGATAGTCTGATGATTTTTTCTTTTTGTGTGAATAAGGAGCAGATATTATTAACCCTTTGCACGTGACGTCACTCTCTTCGAAACTCCGCCACAATGGACGGCAAAAGAACCGCACGTCTGATGGCATAAAGTCCCTTTTATTAGGTTGATTTCGCATTAAAAAACCTTGACAAGGATGGAAACCAAACTTCCTCATTTTATTGCGTAACTAAGGAAAGATGGATGTCAGCCGTCTGTGTCATGGCAGATTAGCAGCAAACACTTTTTGTGTGTGAATGAAATAAAAAATAAAATGAAAGTGATTGTTTATTCTGCTAATCCTGATGTCGGTTTAGGCGTACGCCGATATCTTGGCAGGTTTTGCCTCAGATTTTTGACAGAATTTTGAGTTGTTAAAAGCTTGAGGTGTGATTTTATAAACGTACTTTGAGTCAAACTTCTTACTAACCTTCTTGTTTCTTGGTCTTTGTGATCCATTGGGGTTGAGGATACATTACAGACACTGTTGCTTTCATTAGATTATATTCACTTTTCAGATTTTTATCAACATAAAATTGAATAGCATCCGTTTCCTTTGTGTTGAGTCGGTCCACAAGATCCCAATAAAACTCTTGCACATGCAAAATAAAATCCATAGAAATCACAAAGTCTTGAGTATTTTCTTCCTCATCAACCTCCAGCCTGTGATTTCCACACATTGTCACAACGTACGTATCACAATCAACCTGTGCGCCGTCGTTTCAGTGCAGCCATTGATCCAGAGCTCTGCTGAAGAGGATATTGACTCAGATGAGCCGCTGTCCGCCGCCTCGGTCAGGCGTGATTAATAAAGACTTTCTTCTGTAGTTCATTAGGGATATTTAATGAACTGAAATGTGAGATGACAGTCTGGACGAAACATTGAGAGGCATTTTTGCTTTTTACTTTGTCATTTTTGTAAACATTTTTGTCCAAATCAGTTTTCTTGTCTCTCAACAGTTGAATTTCTGTTTTTACACTTTGTTGTCAGGAAGAGCTGCATGCTTCAACTTGTTTGTGCTCTTCATTGATGCTATCCTGTTGAGGTGCAGAGCATGGGTTAATTGATCTCAGATCAGGGGTTAATTGGTTCCTCAGGGGTCAAACCAGGGGACCCGACCTCTGAGGCTGCAGACGGCCGCCCTGCCAGTCCAGACTGACCAAGACATCAAAGGTTTTGAAACAGGAAGCTTCCAGAGACTCGTCTGTTTCGCATCAACCTGCAGCTCATCGGCATGCAGGAGATGTTGATGAAATATGAGGCTCAGAAGCTTTCTTAATCCCCACCCCTCGTTTTGTTTCTGATTTGATGATTTTCCTTTTGCTAAACGTGTCTTTGTATAATTCGAATCAGCCTCTTCAGCCAGCGCGGGTGTGGAGGAAACGGCAGCCCATAAAGGGAGATCAAGTCCCAAATCCACAATCTGAGGAAACAGCAACCCTAGTGAAACTCCTTTTAAAACAGATCACGTTCATTTATACACACACACTTTCACTCCTGCACATAATTATAGGGCAATAACTCAGTCTGGATGCTCTCTGGGGATCAACCAGACAAGGAACTGCTATTTCTTTCTCTTTTTATTTTTTCCTTTGGTTAAAAAAAAGAAATGTTTATAAAAGCAGGAAGAAGTGTGGATGGTAAGATGCCCATCATTTGACACCAAGGATCGACTTATCTTAATGTGGCTTCACAGACGACTCACATCAGCGTGACAAACAGGAAATCCACGTTTGTGTCTTTCCTTTTTATTCCTTGATGCTGCCAAAGCACAACAATTGTGCTCAATCATTGCTTTGCTTGACACGTAATCCTATTTCACAGTGTGATTCTGTTTGGATGAAGGGCTGCAGGCGACAGACAGCTTGGTGAAATGATGCCGGCTGCGGATACAGTTAGTAGACGAGAGTTGGCTGCCCTCTAGTGTCCACTCAACTCTATGGGAGAAAATCATGTAAGAGGAGATAAAACGCCTCTGAATATGGAAAAATACTCGCGTTTTTATATTGCTACAGCTCAAAGTTTAGCACAGTTTTAGAATACTCTGCCTTCAATTTGTTGATCAGCTCAATTTGTTGATCATGGAAAAGTACTAATTCTACTGGCAGGTTATTTCACTTATAACGTGTCAAACTCGAGGCATGGGGGCCAAATGTGGCACGCTGTAGCTTTTTATGTGGCCCTTCAGACTCCAAATTACATCAATTAGACATTCCAGTTTTCCACCAATCTGCAAAATTCACACAAAACCAGCAGATCCCCACATTTTTTACTGCAATTCTTTCTAAAAATTGGCCAAAAACATTTGGTTTTAAGTGACTTTTGCCTCAGCTTCACCTGATGTGAAGCCATACTCTGTGATCGATACAGGGAGTAATAAAAAGTCACGTCTAGCATCGTACATTAGCGCAAATATCTTAAAAATTCTACATTTTTCTAAATTTAGCAACACAAAATCTCTAATTTTGACTGAAAAATCTGAGATGAAAATGTTAATATTATCAATATTATTCAATTTTAATTTTAAGAAATGCTTACTGAATGCTGGAATAAAAGGCAACTCATTTATATTTTAACAGTTTAGTGGGTTTTATCAATGCATTCTGGCACAACTGGCCCTTTAAGAACATTTTATAACAGCAAATGGAATAAATACCTTTTAAAAATCAATATGAAGAAATTATTGATTTAAAACCAGCTCTTATGTCTTGCTGAAAAGTTACCTGTGAGTTAGTAATGTCTTATTTCAAGCGTTCTGGGATATTTGCACAAGAAACTGGAGAAAAATATAAAATACAAAAATCTAGACCAGGAACTGATAAAAGGTTCCCAGGACTCCGGGGAAGGTTTTTGCCTGCGCACACCTGCTGGGAGAGGTGAGTGTTCACAGCAACGACCTGAACTGTCGTATTTTACTTGCTTAATATGTTTTAAGAAAAACATTAACATAAATACTTAAAAGTTAAGTTAATAATTGTATCTTTTTACAGAAAAATCCCTGATGAGGCCTGTTAGAAAAGCAAACCTGCGTTAATTTAACCTAAATTAAATTAATTGTAACCTCAGCTGCTGTTTTACTAACAATTACATCCATTAAATATAAGTCGTTTTTTTATTTATTTTACATTCGCTGTGATTTAGTCCTGATAAATCCCCAAAAGTGTTGAGGTTTTATTTTTGTCTACATTCAAATATCCTGTCATTAACAGTGGATGTAAATTTATCTGTAGTGGTTGATTGTATATTGATCCCAATTCTATAAAATAAAATAAAACTTTTACGTTGAACTGTCTGTCATTCTTTTTTTCTTATGAGATATAAAAAGTCGAAACATTCCCCAAAGTAAAAATGTTTTATTTTACACCAGTTGGTGAAAAACCATATCAGTTTATAATTTTATATTTTTTTATTAGTATTTCTGTTGTGATCCTTAGCATTTATTTGTATGCTTCTGACTGCTGTGTGTTTTATTTTTGACATTATTTTGCACTTACTGCTGGATTTGCCACTTTTTGGTGTGATAGTTTGAGATATTCTTTGGACTTTTGTCCTGCTTTGCATTTGTTGCATTCAGAAACTTCTTAAATGAAGTCCAGTTCTCCCACCTGATTCTGATTTATGCATCTCACTTCCTCATTCACTGTTAGTTTCTCTGCTGTTTTTAGCTCTTTATCTTTTGCTTCTGTTTGTTCCAGACCTTTGGGGTTTTCTCATTCCTTCATTGCAGTTTTTGCCACTCTGATGTTTTGGTTATTATTTTATATTTGGCCTCCACTCTTACAGTTTGAGCTCCTGCCACAAATGCTAAAATAAAGATGAAATTTGATTAAAAAAGAAAAAAAAGAACATGTTGAGTAATTGATCATATTACAAAATAACATACAAGGATAAGAAAATAAAGAGGGTTAATTTCAGGAGAATTAAGATTTTAAACAATGATAGGTTGCAATCTGACACTACACCACTAGATGGCAGCATAACATTCACAATGCTGAGTGGCAACTTCTTTTTTCTCTCTCTAAAAACAGAAGTGAAATTGTTTATTTGTCCTGGATTTTTCAGTTTACTGTTCATGCAGCTTCCACTTCACATATTTTAACTATCTTGTAAAAAATATCGCTTTTATTCAGAATTTGAAAAGCGAACTGAACAGATATTAAGGCAAAATGACAAAACTTTCATGTAAGAAAAGTTTTCAGTCCATTTCAAGCTTGTAAAGCGTCTTAGACATTTAGTGGATATTTCATATTTTAACCATATTTCACCAAAAAACAAAACTAACTTCAATAAGAATTATGTACTAATGATATTAAGTTATATCCATCAATATTTATATGTTTATGTAATAATTTTAACAGTTTTATGCTTTTTCAAGTTCAATATTCTGTTTTCTCCAGTTTTCTATGTGTATTCAGTTTGTATATTTTAAATTTAACTCCCCTATTAACTTATAAATGTTCTTAGTTTTAAACAATATTTGAATGTTTTCCAGTAATTATCTATTTTTGTCTTTGTAAAGAATTACAAACTTAAATCATTTGGATTTTACAAAACAAGCATGTTTTGTTTTAATTATCAGGCCTTATGGATAATTTTTATTGCTCTTTCTTGTAGTCTTGTATTGTTTTTAGGGTAGTTTTGTAATTATTTTTCCAGATTTCTGCACAATAACTCAGAAACGATCAGATTAGTGATTAGTCGAGTAAATGTAATGTTTAGGCAAAAACATTTACATAATTTTGTCTAAACTAAGAAACACAATTTATAAAATTTTATGATGTTTGTAATGTAAAAATATAAATATCTTGGTGAGATTTAGAGGCGAGCAGCACCGTCAGCCACTGGGAGGCGCTGTAGCCAAACCTAACATCTCATAACCATTAAGCTGCTGTTGCTCTATTGATTTAATTTTTCTTAAAATCAGCAAATATTTGTTTCAGTCCATCGTGGCTGTTTGAGGAGCTTTTAATGTGAAACATAATGTGAAAATCCAGAATCATTTCCTGCTTTTCCCTCTTCTTGCTCAGCTCTTCCTGCTCCATTTTCCAGCCCAGCTGTGAACTTGAAGCTGCAGAGATATAAATATATGAGGCACTTGAAGCTAACAATAGACTGATTGATCCTCCTGCTAATCCACGACTTTCTGGAGCCACCCGAAAACAGAAACCAATAAACTGCAACAAATAAAAATATCCTACATGTAGATAAAGAGAAGTTTAAAATTTAGCATCTTTCAGGACTCAGGTCCCCGTTTTCTTTCGATTTCATTTCCTTTTACAAAAATTGTCTTTTATTTTTTGCATTTCAAAGCTTCGATATGTTTCTAGTTCCCCAAGATAAAGGTTGTTCCTCCATCTTTATGGGTTAATTGGGGAAGGAAGTGCAACACATTTATAATTTTGCTTTTCTGTTTTCTTGCTGTCTCGTTAAAGAAAAGTGGATCATTTCTTGAGCTGACAGGGAGACCCGTGTGGACGGAGGTCTGCTCCACCCAAACCGTTTTAGCCTCGCTTGTGACGCAGCTGCAGGGAAGGTTTTCTGACTCTGTCCATCAGCTTCACTGTCTAAACTACCGTAGTTTACATAGTTTTATCTAAACTATGAGATTTAGAAAAAACAACGCGTCTAAAATATGTTTATTCTGATGCTAACTTTCTGTTAGCATCTGGCGATGGATTAAAACTATTTTTGAATATTAAAAGGAATTTATGGAGCCACTGAAACATTTTATGAGAAATCTGACATTGTGGAATTTTTACTTTCTATGATTTATGACTTTTATCTCAGAATTATAAATTTAATCTGAGAATTCTGGCTTTAATTTGAGAATTCTCATGTTTTTCTCAGATTTCTGACTGTGGTCACACGACTTTGATTTCTCATAATTCTGACTTTAATCTCACAAGCACGACTTTAATCTGAGAATTCTCACTTTTCTCAGTTTTGACTTTAATCCAAGAATTCTCACATTTTTTTCACTTTTTTCTCAATTTTTTCTCAGAATTCACTTTAATCTTCTGAGATCAAAAGTCATAATTCTGAGAAAAGCTATAATTATTTTTTTTCCAGAGTCCCTATGATCTTCTTAGATCATAGGGACTCTAAATAAATGAATATACATTCAAGCTAAGTGCTGGTCACATCAACCCCCAAGCTAAGTGCTGCACATCAACCCCCAGGTTGATGTGCACCTGGGGGTGCACATCAACGACAACCTCAGCTGGTCTCCCCACATCTCCTCACTGGTGAAGAAGGGCCAGCAGCGCAAGCACTTCCTGCGTCGGATGAAGAGAGCATCCTCCCTCCCCCCATCCTTCAGACCTTCTACAGAGGGACCATCGAGAGCCAACTGACCAGCTACATCTCCATCTGGTCTGGGAGCTGCAGGGCCTCTGACTGGAAGTCTCTACAGAGGGTGGTGAGGACAGGGGAGAAGATCACGGGGGCTCTGCTCCCCTGCATCAAGGACATCGCAGAGAGGCGCTGCCTATCTCGCGCTCACCAGATCCTCTCCGACCCCACCCACCCCAACCATGGACTGTTTCCCCCCTGGCGTCTGGAAGGTTCTGCAGCATCTGTGCACAACAACAGTTTTCCCCTGGGCATAACGGCACATAACACACCTCCACACACTCTCAAACCAAATCACCCCCCCATGGACACGGTCAATACATGCACTTTAGTTTAGTTCTTTTCACAACACTGAACCTGTGTATTCTATGGCACTTGTATTTATTTATTGTGTAGTATAAGGTTTTAGCTCTGCTACACTGGTAGCCAAGTAACGACATTTCGTCGTCAAGATTCACCTTGTGTTTTTTTTTGTACAATGACAATAAAGGAAGTCTAAGTCTAAGTCTTTACACAACCAAACCATTAGACTGGATTATTTGCATATCTTTTGATGTCATTGGGAATTGTGCGAGTTTGTGACAGAGGTAGTAAATTTAGATGACATCTAATCTGTTATTTTTTCTCAGTTTCTGCTCCGGTTCTTCGTCATAATCAGATCATCTGCTTCTGATCAGTCGCGTCGTGCCAGCTGACCTCTGCTCAACCTTTGGCTTGCGTCCAAAGGTGTTATTCGCCAAGTTGTTGCATTCCTGTTTATTTGGGTTTGACGAGCCGATCGGTGGGGGATCCGGTTGATTTTAACACCTCTGCATTTACACTCTAATACCAATAATAAACATCTCAGGGTTTCCCACTGAGAGCCATGACATTCACCCTTTAGTCTTTGTCGAAGTGCGTGGCTTAAACTGGAGTGACTTTTTGTGTAACCTTTGACCTCAGGCGGGCTGGTTGGTCCGCTGTCAAACATTTCCTGGGCCGTTGCAGCTGGAGGCCTCGTGGGGCTGAGCCTGAATGCATTTGTACTTTTGTCAAAGGTCCTTCTGGCTGGAATCTGTCACGACTGCAGTTCATCCAATCAGCATGAGCGATGAGCATCAGAGCATCGGTAAAGAAAGCGAAGTGGTGTCAAAAGGTCACGCTCCACCGTTTGCTAATGACGGTGTTTTCTGGTGGCTTGGGTTGTTTTTCGAATCCGTCTCCTGGAAAGTGAGAGTTTAACAGGGAAGGTTTATTGGTATTTAGGGCTTTGGGTAATTAACCTGCTGGTCTGGTCTTTATCCAGTCAACACTACAGGAAGAAAAATCTAATTTTTATGCATAATGGAGGTGAGGAACTGCTTTTTCTTCTGATTTAGGAAAGTACCTCCACTTTAGCCAACTAGAAAATCAATAAACACATTAAAAAACACAAATAATCCATAGGTCATCACTATACGTCGTCACATAATGGAAGTCATTCAATTTGCCTTTTAGAGGATCATTCACCAGATGCTTTCAATTGCAGAACGGTGACCCAGGGAACAAGACCCACTTTGTTGCCTCCATTTTTGGTCCTCTAAGCTGATAACAGACAACGTGTCCATATGCGTTTTGAAGGCCGGGCCCACAGCAGGTTGTTCCATATGGTTTATACGGCTGGGCTGAAGGAAGTGTCGTGGTTCTGATGTGGTTTTCTCGGGTTGCACTTCAAAGTGGGGCTGCCATCAGCTGGGATGCTCTGAGGGTCAGGGACACAGGAAAGGCCATCAGCGCGGTCTGCTGGGAAGGTGTCGGACTTCAAGGCCTTTCAGGCGGGCCTGCGTCACAAACCGCTGTGATGCCGACCCGTTGGTGGCAGCGCCGGGGGCTGCGAACAGCAGGACCCCCCAGGGATGAGACTGACAGAGACTCTTTGAAGTGGGGAGGGTTGCGGCTCCGCAGAGCCCCGCCCGGCCGCTCCACATCACATATGGACGTGTATGAAAAGGCCGGGGCGGCGTAACCCGAGAGCGGCGTTAGCAGCATGTCGGACCCCCGATGGAGTCCCCCTATTGGTCCAAACAGGAAGCCAGCACGACCCCCAGAAACCCAGGGGTCAAACGCGTCTTTCTGAACAGTGACAATTAGATTAGGGTCTCATGTAGGCCAGACGGCGCTGGCATCCCATACCTGCATGACGCATTTATGCCGGGGGGCGTTTCAACCTCTACATGTGTAAACACCAGAGGTGTGAACGAAAGTCAGACTGAGGTCACACATTTAGACTTGACTTTGACTTTAACGGTGACCTGTTATGCTTCCTGGAACAGGTTAGGATTCGGTCTGTGGGTCAAAACATGTTGATAAACTCATTCTGATTAGATTTTAGGTCAGTTCTCCTTTCAGAATGAGCCTCTTTACTTTAAATCCAGATAAGCTGCTGGCTGTGATTTGGAGGGAACTCGATATTATAACTCGCACGTGAAAATAACAGCAAACAGATGCGCAATTATATAGACGTACGTCTTTGAAAAGCAGAAGTGGAGTCTCCTGCACAACCAACAGAAATGCAGGAAGTGATTTCTGGATTGTATGTCAACAAAAAACACTTGACTTCTCCAGCAGCCATTGTACAGCTCATGCAAAACAAGCTGACCAATCGTGGTGGAGCTCAGTTTGGCTTGCTAGGTTATAACGGGGCTTTACCGAGGTTGCTCGGTAATGGGCGAAGCTTGATTTGTGACTTTACATTCTGGAGTTTTTTGGTTATTTTCCAGCCACCAACAAACATTTTATTTCCGAAAACCGATTGTGTGTGTGTGTTTTTATTTTTATTTAGCATTTCAGCTGATTTTTAGAAGCAGTTGAAACCAAACAGAAGTACAAAAACATACAAAATGTGAAATTTTTACCAGGTACGAGATGTGACATAAATGTTTCTGACTTTTGAAGCTAAGAAATTTGTAAGTTTATTTCAAGAACATTTCTGAGCCAATTTACAACTTTTCAAACTTAAAATGTTCAAGTTTTTTCTTTGAACATTTCTGAAATTGATGTCAGAAATTGACTCCTCCTGTTTCTCCCCCGACCACAATGGCCCCAATACTCTGCTGTAGTTGTTCCTACAGGTTATTCTGTTGGAAAATAACACTTTTTAAGTCATATTATCTCCCACAAACGTAATTTATCTGATTACTTTACAAATGGGATATTTAAGACTCGGTTAAAAGTGAATGACTTTGGATTTGACTTGTGACTGGATCCCACCTCTGCTGAATCCATTTTACTTTAACAACGTGGCTTTTATGCGGCCAGACTCTCTCCTGATTTCCTTGTGACTGTTTTTATGACAGCGAATCAACACTTTAAAACATACTTATCTGTTTTTACCAACGGAGGCATCCATCCTGCCGGTTAGCCTCTCTATATTTAGCCTCACTTCTTCGGGTTTTGATGAGAACAATCTAGCAGCAGACACACACCTCGGCCTGCATGGAAACAGTGTTTTATTGCTTTGCTCGTCGCTGCCCTTTATCTCCCTCCGTCTTCTGCTCTCCTTCGTCTTCTTTCCTCTCTTCCCGGCTCTGTTCTTGCAGCTCCTCCACCTAAATGACACCAGACTTTGGAAAACGCGATTAAAAAGATTTAATGCCACTGGAGCCAGTTTGGTTGTCTGGTTGGGGCATTTAGGACCGAACGCTATCTCATGTGATTGCATTTGTGTGTACTCTGCATGCATGTGTGCCTGCGGTTGCATAAATGCATGTAAGCCAGCATGTGGCTGGCTCATAGGGGCAGATACTCTAAGAGCCAGCCCTGCTTTAATGGCTGCCGTAATTAAAAAAGCTTTTAAAGGAGGGCGGACCACTGAAGAGGCTGGAGAAGAAGAGATATTGTGTGTGTGTGTGTGGGGGGGGGGTGTGTGTGTGTGTGTTTGCGTGGGCGCGCGCAGGTTTATCCTTTTGACAAATACGACTATATTTTTAAAAATGAAAACACACATGAACGATAATAAACGGGAACTTTACTCACATTGATGCCAAGATTTTACACAAAACTTTTACTTTTTCTGAGGAAAACAAATGCAGAGCTTTAATTTGATAGATTTAATAGTAAAAAGTTCAAATTCAATTTACTGCAAATTTATAAAAGTTGATAAAAAATAAATAAACATCAACAGTTCATAACTCAAAAACAAGACCCAACATCACTGATCCATTTATTTAGAAATGAAAAAAAAATTAATTTACAAAAAATTCAACTGCAGGATTTCTGACTTTCGACATCAAACTCATTTTAATTTTGGGCCAAATCAAGTCCATGAAAGCTCTTAAAGGGCCGGTTGTGCCAGAAAGTATTGATAAAACCTGATCACAAACTGTTAAAATATCAATAAATTCCTTAAACTAATTATCATCAAACATCTTTTGAGTCCCTCCAGGATTTTGTAATACTTTTGGCAATTAAAGTGTTTGTTGTACTAATTTGGAAATATTTGCACTTATTTATGACAGAAAATGTAATTTTTTTTCATCTATAGATTATGAACATCAATCTGACATCAATTACTGCATAATTTGTACTAATTACGCATTAGTACAAAAAACTGATTTTGTCTGAATTTCCTCAATAATTCTCAAGAAACTGGATGGACTGATTGATGTAATCCGGCAGAAAACGAATAAAAACAGCATTGACTTGATTGAAAACATTACATTTAGCACATTTAGAATCTAGAGGGCCACATAAAAAGCTAAGGCGGGCCTGATTTGGCCCACGGGCCTCGAGTTTGAGACAGAGGAAGCGTAAAAGCATCAGTTTAATGTCAGGGGTTTTTTCTATGAGAAAGAAAAACTAAATCGATGTGCAAAGTAAGAAGCAGTAATAGTTTCAACAATGGTTTTGTCCAGAAAAGCGACACGTCGAAACACTTAAACAGAGAAAACGATTAATGTGAGCAAAAACGACACGCGATACCTGGAAGACGGAGAAACATGTTGGTGAAGAAAAGTGTTGACTGACGGAGAACGTCAGCTTTTTATTTCCTTCCATTTAATTTTAAATAGTCTGGAAAATAAAACTTTTTTTTAAAATTTATGCCACTGTTGGGTTTTCATTTCCCATGCAAGCGGCTCCTCTCTGTTGCCAGCAGTAATAGGCCTATAATTCCAGCTGAGAAAGAGCTGAAACAGTTTTTGGGTTCAGCGACGAAGTGCAAATCCTTATAATCACAGCAACACGCTGAAACTCAAAGGCATTCATTTTCACAGTGTTTGCAAACATGGTTATTTAAAAACAACACAAAGATCATGGGAATTAGAAAATGTGCTTTCGACTTCCAACAGTTTGGCTTCAAAACTGCAAATGCCTGAAAAAAAACATCAATGACTCCAGTTTTTTGTTTTTGTTTGTTTGTTTGGTGTAAAAAACAATAAAAACATCTTGAATTGATAAGAGGTTATCAATTTGTTTTTGGTAAAATAATTGCATTTTTAAGAGCTTAGAAGAGCCGCTTTGAAAACCAAATACATAACTTCATAATTTAAAGTTTAAAATAATAATTTACAGCCTGAAGACACAGAATTATAAACAGCTTAAAAAGGACAGCAGTAGAAAGAAGTGGGGAAATCATTTTTGCATGGGTCTGTTCTCACTTAGTTTTATTTTTCTAACATAAAATGCTTGGGGACAGTCAGGAAATGCATTCCTATACTGTATATAAGTGCAATGAAAAAAAGAGCATTTACAGAAACGCCTCCAGCTGTCCACATGTGAGTTACTCATGTGAAAACTGTAACTGGTGGCATAATTAAGTTAGCGCTGACCCTGCTGCTTATTGTCCACATCTTTACGATACTTTATTGGTTCTTATTGACAGCTTCTAATGCAATGAAGCTGTCAATATTGATGGAAACGTTCACATCTGCCAGAGGTGTCAATCAGAACGGTGTATATGTAACCCGCTTTTATTTTAACATTATAGATGTGAAATTTGCCAAAAATGTGTTCAGTTATTCTTTCTCCTGACTTTTGTTGGTGTATGGGTTTAAATCTGTGACGTTGCTCTTGGTGGGTGACTATATTTTAACATGTATTTCAGACATATGCAGTTCTATTGGTAATTTTGCTACCTTTTTGTGTGTTTTTAGCCGTTATCATTAAAAGTGTTGTGCATTTTCACTGTATTTAATTTTTACTGCTTGATTTAGGATGTCCAAAATGCTGTGGAGCTTTGCAGAAAAGCTATCAAGGTTTAATGTGATGAAATCAGTTTTCAGTTTTAGACAGTCTGTGTTTCTCATTCCTTTAAGTTGTGAAAACGTTCAAAAAGACGTTGTTTTTTTTGTCTTTTTTCTGGGAATAAAGCTGATCCAGGTGTTCAGCCTCTCAGTGGTTTCTACGAAGGTAAGTGTTGGTGCTGAGCCTTAGTGGAGTCCAGCAGAGCAGGCCTGTGTTGCTGTGCCCTCTGGGGTCATATTAGAAAGGTCACGGAGTTAAACAGCTCTGAGCCGGCTGCACAACTACTGTCTCCCACAGTCCATCTCCTCTGCAGCGATTGAATATCACAGAGGAGAGGGAATATCCATTTGTTTACAGATTTACCCGGGGATGAGCTCGGCTTCATGGGAGGAAAGACGCAGGTTCAGAAAAGAAAGTTAACGGTGAAAGTTTGATTGTTCTGGAATTACAGCCTAATTTTTTATTTAAATTTATAGCTTACCTTCTCAAAGTTTTTTGGTGCTTTCTGAGAAAATTCTTTCATGTTCAATAATTTAAATGTTGCTATCCGAGCGATGACGCCAGTGTGTTTTATGGCATTTGTTGAGCATTGTTTGTTGAGCATTGTTTTGATTTTATGCGGTCTGCTGTGTGTATTAAAGTTTTCTGTGTGGTTACGAATTACAAATGTAATATCTATTGCTCTAAAAGTTTTTCTCCCTGCCAATTATCACGTCGTTTATTTTGCTCAGTCTGATTTGCTTCAGCTTGTTTAACTTTAAACTTATCGGCAGTAAAAGTTCAAACTCACTTACTGCTCTGCTGCTGCACAAAGTTTTGCTTATTTTCTCTCTCATTATCGCCGCTGCAGCCTCCATGATTCCCAGTGGAGATCATTAAATATTCATTTGAACTGATGTTACAAAGTGTTTGGCATGGAGCTGAACCAGAGAAGCATCGTTGTGTCCAAACGGAGTTTTCTGGACTTGCAGCTGTGCATTATGGAGACGTGATGGAGCTTATTTGTTCTGCAGGACAAGCAGCATAACAGGGAAAGAGTTTTTAAAGTTTTTCAAAGGTCATAACTTTAAATTGTGTTCTTGCATGCTGTGAGTGAGGCGGACAGGAGGCAGACAGGACGTGTCCTCCATCTGGATCCAACATACTACTGGCAGCCGACCAGTGGAGGGATGAGTGACTTTAGCTCCCAGTTTACCTTTAAAAATGAAGCATAGATTGAATAAACGCTGGTTAAAGTTAACTTATTGCCACCATTAAAATGCAAAACGATATATTGTATTTTCAGCTTTCATTTCTTGTTGTTTTGATGATTATTGTTTATATCTAAATGAAATTAGAATATCACATTTTCTAAGTTTCAATTTTAGAATGAAGTGCTCCAAAATTTACAGGTCGATTTCTGCGCTAACAGATTGGAAACAACATTTCTCCTGTTTTCCTCCAGACTCAAAATAATATGACAGGAGGAGCAGCAGACCAGTTCTTCTTTTTTAGTTCAGACGCTTCTGTTTTTGCTTAATCCAATAATTTAATCCGATATCTTGGATAAAGCTTTGTGTTGTGGTTCCCTAATAATCTTTTTCCTTCTGCAAGCAAAGTTGTATAATCTGAAATGACCTAAAATGTAAATGTTAGCTTGCTTACATGCCATTACTATGACTCCATATGCACTATTTAATTTCCCTTTTGGATCAATAAAGTATTTTTTTATTAAATTTTCTTCATCTGAAACATTAGTGAATAAGTTAAAATTAGCTTCAATACCAGTAGCATGATGGGCATCACTATTGTGCAAGCAATATCATATATCAATCAAGTTTATTTTTAAAGCATATTTTAGCACATTTTAAAGTGCTTTACATCATAAAAAGAGAAAAATACAAAGTCATAGAACAAACGGCCAACAATTAAAGCATTACATTTTATCAGTTGCTGTAGTTACACATCCAAATGTTGAGTCATTTATAAAAGCAACTCTTAAACAGGTGGGATTTTAGTTGAGATTTATAAAGTAACTCATTTGTGGTGCACAGACAAGGTTTCCCTCAGTGCATTTTAAGCCTGGCGGGCCACCAGGCTTTACTTGACCCCCACCAGGCTTTGCATAGCTTGTTTTTTAATGTTTGCATGTTTTAAGACTTTATAGTTGGCGTTCAGGAATTAATCTTCCAGTCTTTCAATAACATATGATTATCAAGTGAAACTTTCAAAATTCTTGTCAACGTCAAACATTTTTTATCTCAGACATGGCGGTTCGCCACAACCACCAGGCTTAGCAAGATAGAAGCTGAGTGTTGCTTCTCCACATGTCGGCTAAAATGAACTGAAATCTAAATGTTAGCTTAAATGCTGTCAGTAGCATGTGAGGTAGCACTAGCATGTTTTATCTCCCGGTGACTTACTCCATAAATTTTAATAATATTCTATTAGAGTTTAGGACGTTTTTACCAAAAAAGCAAAAGCGGTTCTAAATAAACACTTTTCAGTATTGTACTGCAACATGGTTGTTAAAAATCAAAACAAAATGAAGCACAAAGCTAATTCAGTGCTATCTTCAGCATGGTCATAGTTCCCCCAGAATGCAAATGATTTGCGTTTCTGGCAGCTACTTTAAAGTCTAAACTCCATTAATCTAGTCGTCACGCTGCTGCAGAGGACACAGAATCAATCCAGCCAAGTGCAGGAGTCTCCCCACCCCAACATTACGAGGTGTTCATGATTTCCACCATTCACAGGATTGTCACAGGGAAACTGTATCTTCCTCTGACAACAAGTCAGGGATGAGAAAAGCAAAGCTTGATGCCACATCCTGCAGAGATGCACTGGTGAAGGTGTCCAGTACTAGATTACAGCTGGAGTACCTGCGGTGCAGCATGACAGGTTATGAAATGCCTCACTTTTTAATCACATCATGGTGTCATTCCAATGATATCGATGTGTCTTTTGATTGCTCTGATAGTGAAAAATCAGGCCTTCTCCATGGGGAATAAGACGCTTTAATGCATTTACACTGCAGCATTTCTCACTAAACCATTCTTATGTGGCGACTAATGAAAACGTTGAATGTGATTCGCTGTGTAATTGCAGCTGAAGTTGTTATCAAGGCACTTTGTCACGCTGAAGCTCATTAGGTTCTTATGACGTGATGGTGACTCACAAGGATGATTGATTAATCCTCATAGAAAAAAGAAAAAAAAATGAACTGCAGTGTGTTCAAAGAGCATGAAGAGTCTGGAGACTCTGATTGCTTTCGGGATTCGGGGGCGGCTTGTTGCTGCAGGACGGCCTTATCAACGAAACGCTCTCGCTTTGGCAGGATTTGTGTCACATGGACCACAGTTTGCCAGTTTCTGTCGCAACTTTTAATCTTCTCAGCAAATTTACATCATTTTACTCAGTGCATGATATTCTAAAGAAGAGATGGGAACAAACAGCAAAACTTGTACACCTGATTGTGTTAAATAAAAGGTAATGGATGATTTATGCTATAGTCTTTATAATATTATTGATTAAACACAATTTATGACTCACAATTTTTGTGTGTTTTAAACATTGGGGTCACTGCCAGGTTTTACGCATCTTACCAAATGCCATGTTAAACATAACATATGTTTTAACTAGACAATTCCTTAACATTACAAAAGATTATTTCACTTTTGGGGAAAATGTCTTGTAATAAGAAAAATAATTTGCCGCACTGCAAGTAATTTATTTGAGTTACTGGTGCAAATAAGAAAAAACTGACTTCATAGTAACTTGTTTGTAGTAAATAGTTAATTAATTTTGATTAAAAAGTACCAGTTCTATTGGCCAATAAATGAACTTGTAACATGGGAACAAAATCTTGTTAGAAGTGAAATAATCTGCCTGTAAAACTCAAACTTTTTCATCAATATGAATGAATTATTTACTTAAAACAACACTGTGCATCTTGAAAAGGTACTTTAAAGTAATTTGTGTCTTATTTCAAGTGCACTAAGCTATTTGCATTGGAAACTAGACTAAAGATACTCGTAGATGTTTTGTGTGTAAACCTTTGTCCAGCGGTTTCTTCACGGTGATTCATCATGACCAGGATTTGCCTTATCAGTTGTTATTGTGGTCGAGGTCTTTGCTCGGCTCGAGCAGCTGTGATGGATCGTCCAGAGGTGCAGAGGCTGTGATCCACAGAAACCTTTCTGAAGGAAACCTCCTGCTCCTCCGGCGCCACAGATCTGCAGCAGCGGCAGCCATGTTGGCTCCCGTCGGTCGAGATGTGAAGGAACACAAGCTCTCGCTGCTTTATTTAGATTCCTTATTTCAGATGGAAAGGAGAATGGCCTGGAGCTTTCAATTTGTCTCTGCCACATCTGTAATGTCTTAGAGCACCTGTGTCAAACTCGAGGCCCGTGGGCCAAATCCGGCCCGCCGTGGCTTTTCATGTGGCCCTCTATATTCTAGACTAAACACTAAGTGTGTTTAAATTTCATGTTATCAATCAAATCAATGCAGTTTTTATCTTTTTTTGCCAAATTATATCAATCAATCCCTCCAGTTTCTTTAGAATTATTGTGAAAATTCACATAAAATCCTAATATATAACAGAGTTTATTGAAGATTTTCTTCAAAAATTGTCAAAAACTTTCTTACTTGTACTAAACAACTGCTTCAGTTTAGTTGATGTCAGATTATAGTACTCTAATAATAGAAAGTTGCATTTATGTCATAAATATTTAAAAATTGGAACCACAAAAACCTTTTGCGAAAAACATCATGAAATCTTGAATGTTCAATAATTTAATTTTAAGAATTCGTTGATATTTTAACAGTTTGTGAACAGGTATTATCAATACATTCTGGAACAACCGGCCCTTTAAGAGCACTAAGGATTTGGATTTGGCCCAAAACGAAAGTCACTTTTTACACCCCTAATTTAGAGTTTTTAAGATTTTACTCTGTGAAATAAGAGCAAGGATCTCCCAATTACATGGCTACCATCAATGTTCAGTTGGATTGCGATTGATTATTTTCACATTCTGATTTATAAGCTCGGCTGTTTGTTTTTCCTTCATTTAAACAGGTTTGCACAGCCTTGACACAAAGCCTCCGAGCCGAGGAGGATCGGCACCAAGCTTTGTTTACTGAAGTCAGGAACAGAGTTTCTTAGGTTTGTGAAAGTGCAGAGGCTGTAATGTGTCTGCATGATGCTGCTAATCCTGCTGCTGCAGATCATCTGAGGGCTGTAATGCCTTCCAGGCTCCCGTCAGCAGCAGGACAAAATTATTTTTATTAATCTGTTTTTAAAACCTCACAAGTTTATGCAGCAGAGTGAGCGACGATCAGGCAGAAACAATAGGTTTAAGATGTGCATCGGAGGCGTGGCTAATGGCCCGCTCCATCTCTGTAGGAAACACACACACACACACACACACACACACACACACACACACACACACACACACACACCACACACACACACACACACACCCACACACCCACACACCCCCACACACACACACACACACACACACATGCACACACACACACACACACACACACACACCACACACCCCCACACACACACACACACACACACACACACACATGCACACACACACACACACACACACACACACACACACACACACACACACACATGCACTGGCTCCGTTTCTCTCAGCCACGTGGGAAAGATTTTCTGTCGGCGTTAGATTGCAGATGATTAAAAAAAGACGAGTCAGAAAAGGACATTAGATGATTTTCATTTCAAACGTCTTTATCTGAAAGCAGCCGGGTTCAGTTACAGACTCCCGTTTCCGTCTTGACCTTAACGCAACACGGAGAGAAAGAAGAAAGGAACGAAAAGCAAAGAAAGAGAGGAAGAAAAACAAAACAGACTTGGAAAAGTATTTAAACCTCAACACACAGGTTTCTGTCTTTATTTTATTTCATTTTCAAAGACAAATAAAATGTAGTCTGCAGTTTAATCCTCACAGCATGATGCTGCCACCGCCATGTTTTCCAATGGACTTGCAGTGTTCGTAATGTTTTGCCACATAGAGGTCAGAACATTCTGCTTTCTTATCTGAACAAAACACATTTTCCCATCTGTTCTTCCCTTGAGGGAAAATGAAAATGCTCTCTAACCAGAACAGGATTCATACCATGATTAAATTATTCAGCTCTGAAAAAAGAGATCAGTTTCTCTGATTTTACTTCTTACAAGTATATGTTAGAGTAAAATGAACATTTTTTATTTCATGAACTACTGACATGTCTCTGAAATTACAAGTGAAAATGTATTTAATTTGCAGAAAATGAGAAAAAGATGCAAGAAAACAAGTTCATATTGATTTACAAACAACAATATTAATGTTTTCACTCAGGAACAGTTCAGAAATCAATATAACAGGAGGTTTTCAGTTGAGTTCAGTGCAGTGGGATCTTAGTTTTAGTTTTCCAGAATCTATTAACAGAGCTTAGAAATTTAAAACTTTACACTGTGAGCTAACAATTAGCTCTGTAGCTAATGAGCTTAATATTGATGATCCTGACATGAAAAACCCATCAGGTCCAATTAGATTTCCTGCTGATTTGCACCAAAGAAAACAATAAACCGACTAAACTAACAAAATAAAATGTAGAAAAATCTGATTCAAAGACTTGACAAGGCATTTTAAAGAGCCGTTTCTACGCCATACCAAGTTCTGTTCAGGAATGTTGCGTTTGGGATTGATATAGGTCCATTTTTTACACAATAACATATTTAACGACTCTCTGTTTTAATTTCCTGGGTTTTTTTTTCATTTATTGGAGCAGCTTTGTTTTTTTATGGTCGTCCAGACACTGAGGATTGAGAAGATTCTGATTGGCCGATTATCTCGTCTTGTTTCTGCATATTTAACCAAACTGTTTGTTTTCCTCACAGAGCAAGTTTGTTAAAGGGAATAATCAGAAGGTGGCTTTGATTCGCCCAAGTCTCCGCCCACCTGTCGCCTCTCCTCCGTTCCCCTTATGCTTTCACTTTCCCCTCATAACGTGAGGAGTGATTTACGGTCCAACACATTCCTACCACCACTGATCTATCCCAACACATGTGTTTTATTTCTCAATTTTCTTGCATTCTTTCTTTTGTTTGCCTCGGCAGAACATTAAATCTTTAATTTCTTTTGTTTTTTTGTGCAAACCTCTCCATTGGGGTGTGTGTCGTTACGAGCAATTGTTACTTCCTGCAAATTACATCTGTGGGAAATTTATGAATCTTCAGAACAAAGACGACTTTGATTTTTTTTTTTAAAGATGAATTACTGCAACACAACACAAACTCATATTTCTACATTACGTGCATCAATTATCTTAGAGCTTTTTATTTGATTTGTCCACCAATAAATTTCTTTCTCTCCAATCAAATCAGAAACATCCTCCTCATGGTTCCATGTTGACAAAGCCTCAGCTGGTTTGGGTCCGTTCACCTCTTTCCTCTGGTTCTGCAGCCGCGTTCTGGACCAGATGGCTGCAGCGTTTGCTTGGACTGGGCCATTGTGCCCCCCATAATTGGTACTTGGAAGCAAGTGGCTCGTTAATTATGCAGAGGAGGCTGTTTTTATGCAAATCGAGCTGGTTTTACTGAAGTGTAATACTAATCAAGTGAGTGCTTTGCTGCATAATGCATAAGCAAATTTGATTTATTTTAATTGTGGGCTTGTGAGGAAATTGTTTTGGGGTTTGATGTTCTTGACAAATGTAGGTGAGAAAGAAATGAATGAGCGGCGTTGCTTATCGGTGTCCTTCAGACGCCTTCGAGGCTTTTTCTCCCGTCTGTCTGTTCAGTTTATTACTTTTAGAAACTGTGGAGTAGTAGTTACATCGATCGTTATTCAGCGTTTCAGTTCGGAGTTTTGTGTCTTTGTGACCAACTGAGCAGCTTCTTTCACCACAGATGCAGTTTTCTCTTTAAACTGCCACACAGTTACAGCAAAGAGCTCAGAACAAGCACAGAAATCATCAAAAAAGCAAAGTGCAGGAATTAACTGAAACGACTCACAGCCGCAGTGACCAAGAGCCAATAAAGATGTGACGGAGACACCAAGAAAAGCAACTGCCACTCACTGCTTCAAGGGGTTACGACCAAGTTTTAAATCACTGCAGTTCAGGACAGAAACAAAACTTCAATCTGGACTGGATCAATGCAGTAAGGTGGTAATTAGATTAATCTGGATTACAGTAAGCCTGTGGAAGCTGGACGTCAGTGATGTCAAACTCTCTTATTTTGGGCCAAACCAAAATGCATTGTGGCCGGTTGTGCACAAACAAAAACATTTTCTGCACAAACATTTGAGACCAATTTCGTTAGATTTGAAGAGAGTGGAGGTAACTTCACTCTGTTACAATGGCTTCTGGAAAAGACAAGTGTTTTGTTGCTGACTTACCATTTACAGGCCGCTTGCTGAATTCTTGTTGGTTGTGCAGGAGGTTCCACTTTTGCTTTTCAAAGATGTGTGGTTGTATAATTGCGCATCTGTTTGCAGCCAAGTTTGCGAGTGTAAACTTGGGTGGTGGGGAGTCGAGGCCAGCAGCAGCTTATTTGGATTTAAAGTAACAAGACGCCCAAAAATCTCATTATTCCAGAAGGAGTTTGTACAAAACATTTAATGAACATATTTTGTAAAACCTGTAGCTCTGTCCCACCGTAGGGTAGAAAATACCTGCCCCCCCTCATAGCTTTTCTTTCTTTTGGTCACATTTTAACGTGTCACATCATAAAACTAAATTCATTGGTGAACAAAAAACCCATAAGCAAATAAATGCTGTTAATGTTTTTTTTAATAAGGGGAAAATGCTATCCAAACCAACCTGGCACTGCATGAAAATGTAATTACCCCCTAAACATAATAACTGGTTGGCAGCAACAACTGGCATCAGTCTTTGCTTTTATGACACCTGGCAACGAGCTTGTGCAGGAATTTCACCTCGTTTCTTTGCAGAAAAGTTTTGATTCGGCCACATCTGAAGGTTAAAGAGCAGAAATGGTCTGACTACGGTCCTGCCAAAGCAACATAAAGCTCAGACTTTGAATAGGCCTCTCTAAACCATCCATTTGATCATTTCTTTAGACTTTTAACCTGAAAGGGAATCAAATAATTCCAAAAACCAAGAGAGCTTGGGTTTAACTTACAAACTGAGGGTTGACCTTTTTGGTTTTTGTTTATTGCTGAATTATTGAAGGAGACCCAAGCAATCATACTGCCACCACCGTGTTTGACTGACAGTTTGATCGTGTTAGTTTTACCACAGCTGGAACCATGTGGAAACTTTCCGAAACGCTTTTCACATCAGGAAGCAGAATGTTTTACTTATTATTGCACCATAATTACTGTCTTCAACTGAAGCTTGCAGTATTTCAGTTATTTATGGTTCTTTTATTACTTCCTGGAAGATTCGTCAACTCGCTTTGGAGCCAGTTTTTGGTCAAATGTATCAATAAAACCCAGAAACAAACCTCTAAAATTTTAGTAAATTCCTGTCTGTACACTCCTTCAATACTTTTTATAGTAAATAGAACTGAACATCTTTTCACACCGATGTAATTTGGCAAATACAGAAATCTACGGAGGAAGATTACTGCCACTGGAAAAAAGAACTCCGGCTTTTATCTCCTGTGATCAAAAATCAAAATTCTGAGAAATTGTAAAAATTTTGACTTTTTTTTCTGAGAATTCAAACTTTTTTCCCCCCCAAAATTCTGAAATTTCTCCTCAGAATTTTGACTTTTGATCATAGAAAATTAGAACCATAATAGTTAATTCAGAGAAAAGAAAAAAATTTTGTGGTCTTAATCCTCGTCTGTTCAAAAACTGCTTTGATAAATTTCCTTTTGAGGATACAAAGGTTATTTTCAAGGCTGTTTTTACATGTCTCTCTGGGCCACTTAAGACTTTGTGGCGGCTCGGATTTGGCCCTCGGGCCTCGAGTTTGACACCTTATGCTGTATGGTTATGAAGACAGAAATGTTTCTCACCAGTAGAACTAATCAGTAACAGGGAATTATTTACTGAAAACAAGCTCCTTTATCTTGTTGAAAGTTTACTTTTTACCTCTTCACAAGTTTACTAATATATTTTAAAAATACTTGGTAACATTGTGTTGCACTGTGCAAGCTGAGCTGATTTTATGATTCACACAGTTCTTCTATATCGCGTATTTTGTAAACATCTATTTGTCTATAAATAAAGATGTTCTATGATCTGAAACATCCAAATGTGACAAAATCCTGCAAAAACTAAACAAAAGCTCAGTAGTTTTCAGTTCTACTTCAGTCATTTTATTAGTATAAAGTGTAATTTTGCTGAGATGCTGAATATTCTGCAGTTGCATGATGCATTCAGGCTGATGGTGGTGAGCTACACCGTAGCCACAGCAGACTGCGAGAAGCGATATAATTGTTGCTGTGTGTGTCCGTCTCATTAAAAAGCCATACTTAGGGGATGAAGGAGTAACGTTTGTGTTTAGGTCGTGTGGTTGTTGGAGTGTTTCTCAGTGTGTGACAGTGAGTTTATTACAACATCCTGGCCCAATTAGTGCCATGAAGGCGTCAATGTGAGAAACTGATGACTGTTTGCCTGATCAGGCTTTAAATCTGCTAAAATGGTTCAGCTCTGCTTCATGACAAACGGCAACGCGTTTCTGTTTTATAGATTATCCATTTTTTATTCCACAAATAAGGATTCAAGCATAAAGTGTTGGCATTTTAAAGGTGAAACTGTTTACATTCTGAATTTTTAAATGTTTCTAAGAGCAGCTGTGTCAAGCTCATTTTCATTTTGGGCCAAATCGAGATCCTAAATGCTCTTAAAGGGCCGGTTAATAAATAAAAATCTGTTCACAAACAGTTAAAACATCAATTAACTCTTAAAATTAAATCATTTTATTTAACATCTTTTTAGACCCTGCAGCATTTCATGATACTTTATATGATTATTGCAATAAAAATACTAATTTTGAAATATTTATGCTTATTTATTACAGTAAATGCGACTTTTTACTTCCACAGCTTTTATAGCCTTTATATAGCCGTCTTGTTTCTAGACTAAACAAAAGTGAGCTTAAATATGTTGTTATCAATCAAATCATTGCAGCTTTTATCTGTTTACTGCCAAATTATATCAGTCAGTCCCTCCAGTTTCTTGAAAATTATTGTGGAAATTCATGTAAAATCAACAAATCTCTGCAGGGATTTGTAGTAATACATAACAGAGTTTATTTTTGAAAACTTTCATCATCTATACAGTGACTAATAAAAGTCTCACTTACTGTCATAAATAAGTGCAAATATTTCCAAATTAGTAACACACAAAAAAAGATTTTCATTGCAAACAGTATCACAAAATCCTGGAGAGACTGACAAGATGTTGAATATTATCAATGTTTTGATATTTTAACAGTTTGTACTCAGGTTTTATCAATACATTATGGCACAACCGGCCCTTTAAGAGCGTTTATGATCTTGATTTGGCCCAAAACAAAAGAGTTTGACGTCACTGTTCTTGGTAGTTTCGGCATCCAGGTTTTCTGTTGCTTGCTTCATTGTTTTCTACCCTAATTCTGCCGTTAACTCGTTTTTATCTCTTACCACCACCCAGCTGGTGCTGAGGGCTGCACGGGTGTGAAACGTGTTGTGTGCATTTGGGCCGCGGCGTGACTGATGGCAGCATATTAGAATGATTTTGTATTTTGCAACCCCAGGTGTAATCACACCTCTGATGCGACGCGTGTGAGCCGGCCTGACAGCTGCAGTAATCTGAAGCAGAACAATGGACTGCACGTCGTTTCTCAGGGTCACGGTGAACCGCCGTCTTAAAGAGCCTTCAGTCTGTGATCCGAAGCTGGTTCTGGACGGGTTCCCTGCTGCTCTGCAACTTCTTCCACTGATTGCATTCAGCCTTCTTTCTGCCAAATCTTTTTGTACCTTTCAGCTGAAAAATAAGGCAAAATGACTCTTTCTCATAGCTTTAGGTGTTCATAAAAGATTATGTTTTATTATTATTGTTTTCTACACAACAATTAGTACTAAAAAACTAAAGAACCTCTTTCCTGCCATCATGTCTCCTTATAAAGCAGCTCTAATACATCATGAATGAGGTGTCATATTATCAACGTTGTTCTGACAAAGGAGGAAAGTAGGATGGTCTAGAGGAGAACCTTCTCAGTTTTCTTTCTCTGTGCAGGTAGTGACCAATATGTCTGTTTCACCTGGTTTGATGAAACAAACATGTCTAATTACTTTAATTACACCTCAATTTGTCTGCCGTCCACAAACTTTCATGCAATTGTGAAAATAAAAGTGTTATTTGTCGCCATGCTGAGCTCCTAAGACAAACATGGCAGCATATGATAGTGGAGTGGCTCATTGATTTTGGAGATTTAAAGGTCGCTCTCATGATGTGTCCACGTTTGACCTTTGACTCGTCTTTATGTTCTCCGATGCAGACGGTTGAGGCTGGCGGCTCTCCTCCCGCTGCTGACAGATCGCCTTGTCTTCCTTCCTCCCACTCAGTTCACTCACCTCCCACTCAAACCTCAACTATTCTCCACAGTCACCGTGAATCAGCAGTCTGACATCCTGTGAACTGAAAATTGTGGAAAATCCTTAGAAATTATCCTTTGGGTTAGGAAATGCATAAAAAGGCTCATTGCAGTTTGCAGATTAATGCTAATTGTCGGCTAATGTTACACGAATAGAAGCTCTAATTATGTTTATCTGGCAGAAATATTTTACAAACCTACATTTTGGCATTTTTTAAGACCTGGGGGTTAATTTCAGTTAAAACAGGATCTCTGTAGAAATGTTTCTTCTAGAATAAATTGAGAATTTCAGTAAATCTGCTAACCTTCCAATCCTTTTGACTCAATATGAACCAAAAGTTAATTTTATTAATATGCTTCACTAAATAACACTTTTTTTTATTAGCAACTATTAACCTTGTTGCTGAATCACATGTCAAAATTTGGTGAATTGTGTTGAACTGAACTCTGATTAACAGGTTTAATTTTTAAATTGTTGAAAAATCTAATATTAACCTATTAATATTGGATCTTTTTGTTGAATCCAATATTAAGAAACAATAGCAGTTTTCATCCTGTTGCTCTCATACATATTGAATAAAGCAAAAATAAACTTTTGTGTAAATGTTTGAAGCGTTTTCATAGATTTATAAAGAAATTACATCAAAACAATCAAAATAACTCTATTTTTTAAGGATGTTTTGATGTCTGACAATACACCAAATACAGAGATATTATTCTGGTCCTACTTTAAAATATTATTCAAATTATTACCATGTTTGAGCCTTAGATATTCAGAATAACAAACTTAATTTCATCGGTTTTATATGGTCTATATGACGTTCCTTTAATTTGTTCCAGCAGTTTTTACAGAACAATTAAAAATATATCCAACTCAACACATGCATCACTTTGCTAAAGTGCTAGGCTAATGCTAGCGTCTGTTCTCTCTGTTTTGATATTACTTGTTGAGCAACAGTGCACTGCAGTTTTTTAGTTCTGCTTCTCATTTCATGAGAGCCTCCTTTCATCACTTTGTGTTTGGCGACGCTCACATCTTCTCCGCGGTAGGCTGATGTGGTTTCGGCCCCCGGGAAGTTTGGGGAGAGCGGACCCTGCCCTCTTGTGCGACCTCCCAGCCTGTCTGGAGGCGGCGTGGGCGCTGGGAGAAGAGGTTAACCAGTGCAACCTGTGAGCAGGCTGTGGTTTAGACGCTGTGGGGAAATGTTTGCTAAATTGGCTGCTTCGACAAACTTTTCTCACACTTTTTTTGATAAACACCACCATCTCCTGCCTGACCTCCACTCCTATCAGTGCTCATTCTCGCTATACCTTTAACTCTGATGGTGTAATTACCCTAACTCCTTCTCCCTCATTAGAGTCCTGTGGTGGAGCCTACCAACTGCATGTCGCCTCCAGTAAGCAACCCCGAACCTCATCCAGACATTACCTTGAAAGACATTCCTTTCTGCCAAATTCATTACCGTCCACTTGATCTCAGCTTTTAATAAATGTTTGTTTATAACAAGAATTAAATGCGATTTAGTTTAACACTCAAACCTTCCAACAGCTCGGTGCAATTTATTTTAACCTTTACGGCTCAAATTAGGGAAATCTGCAATCACCTTGTGAAATCTGTTATTGCACACCAACTCAGTTTAATTAAGGTCTGATCCACACGTTGCCTGATATCTGGGAAACTGAATCGATTTTTATTCACAATGTCACTAAAACGATTATTAATAATCACAGAGACACAATGTCACTCAGCATCCACATACTTGCTTTGGCTCTATTTCCGTTTGACAACGTCTTGTTTTATTAATTTTATATTCTAACACGAATATATTTATATTCTCTCATCCTCTTTGTTCATTCACACAAATGAACCTTCCGGCTCCAAATTAAACTCCTAGCTGGAAGTTGTTGTTGTTTTGAGGGATTATGATAGGCTAACATAGGTTTCAGCTTTGTCCTACGCTGCCCCCTGCAGGTTTGGCATGCTTAAAACAACGCTCTGTGTGTAAATCAGCGGATTTGTGTGGATGAATACTATTTTCAAAACCTATTTGTACGATGCTATTTTTTCAAATGATGCGGTGGAGATATTTGTTTCTATAAAGATCCAGTTATGTAAATACAAGGCCGAAATCTACAACGAACAACTAACATATTAGGGCAATTATAGATAGAACGAAACAAAGGAATGGTAAATTTCTGAGAAAAAACAGAGAAAAAATTGATCTCAAAAATGTTCTGGAAAAATCTTCGAAAAATAAAAAATATGCAAGAAAAAAAAATTCTCAGGTTGTCAGAAATGTTCCTGAAAATCTCCAAAATTTCTGAGTTTGAAAAGTTCAACATTTCTGAGATTTATCTTAGAATTTCTGACTTTTTTATCCAAACTTTACTCCTTTTTTTTGATAATGACAATGAACCTAATATACTGTCATACGTAGGCATTTATCTGGAAGCGTTATACAGGAAATTGATGGCAAATCAGGAATAAATAAACCGCATACCAGATAAAGCTGCAGGTCTTATTAAGCTCCAGCTTTGTTTGAGTCTCCTCGAGGTTTCTAATCGTTATCTCTTATAATAACTGGATGTTTTAGCATCCAGTTATTATAAGAGATCCAGTTTGCTTTATTATTTGCATTATTGTACATTTACAATAATGCAAAGCATCGACTTTGGGGAGAGTCGATGCTTTTGACCAAAGGTGCAAAGGACGAGATCCGATAACAGAAAATCAATGCTCATGGTCAATAAGGCAGTTTAGACGAATGCAGGATCATTTAGGTAAACCAGGTGAGTGGACCCAAAACAAATCTAATCCAGTTATTATCAGAATAATGGCTGGGATCGATTGGTGTGGGAGGCCAAAGGCTGCAGAGGTGGGGCTGCTCTGGGGATGACCTCTTCCTACTTTAAGACTGATTGGGTGTGGCGGAGCAATCCCAGTCCAAATGACTCGGTGTAGGCCGGTGTGTCGGCTGCGTCCACTCTGGGTTTGCCTTATTAACTTATCCAGGAAGAGGGCACTGCAGTGGAGCCTTCTAGGGGGACACTGCAGGAATAGAGGAGGGGAAAGCAGCCCCGCTAAACTCAATTTGTAATTTAATCCATGGTGCTGCCATCGATTGAGATCTGCTCTTGTAATAGCAGCCAAGCAGTGGCTTGGCAAGAGATAGAGCTTGCAACAACTTTTTATCTTTAATATCAGGCCGGCCTTACAGAACAAAATGTGCAGAGATTTTACACAAAGACTGCAGTTTGAACTGCAATGGGATGGCTTACATCAAAATACAGTCATGTCTTAAAGCTGCCTACTCATTCTGAGTCACGGATTCAATGCAAAAATGCAAAAATCTTTACCACGTATTTTGGTTTAAAAATATCTTGGCGCCCTCAAAATAAGACAAAACAAACTTGCAAGTCATTTCCAAACAGGAAATGGGAGCTTGTTTTAAGACAATAATTCCTGAATGTTGATTGAAAAAGAAGTACTAGTTCCACTGTCGCCTAAAATTGTTTTTATTTTTTATTTTTTAATCAATATTAAGGAATTATTTTCTGAAACAAGCTCCAATAGCTGCAGAAAAGTTACTTTTAAGTTAGTTTTGTTTTATTTTAATCGCACTGCCCCTAGAAACTAGACAAAGAAACTTGGTAAGTTTTTGTGTTTTTGTAGTGTTCACAGATGCTTTTCTTCCAATCACTGTGTTTAAGCTATTTTACAAGTAATAGACAAAAATTAAGTCTTTCCATATACAACATGCTCCATTAGACCTGCAGAGATGCAGTGTGTGTTTCTGCAGACTGTTTACCACTTTTATATTTGTTAAAATCTTTCGGCGCTATGCTTTATCTTTGTTCCCTTTTGCAATTCAACACTTCATTGAGATTGTCTATCATAAAATGTTTGTGGTTGTGGCCTGACAAATTTTTGAAAAACTACAAGAGGTAAGTACTTCTGTATATATCAAGGAAACCCACAAATTTCTGTTTTTTTAAATTTCAGACATCTGAGCACTAAACCTCTGATCTTATGCCTTTCATGCAAATTTTTTATATAATGTACTGATCCAACTTTTAAAAAAATCAACAAATCCCTGCATATGATTGGGAGTTTATTGCAGATTTTTTTTTCATAAATTGTCAAAACTTCACTTTTATTGAACAGCTGCCTCAGCCTTAATTGATGCCAGGTTATTGTCCATGATATGTATATAAAGTCACATTTACCGACATAAGTAAGCACAAATATTGCAAATATTTCCAAATTAGTACCGTAAAGACTTAGATTTTTATTACAAAAAAGTTGCAAAAACAATCACAAAATCCTGTAGGGACTAAAAGATGTTCAATAGTATTATTTATTGATATTTTAGCAGATTGTGAACAACTTTTATCAATGCATTCTGCAGCAACCAGCCCTATGAAACAGTGAGAACCTCTCGGACCAGGAGGCCACTGTCTCCTCAAAGTGCAGTATTTTTCTTCTCTCTGTAACACAATGACTCATCATGGCGACGCCATCCATTCACCTCTGCTGCATTTGATCTGAGATTCGCTCCTGGGAGACGGGGATGTGTTAACTAGCAGCTGTCAGCTCGCTCTGGTTAGCTCCCCTCCGCAGTAGTTTTACATCCGTCATGGATAAAGCTCCGCCGCTTCGCTCCCATCCACACCTTTTGCTCCCCCACATATGAACGTGATTGCTGAAAAGCCGAGGGCATTGTCATGGATTAGTGTGGGCGGTGGATTTTGATGGATTTCTCTGTCTTGTCAGACGGGTGGTAAAAACTTTTTCCCCCCTCCCAACAGTATCAAGTTTTTTTTTTTTCCTTGACAAAAGCAAGATCTGTTTAGGCAGGCTAAGATAAACTACACTGGTGTAATTAGACTCTGCAAACACTTTGGTTGGACTGTTTGCCACATGGTGCCATGAAAGCCTTTTGTATTTATATGTTCTGCCATTGGTAAGGGGCGAAAGGGAAAGTACATGGGAGGCCTTTCTTTTTCCTTTTTTTATGGGTTGCATTTTCTTCTCGCAAAACCTCAAATACATCTTGGGTTACATTGGGAAAAAGATTCATCTCTTAAAGACGTAGCCCGTCTTGAAGGTTTTCTACTCGCCTCTGTAGTAAAATAATAAAAGGCTTGACGTTATTGTTTGACCTGCTGGAGCCCTATGCTTTCACACCGATTCCATAACGTTATTTCCCATGGGAGACGGGGGAATTCGTCGGGGTAAAGACGAGCCTAATGTCGGACCAAGACCTGGAGGAAGTCCTGTTGGTTTATAGACTACAACCCAGAACAAGAATCAAACATGGAGAACCAACATTTAGCTTTATGCTTTGCTAACCTAGAACAAAGAAAAAAAATACTATTACCTTACAAATTGCATAAAAGTATCTCTGTCTTCTCAAAACGTGTAATGCTTGAACTCAAAACTTCTGCTCTCTTCCAAATATTCACTGTTTTCTCAAAACTTCCTCCTCACGCTCAAAACTCGTCTCTGCTCGGATCAAATCTCCGCGAACAAAACCTTCATTTTCTGCTCGAGCTTGGAACAGAAAAGGCCCGTTGCTTGGGAACCTCTCAGCCAATAGAATGAAAGTGTTTTTCAGGGTGCGCTTGTTTCCTTCTACTGGGTGTGCCTGTGTGTCTGCTATCGACTGCAGCAACCTACGGAGACCCACTGCTGAGTTATGGATCACTCAGGTGTCAAACTCAGTTTCATTTTCATTCGTATCAAAACTCTGAGTGTCCTTAAAGGGCTGGTTGTGCCAGAATGTATTGATAAAACCCACAAAACTGTTAAAATATAAATAAATAGCTGTTTATTTCAGCATTCAGTAAGTGTTTATCAAAATTAAATAGTATTGAACATCTTTTCACACTGGTCAAAACATGTGGAATCTGTAGATTTTGTGAGTTTTGCAGATTTGTCGAAAAACTGGAGGGACTAATTGATATAAACTGGACTCTCGAGGGCCACATAAAAAGCTTCAGTGGGCCACATTTAGCCCCCGGACCTTGAGTTTGACATCCTCTGGTTTCTATGTGAGTTTTTTTTTCCCCTTCAATCCAAAGTTTCTGTGCAGCCTTACCCAGATTTCTGACTCTACGGTTTTTATGGCTTCCATGTGTTTCATGGTTGGTTTTGGGCTCGGAGGGAAAGAATTGATCCCTAAAGAATCGGAGCGTTTTAGTTCTCCATCGGCTTCGACGATGGCCTTAATGCTTATTCACCCATCTATTTCTTCAGGAATATTTATAAATGCAAACACCATGCTCCTATTTTCACTGCATATCCTCTACAAATGTAAGAAGACTGGTATCAGTTGCACTGCTGCACAGGCAAAAGGATTTACTGCTTATTATCGGAATTAAAATGCAGAATGAAGCTCTAATATGGGCTGATTTTCCTCTAATTTCACCACTGAAAGTTGAGACAGTATTTATGGAAAATGACTAAACAGTCAATTGCTTCCTCATGTGACTAACCTCTTCACTGGTTTTCATGATTATTGTAAGCACTTGGAATCAGCTGCTGTGATTTTAAGTGCCTTATTCAGGCTTTCTATGTTACTTTATATGGTGCCATGAAACCTTATTTACACATTTCTTCCACTAGAATGTGGAGAAAGTATTGTGTAACATTTGAGGTGTCGTGAAATATCAATTGAAATCTCAATGGACGGCATGGAGAAGCATCGTTTTTGATGACACGTTGAAGGGAGACTGTCAGAAAAGAGTAGGAGCTTCTTAAAGTGACAGAGACCAATTTCAAGGAGTCAAATTCAAGTCTATAATGCAAAGTCAAATTCATTCAAAGTTGTTTTTGATATAAACAGTATTTTCATAACACGAGGTAAAACCTGAAAAAGTATAAAATGCCACAATGTGATTGGAAAAATATTAAATTAGTTATATGGTTTGGACTATTAGGGGGAAAATTATGGGAATAAAATCACAAAATTATGAAAATAGTCATAGTATGAGGAAAAAATCACTTGAGAATAAAGTCGTAATATTTCAACATTATTCTCAAAATATTATAACTTTATTCGCAAACTATTATGTCTCCATTCTCAATATAATATCACTTTTCTTCTTAGCATTGCCCTAATGCTCCATTGTAGGTTTTAACTATCTAAGAAGGAAAATGCTAATTTATAGCATTTCTGTTTGACAGTAATCTTTTCTCTTTTTTAAAAAAATAATCTGCATTTTTCTCTTGCCACCATTTTATCTAAGCTCGTATTTTTTTGCTTTTTATTCAATGGCCGCTCCGTCACGATGTCAAGCTGGGAAAGATGTTTTCAGCACCATCGCACGCTGTCAAGACCAGGCCCGGTGATTTAGAGCATGAGGATCGGCCGCTGCTGTGAGGGGAGGAAGGAGTTCGAATTGGAACCGGTTCGCTTCGACACGGGTCACTGGCTAATGTGAAGGCCCTGGGAGGAAGTGGAAAGATTTTCACATTTCTCAAGGTTTATTTTTTTCTCTTGATGGTGGGTGAAGGGTGCGTGGTTTACAGGTTTCAGTTAAATGTGATGGATCAAACAGTCTGGAAAATAAACACACACTCTCAGTGAGACTTTGTCATTCTCCTTACTGGTCATGGAGTAATACGCACACACACACACGTTGCAGCAACACCCTTTCCTCCAAACAAACAGCCAGATGAAAGCTCAGCTCTGTGACCGTCAGCTCTCCTCTAATGAGCCGACCCTTGCTAATGGATTGTTCATTACTGCAGCGTTACTGAGACATGCCTGGATATTTTTTTAGTTTTTTGTTCGTGACGTTGTCCATGCCTGGCTGTCAGCGTCACTGAGACTTTCTGCTGCTCTGCTGGTGACAAAATGACTTATGGGCTGGAAGTGAGAGAACTGGAGGCTGATAAATCTACTGGATTATTAAAACGAACATTTTATTTAAAGAAAAAGTTAGGACTTGATTAATACTAAAAGAAGGCTATTACAAGGCTCCACTTGCAGTTTGACTTGATGAATGACTAAATGGCACTCGTGGATTTTATATAATACTGTTCACTCTGCTAAAATAGAAACCTTACAAAGTATTTTTGCTTCACTTTCTAATGCAAACATCTTAGTACATTTAGAATTTACTTCTAAATATTTAAAAATTCTTGTTTCAAATTGCATGAACAAAATTTTTGGTCTGATGAATTTTATTAAACATCACAATGGATTAAACTCAGAAGCATTTAGTGTGAACAACATAAAAATAAACATGTGCCTTGATAAAACTAGAGTCAGATCAATGTAACGCACTACCATTGCCGCTAAGCATTCTGGGAAATAGTTCCTACTCCTGTCTTTTTCTTCTTTCAGTTTTTTTAAGTCCTAATCTAAACACCTTTGGAGGTTTGACAACATTATTAAAAATCCAGCATAACTTTCTACTGTAAGTTTATCTTCAACAAAATCTAAAACTGAATTTATTTGACTGAAAAAATAGAAGACAGTAGAAACAACTAAATGCAGCTCAAATGTTTTACAGTGTAGTGCCATTTCAACCGCAATGAGATATTTGCACAAAAAAACAGATTTGTGTTTTTTGCTGTGCGTTACACACATTTGAATTTCAATTTAAATGATTTACTATTTATGTGTCGAAGCAAAACCATCATCAGTTTCTGTCTGGTTGTTTTTCTGATTATTGTTTTCTTCTCTTCATACTTAAAAAATCAGGCAAGTGAAGGTTGAATACTGAATTCCAAGGATTTCTTTGAAAACTAGCAGGTCTAGTCATATAATTGAGTCTTTTGTTGTGTAATTGCTGATGCTATTTCAGTTTTTACCAGGCACTGGATTCAGTTGAGCAGATTTTTCATAAAAACTCAGAAACTGTCTAAGCCAAACGAAGAATGTCGTCACAATCTTTTGTGTTCCTTGTGTCCCTCAGCTGATTTTATTGAATAATTCATAAACTATTCAGTTTGTGCCAATGAGAATGCAGGATTTAATTCCTTTGGATGCCGTCCACAGAAGCTGTAATTACATGTCGTCCTTTGCAGAGTCTCAGCTGTGATAGAAACTTGAATTTCCGTTGATAACCCGAAGTCCGTGCCAAGCACTTGCCCATCTGTTTTTTTAGACCCAGATCCGAGAAGCACCATTTCTGCAGGTCTAATTAGCGAGTGCCATCGCTTTGCTCTATAGCGCCTGATTGCTTCTTCCAATTTTAAACGGTCGCTGATCTTTTTCTATCACCTTCTTCACTGAATACTATTTCATTTCTTCTCACATGAGATGGACATGCACATGCACAGAGATTAAAAAAATCTGAATTCTTAGTGAGTAGTTTTACATAAACTGAATAAAAAGACAAGTTTTTTTTCTGTCACTGTCAAACATTAAATTAGACCAAATATTTTCTGCTTTAGGTCAGTTAAAATGACCAAAATAATTTCTAATTCAATTGTTTACATGTATTTGGTCAGTATTAGATTAACCCAAGTCATTCATTTTAAAAGTTAGTTATCCCTAATAGTGACTAAATTCAAGAAAAGTAAAAAAAAAAAAAAATCTCTTTAAAATTTTATTGCTCAGTTTTCTGGGATTTAGAAATAATTTTGGTAATTCTAAATAAATCAAAGCAAGATAAGTTAAGTCTGATTTAACACAAATGTGTTTGTATTTTTTCATTCACTGTGTGCAATTCAGGGTTTCCCTCAGTGGATTATAAGCCTGGCGGGCTGCCAGGCTTTGCTTGTAACCCCACCAGGCTAAGCATTGCTTATTTATTTATTTAAGTTCTCAAACTTAAATAAAAAGGTTTAAAGCATTTTTAAGACTTCATAGTTTGTGTTCAGATATTCATCTTCCAATATTCCAATAGCACATAATTAACAAATGATATTTTAAAATTTTCTGTAAATTTGTAACATTTTTCAACTCAAACGGTAAAAACCGAGCGTCCGAACCACCAGAAAGCGTTCTGGGGGAAACCCATCAGAAATCTGGTGTTGTGCTGTCGTCTATTTTGATCGTTTATCTCCATTGATGAGTAAATAATGATTTAAAAATGGTTTTAATTACACTGTTTGCAGCTCCACTTCTTTGAGTCGCAGTATTTCTAAATATATACATTTCCAGATTCTGGTTCTGGTGATTGCTTGATGGAAATGTAATCACCTGTGGCTGTCACTGATAAATATCGGCTGGATATTATTGGTATCAGATGAGCCGCCCGGCTCCTCCCAGCAGATCCTCGGGGTGTCACCGAGAGGACAACACCGCCATTCAGTCAACGCTGGACAAATGAGAAATTCCTCTACCCACAATGCAACACGGGCTCAGGAATGTCAGACAAAACAAAGCCTTGGGGGTCATTAAATAAACCGCAACCTCTTTTTGATGTATGTGAGGCAAGAGGGCAGCAGATTAATAATAATTTAGAAAACGGTGGTGTGTTTGAGTGGCTGTCAGGTGTCAGCTGCTCCATTTTCCAGTCACATTACTTGCACTTTTAGCTCATTTTCTTGCATAAAAGTCAAACTTGTGCCCACATCCTACAAATTGAAGCCATCATGGCTGACACCTGCAGAAAGTTCTCATACCAATGTGAAATCCCCAGAAAGCTCAAAGTCTTGGCTTGAACAGCGTAGCTCCCTTTTCTTAGATTAAAAACCCTAAATTAAATTAAGTGTGCCAGCAGTGTGTGTCGCAGGGGCTTAGGTCTGGAGAGGAGAGCTAATGGCGAGCTCCTTGTTCTTTTATTTTATTAATTCCCTCGTCTTGCTCCTCATTTCCATTTCATACTGTATCAGCCCCTGTGACTCATCTGCTGCAGGAGCGAAGGCACAGAACCATCCGAGAGTGAGGAAGTGGGGGTGGGCACAGTGCCCGCCGGAGGCAGAGTGAGTCACGACGCACCGCAGGATCCATTCATCACAGCGTGGCGCTGGCACTTCCCTGCACCTTGGCACTGTCCATCACAGCCGGCACTGCGAGATGTAAAAATAAGGCTGCTTTATCTCTGGACTCTCATGTTATTGTTGACCCTCATCTCCTCAGCATGACGTCTGCAGTCAGAGGCAAAAGGAGATGAGTAAAACACCGTGGTGAAAATCACTGATTATGTTCTGGTAGAGGTGGAAATGCAATTTATTTAAAATAATTCTGGATTTAAATGTGGATAAAGAGGCAAAATGGTGACCAAGGGAGAAAAATAACATTTTAATTCTTTTAGTTCTAAGCAGAATATTCATCTAAACCTAACAATTACATATAATATACACGTATATGAAAAAAAACAATAAAACATTAGTTTTGTTGTTTCTAAATCAACATGAACTTGTTTTCTTTGCATTATTTGATGTCTGAAAGCAACTTTTTCTCATTTTCTGCAAATAAATTCTAAATTTTTGCTTGGAATTTCACATGTTCTCAATAGTTCATAGAATAAAAGAACAACGTTCATTTTACTCACAGATATACCTGCAAAAAAAGTTAGATACATTTTATGTGGTCTCTTAATTTCTCCCAGAGCTGTAATTACACAATTTGACAATTCAAAAATAAATTTGCTTGATGAAAACAATCGAATTGTGGAAAAAAAACTTTTTTTAAGTTTTGCCTCTGCACCAAATCAAAAATGGTTGATTCATAAACCTTAATATTGATTAAAAAGCACGACTTCCACTTGCAGGTAATTTCACTTATTACAAGACATCTGTTTGTAAAATAATCTACCAGTAAGTTTTAAAACTATTGAAAAGTTGTAAGTTAGTTTTGTCTTATTGCAAGACAACAGATCAAAAATACTTGGTTAGATTCTGTATTTCTGCAGTGTTGTTATGTTTGATATCTATTATTTCAATAGCTGTGTGTTTCCTGTGTTCAGCGTCAAGAGATTTGAAGGATAAAAATTTGATTTGTTTCTGTCTTTTGAGCTCTGCGGTGGGAAAACGGTGACAGAGTCATGTTTATTTAATGTCCACCTGACTCTAGAGATTTTCTTTTTCTAAATTGCGTGCCAGACATATGGTGTTGCATTCATGTGTTTGCTTCATTTGTTTTTGATCGAACTGTCATCGCCAATTTTCTCAGTTTCTGTCTGATATGAATAATGCAGTAATAATTCAAAAGGATTCAATTTCTTTGAAAAATAATACTAAACACACTGGATGTCAGATGAGGAAGAGGAAACTTTATTCCAGAATAGCAGTACTTTCTGTGGAGGAAAGAGAAATGTGGCAGAGAAAATCCTGCTGCGGCGAATAAACATTACTTTATGTCAATATGATGGCAGATAAAGTCAGACAAATTCAAGATAAACGTAGATTTGGCTTCATTATGTGGCCAGAAACAAATAGACAAAAATAGTAACAGTAGTTCAGTCAGCGGAAGTAAATGGACCAGAAGCTCAGTGGAAACTGGGCTTTTAATGGAAAAAAAAACATATTAAATATGGCCAATGTTTTGTTTTCAGTCAACTTTTTGATTTTAGACTCCTCACTTTCACAATAAGTTCAAAACATCGTCAGTATTACAGCAGGAATCGTTTTTTGTGTGCTAATCCACTCGTCACACACACTCCTTTGAAAGCACCAGAGCCCTCGGGTGTTTCCATTTGCATAAAATCATGGACGGACATCACACATCTCATCTCCCATAAAGCTCTTATTTACAGCTGGAGAATCCCCCCTCTGTGTTCCCCGGTTTCTTGCCTCTGTGCTGCGTGTTTGCCACCGTATTGAAGATGAAACGGCTGCCTATCAGAGGCCATTACGATGTGCAACAACAAAAAAAGAGAAGGACTCAGACTGCGGTGCTGCATTTCCCCTGGACACCACGCTCCTCTTCTTCAGCCCCATCTTGCTTCCCCTCTGCACCTCGCTCTCTTTAATCTCATAAAGTTGGATTTCTGTTGTAGCGAGCGAGAGGGGCTTTTAAGCGGATGGTATTGAGGTTGGTATAGAGTGTGTATGATGGCTGAGAGGCTGAGTAATGCAGGTGGTTCCTGTAATGGCTGCTGCCCCTCCACCTCCGTTCTCTCCCATCATCCACTAATAAGCCCATGCAGACGCCCGGGAGTGGGTTAAGATGTTGTGGTTCAAAATGGGAGCGCGACACGCAGCGGAGTGTGTGTGAGGGGTGCAACACAGCACGGCTGGTCACTTACTGATATCGACCCGTTTCCAAATCAATCTCAATTTGCCTCATATGTAGTCACATCCAATTATGTTGCAAAAGCAGCGAGTTTCAGTGGAGGCATCCAAAAGCTGCAGCTGAATGATGAACTCACAGTGGAGAAAAGAAAGCTGAATGGTACAGAGTGTGTATTGAGTGTGTGGAGGAGAGAGAGATCTACGTCTCTTTATTCAAATGCCTAAAATCCCTGGAGTGAGTGTGGTGCTCTCTTTGTTATAACATCTCCATTTGTGGATAAGATTAATGTCTTCTTGTTTTCCTCTGCCCGTCTTCTCCCTGTTCTCCTCGTCTGAGAGCTTCTGTCTGGATGGTAAAACGGCAGATATGCAGTGGATATGGAGAAACTGACTGAAAAAACATAATGAAAAACACGTGTTCACAACACGAGCAGCTAAATCTCAAATTACAGCACAGTTTACACATATGAGGTAATATCAGGTTGTCTTCTTCCAACTCTTTTTTTGACATAAGTGCATTTTTGTAAATACACTGGAAAAATGCCAGCGTTAAATTAGCACCAAAAGTGTTGTGTTTTTGAAAAAATTTTTGGTTTTTTTTTTTTTGTCAAATTAACACCAGACATGATTAAACATAATGTTGGAAAGCAAAACCCAGTTAGAATCATACAAGGAACATCTATTTTTTTTTATTACCAATTAACAATATGGATCTAAATAGAGCAAAAATCTACAACAAAAATGTAGTGATATGTATAAAACATTATTAAAACAACACTGATTTTGGATCAACTTGTGGTTGATTTGAAAACTAAATTGTAGCAGCAAATTAAAATGTGTGTCGACAAGAAGAAACTGTCCAGTAAAGTATGAAAAGGTAAAATAAACAACAATTTACAACCAAATGTGTTGGCTACCCCTCATTGACCAGAGAATGCATTAAACTGTTTATCATCGGGGAGAAACCCTGACATGAAATACGATACCAAACTGCTTTAACTGTGTTGCACCCACTTGATTTTATGATGCACTGCTGTGTTAAAAGTTCAGGTTGAACTTCTTCCAGTTCACAGTTTCTGCAAAAACAGACTAAAAAAAAAAAAACTTAAATGAGGTTTTTATTGCAAGCTGCAACTGAACCACAGAGAACAAACAAGTCTTCAACCTGCCTCTCTGAATTGTGTGATCTGAACTTGATCGTGCAGCAATAAAGGTTAGATCTGACATGTGTGTTAATCCTCATCTACGCTCCCCACCGGTGTGCAGCGGCAGAAAACAAAAAACCTGACTTTAAAGGTTTCTTTACTGGCTGCAGCTGTGAAGGTGTGGATTTGAAAGGCATGTCTGAGGAAGTGGAGGCTTTTCAGCGCTGATTGCGTTTACATCTGGTTGAGATCGGACAGCTTTCATGTCTAAGTGTTGCATATGTGCAGCAAACATGTTTTGGTTTTGCTTCAGCTGCAGCACAACACAGAATGCTGGTGCAGCTGATGCAGTAGAAAAGGAAACAACCATTTTATTGTCAGAGAAAAACTTAAAACGCGTGACTGAATATCGGGACGAGTCACTTTAACTTGAATTTCTCCATTTGTTTTAACATATTAGAGCACATGTGTCCAACAGAAGGTCAGTGGGCCAAATATGGCCCACCGTAGCTTTTTGTGTGGCCCTCTAAATTCTGCTGAAATATTACGCTATCAATCAAATCAATGCCGTTTTTATCTGCTTATTGTCAAATTATAACAGTCAGTCCCTCCAGTTTCTTGAGAATTATTGTTGAAATTCACACAAAATCATAAAATCTTTTACAAGGATAGGTAATTTGGAGTTTATTGCAGAGTTTTCTCAAAAATTGTCAAAGACTTTCTTACTTATTCTAAACAGCTGCCTCAGCCTTAATTCACGTCAGATTATAGTCCATGATCTAAATAAAAAGTCACATTTACTGACATAGATAAGTACAAATATTTCCAAATTAGAACCACAAACACTTTAATTTGTATGGCAAAAAAAATCACAAAAAATATCACAAAATCCTGGAGGAACTAACAAGATGTTCAGAAATACTATTTAGTTTTAAGAACCGGCTCTTTAAGAGCATTCAGGATCTTGTTTTGGCCTAAAATGAAAATGAGTTTGACACCCCTGATTTAGATCGTTATTCTTTAGGTCCAACGATAATAACTTCAGTTGGATGGTGATGCCGCATAGTTATGGCAGCTGATCTTATTTCCTGTTATAACCTGCCCCAGTGGGATCATGGAGGTATTGAATAAGAGGAGTACTAGGATTGAACCTTGGGGTACTCCACACGTACGTTTGTCCGCTTCCTATTGAAACAAAGAATCCCAATGATCTTTATGAATATTCAGAGCAGAAGGTGATGCACTAAAGTTGGCACAGATTTATAAGAGAACATTTTTCTTTGTCACAATCACTTTTTCCTACTTTTTCTTTTCCTGACGGTGTTGAGATGTGAAAGGGTTTTGTCAACATTTATTGCCATTGATTGAACTCTCCCAGGCAGTTTTCTTTTTGATCTTTTTTTAATTTACATTCTCAAACGGTGACGCAAAAGCAACAAACAGAGCGCTAATAAAGAACAGTTGTGTGGCTTGTGTTTCTTTGTCTTTGTGTTTACATCTTGTGTGGCCTTGTATTTAATACCTTGCCATTTTTCCAACAAATACTCATCATCACAAGATGATGAGCTGCTTTTGGGTTATGCTTTAGAAGTGAATGGAAGTCGATGCAAAGTCCCTGTGAAGACAGAGAGGCATAATCTGCATGTGTGTGTTTAGGGATTTTACTTAGTCAGTGAAATCTTAAAGCGTTTGTCGGGATTCGATAAACACATGTAATTTTTTGCGGGATACCCACAGCGTCGCTGACATAAACAGTCTTCAGCTAACAACTCCAAGTGTGTTGACATGATGCTTAACCGAAGACATTCAAGTAGAAGCTAGCTCTAGTGCCTTATTGAAGGTTTGCCCTCGAAGATGTCACCGGGCTGCAGCATCCTGAACGCTCACACCCTGAAATTAAGACGTCCCTGAACTTCTCCATAAGCAGTTCTTCTGTCGCAGAGAGCTGCATGTGGGGGTTCTGGATGCCGACCCGGTGGGCTTCTCCCATCTCTGTCATTAAACTCCAAGTCAGTGGGAACATTTGCAGCTTTTTTTTTTAACTCTGAGATTGAGCCATCAAATCAAACCTGCACCAAAAAGTCCAGAGGATGAAACATATTTATCAATATTTTCAGAGATACTATCAATGTCTCTAAGTTGCTATGTTTCCATCGACTATAAAGTTGCACAAAAAGCAATTAGAAAAATTTATTCACTTAATGGAAACACTAAGTGAATAAAAAACCTTTTGTACTAAGATGAAACTCCAATGGAAATACAATTGTTTTTTTGTACCTCTTATGTGTCAAACTTAAGCCCCATGGGCCAAATCCAGCGCAGTAGCTTTAAGTGTGCTTAGATATTATGTTATTAATCAAATCAATGCAGTTTTTATCTGTCAAATTATATCAATCACTCCCTCCAGTTTCTTGAGAATTCTTGTAGAAATTTATGCAAAATCAACAACTTTTTTAATTGGGAGTTTATTGAAAACTTGTTAAAAACTTTCTGACTTGTACCAAATAGCTGCTTCACCCCTGAAGGTCAAATTATAGTCCATGATCTACACAAAAAAATTACATTTACTGTCATAAATAAGCTCAAATATTTCCAAATTAGTACCACAAAAACTTTTATTTTTATTGCAAAAAGTCACAAAATCCTTGAGGAACTCAAAGATGTTAAATAATGTTATTATTCACATGTAATTTAAGTTGAGTATTTTGTATTTAATGGAAAGCATTAAAAACAATTTAATGCAAAATTGTTTTTTTTAGAGGAGTATCATCAGAGGTTTGCGCACAAGTGTTCTGAAAACGTAGCTGGTGATGACACAAAGTTTAGGGTTAACCTAAACTCAGTGTTAAAAGAAACCAAAAACAGGAGAAATCTGTAAGGACACAAATCATTTTCAGTCTCTCTGAGTCTATCCTCCATCTAATCTCTCTAAAAAAAGCTTTGATGACATCAAAGCAAGGATGACCATGAATTTCTGAGCTCTAATGAAAAGCAAACAGAGCTGATTATATTCAGTCCTAACAGTAATTCACACATTCCTCTCCCAGCCCTCGGTGATCTGGAACCACATGTTAAGCGACAGGTTACAAATCTTGACGTAACCTTAGCTTCACGTTTCAAGTGCAATAAACAAGTCAGCAGAAACGTTTATTTCAGTTAAACCTAACTGTTAATGAATGCAGCGCTATTGACTGATGTACCTTTCATCCACTGGTGCACAAGTGGAAAGCACTGCACTGCAAAAACACCAAATGTTACCAAATATTTCTAGTCTAGTTTCTAGTGCAAATATCTCAGTACACTTGAAATGAGACTAAACTTACTAACTAGTTTTTAGAAAGATGTAGGAGCTTGTAAATGATTCCTTAATATTGATGAAAAGGTTCTAGTTCCATTGGCAGATCACTTCACTTCTAACGCATGCGTCAAACACGAGGCCTGGGGGCCAAATCTGGCCCATCATATCTGTTAATGTGGCCCTCTAGACTTTTTAAGCATAAATAAAACCATAAACAAACAGTTGTGTGTGTAGGTATTGTTTTATTAATCCAATCAAAGTGTTTTTTATCTGTTTTCCACCAAATTACATCGCTCAATTATTTTGGAAATTTACCCAAAATCAATTTGCAACATTTTTTCAGCTAATGCATAATTGTGAGTTTATTTATTTTAATTTATTTTTTGGGTTTATTGATGCATTTCAGCACAACCGGCCCTTTAAGAGCATTTGTGATGTTACTGTGGTGCAAAAATGAAAACGAGTTTAACGCCAAGATATTTTTTCCCATGTTATTAGTTAATGTTTAGTACTTTTTTAAATCAATATTACAGAATTAATAACATAAAATAAGCCTCCATTCCTTCATAATAAATACTTGTAAATCAGTTTGCCTTATTTCAAACGTTCTGAAATATTTGGACAAGAAACTAGATTAAAAATACTTGGTAAGATTTTGAGTTTTTGCAGTGCAGTGAGTTCCTCTGCTACACGTGTTTAGCGCCATGTCATATGTAATTAAATGTGATGCTCCTCACTAAGTCAGGCAGAAAGCTGGTGAGGTTTCTGACAGTGAGGAGGGATTTTCCATGAACATACAGTACGGAGATAAAGCCATGGTGCAATATTGCCTGTTAAACTTAATTTACTCCATTTCCACTAAGTCCTTTTGTCAGCACTGAAGTGCTTGTTATGAATTGTTTATGTCAGTTCATTTCTGCCATCTAAGTAGCCCTTTATTAAAAAGGACTTTCCTGGTACCAGCTCACTGGTTGGGGATTGATGCGATAAAAACATGTTTATTTTGAGATGGCAGGCTTTGGAGGAAACCAGTCTGGGCCAGTGGTAATGCTCCATTCCTGCTCTGATCATATCTGTTGCTGTCATCACTCAGAGTGCTGCTCTTGTGTGTGTTTGACAGGATCGTTGTGTCTAATACTTGCCTCTGGTGAGGCGATTTTCATACATTTGTGGCTAAAAGTTTGCAGGACGAGTGTCAAGTCTCTCATCTTTCCTTTCAAAGAACCCATGATTAGTTGCGACAATGGACTTTATTTATTTTACATGAAAAAAACAATACATTAATCCTACTGCTTAGTTTTTAAACATTTTAATAAAGTAGCGTCACACAAATGTCACCACTTTGTTCACTGTGCAATAAATTCTGGGTAAATTACATATAATGGTCCAACCGCCTGGCTCTACCCTCCAACACAGACGTTATGAAGCTTTTTAAAATTTAACTGGAGCGTTGAAATCATTGGGAATGATGAAATCACAGGAGGTGAAGAAGATGAGGAGGACCGAACCGAGGAAGAGTTGGCCAAAGGAGTTGGTGTTTTGTAAAGTTTCGTAAATGAAAACAAAGAAAGTAGGGATGCCAATACTACTGCCGCAGAGCTCCATTAGCATTTAAGTGCTTTGTGGATAAAAACTATCGGCACGCCATTTATTTTTTAGCTTGTTAAGTTAACGTCGCCTGCTAGAGCCTTTGTCAGTTTTGCTCCTATAAATGACTCAAAGTCTTCTGGAGAGAAATGTTGAGGGCACAAACGTGTCTGTCAGAAGTTGTGTTTTTTTTTTTTGTTTTTGTTTGGGAAGAGATCCAGATTCACCTTATTGTTTTTTGTTTTTATTACAGCCAGCAGTGACACCATGTGGCATTATCTAAAACTACCCGAGTAATTTCTAAACAACTACTCAGGTAAACTTCCTGTGTTTACTCTGTAGGTTCCAGTACCAAAACCCATCGTCAGCTGAGAAGGTAAAAAACCGGCGATCTCCATGGGTGGAAAATATAAAGTGTTTTTGAAGTGATTATGAGTTTTGGTGTATCACAAATAGCAATTTTTTAGTTAAGAGGAAAATTACAACATGTTTAGGCCAACATGTTCAACTGATCTTTGATTCCTTTGAGTGTAAGAAATAAAATCAAGCAGAATCTATTCCCTTTGTTATATCCTGGTTATTAATTGCCAACATGTTTATTTTAAAATCTATTTCATGTACTTCTCTCCAGGCTGCACCATAACTGAAAACAAGCTGACATGTGGGAAGCATCAACTCCCAGAATTGTCACTTATTTCCTGGTTATTTTCTCTGCCATAATGAAGAACCACTGGTCCATGTCCATACTTCAGCGCCCTTGCCCATTAGAAAGGTCACTTCAGGTCAATTTAAGGGTTGCCTTTGGGCCAGAGGTAGATTTTTGACCAATCGGATATGGCGTACAAATGTGTAAAATACTCGTACTTGCAGGGAAGGAGAATCTCAGTAATGGATTGTTTGGATTGTTTAGATATGGCTGATCTCTTGATTCTTCTAATTGGCCTTTGACTCAATCAATCAAAGTATCAATCAGCACTTTTGGGTTTAAGTAAACAAATTAATAGTTTTGGATTTCCTCCTTCCTGATGGGGCCCCAAAGGTAAAAAGTAGCAGCCATGTCTGAGGTATCTGGCAGTAGATAGAGTTACCATCATAGAAAAACAGTGATTAGTTAAGTAAGCAGTTCAGACAGAATGAAAGTCGGAAAAGGGTCTCCTTCATCCTCCCCACATCAAGGTAGGAAACAACAAATTTTAATTGCAACGGCTCCCAGAGGATCTTCAGTGGCGACATGCATCAGTGGGACGTTAGACGGGATTTTTATGTCCTCTATTCTGCTATCAAAGTTCAAAATGAGAACGCTCATTAGCGTGTCTTTTAAATGCACCGTGTTGCTGTGCCGTGAAATGGAAAGAAGAGTTTGCCCTGTAATTGAAATCCTCGGTCTACTGTTAAAGGTTGGATCAGCTCATAAAACATAAAGAGAAGTATCAAGTTATTTTAAAGATGGTTGTTTTTGGTTTAGCTTGGATTTGTCGATGACTATGAAAGTTGTTTGTGCGCCACTTCACTGCAGACAGAAATACAAAGAGTGGTTTAGATGGAACTGAAGAAGAAATCCTACCGACTTTTAGGTCAATGAGCTTTACTTTTCCATTGATTTTGTTCTCTGTATTACCTTATACTCGGCATGCAGGACACTTTCAGGTCATTTGCAGTTCACAGTGGAGAATATATACAAGTTGCATAAATTTGGAAGTGTAAATGAACACGGCAAAAAAATCTGATTTGACAAAAAATCTTAATTGGGTCACTTTAGGCTAAGAGTTTGTGCTTTTTGTTCTTTCGGTGTAGCCAGATTGACTTTACTGTCTTTGTCTGGAAAACTCAGCTTGACTGGGGACCAAAAATTGCAACATTAGTTACATTTTGAGCTGGTGCGGTTTTCTTTAGTAATTTGATTTCACTTTGGGATCAATAAAGTATTTTTGAATTTGACACTGCACTGTCTCAAACGAGACAAAACGTTTGGAAAACTTATCCAAAAAAGTCTTTATTTTGTCTTTTCAGTGATACTAATCCTCTTTTGTTTATTTGTAATGAGTTATTGTTAATATAAACCAATAATATTTGTTTTATAGTCATCAGACAGAGCTGATGTGAAGGTTAAAGTTTTCTGTCTCTCGTATTGATATTCGTCGGTGTGATGATTAAAGCTTACTTTGATCTTCTAGAAACTATGTACACAATTTGGAGGTGTGTGTGTTCCTGCAAATGCATTTTTTAAAACTTTTTTATTACATATTATTGCTACTCCTTCTCTATATTTCTGATCGGCAAGATAAGCAGGTGTGTGCCAAGTTGCGAGGCGTAAACATTGTTTAAGAGGCCAAAACAGCAACCAGCTGCACTGAGTGAGAAAATACTCCAACTCAAACTGATGGGCTCTTGCTTTAGCGACTAATCTCACGGCCGCCGCAGGCTCTGAGCTTCCTATGTCAACAAACCATCTGAGTGATAATAAGTGAGGCTGCTATGTCAACAAGCTATCTGAATAATCATAGCAAAGCAATCTAAGGAGGATGCAGAAAATCCAAGTGGAATGAGGCTTCCTGAAGGGAGCTGCTGATTTCTTCCATATTTTCTTCTTCTTCATTGTTTTCTGCTCCATGTGACTCGTTGTATATAACATGCATTGTGTTGCTGCTCCTTCCTTTGGGATGCGAAGAGGAGGAGCCCTCATTAAATTGGCCAAGGAGAGAAGTATTTTTCTGATCTGTTGTCATAACATGCAGAGCTTTTTTAAACTCAACATGTGCTGGGGGCAAAGGTCGTGGATTGCTGCTGCAAGGTTCCTCCGCGCTTTCCTAAGAATCTGGTTTCACCACTAACAAACCGTCATAAACTCACCATGAGCTCACTGTGCATGTTCGCCCTGAATGTTTATTGTTGCGGCCTGGTTCTGGTCCAGTGTGAACAGAAAACAAGAAGGTTCATTAATAGGCAGACAATAGAAAAGGGAATTTAAAAAAGGAAAAAGAGAAAGTCAGAATGCTATAGAGTACATTGCATTATAATAATAATAATCAATTCACTGATCAGTATTTGTGGATTTTTATGTGTAACGTAACACCAAATAAATCAAAAATATTCTTGTGTTTTATGCTACGTTCATTTTGAGCATCGACGTTTTGCATGTCCAGCGTTGTGCAACTCAAAGAGTTTTGAGCGTTTGACGCACGTCTAATGCTGGAGTTGGAGAATCTGAACTTCACCTATCAGAGAGACTCGGCTATGTCCTGCCAGGAGATGCAAGTTAGCAACTCATCAAATTGGACTCAGGTGAGACAAAAACAACCTCTGACCTCAAAGTGGACATGTGTCCAACTTGAAACGAATCGTGTTTGGTGTGAACGCAGCATTATGCTTACAGTTTTGCACACCTTCTTGTTTGCTAAATTGTGTTAGATGTTGACCTCCATGAGACATTTCTAACTGCAATATTCCTATTTATTTTGGTCCTTTTCAGCAGTAAGTGTCACATCGATTATCTTTACTTCAACTTACACTTAAAGGATTGTGTGCAGTGGGATTAAAAAACAGAAACCTACCTGAGAATAAGCAAACAGGACTAAATTGTTCTTGCTGCCATTGTTCTAAGTAAGTTTGTGAGAGTATAAACATCCATCTCCCCCTCAGATTCCCATTACAATTTAGCTCACTCGTTTATTTATTGTTGCGAGAACCGAGTTACTCTCCACTGCGCTGCAGCTGTGAGTTTTAGCTTCAGCCACTCTGGTGGTCTCTTGGTTTTAATTGCAACCTTCCCAAAGCACAGCGAAAATAATATATTTTGTGTTTTTTGTGTATTGGAAGCAAAAGCAGCTTGACCTTACATCAGGCAGCTGCCACCTCCGGTCGCGGTGGGTAGTCAAACTGTAGGTCTTTATAAAGATTTGTTAAACGTTTATCCCACCTCCGCTTGGGATGAAAGTTACCTTGTAGAGTAATCCAGGGGGTTAAGTAGCTCCTGCTTCATTACGGAGAAGACTTGGGCCACTCTGGTCATTAGAACGAGCTCTGAACCACCAGAACCACATCGGCTGGCTCAGCTCACTGACACCTCATAATGGCTTTCCCAGAGTGGCCCCTGCCGGCTCAAACGCTTGTAATATTACAATTGCATTTTCAAATAAAGCAGGCAGTTGGGTACAATGTGGAAGAGTTCAGACAACCAGGGATTTATTAGTCGATAAACAATAACAGAGGATATTTATTTAAGTATATTCTTTCAGTATTTAATGACTTTCGCTCCATGACGGTTGTAGAAAAGCTTGTTGTTTGTTACTTTTGGATTTTGTAGGGACCACAAGCTGCGCTCCGTACAAGACGGAGAACCGATCGCAGCCGCTGCTCATTCACAAGCTGGTTTTCATTCAGACAAAACTTAGCGATGGAGAAACAAAAGTAGTGAAACCAGCGCATCATGCTCAGAAGCTTCTATGTCTTTGAAAAAGGTTTCTTGTGTCGAGATGTTTTTTTTTTGTTTTCTTTCTTTGCATTTTTACGCTGAAGTTTTCACAGGTGGTGTAGGTCAAGGATCTCAAACTCATTTTCGTTTTGGGCCAAATCAAGAGACTGAATGCTCTTACAGCAGAACATATTGATAAGACCTGTTCAGAAACTGTTGAAATATCATTTAACTCTTAAAATTAAATATTATTGAACATCTTTTCAGTCCCTCCAGGACTTCATGATTCTTTTTGTGATTCTCTTGTAATAAAAATCAAATTGTTTGTGGTTCTAATTAGGAAATATTTTCACCTATTTATTATTGTAAATGCAATTTTTATTACTCAATGTATAGATCATGGACTATAATCTGGCATCAATTAAGGCTGAGGCAGCAAGTAAGAAAGTGTTTGACAATTGTAAAGAAAAATTTGAATACATTTTCAATTGTGTATCAGCACAAAAAAGTGTTGATTTTGCATGAATTTCCATGATAATTCAAAAGATACTGGAGGAACTGATTGATAAACATACCAGCAAATAGAAAAAAACTGCACGGATTTGATCGATAATCAATGCTAACTTTTAGTAGCAGAGCAGTTTTGCATGTCAATCAGATGCTTTTTGCAAGTTACAAAATAAAACAGCAATGCACTATTAGAAAATACAATTTTGTACTTTTGAATACTTGAGTATTTTCAAAATGAACTTCCACTTGAGCAAACTTTTTAACTGAGGAACCTTCACTTGTAGTTTGACCATCTATACTTTTACTATAGGTGGAAAAAAAAGGTCATAACCTCGATGTTCATCCAGATTTCTACTTGTTTCCACTCCCACTTCTCTCTCTTTACTGGTCTCCTCTTTCCCAAGTGTCTGTTTTCATGCTCCGGTGCAAGGTTGAGAGTTTGATCCGATTCTTTCGTTTTTTAACCACAGCAGCAGAGAAGTGGACAGCAGATTTGGAAGTAAACGCTGTCATCACCCTCTCATATCTTTAGAGTTAAGCACACTTCATCATACATGACAGCAGGTCCCCAAACTGCAGCCAAACACATGGGGGACTGCAGGGGACGGACAGGTAGCCACTCGCTTGTTTTTATGTCTCTGCTTCCCTATTAAGCACAACTTTTTGGACTCACCGATATCTATGCATGGAAATCATCAAGCACATCATCAAACTACCTCATAAACAAGCCCACGTTAAGGACAATACCAGTCTTTTAAAAATGGAACCTAGTAAAACAAGTTATATTAAAAAAGGCTAAATCACAACATAATGAGACAGTTAAATTCCTGAGCTCTTTTCAAGTGTCCCACTGGGAGCAACGTTTAATTGAAACCCTGGAAATCAAATACTCAACAATAATATTCTTCTTTAAGAACTCACGTTTCACTCAACATTCTGCTGGTTTTTGCTTTTAATGGATGCAACGTGGAGAACTGAGATTTCCAACCTCTAACATTTAATCACCTTGTTCACGTGACGTCACGCTCTCCACACATCTGCTACCTGATATCGCTTTTATTTAGTTGATTTCACTCTGAAAAATGGCCAAAGGATGCTGCACAAACGGACGAGGACGGAAATCAAAGTGGTCATTTTATCTTATAACATTTAACGAGGAAAGACAACTAGATTTTCCCCATAGATGTTATCAAATCTTTTGTTTTTGTTGGAAATGTTTCTTTTAAAAATAATTTGAGGTTTCTGCCTTCCTCCTTATTACTTCAGTATTTTGATACTAACGTTAACTCTCATTTTCCCACACTAAATCCTTGGCAAAATGGTATAGCGTCATGACTTCATCTCTTCGGAGAGTGAAGGGAAAACAACGCCCAGCTTATTGTGGACAAAAACTCCCTTTGTGAGAAAAATGTGTTTGATACAGATATGAGCTGCAATGTCAGGAAGTTTCTCTGAAAATGAACAGCGGGAATAATAATAATAATGATAATACAGACCTTTGGGCACTTAAATAACTTAGAAACATCATAATATGTAGGAGAAAACATAAAATACAGAAACCCTTCAGCTGTGAGTTTGACAATGTCTGATTTTAACTGGGTTGCGCAGATTCATCATACTGTGGTGATTTAATATTAGCTGTTTTGAGAGCGTAATAACAAGGTTCTTTCAACTTTCTTACATGAATCCAATCGTTTGCTTTTTTTTTTTAAACATCAAGATAGTTGTGAGCTCCATGCTGTACTTTTATTTAGATTCATGGATGCAAATCTGAAATACTAGCAACCAGAGTGATTTATGAACCTCTGCGTTTCATGAGAAAACATGATTTAGTGAGGCAGCCCTCCTGCATGGGGCTACGGACATATGAATCTGATATGAAGCAGATTCTGCCCTCAACTGGGGTTTAGCAACACTGTAACCACTGGCTGCACTCTGCTTCTTTTATAAGCCAATTACATAAACTTAGCATTTAAAAGGCCAAACAGTCTGGCTGTAACTTTGTCTCTGCTCTGCGCTGGGTGTCTGGAAACGTCTGCGGCTCCCATAAAGTGGCACAATCCTGAGATATTTCTAAGGAGAATATAGAAGCTCCTGATATAAAATTCATTTCCACATGCATTTTGTATTATTCATGCAGCAGCGGTTGATGTTTGACATTTGGCAACACTTTACCTGATCTACATTGTGAGACTTTATGAGCTCAGACTCTTGAGCCAAAGGCTGTTTTTACTAAATAGGATTCAGCAGTATTTTATTTCAACATTTGTCTTTTTTTGGTACTGTTGAATAAATTATTTCAGTGCGTGGTTAGATGTAAATTTGCTCGTGCAGCGGCAGCCATTTTGTCTATTTTGCAGTAAATTGTGAAGAAAACGTTATAGCAGGTCTCCATTAAAAACAAAATTCTGAGATTTTCCTCAGATTTTTTTAAATCAATGTTAAGTAATTGTTGATTTACAATAAGCTTCTTTAATCTTGCTGAAAAGTCACTTATAAGTTAGTTTTGTCTTAATTCAAGAGACATTTAAACTAGAGACTTGACTGAAAATATTGTGTTTTTGCAGTTTGGACACAGCAGTAATAGAATGACTTCTGGAAACATTTCTTAATATCTTTAAACTGATAAAAGAAGGAGGCTGGGGGGCAACTTCACTCAAAATCACAGGGTTTTGAGTGAGCCTGGTGGCAGGCCACCAGGCTTTACTTGTGCTCCCACCAGGCTTAGCATTATACACACATATATATATTTAATTGCCTTTTTAAAGACTTCATAGGTGGTGTTGAGGTATTAATCTTCCAGTAAAGCATAACTATCAAGTGATATTTAAAAATGTCCTGTCAACTTTAAGCATCTTTTAAATCAGAAACATGGCAGCCGGCTGGATGACTGGCTCAGCAAGTTTTCTTCAATGCATTTTCATCATTAAAGAGTTAACATGTTTTCATTGAGACTCTTTAAATGTGTATATATTTGCAATTTTACATGGACATTTCTGACCATGCTAATTTATTGCGAGGCAAAATATTTTTTCCCCAGTTCCTCCAAGGGGCTTTGAACAAAACATTTCTTTTCTAAGTTAATTGCTCTAAAATGGTAAGCCGCCAGACTTTGCATGCAGCGACTGAAAGGCTCCTAACAAGGTAGCAGGTTAACGGCGTTGACCTGATAGTTTTCGTCCTCCTGCCTTCACTGAAAGGGAACTGATCCTGTTAGCCTGATATTGACTCTGCTTGTACCGTCAACTCCTCCTCTTCCTCCCTGCTGGAAGCTCGGCCCCTATTGATCTCCTTCCTTAAGTGTTACCATAAATTCTCCCCCCATTAGTTAAACTGGATGGTGTTTCATACACCCCATAATTAATCCAGACATTGAGAAAGCAGCATCCTCCATGTGTCATCATCTTAAACTGCTCTTCAGATTTCCTGTGGTCCTTCTTCTTACGTTGCCTCTCCATCCATCTCTGCTCTTCCCCCACTTATCTCTCATTCCTCTGTTATACTTTATGGATTCCTGCAGAACGGAGAGTCTCTTCAGGACAGATTTAATGTAACCCTGATTTGTTTCTGATCTCATTTATCTGTTTTATTTGCATGGCGGATGTGCGGCCAGTGTCTCCATTGTTGTTACTCGGCGTACTTTGAAGACATTTGTTTAATTCGGAAGGGGAAACAGCCAGTTTGCAGCAATCAGAAAAGCTTTCCAATGAAACTCAAGCACTCGTCCCAAACAGGCCGACTAATGGACTACAGATGAGTTTCAATGAAGCTGGGTGACATAGCATTAGCAAATACATTTTGTGGTTTCTGTGAGTGTGCTTGAGTGGATCGCATCCAAATGTACAAAAAGTCAAATGAGTTTCTTTGTTTTCGGTTATTGTTTAAGCCTTAAACAGCGTCGGCTGTTTCTGCTGGGAATGGGTTCACATTCACAGGAGCAAATGAGATTTAAATGCAGCTACAGAAATGGCCAGGAGCCAACTTCCACTGGCTGCTTGATAGAGAAGGAAAGTGTTGCTGCAGAAGCATCTCGGCATGTGCATGCAGAAAAATCTGTTATAAAAACAGGACAATCTTTTAGAAAGACAATCTGATATTCTTCCAAGAGCTTCGTGCCAGAGTCAGGCCCTGATTGTGCATTGTAAACAAACATTTTCCTTTCATGCGTTTGTCTGCATATGCTCTTAAATGCATGACCGGCCTGCTAGGGCCGAGCTAAATTAGCTCTCTGAGATCAAAGCGGTCATTTAATCTTTAAAATGCACAACGTTAGTCTGGAAGTTTTGATTGTAAATCCTGTGAATCCATGTTGGGAGTTGAGCCGAGTGATTAATACCCCAGAGAGCCAAACAGACAAACAAAATGCTGCTGCTGAGCAGGAAGACCTGAAAACAGATTGTTTTCCTTCAACCTGCTTTAAGGATGTAAAAGAAATTTACATCACTGTCAGATTTACACAGGAAGTACTGAAAGAGCGCAACTCAAAGTGAAAAAGTCTTTTAATATAAGGTTTTTAATGTCGGTAACAAATTATACAGTGTAATGTTTTTAGCTTTTAAAGAAGTGTGAGAAATCAGCAATGACTTGAATATTTAACTTCTCTTTCTCTCTCCACTTCCTTTCATTTATTCTTTTTCTCTGTTTCTTTTTTATCCGTATTTCTGGTTGTCTTTATTTCGGTCTTTCATTCTGTGTCTTTCTTCCTTTCTTAAACTGAATAATACCTTTCTTTTGTTTTTTTGGAAAGTCATCTTACCTTTTCCATATGCCACATTATCCTCCCTCTTTACGTTTTGTGTCATCTGGGAATCATTTACACGTCCATTTTCCTACCTACAGCTGTGATGCACACCTTTAACTGTTTGAAGTTAAAGTTAGTCACACAAAATCTCATTCAATAAAAGACGAAATGCACTACTTAGCCACAGTATGAGTCTGCAAGACGATTTGCTAAACATCATGTGATAAATTGTATTTCTTTTAGATAACTCTGGGTATAAAACAATTCTTTGTTTTCAGTAATAAAGGAAACGTGTCGCTCCATCAGAACCGCCACCCACTGGTGCTGTGCTACATTTCCACCTCATTAGCTCCAATAATCCAGACTTGCACCTCCTCCTGTGCTCAGGTGACCCTTTCACATTATCCTCCTGATTTACAGCTGAGGATCGTGTTCAAGCGCCACTTGAACGTCCCGAGGTGCAGGTTTAACTCTCCGCACAGGGCGTCCTTCACTCTCTGTGGGTTTGACTTCTGTGACCGTGGGTCGCCGGTTTCTAAAGCTCTGATCCAGGAATTAAATGTCAATGACTCTTTAATCTACTTGATTTTAGAAAGTAATGTTGCTGGATAAGGTCAGGCTGAGAGTAATGAGGTGTTAGGCTCATTTAAATGTTTCTGCGTTAGCTGCTCCTGATGTTTTATGCTTTGAACTACATTTATTATTATTGTTGTTATTAAAGAACCGCAAGAAAACGAGGCATAAAGTGCAATAAGAGCAACAAGCTAAATCCTGTATTCAAAGTAATTTCCTGGCAGCCTGTAAAAGCTGTTATGACTTTATTTTTCTTTTCTTTCTGCTAGTCGAAACGCATGAATTATTTTATTAGCTCAGTCAAGGAAAGATACCACAGAAGCATTAAAATCTAATATAATATCTCCCTGCAAATATTCCACGTGTGTCAAACTCGAGGCCCGTGGGCCACATCCAGCCCGCCGTAGCTTTTTATGTGGCCCTCTAGGTTCTAGACTCTAAGTGTGTTTAAATATCATTTTATCAGTCAAATCAATGCAGTTTTTATCTGTTTACTGCCAAATTAAATCAGTCAGTCCCTCCAGATTCTTGAGAATTATCTTGGAAATTCATGCAAAATCAACAACATTTTTGTGCTAATACCTAACTGGGAGTTTATTGCAGATTTTCTTTTTCAAAAAATGTCAAAAACTTTCTGACCTGTACTAAACAGCTGCCTCAGCCTTAATTGATGTCAGGTTATAGTCCATAAATAATGAAAAGTGCCATTTACAGTCATAAATAACTGCAAATATTGAAAATATTTCCAAATTAGTACTACAAATACTTTGATTTTTAATTGCAAAAAATCACAAAAATGAATCATAAAATCCTGGAGGTTAAATAATGTTATTTAATTTTAAGAATTTGTTGATATTTTAACAGTGTGTGAACCAGTTTTATCAATACATTCTGGCACAACCGGCCCTTTGAGAGCATTCAGGAGCTTGACTTGAAATGAGTTTGACAGAGTAAGGAGGCTTTTTTGTTTGCTTTTTATGAGGATGTACACGCTCGACATGGAAATCCGAGTTTTCCGTGTTCAATCTGTCATCTGTGTTTTATTGGGGAAGACAAGGCGGCGGGTTCATGCAGCTGCACGCACACTAACAAACACAATCAGTGACCCTGTTCACCAGCATCTCCATTAACCAGAGCCGTGTGATTTCATTACATCAGGCCTAATTGTGTTCACTGCGTCTCAACGGTGGTGCGATGGCGGCTGAAGGACACAGAAGATGGGGATGGCTGTTGGGATACGGGGCAGAGGGGATGTCAAAGCTTTTATTCACTGGCTTTTAAAAAGCTTTCCATTCCACGCCGGCGCGTTTCCCCCTCAGAAAGGGCTGAGAGCTCGTCTGCAGCGAGAAAATGACCTCCAGCCTCTTTGCCGCCTTTCAAGCAAGCCATGCAACACAATAGCTGCCTTTCCATTGACCATGCTCAAATTGAAACTGTGAAAATAAATTTGATTAATGGAAACTCTGAAGAGAAAACGGACCATTTTCTCTCCTTTTTTATACTTGTGATCTTTTATCTTTAAAAAAACAAGAGTTTGATTTAGAAAAGAAGTCGATCTTGTCATCTTAATGGAGACTTGGAATTAGTGGGCAGATGAATTTGGGAATGTAAAAAGATGACTGTGAGAAAATGGTGCTGAAACTAAAGAGACATCTTGATCGCCACCCAGAGAAATCGTGTTGCTGAGTCTGTTAATACCTTGTCTTGTCTAGCTTTTTTATTTTTACTGGACTGGACTTTGAAAAACGTCCATCTTCTCTTCAGCGTGAACATCATAGTTCACCGCTGGGCGAACAAAGGATCTGAACTGATCAATTTAACTTGACGAACGACTAAAAGACTAAATGAAACATTGAGCCGACTTGTTATTGTGTCAGCCAATTCATTTCACACTCACCTTAAATTAGGTGCAATTGGTCCATAACATCTAAATTATTTCACATTATTTCCTGAATCTGGGGTTACAGAAACACAATTTTGCAAAAATGCAATGGAAACACTTTTTTTGGAAAGTAAAAGTGCCAGTTGATCGATAGTAGCCATGCAGGCACACCCACTAGAAGGAAACAAACGCACCCGGTGAAACGCTTTCCTTGTATTGGCTGAGAGATTGCCAGGCGACGGCACTTTTCTGATCCAGGCAAGCAGAGACGAGTTTTGAGCGTGAGGAGAAAGTAAGTATTTGAAAGAAAGCAGAAATTTTTACTACAAGTATTACAAGTTTTGAGAACAAAAGACTTGAAATCCTGCTTTCAAACTGAAAATGTGAGCTCTTGAATTATGGCAGAAAAATTCAGGACCTAAACGTGGCAAGGCTTGAGCTGTTTTGCGTCTTTTTGGTCGGCACTGTCCTCCACATTCCTTTCCTTCCATATGTCCTGCTTTGTGTTGGTTTGCCACTTAACAACATAGCAGTAAAGGCTTAAGGGAATTGAATACATTTTTCTAGAAATAACAACATTAAAAGCGAAGCCTGGAAGATCTCAGAATCAGCCCTGCTTGGGAGCGAGAAGTTGTGGTGTAACTCGGCGTCTGTGGTTAGCTCTTAACTTGGTTTAGTTTCTGTCTTCCCCTGCAGAGCTGAAACACCTGCTGTGAGGTTTTCTTCTCATGCCAGTCCATGCAGACATCCACTGTTGCTCCAACTATCTAAACACAGGCGAGACGTGTAAAGTAAAGTTTCACAGGAGTGTGACCTTTCGTCGCTGGGTGGCATGTTGTGCTAATGTGAGACGCCTTTGCTGCACCAAAAAGAACATTTCTCTGTTTCTTTCAAGATTAAGCAAAGAGTAAATATTCAGAAACGTAAAAAATAAAAGGTAGCGGAGGAAAGTTTACGTTTTTATTGAAAAACAAAACATCTGTACATTCCCTCAACAACCGGTGGCCATGTTTTCTTCTTCGTCTTTCCTAGTAAATTCTTGTTTTCGAAGTTCTTTGTGAGATTTGGGTGTTTTCTGACATCCTGTGAAAACAGGAATTCACCTCCAAACCAGTTGAAAGGACTGTGGTGAGGAAACGCTTTGAGTGACCCAAAGCTAATCTAATCCAGTGAATGTTTTCAACGAGATTGACTTTTTTATTAAACGGAAAGTATTTCTCTTGGAAATTGCATCCAGGCAGGTTTAGGTCATTCTAAACTTTGAACAAAAGAGGGTTCCCCACCACACTTTTACTTAATGCAACGACATAACTAAATACTAATGACAAACACTCTCCTTTTTGTTTTGTGAGAGTAGAGAATGAAAACCTGTTTTGCAGCCACATTCAGTGGATATTTCACATCCAAATATTACTGCACTGCAAAAACACAAAATCTTACCAAGAATGTTTGTAAAGTTTATAATGCAAATATCTCAGTAAGACAAAACTAACTTACAAGTAACTTTTTAGCGAGAAATATTTTGAATTACCATCCAAACAAAATAATTAATGGTGTTGAAATAGAAAAAAAAATAATGTAGAATTTGATATTTTAGAGAAATATTTGACTATAGACAATGTTGAAAGCGTTGTACATAAAAAGTGAAATGTCCAAATCCATTTAAGTACATTTCACAGAAAAATACTTAATTGTCTGAAATGTCCTAAAGTTTGGACAGAAACTTCTAAATGAATTAAAATATAACCAGAAAATTGATCTTCTATTTCAGTAATTCAGTATAAAATGGGACCTTATACACAGAATAGTCATCACATGCAAAGTGACACGTTTTCAACATTTATTTCTCTTTTCTTAGACTATAATTTATAGTGTACAGTTAATAAAAACCCACAAGACAGTTTATCAGAAAATTGCAATATAACAAAGGAAAAAAAAGCCAAGTTATGGCCTCTAATATTATGGAAATGTACATAATCCAAGTTTTATCCAAACATATCACTGGAAAGTTGAGGGGAAGGACAAAGTATGTTGCTCAAGATTATGTGAAGCAAAGACTTTGTTCTCAGTGTAATTAATCACCAAATTTGTCCCAATTTTGGATTATTCTAACTTTTTTTGCTTTCTGTTGAAGGAAATATTTTCTCACAACTGAAAGATGAACAAATAAGTAGTGATGAATAGTTACATTTAGAAGATCTCTCTTTTTAATGTTAACCTTTACATTTTTCTGTGGCTCTGCACTCGTATCAAACATTTTGCCTGCAGAAGAAAGAAATCCGGTGAAACCGCTGAGCTTTCCAAATATGTTCCACACATGCTGGTCGGCTGAGGTTGGCGGTTATTAAAAAAAGACGTCGGGAAGCTCGTACTTTATTGGTTTGCACATGTGGTCGGACTTTAGTCGGTTAAAATTTATGACACTTATTACACCAAATCCTCTGCGACCTTTTCAGTGCTAACTATAGCCCGGCACTAATACAAACATCTGAGTGACGCCAGGCGCAGAGTGCAGTTTGCTTAAGTAACTCTTATCTTCGCTATCAATGGGCTCATTAACCATAGAAATAGAGCTTTGTGCTTTCATCCAAACTCATTAATGCACTATTTGCATTGATGCCCACAGAGACGGCGGACTATCTAAAGAAGCGTCTGAGAGAGATCTTTATAACCAACACGTCAACTCTTGGACGGAGGCGCAGGCGGAGCTCAGGTCTTTTGTTTTTGATCCGCCTGATGCATTAACTCGCGTCTTTCAGCAGACGTGCTCCTAAATGAGTCACATCATTTTTCATGTTGAGGAGCGTTGCAAAACCCGGACCTGCCGCTCTCACTGGGCAGCGCAACTCTTTAGTGCATTAAGCCACCCGTCTCCACACTGGCGTATTTAAAACCAGACAGTGACATGTTAATGTTACAGGGATGTTGTGCATTAGTGAGGCATTATGGTGCTCTTAGCACATAATGTTATTGAAGTTTGCTCTGAATATAAATTACCTCTAAATGCTCCGCAGAATGGAGTGCACGGCTTTTTACCTGCTGGTAAAATACTTACTGCAGTTACAGACCACTCAGAAGTTAACCAGTAAAGTTTAGGACCTTCAAAAATAATCCTATGCTTACTCTTGGGATGAGTTTTCTTCTTTAGATTTGCATTATTCAAACATTTCTCTTTAAAACTTCTTAATGTCTTTGCTTTGATAAAAGTAAACAACAATTATTGCTGGGTTTTCTTAAGCTTTTGGTGTAATCTACCCTTTCTGTGGGTTTTTTTTTAATCTCATCTATTATAAGCACATTACTTTACAATTGTCCTTGTCTTTAACTGGGTTATCTGAAATGTGTGGTGTGGATGTGGTGTGTGATATCTGTGTGTTCATTTATTAGTTCCTCATGTCACCTTCTGTTTATGTCTCGTCTTTGGTTTCTCTGTTGTGGCTCTTGGCTTCAGTTTCAATCAGTTTAACTTCTGCTTTCCTCTCACACCTGGACCTAATTTGCTAATTACGTCACCTGTAAAGCGTCGGCTGTACTTCTGATTCCCTTTGCTCGTTGTTTGGGTTGTTCTCTGTCGTGCCTTATTGTCACATCTTTAATAATCCTTAAATTAAGACAAAAAAAGTTTGTTTTATACAAACAAAGTTCTGCAAAATCTTGAGTTTGATCACAGACTACAGGTCGTCAGAGAGAGATGAATAAATATTTGGTAAAGTCTGAAGTAACATTTTTGCAACATTAAGATGTTTTGCATTCAGCATTTTAAATGTTAAGGACTTATTTTTAGTGGATCTTGCAATGTTTGAATCAAGCATAAAGTTCACCTTTAGCTTATCCTGAAGCTAAAAATGACAGTTTGTCTGACTGACAATGAATCATTGAAATTGGGTCAGAAATTTCAAAAATAATCTCCTACACAGCATCAAATTAACAAAAGAATAAAAGTTAAATTAATAAAAGTCAGTTTCTGGATGCATAAACAAACACCCACAAACCTTAATGGCCTTTACAAACACTGTAAAGAAAAATGGGCCCAACCTTCCCCCAAATTAATGGAAGATAAGGTCACAGAATAATTGTTGTCGTCGTTTCACAGTTTTTGCTGTTGCTTCACAACAACTAGAGCTCAGGTATTAATCTTGGCTGTGGCCTTTTCTGTAGGGAGTTTCATTTTCTTCTGATCCAGCCTAGAATATTTCTTTCTGGTTTTGGATGACCCCACTGCAGAGTTTCTCCAACCTAACCTCCATGGCATTGTTTGCAGTAAATGTCTGCGGTTTGTGAAGCCTGCGTTGTACGGTTTAACATTTTAGAGTGCTGCCCATACCACCAGTCATAAAGCTAACAAGCGGCTGTTTGGTCACATGCATCATAGCTTTTACTGCAATAAGATCACTCTAATGACACTCTCTTTGCGCAGCTTACCAGTATAATTTAATGGTTGTTATAAAACAAACTGAAGGCGTTTTTCTATGTTAACTGTCAGCATCCGGTCAGCAGAACAATTCTGCTTTTCTGCCACCAACAAGACAAGGAAAAGCTGCAAAATCCAAGAAAAAAAGGCAGAAGAAATTAAAACTTGACCCAGTTGTGCAGTAGCACTTCAATCAAAAAGGTGATTGAAGTGCTACTGCTTTTCCACGTCATGCAGAAAAAAGAAATCAATTTCTAGTCCTGGAAATTCAAAATGCTGAATTTTTAAATACGTTTAAGTTGTAGTTATTTGTTTGCAATGTCTTTCCTCTTATCAGTCACATAATTTAAACAGAATCTCAGCAACGTTTGAATAGAAAAATTGGTTCATTGAAGTATGACCCTAATAATTGGAATCGAATTAAATCTAAAAGATTTGCAGCTTTATTTTCATCTGGCAGTTAGATGTGATTACTTGAGTCATACCGTTCAGACTTAATTTTAATTTAACTTAATTTTAACCTTCATTTTGGTTGTATTTTTGGGGTTTCAAGCCTTTTCATTAAAAGAAAATCAAATGTTTTATTTTTCAAGGCAAATATTTCCAAACAACACCAGCATGTTCCTTAAAGAAAGTGATGCAAGACAGTTTATCTGACAGTGATCATCAATAAAGGACATTGGCTCTACTGTGGTTTTTTTTTTTCCTTTTTTGTTATTGATATTTGCAAGGTGTTGGTATGAGCAACAAATCCATTGATTTGTCCAGAAGTCTACAGACTTCTGAACATGTCTGCATGGAAAAATACAAAAAACGTGAGCAGTGCAGTTTACTGAGCAGATTTCCTGTATTAACTTTCCATCTGTTACAGATAGTTTATGTTTAAGAGAGTGACAAACTTTAACAGGGTGGTGTGACTCGAACATATGCTCATTGATTTTATTTATAGATCAACCTGTTCATGTGAAGCTATGCTCCAGTGAAACCCACTGCACCGTGTCCTCGTCTCATTAGCTGTCAGACGGTAACAACGCAGGTTTTTGTCTGACCAGCTTCGTCCAGAGAGTCTCTGCAGGTTAATATGGGGCTGTGGTTAGTCCGGGGGCTTTAGTTACACAGGTTTTTCTCAGGGAAGCCTGCAGAGAAACACTGAGCCAGCGGGGCTCTTTGGGGATCTAGTGACTCTTTGGGAAAACATGGTGTAAAGAATGAATGGGAACACTAACTTCCCCAGACAGATGTGTTGATAAGGAGAAGGCTGAGAGAGGTAGGAGGCGAGGAGCAGAAAATGAGACGCACAAAACTGGAAAAAGAGAATACGAGAAAAGACAGAATAATCTTCCGCTTTCTGCTCAGTTAGACTCGCAACCAAGTCTTATTCTTTGTTAACCTATCCCTTCATCCCTCCCTGTGAATTAGCAGCTGTCAGGGCGCCTTGCTCTGTTGCACTGATTGATGACCTCATCTGGGAGTTAACATGACACAATGTGTGTCAAGTTTTCAGACTTCTGCACTCACAATCCGTATTATCCTCTTTACCCCGTGCCTTGAAACATTCATTTTCTGCCGCAAAGCAGCGCTTACTGTTACCTGATCTCTCCAGGTCTGTGCAGAGCAGCATGTGGTGAGCAGACAAAGACACTTACGACTTTTGGAGAAGTAACAGGCTATAAATACTGGCGGTCGAGGAAAATATCCTGCTAGGTTTCAGGGAAAGTTGCAGAGTCCCACTGCCTCCCAACGCTCCCTCTTCCTCATGACTGCACAGTTCTGATTGATGACTGCACCTTTGCTCCAGTGCTCCAGGGTTCATGATCTTACAGTATGTGGGTGTCCACTGAGTGTAACGTCTTGTTTCCGCCAAAGACGCCAGGGTGTCAGTCTCTCCTTTTGAGAAAAACATTTCCATGAAGCGGTGAAACATTTTTCTCTCTCGTCTCACTGTTATTACGGGTCCTGATGTTTAATCACCACTTTATTTCTCATTAAAAAGTCAGCAAAGAGAGCTTGGCCAGACAAATATTTTAGTGGGAAAATAAAGCTTTTTTATTTACAATGCATGCACAAGCCAAGTGAGTTGTGAAATCCGGCATTGCTGATGACTTTTCAGAACAATAAAAGCCGCTGTGGTTGGTCTGTGGTTTTATACAGGAGAGGTAATTGTCCATTAGATGTGTCAGATCTATTAGATGTTCTCTAAATGGTCAGTTGAAATGCATGTGTGGCATTTTTTGTATCTTTCTTCATGCAGGGACAGGTTTTTAATGTTCATTTATGACCTGACCGCACTTTTAGATCGATTAACTGTAAGTACTCCGCCCTTTTTTTGCTGCTCTAAGTAGCAGGACCTCTATAAACATCTCCATCAGCAGTATTTCAGTTGGTAATACCGTTCTACATACTTATTACAACAATATACAAGTTCACACTTTAGAAGAAGTAGTTCTCCGTCACCATAACAGGCATAAACCTGTAGTGTTTGCTAAATATTGTAGGAACTCTAACTTAAACATTGTCATCCAGCCAGATAAGAAAATTGAGCCTATCAGCAACAAAATCTCCAGATAGGTCTAACAAGAAATATTACACGCAACATATTAACTGATAACTCCTCCGTTCGTTTTCCCAGTGAAAATATCAATCAAACTTCACCTCATTTGCTAAGTAATTCCCTCTCCAGGGCCGTTGATTGTTCAGAAAGTTCAGAAATCTGATATACTAAGCGTATAAAGACGCTCAAAGTAATGAAAGGTAACGTGGAATTGCCAACTGTAATACCGTATGATAGGAAGTATGTTTATGTTTGATTTCACACTGATTCCTGGAAAATATGTCAATGCATGTAATGCATGTCGCTTACAGACCATTTTTGTTGATAAAGTTTTCCTTAGAGAAACAAGAAGGCGACCAGTTCAAGTTTGCGAGCCGTTAGCCCATCATGCTAACGTAAGCATGGACAGCAGAGGGAACATGCAATTCAATGGTTAACCTAATGCTAGTCGCTAGCTTCCCCAAAGCTAACACAAGTGAGTACTGTCCTTCTCACTTGCAAGTGCCGGCTTATCAATAATCCCAACAGAATAATATAAAAGTGTTTTAGGTATAAAAGTAGCCAAGGTATGGATCTGCTGCTACGCTACATTGAGGATTCACAGAGAAAACATGAGAGTTGAGGGAAAGCTCCAAGCTTCAAGCTGGACGATAAATTATGCTGTGACAAATGTCATGATGATCGGTTCAATTGCTTTTGAGTCTTTTTCTATGGAGCCTTAAATGTCAGCTTCACAGTGGCGCAAGTCAACGGGGTTCATTTTCTGAGAAAGTCAACCGTTCAAAGTTTAATGACGGACCTTCCAGCACGAGCTGAGATGTGATATTTCTGTCACAGCGACATGCTAAAGCCTTTTCACTGAAATATTTACTTCGCCAAGGTATATAATTATAGCAGATTGTGGGTTGGGAAGAGGAGGAGACCTAAATATATGAGAAAGATGGAGGGGATCGAAGACAGTAGACAGAAGTGCAAAGGTTTATTTCATCCAAGATGCTTCATAAACTCTGTAATTTCTTGAAAGAAGAAGGTCAAAAGAAGGTTGGATGTAACCAAGACAGCAATAAAAGAGAGTCAGACTAAAGGATAGAGAATTCAGTACATGATTTGATTAGGCCTTTTACCTCTTTTTAAATTATTTTGAAAATACGGTTTGGTATTACAAACCAAAATAAAATAAAAAAACTAAGGAAACTGGGATACAGAGGCTTGTTTTAAGTAAATTCTTCCTTAACCCTTACAGACCGAATGTAATGATGACAACCCAGCTAAATTTGCAGTACCGTAATTCCTCTACACTTTGCGCTATCTGTAATATTCAGCGGTTTGTGAAAGGGGAGACGTTGCACTTTTCAGCTGATATCAGGGTATTACGATAATTTCACTCCCGCCGTAGCAGGGCGTGAAATTAATCTGTCTTTAAATAGACGGTAAATTGTGAAAATAACTTGCTAAATATTGAAAGTTCCAGTTGTTATACAGAAATGGGCAAAATATATTTACTCACAGAACATTTAAAGACTTTAAAAAATGTGGCTTATTTCAAGTTTGCTAAGATATTTGTACTAAAGTTTTGACAGAAAAATACTTGGTAATATTTTGCATTTTTGCAGTGTAGTTTTATCTCAAAGCTGATTTCTAGGAGTCTTTGCAGCTCTAAGGTGTGTTTGGAGGCACATCAAGCTCTCTTCTCCATGTCACACACACCTACACATGTACACGCACACACACACGCACGCACACACGCAAACTGTCCAGATGTAGAGCCCACCGAGAATACTCCATGGCAAAAAAGAAGAAGCTACTTGCTGGCTTTGTCTGCCCATTACAGCTCAAAAAGCACTCACTCGTCCTCTTTATTATCAGCTTGTCTCGGTTTCTTTTACTTATTGGAAACTCTTCTGTTCCACATGCGACCACACAGACAATAACATCAATTCTTTCCATGTATCCCCTGGATATTCAGCATTCAGGGGGCATAGATCTGAAATCATGTGGCCACTGTAGCATCCTCTTTGCAACAGTGGCCACATGAAAACAGAACTGCTCTCAGTATTATTGCAGAGATCAACGGTCCATTAAATGTGGGGATTCGCAGGCTAATGAGCAAAGCCTGATTGTTCACTGATCTCAAAGTAATCATCCCTAAGCGTTAGTCTGTTTTGTTAAGAGGAGGATAGGAAGCAAGGACTGCTGTCAATGTAGCAGAAAGATCAGCACTAATTTATGGCCAGCAGATTAATGTGAGTGATGTAAGAGCTCTTTGTCCTGCTGATTTATTGGTGAATGACGTCAAAAACATCAAAAGAAAGGAGGTTTGCAAAAGCGTTAGATTGGAGGGTCTAATTACATACAAGAAATGTTGCTAAGACAGTGATTAGGAAAAGTCAAATAGGTTTGTTTCATCATTAAAAATAATGAAAAATCATAGTAATGTAACAAATACATATAAAATAATTGTTCTTAATTGAGGATTTAGATTCTAACAGCCTTGAAAGGAAACAAAATGTTTGATTACCATATAAAATAAAAAAGTTATTGACCCTCGGCACGTGACGTCACGCTCTCTAGAGCTCCGCCCACTCCGCCATGACGCACAACCAATGCGCTGCTTTAAAGCTGGACTAAAAACAGATTTTTGTTCAATTCTCCCGTCCATCAAAGCTCCTTGAATGATTAAGTGATGTAGTTGCAAAGGGTCAATGTAATGTCTGTAACTTTTTCCACATTTTGTCATATTACGTCCAGTAGGCGAACATTATTCGACTGGGATTTTATGTGATGCAAATATGTAAAAATGTCATCCTGATGTGCAAAGGTGGTACGAATACAAAAGATTTTTACACCGAATACAAAGACATTTTAAAAAAAGATTTCAGTTAAAATAATTTGAAAACTGTCCATCACAGTCATTCCATTTCACAATTATGCAGCATGTTTTGTTGGTCTATTCCATTGCATAATATCCCAGTAAAATATATTGCATTGTGTTGTTTCAGTGGTGCAAACTGAAAAAAATGAATACTTTTAAAGATTGAATTTGCAAACTCTGTAATTTGCACTTTGCAGCTCATAAAACGTTTTATCCACTTTGGGAGATAAATTCACTTTCCTGTCAATGTCATAATTCCTGTGAAAACAAATTTCAAGCAGCAGGCAGCAGGAGAGGGTAAATATTTCAGTGTCATATATCTATATGTCACATGAAATATGTTACGACTTAACACGCGGTTTTCTCTGGTTTTAATTATTTGATGTCTTCTAAGAGATGATAAAGTATGCTTTGGTCCATTCTGTACTGGAATCCGCAGAGTAAACACAGGAAGGCTAACTTCGCCTGAGGAGTTGTTTATCATATTACAGTTGATTAGTGTAACTTAAATAATGCCACATGGTGTCACTGCTGGCTGTAATTTTAAAAAGGGAAAAAAAAAAGACCTGAATCTGGATAATTTCCCACATGAATGAAATAAGAGCACAGTGGAAAACAACTTCTGAAGAACCTAATCTCAACATTTCTCTCTGGAACACTTTGAGTCATTTGTACGAGCAAAACTGACAAAACTGACTGGACATGCTAACAGAGCTATTACTGCTGGACATGCTAACAGAGCTATTACTGCTGGACGTGCTAACAGAGCTGTTACTGCTGGACATGCTAACAGAGCTATTACTGCTGGACATGCTAACAGAGCTATTACTGCTGGACGTGCTAACAGAGCTATTACTGCTGGACATGCTAACAGAGCTATTACTGCTGGACATGCTAACAGAACTATTACTGCTGGACCTGCTAACAGAGCTATTACTGCTGGACCTGCTAACAGAGCTATTACTGCTGGACGTGCTAACGGAGCTATTACTGCTGGACGTGCTAACGGAGCTATTACTGCTGGACGTGCTAACGGAGCTATTGCTGCTGGAGATGCTAATGGAATGCTATTATCCTCATCTTCATCACCTCTGGTGATTTTGACATTCAGATCGACTTCAGTGTCGCTCCGGTTCAATTTGAAAAGCGTTACCATCACTGTTTTGGCTGGCAGTTGGACCATTACACGTCATTTTCCCAGAATGCATTGCAGCATGAGCAACATGGCAACTTTCCTGTGACAATATTTAACTAAAATGTATAAAAACTAAGCTTTTTTTACATCTAAAATAAATATTTTCCAAATAACACGTATCATTACGACTAATCCTGGATCCTTTTAAAGGTGTAGAACATATTGATTCTCTTGTAATTAATTGTGAAAAACAAGATTGCTTATCTTTTCTATTATGAGATAACAGGCAGGAATTCTGCCTAAATGATTATTTGATTTATGGGCTTCTACAGAACATAAAGAAGGTAAATGTGTTGCTGCTCTGAGAGTCACATTTCTAGGCAAAGACAACAAAGCGTTTCTCTATAATTCCTACTCTTTTTTTTTTCTCCTTCCTCCAGATGAAATGCATTAAACGTCCCACAGCAACAAGTGCAGGCCAATAAATTACAATAAGTCTGACTGATAAGGCTTTGCTGCAGGGTGTGTCTCACTCTACTTGTCTGCCAGAATGAGGTGTTGGAGAATGAGGCGCCACAGCTGGTTTCTTTCTTTCATATGTCAATTTCTTATCATTCTCTATCTCCAGCTCTGTCGGTTTGACTCGTGCTCTTCATTAATTCTGCTGTCTTTATTCATAAATCCCCCTCTTATTAATACATTCGAGTAGAATAGGCCTAGCTGGACGGTTTTATGTGCTTATGTGTTAACTGCTGCTGTGCTGAATGGTTTCCTCATGTGCCCCAAACATGGTGCAGAGCTGGTATTTGTGGCCTGCTGCCAGCTCTCACACGTAGATTCCTCGTCCTGCAGCAACTCGAGGAGAACGCTGATGAGATCGGACAGATATCTGCAGAAACGGCTCCTTTTCTTGTTTTGACGGCAGCTGTTTGGGTTGCATGCTGTATATTTACCCTGACGTCTTGTATGTTTATCTGTCAGGTATTTCCACATAAACATGAACGGTTTATGCACTGAAAGGCTGGTTAAACGTGCTCACACGTTGCCTTCATCCTCCAGAAAAACATCCTAACATCCAATGTCAGCCCACATTGCTTACAGATGAAGATTGCCCAACTGAGGTTGCTGTCCAAAACATTTTGTGCACATATGCTTTAATGTTTAACCAGCATTGAAGTTTTTTTTTTTTTTTTTTACAACATTCTCATGCAACAAGTAGTGCAACATCTGTCATGAGCTTTGTTTCCATTAGAAATCGTTTCAGGATTTAAATAGAAAGTAAAACAAAAAAGACACTAATTTTTATTTTCTCAGTAGCTGAGTTTCCATTACAAATGTTCACAAAGTTTTGTCAATATTCTAAACAATGTTGCAGGTGTGGCGTTTCTGTTAAATAAGAAACGAAATTAAAATCACGTGTCGTTAGAAAACATCCCACTGGCTGAGCCTCTGAGTACTTACTTCCTGTCATCGTCGTCTTCGTGGTTTGCGCCAACATCTTGTTGTTGATCATCTGACTTGTGTGATGCAAAACAGTGTTTCCATTACAGTTTTGTGAAATAAATAAATTTTAAAACAATGAAAAATTTGTTTTTTTGAAATTGGTGTGTTTGAATTAAGCTAATTCATTTTCAGTAAATGAAATTGTGGAACTATGTGACCAATGGTCTCCATTAATTAGTAATCACTGAGAAGAGGGTGTGCAGATTTCTATTAACATACAAGAAAAGTAGCTTGAAGATGTATCAAGCACTCCACACCAAAGCAATGCAATCCCAGCCCATTATGACGACATTCTCAGCTTTATCTAAATCTGATAAATATATTGCTCTGTGGGCTGCACAGTGGCGCAGTGGGTAGCGCTGTTGCCTTGCAGCAAGAAGGTCCTGGGTTCGATTCCCGGCCTGGGGTCTTTCTGCACGAAGTTTGCATGTTCTCCCTGTGCGTGCGTGGGTTCTCTCCGGGTTCTTCCTCCCACGGTCCAAAAACATGACTGTCAGGTTGATTACATGGTTGTTTGTCCTGTTTGTCTTTGTGTTGCCCTGCGATAGACTGGTGACCTGTCTAACGCAGCTGGAGAAGCACCAGCAACTCCCGACCCGGTTAGGGATAAAGGGTGCTCAGAAAATGGTTGGAGGGATGGATATTGCTCTGTTTGCAGATGAACCTTTACTTCAGGAACACCTTAAGCTGATTAGATATGTTGCAGAATGTGCTGATGAAGCTTGACGGCTGCTGGGTAAAGTTCAAAACGACTTCCTGTTCGTGATCCTTGTGTTTCAATGAGTAGTAATTGTTTTAGATCTCTGATAAACATCTAGTGAAACAAACGGGACGTGAAATGGTCTGTAAGCAAAGCTGCTTGTGAGTATTTTTAGAAACCTTTATTCTGTATTAAATATATCCGCAGTGCACAAAACAGGTTTCAGATTGTTGCCTGTTTCCTTTCATCCTCTCATGGCTTTCATCTGCTACGACAAAATCTTGATTCACTGTGACAGAAAAAAAGAGTTTTGATTTTTTTCTCCACTCTCCCATCTGATCAAATTAAAACCCTATATTGTCTTTAAGTCCTGGTCTGTTGGTTGCATTCAGGATCTTATATGTAAATTAATCAGAAGGGGGTAAAAACTATTCAGCACCAAAAAATGTGCTGCATTTTCCCATAAACTGATGTAAAACCTCCACAAGTGGATCTGTACTGTTCTCAATCTTTCCTTACATCATGCCAATTAGTGTCTGTGAAGCAGTTATCGATGAAGATAAATCGGACACAGACGGCGAGCCTCCTGGACCCCAAGACGTTTAAGTGGTGATAAAATTGTAGAGAACCACAGTCTTTGCCTTTAGACAGTCACATATGGTTCTGCTTTTAACTGCGGTTTGGCAGCGGCTCTGTCACTTCATACTTTCTGGTTTCTGAGTTTTATTTTTATTTGCTTGACGCTTTTTTTTTCTCTAGCAAAGCATTTTGGATATTTTTGTGTGAACCTCTTGAGTCCAAAATCAATTTCTGAGACGTTTGACAGATTCCGGAGACGGTTAAGCTTTTAGGTGGTTTTCAACTATCCAGTTATCAGTTTCTAATTATAGAATCTGGTTGTGTTTGTCAACAATAAAGTTGTCAAATATAACTCAAGAATGTTGAGTAAAATATTTAACTACATCAGTCTCACAACAAATATGAAGTTGCCAGTTGTTTCCATGGTTTGCCTCAGAAAACTTGCTAAGCCCGATGGTTGGGGTTCATCCACCGACCCGTCGTCTTTTTGAGTTAATATTTGTTAAAATTGACAGGAAATTTGAAAACGGATAATTACGTGTTATTGAAAGATTGGAAAATTTATACCTGAACACCAACTATAAGGTCTTAAAAGATGCAAACATTTTAAAAGACTTAGATAAACGAGCATTGCTAAGCCTGGTGGGGGCAGAAATTAAACCTGGTGGCCCGCCAGGCTCATAATCCCTGGTTTCTTAATGTGTTGCTGCCTCCAGAAAATGCTTTCATAATTATTTTCTTACTTTAAAGATAAAGCAGTAGAAAGATCTATATTTAGGCTCATTTTACTTTTCTGTTTAATGTTTTACAGCACTGTGATCTGAACAGATGTTCTTAGAGCGGAAGATAAAGATTTGCTAGCAAAAGTGGTTTGAGATTTTTTCCAGCTTCTTCTCCCGTTTTTCTTTCTTTGGATACTTTTTCTTCTTTCCGCATTCCAACACTATGCATGTTGTATTATTTTACTTATTAATGATCCTAAGATGAATCTCTAGGTTTTGCCTGTGCAGTTATACCTTCATGCACACGAACTGCTGTAGATGAGCACCTTCCCCCATGGCCATGAAAACCATGAAGTGGCTACGGATGGATGGATGGAAATGATTCCACAGAAAATAGAAAAAATTATCCAAGTAAAAAAATACTTTCATGGAGCAGTCAGGTATGAAATTAAATCTAGCCAGAGAGCCAGAGGTCTTGTGTTTTACAGCAAGCGCAAAACTGGTTGTGGTTTTGGTAACGTTTCTCAGATCACTACAGAAAAAACAAAACAAAACAAAGAAACATGGCGAACTGGATCCGAAACCCACATGGAGCTGGTTTTAAAGCTAAGCTGAATCTGTCTGATCAAACAACCAGTGTTAACTGGCGTTAACTCCAAAAGAAGATGGTAGCAGTGGCGGTTTTTCAGGTTCCTGAACAGTGCACTATGAGCAACTGGGTACCACAAGCACTTAAGAGAAGAAAGAGAAAACGTTAAAAAAACAGTGTTAGGAAACAATTTAACCATGGGTGAAGGAATATATGAGTAAATGCATATAAAAGCTTATAATGGATATAAAAAATTTAGATTAACCAAGTGTTAAAAATGCATTCACTAAGTTTTTGTGTAGAGAAGATTTGAAGAGATTTCAATGTTAAATGCATATTTAGGTAGAGCTGTAAAGAAACTAACAAATAAATCAATAAGTGACTTTTTATTTCTTCTAGATCAAGTGCGTCAAACTCCAGGCTCCCTCTACTCCCTCCAGTTTTTCAACAAATCTGCAAAGTTCCTACAAGATTCACACAAAATCTACAGTTTCACACATTTTGTTTCTGATTTTTACTGCAGATTTTTCTCACAAACACTGAGTTTCAGCTTTTCTTCATGTATCGATACGGTGATTAATAAAAAGGCAAGTTTGACATCATACATTAGCTCAAATATCATTAAAATTTATTTGAAATACCACCAAGTTATCACACAAAATATATCATTTTAATTGCAAAAAAAAAAAAAAAACACAAAAACAATCACAAATCCTGGTTGGACTGATCATTGTGAAAAGAAATTCGTATTATTTACAATAAACAGAGGTTCGGTTTTTAGCATGTGTTGAACGGTCATGTAAAGAGTTGGTAAACAGAATGTTTTTTGGCTAAATGTTTTTACAAATTGTCCAACACCCCTATTAGAAGTTAATTTTAAAGACAACCATCAGAGACATGTAATGTTGCACATTTTAGATGAGCCTTTCCAGTTAGAGCAGGTTTCCAGTCCATCCTGCCTGGAAAAAAACCTGCTATGTCTAAATGTATACTTATATATTTCTGCAAGTTTTCTCCATCTTGAGACTTGAGGAAAATCTGCAGCACAAGCAAAATTTGGACAAAATTTCTAAAAAGCGCGCCCTCCTCCAAGGCCGTAATGCTTCAGTTGGTGTCAGCCCTGCACAGCTCTGCATCAAATCCAGAGAGACAGGAATAATGAGCTGAATCAGTGCTGCTACCAGCAGATTGCAGGGCGAGAAACCATGAACAGCCAACAAAGATAAATTCTCTCTTCGTATTTTGGGGCAGGCAAATGTGAAGGCATGAGGAAACCATTCTTAAGTCTGCAGCGATCTGTATTGGGAGATAGTTGGACATAGAAATGTATCTGGGTTTTCTTGTCTTTTAGAAGAAGCCATAATTTAAAATGTGAGGTACAAAAAACATACAAATATGAATAAAGCAGCTTTACTTGGAGTTTCCCAGTATAATGCTCAAAATAAGGCAAATGTTTACTGAAGTATTGCATGATTTCCCAACATCCTGTGCAATAAAGTCACAAAAACTACAAATAAAAAATGTTCTCAGGTCGTTCTCATTTCAGCGCCCTGCAAAACCTTTTTTAAAAGACTATACTTGACAAAAGAACACCAACAAATCATAATACCACCACTACCTTGCTTATTTTTGCTGTTTTAAGCTGTGTTCACATTGCAATCCGAAGTGACCCAGTTCAGATTTTTTAAGTTGTGTTTTTGGGTTTTTCAAAAGTGACCCAGGCCGCTTGGATAACCAATACGTATCTGATGTTTTCAAATGTAACCAGAATCTAACGTCATTGATGCACAAGAAATGTCACTTATCAGCATCCTGCAAGCGGGAAAAAAAAACAGCTATGGTGAACGATAACGAGGATAAAGTTGTTATCCGAATGGCCAACAACAAAATTATTAGCATCCATGTTTACTACTTTTTTGCGCCGATTGGTAAAGCACTGAGTTTATCCACTTTATTCCATCCGTCTCGAGGACATAGCTGCATTTGAACAACTCAACTTCATGCTTCCATGCTTTTCTCATGGAAACCATTCCAAACAAGTCGTGTTTATTTTTAGGTTGCTGTTTCTCTGAGCATTCCTCCGTCTGACCTTGGAGTGAATGTGCTGGGACATTGTCTCCCAGGACGTTTGACAACTGTATGAAATATTTTCCATCTGCAAATATTGTTCAATGATGTGCAGTGGTTGATGAGCAGAAACAGCTGGGAATCTTGCAGTGAGACAAACGGACAGATTTCTATTTTTAGATTGATGGTAAGGCTTGCAGAAGATTAGTTACCCAGTTGGATATCCAACCCTGTTTTAAAATTATGGGTTAATAATATCTGTTGTGTCCAAATATCTTGTACACAGCTCACATCTGTGGGAGTGGGCACGCCAAAGCCTACATGTTATTGGTCGGTTACTTTTGTTTATTTGGTGGCTTGGCGTGTTTTCTGTAAGCTAAAAATGGATGAGCGGAGTTTGAAACCTCCTGTGGTTCTGAGAACCTGACCTTGTTGCCTTTTGTACGGTTTTGGCTGTTTGCCGGTTTATGAGCTTTTTTGGTGGTTTTGTGAACTGAAGAGCTGAAAAGTCGCCCGGCTGGCCGACCGTGACATCTGCTGCACTCTTCCTGCAGCAGGTGTCTTCTTCATGATTTGCCCAGTGGTAACATCATGTGACTCGTGTGATGCACAAAAAGTGATTCCATTGCAATTTTGCACAAAAAAAACAACAATTAAATACCTCTTTCTAGCACCAAAAACATGATCAAAAACCTAACTTTTTTTCAAAATTGGCATGTTTATATGAAGCAAATTCATTTTTGAAATGTCAATGGAACCACAACTACAGAGATAAACAGCATACCTACATTGACCAGTTATCCCAAAAATATATATTTATTGTACTGTAGGAGGAAATCGCAGTACTTGGAGGGAAATAACCTGTCACAAAATACAAACCTCAGATCTATTTATGCATTTAGACGTAAACAATCTCAAGCTAACAACAAACACAAACGAGACGAATGGTGCAATTAAATCTTTTTATTGTGGTTTTATTACCGTTGCACATATTTCAGTTTTTTTTCCGTTTTAAAGCATGTTTTTCTATTTCGTATCAACTCTAAGAAATTCACATTTACACAATGCATTTTACATTAGTAGGTAACTACATAGGACATTCAGCTTTTTGGGGTGGGGGGACCAAGTCCTGATGTGTTTGTATCAAGTAATAAAATCTCAGAGATTCACAGTGAGCCTCCCCACAGACATCACTATGCTGCAGATTACATATCTTGATGCCTCTATAATGGAGGTACTTGATAAAACTACTGTACATGCATTAAATATGTACAGTATCGCTCATTTCTGTTGACAAACAGCCTTGTGAAAGTACCTGGTAACATGTTTAAGCTTTCAAAATGCTACATGACCCTAATACATCATGTTAACATACAGTATGTGTTAATTGGCAACCTGTTTGTAATGTAAGTCTCTATAATGTTGCCAAGTTTTTACAGTTTTCGTGAGTCTCCAAGGCTCCATGTTTGTGACTTCATGAAAATCCTTCATTAGTTCCAAAATATATAAAAGAAATTACATAAAAAACACAAATGGGAAAAAAAGATGCAAAATAAAAACACAGTTAAAGTAACAAAACATCTGAACTCAAAAAACCTTAGACACTGTACACAGGCACTTGAACTGTGGTACACTCTTTGAGTGCAATCATATTACATCTAATAAGTGCTCACTTTGAGGATGGTGATACTCTTAATAAACTGGAAATGAAAGAAGAAAAACAAATCAGACCTACAGAAATGGGGCAAACATGAATACTAGGGATGCACAATACATTTGGCTGATTACCAATATTTTTTTCACTGAAACTACATGGCTTTTCTACTGTGGAATTAAAATACTGCATTATCTTTGTCGATGTAGCCTGCTACCAAATACAAATGCCGATACCATGCTGATACCGATACCGATACCATGCTGATAATATTGTGCACCCCTAATAAAAACTTGAACATGTCTTGCATATTTCTCTGTTTCTACGCAGGCTGTACATTCTCACAAAGTGTCTCAATCTGTTGGAGAAAGGGGAATACGTCAGCTTTAGGCAGGATGAGTGCACTGCTGGAGGGCTGATGGAACCTCAGCGGGGGATAGAGATGAAGAAAATGTGTTTTTTTAACCTTTAAATCAACTTTCTGGTCACTTATACGAAGTGTAGAGAAGTCTGCTTTAATGTCATTTCCTCATGCAGGATCAGGATGAATCACTCTCAATAGAGGAGTGAATCATACACTCCTGTGTGTGTGTAGGGGTGTGTGTGTGGGTGTGTGTGTGTGTGTGTGTGTAGTCACATGTTCACACCAGCTTCAGCTACAGAGCTGCAAACTACAGCAGACTTTTGTTTGCTTTCATTTATTACACTGCACTGATTCATGAATCAAAGGTGAGGCGACCAGAAGGTCTAATTGTCTTGGGGTGTTTGTGACCGAGTGATTGATCCATGCAGAGTAATGAGTCATTTTCACTGTTTTCTCCCATCGGCGAGACATTTCTTATCTATCACTAAACTCTGAAAGCGCCGCTAACAAGCTAAAAAAAAAAACATCTTTCATTTCCTTAAAGGTTTTCTCTTGAATAAAATGACAAAACTAATACCTCTTGGATATTGTTGGAAAGTGACTCTCTAAGCAAAATGTCTTGTAAGTTTCACACAGTTTTATTATTTTTTCTAACATTTGCAATCTGGTTATTTCTAGACAAATCTATGCCAATCCAACAACTATCATCTGATCAGACTATTCATTCATGTCTCTGCAACTTATATTCTAAAGCTATGAAACTTACCTAAAAATCCCACGTCTACATACAGGAACACATTCTTTTGATACACATAGGTTAGCTGAAATCTGCTCTCATCACCAACGCAGTAAACAAAGTAGTCATTGCTTTAATTTGTTCAACTTTGCAAGCTAGCCATTTTTCATTTTAAAAAAGAAATATTGGGAATAATGTCAGTACAGAGTGATTTTTACGATTTTGTGTCTTTGTTAAATAAATATGCATTAAAGCTACAGGGTTTAGGCAGGACAATGCAACATAAACTTCAGTGAAAACATATTCATGCCCTCATAGATGTCTTCTGTTATTACTTTTCTCACACTTATGTAATTCCAGATGAATTGTGCCAGACCGTCAAAAAGAGAAAAGACCTTTTTATTTCTTTTGTCTGGCAGATTTTATGTGAGGGATTACGTTGGTCTACAGGGTTGGGAATGAAATTGAACTGTTAGCAAAAGCAGAAGAAATCTTAAAGGGGAAAGTAGTTTTCACAAAACTTTGACTAAGATTCACACAAAAGGCTAGCTGGTGAGGCAATTCCCAAAATGGTAAATAAATTAGTTTTCTTTTTTAAACTTTTTTTTTTTGCTCTACTTTTTCATCAGCTTGTTCTTTTGATTTAGCTTAATTGCCACTTTTTGTTTTGCAGTCCATTAGTATTATGGGTAATTGATTGTGAATCACCAAGATTTATTGTAAATGGTCAATAAAGCTACGTTTACAGAAGACCGCTGCATGGAAGCCGCCGGTATTTTTGGATGTTGATTGGGGAAATTTTCCGCTTACACACTTTGACTCAACTGTAGTTGTCATGCCAGGCCACTAGATGACGCTGTGATTTTAGCTCTTCATTGAACGCGCATGCTCTTCTGTCCCTTATGCTGCGTTCACACCAAAAGCAAACTTTTGTTGAGAGTTTTGTGAGTTTCAAATGCTACTACGGTCGATATTAGTGAGGTTTTCAGCTCACCTGAGCCCAGTTTGACGACCTGCTAACCCGCATCGGTGCCGGGATCTCCTGGCAGGACGCCAACTAAAGGCCATTATGTCACACAGCCAAGTCTCTGATTGGTTGATGCTCCACGTTGAGCAGCGAGAGTGAGTTCAGGTTTACCAACACCAGCATCGTGTTGGTCGCCCGTCAAACGGTCAAAACGCTTCAAATCGCGCAGCTATGCGCTCTCAATGGGTTTTGAATGTAAACCATTCGTGGCTGATGCTCAAAACGCGTTTGCCATGAACGCAGCATTCGCTTCCACCCCTTAGTAAACAATAACCCGTCTCCCATTAACGAAGTGCTCATACAACACATCATGTTGAACTACTGGTGCTAGTTGAACCGGCAAGAATCCGGTGCAACAATTTGCGCCGCATCAACAGGATGTAAAACAACCAAATCAAAATATTTATTTCTTCATCGTTTTAAATGGTCTAAATACTCAGTCATACTACAACAAGTTAAATCCTGAGAATCTATGTGCCACTGTAATCAATGAATGCAGTCAAGCTCGGCTACAGTATGTGTCCTTTACATGGTATTCAAGCTCACTTCTACAATTGCTTCAAGCAGCAGGAAGGGGGCACATTAAAGGGGCATTCCATAAAAAAAAAACAGATACCACCAGGTCAGAGATGTAAGCCTGTGCTTCAGTGCTTGATTTCAACTGGGACATGCAGTAAATGTCGGGTGGTTCTGTCTTGGAAAATGAAAATATGATGTCACATTGAGGCTTCAGCAGGAATTGTGTTGCAAGCAGAGGGTAAATGAAGCTAAAACCCTGAGGTAATTACTACCTGCCTCCCAGGTAAGCTTTGTGTAAGTAAGGCTGTGTGTTTTACGGTAGGAGTGAGATTGTGGAGGTGGAAGTGCTGGCTTCCTCTGAGGGCTGTCCCAATTTCATCGAAGAATGATTGTGGATGGGATTCCTCCTGCAGATTTGATTTTTTATTTCCCAGTCCCAAACTCGTTTAAGTAGTTTAATTAGCAGTCGTGATTCTTTTTTGTTTGCTTGTTTGTTTTTTGGCTCTGTAAATGGATTCCCCCCCCCCACCGTTTTCCTTCAGATGACTCATCTCGGTGAGTCAGCAGCGGCGCCGAGTCCAGCGATGTTCCTCTCGCGTTGCACATCCAGCGAAGGCAGCCTGCTGATTCGGACGTGTAACTAAAGCCTCGAAATGAAACAACCGCACAAACACAAACATGAGACAAACATTATGAACATGAAGCTGCTAAAATACAATCCCTGGAGGCACTGCTAGAGAGGGAGTTTATGTCTGTTACACACAGGAAGAGCCATCTAATTATTTAAAAAAAAAAGAGTTAATTACTGAGCAGTCTCATCAAAACATGAGTCACTAGGGTGAATCCTTGTAGCCGTTCTCAAACAATGACATGAACATCGGTCATTAAATGAAAGGGAAGGAAGAAATTCCAGGAACAGCTGGGAATTGCTCATGGCACCCTGCTGGGTTTGTATCTCTGATGCCAACAGAGAAAGACGGGAGGAGAAAAAAAATGCCCTCCGAAAAAATAAAGAAAAAAAAAATTAAAAACGCATAAACATGGAATTAAAAACTGAGACGTTAAAAGGGAAGTACAGGTTAATCTGGCAGCTCCTAAAAACTATGTTGCATGTCGTTATACTTGTTCTTGTTTGATATTGCCATAGATTCAGTGTCCAGGCACGCTATATGACAGAGTCTGACTCCGCATGCAGGGACGAGGAGTTTCCGTCGGCTGCCCCAAGCATATTGGAGGGTTTGTGTACGTTTTTCTGTGGCCACTTGAATTATGAATCAGTGTCTTGCTTTTACATTCTCTGCGTGGCACCCCCTTCCAATTCGTCTTCCTCTTCCTCCTTCCTTAGACTTCGGGTGGAGGCGAGTCGGGCTGCGGGCTCCCATCTACCCTCACCACTGCAGGCAAGAAATAAAGAGAAATACGTCACAAAAGAGAAATTTCTCACTTGTACCATCGCGGTTTAATCCCAAAAGGCTGCCTCCTCTAAACAAACTCTTCCCTGAAGGGGGCCCTGTGGTGTTATGGATCCATCTGAGCCACTTAAGCTGAAGCCATTAGCTAGATGCGGATGGGAAACAAATGCTCCGGTTTCCCACAAACCTCTTAACCTGTCGTATATTGAGGGGAGCCAGGGAAACGCCTCAGGAATGCAGAGACGATTCTGAGCGGACCCCGAAGTGCACTGGGTGTTTTCTTTTCCTCATCAATGCATCTTTGTGTCAGGGAAGAGCAACGCAACCAATTTTATCTTTAACGTTTCGTCGAAAACCTTCCAAGAGAAACCACTCGAGAGAAGCTTTAAATTTCATCAAGATTGATATCTGCACTGAGATTAATAAATTAAGACCCGCCAGCTTCCTGTCTGCATCTGCAGCCCTTCGGATCAGTGATGGCAAAAGTCCAGAACTTTATTACTGCCTGTTTAAACAGGAACCATCTTCAGAGCAGAAGCTCTCAAACACCGGAAGCAGTGATTTCTACTCAGATATAAAGTTCTCAATAACTTTAATTTGTAGAGCACAATTAATTTTATACTTTATCATTTAAATTGTAGTTCTTTTTGAGTTGTTTTTCAAATAAATGCACACAAAATTAGATTAAAGCCTTACAAAATGTGCATGAATTTTGTTACATTTATTTTTAAAAATGTTTTACAAAAATGTACATTTCATACAAATAATTTTACATATTTCATTTTACAAAATTCCTGTAATATTTTGTGATTTTACGTACATTACAGAATTCATGTAAAAATGTTAATATTGTATTACATAAATGATTTTACAATTATTTATAAACAAATTTATAAACATATGTAAATGTTTTTTATAAATCTTTATAAGAAGAAAAAGCCTTAAAAATTCAAATTCAAAAGTTTTAGTCAGAATAGCAATGATGGAAAAATACATTTAAGTTAAATATGTCAGTTCATGAAAATTTTTTGCCAGTGAGATAAAATAATCTGGATCTCTTTGTAAAAGAAATTTGAAAATGTTCTTGCTTTTTGAAATACATCTGTGATGGTATTGAGTTAAAATGTTTTTTCTTTATGTAAATAGGAGGTAGTTTATATTTATTTATGCTCTTTTTATAGTCATGATTCATTTTAGTTGTTTCATGAGTTATTAAAATGTAATATTGAGTGAATGAAATAAGAAATAGAATGAAAATGAAGTGAAATTTAGTCAGATCTATGAGAAAAATAGTTTTCTTACATGGGTTTTTCAATTTTCTAATATGTAAAATTACAATCTTGACCTTTCTTATTTGAAAAATGACTTCTGGAAGTGTTATTTTTATGACTTCCAGAATTTGGCCTATATTTGGCATAAAAATATATATATATATTAAAATTTTTGAAGTTTAACCAGTTAATCCATTGTTTTACCTCCTTTCGTACAAAAAATTTTACTTTTATGTGTGTTAGACAGGCTTTTATTACTTTAGCAATAACATTAAATGAAATGTGCATTCTTGTTGCATTGCTGTATAAATACATAAATATTTTGTTATATTTTCTGCCGATTTTCTTTCTCTCTCCACACATTAAAACTATTATCACAATGTCACAGCTGAAAAAGAGGACGAGTTTTGTAAATAATAAATCAGGTGATGCTGCCCTTGATCTGTGAGATCAAGAAACCTTACACCTTTCCTTGGAGGTTTTCTGGGAAGAGAAACTGCAGCCCTGCAGGAGGAATGATGAATAAAACCATCAGAATAATGGTTAATTCTGACTTTTTTACAGATGGAAACTAGTGATCAGGACTGAAAGTTTGGGTGTAGTGATGAACTCAGTGTTTCTGAAGACACATAAAGGCAATTACAAAGTTGGTCTTCTATCACCAGGACATAAAGGACTAATGTTCCAGCGACATCTAGAGAAACTCATCTGTGCATTTATCTTCAGAAGCTCAGTTTGATAACAGAGAAACTTGTTTCTCCAGTCATGAGTCACGCCTTGTGTATTCCTGAAACTGCATTACTAATCTTACAGTGAGAACACTTTATTGCACAGTAACTTTGAAATGTATAAAGTTACACGTGACAGAGCTCCTGCTTGCGGATCAGATTCTGAAACTCAATCGTTGCGCATAAACTTGAGATAAATGTTCTTCTTCCTCTGTCTTCTATGTACAATTATCTGAACACATTTTTCACAGCTTTCACTTTACCATTGTGATAAATGTTCCTTGATCCTAGAAAAAGTCGATTTGTATTTGCTTATATTAAAATCTGGAACAAGTTAAATTTTCAGAAATTTAACGCTTATCCTCAGGTTTACATTCAAAGTTTGTGGAGGCGCGTCAAAATCGCTCTAGACTCTTGTTGGACTGAGCTGTTGTTTGGTCTCTTTGTACAATGGTGGATGAAACTGAGAAAGTAGCTCCAAAACATTATGCAGTGAAAGCTCCTGCAATCATAAAGGAGGTTTGAACATTTTCTATTTTGAATAAGCAACAGTGACGCCGGATGAGGGCACAACGCACATTGGAGGTTTTGCCTTTTTTTCCTCTTTGGAAATAATATTGAGTGTCTATATTCTTTCTACTGAAATCAATAAAATGTGTCTGTGTTTGATGCTCAAGTTGCGTTTGGTGTGAACGCAGGATAATCCTCCTCTCTCGCTGCAAAAACACAAAATCTTAACAAGTACGTTTAGTCTAGTTTCTAGTGCAAATATCTTACTACACTTGTAATGAGACAAAACTAACAGGAAACGTTTTAGCAAGATATAGGAGCTTGTTTTAAGTGAATAATTTCTTAATATTGATGAAAAATACTTCTTATTTTAAGTGTACTGAGAAATTTATGCCAGAAGCTAGACTAAAAATACTTGGTGAAATATTTTAAGCTATTTTTGTTTAGTTTTTCCGGGGGTCAAATGCAGGACAGAGAAGCTCAGTAGAGCACTAGAGCGAAGCTGAGGCTCTTGTTTAAATGTTAAACTCCATCTATATGCATGATTGAGAGGGGCGAGGGTGTAAAGGGGGCGAGGGGCTGCAGAGATAGACGGTTCTTTGATGAGCTGACAGAAATGAGGCCAAGCTCCCTTCGTGAAGCATCTCTCACCCTTCACCAGTGACTCATGCAGGGAATACCCCCTTTCTGAAAGTTGTCAGTCACATTGAGGGGCATTTTTCTCGCTCTACTTTCTTTCATAAAAGCTTACTTGACGTATGATAAATTAAACTGCTCCCGTTTCTTTTACCCACCAGCAAAACATGTTTTTTTTTTCATTCCCGGAAACAGGAAACCCTCTGTGATTATAATGGATTTATAGTGTGAATTTTGTTGGTTGGGGAGGAATCCACAGCCTCTTTTATGTGACTTTTTTTCAAACCGCTTTCACACAGACAAGTGGTGCTAAATGCCAATTAGCACCTGTTAAACTCTGATGCTACATCCGACTTGGAAACCCAAAGAGACTGGGCCTGGATCCCATCTCGTAACACCTGCTAATGAGCCAACAAGTTAACGAGGGAAAGGGTTAACCAGTCAGACGTTGAGTCAGTGAACCAGCGCCAAGCTGATTCTCCAGTATAAAGCCGTTTATTGTTTTGCTTTGTTCTTCCTGATTGGAAGAAAGGAAGGAGGTTTTTATAACAAAAAAACTCAGTAAAAATTTATTCTGTTTAAGAATCTTATTAATGGCTCTTATAGCAATTACAAAAACACTGAAAACATTTCTATTTCTCGGTGCGGTGGCCTGAAGAACCTAAAGCAAAACACTTTAATGAGAGGATTTACCAATCCCAATCTGTCTTTAATCCATCACGATGAGGGAAACACAACAGCCGTAATTAGAAAAACTAACATTTTGATTTGTTTGCTCCACTTCTGACCGGCATCACACTCTTATACACACATGGACAAAATTGCTAATGGAAGAAAAACCCACAATGGTCACAGAAATAACTTGAATCTGACAACGATCATAACAAATACAAATTCTGTGGAGACAAACAAATGAAAGTCAGACATTTTGCTTTTCAAACATACTTCAACAGAATTATAAAAAATAAATAAACGCATGAGACAAGTTATTTATGTGAGCGTTGTGGGTTTTTCATTCGATAACTGAGGGGTACCGAGTATTGTGTCCACCTCTGGATATCAGCAGAATACTTAATATTAGGAAGCCATTCATTGCCTCACTTTTGTTCATACAATCAACTACATTTGTAGTGGATGTAATGATACTTCAAATACTCACATGGCTTTGAAATAATAAAAAAACAAAACAATGCTACCAGATAGAAAAGCAGATAGAAAAGCAGAAGTGTCACCTGCTGGCCGGTCTGTCCCAGCTATGAACTGTCATAGGTCCTCTTGGTTTTTAAATCCAAAAATTCAAGATGTTCTTTATTGTTCTCAATAAAACTCACCTCTAGAAAAATTCCTATTTCCAAGGCCTTTTTTAGACAAGAATACAAACATTTTCTGTTCACAGCCACAAAGCGTGACAGGCTTCACTCTTTGCAGAAGTAAATGTATCATCCATGTATCCTAGCACTTGTTTGATTTTGTGCCCATGACTCAAAAGACAGTTTATTTATGTTTCCAGGATCTGCTTTAATGTGAGGCAAGGTAGTCGATGACCAGAAAAATAAAAAGTAATGACACTTTAACAAAAACATCTAGTTTAAACCTGAGCAACCACATATGGTGCATCTTCCAAATAATACATGAAAACCCCCACAAATAAGTGAAGGTAAAACTAAACACAGAACATGTGGATTCAGAGCTGAATTACGGTAAAATATGATCTCAATCAACTCCAGATATTCAAAGTATTAACTCAAGACACTGGAGTGAATCTTACAGGAGCAAAGCAACCCTAATGAGATGCCAGGAAATTGTGCAGTGCTGCATTTATTTTGCACAAAACAGCGTCAGGGTGTGGTTTGCACATAGATACTGATCAGTGAAGGAGCTTTCACATGCATGTGTTCAGCTCTGTGATGCACAAATGAGAGAAGGCTAACAAACTGCCGTACTGTAAACTTCATCTGTGTTTATCCCTCTTAATGCACTCCACCAATAGAAGCAAATTGAGTGCATCGTAAATTGCTTTATAATAGATCAGCAAAGTGCATAATGTTGGTTCCATGCCAGAGTTCATTTACTGAGTTCATCTTACAAAAACCTTTTTCGATTTTGTCTGGCTTGATGGCAAATCAGACCTTAAAATACTTCCTAACATCCCAGGAGGAAAATATAAACCAGAGAAGACAGATATAGATCAGACGTTGGTGCTACGGATTATCTCTGACATGTACAGATCCAAACCGAAGGGCCTTCAGATGCGTGTCAAACCCTTTTCTACATCCTTTGCCCTTATTTTACTGAACCTCAGACGCTCAAGTTTCAAGATGTTTTCATGCAGAATCACCAAACAACCTTTGGCAGCTAAATCAGGTGTAAATTTGGCGCTTTCACCTGATTGACCCACATAAAATCATTCTGGGTTTAAAGTCATGATTTTGAGTTTAATCTCAGAATTCAGGCTTTATTCTCAGTATTCTCACTTTAATCTGAGAATTATGACTTTTTTTCAGAATTCTGACTTTTGATCTCAGAAGATCAAAGTCAGAATTTTGACTTTAACTTCAGAATCCTAATTTATCCTCAAAATTTTGACTTTGAATGAGAGAATTAAACAGTTTTTTTCTGTAATTTCAACATTAAACATTTGTGCTTTATTCTCAGAATCCTGTCTTTTTTCTGAAAAGATCAAAGTCAGAATTCTGAGATTAAAGCAACAATTTTGACTTTGATCTGAGAATTCTTTTCAGGATTCGGTTTTTATCCTCAGACTTTCAACTTTAAATTTGAGAATGATGACTTTTTTCTCTGAATTCTGAGAATAAACAGAAAAAATTGGCCTTATTCTAGCAATACTGGGTGTTTTCTCAGAATTTTGACTTTTTTTATCAGAATTCCAACTTTTTGGAATTCTGATCTCAGATTCTCAGATTTTGACTTTAATCTCAGAATTCTGATTTTTAATCTGAGAATTATGTTGTTTTTTGGGTTTTTTTTTCTAAATTCTGACATAAACTCAAAATCTTGGCGTTCATCCCAGAATCTCGACTTTTGATCTCAGAAGATTAAAGTCAGAATTAGTTTATTTTTTATTTCGGTAGTGAGCGCATGGTTCTATGATGAAATGTCAGATATAACAAGTGAAGTGGAAAATATCATTATTTCCATGTGATATATTCATAAAACCTTCAGCCTGCTGTATCAAGGCAAAGAGAAATAACTTTTCCAACCTTAATAACGGCATACACAGAGCATAAAAGGCACGTTTTCTGGGTGTTATTATTTGGCTTTCATCTAAGTTTCTGAAAATGCTTTCACCTTAATGGCAGTGTTTTGGAGCAGACCTGAAAGCTCACCTATTTGCTCCTGTGTGTGTGAGCGTGACGGCTGAGGCTGGGCTTCAGCCTGTGCGTGCTGCTGCTGCTCCTGCAGACTCTGAGTGTCAACTGAGATGCCGCTGTCGCTGTGCAGCTTCTCTCCCTCCGGTGTCACCATCTGGTTGTTTGCAGCCGCACGGTTATTAGCTGGCTGCTTGTTTTGCTTGCAGCTATTCCACCTGTGAATGAGTAAGACACAAAACCATACTTAATTCTTGATGAAATTTACTTTATGTCTTTTTAATTTGCATAGATGGGTTTTTTTGTTTTTTTTTACCAGCCTTTTACAATCTTGATTCTTGTAATATTTTTGCATAACTGAGCAATTTGCATGATTTAAAAGTAGCTGTACCTCCAGTATTGTGGCATCTACAGACAGATTGCAACTTTCAGTGTTGGTCTACACTGTAAAAACAAAATCTTACCAAGTAGCTTTGGTCTAGTATCTAGTACAAATATCCTAGTACACTTGAAATAAGACAAAACTAACTTTCAGGGAACTTTTTAGCGAGATGTAGAGGCTTGTTTTAAGTAAACAATTCCTTAATATTGATGAGAAAGTTGTAGTTCCATTGGCAGATAACTTCACTTGTAACAAGACATTTTCCCATCGTGCAAGTTAATTTGTCTGCCAATAAAACAAGTACAATTTAATCAATATTAAGGAATTATTTTATTAAAATAAGCTTTTATATTTTGCTGAAAAGTTGCTTCAACTCTACTAAGATATTTTCATTAGAATTTAGACCAAAATTAGTTTGTAGGATTTTGTGTTTTTGCAGTGCAGTACTCCTTTGGCTTCAATGCTGATACAACATCACAGCTATTAAGACATAATTCTGCATTTTATTTTAATTAAGAGATTAAAAATACTGCTTTGAATACTGATTTTGGGCAAAAAGGGGAAAATTATTTCCTGGCCATCATTTGTTTGCCAGGAAATAATTGGAAATAACAACACAGAACCTAATTTCCACAAACATGTTTTCAAGGAGCAACATCTCCATTTGATTGCACCAACTTCACAATCAAATAAACACATTTTCCATTGCGTATGCTGCAGCACACAAGGCAGTTTTGCTTGTATATTTGTCACTGAGATAATAGTTTTAGAAGATTGACTCAGACATCACTCTTCAGCTCATTTAGGATGCATTCAAGGCTCTCTGGTGTGTATTTTTTTATCTGCTTAATATTCAGTGGAAAGTTCCTATAAAACCTGCAATTATTCAACCATCTCAACTGACAACAATCAAAGCAATCTTTACATTTGTATCTCAGGTTAACTAAATGTGTGAATAAATGTGACCAGTCATCCAAAGTTGCGTGAGATAACTCACAAATTAACGATTTTAAAAATTCAAGACGTTTTGAATGAAACAGAGCAGTTAACACCTCTTACAAATGTCAGTTTGTTGTCAAACTCACAGCATTTTATCACTTGTTTGTGCATGACGAAGGGTAAATGTGGAGCAGATGTGTGTGGCACTCAAATTTCCCTTGGTTGGCATGTTTCAGACAATCAATGCATCTAATCAGCTTGTTTACTTGCTTCAAATGTGTGTCTGCCTGAATTTGTATCAGTCAGTAGGATAGATTGGAGCTGCAGCCTCAATCTGTGATCGCTGTAATGCATAAAGTTCTGTTTTTTTCTTCCTTGAAGGTAAACATGATTATGGCTCATTTAAAGAAATTGATCAAATTCACTCCAGCCGCAGCTGGACTGAATATTTCTTCATTTTTAAATGTTTTTAAATGTTTAAATGATCTAGAATCAACGTAAAGGTTCAATGATTACAGCTAACCACCAGCGATGAGCCACGAAACCTGGGAGTAGTGATGGACTCTGACCTGAACCTTCAGAGCCACATAAAGACAGTTACAAAGTCGGTTTTCTGTCACCTGAAGAACATCTCCAGGAAAAGTGGATTGATGATCCACCTTGAGGTTCCAGAGGCATCAGCAGCTTCAAATAACTGTTTACTGCTTTGTAAGGGCGTTTTAACAGCTCTTCTCTTAGTCCCATGAATTGGTCTAACAGAAACATTCCTCATTATGCCTTTGTCTGTACAAACTCATCTTTGTTCTAAATCAGCCACAAATCTCTTGGCAGAACGATAACGCTTCAATTTTTGTTAAATATCTACACTATCTGATGATTTTCATCAGCAGAGATTCTTTCTCTTTCCCATATTGCTTGAAACCTGTGGCCTGCTTAATAATGTGGAACATCCTTCTTAAGTAGATTTCCTTTAATTGTGCTAAACTAATCAACCAGCTCTGTGAAATTAATTATAGTGATTCAAAGAGCCCTGACACACAATATAATCTATAAATTTAGTAGCAAAACAAAAAATTTAATCTTTATGACACTTATGTCCAACTTGCATAATAATTTGGAACACTGTGTAAAGTCCTTCCACTGGCCCAGAGAATAGACTTTAAAACACTATTGTTAGTTTATAAATCACTGAATGGCTTAGCACCTGAAGTACCAAATCCAAATGGGTTTTTCATTCAGAAAAGCTTCTGACTGACCTCTTAAACACGAAGTACGCCACCAGGCCGACTACACCAGCAGCCAGGATGGAGCAGTAAATTGGGATGAGGTTTTCGTTGAAGCCCCGGCCGAGAAAGTGAGGAGCGCCGCCGCTGGACGTGGTCGTCTCTCCGCTCGGGAACGGGCTGATCGAGCCTTCCGGGTCCGGGTAATCGGGAAAATTCGATGCATCACTGTTTGTCATTGGGAAGTCTGTAGGCATGTTTGGGTCTGTATGGAGGAAAAAAAGGAGAAATGGTTGATTTCAAGGCCCTTGGGAATCTCGTTAAGGTGAAAAGTTCAACAAGCCAGTTGAAATAGAATATTTTTTTTAAAATCTGTCTTTCAGCAGAAACATATGGCCAAGTAGAAATAATTCACCAAACCCAAAAAGACAAAAGGTCTGACTCTTTTAGATGACTAACTGCTGTCCGTTGTTCCTGGTTTTCACACTGACAGCCAATAATTGCGCTTCCATTGATTTAGTTAAAACAATTATTCCTTAATGGAGGATTTTCCCATCCACTAAACAAACAACTTTAATGAAAGGCTTGATTGTTTGATTTAAAATTGATTTTTTGTAAGACTCTTTTTATTTTAACCTAAATATCAATGAATGTATGTGACATACAGTTCCTGGAAAACCCAAAACGCTTTAAACCTGCACTAAGTAACTTTCATTAAAAAACTTTTTTTTTTTTACATTTTTGTTGAAATTGTCAGTATGTCATGAAAGTAATCTATGAGACAGATATGTGAAAAAATTGAGTTCATCTGTTTTCTCGCAGTGTTAACTAGAAACAACCAATCAGAGCCAGGGAGTGGGTTTCAGTGAAGTCAATCAACTTGTGTACGCGCTGCCTGCCACAAATGCTAAGGCCTGTTATAATAGCAAACGATGACGGCAGATAACTGTAAGTTAGTACGTTGAACTGTCACATACACAAGTATGATTGGCAGCGATAAAATTTTCAAACAGCAACAGATTATCTGTCTCATAACATACTGTCACAATATGGTGTCAGTTTTAAAAAACATGTAGAAAACATATTTTTGTGCAAGTTAAATGTTCACTGGATGTTTCTCGTGGGTATGGAGGAGAACAATTGAACCTCCAGAAGAAAACATTTATTTTTATTCAGCAGTTTGTAAGAGATAGAAATCTTGTTTTGATGACACAGAGCTTGTAGACTTGTTGGTGATTAGTGTGCAGCCAGATGTCTGATGCAGCAGCTGCTTCTGATAGACAGATGGGATCTGGAGAAGTTGCTGTGAGCAGGAAGAAGGAATGTTTCTCACCACCGACAGGAAGGAGGGGGAGGCAAATTTATGACATCCACCGGCCCGGACCAGACCTGGCCGGGCCGTGCACACCAGGTTTCTGCTCATCGCATGCTGATCTGTGAGATGTCTGCACGTTGCACGGGCTTAAGGCCACATGGATCCTTGGAAAACTGTATGTGGAGGTCATCTTTCTGCTAAGGCCAGGATATTGGCAGATCGCGGCTACAGAAGGGATCTGGTTTCTGTCATGGCAAAGCCTGCAGAGACGTCAAGCTTCATAGATCGTCCTGTTTCCTCTTTAATGACTCTGTAATTTCCCATCTTCGTGTTGCAAGCCGCCCACACCAGCAGACATTATTTTAATGCCATAGTGCTTATCTTTTTCTGAAACAACATGGTGATCCTGCGAGATGGTCCAAAAGTTCACCTGATTATTTGTCCCCTCGGGGAATGGAGAAGCAGACTGAAGGAAAGACCAAAACGTTTTTGAGCTCAGCCGACAGTTGGGGAAGGAAAATGTGGAGCCTGGTTCGGATCGGAGCCTTGAACTCCCAGCAGAACCTCAGGCTGCTCCTCATTAGCTTTGTTCTGGCCCCTCACGGGATTAACCCTGTGGCGACCCCCGGGGCTTCGTTCAAGGCTGCTGAAGACCGGGGGACTCGGCCCGCAACGGTTCTGGCTTTGTTGAGCATGATTAGAACAATTAAAAGTCTCTATTATCAACTTTTAATGACCGGTTTATATCATCCAATGATGTCATTAAAGCTGGAGTTTTTAGCTTTTATAAAAAGTGGTTTTACGTATTTGTTAAAGTTATCATCATGCCTTTTCCCAGTGCTCCCAGTACTAACAGCAGAAATACACCATACATACAGATCTGGGAAAAAATGAAACCTCTAAACTCTTCCTGAGTTAAAACATTAGTATTGTGGTTTCTAAACGAATATGAACTTCTTTTATTTGCATTATTTGAGAACTGAAAGCACCTTTTTGTTATTCCAACCATTTCTCATTTTCTGAAATGGGACAAACACTAAATGCAAATAAATACAACATGTTTGCCTGGAATTTCGGAAACATGTTCTCAGTAGTTCATAGAATAAAAGAACACTGTTCATTTTACTCAAACAAATACCTATAAAAAGTAAAATCAGAGAAAGTGGTCATTTTATCTTAATGTTTTCCAGAGTATTTAAAACCTCAATTGGAGTAGCTTGTCAATGCACAAGCAATTTCCACAAGACCTCTTTTCCACTTAATAAAGTATATTCTATTCTATTGAGAAACAACCAATCAGAGTTAGGAGGAGGGTCTTAGCGCTGTCCATCACTCTCCTGCTCACCCGCTGCCTTTGCTCTCTGCTACACTGAGGCCGGTTCATCACAAACTAGCTAAGGCTAGCGAGTATTGCCACCAATGATGGTGGATAAACAGTTTTTCTGTAACTGCAAGTCGTTTTTCTGCCATTGAAACATTTAGCAGGAAGTGCACAACAGTAATTGGCAGCGCTAAGACCTTCCTCTTGCCTCTGATTGGCGGTTTTTGATCGGCAGGGGTGCATATGGTGAAAAAAGTGTATAAAAGTTACACAGTTATAATTCATTTCCAGCTGCATGAAGCCTGAGGTCTATCCGTGCAGTGAGTGTTCTCGTTTTTAATCACCACCACGTTAAATAAAATCTGGAACATCTTGTCTTGCGAATGTTTATTTTTCTGTGCAGAAATAGCTCATAGAAATCACAGGGAAGCCTGAAGCTTATCCAGAATGAGCACAGTGATCTCCAGAGGATTAGCTGTAAGGATCACATTTCTCCAGTGACTTTCTCCTTATCTGCTCTCATGAATTCTGGGTACGATTTTTAATTTTTATTGACATTTCAGACTGTGGGTGGTAATTGTTCCTAAGTGATCAGCATAGTGTTGGTGAAGCTATGAAGCTACACTACAATATGACCTATGACCTGTGAGCTCCAACTACCAGAAAATGAGGCAGTGACGTCCTCTGTGCCGAAGAAACTCTGTCCTTCACAGGTTGTTTGACTGAGAGCTTCTAAACTGTCTAAAGCTAACAGTAAATAAAAATCCTCGCTTAAAAATATAGAAAACATTTGACAAATGTAAAGTAAGAATGCATTAATGGATAAAAAAGGAAAGAATTTAAGAAAAAAGCAATGCCCTAATTTTTCCAAAATTGGAATTTACCATAGAAAATTAAGTAAAATGATTTGTAGCAACTTTATGCTGATGACACTTTGTTTATAACAAATTTACACCATGAATCAATAAATCCATTTTTGTTACTCTTGTGAAATCTTTCAATTATTTTATTCATGCAAGCTCAGAGGAGAAGATTGAATTTAAACATTTTGATTAAAATTATTTGTTCATTTAACTGAAAATAGCTTGTTTGATTTTCAAGGTGGAACATATTAATTGTTTTAACAGCATGGATCAATAGTTGATCCACATCGGTTTATTTTAGCATCATTTAGGTAATTGCTAATCATCAATGGTTAGGTAGTTTGGGTTTATTTGTTTTTAGATGTGTTTCCACTCTTATTCACTGGTAACAACTGAAATCTCTCACTGAATAATTGAACAGAAACGCATTTTGAGAAACAATATCCTGTTTTTTCCCCTGAATAAACAGTTTTTAACTGATGTTGATCCAAAATAAGTAGGAAACAACCAAATACTTTACACATTCCTCTTCTAGTAGGGTGAGATAACAGCAGCAGAAATTAAAGTCCCATCATCTTTGTATATTGACTTAGTGGACCATCTCATGAAAAAAATACACTTAAAGATTGTTAAGGTTATATTATTGATTACGTTGAAGAGCGACGTGGCGCATTAGAATATTAGTGGACCATTACAGATACTGGTTGCACTTATTCTCTGTTTTTACTGACATGACAGACTGTAAAGCTCCTCCACATTGATTCGCTGCATAATTTACAAACGGTTATGCATTAAATAGTCCAATGGGATCCTAATGGGCAGCTTACATAGACATAAAGTTTCTGTTTGTAATTAAGTGTGCATATTGAGAAGCCTGTCAGTGCAGCGATGATGGGATGACCTGCACCTGTTTGGTTTCCTGAACCATGGAAAACATCTCTCAGAAGGCAGAAAGTCAGCACATGTGCATGCCATACTTAGAAACATGCAGAATGCAGAGAGCTATTTACAGCAACAGTATTGATTTGAATCCGTCTGAAAGGAGGGATTGTTTGGAGAAGTCGAAACATGGGCGTTAGTATTACATGCATTTCTTGACCTTTCCTCGGATGTAGTCAGGTTTCCTCAGCTCTGCCATACATCATCCAGCTAATGCCGCGCTGGGTGATGCTATTAGCAATGCAACATGAGCTTGCAAATAGAATAAATTGTGAATGGATGGTGTGAAAAGAAAGATGTGAAGGTGTGCGGATAGAATAACTTTATGCAGAGTTTGTGAGAGAAGTTCTTGTCTTTTCCACAGATATCTTATGTTTTATCCTACTTATCTATTTATCACTGTTTAGCAGCTTTTAATTTTACTATCTTAAATATTTCAAAAGAAATGTTCACAGGCTAAATTAGCGTAGCAGCTTTTGTTGCTAGTGGTGAACAAAGCTGATCTCAATCTGCTTCTCTGTCTTATTGGTGGTTTGTTTTGGAAGGAGGTATGTGGAATAGTTTTTAAATTATGTCTGAACTAAATTATTAATAAGCAGTTTGTCGGCCCAAGGCTTCCCAGTCATGCTACCATTAAGTTTAATCTATATAGATTAGCAATAAAACAGGAAAACATCAAACCCACGACTTTTATGTCGACTTTAAAATAATGCGTTAAAAAAATCTAATTGTTTATTAGCTGCAGAATGCAAGACTTAAAATATTTATATATTTATTAAACCTCTCACCATATTGCGACAAAATGAAATAATGTGTGAAAATAAATCAAGCTCCTCCACATCCTAACGTTGCGTTCTGCTAAAATACAACAATCCCAGTCAAAAACAACCAATCAGAGCCAGGAGGAGTGTCTTAGCGCTGTTAATCACTATTGTGAACGTGTTGCTAAATATGTTAGAAGAAACTAATTATTGTTCAAGGAAAACTATTTATCTGCCATCATTCATGGCTATGCTAACAGGGATTAGCATTGATGGCAGTCTGTGGTGTGCCACAAATGCTTAGCAAAAAGCAGGTGTGAGCAGGTGAGCATAAGTCTGATTGACGGCACCAAGACCCTCCTCCTGGCTGGAATTGGTTGTTTCTGACTTGCTGGTGTATTTCTGCAGTTATTACTGGGAGCACTGGGAGAAGGCAGATGATTTTTTTTCACAGTTTATCTGTCGTACTATCATGACATCATCATAATAAAAATAATTTATGTAAAAAGTTACGTATATTAGCTGTAACCCAAAAATTGAAGTACCGTCTGTATATAGAAAACTGTTGCGATTACTGGTCCTCGGGTCTCGTCGTTAATTGTATCGTTTTGACCAAAACCACTGATCTTCTCACAGCATGTGTCACATAAGACTGAAGGTGAGAGCGCTGGGTGCTGCGTCTTTAAAGCTGCTTTCTTATTTTTATATTTCTCCTATCTGCAGACTCAAACTCAGCTGGCCGCAGACCGGAGCGCAGGCCCGCGGCCAAACAGGGGGGCTGAACAGTGCATCTGAACCTTTAACAATCCCAGTTTGGCTTCGGCGGGTTTGAAACGCTCATGAAACAGAATAAAACCAGCCTGAGATTTTTATGAGAGTGGAGCTGCGTCGGGGATGTGTTTATTACCGGGGTGTGGACACAAGAGCGAGGAGGAAAATGATTTAATTTTTAAGAGCCACTGAGGTCTTTATGGTGAATTTAACCCCAGGGTCTTTTGCAGAGGTTGATGTCTCGGCTTCTGCCAGTTCAGGGTGGAGATGAGTAACTATCAGGCTCTGCAAAACGTACAAAGACCTCTTTATCAGCCGCCAAACACTCTCCTTCTGTCTCAGCTGAGCTTCTATCACAACTGCCTGGCGTGCATGCATCACACACACACATATAGACTCATGCTACAAATTATTCAAGTGAGCGCTCTGTCTTCTGTTTGGGAGCGTTAATAGAAAGAGTGGAGGGGAAGGCAGACAGAGAGGCAGAGTGTTAGAAGAGAGTGGGGAGGGGGTGCAGATGAACAGAGAAGCTGCTGTAAAGTGTTCTGATTAGAAGGAGTAATTATACTGCAGCGGCGAAGACACTGAATGCACACTGGACAGCTTCCACCTCTCCACTCGCCTGTCCACTCGAGGGCCACTGTGGGAAGAGACGGGAGGTGATGGACTCTCTAATAAAGAGAGAAATCTGGCGTTATCTGTGTGTTCAACCTCCCCTTCTCCTCAGGACAAACACTCCAGCACATGCTGAAACTTTCCAAACTGCACAGCACCAAGATGTTCGGCTGGACGGCGCGAGGCGACTGTCAGTTTGCAGATCAAAAAAAAAAAAAGGTTCACATGTGTGAAACACCGGGAGTTTAATAAACAATGCAACAGTGGAATTACACTTGGCAGGAGGAAGAGAAGAGCGCACACGTTCTTTGTACTGTTTTTCAGTTATTAGCTGTGAAAAAACTATTAGCACAATAAAAATGTTTGATTTATTGTTATGATAAAATTCTGGAACAACTCAAAATCTTACCAAGTATGTTTGGACTAGTTTTAGTGCAGATATCTTAGGACACTTGAAATAAGACAAAACTAACTTTTCAGCAAGATATAGGAGATCATTTTAAATCAATAATCCCTTTATAATAATTTAAAAAATTACTAGATCCATTGGTTGATTTTTTTCACTTATAGCAAGACATTTTTCTCATGCTGTATGTTTACAAATTTTACAATTTTAAGGTGAAGTTAATATTTCATTTACATAGCAATTCAAAGTGCTTTACATGAATTAAAGGGAAATACAAACAAAAGAAGTCAATAAAGTCAATTTACTTAAATCAAGCTCCTATATCTTGCTGAAAAGTTACTTTTAAGTTAGTACACTTAAAATGAGACAAAATTTAATTATTTGCACGAGAAACGAGACAAAAATACTGGGAAAGATTTAGTGTTTTTGCAGTGAAGACAAAACAGTTTGATTAAAAATGTTATTTTAGTAGTTTCTCCACTTTTAGTTCCACGAAGCAAATAAAAAATCAGAGCTGCTTAGTGATATAAATCACATTTTTCTGTCCTGAAGAAGCTTATTTCAGTTAAGATTTGGTTTGTTAAACGCTGTGCCATGCAGTCGCCATCCTGCAAAACTATTTATTACTTAAAAATTAAGTGATAAATCTTTTTTTTAATCATAACCTTTATCATTATCACAATAGCACCACAAAATATTGCGATAAAATCCTAAGTCCATATTTCTACCAGCTCTATCGATTCCAAATGCTCATAAAGAGTCTAAATCTTGTACAAGAGAGAGCCTGTGTGTGTCCTGCAGTCATGTGTGTGTGTGTGGGGGGGGGGGTGCGTGTGTGTGTGTGTGTGTGTATGTGCGCGCGCGCTCTCAGAGGTCACTCAGCGAAACCTGAGCGCGAGCAGAAGAAATCCCAGGACTCGTATCGACCCCGTTCACCGTAGAACACCAGCACAGCACATGCTGCAGCTCTCCGTCTGTTTTCCTCTCGTTCTCTTTCTCCATCTCTGTCGCTGCTTTGTGTAACTGACACTTGCTGACAGCTGGATATGAAGAGGAGATTCGCATCTTCACTACAGCGCGTGCAAAGTTCCCAGAAAGACTTTAAATTAAAAGTACTTCTCATGCGTTTCAATGAATTCAGAAACAGGAAGTGAGTCCCAGATGGGCAACTTATTTTTATGTTTGCTGCAGGAAAAAAATCTTTATCAAGGACCACCATGAAGGTTGGTAACACCATCACAGCATGTGTGTCTGCAGCCATTATCCCCATAGGAACGAACTCGCTGTTTAACAGGACTTTTCTTTCAAAAGGTCACTTATGATGCCATCTCTAGCATCTAGCATTATGGCTGCTATCGTGCCATCAGGCGGGACAGGCAGGTCAAAGTTGAGCAGCCTGGGTGGGCGACAAATGGGCAGCAAAAGGCTGCATTGTAGCTAATGTACATTCATATATTGTAAGCCAACGTTTGACTGTATTTATGGAAACTCGTAGCATGCAACATAAAATGCAGCGGAGAGTGAATTGGAGTTTGCATAAAGGTAAATATTGGTGCAGACTGGATGGACGAAAATTTATTTGCTCTTCCTCCACAACATCAACACGTCCAGATCTTATCATTCAATCCTCCGTTTCTAGGCATTACAGTCCATTAAAGGGGGAATTTAAACCATTTCTGAAAACTGCTTGGTGACATTTTGTGTTTTTGCTGTTTGGCTCTTTGCACGTTAACAATGAAGTGTCAAAAGATTTTCTATCTTTCTAACCTTCTCAGAGCTGAAAGCAAGCGTATAAAGCGTACAATCTATGGAACGTTCATCAAGAGGGAGTTATTGTTTTTTTCTTCCAAGAAGTCAGCACTGCCACCCAAAGCAACGCTGAGATCACTTCCTCACCTCGCCTGACCTGTGTGAATTTACAGCTTCCTGGGTTTTCAAGCCACCTTTACTGCTGGACAAAAAGCTTTGTTGGCGTGCAGGTTGTTGATCGTCCCTCTGTTGACACTGCTGCAGTCTTTGACCTTTTAATGCTAAAACTTTCAACTTCCAGCTGACCAAGCCCGACCTTTCACCACGCGTGTTCACGCAGACGCATGTGCAGGTCGCCCCCGCTGGTTTTGTTCAAGTGTGATTGAGAATTAAATGAGGCTTCCAACGCCGATCTGAAATAACTTACGGCCCTTTGTGGGCTGGAAACGCCTTGTGTGTTTGGGTAAAGCTGCTGTCATGCCTAGTATGTGTTAAAGACTAACCGCCTGCTCAGATCAGGCCTTACACAAACCAAATGATATTCAACATTTAGAAAAATAAAATTGCTAAATGGAAACACAAACATTTTTCGAAGAGGTGTTGGGTTTGTTTTGGCTGTAGCAAAATTTGTGTATTTCGCAAAACACTTTTTTTGCATCACACACAAGTCAGGATCAACAACTGGACTTTACTACTGCCGGAAAAGACAAAGAAGACGACAGGAAGTAGTTGGAAGATGATAGAGCAGCGCATTTCTTCGTCACTTATCGCGTGAACAAACTTATTCACATAATTTGTGTTTCCTACTGAATGGAAACATCTAAGTTGTGAACTTGTGTTTTTTCAACATTAATCATGGAATATTGACAACGTTTTGCACACATTTGTAGTGGGAAAAACAGCTACGGATTATGTTTTTAGGGTCTTTTGCTAAAAATGAATAATTCAAAAGCTAGGCCAGGCTTTTGAGCAGCCTTAACATCTCTCTGCCCTCAAAAATATAGAATTAAGTCACTTCTAAAGCTTACTAATTCAAAAACTGATGCAACTGCATGTCACACATGCATGAAGGATTTGTCAATATTGGTATGAGAGTAGCTTGGAGTCAGAAATTCAAGCAGCAGCCTTACTGTGGCAGACGGAGTCACTGATGGGCGTGCACTCAAACAGCTGAGTCTCGATGTCTTCCTCACAGATGGTGCAGGGTAAACAGGGTTCCAGGTAGCTCTCCCGGTCAGAATACGTCTCGTCCACACACTCCTCACATATGGTATCGTGGTAAGCGTCGCAGTGCGAGTAAACGCCCTCTCCCAGCAGGCACACAGTGCACGGCTCACATTGTCCAGAGACGCTGTTGAAGTAGTAGTTGTATTTGCAGACGCATTTGGCGTCGTTGGAGTCGGTGCAGGGAGTCTCCATCCGCATCAGGCCGGTACACTGAGTGCATGGCTTGCACTTCTCCGTGTGGCTGTAGTTCTCCGAGTAGGTCTCACCTGCAGGTCAGAGGACGAAACCGGACAAGTGAATCAGAGGAAAAGTCAGAAGAGCCGATGGAACATGAGAAGATAAAACGGAGATAAACAGTGAATCTGATGGCATTAATCATGTTAACTGCACATTCATTAGCAGGAAGGACACATTGATCCACAGGGCTCTCAGTGATTTGTGCTGCAGGACAAGAAAGGTGCTCTTGTCGGCTAGCGAGTCAAAAGCCTCGGGTTCCTAATTATGATATCGATCTGCATGTGTTTGTGCTGCGCTGAGTGAACGTCTACAGCCTCGGTCAAACAAAATCCAGCCTGTGCAAATACTCAGACTTAACCTAGAATTAAACATTGGTAAATTTTACAGAAAGTTATGCCCTCTTGCTGTAAGTCTTTGGCTCAAAAGAATCATATGAGTCAGATGCAACAATGCTACAATGCATCCTGAACTGCTCACTTGAATGACTTGTAAAGCTTGAAAACATGACAATCATAACTGCTTAGGAAGTGATACAACATGCCTGGAAGCTGTTTTATAACCCTGTTTGATCAGTTCTGATCAGGAGTTACCGTAAAGTGGACTACAAGGAACATTTCAGTGAAAACTACCCAAATATACCGCTGTAAAGAAACGTTTTATTGAATTCTGAAATTAGAAACGAGACAAAGGGAATGCAGCTGTGGTAAGAAAAATGTAATGTAGCAGAAGTAATTTTTACTAAAAGTTGTTTTTAAAAGCACAAATTGTGATAGAATAATTCAAATTAGGAAATAATCACAACTTTCAACAATTCTTATTCATAATAAGTAAATATCTGCAACCATTTTCCAGAGTATTTTGCCTCAATATTTAACATTAGAAGGTTTCCACGCCATTAATGCATTCACTTTAAACACACACCGTTCAACATATGACACATTCCTAATTTTTTATAGTGGTGGATATTAATCTCTAATAAATAAACATCATCAACAATTTCAACAAACAAAGTGAGAGATTATCGTTTGTCGTTTCACCGTTTATAAACTTAGATGCAACTTTTCTAACTTCCTGTAAAAGCCGGCTGCGTTGCTTTGGCTTAAACAAGAAGAACATGCAAAGGTTTAGTTTTAGGCACCTCTGTTAGTTTTGATTCTGTCCTCCACAATAACAGTGCGAAGTGTTAGAGATGTTACATCAGATTAAATTTGCCATAATTTTTAATCTTTAAACTTTTATGATGCCAGGATGCATCGCCATTGTCACGGCAACGGCTAACGGGGATCCAAACAAACGTAAAAACAAATATATTTCTACTCCTGGTTAAGATTCCAGATAATGACTGGTCTGTTGAGAGACCAAAACATTTTATTTTCATCTTGTATTGACTGTTTTGTGATTTATATAACTTAGTTGTGCAGCAGAAATCGGCCAAGAAGTCTCCATCATTTACAGCCGGTCAGTATTCCTGCTAGCAAATAGCATGTAAAGTTGCACTGCATGTTGTCATTTCAGTTTCCTATGCCACGCCACCATGCAGCCTTCTCGGCAACGTTTATAACTAAAATAAAAAGTTGACAATGCGTCTTCACCTCGATTTTTGGAAGGACTGTGAGCAATAATGACTCTGGAAAGCAGCTGAGATGTGAAGAGGCGCGCTGAATGAAAAGGGGTAAGAGCTGTTGCAACTAATTGCCTGCTGCTTTTCAATTACTTCACACACTTCAGATTTGCTCTCCAGGAACATTTGGCAACAGGAGAATTTAGGAGAGTTCATCACTGAGGAAGTGATGACCTCAAGTTAGCTTGGTCTGACGCTGAAGAGTTCCTCAGGGCGCTGTGTTTTCTATTAATATTACATGTTCATATAGAATTATTTTCAGATATAATTGGATGCCTGCTGAATTATGCATACAGTGAGAGACAGAAAGTGTTTGTGTGCAATACGAGCGTGGCTTAGTGGTTGACAAAGACATGAGGCGAGCTGAGAGGCTGATGGGAGGGAGATTTAAAAAGAAAAGAAAAACCTGCGGCTCAGATTCATTACACGAGCGGCTTCACTTTGCGTTTTGCTTTTCTGTGAAGTGCCAAACACGAGAGCGGTCACCTTGTGAAAGCTGCGGTTCAGAAAGGAGAACACTTTGATCCCTGAGACGATCCGTACTTCATGAAAGCTTCATAGCATGACACCATGAAACAGGAATGAATGTAAAAGCTGCTTCTTAAACCACTTAATTAACACCAGGGTTTGATTTTCAAAGTTACAAAACAAAGACTCTGCTACGTTTACTCTGGTTGGAATTGTATTGTTTGGGTTGCAATGACATAAATCATCAAGATTTACTGAACCTCAAATGAAACCACATGCATTGACGTGTGGGAGGTTTGCTCAACTCTTATCTGCCTCTCCATATGTTCCAGAGCGTGCTGCTTTCCTTTTTTTTCTTTTTCATGAGAACTGCTTAAGGGTTTGTCGTGTTGAGCAACAGCGTATTGTCAGTGTGAATACCCCTGCAGCAATGTCCCAGCACTCCTCTTTTTTCCTCCTGAACCTCCCTGGCAAGTCAACGTTGGCAGCGGCTGAAGTTTAAACACCTTGTAAACAGCGGTACAGCCGAGCTCTGTCACATTATACATGCAGACAGAGAGGAGCAGATGGGGGTAACGATAGGGAGGCAGGTATGGAGGAGAGGGGACGACGTGCAAGCAACCAGCAGATTTGCTCGAATGAATCTCAGGCAGCTTGACGGCGACATAATCGGAAACGGTCTCCGAGGGTGGTCCGGAGCTCAAAGCCCAAACCTAATCTAAAAAACATAATTTAGTAATCAAAGTGCTGACGGCTGCAGGAGGAAGGGTCAAGTAAAATAGATTAACTGGAGACTCCTGAGAGCGCTGCTCCCGATGTACCGTCAAATATTGACCCTTTGCAACTACGACGCTCAATCATTCGAGGTGCCATGATGGAGGTCAGATGTGAGGGACGGAGCAACTGAAATTGTTTTCTAAAGTTGTTTTTGCCAGTTTTTTCATGACTTCCACTTGTTCGAGTCGAGCTAATTTGTCTGTAAACGTGACATGCCTTATTGGGGCTCATAGCGGGCCGCATTTAAAAAAATCTGTTGATCAAATTACCAACTTTGTCTGAATTCATGTCACAGGATTTGTGTCGTAAACAGTGTTTCGGCATTAAAAACGTACAGAAGACGAGATGCTGGCCAGTTTTTTTCCATACACGCTCGGCTACATGACGGTGCGGCGTTGTCTCCAGGGTTACTAACCGTTTGTCAGGTTTAAACACCCAGAACATCAGAAACAGACACAGGAAACACAAGAGGGTTAGATTCTCTTTACTCGCAAGGCGAACGGACAGAGACGTGTTTCAGTCGCGATCGCTGAAAACACTTCCCGCCGAATCCCCACGAGGGCGTAAGAAGCAGAAAGAGGTCACACAGCTGCGCCGTGATTCAGAATTACACAGCATGTCTTCTGTGTCCACATATGACAAAGCAAAACAAGTGATGCAGTTTCACGCAGTCTTTGTGTCAAGGGCACAGGAACGTGTTGCCGAGCGGTTATCTGCTGAAACTGGCTGCAGCTGAACCCTTTCTTCATGCCGACGGCTCCCTGCAGTCTGGCCTTTTTAAAACACACTCAGAAACACAGTTAAAGCAATTCAGAACAAATATATTTGAATAAATGTCTGATTAGACATGTACCTTCGCCATAATGCAATATTTGTTATCTTTCTAGTCTTACTTACTTATAGATTATATGAACGTTAGTCTTCTTACCTTGTATAAAGTGCGAGCTGCAAATAAATCCGCATTTACATCGAGGCCTGGCGGTTGTTAGCGCCATATCTTTAAAAGTTATATAATAAAATGACTCGTTTTTTTTGTATCTGGCGTTTCCTCTGGCTCCTGTTAGCATGTGACAGTGACCGAGTTCCAGATACACAACAGAACTCCAAGGTAAACGATTATTTGAATTAGTTGAGCTTGAAAGCTTTTGTTTCCTTTGCAGTCAAGCTGAACCAGTAAAGCTCCTTTCCTCATTCATATCAATTATCCCGCAGCATGCAGGCTGCTTCCTCGCTCATTTTAGCTCATATGCATGGGCCCTCTCTGCACAGTGCCTGCGTGTAAACATTTATAAACGTGACCATATGCAGCCACAGAGGAGTTGTGCGGACCCAATTTATGCGTCAGCACTTTTCATCCAGAGCTAAAAGAAGAAAGTTGAAGATGGGGAGAGCCTTCTTAAATAAAATATGAGATTTTTTCTAATTGTCCCCAGCTGAGCGATTAAATGAGTATTTAGAGTTTTCATATTTAGCCACCAAGTTGGCTGGTGGGACAGTGAGATGTGAGTGGGGGGCTTGTTGCACTTTAAATGTGCCACTTCAGCCCCCCTCGCGTTTTTTTGGTCCCATTAGTGTCATTAATAATGTAGTGGTGGATGTCCTTGAAACTGCTCACCGATCTTCACTATCAGCTCTTTTGAGTGGAAGCTTTTAGTGACGCTGGACGTTTCTGCCCCTCCACAAAATGTCCCACATAAACTGGTGACCTTTTGCATAGGGAGGATAAATTAACAACATTTGGACAGATGTTTGACAGTTGAATTGGTGTTTTTTTTTTGTGTTTGTTTTAAACTTTACTGCGTTTAATCAACACTTCATTGGTTGACCTTCTCCAAATTTGAAACAGGTGTTTTTAAATGTTCCCAAATTTAGGAAAAGGTAAGAGGGAAGGTTGGTGTTGGATAGTAAACATTTATGATGAAATAAAATTCTAAAAAGTATCACTTCTTCAAGTGGAGAACAAATTGTTAGATTTAGAAGTGAAGGTTTGGCTTAAAGATTTATATTTGGGGATCTTTCTTTGACTAAATTCAAACTCTGACTGAACTTTAGTTTGTTTTTGTAGAAAGTTTGGCGTATTTGAGAAGGTCCGGACCGAAAAAACAAACTCTGGTGCTGCTCAAATGCATATGAACAGCTGTTCATATGCTGTTCTACTTAATCCCACTTTAGGAGAAAGTAGACTATAGCGCAGGGCATTGTGGGTAAATCCTACACCACTCCATTTTTAAAGAAGGAAGTTGTGTTCATGTTTTCCTCTGAGGTTTTTGTGTCTTTTCTGTCAGTAGGTCTTGGTGCAGCGCCCCCACAGGCGAGGAGGGGAACAGGTTTCTCAAAGAGTTTAGTTCATTTGACTTGGTGTAGCTGAAAATGTAACGAATGTTGCAATTTTGGTTCCTAACTGAATAAGTTTACTGGACTATCAGGTGTGGAAACACAATTGGAAATATGATTCTCCGTGTTGTATTAAAGCATAAATGGACCAGGATGTTTGTACTTCTTTCTAATTCATATAAATAAAATGACCTCTTCTTACCCTGCTAAACTATTTTTCTTTTATTTTTAAAGTATTTTGAACTGATTGAATTTTGCATCCCGTTTTAATAGTTTTCTCTCTGCTTTGAAGTAAAATCTCTGCTTTTCCTCACTTCATTCATCTCCATCCAAAGTTTGGAGCGGTTCCTGATGCTCGGCTCCAGACCTCAACCAGACGTGCCTGTGATTCCACTTTCCTTCCTCCTGAAATCCCTGGAGATTCACCGTCTCGTCATGCTTTTCTCAGTCATTCAGCCCGTTTTCACTTCAAACCTCTCTGAATGCTTCGCTAAGTGCGGCAGGTTCGCTCGTCTTGTTTCCCTCGACCACAGAGAGAAGTGGAGGACACTAATAAATATTTCAGGGCTACTGATGCACATCCCGGGCCAGGAAGACGACAGTTGGGTGGGGAGGGGTCTAACCAACAGGAAGTGGCACATTAAAGGGGTCTCATGGTAAATACAGATATGTTCATGCTTACCATGAAGCAGGAAATGGATTTGTCAAATTTTACTCATTAATTATTCACCTCACCACTTCAGAAAATGTATTTATGATGTATGTTTTTTTTATTTTGTTTTTTTTTAGTAGGCCAGCTTTTAACCTCAACATAAACCCAGCTCAGCTGTATTATTTATTGTGTGTGCTCCTGTAAGCCACACACAAACACTGAGATTATATCTACTTTAACTGAAACAAAAATAAAAACACTCACACCGGAAATTGGGTGCAACCTCTCGGGTATTCTGGATTAATTGTTGAGTGTTTATCAGCTGTGACTACCATTCCTGTACAGCGGAGCCGACTAATTGTTCACTATAGGAGGCACAATAGGCTTTTCAATATGGTCTAATTAACTGGATCAAATGGGTGAAGATAGACTGATGTAACAGTATGCATGATAAATGAGCAGATCGTGCCCTTTGGTGCCTGGCTTTTCTAATACCATCTTATCCGCTAATACAGAGGATGACTCATAGTTACTGCAAGGAGGGGAGGGGACGACATGGTGGAGTAAAGCAAAAAGAGAAAGGAGACGTGACAACGGATTGTGGGATTTGGTGCGAAACGTTTAAATCCAGGGCAGACAGTGTAGGAAAAACGAGTGTTTGCAATCATTATGCAACAACAAAATACACTTCTACTAACATCTGAGGAAATATGTTAATCAAAAATATTTTTGCATGCATTACCTGATGATGTCGATCAGTTATTTTGTTTGCTTTTAGAGAAATTTCTAACATTTTTGATGCAAAGGCGTTAGCATAGAGCTTTAATTCAAAGCGTTTCTCGCACTGCTTGGATTTCATGCCTGCACCTTTTCTAACTCTGACTTTGATGAGGTTGTTTTGTGTGAAATTGGCTCACAGCATTTGCGTCCTTTTTAGCTTTTACCCTGTGGCTCTGTCACACTTCAGATGCTGACAAAGAAAAAAAAAAAACTCTCCCTGAACCTTTTGCTGCAAGTGAGCAAAAGGAAATGAGAAAAAAAAAGTCTAAAATAGAGGCTTATTTAGAAAAAAATAACTTTTTAAAGGGAAGAAAGAAATGCTTGACTCATAATTAAACAGTGCTGACATTACTGAGTCAGTGTTGGATCCTAAAAACTTGTTTTGTTACCCAAGGGATGTGAAACTGTGTTTATTTATACATAAATGCCTGAAATCAGCGACCTAAACTTTAATGCATGCTTAGAAAATTAAACACAAACATCACAAAGTGTAAAAGTAGCAGCTAGGATGCAACACAGAGACTCCTGAATGCAGAGGAAAGCATTTATTTGTGCTTTTCAGAACATCTGTTTGAAGCTGAATGTTTTTCCGGCTTTGGACCAAAGAGTAAGTGCTAATGGTTTGCAGCTTAAATTGAACTGTAGGGACATTTGGAGCCACTTAAAACATTACAAGCATTTTATCTCAAGAAAACACAGAAGTCTTACCTTATATCCAAATTGAAAAATTGGGCTGCAGTAATTTACTTTGGCTTTGACCAAAATTTGGACTTGATTGTCAAGAAAGATTATTTAACTTTACAAATATTTAAAGCTGTTTTCCTTTAACTCTTTTATTCTGCACAGGTGCTCTAGTTTGCAGGATGAAGGTTTGCAACACTTACTAAAGACATGAGATTATAATCTGAAAATCTAAGATGAATGTTGTTTCAATCTGACATAAAAAACATTGATTATAAAGCATAAATAAGTGTGATTATTCAATTAGTGACGTACTAGAGGGATAGAAAGAATATTTCTGTTTTTGCAAAAATGTATCAGGTTTCTGCTAAATTATGTTAAATGCCAAACATATTGTATGTTGATCAACTTACAGACTTATAAAAGTGTTGAAAGTTATGATGCATTTAAAGAAAAGGAGAAAAACTGTATATTTCAGTATTTGATCTACCAGTCACCAATCAGAACCAATCAACTGGTGCAGAAGTTTGCGATTTGTAGTTCATTTCCTGTTTGTCAGAGATTCTGCCTTACCACTTTAGCCTATATTTAATTAAAGATTAAGTTTGAATTCAAGGGTAGACAGAAAAGTTTTCCACATAAAAGTTTTCCAAGTAAGTTGGGAAAGGTGGAATGACCCTGAACATCACTAACACGGATATTTCTTCACACAAACTTTGCTCATCTATTCCTCAAAAGTCTGTTAAACTTTGAAAACTCCTTTTTCATAACAGAGGTATTTAAACCTTCTCTCTTTCTCTGGATTATCTGCAATGTTTTGAGATTTAGGACAAATCTGTCCTGGACAGTGGAATGGCATATTCAAGTTAAAATAATCAAATTCCAATTGAAAATCTGTGGGAAGACTTAGGAACTGAAGATTACTCTCGTACTCTCCAAACTGAAAAAACCTGAGCTTTTTGCAAAGAATTGGTAAAATAATCAATTTCTAGATTACTAATTGCAACAAGAGTAAGTCCTAGACAGCACTGACATTCATTGGTACTTCTGGAAGTGTTGTTGTTGAAGCTACATGGGGAATTTTTCTGCCATAATTCGAGAGCAACACATTTTCAGTCTGGACGCAGGATTTTATGTCTTTAGTCCTCAAAACTTTGAATTCTTGTGCTTTCATTTTCAGTGTGAAAGCAGGACTTGATGTGTTTTTTCTCAAACCTGTGAGGCTTGTACTCAAAACTTGTGCTCTCTTTCAAATATTCACTCTGCTTTCTCAAACCGTCTCCTTGCGCTCAAAACTTTTCTGCTCGCTTGGAACAGAAAAGTACCGTCACCTGGCAACCTCACAGCCAATAGAATGCAAGTGTTGCACTGGGTGCGTTTGTTTCCTTCTAGTGGGTGTGCCGGTGTGGCGACTGGTGCTTTTTTGTTACAGTTGATAGTATCCATGCAGGGACACCCACTAGAAGGAAACAAACGCACCTAGTATTACACTTTGATTCTATTGGCTGAGAGGTTGCCAGGCAACGGTGCATTTTTGTTCTAAGCATGCAGAAAATGATTCACAAGCGAGCAGCGACAAGCGGAGATTTTATCTGAGCAGAGACGAGATTTGAGCGCGAGGACAACGATTTGAGAAAGCAGAGTGAATATTTGAAAGAGAACAGAAGTTTGGAGCATTACAAGTTTTGAGAAGAAAGACATGAAATCCTGCTTTCAAACTGAAAATGTGAGCTCTTGAATTATGGCAGAAACACGGTTACATTTGTTTTTTAATATTATCTTGACAATATGACAGAAAGCTGGATTTGTCTCAATCCACCATCCCTGTTCAGGACCCTGAGGTGGTTTCCCTCATTATCGATTCCCCATTGGCACAGAAGCAGTAGCTCGTGATGATCCAGCATTTACAAATCAATCTGTCAGGACTTGCCAATGAGAAGGTTTGTTGCTGACATGCTTGAAAATGATAGTCGCGTGTATAGAGCCCGATGAGTTCGATGCACATGCATGTACAAAAGAGGTGCGAACCATGAGAAATCATTACTCACTGTCTAAACACTGAGCGCAGACAGTCTGAGCGGCGCCACATTCCTCCACTACTCCCTCTCCAGGTGGACACTCCATGCAGCATTCCCCGCTGGTGGTGAACTGGCCAGAGTCGCACTCAACGTTCAGAGCCCGCTCCGTCTTGGACGCCAGCGCTAACGTCGCCTGGCAGAATAGAGACAGACGTATTACACCAAATAGGCAAACTGACGGAATAGATTACTGCCAGGTGGATAACCTGTTTTACAAAGGTTCACCATAAATCATTATGCCTGCCTGTATTGGAAAGACTTTGCACTAACCTGCCATGTTGCCTTAATAGCTCCCCTAAAGGCACATCAGCTCTAATAATGAACCTGAAACGCATTCAGGCCGGGCAGGAGCCATAAAGTCATGTATGCACAACATTACCCAGATGCCCATCCTATTTAACGTCCAAAGGTGAGCGAGACGCAGCCTCTCTCTGCTTGTGATTAATGCAAGCACTTCAGCTTCAGTATTTCTGTTCATTGAAAGCTCCTTCTCTGTCTCTCTCCAATGTTTCCAACATATTAAACTCAATCTTTCTCCACAAATGTAACTCAAGCACTTGAGATAAATATACATAGAACTGTCACAATAATCAATAAATTAATTAATCGCATGGTATATTAAAGCAAACTCAGTCATTTCCATTGTCATGATTTATCTCTTCTTTTCTCTCTTTCAACTAAAAACTGCAGTTTGGTGCAAAGACTTCAAAATTAATTTTACTTGTTGTTCTGTTTGTTTATTTTGGATATTTAAAATGTCACCCAGTTACAGTGTTAAATGTTTCTTAGAATTTAAAGTTTACTGATTTTTTTTTTTATTTGCTCTTGCATTATTATTTTGCAATTACATTACTTAGAAATGGTCTCTAAACAACAATAACTTGTGGAATAATTCATCTTCTATGGAGACAGGCCTAAATAAACACGCATATTTATTCTGACAGTTAACTGCCCTAATACACCGTTCAATAAAAAACTGTTGCAGGCTCACTGATCTGGTCTAATATGACTCACTTCTACTTCTTATTTCTCCTGGTCTGCTCTTGTTTCTCATTTTCCCTCCTGACGTATTTACAGTTTAACTCACTGGCACAAGAACTGAAGTTAAATGACAAGAAATTGTGACCAGTTTCTTCAGAAGAAAAATAAATCTGATTATCCTGTATCACTTTCATGTCCTGTGGCTTTTATTATGTAATAAGTAAAACCTCATTTCCAGCTAATTCACATATGCTGAGACATCTTTTTTTCCCTGACTCTCATTGGTCGCTCCCCTCCTCTCGCTGCTTTCATTCAGAAACAGATGTACCAAGCAGCCAGCATCTCCTCTCCTGCCTCTCAGTCCTGCTCTCCCGTTTTCTCTGCTCTTCTTTTCCTCGTCATCGTCAACACTTCTGCACAAGTCTCGGTTTTTACTTTAAACGCCGTACATGCATTTTACCTGACCACACACACACACACACACACACAAAAGCTTAGTCCTGGATTTTTTCACTCAGCTGAAACAGATTTAGGTCAAGTTGGGTAAATAAAAATTGGAGCCACCATTAAGCCATAAAGCAGCACAGCTGTGATGTGCTTCGTTTGTCCTCTTGTCAATTTCATGGCCAATTTGTGAGTTTATTTCTAAATTTAATTCTACCAAAGTGCAGCGACTGCTGCCACTCTCTTGCGCCAGCTGTCATAACATAGTGTCCCCTCACATGCAGGGCTGTTTGCATGATGACTGAGCCTTGCAGCCCAATTAGACCAGCTGCTGTGAACAGCACAGAGCCCCCTATATGCTTCATTGTTACCTTTTTATGCAGAAAACTTGAAAAACGTCCCATGCTCTTGCTGAGTGAATCTATTTTACTTTAAAAAAAAATACAGATTTGAAATCAAAATCTACTGAAATTTCAGTAGCTCCAAAGAATTTCCAGTCTTCTGGGAATCCCAGCAGCACAGTTTGCATTTTCTACCCAGGATAAAACGCAGCAGAAAGGCGGTAATTACCTTGGTGCAGAACATTAACCTGCATGAGACACCTGCAGGATTTGCCCTCAATGAACACCCGAGCAGGGAAACTTTTACGCAAAACTTCAGTAATAAGTTTATTGACGCATTACAGCTGCATGTATTTTACAGAAAACGCGTAAAATAACACGCATTTCTTAATGACTAAGTCCTGCAGAAGTCAGAGGAAGCGACGACTCACCAAGGCGCACAGAATCACCAGCGGTAAGGTGGCAGTCATCCTTCTTCGTACGCAGGAGTCACATGAAACGGATCTGGAGCAGGGAAATGCGGCGCTATGTGGAGGAGAGCCGAGCGGCAGGAGCGCTCATCTTAATTCCAGAGGCACGGACTGTTGTCGGATTGGGATTCAGCGGGATTAAGAGTCCGCGCCGTCACGCGTCTGTCCGGGAAACCTCCGCACCGTGGAGTCGGACGGAAGCGTCTCCGCAGCCTTCCTTCCAGCAGCGCCGCTGTTCCAATGGCCAGCGCGCAAACACAAGTGACATAAAGGAGGAGGAGACGGTCCTGTCCGGAGAGCTGCTCGGCTGCAAGTGCACTGCGGAGGAGAGGAGAGGAGAGAGTCACGTCCAGCCTCCGGTTTATCACTCCTCCTGATGGTTCTGCAGCAGAACCTGATCCCCCCACATTAGCTCGGCCCTATTGCAACAGCAGCAGTAACTGGCTTCCATCACACCGACTGGAATATGATTTAAATCGAAGTTAATCCCGTTTTATTTGCTTATATTATAGACGATCTTTATATTACATCAGTGGATCATGTTAAAGGTGATGGGCTCGTCTTGTTTGGAATAATTTCACACAGATTAGTGAGAGGATCCAGCAGGTCAAAGGTCAAGGAGCCAAGGCTCCCTCAGTTAAAAAAAGAAACACAGAGAGAAAGTCCAGACTTTATTTTTCATTTATATTTATATCCAATTGACAGACTGACACACAGTTGTGCATAACTGTGAAGTGAGAGAATACAAATAAAAATCTGAAAAGTGTGGCATGCATTTGTATTCTGATACCCCCAAATAGAAAAGCATGACCACTTGTCTTAAGAAGTAATCTAATTAGTAAAAATTTTATATAAGTATGTTTTGTGTACAAAGAGCATCTTAAAAACTCCAGAAGTTAAAGGAAGATTTATGCTATTGATTCTGTAAAAAAAGATACAATCTTGAGGATTTACCCGGCGTTGAGAGGGAGAGTTGGTCCGGCGCCACATAGGACGAACCAGAAGCAAGTTCTCAAAAACCTGGAGAATACAGTCATTTAGTTTCAGGTTGGCTCAAACATTTGGGATCAAAAGATGCATTAAATGGCTGCCAACTTGTTTCTGTCCAGGTGAGCAGTGAGCTGTGCTTTTTTAAGTAATTAGTCTATGATAAAGATGCTACCGCTAACAACGAGCTAACCAGTGTTATTTCTATAAACTTGGATCTCCTGATAAATTATTTCTTTAGCTTCTGTAAAAACCCAAATTCATGCCGGAGTTGGATGTTGAGTCATTCTGCATTTCTAGAATGTAGGTCCAACATTCGCAGTGATCTACAGAAACAGTGTGACCAAGCTATGACACAAAGATAATATCTTACCTTACATATGAATGATTGTCTTTCTAAGTAGCTGTCCAATAAAATATTTGACAATGTAATTTAAACGATGTGACTGTCAGAAAGTGGGCGCTGCATTGTTAGTTTCCACTTTAATCCTCTTTATTGATACGTTTTTGGAGCAACTGTACACGACAAAAACTTTACAGAAGTAAACGAGCTGCATTTACTTCCTGACCCCCATGTGCATCGGGTGAAGTTGTTACTACGTCACCTGAAACCCAACAATCCTGAGTAAAAGACATCAAAAGTGGTTAAGTGTACAGCAAAGAAAGTGTGCGGCTCAGATTTGACAGAAATAGATGTTTTTTGGCCGACATACAAAACGCTACGTGTGGGAGAAAGCTAATATTGTGTAAATTGAAGTTGGCAGGATCATGCTATGGGGCGAGGAAGTTGGCTGCAGCTAAATTCAGATTAAAACCTGGAAGAAATCATCTTATTGGCTGCATCCGACTTGAGACGGAGCTAAAGGTTCCTGTTCCATCTGGACAATGACCCCAAACATTCAGCTAGAGCTACAATGGATTGGTTTGATCAAAGTATGTTCATGTGTTAAAATGGCCAAGACCTGAATCAAATTGAGAATAACTGTAGAGACTTAAAAATTGGTGTTGACAGGCTCTCCCCATCCAGTTTTAGCTGTTTCGTATAAAAACCTGAGCCAAAATGTCAGTCATTATGTGAAGCTGGAGATGACATGCTGAAACGTTAAGAATACTTTTACAGATGATTTTTATTTTTAAGTAAAATTTTTCTTCCACTTTACAGTTTTGCACGACTTTAACCTGGTCTGACACATACATTTCCAATAAAAAGAGGAAAAGATCACAAAATGTTAACACTGTACATGATGAAATAAAGAGGAAGTAAAGAAAACGCAAAAATGAAGACATAAGATAAAACAAATGTGATGTAAAGTGACCCAAAAACTGAGTCAACATGGGCAACATGGGACTAGAAATGATTAAAGTTGAGCATAATTAACCCCAAAGAGAAAAAAATCCACAGTTAAGTTTGAAAACAACCAATAACAGATGCAAAACGACCACAAAAAGACACAGTTCACTCAAAACGAGTCATGAAATGATCTCAGTGAAACACAAAAGGGACAACAACTGACACAAAATCAGACAGTGACTGCAAAGAAAAGACTTTTCTTCTTGATCACTGAAGACTGTGGCATTGCTCTGCTGGACCTCATAATGCTAAAGTATGTTTTCAATGTTTCTGGATGTAAATGGAGGGAGTATTGGAAACACCTGTCCACTGAGAGCGCCGCAAATATTGCCTCAAAACCTTTCTGCAGAAGTGGCTGAACACAAACTGATTTCTCAACAAAACATGTGCAGGTGCTCCCGACCTTAAGATCATGAATTATTTATATATCTTTTTTATATACCAGGAATGTGTTTTCGATTTCCTTCTGGGAGCATGCAGAACTGTTTTCTACCACCAGGGGTCGACTCAGCTGAGCTGGAGCTCAGAAATTTGTCCTGATTGCCAAAGTTTTAGTGACAGAACATCTTGTTCTCTGAATCCAGAGTTAATGTGCACAGTTACATAACTTGTTTTAAGCATAAAACTGTGAAATTCCTCATAGTAATTTTGCAATGTTGGTCAAATGTAGTAAAATGTCTCTGTGGAAACTTCTGAGGTTTTGCTGAACTTAATTCACTCTAAAAGCAGCTGCTTCATCCTTTTTATGCGTTTTTTTTTTCAAGATGATACTAATTTGGGGAAAAGCACTCAAAAACCACCAGTACACATTCAGGAAGTGTAATCATGTTAGTTGTTGGTTAGTTTTTCCATTCAAGAAAACACAATGTTGATGGATATCAATCCAAGATGTCAGCAGCTGGTGTCACCAGGGAAACCGTTTCCACCTGCTTCAGACTCGTCCTGATTTCCTTTTCAAGCGATCTTCCTGATGTTGACATCTGTCTTCATGCAGATTATCAGCAGAAGGAGCAGCCTCCGCGGTGCAGCTGCCACATGGTGATTAGGTTTCACCGTAGAGATCTGAATGCCTGCAAGCGCCGACTCATCAATTCTCCCTCTGCTTCCATCGTCCTTTGAAGGATCCAAGATTAGTTTTAACAAAAGACTTTATTTGAGAAATATGTGTTTAGATGTAAAAACAATACAGGAATATTCTCATGTGACAGTATTTAAATATAAAATGGTTAAAATGTAATATTTTTAAAATATTTAAAATGTTTGTTATTTAAATATTTTATTTTATTTAAATGAAATATTGTCACACAAACCATGTCATTCACATGGATAATGCATGCTGGGTAAATGATGTCTAATGATTGCACTACAGTTACAGCCAAAACAGCGATAATTAAGCCTTTTCAAATTGAGCCGGATCATTGAAATCGATGTGAATGTAGAAAAACCAACAGGTGACAAATATGAGGAAGACTAAGCAGAGGAAGAGGACGGAGTTAGCTATTTGAGCTGCTGCTCTGGTCCAGCTGTCTGATCTGGTAACAACTTCTCTCTCTGTGTCCAATCCTGTCTTCGTACAACAAGCGCAGAGATCCATTAGCATTTAAAGAGCCTTCAGCGGCAGCAGGTTTGGGGCATTTTGTGGAAAAAAACTGTTATTTATTTTTAGCTCGTTAAGGTAACATAACCTGTTAGAGCCTGTGTTAGTTTTGCTCGTATAAATGACTCAGAGACTTCTGGAGACAAATGTTGAGAGCACAGATCAGGCCCTTTAGAAGTTCTGTTCCAGTATACAAGCTGTTAGACAGTAAACAATGTGGATTTAGATCATCTGGATGGATTTGTTTTGCTAAGATATGACAGGTCAAAGTTTTACATAAATATTTTACATTAAATTAATGTTTTGATGTTGCATAAAATTAGCAATTTGAGAAATTCCATAATTTAAGGTTGTCGCAGTTTTAATAGAGCTGGACAAATTATTTATTTCATCTACTCTGGTCAGATAATTAGCTAGAGTCGTCACATTTAACCATAAGGTTTTTAATGTGGCCCTCTGGATTCTAGACTAAGTGTGCTTAAATATTATGTTATCAATCAAATCAATGCAGTTTTTATCTGTTTACTGCCAAATTATACCAGTCAGTGCCTCCAGTTTCTTCAGAATTATCATGGAAATTCACACAAAATCAACAACTTTTTTATGCTAATACATAATTGGGTGTTGCAATTTTTTCTCAAAAAATTTCATAAACTTTCTTACTTGTACTAAACAGCTGCCTCAGCCTTAATTGATGTTAGATTATAGTTCATGATCTGTACAAAAAGTCGCATTTACCGTCATAAACAAAAAGTATCACAAAATCTTGAAAAGATGTTCAAAAATATTATTTAACTTTAATAATAAAATATCAACTGTTAAAACTCGTTGATATTTAAACAGTTTCTGAACTTTCACGTCTCAGGTGTTTAGATAATCATTTAATTGTTTATCTATCAAACGGCTGAGGATGATGAAAGACAGGAGGCTTGATTTTATTACTAGCTAAAGACGTTATCACTGCAGCTTCAAACTAATCTCTGCAGCTTCTGTTTTATCTGCTCTTACTACATCTAGATAAGCCGCAGAGCAGTCTGTGGATCATACAGGGTTTTCCTGAACCTTCGTTTTAGCGATTTATTGAATTGGTAAACAACTCCGTTAAATACCGAATTAGCAGTTGATGCAGCCAAAAAACATAAACAATATATGAAAGAGATGCTGTTTGTTTCAGATGTCTAAGTTTTCACCTGTGTAAATACAACCTGTGCCCTGTTCCTGTGGGTTTCTGGTTGCCAGGTATGCTGAGAGGGGTCACCTGTTTTACAGCCTGCAGTTTTCATGCTGCTGCTGCTTCCCCACATGGTGACAGCAGGGGGTCCGGCCATGTAAAGACAAAAACAGGACCAGATGGTTTTTTCTTTAAATCCTGAACTATGACGGTGCACCTGCTTACGCTTGAAGAGTTTTTTTTTTGTCTGGTTTGAGCAGGAATGGAAAGTGTTTGGTGTGCTGGTTCATGGTAAATACAGTGAAAAATCCCCCAGGACTCAACCTGTCTGTTCGGAAACAATCCCTCTGCACATGGGCAGCAGGGTGACAAACAGCCCTCTGAAGTGATCATGTCCACACTGCTAAATTAATCATTATTATCCCAAACGCTAATTAATATTCAGGTGATGGCTACACAACGGTTCTGATGACTCATCTGCTTTTGGAGCTGCATCATGAAGAGTCTCTTATCTGGATCCATTTAGCAGCTGCATTTCTGTTTCAACGTTAGCATGAAATGTATTTATGTCCTTTATAGGTTATGTTTCCATTTTATGTGAACAATTTCTTTTAAGAAAATAATCAAATAATATAACGTTTTCTCAAGGTTTAATGAAGTTGATTGACTCAATATAATGCTGTATTATTACAGAGATAATATATCTTGTTTGGATCAGGGTGTCAAACTTGTTTCGGTTTTAGGCCAAATCAAGATTCTGAAGGCTCTTAAAGGGCCGGTTATGCCAGAATGTATTGATAAAACCTGATCACAAACTGTTAAAATATCAATAAATTCTTCAAATTAAAAATATTATTAAACATCTTTTCAGTCCCTCCAGGTTCTCATGATACTTTTTGTGATTATTTTGTCACAAAAATCAAAGTTTTTGTGGCACCACTTCAGAAACATTTGCGATATTTGCACTTATTTATGATGTTCAATGCAAAGTTTTATTCAGATTAAACTATTTAAAAGTAACATTTTCACAAAATATAGGAGCTTGTTTTATGTAAATAATTTCTTAATATTGATGAAAATTAAGCAGATAAATTAACTTATAAAATGGAGAAATGTCTTGTTATAAGTTAATTTATCTGCTACTTTTCCATCAATAATAAGAAATTATTTACTTAAAACAAGCCTCTATATCTAGCTACAAAGTGACTTTAAGTTAGTTTTTTTTTTTTTTTTCATGTGTACTAAGATATTTTCAATTGAACCTAAACAAAATTTAGTCAGATTCTTGACTAATTCACATTGAAATTATGCAGTAATTCTTGCTTAAAAACCACTCATTGTGGAGCAGTTGTAACAGTTTAAAATTTAATTCTAATGAAACAAAAAGTGTTGGTGTTTAATGGAAACTGAAAATTATTTTATCGCTGATTGCTGTTGGTAGGAAGGATCTCCTGTAGCAGTCTGTGCAGCAGCTCAGACTGCTTTGCACCGTAATCTGCAGAACTGAAGAGATTACAACATATTTTCAGTGTTGAGATTTTTTTTTCAAGTTTCTAGTTGTTAGAGATTATACTGACTGACCTAAACTTCATCAAGAGGTGTCGTCTGTTCCGTCCATTTTTAAAATCATAAACAAAACTGTTTTAAATTATTCCTCACATTCACAAAGCCAGAAGGTATTTTATGGGTTTTCTTGTAATGCAAGTGGCTCAAATAGGAACAGTGACAGACAATAGCCTCTCCCCTTCCCAGGCTCCTTATGGTTTTGGATTTGTAGCTCTGCGTCTGGCCGTTTTCATACCTCCCAAACCATTTAATCAGATCTTCACACCAGCTTCATGCCGAGATCGACCAGCGGTGTCAGTTGGAGGAAGCAGAGCGGCTTTCTCTCTCTTTAGCTTCTTTTAGCCCTGTGATATGAAACTGTTTCCATGCTCAGTGAAGTGCAGCGCAGCGCTTCGGGCAGCATTAAACACTTCATACCCTCTGTTGTTCATGCCCACCATCATAAGCTTGCCGTTACCTCAGGCACCGAAAGTTTTCTGGGTGCTGACTGTGACAAAAGTCAAAGCAATTGTTTTACATTCATTTAAATCCAGGTGTAATAATTATTGTTTTCAAATCTTTGCCTCATTTCTCAGGAGAAAGAAAAATAAACGTCTTGTAACAGGAAGAAACCTCCTGCAGAACCAGAACCACGTCTTCTTCTGAAGTCGGCCGATTGGGATTATAGGCAGGCTTAATTGTTAGGATCTGAGTTGTTTAACTTTCATTTTGGTAATTTATGGTGTTCCTTAGCTTTTTCTTTTTAATTCTGCCTTGTTTTTCACTTCTGTTCTTCCCTAGTGATTCCAGTTCTAGGGAAGAACTACATTTCCAGTGAATTATAGTTTTCCTATTAATTGCTGTTTTTATTTCAGTTAAAGACATTTTTTTGTTATTTTTAACAACAATAGCTACGGTTACCGAGGTGATCCAACTGCAAGACATCTTTTGTTCCTGGAGATAAAAAGGAACACAAGACTTTAATTAACTTCCTAAAACAAAACGCTGAAATGGAGAAAAAACCGTTAATGTCAAACATGTCCGTCTGCAGGTCTCCACTACGTGTCAAGCAGGGATTTCGGGGTCGGAGTGCGATTTAGGAGAAGAGACGGCGGGGAGGCACAACGGGGCTGACAGGACACAGGTGGGAACAATCAAGGCAATTACACAGGCAGACAAGCAGGGAAGTAAAACAAGACGCAACAACACACCAAGACCCCCCAAACAACACAGAGGTTAATAACGAGGCAAAGAAAACAAAAGTAAAGTGAGAAAGTTGACAGAAGAGAATTAATCAAAAGAAGAGCTGCAATGAAAAAAATTAAATTTTTTTGTCCTTAAATGCATTTTTTCAGAAGGATGCACTTGAAATCTGTCTTCCTGCTTTATATGAAAAGTCTCACACGCCTGCAATTGCATTTTTTAAAATTAAAGAATGAGGCATAGTTAAATAATTTGATAAATTTTACTGCCATCGGTTTGACACACCAAATCGTCAAAGTTACTGGGTCACGGCACCAATGCTGGGATCCAGATGTTCCATGAAAACAGGTGTATAAATCCACCCTGTGGGATCGCAGAGCCCTTCTGCACACAGTGGGGAACAAATGCATGAACTTCAGTGCGGCACCAAGATGAGATTTCACCTGCACACTGAGTCTGACTGTAACTAAGACTTAAGATCCGACTTCACGGGGCGTTCCAGGTGACTGATGAAGCCAGAATGCTAAAATTTCATTTGAAGGTGCATCACCCTTTTATTTTAGATCAGGGCTGCCAAAAGTGTGATGTGGGGACCACTAATAGTCTAGTAGTTTTGTTTGGGCCCAAAACTACGGTTAAAAATTTCAAAAATGTAATCATCCAGCTTTTAGTGAAACTTCAGATTTTAGTCATTTCATATGATGAGTTACCTTCTGAATTTTTTTATTTTTCATTAAATGATTTAGACAAAGTGTTTTTGATGTTTTCAAGAAAGTCTAACAAACTTTCAACTTTATTCCTCAAAAAACGTTGTGAATTCTGGCACAAACATATATTTAAAGTTTTCAAATAAAATTCTATTTTTTGTTTCCTGGGGGGAAAAAAAAAACATATATATATATATATATATATATATATATATATATATATATATATATATATATATATATATATATCTTCTCTTTATGTGATTTATTATAAACTGTTGTACATTCTTGGAAAGTTCGCTGGAGGTTTACAGCTGAGAACAAAGAGGAAAACTGCAAAATGAAAAGTCTTTGATTTGGACTCTGTGCTCGATTTTTGGACAAAGTTTCCAATAATTTAAGTGGAAAGATCTGGCTTTATGAATATGGATCCTGAGGGAGCCGTTTGCTCCACAAGCCAAAGAACACGTGGATGAAAGAAAAGCGGGAATTAAGGCTCCTTATGCTCTGTATAGATCATCGTAATTCCTTTAATGAAGGAAGCTGTGAGTTAATGTATGCTGAGGTAAACCATATGGCTCATGTAATTAGCTGCAATCTTTTTTTTTCTCAGCTTAAGCTCGAGCATTTGTTCAGAACTTGTCCAGCTAGCCATCCTGGGAGACAAACAGCAGCAATTCAGGGAAATATTATGACACCTTGGTAGAAAAACTAAAGCAAGGTCCTTCAAATGGCTCTTAAGGGGTGAATATGTTTTCTCTCCTTAGGAACCTATTTTTCAGAATTCACATTTTTCGTTTTCTTTTGTGCTTCTAAGACTATTGAGGAAAATCCACCCTGCTGGTTTTTAGCAGAGAGTTTGTTTTTTGGTGTCTGGAAGATGAGCCGTTTCAAAAACCTCCTGGAAATGCCTAGCAACCCCAGTGAAGCCCAGTCCGTTACCTCGCAACCACAGCAGCTGGTTCTAATATGGAAGAAATTTCCAGTCTTAATTCGAAATTATTGCCTGCTTGCATTTTCAGTCTGCAAGCAGGATTCTCAAAACTTAAAACTTCTGCTGTCTTTCAAATATTCCGCTTTCTCAAACTATTCTCCTCGTGCTCAAAACCCATCTCTGCTCGTATCAAATCTCCACTTGCAGACCTCTCTGCTCGCTTGCAAATCATTTTCTGGTCACACTTGGCAACTTCTCAGCCAATAGAATGACAGGTGTGTTTGTTTCCTTCTAGTGGGTGCGCCTGTGAGGTTCTATCACACAGTGATTCACAAACGAGCCGAAAGGTTTGTAAGCGGAGACTTGATCGGAGCACAGAGAAGTTTTGAGCGTGAGGAGAACAAAAGCACAGTGAATATTTGAAAGGGAGCAGAAGTTTGGAGTTCAACCATTACACGTGGATGAGAAAAAACACATGAAGCCCTGCTTTCAAAATGAAAATGTAAAAGTATAAAACGTGTTGAGGATAAAAGATCCTACTTCTTTCAGACTGAAAATATGTGCTCCTGAATTATGGCAGGAAAAGTTCCCCATACAATTCTTGTTGGTTCTGCAGGAGGCTCCACTTCTGCTTTGCAAAGCGGTACGGTTGTGTAATTGTGCATCTGTTTGCAAACATTTTAACGAGGAGTTTAAATGTTGGGTTTGGGGGCGTGGCCAGAAGCAGCTTATATGGATTTAAAGTGACGAGACGCCTTAAAACGGCTGAAATTTCGTTATCTGATAATGATTTTTAACAAAAAAAAAGTAAAGACCATGCTATAAGGATGCATAGTAGGTCACCTTTAAGTGCATCAGGCTGGACATTTAATGTTAGAGGAAAGCAGCAGAGTTATATAAAACACAGCACTCACTGGAACCTGCATATTTCTGCAGGTTTCAGCCTTCAGCATGAATGCTGGACATGATTTGTGAAGGTTGAACACATGCCATCCTCTGTGCTGAATAGCAACAATAACTCCAGTTTTAGATATGTAACCAGTCACAGGTGTGCTAATCTTTGCCTGGACGTCTGCTGAAAACATGTGGCGCTCTTTCGCCGCACTCCTAAGACTCCCTAAAACGTGCTGCGTCACAGTGACTGAATCTGTCACCGCAGCAGCAGGAAGATAAGGAATGACTGAGTGGTTATAACATAATACTGGGGTCATACTGTGTTGAAGGCCTTACCTTCTCCTTGTCTGCAACATCTGCGTTTTATACACGCGCAGCTTGAATACTTACATATTTTCTCAGATCTCAAGCCATGTTTCAAAGTGGTGCTAACCTGTGCTCTGTTTGTCTTACTCATACAATCAGGAAGTGAACCGGTGCCAAGAAAAAGTGATTGACTGTTTGGGTCGGTTTTCCTCTTTGCATCATTAAACCTTTATCATGTTTGATCCTGGTGAAGATACGCTGAAGCACAGATGTTCACTTCTTATTTATAATGTATTGTAAGGAACTTTTTTTTTTCCCCCTCTTGTATTGAAAATGAAAAGCGACGCATGTTGAAGCCAGACCTTCAGAGAGCTTTGCAGCAGATTCCCGACAGACCCCAGGGCAACAGCGGCTGTGAAAGATGAGCTGGAGACGATGAAAGAAACGCTTCAAATGCCTCCTCACGGCAGAAAATAACATGTTTTTGCACAAATATCCCAACCTGATATTAATGTAGCCTTGATACAACCATCACATATTGATACAGCCAATTTGTGATGACATTAAGCCGGTTGTTTAGTTGTGTCAGATATTATGTATTTTCAGAAAAGTCTTATAAAAATAACATTTGACCCTTTTTATTGCTTCGACAAATCCGCCGTCCGTCAATACAGTCACTTATTTTTTTGTTACATATTTTTAAAATTTTATTGACATTAGTTTTCTCTTCAACATTAAAGTTTTTTCTGTCAAAATATCAGATTTTATTGCTCACAATTGATCTGTAAAAGCAATAAAAAAGGGTAAAATTGTGCCAGGAGGTGAATACTTTTCATAAGGACTGTTTTATTTTTGCTTAGTGGAAACTCACCGTCTCATCCAATTGAAATTGAAAAGCTTTTTTAGGCTTTATCCATAATTTAATCATCCTGAGGAGGAGATGGATTTTGGATACAATGTAAAGAACCCTCCTTGCCATTCTTGATCTAATGTTTAATAACAGGAAGTCATTTATTATTTATTGGCAGGAACTGACATGGATTCTTTCTTTTTACTGAATGGTTTTATTCCCCAGACTGTGTTCAGTTCCAAAAACTGAATCAAACACAGGAGACAGGACAGGGAGACAACAAATCCTTCCTTTAATGTCCACTATGGTTTAGTTTTCCGATGTATTTAGTTGCTCTCTCGCTCATTTGTTTAGTTGAATTGAGTTACTTTATTGACCGTTCTCTTGAAAATGATGAGAACAGAAAGCTGCGTTTGAAGCGTCCTTGTTCTCAGACTGAAGATAAGATCGTTCGGTTATCAGCTTTAATGGGAGAAGAGATGTTTATCTGCTTCCTTCGCTCCGTCCTTCTCACAGCGACACTTCAGCTGAGCACAATAATCATCTAAAAAGACGAGCTGCTCTCACTCCCTGTTGGTGAACGAGGACTGATGTGATTCACATTACGATCAGCTCTGAGTCAGTAAATCTGCCTTTTCCTGATGATTAATCAATTATGGTGCCATTACGTTCTCCTAATTGTTACTATGACCATCACAAGAGCCAGACATGTACATATGTAAGAAAAACGAAGACATTAACAAAAAAATTCATGAGAAGTGAGACAAAAAGGATGTACTCCTTTCAATACCTTTATCATAAAAATATTGAACATCTGCTGCTGTTTATGGTAGTGGCAAAACTGTTGGACGAAAATCATAAAAATAACTTTCTGCTCCAAATATATGGAGAAGGTGCTTAAACTTTATGACAAAGTGACACATGGTGGTGGCAGCATCATGCTGAGGGACAGAGAAGATGGATCAACATGTAAACAGAAAAGTATTGGAGGAAAATTTGTCAGGAATTGATCTAAGTACATTCATGTGTTGGAATGGCTCAGTCAAAGTTCAAAGACGTAAATCTAAAATTGAAAACTGGAACGAGAGTTAAAAATTGACCTTTTCCATCCAATCTGACTGCATTTGATGCACTAAAAATTTGTGGAAAACTTTCCAGATTTTTTAAAATGTGATATTTTTCAACGCTCACATCTCTTTGTGTTGATGCACATCTTTATATCGTCATAAAATACAATAAACTTTGTGGTTGTGACACAATCTGCCAAAGTTCAGTATGCATGGAAACCTCTAGATATGGAAAAAAAAATAGGATCTAGGAGCAAAGAAGCGTGGAAGATTTGTGTCTGTATTGACTGAGAGCAAACCAGGCTGTAAAACCCGAGTAATAATATTAGCTGGATGGCAGATATTGAATCGTGAGCAAACATAAATTGATCCTTTTCCTCCACCTTCACCCAGGCATCCTTTTTCTGCAGAGGATAATCTTCCTGTGGTCTGGACTTCCACAAATAGCTCAGTTAAATTAGATAATACTGAATACTAAACGCCTTAATTGCTTTCCAAACATGTAGAATTGTGTGCATGTTTTGGTATTTCCTCATCTTGATTTGATTGTATTACAACAGGCAATAACATGCAGCAGTAATAGAGACGAGTGGGCGTCTTTAAGTGCTGTTTGTTAGGTGTGTAGTCATCTTGTGTTTCCTTCCCATCATGCTTTCTGTCTCACTGGCGCTGATTAAAGACTATAACCGGTCATGTTCACCCAACCGGGGTACATGTTTGGCCTCCAATGTCCTGGAAATCCTCAACACAGATGCTAAATAAACATCAGTGTGTGTGTCTTCCAGAATGTGTGTTTACCCAGGAGTCTGCGTAATAAACTGGATATATCAATTTAGCATAATTCTTGCCTCTAAACATGAAATCTGTACGTGTTCACCTGGTTTTTATTCGCTATTTCTTTCCCTCTATTATCCCATTTTGCAGGCGGCGCCTTCTCATCCGTCTTTACCCAGCATGCACCTCAAGAACCTATTTGCATCGCTTTATGTTGTCATTCATGCCGGTCTCTCTACCTTTCCTCGCCAGGAGAAGTATCCCTGGTCGGAGTGTCAAATAGCTGCAGACAATAAAAGTCAGTCATGCACACATGATGGTAATGACTGTATGAAAGCTGCTTGTTATTGATGGATCCTTTCATGTGCAAAATAACCCGTCTTATGGTGTTAAGTTGTTGAAATGGATAAGCTCTTAACCACTTGGAAAATGCTTCCCAAAGTTTTCACTCACGCTACGACATGAAGAGCTCATAAAATAATTTCCACAGTCCCGAGCTAAATCCATTCATTGATGGAAAAAAGTTACTCAGACCAAACTGGACCTTTGGGAGAAAAAGGAAACTCCCTTGAGAGTAGTTTAGAGAGTTTTCAAGAATAAATAGCTTATTTAGAGTATCTCAAGTCCAGACTTTGTATAGGCCGTTCCAAAACCTTCATTCCATCCTCACAAAACTTGTTACATTTATGAAAATATTCCAAAACAGATCAGGTTTTTGGAAGTAGGTTGGTTTTCAGTACCTGTGTGACCGATCTTTGAGTTATTTTTGGTCTGTTTGGACTCAGAACTGTCCCATGAATATAGTTTTTGTTTTTAATTACCTTAATTGTAACCAGTGAGAGCTGCAGTGCTTCAAGTGTTGTGCTTTTTTTGTCACCTCTTTGATGAATGTTTTGGTTAAACTTTCCATTGTTAAATGTTTCTACTTCTGAAAAGTGATGAAGAAATGGATTTATAATGTTTTCCAATCCAAACGATGTTACTTGCCTCTCCTGATATGTCGTAATCAGCTGCTCAACATTCCTCTAATTGAACTCACCTGGTCTTAATGTCGTTCTCCACTCCTCCTCACTATTTAAGCTTCCTGGTTTCCATTGTTCCTGTTTTTATTCTGTTGTGCTGCTCATTCTACTTTCACTCACCAAATTATTTGTATTTTCTAGCTTACAAATAGTTTCTAATTTGGGATGAACGTAGAAGTTTTTTATTTTTTTTGCTTTTATGTGTTTCATCATAAAGCATTTTATATGCTAACGTTTTATGTTGTTCACTAAATATTAAAGTTTATTCTGTGTATCTAAAAACTTAATAGATTTTGTGGCATCACAAAGATTTATTTCCCAAGGTTTGAATGAAATTCACACTATTATTAAAATTTTAAATGATCTTAAGTTATTAGGATGCATTTTCTGGAACTGAAAATGTGATTTTTTATATTTGTGGCCATAAAATGCAATAATTGCCAGTAAGTATGATGGACATAAATTGAAACTTAAGATCCACTTCTTAATGCTGCATAAGAAAGATCTTGATTTTAAAAAAGGTTTAAAGACATTACCTGGGTTTTTGCTACAAACTTTGTTGATATTTTACTAAAGTGAAAAAAAAACCCACCTCATTTTCACACTTGCGGTGTTTAAGTTAAAGGGAAAAAAAGCAATTAAAATCATAGATGAGTAAGATTGATCAGTTAATACATTGTTTAAATGAAACATGGCACCGTCATCCTCCTACCACTTCCTGTCATCTTCTTCTTCATTTCCGCCAGTGGTAACATCCAGTTGTTGATCACATAACTTGTGTGATGCAGTTTTGCAAAATGCATAAAAAAATACTCCTCCTTGTGGCAAAACTTTCTTTTTTTTTAAATCGCCATGTTTTCATTAAGCAAATTTAATGTCAAATTGCGCAACTTTAATTTTAATAAAAATTAAACTTAAAATAATCTTGTTTAAGATTATGCTGGATGGCTGCAGTGATAAAATGCTTCATAAATGTGTGAAGGTGAAATTGACGTCAGGGTCAAAGGTCAGCAAGCAGGAGACTCTTCCTCTGCTCCTCCGATGCTCTTCTGACACAAATGCCATCTAAATTTCTAGCATGCAACTGCGTTGCTTTTCCTCTTTAGTGGCCTCCAGTTGTGAGGTTAATGATTTAACGAGGGAGACCTTCTGAGAAACAAACTCATTTCCAGAATGGAGCTGGAATTTCAGCCACTGGTGTGTAGTCACTTCCCCTAATTGCTTCCTGAACTTTGCCCCTGAGGTTTACCCTGCCCCATCATGTCCTGATGAGGCACAATGACAGACATGGATGGAAAATGGAAGGCTTGGTGTGTGTGTGTGTGTGTGTGTGGTGTGTGTGTGTGTGTGTGTGTGTGTGTGTGTGTGTGTGTGTGTGTGTGTGTGTGTGTGTGTGTGATTGTTCTGGACTGGGCCAGCTGGTAGCAAAGCCAAATGTACCTCATTTACTTTTGACCTACACCCCTCCATCACTCCCTCAGAAGCAAGGCCACTCCTGAACCGTTTCACTGAAATGATCCCCACAGGCAAACTGTCGTGTCGTAATGGCGTCTCAACGAGGCCAAAAGTTCCCACATTGATTTCCTGGATTTCCCAATTCCTGGGAATCAGGGATGAGGACGTAATACTTCTGAGAACAGAAGCTTAACCAGATTTTCACTCACTAAACAATCTTTTTTCCCTAAAATTGTGACATAGAGGTCTGTCTGCAGAGTTTTGCTCTTTTGCTCTGCAAGCATAGAATTTAATTTATTAATATTATTGATTCTGGCTGCTAAGTCACACAAACTGAATCAAGCTTTTGTTTTCAGAGGAGCTGAAAATTTATTTCTGATTAGATTTTTAAAAATCTATCCCAATGCAGCATTTAGAATCCCCTACGTACATTTTTGGGGGAATTTTTCTACCATAAATCGAGAGCACACATTGGCAGTTTGAAAGCAGGATTTCATCTCTTCTCAAAACTTGTGCTCAAAACTTCTGGTCTTTCAAATATTCACTCTGCTTTCTCAAAACTTTCTGTTTTTCTCCGCTCGGCTCAACTCAATGGGATGAAAGTGTTACTTGTTTCAGTTGTTTAGACTCCAAATTACATCAATAAGTCCCTCCGATTTTGCACAAATTTGCAAAATTCACACAAAATCTTCAGATTCCCACATCTGTTTGATTTTTGTTGCACATTTTTCTTAAAAATGACCAAAAACATTGGTCAGCCTCACTTGATGCCAAGTTATAGTCCGTGATCGATGTGGCGATTCATAAAACGTCACATTTAGCATCGTACATTAGCACAAATATCCTAACAATTCTTTTCAAATATCTCTAAATTAACACCAAAAAATCACAAAAATTCTTAATAGTCTGAAAAGATGTTCAATACTATTTAATTTTAAGAAACAGCTATTTATTGATATTTTAGCAGTTTGGTGGGTTTTATCAATACATTCTGGCACAACTGGCCCTTTAAGAACATTCAGAGTTGATACAGCCCAAAATGAAAATGAGTTTGACGTCACTGAGAAAAAAAACAGAACCAGAAGAATTGGCTGACCTGATTGGGGTTTTTTTATTCTTGAACTGCATCTGCAAAAAGAAACAGACATTTTTATTTTTTTGTGGAACCAAGACATAATTTCCTCAGACTGAGCTTCAAAGTCTTTTTTTTGTTGCACATTTTATGTTTTCTTCTTTTGCGATCATAAAACCGAGGGCGTTTTTATGGGCTGCATATGGTAAGATGCACGGTCAACACTTTTTCCCTGATGTCATCCAGGATATTCCAACTTGAGATTTCTATTCAGCAAATTTAAATCCTTTATCCTTTGCTTTTTCCTCTGTCCCTACACATCTTTCTCCCCAGATTTTCTTTCCCACCTGCAAAAACAGAAGGCAGTGAAACCAGATACAGGCCAGAAAGTGGGTGCTTGCAAGCCGGTGTGCTGTCCTGCTAATAGAGATGGATGTGGGCTAAGAATTGTCTCCAGGACGGCCTGAACAGCGCAACACAGAAAGGGGAGATCCATTTCTCCCTCTCCTCCCCCGTCTTTTACAGCCGTCCTGTAACGAGCGGGCGGGGCTGAGACCTCACGATTTGATTTGAGGAGACCGCGAGATGGAGCCCTGCAGAGAGAATGGAGTAGTGAGGAGAGAAGGAGGGGAGAGTGGAGGAATGACATGCTGACATTAGAGGAAGATGGATGATAAGAGAGCAGGGAGAGACAACTGAAGGATCCAAAGAGGCATAATGCAAAAGAAAAACACTAAGATGAAGAAAGATAGCGAGCTTGACTGCAGACAAGCAACTTGTTTATGTTTTTAGTGCATTCTTTAAATGTCAACGTCATTTAAATGTTTCGGAGGTTTCTTTTTCGTCAAAGCATTCTGGCTGTTTTGATGGGACAAAAAAACAGAACTGTTGTCATTATAAAATAAGAATTGTTTTATGTTTATTTGATTTTAAATATATTTTCAGAGGTTACAATGTCATCTTATTTCATGCTTGAGAAGATGGCATGGTACAGTTACAATCATTCATATCTCTTTAACCCGAAATACGGGTCACATTATCAGACCAACAACACACCTGACCAAAAATATTGGCCAAGAATAATAAATCTGCTCACTTGACTGATCCTGACACAAAAAACATCAGTTTCTGAACATGGTTTCAGTTTTTTCTTCTGAATCCCAAACAAAAACAATCATGGAGTATTTTTGAGAAAAATATCCACGACAGAACTCAAAATGGTGTAGTCGTTATGCCGGGCCAGTAGGTGGCACTGTGAAACTACCAGAGAACAACGTGTGGAACACGTGGGAGTCATAGTTAAAAAAAAAACTGCTTCCATGGGCCAAATAATTGCACAATTCAACATTTCAAAAATAAATTTGCTTAATAGAAATGACAATTTTTGAAATATTCACGTTTTTGTGATTAAAAAAATTTGACGCTAACATGAAGTGGGGTTTTTTTTATTTATAAAAACAAAACTGGAATGGAAACACTTATTTTTCCATCATATGATCACCAACTGCAAACCACGAAGAAGACGACAGAAAGTATTTGGAGAATTTTAGTAAATAAACTTGTTCAAGTGTAAATTTGAATAAATGTGAAGTTGTGTTTTTTTTCTCACACAACAACGTTTAGGTTGTGTGTGGATTCACAAGCTAAAAGAGAAAAAAACTTATTTTATTTCTGTTAGTAGATTCACATCCCTCTCTGTCTGCCTGAACAGGAAAGAGTCACAACCACAATCTCCAGTAAAACATCATCTTTGTTTGCTTCCTGTGTCTCATCCTTGATGTTGTTTTGATGCCTTTTACTAATATTATGTCTAATATTACAATAATGATGAATTGCAAACTATTTCCTGTGTTGATTTCAGCTGCTTTATATGTGCAGGAGTAAAAAAACAAAAGCACATCAGACACAATAAATCAGCTAATAAAACTGTCCCCCGGCTCTTAGTGCTGCCTTAAATACGTATTGAAGGCAACGCGGCCTTGAGAGCAATGTAGCGCTTCCTCTGCTGGACTCCTTTGATAGATAGAGTTGGAGAGTGTTTCAGTGTGTGACACACTTAAAAGCATTCGATCAGAGGAAGAAAACCTTTAAATTGGCACAAGAGTTAAAAACACAGCCGTCCAAAACCTCTTCTTGTTTTTAACCACCATCAGACAGTGGCGTCAAACTCGTTTTTATTTTGGGTCACATTAACATCACAAATGCTCTTAAAGGGCTGAAATATATCAATTAACCTGTTAAACAAACGATTAGAAGTTCTTCTTCAAATAAAATCATATTTAACAGATTTTCACAACGATCAATCCCTTCAGGATTTCGGGGAGTTTTTTTTTTGTACATTTCTTTTTGCAATAAATTGCTCATTTAAAATCTTTGCAGGAAATTGGCGTCACTCTGAACTCTGAATGTTTTTGGAACATTTGCACAAATGTGACTTTTCATTACTTGCAAATTATCGAGCTATAACTTGACATCAAGATGTAAAATATACTGCCACCTGCAGGTTGGAGTTGGCGTCACTCTGAACTCTGAATGTTTTTGGAACATTTTCAGTAAACTCACAATTATTCATTAGCACAAAAAATTACACAATTTGTTGAATTTGTGTGAATTTCCACAATTGTAATAAAACTAGAAGTATTAACAAATAAAAGACACTTTGATTTAATTAATAAAATGACATTTAAGCACACAACTGCTGTCTTGAAGGTTTTATTTATGAATAAATCTGGAGTCTAGGAGGCCACATAAAGAGCTACGGCGGGCCGGATTTGGCCCCTGAGCCTTGTGTTTGACACGTACTCAACAAGCTCAAGAAAGAAAATGTGAACAGCTTTGTGTATCGTCAGAATTATTCATCATTGAAAGATTGGTAGATTGATACTTGAACACCAACTATAAAGCCTTTTGAAAATGCAAACATTTTAAAAAGACTTAAATAAATAAGCAATGCTTAGCCTGGTGGCCTGCCAGGCTTACAGTACACTGGGGTGAACCCTGATATCTAATATTTTGTGCCATCTTATGGGATGTAGCAAAGTACTTTGTTTCTGTGTTGTAATGCCATTTTTTTCACTCAGGAACCTTTAGCTTGAATGTGTTTACTAAAATCCTTTAAAGGTCCAACAAAAGTGTGTATTATCTGCAGCATTGTTTATTAAAATGGCGCAACTCTATTGATGTCTTAAAGAAAATATACATGCAGAGGCACTGCATTAAGAAATACAGTCAGAACTTTTACTTTCTATACTTTGAATATTTTTAAAAGCAAGTACTGTTGCTCAAGTAAAACTGTTAATGTGGTTGTTTATTTGTACTTTTACTGAAGTACACTGTTTGATACTTTCTCCACCGCTGATTTTGCGCTGGATAATAGCGCCATCTTGTGGACAAAAACCGCACTTTTTTAAATGGACAGCTCTGGAAAAACTGAAAAATTCTGGTTTTTCCACCAAATATTGATGTCTGATCTCTTCCTGAGTTAAAACCTCAGTATTGTTGTTTCTAAATGAATATGAATTTGTTTTCTCTTCATTATTTGAGGTTTTAAAGTGCTGCATCTTTTTTATTATTATTATTTTCTCATTTGCTGCTAATAAATAAAAACATTTTCTTTGGAATTTTACATACAAATTGTCAGTAGTTCATAGAATAAAAGAACAATGTTCACTTCACTAAAACATGCACATATAAAGAGTGAAATCAGAGAAATTGATCATTTCAAGTGGTCTCTTTTTTCAGAGCTGCATATGGATGTAATATATATCCATGGAGTTAATTATAAGTTTGTGATTCATTTTTGCTCTCTGAGTTCATGTGTTGCCCTCCAGATTCCTCTTAACTTCTGCCAGATCCCTGCGGATCTCCTCCAGCAGGTCCAGCCTCGTCAGCTTCCTGTCGATGGATAACAGCAGCTCCTCTCCTCCTGCGTCCCTGACGGCTGCGTCCTCCACGGTGGCCGGAGGCTGGGACTCAGAGGCCTGAAACGAGCCCATGGTTTGCTCCCACACCATCTCAAAGTACGAGTCGATGAAGGACTCCAGCTCCTCCAGGCTGCTGTTGCCCCACTGGTCGATCAGAGCCTGCAGGCCGCCGGACTCGCACATCCTGCGGAGAGCGCGCTCTCTCAGAACCGGATGGCAGAGAGAATGGACGCTAACTAGGTTTTCCTCTGAGGGAAAGCTGGGTGGACTCTGATATGAAACCAGAAGCATCGTTTGCTGCCTGGGTGAGAGCATGAGGCTGTGAGGAGACGGGAACCTGAGAGGTAACTCTATCGCTGACCAGCTCCGCTTGAGCACAGACAGGAACACCAAGCTGCTGTGCTCCGAAAACACAAATCCAGGCTGCCTTCCCAATCTTCTGGCTGGCAAAGCCACAACCTGCGTCGGGTTTAACTCCTCTGGATAAGACAAGGAAGATCCAGATTCAGCCACTGGAAAATAAAAATCATAATATATGATGTGATTTCAGGCTCTGTCACAAGAGATGAATCTGCTTTTCTCTCCTGCTTTTTCAGGATCTCTTACATGTTTCTCTCTTCCCTTGATTTGGTTTAAATTTACTTAATGTGTAAATCATCTGCATAGATCAAAGTGTCACTGAATTGTTAAAGAAACATTCCAGTAAGATTTAATTTCCCTTTGGATCAATAAATTATTTTTTAATTTGAATTAATCGAAAACTGCATCGATTAATTCGATAGTGTTTCTTTTCATTTTTTCAGGTTACTTCAAAATGTCGTCACTGAACCTGTTACATCAACAGCCTGTTATTCTGCATAGTCTTTGTACCTGAATCTTCAAAATATTATTTCATTTTATTTCCTCCAGGTGTTATGGAAAGAGATTCTTCAGAAAGCATAACAATAGTGTGTTTTTGGTGAAGGATTCAAAACTTGAAAACTGTAAAAGTCACATTTTCCTAGTCAGAGAGGAGCAAAAATACCTGAAAATCAAATTTTCTACAATTAAAATCTTTATTTTAAGATTCCCAAAAATGAGATTGTGTTTGTAAAAATTAAGTTTAAATTATCTAAAATTATTTGGCTTAAATGGATGATTTGTCCATAGATATCCTCAATTCAGTTCAGATTAAGTAAAGTTTTATTTTCTACAGGTCTCATGCAGTTGATTGTACTTAGCAATCAGTAAAACACTATTTTAATTATCGCATATCTTTGATAGCTAAAATGTATGTTTCTCCAAATCCGGAGTCTATTTCAGACCAGATACTTAAACATCTTTATAGACAGTCATGCCTACATGAACCCAGATAATTGAATATATTTTTCTGTGTGGAGAAAATTTAAAGTTTTACTCACAGTCAAGAGACAGTCGGTTTCTTCTTCTCATCTGTTTCCTTAGATTCCTCCTGCGCAGCATCGCATTATTCTGCTGTTCCTCTGCAGAACTGACCCGTGTCCACAGCGGGTCGTCTTTATGAACCCGCCTCTCTGTGGCCAGCATCTCCTCCACCAGCTGGACGAGCTCCCTGACCTGCGCTGCGTCTCCCTGGTTCTTATTGTCCAGGACGTGGTACCTGTTCCCGCAGCGCTCCACCAGCCTCCTCAGCGGCTCTCCTTCGCTCTCGATGCGTTGCTCCACGCTGGTGTCTCCCAGCCAGTCGCCGTGGCTGAACAGCACCACGGCTCTGCTCCAGATCTGGCTCCCACCAGCATCCAGCTGCTCCTCCATGGCTTCCCGGTGGAGAGCCGTGAACGAGGAGCTTACGTTGACGACCAACAGGAAGGCCGAAGGAGTCCTCAGGACCTCTGAGGTTACGGGGAAATGTCCAGGAGTGTCCAGCACAGAGACGGTCTTTCCTTCGATTCTGCACTGGTTTTCACAGCAGGAGACAGTTTGGGTGTTTGTGGGAAAGTCGTGTCTGTTGAGGATTGTGTTTCCACATGAGCTCTTTCCTCCTCTCCTGCCACCAACTAGAATCATCCTGAGCTCTCGCAGAGGGGCAAGATTCTCTGCCAATGTAAAGTTTTAAATCAAAACATTTCAACAACAAAGCACTAAATATATACTAGATGTAAAATCAGATTTTTTTTTCTCAGATTCTGTTTTAATCTCAGAATTCTGCCTTTTTTCTGAATTCTGACTTTAATATCAAAATTCTGATTTTAATCTTAAAATTCTGATGTTTTTCTCATTATTCTAATTTCAATATCAGAATTTTGACTTTTTCTCAAAATTCTGATTTTAATATAAAATTTTTGAGTTTAATTTCAAAATTCTGACTTTTTTTTTTTAATTCAAAGGCAACTCTTTCAGTACTCTGTGTTTCGGCTGTTTTTCAGTTTTCTGGAAGTTTGTTCCAGTCAATTCTGGGATTATTGTCATGACTGTCAGGGGGGGGGAATCTTAATCGTGAGGTGAAAGTCAGAATTTTGAGTTCAAAGTAAAAAAGTCAGAATTATTTGTATTTTAATCCTCTCTTCTGTAACTCACCCAGCTCAGACTTTGCCACCAGTCTTTGTTTCTCCTTCCTCCTCAGCCGGTCGGTGGCTCTCTCTCCCTCTTCCTTCATCCACCTCTTCATTTCTTCCAACTCTCTCCTCTCTATTTCGTAATGCCAGCTTCCATCGCAGCCACACGTCATCACTTCCTCAATCTTCCCAATCAGTTCTCTGACTTGGAATCCATCTCCTTTGGTTTTATTGTTCAGAACGTGGTACCGGTTGGAGCATTTCTCAACGAGCCACCGCAAAGGCTCCCCCTCGCTCTCGATGAACTTCTCGGTGGTGGTGTCGCCCAGCCAGTCCCCGAAGGTGAACAGCAGGATGGTGCGAGCCCAGGTCCACTCGCTGATGAGCTCCAGGTGTTCTTGCACTGCTCTCCTGTAGGTCTCCGTGAAGGCTCGGTCCACTCGGATCGCCAGCAGGAAGACGTGAGGCCCCGGAGGACACAGAGACAAGCTGAGCACCATCTCCCTCCGGTCGAAGAGGGGAGTCTCATTGCAGAAGTAGTTCATCCACCAGCCCGGAGTGTCCACGGCGGTCACCTGTCTGCCAAACACCACAGCGTCTCCAACCGAACACTGAGCAGTTCTGCTGAGTTTTCTGCTGTGTCCTCTGCCCAGGATGGTGTTCAGAGCTGAAGTCTTTCCTGAACCCTTCGCTCCGAGCAGCACCAGGCGGATGGCAGTGACTGGCCTTGACTTCTCTACAAGCACAAAGAGAGCAGAGGGATGACTTAGGGCCTCTGTCACTTTAAATCCACATAAACTGCTTCTGACAACTCAAAGTTCACACTCGCATGTGAAAATAGCAGCAAACAGATGTGCAATTAAAAACCATACATCTTTGAAAAGCAGAAGTGGAGCCTCTTGCACAACCAACAAGAAGGCAACAAGTTGTTTCTGGATTGTAAGTCACCAAAACGCTTGCCTTTTCCAGCGGCCATTATGCGGCGCATAGAGTGGTAGAACCAGCTGATCAAACATGCTGGGTTGCTGGGTGATGGGTGGAGCTTAGCTGGGGTTGCTCGGTAACAGGGCAATGTCTGTGGATTGTGACTCAACAACTGGGAGGATTTTGAAACTGCTCGTTTTTCAGACACAAAAATAAATTAACTTATTTATTTTTAACACCGTTTTTATAAGCAGTTGAGATCCAGATGGAAGTACAAAAAATGTAATTTTGCTTTAAGTCAGGTTTACAGGAATAATTAGTTATTTTAAAATATTTGCTTTTTTCAAAGCAACTTGACTGTAAATGGCATCCTTACATTTGTAATTATAGCATATCCTGAGTAAATTCAAAATGCAAATTGACTAATATATTTAGGATGTTAAAAAGTTAAAATATAGTGCGTAAAAACTGCACTGTTGAGTCTTGGGCTATAGTTTTGGTTTGGTCTATTTTGAATATTTTGCTGAATGTGTCAGAGCAAAACCTGTTATACTCTGCAAAGCTAAATGATAGTCAATAAATGTTCAATAGAGGACATTTATGCTTCAATTCCAATTGTGTAAATTTAGCATTGGAAAATTTAGTGTGTTTTTAATTACATAAACTTATAATTTCAAATGTATTGACAGCTTAAGGTTGTAAATATAATATAAAGCTATAAATTGTTGGTAATTAAAATAGGCCTAAGGTGCGTTACCACCGACACCCACTAGGGCAGTAAACACATTTCTGAATGAAACACACATCCTTCAATTAATAAATATTATGATCTGGTTCAGTGTTCTGTAGCTTTGTGTCCATAAAGTTTTAAAACATAAACTCTAACCTTCAAACTTCCCACAGTCACAGTGTAACATTAAGACAACCATGTCCTCCTTCTCTGAGTGTTTTCTTAAAGATTGCACAGTGATAAAGCGTACAGAATAAAACTCTTCACAATGTAAATGTCATGTAAAACAGATAAGAGAACACTCATGGATTTGTCTCTAAAAGTCATTTATCAGGCAAATGCAACCAATCTTGGCTCCCATCGACTTTCTGATCTCGGGTCTTAAGCTGCAGGCTACGAATCAACTTCTTCTGAGCATATAAAAAGAATCAACTTCTGAAGAACTTGGGGTTTGCAGTAATCGAGTTGTGGTGTGGGGTTTTGTTGGGCATATTTACAATATGTCCTCCTCTGCAGTCCCAGATTTCTCAGATAAAACATTTACATAATAACCACATTTCTCTGTTTCCCACAGGTTTGAGGCTAAAAGCTGCACGAGGAAGTTTTGTTTTCCATCTTTAAATAGGTTTCATGTGCTGCTGCAGTGAAGATAAGCTGAGAAAACCTTAATGCAAAGCAGAAAGAAAAGAAGTGAATAAAAATACGCTGCTGTGTTTATTTTGGAGCTGCAGAGGGTGAACTAAGACAGAACAAGGTTTAGTCACAAATGAGGCAGGAAAAGATACAGGCGCACACTGTAAAACATTTCAAATTGGTTTAACTTGAAAATGAAAGTCCACCTGCTTGGAAATGCAATTAAAGTCAACAGGAAAACTGTTTTGAAGTTGATTTAACAACAAGAGAGAAGTAGCCTAAACATTGTTTTTCTCGTTATTTAATTTGGAATTGTGAGTTTTAACTTAATTTAAACCAAATACACAAGAAAATAAAAACTGCCTTCACCCAGTTAAAGAGACAGATTTCTGTTATTTAATAACGACACTAATATTCTATTACTAGTAGAGTAGTAATACTAAATTAGTATTAATATAATATCAATGTAATACATTTATTACATACACTTATTATTAAAAGATACATGTATTTAATTATAAATGAATGTATTAAGTCTAATAAATGTATTAAATGCATTTAAAAAATTTAAATTTATTTAATCGTTTAAGTTAAATCAAAATTTAATTTAAATTAAATTAATATTCTAATATAATATCTGATGTTAATATAATATTATTAATTTAATAAATTGATCAAATAAATTTGATCAATTATATTGAATTTAATAAATTAAATTCAATATAATCATTTAAATTATTACTTCAGAGTAATTGTAATTCTTGTTTCAATTTTCTGATTTGATAATTAATTTTGAATTGGACATAAAAATAAATGTAACACAAGAGTCAGATCAATGTAACGCACTGCCATGCCGCTACACATTCTGGGAAATGGTTCCCCCTCCTGTCTTTTTTTTTTTAACTAGTTTATTCAACTCTAATAAAAAGTTAACGTAACTTTCTGCTGTAAGTTCATCTTTCACAAACACAAAATTTAAATTTATTTGACTCAAAGAGTAGAAGACAGTAAACACAACTAAATGTCTCTCAAATGTTTTACAGTGAGCTGCATGACATTATAAGAAATCCAAAGTGGAGCTGAATTTCAACATTTTTTAAGCTTTGTGGGACTCACCCCTCAGGAGAGATCTTTGACGTTTCATTCTTAAAAACCTCAGCTCAGCTCTCTCTGCTGCTCCTCTCTTCTCCTCCGCAGTTTTCTGCAAAACCTTTTCCCGCATCTCAAACACTCTGCCTCCATTTTCTGCAGCGAGTTTCTGCACCTTCACCAGCAGCTCTGCTATATCAGCGCCGTCGTTCAGGACGACGCTGTGACACCTCTGACCGCACTTCTCAGCCAGCCAGCGCAGGGCCGCCCCGCCTCTTTCCACACACTCTTCTGCGTGTGTGTGCTGAAACCTGTAAGCGAAGGTGAAGACGACGACGCAGTGACCCCACGCCCCTTCGCCCAGCAGGGTCACATGCTCCTCCACGGCTCTCCGACGCCTCTCTGAGAAGACCGAGCTCGCCTTCACTGTGATCAGAAACGCGTGAGGGCCCGGTGAGCACAAGGAGACGCTGGTTATGATCTCCCTCTTCACCAGGTTGGAAGTGTCCTGAGCGCTGGAGTCGCACCACCAGCCGGGAGTGTCCACCACCGTGAGCCAGAGGCCGGACACCGCTCCCAGCCTCCGAGTAGAAGAAGTCCTCTCCTTGGTTACAAACTCCTCTTTCCCAAGAATCAGGTTCCCCAGGAAGTTCTTCCCACAGTTCCTTCCTCCAAGAAGGACAATCTGTAACTGTGACGCTCCCCGGGAATCCCCTGGCAAAGCAAAACAACCAAATCAATCATCAGAAAGCTTTCAAAAAAATTAGAACAAATAGAAAGTAAATAAACTTACATATTGAGAGCTTGCTTTTTGCCATGTCAGACTGAAGACAGTCACACATTTTTAGGTTTTGTTTGGATTTCCAGGTTTGTCATATGGAAAGCAAAGTCTGCTACTAAAGGAGTGACAACAAAAGGTTGGGTTTTTCGAAGATTTTATGAGTCCGAAGGTCATCTGTAATGAGTAATCTACTGCACCTCCCAGCAGGCAGACAAGGCTGAAGAGAAACACGTACCCTAAAGAGGCAGAGGAGTGAGAAATGTGTTTTTATTGAGATTAAAATATTGCAAAATATTGTGTGTTGCTTTTAAGTGCTATTTATCCATTCTCGTCAGACTCTGTACTGCACAAACACAAAATCTTACCAAATATTTTTGTTTAGTTTCTAGTGTAAATATTGTAGTACAGTAAAAATAAGAACAAACTAACTCACAAGTAACTTTTAAGCAAGATATAAAAGCTTATTTTAAGTCAGTAAGTATTGATATTTGCAGATGTCTTCACCTGTCAGAAGATATTTTTCCTGTTATAAGTGAAATAATCGACCAGTGAAGTTATTCTCAAGCAGAAGACGTCGGATTTGTCCAAACCACAAGATGCAAGCAAATGAACGCATAAGAACAGATCCAGTTCTTTATTTATCTGAGCGTGAATGTTGCCAGGAACAGATCTGATTACCTGATTGTGATGAGATCTATTGAAACCACATATTTACTTTGAAAAACACAATCTTGATTTAATCCCAGCCTAAATTAAATCACACGAAAGCTTTCTGTTTTGTTCAGCAAGTTGAGAGTACCAAACTTATTTCTACATGTTAAATGTGATAATAAAGGATGATATATCTTTGTAATTATTACCAACTGCAGTTTTTCTACATTTTTTATTTTTCTACCAGCCTTTGTTTAAGAAACCACTGAGAATTTAATCTGACATGTGGAGTTATTTTCACTTTTAGCATAACAGCTCAGTAAAGAAAATTATGTTAACATCAAGTCTCTCTGACTCCAAAAAAGCCATCCAGTCATGAGAGCGCACGCTTTCCTACAAGATATCATGGCTGTCAGTCTACTGTACATGAAAACAAGGACCTGGATTTGATGTGTTTTTCATTCACGACAATTAGTTCAAATTAAATAATTTCCCTATTAGGTGCAATGCTAACTTTCAAGATCAAAAGAGAAGATGGGATGCAATATATTGATTAAATATTAGCACTTCCAATAAACTACTACACTAAACAAAGAGGAGTAGTGGCACGCATTGATATACGTGACTGTTATTTTCTTATTTCTGGTGCTTTGTTCTTCACTGTGACAATCAAATTGTCTTTGGATTATCGCCATGAAAGCAGGGCTCCTTGTGACATGCAGCACTGACCATCACATGTCTGAACATCCACATTGTTTCTACTAAAAAAAAAAAAAATCTGCTTCTTGTTTGTGTCATAGAGCTGAAGGAAATACTTTCATATTCTATTGGATTTAAGCACAAATTGTTTGCAAAACTCCAACTGTTTCGTCAGCTGTAAGACGAAAAAATAAAGCAGTCGGCAAATAAAATAATTTTTATTCACTTACAAAACGGTGAGATGTAGAAAAAGCTGAGATATTATAAACATTAGCTCATAGGTTGCAGAAATCTCTGGAGTCTATTTCTTCAGGTGCAAAATTAATCTACTCATGTAAAAGTGTCAATAGATATTACTGAAGTAAAATTCAGAAGTACAGAGTAGTAAAACTACTTTTACACTCAAAGCAGTGAAACTGTTCAGTGAAACTGTGTTAATATTCTATTTAAAGTCAACACGTAAAAATGTGTTATGTTTAATTAATTAATTCTAGTGATGATAACATGATTTTGTCACATTTTGTAGCTAAACAAAATATTTTTAGTGCATTAGCACACCAATACCTCTCTTTACCAGAAGAGGGCAGTGATGCAACAATAAAACATAACCCGGATGTTCATCCAAAGACCAAAACACATTTTTGTTGTTTTTGTTTTATTCATTTATTAACAGAGATAACAATGTTCTGTTAAGAATTAAAAAGAATGAAGAACTTGATTTAGCTCTTTAATTAATTCTTAGTCCCGAATTCCTGTGTCTGTGTAAGTGTGCAGAGAGAAAAGAGCAATCGTACGACGTCAGACTTCAGATATTCAGAGTTTTATCCAGAGAAAATCAATGCAAGAAGAATGTTACAATAATCATCTCACCTAGAACATCAAAAGTCCAAGACATTACAGAACAGAGACAAAGAACTGAGTAAAAAACAGAAGATGCATCCTCCGGGAAACTCTCACTCAGCACAAAGAGATTCCAACTTCTGCTGTAAACCAAATCATTTTATAGAATGCGTAATCTCATCATTTAAATATATGCATTAGGAGGTGTGTTCTTTTCCTTTGTGTGGGCTGTCTTAATGTTAATTTTATTACCTCCTGCTCAAGAGGCCCAAAGGCAGATATATGGCCCGGCTCTTTTCGTACCTGCCGCTGTCCAGTTTGATATAGAGTGCAGCTGCAGCGCTATCTCTTCCCCAAGCTGTTTTTCACAAAAAAATTGTTTGTATTTTAACCAAGCTTGCAGACAATGTAATGCTAAATAATGACTATAAGTTTGGATCTAATAAGTAACTATTTAAAAACATGCTTAAAGAAATATAGTTAATTCTAATATAAATAAAATTATTTATAAAAAGTTTTAAGATCCTAGTGAACTTTTGAACCATGCTCAGGAATTTGTTAATTGCCTGGCATACAGGCTCCTTATCTCAAGAGATCCAAGGAGTCTAGGCCTATGTTTTCTGTTTCTTCTGTCTGATCCTCCTTTTAAGAATTTATCTGCGTTTCAGAGATTGAGCCGTTGTTTTTAGTTTCATCTAAATTTATATAAACCTAGAGTGTACTTTAACTTTCTATGTTATATTTTATATGTGTCAAAGCTATCCTGTGCAGTATTGTGCTAACTTAAAATTCTATGTCAACAGTTCCTTAATCTTGTTAAGTTTAGCATGATGTGTTAGCATGTATTCATGTAGCTGACATTACCTGCATCCGTCAGCATTACTCAACTTGCTCGGCTTGTTTAGAAAAAAGCAGTTGTCGTGGCTATATTGTTGTATTGTTATGGGTTTTTTTTCATTATTTCTTGTATGGTCCCACCTGATAAAGCTATTTGGGTTACATGTACCAGGTTGTTTCCCACAGCAGCATGGGAACCACGACTGTTTCCCATGCTTTGGATCCCTTAACCTTGCATAAAACTCATGTGTTGTCTCTGCCTGGCAGAGCTTTGCATCCAGACTTGCTTCATTATTGATCATCTTATGAGCTCTCTGAGTTGTGCACAGTTCATGAATAAACTTGATTGAGTGACTTTACCTGAACAGTGCTTTGAAATTGTTTTTGTTTTTTTGCCACACAGTGCAAAGATATTTTGTTTTTTGCTGCCATGTTAATCACATGCAGCTGTGCAGGCCTGCACAGCAACATGTCTCCATTGTTGCTGTAAAACCTTCAAACCGGCGCAGGCATCTTAACATATCACGACTTGTTAACAAACGGTGGTAGAGGTTGTAAAAAGAGGGATCGAATACAGTGAGGGAGGCTCAATTGTATCAAATCGAGATAGAAATACTAGAAATTTGGTCACTCTGAGGTAAAAATAAATAAAACAAAATCCCTTTTTTTGTTATGTGATATGAGGAAGTCCAAAACAGTTTGCCTCATTGTGAAGTTTGTAACTTGCAACTTCTCAAAAATGCTTTGCTGGAGGCCAAAGCTCCAGTATCAACTTGGATAATGTGTCTAGAATTGGGATGATTTGGGCCCTTTCATGGAAACCAGTTTATACTTATTGCTCAGATAAACCCTTATATTTTTCCTGGGCTGTACTGTCCCTATCTGCCGCCTTACAGGCATTTGCACCTTGCAAAACAATGCAGAATACTTACTAACTTAAGTGAATATTCTGCACAACACACTAGCACAAACTTTCTGCATCACATTTTGAAATTGTTAACAGCTTGAGATAATGACCCTATTCACAGAGCCAAACCAACAACAGGAAGGCTTAGATCAATATCATCAGCTTAGAACTAGCCGTCAAAAGCCCAAATCCATTTGTTGCATGTCTTGAAAATCAATGTTCACACATGCTTTTCACCCTGACCGATGAGCTTTAGTCATTTTACAAAAAGGAATGGGCAAAACCTTCCATATCCCAATGTGTGAAACACAGAAACCCCAAAGGATTTTCAAAAGGGATTATAATAAAAGGCTGATCTACAAAGTATTGATCTCTTCTACTTCATACATCCTACACTACTTTATTTTGTTTTATCCCATAAAATGGAATATGCTAGGAACTGGTTGTTACAGGACGTTGTTGTAAAGATTTAGTTCATAGGTCTGCAATCTGAAGCTCCAGAGCCATAATCAACCAATCAATCAAGTTTATTGATATAGTACATTTGAGAAACAAGGTAGTTCAAAGTGCTTTATGTCATAAAAACACAAAAATGAAATGGTTCTTTGGTATTGGTAACAGTTCAGCAAACTATAATCTTTATAAACACAAGCATTAAAACAAACGTGTTTCAGCAGGGATTCAGCTTTTTTGTTAAATAATTGCATTGAATTTCTAGACAGACTCTTTGTACGGCAATATTTTTAAAGATCTATTTTCAGAAACTATTTTCTTTTCGCAAAGTTGTATGTTAGCTGTATTTTAAAACATACTTGAATGTAATCAAAATGATAAACAAGTTGTTTCACATTTGTAGAATTATCAATAACTGACATCAACTCAAAGAATTAAACAGAGTTCCGTAAATAAAACGACTCTTCTGCGTATCTTACGCATGCGTCATTCTGTTGCGTAACAGAAAGTGCTTCCCTCTCAGTAACTGCTTGAGAAGGACGTCACTGCAGCATGCAGAAAGGGGCGGGGACGGACCGTGAGCTGCTTATACAAGCGCTTCCTGGTAAAGGGTGGCAGAGCTGCGTGGAGGACGCACAGCGAGAACAACCTGAGAAATGGGGGTGAAAGTTAAAGTCGAATACTGGTAATTCTCTGTTTTTGCTGCTTTTTTTTTTTTTTTTAATACCATTTGCATCCTATGTTATCGCTCTGGGTCTATTTTGTGGTGTCGTTTACCAGGTGTGAGCTCTGTTAGACCAAAGCCACAAGTTTCTGTTTGAGTTTAAAATTGGTGTTTTGTTGGTTCCCTGCAGCGGTGCATGAGGTTACAGACCCCGCTATGTGGTGATAGCCCAGGCCATTCAGGCCAGGTATCCCGATGCGGAGGTGACCGGCGTTGTGGGACGGAGAGGTAAATCATGCTGACGAGTCAAACTATTTGAAGCGTTCATCTCGTAGTTTCTTTGCTCCTTTTCAATCCGAGGTTCTTTAAAGAACTTCCTTTTTTTTTCTTGTGAAATTACAGGCAGCTACGAAATTGAAATAAACGGGCAGCTCATCTATTCCAAGCTTGAGACAGGTGGCTTCCCAAATGAGGCAGATGTGAGTATCCAGCACACATTCAGTTTACTCTGAATTCAGAGCAGCCTGGTTTATGCTATATATTTCTTGTAGATCCTGGCTGCAGTTCAGGATGCCTATGATGGGAAACCCTTGCGGAAGATCACTAGAAGGCCCTGATCTGCTGCAACATCAACAGCATGATGGAGGCGCCTCCCCGTCCAACTGCATCCAGCCGGATGAAGCGGTCTGACCACACCTTGTGTCAGCTGGCTCCTCTCTCTTCTCTTATTAGATTCTTCAGGTTGTTAATGATTGCTGTAACTTAAAATCCTGAAGGTTATAGCATGATGAATGCCTTCCTGGAGTTTCATTCATAGGAACAGAGACGAGGAGAAGTTGTCACAGATGGGATTAAGGGAGCGCCCTTCTTTACCTTTGACCTTTATAACTTTTTAAAATATTTTTTCTCTGCCTTTGGTGTCTGAATTTCTTTTTCCCCTTTGCTTCCTTTTTTTGAAATTTATATTGAACGCAAAAGATCTTGATGGGTGAAATGAATAAATAGAAAGAGAAACTACCACTGTCTTTGCACAACTCTGTTGAGAAAGTTCAATTTTGTTGTTTCCTTTAGCTTGAAGCAAAATTGTCTGTCATTTGTTGCAAAACGTGTTATTCACACCCACAAATTCTGGAGACATATTCAGCTGCGTACCTGAGAACCGTCATTGTTACTGTAATGGAATTTCTTTTCTCATTTTCAACTACAAACTGCAGATTCTTATTAAAGCAAATCTTTGTTAAAGACAGCAGTTGTCATCTCTTCTTTAATGCAATGTTTTGTCTGCACCCACACCAGTTTTTCTTAGCATTCCCACCTCGACATGTTTGTTGCTCAAGCCACTCCTTTGGGTGGCTCCTGTCTTAATCCCTTGACTACTATTGTTCTGGTTGAATAAGCCGTTCCTGTGCAACAGGTTATGTTTTGCATATAATCTGTGCTGGGCACATCTTTCAATGTTCTCTTGAAATCTGCTCGTGATTTTACCTGTAACATATTTACAATCTTTTCAACAAATCTGTTCATTTCAAAAGACAGAGCCACTGAAACGAGAACAAGACGCCACTGTGCAGAGAAATATTTTACAGATACGTTTCACTGTATATAGTCAAAAAGAAAAGTAAAAAAATAGGAAAACTCGCAGGTGTCTGTCAATAAGAGTGGCGTGGAAACGGTCCCATTTTCCCCAAAGACTCTCCTGCAAATGGAAAGTCAACATTTCCATATTAGAGATCAGGTTTATAATATCTACAAGAAGCTTCACACAAGCAGTGGGGGGTCTAGGCTGGAACCAATATTTACTATTTGAAGCATTCATCTTGATATTCACTTGAAGTTTTCTTGCTGCCTTTCAAACCAAGATTCCTAAAGTTGTTTCCTTTTTGTTATCTTCTGAAATTACAGGCAGAAAAATAACTACTCCACAGCCAAAAAAGTTGTCTGTAGTTTGCCAATGTTTTGTGCTTTTAACCAGCAAACATGTTCCTGCTTTAGAAAATGTTCCTGAAACATGACACCGCCACCACTTTTTTCAACATTAGAATGGTTTGTTCATAGCCTGGTTGAAAAAAATAAGCCTTTTGTACTAAACTTTCCTTCAAACAAATGGTGTGGACTCAGCTGTTGAGAAGAAACTACTTCTTGAAGACATGGACAATGTTGAGATTTTAAATCTTACCGAATCAATAATGTTTGCCTTTGATGTGTGAAGGAAATTGATGGTTGTTGCTCAACTCAATGCCAGGACAAAGGCAAAACCTTGAATCCATCAGCATCTATGGAACAATTTACTTTGTAGTATAGAGTGAAATTTGTGACACAAAATAAATGACATAAACAGGTTTTAATGCTAAAACCAGTGCTGACCAAAAAGAACACAAAGCAACATTGAAGTTTTCCCAAAACACAGGTAGCACATTCCAAACACTTTTAGGAAAGTGTCCTGACTGAAACTGATGAGACAAAAACACATCCTGGTACATCTGCCACAAAATTAACACAACATTTAAAAAAAAACATGAGGCAAGCAGTCAAACATCGCGGTGGTAGTAGTGTGATGGTCTGCATCCCACTCTCTGACCGGATGTTTTATTGTCCAGGGCTGCAATAAAACAACTTTTGAGTGCGTACTAGAGTATTTGAGTGCACTGGTGCATTTTATAAAATATGCATCACTCAGACCCAGGTATCAAGTGGACAGTAGGCCAATTTGCAAAATCATTTTCATTTTGGGTTAAATCAAGATCGTTAATGTTCTTAAAGGGCCGGCCCCGAATGTGCTGCTAAAACCCGTGAACAAACTGTTAAATATTAATAAATACCTGTGTCTGCATTTAAAAAATTTAACTTATTTTCATATTGTTCAGTCCCTTCAGGATTTTGTGATTGAGTTTGTGATTTTTTTTTTTTTTTTTTGCAATTACAATCACCAATTTAGCTAATTTAGAAATAGTTTCACTGAATTTTGTGACATTTGCGTTTATGTATGACGTTAATTGTGACTTTGTTAGTCATCATATCGATCACAGACAAACTAAAAACTAGAAATAAAATTAGGTTGAGGCAGCAGTATCGTAAAAGTACAAAATTCTTTTCTGCAGGTGGGATGTTAGTGGTCAGTTAAACCCAATGTTTTTATCATTTTCGCTGAAAACTTGCAATAAACTTACAGTTATGTATTTGGTGGGATAAAATGTGGGAATTGAGTTTACGTGAATTTCCATAATTAGAGAAAACTGGAGGGACTATTTGATGTAATTTAGTGTATTAAGGGCCACAGAAAAAAGTAAGGCGGGCCAGATTTGGCCCCGGGCCCTTTATTTATTTACAGCAAAGCAAAAGACTTACTGCAAGCTGACAGAAATTACTGATAGAAATTGGACCAAGTTGGTCAAGATAGATTTTATTCTTTCTATAAACAAGATAATAATTTTAAACTGCATTTTGTGCAGTTTTAAAATGTTTAAAATCAAATGTGTATGACTTGAAACATTTAGACCTGACAAAAAACAAAAACAAAGAGAGGAGACTTGTAAAGAAAAAAGCAAATATTTTGTCACAGCACTGGACTAAAGCACAAATAGTCTGTAATTTTTCAAATGTATGTTCAACTATAAAACTAAAACAGTTTTAGAAGAGTTAGTGTAAAGACAGTAATTCCTCTGCCATTCTAGTTTATTCTGCACATCTCTGTAACATGAAATGAAGGACATTTTTGTTGTTTTCATTGTCAAATGTTTTTGCTAGAGTTTCTCTTTTTGTCATATGATACGAGAAAGTCCTGAACAGTTTGGCACAAAGGCACTTTGAATTTATTTATCAGAGACACCGTGTTTGGGGTTATGTGTGCAGTGTGATAAAATCTGCATGGCTGGACAGTCCCTCTCCGCAACCTTATGGAGATTTTCAGCATATAAAACTGGGTTAAAAATGTACAAATACACCAGGAAGCTTCAGATGCAATGACAGATACAATGTTGTATGGTTACTAACATGACGTGAGAGAGAACAAGGTACTGTACTATTACTTAGAAGAAAAAACTTTTTTCATCACTTTTTAAATTGATCTGCTGGATTTCACTATAAGTTAACAGCTTGAGATAATATAACATATACATTACAAATGTATATGTTATATTTCCAAAAGGCATATTATACAGTATAGGTTTGCCTTAAAGAAGGACAATGACCCTATTCACACAGCAAAGCCACCAACAGAAGGGCTTTGATCAATATCATGTGGCAAGCACTGGTAGTCAAAAGACCTAATCCATTTGAGAATCTGTTGCATGACTTGAAAATCAACGTTACACATGCTTATCATCCAAACTGATAAGCTTGAGTCATTTTGTAAAGAGGAAACCTTCCATCTCCAAATGTGTGAACCTCGAAGAAACATAGAAACCAGGATTTGCAAATGTGATTATAGCCAAAGGTGGATCTGCAAAGTAAACGGATGCTTATAAATACAGATTTAAAAACAGAGCTGTGATTCAGCAGTGACTCGGTTTTATCATAAAATAGTTGTAATGAATTTCCACAACAGATTGACTCAGTGCCAGCATGATTTTTCTGAGATCTATTTTCTTGTTCTTAGGTTGAAAACTATATTCGTTTTGCAAGACTTTCGTGTTTTTCTTAAAAATAGAAACCCAAAAAATAGAAACAAAATCTGGCAATTTCATATGATAATATACATCAAAATTAAAATTTGTCTTTTCTTTTTCCAAAAGTCAGTGCAACTTTCCTAACTATACGAACAGTGGTTTTGCATAAAGAATAAAGCACAAGTTATTAAGAAAAAAAAAAACTTTTCAGCAACATAGTGAAGAACAACTAAAATCCTCGTTTCATTTAGACCGTGTACATGATTTGCCGAAATATGAATAACTGAAATTGAGTAAATAAATAAATAAATGCATTGTTCCGTAAATAAAACGATTCTTCCGGGTATGACGCGCATACGTAAATCCATAACTTAGAATAAGCCCCGCCCCTCTCGCTTGCAACGTTATACAAACAGCTAATAGCACCGAGGAGCGGACGCGAACAGCCTGAGAAACGTCGAAAATGGGGGTGGAAGTTAAAGTCGAATATTGGTAATTCCTACTTTTGGTGCCCTTCCCCATATTTCCAACTTTGTTATTCAACATTTGTGTCTTACATCATTCATTTGAGTCTAATTTAATGCGGAGCCGTGGTGTTGTTTACCAGCCGTTAGCATCGCCAGTCTGCAGCTACAAGCTTCTGCTCCGCTTCTGTCTGTGTTTGGTTTAATCTCCCATGTTTTCTTTGCTCCGTGTAGCGGTGGATGAGGTTACGAACCCCGCTATCGGGAGCTCGCCTGCGTCGCTCAGGGCGAGTTTCCCGATGCGGATGTGTCCGGCTTTGTGGGAAGGACAGGTAAATCAAGTCATGCTGGAGAATGAAACTATTTGGAGCATTTATCTTGATATTTCCGGCTGCCTTTTACGCCGAGTCTTCTCTTTAAAGTTCCTTTATTTATTTATTTTACAGGCAGCTTCGAAATAGTGATAAACGGGCAGCTCATCTTTTCCAAGCTTGAGACAGGTGGCTTCCCATATGAGGATGACGTGAGTTTCCTGCACACATTCAGTTCACTCTGAATCCAAAGCAGCCTGGTTTATGCTATATATTTATTTTCCCCTTGCTGCAGATTATCCAGGCAGTCCAGGATGCCTGTGATGGGAAACCTGTTCAGAAGATCACCAATAGCCGTGCTCCGTGCGTCATCTTGTAGCTCTCTCTGATCTGCTGCAACATCAGCAGCATGATGGAGGCATCCATCCAAAATGAAGCAGTCTGACGCTGTGTCAGCTGGCTCCTCTCTCTTCTCCTGTTAGATTCTTCAGGTTGTTAATGATTGCTGTAATTTAAAATCCTTAAGGTTATAGCATGACGAATGCCTTCCTGGAGTTTCATAGGAACAGAGATGAGGAGAAGTTGTCACAGATGGGATTAAGGGAGCATGTGCACTTCTGCCTCTCTAGCTGGCATTTTAAATGCCCCAATGTTTGAATATTTTACTTTTTATTTTATCGCATGCAGCTAGGAATTGATATCAAACACACAATATTATAAGGGTGAAACATGAATAGGAAGAGAAACTACTGATGTCTTTGCACAGCTGTGGAGCAGTTTTTTTTTTGTCCTTTCCTCAGAGCTAGTCTTCGCTTTTGGATATAAATTGTGATTCTGTGGCTTTAAGCTTTTAAAGTGAGCATGAACCAAGTTCATTTTTCATCTATTCTAAAACACATTTAATTTAAACCCTTCCATACTGGATACATATTCAGTACTTATCTGAGAACCATCATTTTTTGCTGTAATAAAATTTCTCAGTTGATGTTGAAACTGCAGAATTTTAATAAATTAAATTCTTGTAATATACTGTAGTTGTCATCTCTTCTTCTCTACACCCACACTAGTTTTTCTTAGCGTTCCCACCTCGACATGTTAGACGCTCGTGACGCTCCTTTGGGTCCTTCAATCCCTCGACTTCCAGTGTTCTGGTGGAACAGGCCGTTCCTGTGCAACAGGTTTTGTTTTGCGTTAACAGACTATATGACGTTGGCTGCTGTTAATCTTTGATTTTCAAACATCCATGTTATGATTTCATCTGTTTGTGGTTTTACCTGTTAAACATTTACAATGCTATCATCTTGAAGTTTGTTCATTCCAAAAGGAAACCAGAGCAAGATGTTGGAGTGCATATATATTTTGATCTTCTCATGCAGACTTATTCATTAGTAAAAAAAGTTATGTTGTGTATTTAAAACATAACTTGATAATATCAAAGTCAAAGAGGAGTTGGTGCGTCACTACAGCCGTCCCTCTGGTTACAAGTGGAGGATAGAAGACATTTTTATGGGAAGGACAGGAAAAATACTGATGAATGAAACGATTTGAAGCAGCAACCTTGATATTCCCTTTAGTTTCCCAAGCTCATTAAAATGCTTTTAATTTTTCATCTGAAATCACAGGTGGAAGAACTGAAGCTGTTGGTTATAGTTTGCCAACGTTGTGTTCACTGTAGTTTTACACAGTGAATGTTTCTAATCTCCTTACAACCTCAAACTTCAATAAACTGAGCTTTAATTTCACTGGAAGGTCTCGTTAGAAATTATTTTTATTTAATTCCTAATTACTTAAGTTAATTTTTGGTTTTTCAGTTTTGAAATTGACGGTTTTTATTTGCTTATTTAAAATATAAAAGTATATAATTCATGCCTTTATAATAATATAAAAGGTCCACCTCTGGTGTGATTTTTTTCCTCGTATAACTGAACAAGACAAAATATGTACACAAGGTGAAAAGATAAAATAATCACTTATATATGTATATTTTTTATATTTGCAGATCAAACAGATCTCCAGAAGATGGCAGTATTTACTTCTACCCTGTTAACTGATGGGCGTCAAACTTTGGGATTTTACCAAACAGCAGGTTCACTGATGATTAAGTCAATTTTTCAAAGAGCTGAGGCTTCTTGCAGCTGATCATACAATGTTAAGCTGGATGATAAATTGTTAACATTAAATTTTCATCAAATTATGCACATTTTACTCTGATTCCACTTGGAAATAAAATTAAATTGGTCATTGTCCAAGTTCATTCTTTCATTTTAGTGTTGTTTCTGATGATCAAATACATTTTAACATCAGGCAAAGCTAACTTGGGTAAAAGACAAAGATTTATAAAAAAATGTTTTTTGGGAGTTTGTGATTCCTAGAATGTTTTATTCATTTCATTTTTTTTATGATTGTTTCTATTTTTAATTATCCAGCAGGAAAGAACATTTATTTACAGGAATAACAGCAAATTTGGCTTTAAAAAAGATAAAAGTAAGTTTTAGCTTGCACTTCTGAGAAATTAAAACTTACTTTGTTTCAGGAGAGTTTTGTGTTGATGCTCATCATGAAAAAATAAATAAATCAATAAATAAAACAAATTAGGACATGTATAAATTCTAATTTCCAAGGTAAAAAATTTTTTAATTTAATATTGATGTAATAAAAGTTCAGCTGAATTGAAATGAATGAATAGCCCTCGCTGTTTTGACTTTTCCTATAGGTGGGTCTTTGATTCTGGCTCTTAGTGATAACTCACACCAGTCTGCTTGTTGAGGAGCTGATAGAGCTCATATTTGCATCTTTCCCCATAAATTAACCGAATGTTTTAAACCAGCAGTGTCAAACTCTTCTTATTTTGGGCTAAATCAAGATCCTGTAGGCTCTTAAAGGACTGGTTGTGCCAGAATGTATTGATAAAAGCTGTTCACAAACTATTAAAATATCAATACGTTATTAAAATCAAATAATATTATTGAACATCTTTTTAGTTCCTCCAGAATTTTGTATTTGTATTAGTTTGGAAATATCTGCAACTTTTTGCACAAATCCTGGATTATAATCTGACATCATTCGAGGCTGAAGCAGCTGTTCAGTTCAAGTAAGAAAGTTTTGGACCATAATTGAAAAAAAATCTGCAATAATCTCCCAACTATTAGCCCAAAAAAGTGTGGGGATTTGTTGATTTTACGTGAATTTTCACAATAATTCTCAAGAAATTGGAGGGACTGACTGATATAATTTGGCAACAAACAGCTAAAATCTGCATCGATTTAAATAATAACATAATTAATAAGTACACTCAGTGTTTAGTCAAGAATCTAAAGGGCCACATAAAAAGCTACAGCGGGCCGGATTTGGCCCACGGGCCTTGAGTTTGATACATTTAAAAAGAAATACCTTTATATACTCCTAAGATTTATTTTTATTAAGCTACAGATTTCATTTATATTCAAAATTATGCAACTGCAGGAAATTCGTAAAGTTTATGAAGTGAAGTTCTTTGATTTGAACCGTTGGGTCATTCTCATATTTATTTTTGAGCTTTTTAAAAAGACTTAAAGGTCAAATTACACTCTGTCCCCACATAACTGGCATTTCATTTTATTTACTGTAGAACTGTGCAGCAGTTAAACCATTTTAAATATGAAGATGTGTGAAAACTGGGAGTGTCTGTGGTGTGAAGGTGAAGCCACATGGCCACCACAGATAGCTCTACGAGATGCGATAACGCGCTTCTACCGCTGAGTCTAAAATTGGGCCCCACTGTGTTTCCTCAGCATGAATAACATTATTAAACTTGGTTGACTTTATTAGATTTTACCCTAGATATGCTCCAAGAATCATTTTGTTCCGTTGATTTAAAATTAAGATCCATATAATAGTTCCTCTGTAATGTGGGTATTCTAAAAGAAAACATATCAACGTAAAAGGAATTGCTATTTTAGCTTAATGCAGTTAAATAAATAAGTCATAAAACCTCAAAATAATACACATAGAACAGAAATGTATGCCTGGAAGCGTGAAATTGTTTTTATGGTTGAAAATAAAGTACTTGTACAGAAACGGTTTGTGTAACAGTGCAGGAAATCTCATTTTAAAATCTTAAATACAAGTCAAATTTTAGTTTAGGATCACAGCTAATTCTGACTTTACTGAGCACAAAGAAACGAATCAAAGCTTTGCAACTGAAATTTCCTGAAAAAGGACTTTCCTCCACAGTCTCACAATCTGAACTCTTCTAAACAAAGCCAATCAATCCTGACGACATGAGAAGCCCTTGTGACCTGGTCACCTAATGCTTGGATAGCGCGTTGTCAGCTCCTCTAGACTCCATGCAGCTGCAGTATTTGGAGCAAAATGAGTCCAAACACATGCTACTTATGAAACTACTTGTGTTTTTCACAGACTCTTCTCTTTTCCCTTTTTAAATCAAAGCCAATGCAGAACGGAAGCATTTTAACTGGTGTTTTAAGTCCTTTGGATCAACAGATATGCAGGAATCCAGAGCTGAGTTCTTCACGACCAAACCTTCAGGAGGTACGTTCTCTAAAGTCAAACAACAGATGTAGCTGCAGCTGTCAAACTGCAAAAATGCAACAAGCATAAGGAAAGACATTGTTTAACAAGTGAAATTGAAGAAGTTTGCTTTTATTCTACTTGATAAAACAATAGCAACAGTGAGTGGCTGGTTAAGTTTTGTTACTCGGTGCAGAGCAACTAAAATGAGTTTTGCTACCCGAGTCTCTTGGTTTATCCTTACAGGTTTCTGTTTCTTCTGCAACTGAAAGCTTCAAACAATGAAATAATTCACAGGTATGCAATTTTACACGACAAATAAGTAACAATAATAATGAACACATATTCCAGTACTTATCCTGAGAAATCATCCAACTGATTCTCATGTAGCGTTGGTATCTTTGAGACTTTAAAGAGCTTTTGAGGTTTCTTCAAGGGCCGGTGAAGAAATTATCAAATTATTAAAAAAAATTAAATAATGTGAAACAAATTCAAAAAGTTTTTGTCAGTCCTGTTAATCACTTTTCACTGGAGATAAAATTTCTTTGTTTAATCCCACAGTGGTTATTCCTGATTGGTGACAATTTACTGGAAAACTTCCTTCCTCTGTAGCGATTAACAAACTAGGAACAAGTTAGTGATGCTACGACCTCAGCAAGTTCAAACACAGTGACATCCTACCACAAATGAGCAAACCTTCACCAGTTATGTGCAGAAATCTTGAAGGAACTGGACTCATTTCCAGATCATTAACAGGTATTTGAAGGTGTTCATAGATAAAAGTTCCTGGAGACTTGAGAAGCTCTTTGAGCAAAGAAAGTAAAACCCAAAGATTCTTCAGGGGAAATCCAATAAATGCTTTACAAATCAGCGGCGTCAAACTCATTTCTGTTTAGGACCAAATCAAGAACCTAAAGGCTCTTAAAGGGCCGGTTGTGCCAGAATGTTTTGATAAAACTTGCTCACAAACTGTTAAAATATCCATGAATTCTTAAAACTAAAAAATATTATTGAACATCTATTCAATCCCTACAGGATTTTGTAGCTTTTTGTAATTTTTTTGCAATAAAAATCAAAATGTTTGTGGTACTAATTTGTGATATTTGCTCTTTTTATCATGATAAATGCAACTTTTTATATAGATCCTGGACTATAATCTGACATCGGTTAAGGCTGAGGCACCTGTTTATTTTTTGAAAATATTTGAGAAAAATCTTCAATTAACTCCTAGAGATATTAGAGACGATGTGAATTTCTGCAATAATTCTCAAGAAAGTGGAGGGATTAATTGATATAATTTAGCAATAATCAGATAAAAACTGCATTGATTTGATTGATAACATAATATTTAAGCACACTTAGGGCCACATAAAAAGCTACGACGGGCCTTGAGTTTGACACACACGTTTTAATATCTTATTTTCCTTCTGCTTTTTAACTGTGCTTTATTTCTAGCACATAAAATCCCAATAAAATGCACTAATATTTGTACAAATTAACGGTGCGTGAATCTTTTTGTTCTGCATATTCTCCTGAATCCACAACAAATGTGAGCACTGATGTATATAAATGAAATAAATTATTGCACCTTCTGTCTACACGGATAATTTTTCTCCTGGAAAAAAGTGCGGTTGTTAAATTTTTGTATCAGTGAAGCTGTTTTTCATACTTTATAAGGATTGTCTCTGTTTTGTGAATTATCCTCTGCATAATTAATAATATATTTCTGTTTTTTCAGGCCATGGGGCATCATGCGCCTGTGTGTGTCACTAGCAACCAGCTACACCTCCAGCCAGCACAGGAGGTCTCGCCTTGTTGCTCCTGTCCCACATGCACCCGAAAGAACCAAGTGAGCTGGACTGTTGCTATATACTGTCTTTAAGTTTAGATTAATGTTTTCATATCGCATCACCAGGAACGACCCCTTCCATCTCTTATCAATATCATGAGGGAATCCCCAGTTTGTAAACAAGATGACGTAAAGAGATGTTCTCCTAACCACACTTTGCCCCTTTCTCGACCCCCGGGACATGATGAGGTTCAGAGTCTCTCTGATCTTAGATTTGGTCCTCGCTGAAAGGGCGGTGCAGGCAAATTAGGGCTGGGATATCCCTGTCTCAAGGTGTCCGGGGCAGATAGAGATGTTTGTGTGTCATACACTCTGTTTGGCGAACACAGGGGTTGTGGGGTCCTGAACTTTAGCGCCGAAGTACTTTGAGGTGGGTGTTCCCGCTCACGTCAGGCTCCTCAGTGAACTCGTCTTTTCGTCTGTCCCAGGTCAGTTTGTCTCCGGGTTCGACGAGGCAGACAGGGCACTGATCATCCTGTTTCCAGTGCTGGAGACCAGGTGGGATTACCTGCACTCAGGTAGGGGTGTGGCCTCCTCTGGCCAGGGGTTTAGACATGGTTTGTTCTATGATTACTGATGATGGAGGCAAATCTTAATCAAAATGGCTGTCTTGATGTGGAATAGGGACAAGAACCAAGAAGTCTGAGTTTAAATGATCTTTTGCAAACTTCAACAAATGGTTACAGACATGTCATGAGTAATGTTTACTAAGTTTTATTTTTAACAAGAATTTCAACAGAGTGCACTCAGTACTCAGTCGCACAAACCCCTTAAGATTTGCTGTTTTTAAATATGCAAATAACTTGCTTTTGATGTCAAAGATTTGAATTGTTGCAAACATCAAGTTACTTTTAAGCAAAAGCATATTTGTGTGTGGATTTTAAAAGCGATGAAGCCATTTTCTGTTAACGTTAGCAGGTTCAAAATCTCTGTGTGCAACAGAAATTTTTAATTTTGCCAATCAAAACCTGTCCTTTTTCTGTTTGTCCAAAAATATAATGTTTTTGTGTTTAATTGTAACATTTTGTGTGAAGTTGCCGAAGCTAAAAGTATTTTTTTTTTTTACTGTCTTGCCACTGAAGAGAACATAAGGCCTAGTTAAAGGGCGTAACCCAAAGATAAGACTCTGTAGTCTCCTGTTTAAACTATATCGTACTTCAAATTTTCAACGGCCAGTTTATTATCTGACCTGTGTGGCATCTTTACAGACAGACTCTGAATGAAAAATATGGTGGCACCAAGTTTTTTTTATAAAGTTGTGTTTTATTTTTAAAAAGTTGTAAAGTTGTGTTATCATGTGTCCTTTCCATTTTACATTCATCAGATCAGCCCCAAGTTTAACACAGTTGGTGTTTAGTGAGAATTTGTTGACTGAGTTACCAGAGACAACTTCTGTGAGTCAATTCATTTGTTTTCTGCTTTAGGGAATGCATTAAGTAGCTGAAAGTTGAGGCAATTCAACATCCATGGAGAACAATTTCACTTTTGAGGAGGTTTGTATTTATTTTTATTGATTCAATGAACACTTGAAGTTCTTATCCAGAACTTTTTAAGTAATTAATTGTTTTCTAACTTATCCAGGGCAGCGACATGTCATATGAAGACAATGATCCAGCCTTCCCTTCTCCTTTAAAACTGTAAGTTCTTGTTCTTTAGGCCTCCTTCTTCAGCACTGCGCCCCAACAGTGAACTTCTGCACACTGTTTCTGATAAGATAGCAGGAATTATCATTCTAGTCCAAGGCCCAGTTTTTAAATTATTGAGTTCAAGCCCTTTGGGTTGTAAGAATGTGTAGTTTATGATGCATTTATGCACCTTTTGATTCATAATTTTTATTTATTTATACCATTGATTTGTTTGAATCTCTGTTTTGTTGAGTAAAAACATAGATTATCTAAACAAATTCAATAATAAAAGCATTAAATAAATATATATTTAATTCTTAACGAGACTTTGAAATTATTCATTTATAGACTTTGAAATCTATTTTATGAAACGGAATAGAGAATTTAACAATCTTCTACTGTTTTTTTTTTTTTTTTTTTTTTTTTGTAATAAACACTACATAGACAAAAATAAATAACTTTCTGTTTCCAGAATGTGAGAAGCTTTTTATGTTCTGCTCGAAAACATCCCCAGACATTTGAACTGAGATGGTCTTCTGGGCCAATCAGAGATAAGAATGTAGCTGATAAACAAGTCTCTTAGTGCTGCCATCTTGTGGTGATGAAAAGCATTGCACCGATTCTGGAATTTTTAAAATGTGCATTTGAGGTTTAGAAATTGAATTGAATCATAAAGGACTGAAATGCATCTTTGTGAAATAACAACAGCAACATTTTTCAGTTGTTTTGCAACGTCTGAATGCAAAGTGGAGGATGTAGCTCATGTTTCTGTACCTCCAAACCCATCAGAACTTCAGAAGGCCTGAACAACAACTTTGATGTTGAAAGGAAGGATGAGGAGAAAGAGGAAGAGGCTCAGCCTCCTCCTGAAGCCATTGTTATTCCCAGTGATTCAGATGGTAGGCTTTCATTTTCAACAATTTTATTGAGTTTTTCCCTATTTAAACCACTCTTGTGCCTCTTTATTTTTAGCGTTTCTGAACGTGAATACCAACGCCACTACCAGGGGGGATGCTCAGGTCAGTGTACTCTTCTGGAGAAAAAATTGGCATAAAGAGGTTCTCCAAAGTGCACTTACTTCAGTTAAAAAACAGGTTTTGTGATGTAAAAAAATGAGACAAGGTAGATAATTTAAAAGCTTTTTTATATGGAAAATAAACCTTTTAGGGAATAAAAGTATATTAAAGGAGCAATGACAGTTTTCATTAAAGGTGTACACCCTTAAAGTACCCAATTTCAATATGTCAAACCAAATTTAACAATATATTTTGCCAAACACTTCGAGAAAGTTTTGTTTAATTAGAGTGAAACAAGGTTTTATGAGGTTTTAGATAAATTTGGATGCTCTCATTAGCCAAGGCATGTAGAGAGTACTGGGCATTGCTACTTTATTATTCCAGTTGATCTCTTAGCAGTCTCCTTGACCAGTTTCTATCATGTCTTTTGAATGATTGTGGAGATATTTATAATTTTTCTTTATTGGTTAATGGCATATAATCAATGCTGAAACTTTTTGCATCCTTCTCCTGACTGATACTAGCAATGAGATCTTCCTAATCCTTTGTGGTCTCTTTGCAAACAATGGTTTTAGCTAAAGAATATAAATATGAAGATGTTAAAGAAAAAACAGCTTGACTTTATTCTTTTGAAACCAGATGGAATATAACTTTATTCTTTTGAAACCAATGGTAGAGAATGGTAAAGAAGGCTAAAAGTTGAAAGATTAATCGCATACCTTTTGACATTTCATTGCATCATTTTACATATTTTACTCTTCAAGCAAATACATTTGTTTGTTTATCAAATGAATTGTGCAAATTAAACTTCAGCGTTACATTTAAGATGATTTGTGCTATTTTTTCAATCACACAAACCTGATGAAGTACTCTTCACTGCTTTAACACTAATATGTTGGAAAGTGCTTGACCTACTGTTTTCTTACAACAGGCCTATGTGGAGTTAAATGAGCTCCAAGGCAACATCTGGCAGGAAACCAGCCGATGGGTGGGCTATGAGGAAAACCTTGACCCCAACACCAGACAGTGGGGTCCATCTCATGTCTCCTACCTCACCTTTAAGAGCTTGCTCCAAGTTCGAAGAGCGATGAACACAGGTGATTTCAGAGCTGTGACAGAGCTAGAGCATCCAAACCCTTCTTGTGTCTGGTTGGACTATTTGGAGCTGTAGTAACCCCAAGCATTGGTTCTCAGGAGCCATCATCTTCGACATGAACGCCAGCACCCTGGCCTCTGTGGCTGAGAAAATAGTGGACGAGTTGGTCAGCAAAAGCGAAATCCGTCCCAGTGATCGAGACTCCCTGCTGAGAGCTCTCCTACTGAGGCGCAGGTATGAATGCTTCTGTTTTTCCTGCCATTGCATAAATCTCAAAGCCATTCTGAACCTGTTTCTATTTGTCCTTTCAGTCAGAATGAGGGACCTGTGGTCACTCCGGCTGGAGACATTCAACTGCAAACATTTTCAGTCGTAAAGAAGGTAATTATTTTACCTTTTAGTCCATATTTGTATAACATATAGAATATTTTAACACACTTCATCTACTTTATTTTGCAGAGAGACGGCTCGGACAACATGGAGGCTTCAATTGTCCTCACAGGTATGCTTGTTTAAATGCAGCTTTGTACATGTTATGTATGTTTTTGGTCCATATCTGACGTAAAGAGGTTTTCTTGCAGGTGCACTCGACCTCCTGCAGAAACCAGTGGTGGCTTTTGTCAGGCTGATTGACACTGTGGTGATGGAGTCTGTCCTTGAGTCTTCGGTCCCCATTCGTTTTGTCTTCATGATGGTTGGCCCTTCCAGGAGTGAACTGAACTACACTCAAATTGGGCGTGCCATGGGTGCTCTGATGGCTGACTGGGTAGGAGAAAACGACAGTGAAAATCATAGGCTCTCACTGTCAAAACAAACTGATTAAAATGATCTGTTCCTCCCGTCTGATAGGTGTTCAGTCTGGAAGCTCACCTTGCTCAGACTGAGAAAGAGTTGAACACAGCGATTGCTGACTTCATGGACTGTAGCATCGTGATCCCTCCCACTGAGATCCAGGACAAAGCAATGTTGGAGTCAATAGTTGACTTCCAGAAGAAGATGCTGCGTGAAAGACTCCGTCCCACCGACACCCGCCTTATGTTTGGAGAAGTCGCAGGTTAGCATATTTAACCAGAACTGCAACAAGAATAGAGATATTTTAACCCTCTTAGATTCAGACGGTAAAATTCGACTAATTTTGAAGAATAGGCAGAACTGACCACACTGAGCTCTTATCTAACAATGATTTTATTCAAAACATGTAATGAACATGTTTTGTGTAGCTCATAGCTTAACCTTCTGAAGGAAGCATTGTAGGTCACCTTTACTGCTTCAAAATTGGATTTTGAGGTAAAAAGTGGCAAACTGAAAAATGTAGACCATGGTTGAAAACTTAGAATCAGACCAAATGAAGTAGACATCTGAATGTCTTCATGCTTACATTCAGATGCGGCTCCTGAAGGGCCAAAGGAGGACCCTCTGGCCCGTACAGGCTATCCTTTTGGTGGAATGGTGAAAGACATCAAGCGCCGTTACCGACACTACCTCAGCGACTATGTGGACGCTCTGAACCCTCAGGTGCTCGCTGCCATCATTTTCATCTACTTTGCTGCCCTGTCACCTGCCATCACCTTCGGAGGGCTTCTAGGTAAATAGAAAAAGAAATCTCATGTTGTGTTTGATGACCATAGTAGTTGCTGAAAATTGTCTCTGGCTCTGATTGAAGCTTTTGTTGGTCTCTTCGATTCTAGCGGACAAAACAGACAAAATGATGGGAGTCTCAGAGCTTATGATCTCTACCAGCGTTCAGGGTATAATCTTCTGCATCATTGCTGCCCAACCTGTCCTTGTCATTGGATTTTCTGGACCTCTCCTCCTGTTTGAAGAAGCTTTTTTTGCCGTATGTATTAACAGTCAGACGATAAGATTTCTGAAAACGTTTTCAAAGCGCTACTGTCCCCATTGAAGTCTTCTTTTCTTTGTCTGCACTAGTTCTGCAAAGCCCAAGGCATCGAATACATTGTGGGCCGAATCTGGGTGGGTATGTGGCTGGTAGTGATTGTGGTTGTAGTTGTGGCTGTGGAAGGCAGCTTCTTGGTCCGATTCATTTCACGCTTCACCCAAGAAATCTTCTCAATCCTCATTTCACTCATCTTCATCTACGAGACCTTTGCCAAGCTCATCAAGGTTACCACAGTTCATTCCTCCGCTCTTTCTCACCAACAATCATTTTCCTTTTTCATCAGCTCTAACTGACTTCTAATTCCTTTTCTTGTTCAGATCTTCAAAACTCATCCTTTGATTCTGAACTATGAACATCTTAATGACACACTGGATAACCCCTTCCATCCAGTCATCAAGGAGCACACGGAGTTTCATCCAGATGGCAATGTGACCGTCAAAGAGCTGGAGGTTGAAAGGCCATACCCCAACACTGCCCTGCTGTCTATGTGCCTTATGTTTGGCTGTTTCTTCATTGCATACTTCCTTCGTCAGTTCAAAAATGGTACCTTCTTACCAGGCCCGGTGAGAAGACGTTCTGAACAAACTCTAAAAATCACCTCTGCAAAGTGATCTGGGTTTGATGGAGGGCTATGTTTTAATTTTCTCTCCAGATTCGTCGCTTGATTGGAGATTTTGGAGTCCCTATTGCCATCTTCTTTATGATCGCTGTGGATATTAGCATTGAAGATGCTTACACTCAGGTATGTTATGTGCAAATGTATAAAAAGTATTTGAAATAAAACACAGTAAGCATTACTGTTTGAGTTTACCTAACTGTATTTGTTTAAAACTTAGGCTTACATGTGAAACAATCTTCATTGCATTTATTTCTCTCTCTCTCTCTCTCTCTCTCTCTCTCTCTCTCTCTCTCTCTCTCTATATATATATAGATATATATATATATATATATCTATATATATAGATATATCTATATAGAGATATATATATATAGATATATATATCTCTCTCTATATATATATATCTATATATATATCTATATATATATAGATATATATATAGAGATATATATATATATCTATATATATATAGATATATATATATCTCTCTATATATATATATAGAGAGAGAGAGAGAGAGACAATTTACAACAAATGTGTTGAGGCACGTTTTAGAATTGGAGATATCATATGTCTGTTTTTTTTTCCCTAGACATGTTTTCTCAGATTAGATGTTTTTTAGTTCAAAAAATTTCACAAACTTTATATTTCTAAATCCACTTTTGTTTAGAATAAAGAAGCCTAATTTTTTTTCTTCAAAAATGGCTGAATATAAAACAAACTAATTAATTTTCAAGCTTAAAAAATAACCTTATCTTTTCCTTCTTTTTTGTATTTATCAACCAATATTTACATTATTTTGTAGAAACTGGTTGTGCCTAAAGGTATTGAAGTGACCAACCCTAAAGCCAGAGGCTGGTTCATCAACCCCATGGGAGAAAACAAACCTTTCCCTATTTGGATGATGGGTGCCTGCTGTGTTCCTGGTCTGCTTGTCTTCATTCTCATTTTCATGGAGTCCCAGATTACTACGTGAGTAAAGTTGGGTACACTATGCATTACCTTTACGAACTACTTGAACAATGTGAAAGAAGTATCTTTGTGTGCTCACAGTTTGATTGTGAGCAAACCTGAGAGGAAGATGGTGAAAGGCTCTGGTTTTCATTTTGACCTGCTCCTCCTGGTCACCATGGGCGGCATTTCCTCCATCTTTGGCGTCCCCTGGCTGAGTGCTGCCACTGTGCGCTCTGTCACCCATGCCAACGCTCTGACTGTCATGTCTAAGGGCCCCAAACCGGTGATCGAGAAGGTGATTGAGCAGAGGATCAGTGGTATGATCGTGGCCCTTATGGTTGGTAGGTGCTGCCATCTAGAGTGCTAATGCATTCACAACATGCTTGAACGGTAGAACTGTTTCCTCCTCTTATAACCAACTCTCTTTCTTACTGTTCAGGAGTTTCGATTTTCATGGAACCGATCCTGAGGATGATTCCAATGACCGCCTTGTTTGGTATCTTCCTGTACATGGGTATCACCTCTCTAAATGGTGTCCAGATGTGGGACAGGATTCTGCTTCTCATTACTCCCAAGAAATACCATCCATCTGATGCCTATGCTACCAGGGTATCACTCCTAGTCCTTAATACAGTTTATCTTACTCTGTGACACATTTTTCAGAAAAAGCTATTTCTAAAGTGTATTTTGTATCTCCTGCACATTGTTGTTCCCAACTATGAGTACTAATGCTGTTTTAATTCAAGTTAAAGCTTTCAGGACTGTTGGCTTTTATTTTTGTTGATTTATTAAAATCTACGCGGGAGATTTGCCAGCTTTAGTGACTTCATCTTGTCTGTTGGTCTTTGCAGGTGAAAACAATGCGCATGCATATGTTCACTGTGATCCAGATTGTGTGTTTGGGCGTCCTTTGGATTGTCAAACAGAGCCCCTTCTCATTGGCACTGCCTTTCTTCCTCATTCTCACCATCCCACTGCGGATCTTCATGACCGGCCGGGTCTTCACTCCACTGGAGATGAAATGCGTAGGTTCTGCGCTGCATCTCCAAACACTCCCAACAAATCTCATTCATAAGTTATCTTTCAGTTGTTTTATTGGGGTTATTGTTAATGGATGGGTTTGTCTTGCAGCTGGATGCAGATGACGCCAAAGTGAAATTCGATGACGAAGACATGGAAGATGGATTGGCGTAAAAACCACTCATTAATTGTAATTACAAACTGTTGTCATTTTTGTCTTTAATATATCACTTTTCATATCTAGCATTCATGTAATATTTCTGTTGATGAACCAGGCAAAGACTTACATAGAAAGCAGTATCTTAACTGGAGACATTTTTGTTGTAAAAATGAGGCACTTTTTCCTTTAAAAACATTTGTCCCTTTTCTTTCCAGTACATATTCAACATTTGGCTTTTCCCATTTGCCTTTGTTCTAACAGGATTTTATTGCTCATGCTAATTTATTCTTCTACATTTTTGAAATAATCACAAATAGGAATTTCTGTGGCTTTCACTAGTGCCTTTTCCTACAGCCTGGAGTATTTTTCTCAGTATGTTTAAGTTGTTTTTATTAAGTTTGCTCCATTTGATTACTTGTGTGTCACAGTATTTTCTGTTCTTGTTTGAAATGTGTATAAAAAAGATGTGAGTTGCCTATGAGATTTTAGAGTATAATTACTTTAAAAAAATAAATAAAAATTTACGAACAATAAAGTGAAGCAAATAAAGAGATGTATTTTTAGTCAATTGCTGGAGCATAGCATCAGAAAAGTATTCTTGTAAATGACCTAAAATACATTGTTCATTAAACGTGTGTGTGCTTAAACTGTACATTGCTTTGAATTGTTATTTTAATAAATAAAATCAGCGTTTAAAATGCTTGACTTCATAAGTGAAACTGGAAAACAGCATAAAACAAATCTATCGATTTATTTTCTGTTTTTATCCCATTAGTAGACAGTAAAGGACTGAAGGATAGATGCTGCGTTCACGGACATCATGCAAATATCAAATCTTCTATTTTGAAACTTTAAAAATAATGACCTCCAAATCCAAAAAGCACAAACGTTTCACTCACAATTAAAAAGCTCACACTGCGTATTCACAATTTTTAAAATAAACTGATTAAGCTGAACTTATTTCTAATAATACCATCAGTTTTTATTTATTTATTTTTTTACAAAATGTAACAGCAAAAACATTGAGTTTAGCTAATAAAATTCCGTGACCACAATTTTTTTTTAATAAAAAAGAGAAATAAAAAACGGATAAAACATTTTAGGTTAGGAAGAGGTTCTATATGTCCTAAAAGTTTTACAAAATTACTTATTTAGGAAAATCAGAGGTGTACATATCTTTTAAATGTGAATATTTGTCCGACAGCAAGTGAACGCAGCAAAGTTTAACAAGGCTGAGTGCCTGAAAGTAATTTGTTTTCGATGAATCGGGCGGCTTGGATTGGACAGCCGGGGGTTCCGCCCACAAACACACAAGGTGGAGTTGAAAAGAAAAAAACACACTGGGCCAAAATGAAGCTGTCAAACAGCCGCTTACAATTCAGTAAAAGAGGTCTGGAGCTGGTGGAAACCGCCTGAGCACAGCAAAAGAGAAATAAATGCTGACAAACAACAAATTGCATTTGATTTTTATTTGATTTTAAGTAGCAACTTTAAATACGAGAACCAGAGCTGCAACTTTGGCTTTCCTGAGATCCGGAGTTGCCTGCTAAAACCCCCGCGGTGCAAACAGGGTCGGCCTCGGGGAGCTAAAGTAGTCGTGCTCGGTTTTATTCAAAAAATCAACGGTGCGCCACCGCAGAAAAAAAAATGGTGTCGAGTCGGCGCAGCGAAATGGTTGGATGGAGAGGGGAGAGCTGCTGCGCGTTGAGTGGAGGGAGACTGCGAGTGAGATGGAGGCGGGGGGAAGGACCGTCTCTGCGGGGACTGGAGCCCAGCATCGACGGCGCAGTGCTGGCTATAGTTCAACCCTCCCCTTCTTCCTCCACAGCGACGCTGGCTCACAACGAAACAGGTAAGGCACCACAAAACTCGGCCGGTTTCACAGCTATACCACCGAGAAGCTCGTAAAGAAAACGGTGAAAAGTTTACAGTGAAGCATTTAGTTGTGGGGCTGGTTGTCATTTAAACGCCCCTCGCACGGCAGTTTCTTTGTAGCACCCAAACAGAGCGACCGTTGTGGAAGGGTACAGACGAGGTCGGCCATAGCCGAATGACTTAACCCGAACAGTGGGGAAGAACCGCGTTGTAGGACCCGAAGGTAGGTTTCATTTTTACAAAAAAAAAAAGGATACCCGACGACTACTTTAGGCAAAAATACTTTCATCGAAACTGAGATATTCGTGATGTAACGGTGGGGTTTGCGTGGGGAACGAGCCGTGGTTTCCGCGCCGAGACCTCCATGCGGCTGTTGTCGGAATAGCTAGCCGCCACTCTCGGCCAGCCATCAGGGATCTCGGTTTAATATCTCACCGTACAGAGACTCGCCCTCCCTCTCCCCCTCACTCTCTCTCACCGACCGTAGCCCAGAACCACCAGCGACGACCGAGCACGAAGAACCCGCCTTCTCGTCCTTGCTTATGCGCTTTTCGGGTATAGGGGAAGGGAAGCTGCAACGCCCCGGCTTTAGCTCTAAGCTCCGTTGTCAGTGTTTGCAGTGCGCCATTGGACCTTGTCACGGTAGGTTTCCTCACAGAGCAGAGCAGGGCTGAAGCATGGCGGACCTGGAGCTGTTTTTGCCGCGCCAGAGAAGCTGCTCGTACTCGGATCTTGGCGTCCTTTCTGAGACGTAACCGAGCATTTAGGATCCACGTTTTCTCGGCAGTTATGTTCTGGTCCGTTTACTGATGATACAACTAATAATAACGAACAAAAAAAAGGTTAACGTGGTGTTTTTCCGTTTAATATTTTGATATATTTTTTTGCATCTTTCTGCGGCTTCGCAGGTCATTTCAACTGAAAAAGGTCAGCCAATGTTGGTCCTGTTTGCCTGTAATTCTGTTAGATATCACTGAAATAAAACTGATACCATATAACGTAATCCAGATCATACGCGGAGAACAGAAAAATCTAATTAAATGATCTTTCTAACATAAAAATGACTTTCCTAGTCAACTGAATGTACATTTGTTTTTCCACATGGTAAGCTGTCTGGTTGTGTCGTTAGTATCGTTGCAGTTCATTTTTAGACATCCATATGTTGCACTTTTGGTTGAAATTGGCGAAACTCGACGGCAGGTTTTATATAATTTAGTTTCTGGATTAGCATACACGTTAATATACGTGGTTTTAATCGAGCTAGGTCTCGCGTTTGAGCTTGGACCATCAAGGACAAGATGAACAACGAGCATCCGCCATCATGGAAGCGCAGCTCGGCTACGCCTCGCTGAAGAATGCTCTCGGTTTTGCTCCGCAGATCCGCCATGTTACGTTTAAAACACGACGAAAGTGTTCTCAAAATACGTGAAAGCGCTCGTTTTTGCCTCAAACGAATATTTCTTCGACCTCCCTGTATGTATTTGGAGGTTTACAGAGAAAAAAACCGATTAAAAGGTTCGCATGACGGAGCGAGAGCCGCGTCCAACGGTGAGGAGGCGCCTCTTCCGAGTGGCGCATTTGGCTGCAGTGTTTCCAAGCCACCATTCCTGCCTCTCGGAGACCGAAAGCAGATCCCCCAGTCCGTGGTCAGCTGGTCGCCTACAGCTGCCTGTCTGTCCACGTCTATTCGCTTCCTCCTTCCGTAGATCCTCCCCAAAAACTCCGCTCCGACAGAAAAATCCTCCATTACCGAGCAGACCGAGGGAGAAAATGGTCGCTGCTGTCTGTCCACGACACTTTTGTTGTGGAATAAGGACAGAGCTAATTCGCCAAATTCCGGTTTGGAAAAAAAAGAGATCGTCTGAGACTCCTGTTGTCGTAGCTAGTTGTGCGAGTTTGAAACCCTCCGCAGTGTTATTTGAGATTTGAAGCCGTCACAAGGAATAGCCTATGTCTCACCATGTAGCGTAAACGTTTTAGGGGCGGTGTAATGAACTTAAAACATCATGCAGAGGCAGGTTTACATTCACAAAGAAATTTATTCATTTTTAATCCGCAAATTCATAACTCGCAATCTGTTTTTTAAACAATGACTAGAAAAAAAAAGTAACTTATTTGACCACTTAAAAAAAAACTGGGATCTGAAATGTTTTTTTTTTATTTGTTCCTTTTAAGGTTCCATGGAGCCAATACATGAATGAATGAAAACAGTTTATTTTTTTTAATTAATAATTTATTCTCATATAAAATCACATTAATTGGTCGAAAACCCTTTTATATTCCAAGCATTTCTGCAATTTCAAGCAAATTGGATCTCCTTTACGTACTTAAATGAAAATTTGATGTAAATCAATTTTCTTTCACTAACTGCCTGGACCTTTATTTAAACATTTACCAGGACTGGGTTAGTTTGGAATAATATTTTGATTTCCGGACTATTGAGTTTGTCCAAAATCTTTCAATTCACCCATTAATCGACGTATTTCCGTCATATCCTTCTGATTATAGTTTAGGAAAAAAAACAAAAATCAGGTTTGGTATTTAAAATGGACATAAATTGCAGTAAATTCAATTTATGCCCATAAATTCAATTTATGCCCATAAATTGAATTTATGGACATAAATTCCATAAATTTATGTTCATAAATTTATGGAAATATCCTCTGATTTCACATTTTTATCCCTTTTCTGCACATTTAAAATATTTTTTAATTTCTTAACATAATAGCATACATGCTGTTTTAAAAGCATGTATGCTGTTATGTTAAGAAATTAAAAGCATGTATGCTTTTAAAACAGGCTACACACGATTGGAACTCTGGAAATGTGTGGAAAAAATATGTAAACAGGATGGTGACTTTTCTCATTGTTAAGTGATTAATTCCTGTATTTTGAATTCTTTTGATTTTATACATAAGTTTAAAGCAAAGATATACAGTAAATATTTGTAGTTGAGCATTAAAAGTGAACTAAATACATATTCACGAGAACCATGAGGTTAGTTAGACAAAAAGTTTGTCTTTATTTGCAGATTCGGGACTTTATAATCACAAATGAATGGAGACATGGAGGCGGTGGCCCAGGACCAAGGTATGATTCTCCAACAGCTCTGTTCATTTCAAACCTTTTCATACCATTTTCTTGCCCTTCCATATATTTGATAACATTTCTGTTCTTCTTTTGTAATGTGGCCATAGTGTGGGCGCAGGATGACCTCCTAAAATTGCTGGACTCCATGAAAGTGGCTCTGCCTCAGAAGGATCTGACAAAATACAAAACCTCCGAGTCCCACCTGGACTGGCAGAAGGTAGCCTTCAACTCCTACACAGCAGAGATGTGCAAGCAGAAATGGCAGGAAGTCTCAAAAGAGGTGAGCCACATTAAATGACTTCAAACTCAGACTAAATGTTCAGAGGAGACCGCATTTAGAGCCAACCCATGTGTTTTCATTTCATAAAGATCCGAAAATTCAGAACTCTAACAGAGCTGATAGTTGATGCCCAGGACTACATCAAGAATCCTTACAAAGGCAAAAAATTAAAGGTGAGTTGCACTCAATACTTCTCACACCAAAGCGACAAAGCTATGAAAGTGAAGCTCAAAATACAGACTTTTTTTTTTTTATCTTGTCTTTCCAAAGAAACACCCAGATTTTCCCAAGAAGCCTTTGACTCCGTATTTCCGTTTCTTCATGGAAAAGAGGGCCAAGTATGCAAAGTTGCATCCTGAGATGAGCAACTTGGACCTCACTAAGATCCTCTCCAAGAAGTACAGAGAGCTTCCTGACAAAAAGAAGGTCAGATAAGTTTTTTTTTTTTTTTAATCTAAAGTTAAAGTTTAATTTTTACATTTAAAACTGTGGATTCACTTTAACTAAAACTTGTTTCATTTTTGTTTAAACAGAAAAAGTATGTAGATGACTTCTTGCGTGATAAGGAAACATTTGTGCAAAGCATGATGAAATTCAGGTAAGAATTATTAATGCAGTTATTTTCTTTAAATAATTTATTAGTTGGTTCACAATATCCCACTTTCTTGGAAAGCCTAAAGTTTTTATTGTTTTTTTCTGCAAATTAACTAATATATCAGTTGTTGTTTTACTTGCATTTTCCCAGATTTATGAGCAATAAGACCAATAAGGCATAACCAAGGAGGAATATAAAATATGCAAGCCTTTAACATTTATTAAATCTTTTATTTAAAACAAAATTACAATAATTTTTGCAAGTTTATCTCTAATATAATTAATATGAGGCTTATTATTGTTTGTTGTGTGTAGTATTTGTACCATTACTAAATGCTTAAATTGATAATGTGTGCAAACAGGGAAGACCATCCAGACCTCATGGAGAACATGACTAAGAAAGGCTCAAATGTCCCAGAAAAGCCCAAGACGCCTCAACAGTTGTGGTATAACCATGAAAAAAAGGCATTCCTCAAGACCCACCCTGATGTAAGCCAGAGTCTGAAACTCCCACAATCCAGTTTGATTGTTGGAAATGTGCTTTCTGAAAGATGTTGACCGTTTGTGTCTCACAATCAGGCGACCACCAAAGACATCAAGGACAGTCTTGGTAAGCAGTGGACGCAGCTGTCTGACAAAAAGAGGCTCAAATGGATTAGCAAGTCCCTGGAGCAGCAAAAGTTGTATGCGGTGCGAGGATTTGGTTAACTCCAACATGGTGGGTCTGCACAGTGGTTTAGGTTGTTTTTTATAAATGGATTTTCCGTTTTGTTTTTCTAGGAAGCGATGCGGGAATACATCCAGCAGCACCCGGAGCTGAACATGACCCAGGGAGCCATCGTGAAGTCCACCCTGACTAAGGCGGAGCGGCACCTCAAAGACAAGTCCGACGGACGGCCCGACAAACCACCCCCGTAAGCTCCAACCGTACGAAGCTCTCCATCGAGCTGCTGTGACGGACTTACTCAGAAATCCTGTGTGAATGTTTTAGAAACGGTTACTCGATGTTCTGCGCCGAGCTGATGTCCAGCATGAAGGATGTTCCGAGCACAGAGCGCATGGTTATGTCAGCCAGCGGTGGAAGCTCCTGAAGCAGAACGAAAAGGATGCGTACCAGAAACGCTGCGAACAGGTCAGTCCGACAGCAAATCACGAAAAATCACCGTCCGGGTCTTCACGGGTCTTTATTTGATTCCTTTTGCTTTTTTAATCCAGAGGAAGAAGGAGTACGAAATAGAGATGAACAGATTCCTCAGTGTGAGTTCCCAGTGTGTTTTGGTTCTGTTATTTTCTCATTAAGAATTCAATTTTTACCTGAAAACTAAGTGTTTGTTTTTATTGTTTCAGACCTTGTCAGAGCAGGAGCAGCAGCGAGTTCTGGGGGAGGATAAGATTGGTCTTAAAAAGAACAGTGCTGCCAGCAGTCCTGCCTCTAAAAAGAAAAATGCTAAAACGAAGGTAAAGCTTGCATTCTTTCTTTTGTTTCTCTTTTTATCTTCCAAAAAACACAAACTCATTTGCATTGAATTTGTAGGCAAGTACAGAGAAACCCAAGAGGCCCATCTCTGCCATGTTCATATTCGCTGAGGAGAAGCGAGCCAAGCTGCAGCAGGAGCGACCCGACATTCCGGACAGCGAGCTCACCAGACTCCTGGCCCGCATGTGGAACGAGCTGCCTGATAAGAAGAAGGTAGCGTGTCTTCTACATAAAATGATTAAAATAAACATCCCAATAAGTCGCTGTTCTAACATTTTTCTCTTTGTGATTCAGGAGAAGTATAAACGCTTGGAGGCGCTTCTGAAAGCCGAGTCTGAGAAGAAGGAGAGGGAGGACAGAAGTCGCCTGCCGGATCCGCCCAAAACGGCTCAGGAAATCTGGCAGCAGAGTGTCATAGGGGACTACGTTGCCAGATTTAAGGTCCGAATGACTTCAGAGACACAACCTTCTAGTATCCCCGTTATTTTTTCTACCAGTGAAACTTAAAAGAGCCCTTTTTGTTGCAGAATGATCGACCAAAGGCGCATAAAGCCATGGAAACGGCGTGGAGCACCATGGAGAAAAAGGAGAAGATCATGTGGATCAAAAAAGCTGCAGAAGACCAGAAAAGATATGAAGTAAGATCTAATTTTATTTCCAAAACAAAGTAAATTGTGTTATTTAGTAGGAAACACAAAATAGTGCACAATTATGAAGATACAGTGAAGCATTTCAGAGTTGATAAGATAGAAAGTCAACATTTTGAAAACAAATATTCAAATTACCCTCATTTACCAGCAGAGAAATTTGTGAACTTTTAGTGAAAGCATCTACAAATGGACGAGTAGGAACTAAACTGACTCATTTGTGTTTAACAGAGAGATCTGTGTGAGATGCGATCTCCTGCTAACGCCGTCACATCTTTGAAGAAGATGAAGTTTGAAGGAGAACCCAAAAAACCACCATCGTAAGTTAGCAACGTGACACTTTTCTGTTTTAAATGACCATAAAGGGATGTGAAACTGTGACAAACTCTCACCCTGTTAGAAACGGATACCAGAAGTTCTCCCAAGAGATGCTGTCCAATGGCGAGCTGAATCACCTCCCGATGAAGGAGCGAATGGCTGAGATCGGCAGCCGGTGGCAAAGGCTGCCACTGAAGGACAAAGACCGCTACAAGAAGATCGCCGAGGAGAAGCAGAAGCAGTACAAAGTTCTCCTGGAACAGTGGCTCGCTGTAAGAACTGTTCTAAAATAAACAAATCTTTTTAAATTAGCTTTACCGATTTTTACTTTCCCTACATCTCATCTGCCAACAGAGCTTGTCTTCACAAGAGCGAAATACTTACAGAGAATACAATTCCCAAGTAAGTTTTTACCTCTCGTATCAGCAGTTTGCTTTTAAAGTGCTTTTTTGAAAATTCTTTGTCATTTTGAGCAGCTGAGATCTTAAGTTCTTTTCATTTGATTCACAGAAAAGAAGAAATCCAGCAAAACCAGGAGCTGCCAAAGCAAAAATTAAGAAATCTGTGAGTCTTTGAGTTCATTTGCTCACCTGAAGTCATGAAGCTCGTTCCCCGAGTCTAAAAATGTGCTTTCTGATAGGACACGGAGGAAGAGGACGACGATGATGACGACGATGAGCAGGAGAAGGCTTCATCTGAAGCAGACTCCTCCAGTGAGGATGACGACGATGATGAAGAAGATGACGATGATGTGAGCGAAATCTAATTGCTTAAAAGTATTGAGTTAAAAGAAAAACATGAATGCTAATTTTTTTTTCCTGTTGAAAGAACGATGAAGATGACGATGATGACGACGACGATGACGATGATGATGAGGTGGACGACAAAGAAAACAAATCGGACGATGACAGCAGCAGCGACTCTAACTCTGCCGAGTCGTCGGAGTCGGATTCGGACTGAAACATGGCTGCCGCCGCCGCCGCCCAGAGACGAACTAAAGCAGCGCTGAGCTGAGCCAAGAGTCCAGGGAGCTCTGCCACTGTGCCAACCCTGCTCTCCTCCCACTAGAGGGAGCTCTCCTTCCCCTCCGCATCGCTTCATCTATCCTACACCCGGTTTACGTTGCTGCTCCAAAAGGAAGCCCGGCCCTGAAGTCAGTCCGATTCCCTCCTGGGTGTGACGGTCACAGCTGACGTTATACCAAAAACAGCATCCCACTGGTTTGGTGATGTCATGAACATTTCTTCTCTGAGTTTGGTTATTTTATTTGCAGGCTCTATAGTAAAAGTTTGAGTTAAATCTATCAGGTAATCAGTTTCCCTCCAGTATTTTTTTTTTCCTGACAAGCAGGTTGTGGACAGAACAGGCTTCAGAGCCAAAGAACACAATTTGGTGGATCACTTCATGAAGAGGGGGGCAGGGAGCATGTGCAGGGCACTGAATAATTGCACTCTTTAGAATGTTTCTTTTAATTACTTTTTTTTTTTTTTTTTTTTTTTTCATTTGATGTAGATTTTGTGATTTGGTTCTTACAACGGTGGTCTTTTGTTTTGAAGTCAAGCCATTAAGAATGTTTTTCTGTCACTGGAAGTTGTTTCCGGATGTCTTCTCAGTAGGTTTAGCATGATTTCCGTCAGAGTGGATGGGCTCCAACTCATCTATACCGCTGGCAGATTTATGAATTAAAGGCATTTTCATTCAGTCGAGAAGTTTGGCTTTGATTTGAACTGATGCAGGCATCTCTCGTTATGTAAATGAGGACAATGTTTTGTCACATTTGGGTGGGGGGGATAAAAATCTCTGTTTTATTTCAGTTTTAACAAGACCTCGCATGTTTAAAATTATTTATATCCTTTTTTTTAATAATCGGTGGACAAATGTGCATTACAGAAAACAAACCCCTCCAACAATTGCTGACTGACTTTGTGCATTAAATCTAATGGGTAATTATTCATACCCATGTTAAAGGGTATGAATAATTTATTTGGCATAACCTTTACTCAGCATTAGAGAAAATACAATAATTACTGTAAGTTTTGGCAAACTCATTAAGCTCAATCCACAAAACATTGGAACTTACCGCTGCAACAATCAGTTTTTACAAAATAACAAGATCCATAAAATGTAAAAACATCTGAAAATATTTAGTAATTTCTTTATTTTCAATGCCTTTCTTACACTGTAAGAATAGCATTGTAGATTTTCTGTGTCGGAAAAAGTGTTTAATGCGTTGGAATTTACAGACTTCATATGTTGAGGTTTAATCAGAAGGTTTAAAATGCATTAATTTCCAGGTGTAAATATTTGGTAACATCACAGCATCCAGGTCGTCTCCAAAACAACACGTCTCATAGGATTCATTTATCAGTCTTAAAACAATTCTGGTTGTTTCAGCAGTTTGTCTGGACCTCAAAGGGAGCCATTTTTGCAGTGGTCTCCATTTAAGTTTTAGTATTTTTAGTATTTTTAACTATATACCTTTGGATGTTTTTATTATTTTGTTGATATACTTCCAGGTTTTTCATTGATCTTCTGCTGAGGACCTGAATGGTTTCATTTTTTTTTTAAATTGAGTTTTGTTTATTTCAGTGGCTGTCATGACTTTGGGTTTTGTCTAATGCCCCCCTCCTAAAAAGTGTACACTTAATGTAAATCTGTCCTTCTGAGTTTGTGTGCACGCATTCACATTGCTGTGTATATACGACGATGTGTGCGTGTGTATTTCTATTTTTTGCTTTAATGTTTGCTGTTGATGCTATTTTCTTGCAAACAGAGACGTGACTACAGCTTGTCTGTGTGGGGGCAACATACCAACACCATGAATGTACATATTCATTTTTGGATCCCAACCTTCCCGAATTTGTGTCATTATTTCCCTAATAATGGACAAAACTTCCATCATTTTTATTCTGATTGATTACTTTGTTATTGATCTGTATGTGATGGAATATTTTGACTGTATCACAGACTGAAACAAAAACCAGCGTGGGCTATTTAAGTAACTTGAGGAGGGGAACAAGTGACTGACGCAAAGGGAGTTACTGGGTGGAGCCGAGTTACCTAAAAATTTGGGGTTAAAAAATGTAATTTTTCTGTAAATACTGTTTTTTTTTTTTTTTTTTTTTTTTTGTATTGAGTGGATTTTGTTTTGTTAGTATGTTAATTTTGCAATCCGTCTTCTGTGACTTCCAGGGCCAGTGAGTCTTCCACTCACGGGAGGAGAGTTTTTAGTTTAAGGTCACCTGTTTTACTTGTTTCTTCTCTTCCCCTATGTTGGTTTGTAGAGATATGTATGACAGCAAAGCTTTACAAGTTTGTACTGCTGATCATTTGACAGGATTTGATGTTTTATATAGCAAAGGATGTTCTTATGTCCTTGTAGTTTAAGTATTTGGGCAAATAAAAAAAAGATTATCCTTAAAAGTAAGTCTATTGTCTTTAAGAGTGAGTGAATGGGCAGGTGCATCTGCTATGTCTTTAAGGAGCAGCTGTCTAATGTAGACAATCAACTATTGATGTCTAATGTAAAAGTCACTCTTGCCAGTTTAAAGAGGAAGCAGATGAGCTGAGCTTTCAAAATACAGCAACAAGTCCAGATGAAATGGGAATCCAATGTAATTCTGGTAACGTATGAATAAGAGAGCCAGCAATTTTCACCTTAATAGTACAATAATTGTTACAAAAAGCATCCTTGTATTTTTTTTAGCCAAGATTTTTAAAGATTTATTTTTTATTTAAATTGGCAGGTTGAGGGTCAAATCTCTATGCCAATGTGACTGTCAACTGAAAGTGAACTGTCAGAGTAAAACACTGGATTAGATATAAACAAATGTACAAATACAAAATTTTAAATTCCTTTCTTTATATAAATAACACTTGAAACGTTTCTGCTTCCGGCCTACAAAATAATACCAATGCTGACTGCTCTAATTCCTGAGTTGTGAGACGTGTATTGCTAAGGATTAAGATAATGAAAAAGAAAAATTGCTCAGATATATGCTGGAAAATTAAGCTCAAATACAGACTGGAGCTAATTAAAGTCGGACACCAATCCCAGCTGCAGAATCCAATATGGCTGCTGCACATATAAAATAAATTGATAAGATGGAGTAGAAACCATTTATTGCCTGGTGAGCACTTCCTGTTGAGATTAGACTACAAATCTAAACATTTAAATCTTAAACATTAAATAGGAACATATTTTAAACATCGCTAAAAAGAAATTCTCTTTTGAAAAGCATGTTAGTTTCATAAAGAAGATACTTTTATTTGTAAAATTGAAACCGGAAGTCAGTGGGCTGCTAATGTTTTTATCCTCTTCCTGTTTGTCAGTGTGTGTTTTTTCCTGCTGGCCTCTTCGGTGAAACTGGTTTCCTAACGTCTGAGTTTAGCTAGCTGACACCTGCGACGGTTTCCCCTTTAAAAGCGGAAACCGTTTCACCTGCAGCGTCAAAGATGGCGGCGGCCTAGGAGCGGTTATTTGTATTGGCAGCTTGTCGTACAGTTTATGTGGACGGAACCGGTTATGTTGGCTACCTCGGAAGAACAGCCAATTTCGGGCTGAGCTTCTGGTATGCCGGGGTAAGAGGAAACACCTTCTGTTTCATTTGTAGCTCGGCCTCAGCTGCTTCTTTAATTCGTCTTACTTGCGTCGCTTAAACCCTGTCAGAGATAAATCCTAATGTGTTAAACTAACAGGGCTAGAAGATAGTAACGCTCATTTTAGCCAATAAACGGTGGTGACAAGCGTTTTAAAACCATAAACGACAGGTAAGGGACTTTGTTGCTGTTTAAAATGCGTCTTTATTTTATTTTTTGAAAAGGTTTATATGATTATGTTGTTGATTTTGATGAGATAACGGCTGTAGTGAGTATTTTAGGTGAGTTTTGCGTTTTATTTAAATGAATGGCAGGCTTTTTATTGTATGTTCATCGACGTGATGCCATATGTATGATTAAACCATCTCATGTTTGACAAAATGAAGCAATGTATTTAACTTTTTACTTTAAATCTAGATATCTTGTAATCTGTGATTTCACTGTAAAGTTTGGACTCTTAAAGCTACTTATCAGAAATATCTGTTGAATGAATCAAACTGACCTAAGGTATAGTTTGACACATGTGGAATGATGTTATATTAATATCAATATCTAATGCAAGTTGTGATTTACTGTCTTCTTATAAACACTCTTTAAGGCACATATGTCTCTGGTGACATCACAGGAGGTAGCATTCTTTTAAAATTAACTGTTTTCTTTTTTTTTAACGAGTTCTTTAATGATCTTGGGAGTCAAATGGAAAAAGGCAAAGAAAAGTATCAATTTATGCCATTTAAAGTTCTGAAGGCTGTAATTGTCTTTAGGTTCACCGTGTGTTGCAACAATAATGGTTTGAAAGTAATTTGAGTCAAACATCAAGTTGACTTTCAATCTGCAAACAGCTCAATTCGGCTTCTGGTGACTTCATCAATAAAATAAACCCTAAGGCAGCTTTGATGGTGTTTTGAACGTGTACTTTTTTAAAAAAATCCTTCTTTGTCAAAAGTCACGCTCTAATGCTCAGCTGTTTTTTTTTTTTTTTTTATGGGGTCAGTGTGAATTTATTATTGGAAAAAAAATACATGACTGCAAAGTATATTTAAGTGTGACTTTATGTACCCAGGTTAGCATCTTAAGATCCAGAGGTCCATCACAGATTTTCAAATGAGAATGGAGGAAAAGCCCCTCTCAGGCCCAGACAACACCAGGCTGGAGGTGATTCTTCCTCCAACAGATTTCTTTATGTTTGTTTTTGAATATTGAATTCCTGTTTTGCACTTTGTGTTTATTTTGCAGGCCCTGATCCAAGACGTGTACTCTGAGCTGGTGGAAGATGCGTGTTTGGGCCTGTGTTTTGAGGTGCATCGCGCCGTTAAACAGGGCTATTTCTTCCTGGATGAAACGGACCAAGACAGCATGAAGGAGTTTGGTTGGTGGCCAGTCCTCCTCGTGTTTTCTGTTACTTTTTTTTCCCCCTCTGTCACCAGGTTCTTTTACCATATATGTATCTGTTTATTCCTTCAGAAATAGTGGATCAGCCAGGAGTGGACATATTTGGTCAGGTGTTTAATCAGTGGAAGAATAAAGAGTGTGAATGTCCCAACTGCAAAAGGTTAATAGCAGCTTCTCGCTTTGCTCCTCATCTGGAAAAATGTCTCGGCATGGGACGCAACAGCAGCCGCATCGCGAACCGCAGGTCAGTCAGTAATGATTGGAACGGATTTGTGGCTCATTTGAAATTCTGAACTTTTATGTTTTCTCATTAATTGTTTGGTTTTAAAAGATTGGCCACCAATAACATCAGCAAATCTGAGAGTGATCAGGAAGATAATGACGACCTTAATGACAATGATTGGTCGTATGGAGCAGAAAAGAAAGGTGAGAACATAAAGATGATCTTAGATAACTCTGTTAATGCTGATGCATACTGAGCACATTTATTATGCATCTTTTGCAGCCAAGAAGAGAAGGTCAGATAAGGTAAATTAGCTGTAGTTTTAGGCACAGAGTAAATGTTTTCTGATTGCAGGTAAGAGTTTAATTATAATATTTTTCTTTTGCAGAATCAGAACTCTCCAAGACGATCCAAATCTCTGAAACATAAAAATGGTGAGTGGCTCAGAAGATTAGATTCTGTTTTAGTGGAAAAGATTCATCCGAGTGATTAATCTTTAACCTATCTTACAGTCAAGATAATAAGAAAGGGAACAGAAAAGGCTTTGCTTTTTTTTAATAATAGTAGTTTATAATACTTGTGAATTTAAAAAAAATATTTTTAGAGTGTTGAAAATGTTTTTATAAATGCTGATTAAGCATATATATATATATATATATATATATATATATATATATATATATATATATCCATTTGTTTAAACCCCATTTACACATATTTGTTTAATTTCACTTTCAATTATTTCTGTCACAAATTTAAAAGTCACAGTTTTAAAACAAGGGACCATGAAAAAGTTACATCTTTGCAAAGTGAAAATGGAGAGCTACTTTTAAAACTTAAACATTACTGAACAAATTTTTTAAATTATAGTACATTAAAATGTATTTCTTGTCATTTAGGCGAGCTTGGGACTGGCCTTATTTCGGATCCCTACAAGGTAACAAATCTTCAGACTTTTGTGACTTTTATTCTATATTTTTCCGTCCTGATTTCAGATGGTTTTGTCTTTCTCAGCAGTACAACTACAATGCTGGCATCAGCTATGAAAGCTTGGAACCAAATGAAATCAGATCTTTATTAACAACAGTGAGCATCTTTCATGGCACCATGCATTAATGTTTCTGGTTGCTGTTAACTTTAATTGTTAATTAAAGTGATGTGTTTCTGCAGCAATGTGGGGTGATCTCTGAGCATACCAAGAAGATGTGCACAAGGTAGTCACTGTGGGGGGGGAAAAGGATTTAACTGCCGATGCATTTTTTTCTTTTTTGCTGCAAATGATTCTCTAAAGGAATGCCGTTATTGGATTATAGGCAATAACATGTTTCAAAAAAAGTAATTAAATGTGTGTGTCTGTATTTTTTAAATGCATTTCTAATAAGTAAGCATAAATTGTTAAATAAAAAATCTGCAGATTTAATCGTCAGAATAATAGATTATTCGTTTACTAAAATAATCGTCAGTTGCAGCGCTAGAAAAGATGAAGATGAGTGGACATGTTGGCGAATAGAAAAGCAATTGGATCGATTGATAATGCTGCCTCGTGTCCCTTCAGGTCTCATCGGTGTCCGCAGCACACAGACGATCAGAGGAGGACTATCAGGTTGTTCCTCCTGGGGCCGTCCGCGTGAGTCTGCCTGCCTCCTTTCTCAAAAAATACTCTGTTTTTATTCCCTAAGTGACAATTTGGGGGATTCATAAAAGTATAAGCTGATAAACATTTACTTAAAACCTTTTAAAGTATGTTTTAATTGAATAGCATTCTGTTTTATACCAAAAAAAAGGCAAAATGTCATCGGAAATACTCCATACTTATAAAACGGTTTTGTTTGGCTTAATGATTAAAAAAAATTGCCTCTTAAAAGAGCAGGGAGAAAAAAAATGTCTATGTATTTTTTAGAAATGCATCAATCTCTACAAATATTGGTGTATCTGTCCCACTATGGAAAAAAAAAAGTGACATTATGGCCAATCCACAAATCCAGATGTGTCAAACTCAATGCATTCTTTGAAGATCATTCACGGTTCATTGATTATCAGAATTTGGATTCGACTCCCTGCCTTAATCACTGTTTTTCTGCATTGGATCGATATCAGCCGATACTACAACTTAAATCTCTGTATCGGCATCAGAAATGGAAAAAGTAGATTGGTGCATCCATAGTATTTTTCTGACATTTTCAACACAATAACTTGAGTGTCGATTAAACACATGTATTTGTTTGTGTGTTTGTCGACACATAAATACATGTATAGTTTCTCACAGAAAGAATAGATTTTCGGGCATAAAAAATATTAAATACTTCATCTTTACTGTGTGTGTTTTCACTGTTTCTGTGTGTGTACAGGCCGACACTTCCTGATGCTGATATGGAAGGCGACAGCTTTGACATTCCCAATGGTCAGGCCTTACTGAGCCGCCTGCAGTGGGACGACTTCCCTGACGTCTCCCCCACCGACTCTGCCTCATCAAAAGCCAGTAAGGAAATGTCAACGCCGTCAATCAAACCTGTACCTGAGGATTTAGGTTTTATAAATAAATGCATCCGTTTTTCTCACAGGCACCAATCATTCAGATTCTAAGAGGCCTAAAAAGAAGAAGAGGTTGGATCTGAGCTTGAACAGTGGAGGGGGAGGAGTAAATATGACTGGAGTCGTCAGCAGCAGCTGTCAGAGTAATATCAGCTTATCAACCAAAAAAAAGAAGCCCAAAACAGCAGCACCTTCTGTTTCCAGCATCTATGATGAATTAAACTAGCATGGACCTGCTTTTCATGCACAGGTTTAGGATATGACTTATCTTTGAATGCAGGGATCCTCCTTCTTCATCGGAAACTCTCACTCATCTACTTCTTGCATTGAAATTCATAATTCCAGTTATATACAAGAAGCTTCCAATTTAATAGGACTAGAAAATCAGGGGGTTTCACAATCAATTTCAAGTTGCCTAACTGAACCCAAAAGAAACTTTGTTGTTAAGTCTTACATATTTCTTAAAAGAAGAAGAAAAAAAATAATTATAATTTACTATGTAGGAAAAAAAACAAAACGTCATATAGCTCCTTGTCAGAGTTGTCAAACCCATTTTGACATTTATGCAGTGAATCTGGATTTCAAACTTCTTTTCACCATTAATGCAACACATATCTTGTCTGATTAGAAATGTAACAAATCTTTAGTAGAAGTCATTATCAATCCGGGTCCTTGCTTGAGAAGCACCGTTTTTTGGGGGGAGCTGGGAACATATACAAAGTAAAGAAGTTGAAACCATGTGGACTTTATTTTACTTTATTTTTTATTTTTTACAACATCTTTTGGTTAACTTTCAGCATACCACATTTCTCAGAAAATACATATAGGAAAAATATAGGGGTGCTGCAGTAAGTGTGACGCCTTGCAAAGGTTCTGTGAGTCCATCAGGATCACTGCAGGATTTAGTTCAGCTGTAATCCCTTTTCAGCTTCCTATATTTTATCTTCATAATAATCATTATTCAATAACAAAAGCTAATCCCAGATCATGATGCTGCCACCACTGTGTTTTATGATGGTTTTTGGTTCTGCTTGGTGTTTGTGTACAAAGTAGCTGCTTAATTAAAGTTTTTATCAGTTGAATGCAGGATAAATGTCACATTTACGGAGAAAAGCCTTTGTGCACTTATAATTTATAAAATAATGTTTCCTAAATTTACTATGTAGGATGTAAATAATTTGTGTGAAAACTGGGAAAAAAAATCTGATATTTTTAGTGAATTTATGAAAAACTTTCTTTACTTTTATTTCTGACATCTTCAGTTCTCTGACTTTCTGCGTTTATTCTGCTCTTTTTTTCTGCTCCATTTAAACAAAAGTACTGAGGAAGGACTCATCAGTGACTTAATACTGGCATTGTATTGCACAATTGTGTGCGTCTGTGGGCTGATTTGCATTCAGTGTGAATGTCACTTGGATATGTGTGTGTCGTCTTTTCACAAAATCATGAAATGTGACATTTTATGGAAGGATTTTGGCCATTTTAGATATTTCCCTGCATTTACATGAATGTGGTTTTGTGAGTGCCTTTATAGTGATGTTCATGTTTTTCTGAGGGGCTTTTATGGCACATATAAAAACATTTAGTAGCTAACTTGAACCAGGAACCCATTGTATTTTTTATGTTTATATTTTTTCAGGCACTTTGTGTTTATGAATGTCAGAAAACATGTGGGTGCTGCAGTAAGTGCGACGGGTCTGTGTTCTGTGATATATATATATATCTGTGTGCTAAATTTAACAATCAGTAAATTAGTTGGCGATTATTTTAATAATCACAATTGTTTCAGCCTGAGAAATTTTTCTCACATTGAAAAATTATGTTTGTTTCAAATGCAAAAAGGACCCAGAGCATGTCAGAATGATCAGAACTGTATCTGGTTCAGCTGTGAAGGCGACAATCAGATGAGGCTGGTGATATGCACTGTTAGATATACTGTAACACAGACGTTTGAAATCTTTGCTTCTGGCGCTTTTGTGAATGAAACCAACAGCTGATGTGCATTAAAGTGAAAATGCAATATTGACTGATATTTATCAAGTACAGATGAGTGCCATGTATCTAAATGTGACTGTTTTTTTCCCCCGTCATTGCTGTTTCTAAATAAACATTTAGTGCACAAACAGATTCAGGCGAATGAAACTGACTTGGCTGGAAATTCTTTAATTCTAGATACAGCTGAAACAAGACAAGTCCAGTATTGATCAGGAAGAATATCCCACTGCAAGTCTGTTAAGTGCCAGATGTAGTTTCATCAGATGTACTCTATTTTATTTACAGAAAATACAACATATTTACAGTCTCTCTCATGTCTAGCAGATGCTTAAGGTACCGATGGAAAGCAGCGAAAAGAAATGTCTTCGCCTTGACCCGAGACGGCTGGACAGTTTTTCATCCACAGAAAGCTTTTAATCTAATACAACAGGAGTCAAACTTTGTAAAGCACAATAGTGCTTTTAGATTTTACCTTTGTTTCTTGAAACATAATTTTTCTTTCCAAAATAAAGATGAGAGATTGATAAATCTACCAACAAAAGACGAGATGAAGCCAGAGTGTTGCTAAATAATGCTCCAGTTAAATCCTCTGCACTTTGACCGTGCTTTTTATTTTTCTTGGTATGTGCTCCAACAGGCTCATTTTGCCTCCCGTCAAACACGCACACACATTTAAGCAGCTGCAGCCTTTTTTTTTTTTTTTGCACTCAAGCCTCTGTTTTTTATTTAGTTCCTCTTTGCTGCAGTTACTTCTTGTTTTCAACACTTCGCAATGTGCCGCAGCCTCGAGCCACGTCTTCTCAGCGGCTGTGCATTCCAAATATCAGAAAGCTAAAAAACACAGTGACTCCCACCAGGGAGATGGTCGCCGGTGCTGTGAAGAACTGCCTGTAGTTGATGCGGAAGTACCAGACCACAGCCAGGATCACCACGAATACGGGCACTACCATGCTGCTGGTGCTGACGGCCACGCTGGCCGACCTGAGTCCTCCAGGCGCCACGGGGCCGGCCCCCGCCCCAGGCTGGGACCCTTCCTCCGGGTTCGGTCCTTGCATGGCCTGAGAGATGTGGCAGTGGATCACGCTGTTGTCGGTGATGTTTAAGGAGAACAGTGTCTTCTTGGGATCCTGCAGCAACTGGCCTCGGTAGATTAGTTTCACCTGATGCTCCCGTCCTGAAAAACATTTGCTGGAAAAGGAGAGAAAATGGATAAAAGATGCATTAGAGGAATTAAAGCATTTCTTGGAAACATTTCAACATATGTTTATTAATTTTTTTTGCACAAAATCATTCTTGGATGAGATTTTTAATTGAGCTTTTTTCAGAATGAGCTGTTTCAGGATGTCTCTTCACTTTAACTCCACGCCGCCTCAAACTCAGCATTTGAAAATGGCTGCAAACGGCAGTGCAATTACACAATCGTACATCTTTGAGAAGCAAAACTTTAAGCTAAAAACATTAGCTTATTTCCAAAAAACAGCCTGGTGTTTTTAAGCACTAGATCTGTTTTTAGAAGCAGTAGAGGCTCAATTGGAATTACAAAACGTGCATAATGTGAATTTTCCATAGTACGTCGCCTTTAAATGTTTTTTGGCAGACAGACTTGAGGTAAAACTACAAAGACTTAGCTTGTTTTTGTACATAACACAAAATGTTGAATAAATGAAATCCTCAGAATTAAATAAAACGGTATTTGTCTCTCCCTGCAGGCCTGTCAATGTGGTCTGCAGAAAACAAGCTCAGCTTTCACATTTTTGCGTTAAAGCAAAACCTGCAGTTGCTCTTTGTTTACCAAAATGTTAGAGCATTTTGGCATCTAAGCTTGATGTTTATCCTGTGTTTTTTAATGTGCCACGTATTTATGTGTTTATGATTTTGTCTGACGTACTTGGTGTTCGGTGTGTAATTTTACTTGATTATTTTAAAGTGTGTTTAGAAAAGCGCTATACAAATAAAATATGTGTTTATTATTTTCCGTTGGGTATGTTTAGTCCATCCATCCATTTTCTAGCACCCTTGTCCATAACGGGGTCGGTCGGTGCTGGTGTCCATCTCCAGCAAACGTTTCAACCGAGAGGCGGGGTCATCCTGGACAGGTCACCAGTCTGTCACAGGGCAGGGTATTTTTAATCGACAAACCTCTTCAGTATTCCCACTGTATCTTCAGGTTCTACAACGGCAACCTCCTCTGTGTCGTTTAAAAACTTGAGCCGGACGGCAATGGAAGTGGTGGTGGAAGCACACGGGACAGTGGTTCTCAGACTCAGAACGGCCTTCACCGGATGTCTGTCTGCCCCTTTTAACTCCTCTTCTTCATCGTCATTCTCGTCAGCTTCGTCCTCCTCTCCGTCAGAGGAGTGCAGCGCTCCGACCTGAGGCTGTTTGCTCCGAATGTCCAGCCGCAGGTCCGTCCAGACGTCCTCGGCTGCCTCCGCATCACCCTCTCCCCTCTCGTTCGCAGGCTCCCCGTCGTCCGGCTTGTTCTCCTGTGCAGGTTGGGCGGCCTGCTGCTCGGGGGCGTCGGCGCCGTTGGGCCCCCCGCTGTAGTTATCGTGGCCTCCCAGTCCTATTAGTGAGGCATGAGCGCCCACGGTGAGGATGGTGCCCAGGATGTGGTCTCCCCGATCTGCGACGTGAGTCGAAAGCCAGGCTAAGATGAGGGCCAGGGCGAGGAGCAGCGCGCCGCCCGCGGCCACCATCTCCTCCTCCACCCCCTCCAACATGGTCAGTGCACACACCGCCATCTCTGTTCTCTGAACCTGAAGGAGAAGATGGACAGGTAAGGCTCAAGTTCATTTTTAAATTGTAATGTTTATATTTAACAGGAAAACACTCAAAAATTGAGACTTGTCACAATAACTAATTTTACTAGATGTTATATTGTCCCAATAATTATTGCGATAAATGATATTGTTTTGAGCCCGTTTTCAAGTGATATATTTGTAATATGTTCTAACTTTATTTTGTAAAAACACTTAAAACTGGAGGATATTTTACATTTCCAAAATGAAGTGCCACACCCAAAAACAATAAATAAAATGGGGGAAAAGCCACTTACACCCAAAATCAGAAACAAAATTTTCCTTGAAAAGATTTTAATCATCAGAATATAAATTATTGAGCTCATTTAAGTGTGCATTGTGACAGGCTTAACTAATTTTAGTTGCACTAGCTTGACCTCTCTTTTTTTTTCCAGTAAATTTGAAAATTATTTCTACTCAAGAATTAATTGTTGCTTTTAAACTAAGAAAAAAAAACCATCTTGACATTAACTAGTATCAAAGTAAACTAAAGGTTTCAGACATTTAAAAAATTTCCAACACCCATTTTAATTATTTAAAGTCCTTTTAATGAGGGATAAGAGAGATAAAGTATGCATCTGTTGCTGTGCACTGACAGTCAGATGTCTGAAAGAAGGCTACTAAAAATGTCGAAAACTAGCATATTTAGCAAATATTTTGTTGTTTTGTTTATGCCAATCAAAACAAATGTATATCAAAATATTAGAAGTGTAATAACTGTTTTGAGTTAGCTGCAGTAGTAATACATTTCTAGGGTCTGGATAGGAATAATATATTTAAATCAAAATAAAATCAGTTCTTGGTTCTTTATTTTCTTAAAGCAATGATACTGGGATAATTTGACTCAAGGTTATTATACAATTATAGCAGACCAAACCACAATCCTAACATATGCAAGAGATGTTAAGGCAAAATATGACAATATATAACTAGAAGAACTAAAAGTGGCAACACAAATTCAGACAAATTGTTCCTATTTGCGTTAATGTATGCTTCTTCGTGTTACAAATACACCATTACGACGTTTTGACTGCTTATTACTTCATTCTCACTTTTTGACAGGACTAAGAGCAAATGTATTTACAGGATAATGACGGCAGGTAAAATTTAAGATCATTTAATGAATGTAAAAATAGGGATCCATGTTTTTAGAAAAAACAGGGGGCAGAGAATTGGGGGGGGAACAGGAGGAACCAGTTAAACTGCTGACATTTTTAAAACCTGACGTATTTGGAATACTCCAAACACACACTCAAAGACTGTGATGTAAATATATTCAAGCAGACGTAATTTATTTTAAGAGCACTTTACAGATTGAAAAGTCAGGAAGAAGAGACTGGTTCCCTTTAAAAGCTCTGCAGCAGCTGTTTTTATGTAGACAAGCCACATTCAGTGACTGTCAACATCGTTTGTCGAGCTGTTTATATCGTCCTCCACATCCAGCCTTTATTCCAAGCATAAGGAAACTCTGCTTTTGCTCTGCTTACTTGTCAGACTGTCATTCTGCTCTTATTAGCTCCTTAGCTTACCAGCTAGCTCTCCTAGCTTGGTGAAAAACGACCTTCCGCTGTTTACGTGCCGCACAGCTAGCTTCCTTCTGTCGCAACAGTTTTCACATTGAGCGCAGGCTTCGAGCAAAACACCTAAAAGTCCTTGATAAGCTGTGTTTTGGGTGGCCTTACCTGACAGCTGTGAAGTCAAAGCATGTTGAAAGACCAGGCTCAGTTTCAGTTAGCAGCTACGGCTCAGAAACCACAGAATAATAACAGTGCAGGCTCGGTTACGTCACCAGCCGGAGGTGGGAGCGAGCGCCATGGAAACAGGGCACGCCTGTTTCTATTTACAGCAGAGCAACAAGTAAAGATATACTAACTAAAGAATATAACTTTAAGGAAACTGGAGTTACTAGCCAGTCAAACTTCGTTCAGTGTAAATTGTTGCTTTGCTGTTTTGCTTTAAACACAAGTGGGTAGCAGCTAGTTACATTTACAAGACTAACTTTTTTGGGGGAAAAGTTTTCTTTTAAATATTAAATCAGATGTTATGATTGATTAATTTGAACCATTTTTCAAAAAAACAGTTTCTACCAATGGAACGGTTACTTTTGCTTAAGTGAAAAATATGTTGAGGTTTGCTGGGTCCAATTTTCAATTTTCTCTGATAGTAATAGCTACATTACTTGAGTAATACTATTTAAAAGTAACCCTACTCTGGAGAACAATTTCTGGATGCTCTACCCATCTAAGAGCGACTTTTTTGAGCTTTACATCATGTTATGGATGTTTGATTAATCTCCCATGTTGTTAACGGCTTAATGGAGAAACATCCTGAAGGCAGAATGTCAGAAAGTAAGTATTTAAGCCTCCTTTAGTTGGGGAGGAAACGTTTCTTTGGGATAAGTACAGGAAGATATAAAATAAAATAAAAATCCTAAGTAACATAAATTTTTAATAATTTTTGCTCCTTGCAGAGTGAAAGATTTGAAGCATTTATTTGCTGTGATTTTGATTATTATGGTTTGCAGACAATGAAAATTCAACATGCCAGAAAATAATGAAAAACAAATATTTCAAAACAAATTTCAGAATTCTAAAATTTTTATTTCTATGCTACTAATGCTTATTCCTTTTCCATGAATCAGTTCACAAAAGAACCTGGCTCCTCAGAGGCCCGTTTCCAAGCATGTTTATAGAAAGTTAAGTGGAAGGAAAACGTGCACCAGTAACAAGAACGATCAATGGTAAATATTATTATGACATAATCTTTAAAAGAAAACTTGTAGAAAATGAGAATCTGCAATGCAAACAATGGAAAACAAAAAAGCCTGTTACACAAAAATAGTGCTGCCAAACGAATAACTGATGATAAAATGCAGTGAGAACCATGCAGAAGTTATCCTGCAGTATTTGCAAATGCACACCACTTGAATCTTTTCATATTTTGTCCTTTCACAACCACAACCTTCAATTTAATTTTGGGTTTTCAATACAATAAACCAAAAAAAAAAACATCAATATTTATTGGAGTGTCTTGTTGTCACACAGCAGCAGATATTCCCTTACAGAGTCAGGAACGTTCAGGTCACACACAGCTGAGTGACAGCGGGCTCCTAAATGCTGACGCACAGCACAACGGCAGAGATGCTGCAAGGATCGAGGCTGAGTGCTCCTCTGACGCAGCGAGCGGAGAAACAACAGGTGCTCCTGGGAAAGCTGCAGGCAGAAACAGAGACATGAGAGCAAACGACCAGAGAGCGGATTTAACACCTCAGAGAGCTCACCGTGTCAGGAGGCAGAGAGTCTGACCAATCACAGGGCGGGATGGATGTGTACGAGTTCAGCATCACGCCCAGAACATCAGGATACCAGGCCAGCTGTTTCAGCATCTGGAACAGATCGAAGTTCAGTCAATTCATAAACCTGACACAGCACCAGATGAGGTAAATAAACCCTTTTTATTTCTGTAAATATGCCAAATAAGGGGAACAATCTGTTTCCTTGTGAAGCTTTTTTAATTCTTTATTTTTTCAGAAATACAAATTTACAACTTAAAGGGATAGAGTTATGTATTTTCTGGTCACATTGCCATTTTACAGCACAATCAAGTAAGTATGTTGCCTTGAGATGCTATAGAAATGCTGTAGATATCAAATATGGCTTAAAAGAAATTTGAATTCATAATTTAGCATCTTTAAATTGGTCCTCTGTCTCTTTAGGAATCTCCAGCTCTTTCTGAAACTCCGCCTTCAGGAAGTCATTACAACTCCTCAATTAACTCTTAAACAATATTTTTACCAGCCTTGCAGAAATAAGTTGCTGGTACAATAAGCAGATACGCAATTCCACCAGGTGTCTACTAATTGTTCCTGGCTAGTCTGAAGGAGCGGAGAAGGGAAGGGCTGCTCCATCAGGTGGAGACATTTGGGCATTCCCAAAAACATACCAATGGTCCACCCCTGAACGCCACACAGCCTCCAACAATTAGCACCAGTTGGATCATAATGTGGTTTTTGCTTTGGTGTTATAAAAATTCAGGGTTGCCAGTAAAGATTCAACAACTTAAAATAAGTCATTTGTTAATTTATCTATAATATGTGGATGCAAAACTGGTTTTAGAGTTTCATAATATAATCCAAAGAAGGAAACTGGTGGAGCACTAGACTCGTAAAGTTTGGAGAACTGTCAGTCTTCAATCTGAGGGAATAAAAGATGACTTGAGAGTTTTTAAGAATCAGAAGCAAAGGTCTAAATTTTAATTTGGTTTTTCATGAAAATAAAAAGCAGGCATGCATATTTGCTTGTATATCAGCTCAGTGTTGGTTAAACCTTCGGTGAAACAGGTTTCGCTCCATAGTTCAGAAGGGATCGTGCTATGGCTTCAGACTGCTGAGTCGGGTAATCTTCCACAACCTTAAAAAACAGCAACAAAAACAGGGTTTATGCTGCTTTCTGGCTTAGAATTAGTATCCATCTCATCCCGGCTGTTATGCAAACAGTGTGTACCTGCAGCAGACAGTCCATTGGTGTGTATCCTGCACAGTTCTCAACATCAGCCTTCGCTCCATGCTGCAGGAGGACGTCTACAATCCTGCAGCAGCAGTTTGCGCAGGCATTGTGCAGCGGGGTGTGTTGCTTCCTGCCTGCAGTCTGGGGATTAGCTCCTGCATCCAGCAGCTTCTGGATCACACGGAGGTATCTCCCAGCTTCGGACGGCCTCTCGGCTCCAGAGCAAGCAGCATTCAGGGGCGTCTCTCCCTCTCGGTTGGTGGCTAAAACATCGGCGCCGTGGCTGAGGAAGAGCTGGACGTGCTCCTCCAGGCCTCGCTGAGCTGCCACATGCAGAGGGGTGAGCCTCGAGTCCCGGCTTCGCACGTTGATGTCTGCGCCTCCTTCTAAAAGCCGCTTAGCACAGCTGGGAAACAGTCAAATCCTGATTATTTATGCATTAGAGTTTTTCTTAACATTAGACACAAAAGTGATACCATGTTTACCTGCTCCTGTTTTTTTATGGTATAAAAATATGAGACCATAAATCACTTTGAAACTTTTCCCTGCATAAGTGACATACATCCTGTGCAATTCAATTTAAAAACAGTCAAATATGTTAGGGGAAAGTAAAAATGAAATCTGCACAACAGTAAACACATTTTCTTTGATTCAGTTTTGATGTTCAATCTTCTTGGGATCAGTATCCCACACCTTGATTTGATAAAAAGTTATGAAGTCAAAACTTTCCAAACATTCTCACATTTCCTCACATTCACAACTAAAATTTGATAGACGTGAATCAATTTCATTACTTCATAAAAACAGTTATTCTTTTGTTGATTTGGTTGGATGTTTGAACTGATTCTGTTGTACAAAAATGAACTGTTCGTCCAGCTTTTGAGCAAACAACTGGATGTTTTAACAAAAAGTGAAAAGTAACCCCATAACATGATACTGGTTTAGTGCTTTTTCCCCTTGTTCTTATCAAACAGTAACAGGTCATTAACCCAAATGATGCTGGAAGATTTTTGCATTCCTGGATGTTTTTCTCAGAAAAAAGCTCTATGCTTTCTCACTTTATGGAGGAAATATTACTTTTGAAGCTCAAATCTGCACTGTGCCATGAAGTAGGAATGTTTGTGATATTTGCGCTAATCTATGATGTTAAATGTGACTTTTTAGCAATTACCATATGAATCACAGACTGAAATTTAACATCAAGTAAGGCTGACCAATGTTTTTGGCCAATTTTTAGAAATATTTGCAGTAAAATTCAGAAGAAAATATGGGCATATGTAGCTTTTGTGTGAATTTTCCTGATTTGTGAAAAGCTGAAAGGATTAATTGATGGAATTTGGAGTCTAAAGGGCCACATGAAAAGCTACGGCGGGCCAGATTTAGTCCCTGGGCCTTGATGCATGTGATTTACAGTATAATCGGTTTGACCACTCACTGGAATGACTGGGCAGAGGTACAGAGGTGAAGAGGAGCACTGCCATCTGCTGCCAATAACTGAGCACTTCAGGATCTGCTCCATGGGAGAGCAGCAGCTGGACGCAGACAGGGTGACCACCTATGCAGGCGTCGTGGAGCGCCGTGTTGCCTCCAGGGTTGGCGTTCACCTCAGCACCACGAAACAGCAGCTCCTCCACACACGCCGTGTGACCCCGGCTGGCAGCCAGGCGTAAGGCCGATGTTTGTTTCACCTTGGAGCTCAGCGTCCACATGCCTGATGAAAACAGCAGCGTTACTGGCATTGCTATCACTTAAATTAACAATATAAACTAAAATAACTGAGGCATACCCATTTCTGGAGCCCACACCATCTCCTCATGCACCGTCTCCATCAGGGCGTTGACCATTGCAGGGTCTTTCAGCACAGCGTAAACTCCCTTTATGTCTCCGCACATGAAGGTGTTGTGGATGCTGGTGTCTCTGCAGCGGTTCTGGGGTGGAGAGGCTCTGACCTCTTGGAGCCGCTGCTGCCTGGGAGGGAGTCGGGGGGCCCGAGGCAGCGGAGGCCGGATCATGGCTCTCCTTTGAGCCAAAGCTCGCCGTTCATCCTCCCAGTCCTGGAGCTCCTGCTCCAGTCTGAGAGAGCGTAGTGAGGTAGAGGAGAATGGGAATGTGTCCTTGGACATAACACCCTACAATTAATCCCATACAGTAAAACCAATGAGAGCATGGCAAACAAACAGGAATTATTAACTCTATTCAAACCCCTTGCGTATAAGAGATGAGCAGTGTTGCTTATAGAAATGTAAGCAAAGAGCTTTCACTCACCCTCTAGTGGAAATGAGTTTCTATGGAATCCAAACAAATATAAAGCAATTTACAAAAACTGGATCCATTTCTGCTATAAGTTAAACTCATACAAAAAAAGAAATCCTTCTGAATCAAATGCCCTTCATTTGTGCACAGTCACAAGATAACTGCTCAAATAAGTTCAACACTGGATATTTTTAGATCAGAATGCAAACTGATACTCGCACTATTTAATGTCACCACTAGATGGCAGCATTAGCCTTACGTATAAAAAGCAGAGCACAGATGTTGACATCTAATACGCCACAAAGGACGAAATGAACTGAACTTAGTAATTCATAAAGCAGCTTACCATTTTTACTTATTCATTTGTTTACTTCAGGCTGGAAAAAATGAATCAAAGAAGAGTAAAATGAAGACGTGACAGTAATAACGATTGTCATCAAGTAAAAAGCTAACGACTAATAATTTGAAACCCCGAAATACGGAAGAATTAAAAAAAATTACCCTCCTTATATTCGGAAACAACGGGCTTTTGAGAATTATTATTTTTTGACAGAAGTTCTGTAATCTTAAAAGTTTGCGCTTAAATACGAACAGAGTATTCTAGATGTTAGAGAAGCTTTTTTAGCTAACCGACGCTACCTGAAGGAGCAGAGAACCCTCTTGACCGACGTCAACTGAATGCGTGAGTGCTCGTGACGTCAGCGAGTCGCGTTCGAACGTAATGGCGGGGTACCAAGAAGTAGCAAGCTGAAGAAAAGTTGCCTTCTGGTCAATACTGCTTAGTAATTTTAAAAAAGAAGAAGTTTTGGGGACAAAAACGACTCTCATTATCTGTCATTTATTGAATGGCATTCGATTTCAGTTTGGTGTATTTATCTGAACTCAACAGACTCGGCTTTCATCGTGATATTCCTTGACTGCTATGGTGAGTTATACTCCATCAATCTGAACAGCTAACTGAGTTAACAACAATGCTAGTGGATAGTTTACGTTTGTTAAACCCGTCCCTTGTTGTTTCTTGTGTTTAAATCGTTTGTCTCTCTGTTACAGACCTGCAAACTGAGCGGCCTCTTCAGCCTGGACGAGGACTTTGATGATGAGGTAACACACCTGATTCATATGTCCGATTATCAGTGTCCTCTTTCCATTCGGTGACCTGCTGACCTCTGTTTGCTTCCTGTTGACCCAGGACGTGCTGGGCAGAGACTGGAGCCCTTGTTCGGTAGCAGGGCCATCCAAAGCGGCAGCTGCGGTGCCATCCTGCAGCCTGCGGGCTTCTTCTGTCTCTCACAGAGACCAGGAGAAAACATGCCATCAGCCAACGGGAGAGAAACTGGCTGAACTGTGCAATGGCGCCGTGCACAGTGGTGCTGCACAAACTGTTGCTCAGGGGTTGAGGCAGATCTCCTCTTCCTCCGCTTCCTCTAACACAGCCTGCACAGCTCAGGATGATTTTGATGACTGGGACATTGACCTGGCAGACCTGGATGAATGTGACAGTCAAACAAGGCAGCTTTCGACACCTGCCGCAGCTGAGCCTCCATCTTCAGTGAAAACACTGAGGCCTTCTACATATGTCACAATCCAAACGCCTCCTACTCGGAACCTGCGGGACACTTCTAGCTACTGTAGCTCTATTGCAGCTCCACAGAATCTTTCTTCTGCACATCTGCAGCCTCCGAGTACCAGTTGTGCTTCATTCCCTGCAGCTCCTCCACAGCCTCAAAGCAGCTTTTTCAGGATTCCTGCTGTTTCCCCGGCACCCAGCAGCTTTTCCAGGATTCCTGCCGTTTCCCCGGCACCCAGCAGCTTTTCCAGGATTCCTGCCGTTTCCCCGGCACCCAGCAGCTTTTCCAGGATTCCTGCCGTTTCCCCGGCACCCAGCAGCTTTTCCAGGATTCCTGCCGTTTCCCCGGCACCCAGCAGCTTTTCCAGGACTCCCAGCCATCCTCAGCAGCTACAGAAGCCGTGGATGACTCCACAAGCCACCTCTCAAGCTCGAAGTCTCTTTAATATGGTCTCCCCGGGGCCTCCCGCCTCTGTCAACTCCTCTGCCTTGAGCCCACATCCTCTGCACACACCGGTCCTCACCAACCGCCTGGTCCAGCTGGTGTCTGCGTCCAGCAAACTTCCCAGGAAGAGGCAGCGCTCCGAGGCACACCAACCCCAAACAAGACGCTTCCCTGGTCCTGCAGGCCTGCTGCCGCAGCAGGTTGGCTCCTTTTCTGATGTTTTGTTTTTCATAACTTGTTTTTAAAGGCGTATGAGCTTATTTTCTCCTCTCAGCCTCAGGGTCAGAATCTGGACGAGATCGTGGTTTCCGTTCCTAGCACTCCTTCTCATGGGGCTGTGGCTCGACTGCAGAGTCAGGTAAAGAAAACCCCACAGGCAAACCACTGGACATATCAATACAAAAAGCAAGCAACTTCTAAATAACTTGTGTTGCAGAAAGTGAAAACTATTCCCTCAAGCTAATAGAATTAAACATTTCTCTCCAGCCTGCAAATATTCCCACTGGAGGAAACCCAAATCTTGCACCATTTAGAAATTTAATTAAGTTGATTTTGGATTAATGTTCTTTTTAGCGCCTTATAAATGAACTGATTGCAGCAGATATAATTTGGTCAGTGTTTACAATGGGGCATGACCAGATTTTCAATATTTGCTGTAATTTATTGCTTTTATCTGTAGAATAGAGCTGCACTACACAGTGTTTCAAATTATTATGCAAATTTTCTCAGATTTTTCTAAATGGTCAATGCAAATGATGGTCAGTTCAATTTTCAAGTCGTGAACTATTACAGTATAAATCAAATTTTACTGAACAAAGCTCCCCATGAGAACAGTATTCTTTTCAAAAAATAAAAAACTCAAAATCCACTGTTCCAAGTTATTATGCACAGCAGAGTTTCTTACATCTTATGGATTATAAAGAACTGCAAACGGTCATTCTTTGAATGTGCAGCATGAAGTGGTCACATGCACTAAAATCAAAAGCTAATTCAACCAAAAACATCTTAACAGACAGAGTTACATGTTAACATAGGACCTTCTTTATATCACCTGCACAATTCTTGCCTCCATTGAACTTGTGAGTTTGTGGAAAGTTTCTGCTTGAATTTCTTTGCAGGATGACAGAAAACCTTTCCAGAGCTGCTGTTTTGATATGAACTGCATCCCACCCTCAAATCTTCTGCTGGAGGAAACTCCAAAGGTTCCCAATAGGGTCAGAGGTCAGAGGAGGATGGTGACCCCACCATGAGTTTCTCCCCTTTCATGCCCATAGCAGCCAATGACAGAGTGGTGTTCCTTGCAGCATGAGATGGTGCATTGTCATGCATGAAGATGACAATCAGTCAGCTCAGTCAGAAAGTCCATGTACTTTGCTGAGGTCATTTTCACACCTTAGGGGACTCTGAAGGGGCCGACCAGCTCTCTCTCTCCCCATGATTTGGGCCCAAAGCATGACTCCACCACCTCCTTGCTGACGTCACAGCCAAATTGGGACGTGGTGGCCATCTACCATCAATCACTACTGCGTCCATCTGGACCATTCAGGGTTGCACAGCAGTCATCAGTGAACAAGTCTGTTTGAAAATGAATCTTCATGTCTGGCTGGGCCCACTGTGACCGTTTCTGCTTGTGAGCTGGTTAGGGGTTTCTATTAAGATATAGTCTGGATTAATATCAGCAAATGAGTTCTAATGCAGACTTGTTTCTAAATTTGTTTTTGGGTTTCCATGCTTAGGTTTGATCTGCCTCATTTATTGTTTTCCCTTATAGATAATAACCACAACATAAAGGCATTCAGCATCAAAATGATTTAAAATCTGCTTCAGTAGAGTCTTTATCTCTGTGGATATATATTTCTTTCCTTTTGGGTGTTTGTCAAACTTTCTTTATCACCTACTGCTGAATGACTGCTCCATGCTTTCATTGCATTCTGGGAAATTGCTGCTTTTAAGTTGTTGTTCTCCTCTGTCACAGCTGCTGATCTGCTGTTTTTCCCCATCATCAGCGGTAGCCTGTGTCCGCGCTCTGCACGGCGCGACGTCCCTTCTGACTGATTAAGAACATTTTCTTCCTCTTTACAGCACAGAGGATGTAAACAAAATGATTTTTTTTTTCTAAGCATTTCCTAACCAGTCCAGTTCCTGGTTCTGGTTTGCAGAACTGGGCTGTTTGGTTTATCAGATTTCATTTCCAACTACAGTTTTGGCCTCTAACTGTAATGAAATTAAGAGTCCTGCTTTGTGTTTCACTGCTGAGTCATTACGCATTTTTGTAATATTAATTTTCTTCTATCTTCAAGGCTGTCCTGTGTTTACTCAGACCAAGGGGATTTTTCAGTTATATTGCTGTCAGGGTTTAATGAGAATAATAATGAGTCAAAAAAAAAAACAATCTTGCTTAATTTATTTGTGGTCCCACAGGCCAGTAGTTCTGAACAGAAACAGTTTTAAGATTATGGCTAATTAACTGGAGTGCAGTTTTAGTACAAAGTTGTTCTGATTGGTGAATTGTTTTCTGACTCTATAGGTTGTGATAAATCCAATTTATTTCTCTCTTTCTAATCTATCACTTTGATGCTTTCATCTCTTCTTTAGCATCTGCAACAAATATCTGCCTCAGTTGGGGGTTTACTGCAGTGAGATTCATCCAAAAAGTATTAATATATTAGTAAATAAAATGGAATTGGTGACAGTGGAACTTATAACCATCCTTTGCAATCTTCTGCACACTGATGAATTTGATATTTTGGGCTAAATACAAATCATATGACACAAACAAGTTCATATTGTTTGGTGTCTGTAAAATGAACCATTTCAAATCCTGCGGTATGTAAAGTCACAACTCAGCAGTCACTGCTCGTCACGTGGCAACCCAGTCTGAGGTCCAAGCACGTTTGATCAGCTGGTTTTATATCTGCACAATGTCTGCTGGAACTTACCCTCCAGAAACCACTTACTGCATTCTCGCTGGTTGTGCAGGAGGCTCCACTTCTGCTTTACAAGGACGTACAGTTGTATAACTGCACATCTGTTTGCAGTCATTTTTATGTGTGAGCGTAAACATTGAGTTGGGGTGTGTGGCCAGCAGCAGTTTATTTGGATTTAAAGTGACAGGAGATCCTAAAGTAGCTCATTGTGTTATGATCTAACAGTGATTTTGTGCAAAAAAACTGTAATAAACATGTTCCAAGTTGCCCATAGACCCATCCTAACCTGTTCATGAAAGCATCCTTTAACTCTCTGTGTGTTGGTCTACATCTGAAAGTTGGAAAACTTTCAGATTTACAAATACTTCTGAAAGGCACTGAATGTGTCTCGTCATTAAGGACGCTGTCCCTTCTGTCGTTCCAGTGTTCCAGCTCACAGTCTGAGGAAGAGGAGTTCAGTGGCTGCGCCTGGGCGGCGATGAAGGCTGAGATGGGACTGGATGAGAGAAATCCGTCGTGCTTCCTGCATACCTACAGTGTCGTCATGGTGCTCCGAAAGGTAGCGGACTCCTGTACTTCCTGTCAGCGCTGCTGAGTATTTAGGTCAAGCGTTTTTTAACAATGATTCATCATCTATAATAACAGCCTGTGTGACAGCTGGGGGTCTATTGGCATAATCAAGACAAACGACGGCGCAGCTCTTGAGGTGTTTTATGATTATAAAAAGTATGATCACTAATCAGTCACACTAATAGAGACTCTGCTGCAGCTCTGTTCCCACTGTGAGTAGAAACCACTGGAGGCAGCGTCTGAATCTGAGCGCACATGTCGGCCTCTGCAGCGGCCCTCCATTCACATGCGAGTACAGAGTCACTGGGAGGATGCCGGCTGAGCTTGATGAGGTTAAGCTCCTCACAATAATATCAGCTTCCCAAAATCTGTGTTTGCATCACTGAGCAAATTAGCGCGCAGCTTGAGCTTGTTCCATCTAATGAAGTGGAAAGAGAGGATCATCCCAGCGGTAAATCCTGCTCAGATCTGCGAATTTATATCAGGACATCCTTATAGCTGCTGTTTGTGTTAATGAATCAACAGTGAAAGCAGTGATATTTAAGGCAGAGGTGATTAAGATGCTCACTCAGTGGATGTGTTAGAGGAGATGAAAGCAGGAGGAATTAAAGGGCCGGTTTTCCTTGCAAGCAATTTGTCACACTGACAAAACCTCTCAGCGTAAATATGAAGTAAATAAAGCCGCAGCAGCACCTGAGGAAATGTTGAGACAAATCAATCACACGCTTCTGAACTTCCAAATGTGTCTTCGCTCTGATCAAGGAAAGGAATCACAAGAACACAGACTCAAAATAATTTCATCGGCTTTAATTAATTGGCAGATCAGGTGGTGATAAATCTGCTCTCCCCTTTTATATCTTAACAAATGGCATAAACTTTGATGCTACTATTTAATCTAACAAAGATATTATTATAATTGGATATTAAGAAATATAACATTAGGTATGGGCAATGTGGACCGTTGAAACATTTATTTTTAGGCTCTGTATGCATGGCACAGCATTCGCAGCACCAAAAACAAATATTTTTCTTAAAAAATATTTCCATTTATACTGTTTACTGAAAAAAGTGTGATTTATTTCATTCTAAACTGCACACTATCATATTTTCAAATTTATTGATTCTCTCATGGAACAAGCAGTGGAAAATAAAAACATTTCTGGTCATTTTTATTTATCATCCGTCACTGAAATTTATCACAATTACAATAAATTAAAATTCTTATAAATTTTTCACAGTAAATACTAAACAATGCATTACATCCCCAACCCTACATAATCTATTGTTTACTAATTGTATTAGTTGAAACATTTTTGGAACTGTTTATTAAAGAAATTGCCTGACTGCGACCCACAAACACAAATAATGCTCTGTGAAAACATTCTGTTTCTGATCAGCTTCCTTTGGACACAAGTCACAAAGAAATGCGATTATTATAAACTGCATTTAATCTCATCTTCAAATTTATCAATAGTTTCTTTGAAGAAATAGTGAATAAGATAATAAAACTAACGATCCCTGACATTGCAAACAGTTTTAATCATCCTTAACTGGAATTTCTTAGGACGACGATAAATGATAAACAAAACATGAATCAAGTTTGAATTGTTCTGGTTTCTAAAAGCCTTTTTAGGGTTGTATAACACATGCAACATTAACAGTATGTGAACAGGAAACATTAACCTGTCTTCTTTTTAAAGCCTCAAGGAAAAAGAAAGTTAAAATGTTTGATTTTTCTTCTTGTCCAATCAGGCTGCTCTAAAACAGCTCCCCAGAAACAAAGTGCCCAACATGGCTGTTCTGCTGAAGAGCATCATCCACACGAACGCCGACGCTAAGGCTGTTTTTAAAGACCCAACAGGTAAAACACACAGAAACATTTTATTTGAAGAAATGTCATATCATGTCATAAACATGCTATAACACCTGTTACAAACATGAAGGAGTTTTCATGACTGTTTGTGACATGAAGCGTCATTTAGTAAATAATGAGCCTCTTAATGCAAATTTGCATTAAATGTTTCATTACAAGTGCATTAAAAGTGTCAACTTATCATTATTTTGTAAATAATTACATGTTTATACAAAGTTACATTAAAAGAGTCAGCTTTGCATTAAAAGTGTCATTATGTACCAAATGACACTTCATGTTTATCACTGTTATGTCAGGTTTAAGTCTGTAATGTCAGACTTATGCACACTGCTTCAAATAAAGTGTTACCAAATATTATAAATCAAATCAGGAGTTTATGTGAAATGTGAAACATGTTCTTTTGGGAGTTGTTGAATCTGGAGAAACACTGAAAAACACTCATTCTGGTTTAAAAACCAAAAGAAGAGATTTCAACCCACAGGGAGAGCAGTGAGATGTTTTGTTTTTTGTTTTTTTTTTCCCTCCCCCACTTTTGACATTTGCTCTTGGAGCATTGGCCTCGCTCCACGTGGCATTGACAGCAAAAGTTCAGCTGCTATAACAAGCTTGGCTGCACACACACACTCATGCATGCAGGGCACATGCAGGCCAGTCCACGTGTCCCGCGTCTGCAGCAGGAAGCTTCCGAATGTCCTGAACTTGTCCCCTCTCCTGCGCCGTCCGACTCCTTCCTCTGATCCAACGCACAGCCTGTTGCCATGGGCTCCTGAGCGCTGCCGCATACGGTGGAGCTGATTATCAGCAGGAGTGGATGTTTTTCAGCTCTGGACCTAAGTGCCTATTAGTGATTCAGTTATAGTGGACCGGCGTCGGTGGTGGGTGGGTATTAGGTGCTTCTGACACCAAGAGTGACTGTTCCTCTCCGTAATGAGCCTCCCGCCCACTGGAAGCTCTGCAGCCTGTTTCCATAAGAGCCGCAACATTTTCTCACTCCTACAATCTGATTTCTAATAGTAGGAATGTAATTCTCAGTTTTCAACTAAATAACATCTCGGCGCCTTCAGCTGCACAAATATCATTGTGGAAGTGGAAAGTAACAGCTTGTTGTAGGTCAATGAAGTTAAAATATAGTATAAGAAATAAAATGCAGAAAAAGGATTTTTGTTTTGACATGCTTAAAACAAAATGTCAGACAAATGTAACCCAGGTTTTTATGCGTTTACTGACAAACTATATCAATCTGTTCCTCTAGTTTCTTGAGAATTATTGTGGAAATTCACGTAAAATCAACAAATCCCCACACTTTTTAGTGCTAATAAATAACTGGGAGTTCATAGCAGATTTTTCTCAAAAATTGTCAAAAAAGTTTCATACTTGTACTTAACAGCTGCATTAGCATTAATCGATGTCAGATTACAGTCCATCATCTATCCATTGAGTGATAAAAAGTTGTATTTATTATCATAAATAAGTGCAAATATTTCCAAATTAGTACAAGCAATTAGATTTTTTATTTATTTATTTTTGCTAAAAATTGCAAAAAGTATCACAAAATCCTGAGGAACTGAAAAGATATTCAATAATATTTAATTTGAAGAATTTATTGGTGTTTTAACAGTTTGTGAACAGAGTTTATCAATACATTCTGGTGCAACTGGCCCTTTGAGAGCCTTTAGGATCTTGATTTGGCCCAAAATGAATTTGACACTGCTGATCTAAAACAAAGGATGCATCAGCAGTTAAAAACAGGCTTCTAACATCGACTGTTACATTGAGTAATATTTTCTATTATCAGACATGGTGGCGGTGGTGTCATGATGTGGGGAAGCTGTGCTTCTTCAGGACCTCATCAACTTGCAGTAAACTTTAAGCTCTCTGTTATGACCTCTATGTAATCATTGTCCTGCTGATATTTTTCTCTAGAGCTTATATTTAGAGTACAGTTCTGTAAAGCAGTTTCTTCAGGGTGGCTAGAGGAAATCCAGATTGTGCTCTGGATTTTTGCTGATGTTTTCCACCCAGCAGCCAAGAAAAGTAAAATCTGAGAGAGATCAGCTGGTGAAAAAGCAAATCTTCCTGAGCTTTCCCAGCAGGAGAGCAGCTGCTCCTTCATATTTCTGGGGTCTGGTGGATATGTTGCCTCTATGCATGGCTGTAATTCTCAGTCATTGAGGAGCTGAAGTGTTTCAGAAAGGTATTTCCACGCGCTCGATTTCTAACAAAATCCTCATTTTAGAGCAAATGTTCAATTGAAAATGTCCCGCTGTGAAAAGCTGTCTGCAGCACTTATTGTAAAGGCCAGAAACAATTTGTCACTGTTTTTCTGAACATTTCTTTGTCTTAATGCATGAAATTTTCTCTTTTTTTCCCCCCTAAATTCATCCATATTTAGAAAGTTTAATATTTGTGTTGTGCTTGTGTGGCTGAATAAGTATCAGAACAGCAGAATAGATTTATTTTGCATATTCTTTTGGCTTCTTGTAGCTCTGTTATCTTTCTACATCTGATTTACGTCTCATCTCATCTTTACAGTTGAAACCAGAAGTTTCTCATCACTTGGCATTTACCAAAAGCCACAATGAAAGAGAAGAGAAAACAAATACATTTTAAATGAATAGAATAGGTTTTTAAGGACACATAAAAAGCATTTGAATGATCTCTTTTAATGCCAGTATGTGTTATTCATTTATTTATTCTTTATTCTGACATACACGTTTATTTCTACTTGTTTGCTTTCTTTTCCTTCCCAAATATATCTCTGATTCTATTTTAATCAGAGAGCAAAAAAAATACTGAAAATTATTAAAAGATTAAAACAAAAAGCGTATTCTTATCCACATGTTTATCAATTTAATTTTTGTTGTGACACTAATTGATGATCTGTGTTTTGTTTTATTTTCAATGTATTATTTAGACTTTTTTAATTTATTGCTGCTACTCATTCTGTTATCTGGTTAATTATTTTGTAGATCAATACCACTTCTTGCTTTTTGCCAGTTTGTAATGTTTTTGTCACATACGCACTAATTGGTGAATTTAAAAAGACATCAGTGATCAGATTTAGCTAATTTTCTCTTGATCGGCTTCTGATCTTTGATGTATTTAGTTCAAATCTGATTCCCTTCCACCCTCCAGTTTGATATATCAAAAGTAATCATTGTCACTAGTTGTGAATTTAAGCACTTCGACTAACAGCATTTTGTTAGAAGAATAAAATCTGAGTGTAAGCTTTGCTTTACAAATGGGAGATGATTGCATTTGAAATTCCTCCATTTATTTATTAATTTCTTTGTTTGATTTAAAGCTACTGCCTCTATCAAAGCAACGGCAGCACATTTTCCTCTTTTTTTGATCATAAACTTCTTTTCATCTTGTATGATTTGTGGCTAAAGGGGAGATTCAGGGAACGGTGCATCGGCGTCTCTTAGAAGAAAGATGTGAGGAGTTAAAAGCCGGAGCTGTGCTGCTCCTCAAGCAGGTGAGACTCGTTAGAAAACGCTTCATGTGCTTGACCTGAAACTGATTGCAGCTATTAATAATCAGTTTGGCTTTCTTTTGGTGAACAGGTGGGTGTTTTTTCTCCATCCCATCGCAACCACTACCTGAATGTGACACCCAATAACCTGCTGCGGATCTACTCTCCTGCTGGGGTCAGTCTGTCCACTCAGCTCCCCCCGTTTGTCTTGGTGAGCACCGGCTGGGGACGGGAACCACAGCAAACCCATAAAACCATGTTTTAAAACCTTCCTCACAAGCTTTTAAACCCCGTTTGTCCGCCTCCTGCAGGAGCCAACGGTGTCGTCACCGACCTCGGCTCCAGCCGTCCCTCGGGAGCCGGTGTCTCTGATGCAGCTGGAGTTTGACGAAGAGGATGACGAAGGGAAAAAGGACAAAGGATGCACAGAGGGAGGCGAGGCACTTCATGTGCAAAGGATTTGTCAGGGGAACAAATCGGTTAACGGCAGCAGGAATCCAGCACAGCAGGAACAAGACTGGGACGCAGGTTGGACACGGATTATAAAACTCTGAGTTATGGGTGAAAAACAGAAATGTTCAGTGATTTCTGCCTAATCGTGATTCTGTAGGTCACCAACAACTAAACTTTGATGTGCTACTTTAAAGTTTCTCCTCTGAGCTACAGAAAGCCAGTGTAGGGACTTGAGAACTGGGCGATGTGCTCTATCGTTCTGGTTTTAGTCAGAACACCAGCAGCTGTATTCTGGATCTGATTGAGTTTTTTAGTCGGACCTGTAAATACACTGCTGCAGTAAAGATAAACATATGGATGAGTTTCTCCAGATCTTGCTGAGACGTTGTCTTCCAATCCTGAAAATGTTCTTCAGGTATCAGAAGGCCAACTTTGTAACTGTATTTATGTGACTCTGAACGTTCAGATTGTTTCCGGCTGTAATTCAGTGATTGGACGGATTCATCGTAACGTAGAGCTGTGCATCGTCCTCGTGTTTATGCTAGCTAATCTTGTTTCCTGTCATAACCTGAGCTGGTGAGAAACACAATACAAAGGCTCTGCCTCTGGATTTTTGTTGAGGAAAAACATAAAATGTGATTAATTCCATTAAAGATGTCTAAATGTTAAAATCTATGCTATTAATTCGTCAAACTTAACACATTAAAGTTCTGTCTGTATGCAAAGACTTTATGATACTTGGTATAAACAGGCAACAGCTTTTACACTTCAAACTTTTGCAACACTAATCCAAATGTATTGCAGCCCTAATTAATATGCTGGATTTCCAGGTATAAGGTGATTAATTTACCTGCATTGCTCCAGTAATTGAGCTAAACCTGGATGTTCCCATGGGCCAGTTGCTTCTCATCTAGCAGGTTTCATAGTCTCGCTGTGGATTCAGGTGTGCAGGATTTGTTCTATTGTCAGGCATATTTTTGCCCTCCAGCTCATGCCTGCAGGCTCACACATGCAGTTGTTTTATCACAATCACTGCATATGTTGCTGCCTGCAAAACAGCATTTGTGTGAGAAGGTAGTGTTCGCTAACCTTTGAATATCACAGCCTTCAAGCCAAAATATCAGTGCTCATCTTTAACAGCGGTCGCTGCACTTTATGAGCAGAAATGAAAAACTTTTTCTTTTTTTTCCCCCCTCCAATTACTTAATTCCAGGAATCATTGTTGCAGTTCTGATTCTGCTGTTTGTTTGCAGATGACGACCTGGACAAACTGCTGGGAGAGATACAGGAGGACGCCTACAGCTTTTGACATCAACTTTCCTGTTTTTCTGACGTCGCAATCCTTAAAATCAATTTTCAATGAACTTGTAACTAAATATGTATATTTTATGTTTATTTTGTTTTGCAGCCAATAATGCCTGTATTTATTTTAGTTAACATTCCAGGATGGATTTATGTATTGCTGGTTTTTGACGTCACCTCAAGAAATTTCACTACATCATCTTTCTTATACGACAGACAGAAAATTGTTCTGGTAATTATGCAACATTAAAGCCGTTTTGTTGCTGGTGTTTCTTGCATTTTTCCTCTCATGTAACACAGTGATGTGTCCCCTGACTGTCCCTTCCAGGGGCTCATTGATGGAGAGGCATTTATTCAGTCCTGTCTGCATCAGGGTGGAGCCTCACTGTGACTAACAGGCTCTTGTGGAGGGATTTCCTCCTCACGCTCTGAGTCCTGCACTACGTCTGGCTCACTGTAGCAGATTCAGGTTAATCCTCAGCTGCTTTGTCGTTCCAAGGAGGGAGAAGCAGCTCAAGTGTCCTATTTAATGTTTAAGAGGGAGAGGAATTGGATGATAAAATGTGTCTCGTCTGCAGTATATGCTCTTTGTTGGAAGGTGTTTGTGCATTTAAGCGCCTTCTGTTTGGAGCCAGTGTTTTATGAAAACACAAAGACTTTCATTGAGTCTCAGGTTGATTACAGATAAGCTCTGTTTTAAATGGAAGTGAAATCTGAACGTTTTCCAAAAGTTAAAGGTTTTATTGTTGCATTTCCCACCATAGTGATGTTCTATGGAAAACCTCCACTAAATTCCTTGGAATAATATATTTTATTGACATAACATTTTTACTAAGCACTGCTTGATTTTCAAAAATCAAGCAAAATTACAAATAGAACACCAAGGACATCACACAAAATCATAGAAGAACATTTAAATATATAGCACATAAAAAGTAACAGCATAACAAAAAAAATAAAAACAGGATAATGGTCAGACTTTCAAAACTGAATAAATGCATCTTAGAATGGATAATTTATTAAACTCCAACTATTTAGGTATAATTGAGTTACAGACAATAACTATAATAAAAAAAAGCAATTCAGTTTTCTCATGTAGTGCTAATTCATGAGTGAATAAATATACTTTGAAAAAGATCCAATTATATACATAAATATATAGTCCAAAAACTACATAGACTGAAGCCATTTTCTGACTGAATCAAGGAAATGCTACTTACCCTAAACTTGTCTTTATCTGCAGTCGGAGCAATAATGAATGAAGTTGTGCTGGATGGGAATAAGGGCAAAATAAATGGTGCTATTTGAGAGTTGCAATAATGAATAAACCGATCATTAGATGGTTTCTATGTTCTGAAGAGTTATTTGTGATGTTTTAAATGGGATTTTTAGCTTTTTAGCAGCAAACACTTCAGTTGGCTGAAAACAAAGCATGGATATGGAGAAAAGCCTTTTATCCCCGAGTCATGATGCTGTGGGCTAGCATGACATTTTAAGGAAAGAATTTCTAGAAAACTGGACAAATAAATGGTTCAAAAGACAAACCATACCTTCTTACATGGACAATATAGTCCCTCATACTTTATTTATTCTCACTTCTAGGCTGTTTGGTTTAAAATTTAAAAAATGCATAATTTATTGATTGAAAAGTTTGTTCTTTTGAAGATCATTTTTCAAAGAGGCCAGTGAATATCAACAATGTACTTGAAATTTTGACTTTTTGACAAGATGAGTCTGAGTATATGATTGGTATGAGACCAGAACTTTATCTTCAGTATATCTCTTGCATCATAACCAGCAGAGGGTAGCATTTTACACCCTCCTTTTTTACAGTGCAGGTCCTGGCAGGCCTCATTAGCCTGCTGATAAGCAGATCAGATCTGATTTAGAAATCTTTGAATTAGAAAGGATCTCCAAAGCTGTGTGCTTATGGAATTGATCCTGTATTTTATTGCAAGTTGGAGCAAATCTGCACATTTGATTAATTTACCTTTTGACCTTTTGAAAAAAAAAACACCTGCGCCCCATCTTGTCAAAATATGCATCATCATTTTTATTGTCAAGGTCATAATTTTCCATGAAAGCTAAACTGTAACTAGTCCAGTTTCATCACACATTTTGTATTGGTGCAGTCAGATGACACTCCAAACAAGTATTTGATTTATTGATATTTGGAATAACAATAAGAAAGCAGATTTTGTTCTTTTGCAAACTACTGTGAACTCCTTGAAATGGCTTAAAGAAATCCCACTGGCACCAATTACTTTTTAACAAGTCTCGGCTTTTCTGTTTGCTTAAATCAAGGGGCTGTGAAATGTGAAATGAAGAAAAAACCTGGATTTCAAATCATATGTATTTGTAGGGAAGGCCATAATAAACACAATAAAGTCTCTGTTACAGCTCAGAAGACTGCAACAAAAAATAGGGTTTGGGCCATACAGGTCTCAGCTCCCATAACTAGCCGAGTGACGGCTCACCACGTCTGGCTCCGGCCTTGGCTCTGCCTCCGGATCTCATCTGCGTCCGGATCTTGGGTCTCCATGAGTGGAACAGCCGCTCCTTAAATATATCCAAGTGGACACTTCATCATAAGCACCTCCCACAATCGAACCTGACTTAAAAAACAATTAACCTGACGTCACAATCTCAAATAAGTTGCTTTCCCGTTGTATTTCTGAGGTCATTAATATGTGAAGCTTTAAAATATGGATTACATTATGACAGCTTTCCAATAACAAGATTTAAAATGAGTGATCGATTACATTCTCTAAATGTCAATCAACATAAAGAAGTGTATTTCAGTGTTATTACCTTCCAAATTAAAAAGGGAAACAAAAAAAGAATGAAAATCTGGATCTATTAATCCTGTGGATGGAAAGTTATTTAGATAGATGAAAGCAGATAATATTACTAAAGCATTAGGCTTAACTTTGAACCCAGGAGATTGTTTAATCTCTGTAAAACTACGCTCATTACCGCAGTGGGGGGAAAAAAAGCAAGATTTGCTTAATTAAGCTGCAAAGAAACCAGCAAACCCTGCAGCTGTCTGGGAGCACAGTAAATTTGATTTGGGAAAAAGAATGTGTGATCGACAGACAATGTGTGAAAGAGTGTGTGTTGGATGCAGAAACACAGATTATCTTTAAACTTTCTTTACTTTTAATGAGGGCTTTGGTGTTCCTGCAACTGGCTGAACCCAGATGAAAAGTTCAAAGTGATGTAAAAAAAAACTCTAAAGCAGTTTTTAAAATCAGCAAGCGACGAGCAGCATTCAGTTTCCTCCTATTTATTGAAAGATTTTTTTCTAAGATCCATAATAAATATTGGTGTTATTGATTGTGCTTGTCACTTAAATTAATATTTATTCAGCTTATTTATATAATGCAAAGTTTGAAAGACGCACAAAACTTAGGTTAACCCAAGCTAAATTAATTCAATTCAGTTCCATATATCTTGAGATGCAATTATACAGTAAGTCATAAAAAACAGTCAGAATCAATGTCAACAAATAGTAATTTTCTTTTAGAAAAACAAGGAGCTGAATCCCTAGAGACAGGAAAGACTATTTAGATAAAATCATGTATACTCTCCTAGGAAGCTGAAGTAAGCCTGCTTTCTGAGAGCAAAGTGCTCTTTTGAACATATGAATCTGGGGAATTGCTTCAGACAATGTGGGTTGGTTTTAAAAATATCTGTTCTGCGTTTAACCTCTAGAAAATTGAAGAAACAGGATTTTCCCCCTGATTTTCAAAACAACTCACTGCACCATTTTGGATCCCAGTGGATTTTTACTCAATTTATTTTTCTGGATTGCTTGTGATAAACACCAGTCCAGCCTAAAAACTGGATATGTGTCTAGATCTCTGAACGATCCCAACCGCCATTGTTGTCTTTCTTCTTCTTATTCTTCTTCAGTTTTATGATGGTTGACCCAGTTATGAAGGCGCACTACCGCCACCTACTGAACTGGAGTGTGGACAGGAGACGAACTACCAACTTAATTCATCTAATTAACAATTCAGCTAAATTATCTCCAACAGCTATTGTTTTTAACTGCAGTTAAAAACTAAAGAAAAAGACTTCAACCGCCAACAAACAATATATTAAAAAAAAAAACTTTCCATTTTATCTTGCGCATGCGCAATACTCAAACGAATCACCTGTTTTATATGATGAGCCTCATGGAGTTGTTTCTGTCAGTGACGGTGAATGTTTGTTTACGTAAAGTAGTTAATAGTGTTTTGGAGAATTTCTTAGATAAACTTTAGCCTCCATTTATCAGGACAAAGATGGAAAAGAGGTTTCAAAAGCGGCGGTTTGGCCAATCAAATTCCACAGCAACAGGTGAGTTAATTAACCCAACCGGTGTAGAACATTAATGATTGGATAACTTCAATAGACTACAAAAACATAATGGTAATTATTTTAATTTTACAACTAAAACAATTGAAACCTACACAACAAGCCGCTATCCCCTCAGTGTTTAATTTTCTGTTATTCTTCATTAATTTACCAGCCGGACTTTTTCTCTGTAGCCATTTTTCACGTGCTGCATTTCATCAAACTTTACAGCTTTAATTAAACTGTCGAAACTTTTAGAAAACGTCCTGAAGGAATTAAGACATAATTTTATAACGCACGGTTTCATTTGGACTCCTCATTACGTTTTAATCGCTTAATTATGGATATACAGTAATTGAAGAAAATGAGCTAAAAGCATGCAGGGATTTGGCAAAAATTGTATTTAAATGCAGGTCGCAGTTTAAAGGTAAAGCTAATTTCCCTACATTATGAAAGCTGCTGACTGCTTAATAAAGTCTGGGATTTAGGTGTAATAATCAGATGTTGTGTAGTTTTTATTAGCATGACTGTAACTTGATAAACACAAAGGAATAGTGAGGCTCAGTTAAGGTTATTGTAATGTGTGTTCAGGAGTTTAATTCCTTTGTTTTGCAGGTGGTGAACCAACCATCTACTTGCATAGTGTATTTGGATTTTGATTGCTAACATAGCAATAATAAAACAAAATCTGTTTAGTATAATTGGTTCTGTGTTGTAGGCATTCTGCCTGCCTTGTAATTTGTATTTTGGATAATATCTCCTTTAATTTTGTCCAGTGTTGGTGACAAATTTACTTTCCTAAAATATATCATGGCCTCATTTGGCAGCCACACAAATTCTGTTTGAAAAGTTTGCAGCGTTTTCTCATTTTACTTTATTGCTGATGCATTAGTGTGCATAAATCAAGATCCCTCATATTTTGATGCAAAGACAGAGGACGAGTGATATAAAGCATCTGTTTCTTGGACGGACATTGTAAGGTGTATATATTCACTATATATCAACCTTTACTTGGCATCCAAGAAGGAGGGCTTTCTTTCAACAGGAATAAAATCAAATAATGAAAAAAAAAAACATCTTTGTGGTGCTCTTACTTGATAAAGTTGCTAGAAATGACTTAAAAACATTTTTTTGTGGATATTTGGTCATGAGAATATCCCCATGCCAGTCCCATCACTTTTCAGAGAACCATATAGAGAAAAAGATGCCACCAAAATATGATAAAGTCCAATTGCTAACAAGATGATGGGTCATTATCAGTCAAAATTTAAGCACTTGAAACAATGGATTTGATGGAAAACTTGCAATTGTTTTTGTATTTGAGACATATGCAATTTCTAATTGCTCTTGAATAAGAAGCTGTAGACAATCAATGGATGGGATTGAAATCCAAAGTGAAATTGTAGTTATTTCATTATTTATCTTTGAATCTGACATGAAATGAAGTAAAACATTTTTTTTCCACTTTCCTAATTCTAGACAAAGATCAAAAATGCAAAGCGGAGAAAAAAGGCTGTGTGAGACTTAATTGAATTTTAATATTTGATAAATCAGGTTTGGGTGTAAATTGTTCATGTGAAAGTGCAGATACTGGCAAGATGTCTGCCCTGGAACCACACACCAATTTGATTACAGACTTATTGAACACTGGAGTTGTGTTGTTCCACCACTCTGATGGATTTTCTCTTTATCCTTTTTCTGCTCTGTTGTTTTTCTGCCTCCATAATTGCATCATGGTGCATCAAAATGCATGTTGTACTGTTGATTATTTCTGTTGGAATACCTTTAAAATGATTCAGTTGACTTTTATCAAATGTCACCATGATATGATAAGTTAAACTGGGTGGAAATGTCTTTGTAGGTTTGCATATGTTACTATTTTTGGATGTGTGGGTTGATCGGTGCTCTGAGATGTTCAAAACTTTGGAACATTTTTTGTAACCTAACTTTGCTTTAAACTTCCCACAGTTTTTTTTAAACTAATGTCTTATAAGAAAGCTCTTTGGCCTTCCTCTAGGTGTATTATATTGAGAATAAATTATGCACCAAGATCCCTATATTAAATGAAAGCAAACAGTTTAAAGAGCTGTAAATATTTTTGCAGTTTACCTGGTTATGTGCCGATGGTTGCGTCTCTCGTACAACCACCATACTCAGCACCAACAAAAAGGAGGAGTGAACTAAACCACTAGAAATCACAAACATTTTTTCACACAAACCACTAAATTTCAGTGGAAGATGCATTTATGAGAGAAAATGGAAATAAAGTGAGTAAATATGTTGCATCACTGAACGCAGGAGAAGAAGAAATACACTTTACAAGAAGATAACTCCATAAAAAGTGGCGAGGGTCATCGTTCTTCTAATAATTTCATTTTATTTAACTTATGGTCACATTTTCCAATTGTAAACATGTTTTTTTACTGTGATTGACCACTAGCAAATGCAGTGCACAAAGTACATGGCGACAAGGTCAGAGAACTTTGTCATTGACATGCAACACATACCACCTTCACTCCACTCTAGTTGACACTTTTTTCTGCTTCATTTTTGACAACAGTCACTATTTAATGTACACCATCTGCCAGAGATCAATTAGCAGAGTTTATTTTAAAGGTTTCTTCCAGAATTTTCTTTAGTCCAGGTGTTTGGTGCTGCGATTGCTGCATGCACGAGTTGGCTTTGATCAGATGGCACACCAGGTGGTTGGCAGTTTATACAGCATTTGCATTTAAATTTTAGTCCCTTTAATTGCTTTCTTTGCTTTAGATGGCTTAAACTGTCCAGTTAGCACCCATAGGTCACATTTTGGATCACCACCAAGCAGAACCTTGCCAATTGTTAGTAACTTCTGGAACATTTTACATGTGGAGTTTTAATTTCTGGCAAAAAATGCTTTATAAAAAAATCATTTTTTATAAATATGAAAGGGGATAAAGGACAATTAAACATGGGCTGGAAGTAGAGGTAACTTAACAGTGAATATTTAGTGCTTTGACTAGGATGTTTTATTTGTACCAACTCGGAAGGAAAGGAATTTACTGGCAATGTCAACAAAGCCAAACAAAAGTAGAATATATTTTAAGTTGCCTAAGGAGTGTGAGTCAAATAAAAGCTACAACAGGTTGATAGTAAAGCTGTGGTGATTACCATTTGATTGTTCTACCAAACTGAATCTTATTTGCATAAAAAAGGTGAAAATGTCCATGAATAATCCTTTTTGTTGCATTTAATGCTGAAAAAATGTGAAAAATCTACTTTTAATTTGATTAAATCTCCCCACTGGAAAAATAAAATGCAATAAGAATTTTTATTATTATTATTATTATTTTTTTTTACGAAATCAAATGCCACTGATGGTTTTAGAGGTTGAGTTCAATTGTTGTTAACTGATGAAGATTGGAGAACATCTATCTTACTTGAATGACTTGTTCTCTTGTTTCTCCCCATTTCAAAAGTTGCTTTACCATCTTAAAAAAAAGTATTAACAAAGCGGTAAACTGTTTCTGTTTGCCGTTCTGTAAAGCATGAAAACAAGCAGCAGCAAAGAAAACTGTGCGTCTATCACTGGGCTCCAGCCCTAAGGCGGTAATTGACTGTTTGGGATTTGCATACATATTCCTAAGTATTGCACTTTTTCTAATTACTATTGAGTCTATCAAATTGAGCTCATAATTAATGCAATGTTTTTTGTTTTTATTGCCTACATCCAGACGTTTTTTCCCCTGTTCGAGTCATTTGTAATGGTTGCGTTGTTTACCTATAGTGTTGCAGCTTTTTCTCTTGTTTAACACCATTTAACACTCTCATGCTCTTCTGTTAGTTCCTCCTCCACTCTCCTCGTATCGCTTCACTTGGGTTGCTTTTCGTTTTCTTTTTTATGCATAGTCTAAGAAATATAAACTCGATGTACAAATCTGGACTCAAGTACGTTGTGTGTTCCCATTACTGCGTTTACATCGGTGCCCTTCACCTCTGCTTGTGGGTCTGAATACCTTTGGGTGACATCCTTGTGACCACATTTCTCTGCTTGCCCTTTTTTTTTAGTTTCCTGTCTTATTTTTGTCCTCAACCTAGATCTCCCTGCCTTTACTCCTCCATCTCCACTTCTGCTTCACCACCCATGACACGCACCCCTCCCAACCCACCCTACTCCACCACTGTTCCCCTCTCCTGAATGTGTCTCTCCAGCTGATTGTCTCCCGTTTTCCACTCGTCCGTCACTCCCGTTTTTTTTTTCTTTTCCTTTTTTTGTGGCGGCTAGCAGTGGAAATATAAAAAAGATGGAGACAAATACGTGCGGGGGAGGAGAAAAACATATTCAATAAGAGACTTTGCTTTGGGGAGATCAGGCGAGGAGAGTGTTGGCTTCCCTCCTGTCTCTCCCCTCTCTCTCGCTGCTCTGGCTCAGTGTAAAGCATGTGTGTTGGTGTGTGCGTCTCTCCCGGCTCGGCTGTTGTTCGCCGCCGCCACAGATGAGCAAGGAAGAGGAGGTAAAGCGGATGTCTCTGGCCAGAGGAAAACAGGAGGAGTTTGGATCGACAAGCGAGACAAACCGGCGGCTCTGATCATCAACGGCTCTCCCTCTGTCTTCCCCACACACACGCGCACGCACGTGCGCCGTCAGGCTCACTCACACACACACACTCACGCCAGCTGGATGTCTCCTCGCTAGGCTGAACGAGAGAGAGGTGCTTTGGCTTGTCATTAGTTGAGGGCACGGGAGAACACGAGAAGGCTTGACGCGTGTTTGCATGCGTAGTGTTTCTGAATGGAGATGAGCCGGTACTTTGTATACACAGGGGCTGCTTTTATTTGCTGGCGGCTGAAGTGACTCTCACCTCCTCCTCACAGTGTCACACAGGACTTAACTCTGCTATTTTTGTCAATGAAATCGAGCAGCCGCGGGGGGCAATGGAGGATGAAAAAGGAGGAGAGGCATGTTGGGATTTGGGTGTGTGTGTTGAGTGGATGTTTGGGGGTGTAGTGGAAGCCACAGGCGGGCTGGCAGCCACAGTAACTCTCAGTTCAGGGGAGTGAATAAGAGTGGAAGTGGAGAGGAGAGGGATGTCCTGAGGGAGCATCTTTCTCCTCATTCGCTGATTCTTTGTGGTACTTCCTAAAGTCACCCCTTGTTTGTCATTTTGTTTTTAAATTTGCTGCTTTGTCAGTTTTCTGTTTGCGTTTGCCTTGACTCTCTACCTTTTACAGTATAGCTAATAATACTTCGTCTCTCTGTCCAGGTGTGATTCCACAGAGGCTTCCTGGCTGACCAGGAGGGATAAACATGGATCTAAAGGAGGCTTGTGGCAGTCAGGGGAGCCATGAGAGCTCCAGTTTGCGCCCCACCTCCTGGCAGGCTTTCGCCGGTACCAGCACGCTACACGGCCTGCGCTTCATCTTCCCATATGGTCAGACTGGCGCTCGCCGCTTGCTCTGGGCTGCAGCCTTGCTGGCCTGCCTGGGACTGTTCGCTCTGGAGAGTGCAGAGAGGCTCGCGTACTTCCTCTCCTACCCTCACCTGACCAGTGTGGACGCCGTGGTGTCGAGCAGTCTGGTTTTCCCCGCCGTCACCATTTGTAACCTCAACATCTACCGCTTCAGCCACCTGACCAGCAACGACCTGTACCACGCTGGAGAGCTGCTGGCGCTGCTGGACGTGGACCTGGCCATCCCGCAGCCACACTTGGCGGAGCCGGATGTGCTCGCTTTTCTGCAAGAAAGAACCAACTTCACAGCCTACAAGGCCAAGGCGTTCAACATGAAGGAGTTCATGGATAGGGTCGGCCATGACCTCGAGGAGATGATGCTCTACTGCAGATACCAAGGCCAGGACTGCAGCCATAGCGACTTCAAAACTGTGAGTGATGCCCGCTGTCTTTTTCCTCTGCTGGACTTTGTCCAAAGTTTCCCTTCTCTGGAAGGCGCATGATCAATTTTTGGTGCAAATAAAAAGTTTTGATGTATCCTGACGGCTGTACTTTTCCTCCTGCGGTGCACAGCTGGGAGTCGACTAACTGGTTTTCTCATGTTTTGCTTCACATGCTACTTGCGAAGCTTTGTTCTGCTAACACTCTGTGCCGCTTTCTTGTTGCTGCCCTCAGCCTTGAAGTAATAGTAGTTTTTTGCTCTCTGGCAAATGCAGAACAGCAACAAATCTGAGGCAATTTAATCATTGGAGAAAAATTTGAGTTTTCTCCTGAACCATTTCTATTGTGAATTCCTTAAAACACCACTGACTGCACTGTCTGCAGCAAAAAAAAATTATTTCAGTTTTTAAATTGAAGCAAACAAATGGTGTTTTTCTCTAAGCTTGATTGTTTGCAGGAGTAAACAAAGTATTTGCTGTGCAGATTGTCATTTTTGCTCTCTGGTTTTTGTTGTGGGTAAAATTAAAGCCTTTCTTTATGCCAGAGTGAAGTGGGCAGGTTTCTGGCATCAGCTTGGTTTGGTGCTTCACATCCACTTGTTGCGCACTTAAACTCCCTCAGACTGAGGGTTAATGGAGTCCAGTAGTGATTAGTCGAGCTGCTCATGGAATTGAAGATTAGGATGCTGCAGAGGAAAATATTAAAACTTTTGATGCCTCATTTGTTTCCATCTACTTAATAAAAATAACTTATGGAATTTGTGCAGCAATAAAGACATGCTTGTGAAATATATGCATGTAATTACAGACGTTCTCGCTTTTCATTTAAAAAAAAGCTACACAGTTTCATTCTGTTGGAATGCATTTATTCTGCTGCTAATACATCGTTGTGACTTGACGACTTGAAAAATATTTTATTATGCGAGATAGAACTATATCTGTTCTTGCACACATCACATATAATGCACAACAATGCATTTGTAATATTGTGTTTAGTCAAGCATGAAAATGTCAGTTTTTTCTGTCTTGGGTTGCTCGTGTTTTCACATTAAAGGTGATCAATTCTGTTTGATGTAGCAGCGGGGCAACATAGTTGGATTGTGCAACGCTATTTTTGAGTGTTATAGTATAATTATAAGTATTTTTATGTACCCTGGTTTGCTGGATGACCTTCAACATGCAGATTGAAATGGGAATTTCAAGTTAATAGCAAAGTGAAGGCACAAAACCAAGTGATTGCATTAAGGACACATTATAAGATGAATGCAATTTTTGTACTTAAAAATGGTGCAGAACAAAGTTCTTTATGTTAGTAATGCATCGTATGTAGACACCAACATCGGCCAATGTTGGTCATTTTTAACATATCGGTCAAAAAAATGACAGAAAAACATAAAACATAAGGCAATGAAAAAGATTCTATTTTTTTTTCAAATATATATTTTTAAGTCTTCCCATTTTGCATAGTAAAAGTGTAATGATGTTTGATTAATGCAGTACTTTTCACATTGATTAATAATAATTTGAAACCAGTAAGCTTTATTTTGCTTTATCACATCTGACCTTTAATATTTTACCAATCAGAGTTTTGAATTTGGACTAACTTCTAAATAAAATGGGCATTAGTAAATCCAACGGGCCTTTCTTGTTACATTTGGTGGATCTATGCTTTTAAAGTTAAGGTCAGAATTATTATACCCCAAGATAAAATCACACAAAACGTAATATTTGTGATGCTTCCATGGAAATTACCAATAAAATAAAAAACTGTTCATAGTTACTCTGCTTCCAAATGAGCAAAAAATAAGTTTATGTTTTAATGATGTTCTGAATTGCAAAAAGAAAACTACAAAATAATTAATAATTCTGACCACAATTTTGTAACAGGGACAAAAATCCAATTTTTTTTTATCAAGATGGTTTCCATAAATTGTTGCAATTAGTTTACAACAATTTAAACTATTCATTTTCTAAAAATTAATAGCTTATTACTTTACAGTTTGAAACAATCGTCATCCAACTTAGTCCAGATGATAAAAAATTTGTGGAACCTCTGGATAAGACGTTACTACAATTCAAGCAGGCGTAAGGTTACATGTTTTGTTTCGTATGCTTTAAAATTCAGGAAAAAACGTCAGAGTTGCAAGTCTGGATTTTTAAAATTAAAAACATGAACAGACTCTCCAAGCAGGAGAATAACAAGCTGCAGATTGAAGAATACCAATTTAACCTTTTCATAAAAGCTAATTATTTCATTTTAAGCACAACCCACATCTGGAGGCCTTTGTCCTTGACCCGGCTGTCGCAGGTTCGATTCCCGGCCTGCCGACCTTTGCCGAATGTCTTCCTCTTCTCTCATTACCCACTTTCCTGTCAATTAACTATTAAATAAAGATCACTAGAGCCAATAAAAAAAGCTAATTATTTTTGATAAATCTAAAGAAATGTTACAACTTTTTAGATATCAAATCTGAATGATTCCCTAAATAAAGCAACCGTTTGATACATATTTTTAGGATTTTTCTCTTGTGCAGAAATATTTAGTTTTTAGACAAGCAGGCATTATTCTGAAAGCAGCAGCACAACACAAAATGAGTAAATGACTCAGTGCTGCTACCACAGCAGACATCAACAACAGAAACAGCAGGGACTCTCTATTCCCCATACAGTAAGTCGCAGCTTCTGTGCATCCATCCATCCATCAATGATTTAGAGTCAGAGGGGGCGTAAGTGATGCAGTCTTACAGCCACGCTTCTCTGTCTCTATACTCACATTCATTAACCTTTTTTAAACTGCAAGCTTGTGGCTGCAGACTCGCACATAATCGAGTTAGCTAAACTTTATTGAGTCTTTATTGCCGGGTTGCAGATGATGTAGTACCGACGTCACGCAAGGTGCGGCTCATCAACGTCCGATTGGCTTGACAATCCTCTGCTGGTCCAATGGAGTAGCTGCTCTCCTGCCGTTGATGAAGTCGATCAGTGGCATTATTGTGCCTCAACCGTGTCAAATTCAAGTCATTAAAGCCTCTGGGTCTGAGTCAATTACTACTGGATTGATGACTTGATGTTTTATCTTGAGATTTGTTCAATTCAGAAAAGCTAATTGGAAAAACAACTATTGTGAATCAGACGTTGGCTGTAGTGATGATCAATTCACGCCTTCAGATGGATGCCTGCCCTGCGGCTGATCCATACTGCAGTGAGCTGTCGCAACTCCACTCGGCTCCGTCTGTCAGGAGAGCATGGGATTTTCATGAAGACATTTCCAGAGCGTTAGTGCAAATCTATCTTTGTTCTGTATTTGCCTTCCCATGTAGCCCATTGAGGCTCCATTTAACTTCCCCTTAGCAACAATCTTACATGTTGTGTGACACATCTTTCACCAGAAACCATGTTTAAAGATAATCATGTTGACAGAGAGGTTACTAGAAGGGACTGTCATCCTTTTTGCCCTCTGCCTGTTGCTGCTGAGTTTCTCCATTCTTCCGTCTATTAACTTCTTCCGTCTTTACTCTCTTTGAATTCTGCAGCATTTCTTCATATCTCCATATTTGATTTGGAGAAAAGTAAAACACAAAAAGGCATCCGTTGCCACAGTTGAGATTAAATTCTGGAAAAAATTGTGTTGCTGAAGTACATGTGAACATGAATAAATGCACACACATGGAGAGAGCATATTAGCATGACACTCCAGGGACCCGAGTCAGCGTTTGAGTGGCACTGTGATGAATGACCGTGGGGAGAACTATGGGGACGCGGGAGTCTGTGTGATGTGACTGATGGAACTGGAGCATTGCACTGCACAAAAGGGGAAATGGAAGTACTGTGCACATTTCCACTAATATGTGCGGCGTGTCACCTTGGATAGTTTTAAGCATTTTTCAGATTTGCAGACCGCTCCTTTTTAATTTGCGTTCATACGGGAATGCCTCGCAGACCTACTTGACATGATTCTTCCTAAATGAGCGCTTTAGTACACTTGTTTTTGAAGGATGCTTAAAAAATGAGGGCACATCTCAAAGAATATTTGTCAAAAGGTTTTTCTCACCTTCAGTCCAACTTCGTTGAAATTGTCCTGAGTTGTTGCAGTGCAGCTTGGTAAAGAGTGAGTGTGCATTAGTGAGAAAGTTGCTGGTGGATTTACAAAGCAAAAAAAAGAAAGTGTGTATGTATATATATTGTACAATTATGTACAATAAATAATATACTTTAAATATAACTTGGTTCCTGGCATCATTTACTTGAAAATATCAGTTTTATTTCTCCAGAAATCACTGCAAATAACATTCTGCTGCTATGTCAACTAATACTAAAAATAAATCTTAAATATGCTGTATAAACATGCATGAAAAGTTTATTATTTTTGCGTAAACATTGGTTCTCATGCTAAGAAAACAATCTCCCAGTTTTGCTTTTCTTGCCTCTACATTCTGCAGTATTAGGGATAAAACCTTCTGTAGACAATTATATAAACTAAAATGAATATTTAGCTAAGCACCTGTTCCAACAAACACTCAAATAAGAATAGCTTATCATTGCTAGGTTATTACATTGAAGCGCCACAATATGTTGGGTTGTATTAGTCTTTGTAATTGCAAAGAGCTCGGGTGATAATTTTTCAAGCTCTCTGCATATCAATAATATATTTAGTCAGTTGTATGGATGCTAACCGTTTATTATGCTCAAACCTGTTGAATATATTGGTGCTAAACTCAGAGTCATAGGGATTTTAAAAAATACATGTTGGGAAAGTGTGAGTTATTCATAATTAATGATATAAATTTTCATCAGAATATTGCATTTTTTAAAATAATATCCAATGTTATTATAAACCCTCCCTTTTCTTTTCTGTACATGTTTTTATAGGGTTTTAATTAAACAGTGAGAATGTTAATTTATGCACATAATTTTAAGCCTTTTAAAAATATTATAATAGAAAACAGACCAGTTCCTGATTTGAGCATATTTTATAGTTTTAAAAGGGAACATTTTTGAATAATGTTTTAAGACTGAACCAGAGGTCAGGTTCGTGCCAGGGGCGACCTAAGGCCACGCAGGTTTCCTTCCCGTTGAACGAGGTTACATATTTCAAAAAGAAAAATTCACAGGAACAGGCAGGAATCATGTGACGTTGAGGGAAAACTGAAGTTTTGGCAAAACTGGCTCACAGGGATCAGATGATAAATCTTTTTTTGTGCAGATGGGACAGTTAGCTTGATTAGGAGGTAAAGGTTCAATGGCCACGTCAGCTAAAAGCTCCCTGCAATTCATCCAGAGTGTCGAAATTAGCTCTCATTAATGCAGCCACATAATGAAAATTGTGTAGTTTTGTTCTTCTGAACACCAGGCTGGGTTTATTTCAACACAACTTTGTTTCATGCAGTAATGTGCTTGGACAGCAATGTTGGTATTTTCTTCTTTTTAGTTCGCTTCCATTTTCCGGTTTTTGTATCTGCAAGCGAAATGAATATGTTTGAGAAACAGTTATTTGTACAATTCTTCACTGAAATAACTACAAACAACCGTAACACTTTATTTAAAGGCTGTGCATAAGCCTAACATGACAGTCATCAACATTACAAACTTTGCATTATTTGGTAAATAATGAAGTTGTGTTAAAACTTGTATTATTAAAATAGCATGAGGTAATAGTTTACAAGTATAATCAACCACACCATGAACTGATGCGGACTCTGTTAGAAAAATAGGATCGCTGCTGCATTTTATTCAGACATTATGACCATAGACTAACCCAAGGTTTCAGACTCTTTAAAGATGTAAAGATGAGAATTATTCAGGAAAATTACATTCTGTTTATAAAATATGAATAAAATAAGTCAAATATCAGAACACTATCACCTGTTCTTCAACTGAAGGAATCTAATCTAATTATTTTTTAATTGTATTGCAAGTATGTATGGAAAATTTTAGATGTTTAATAATGAGCAGCAATTCTAGCTGAGTAGCTGGTTCTGTCAGGAAAGCATTTCAGAGCTTTCCTAAAATGAAAATGTGCGCTGCATCTTGGGAAGTCATTCATTCATAAGACTTTCTCATACTGACCAATCAAATTGAAGCTTACAAAGCAGGCCTTGTCTTCCAGTTGAATGAACTAATAGAAATAATTCATGGATACGGCTGGCAGGAATTATCCAGGGATGTTTTTGACAGCATGAAATCCAGTTAACTCCTTTCTTACACGGCTCTTGTACACCTTGAGTGATTTTTTTTCTCTTTTTTTTCTGATGGTTATTTTATTTTTTTCAGGAAAAAAGGGCAGAGTTTATAAAGAGTGCTTCAGGTCATGCACAACAGAAAATGTATTATGTACAAAATGTAGTCACATCTTTCTGGCTAGAGCTCTAAAACCAGAAACATGAGCTTAATTTAATGTTTACAGTTCAAACTGTAAGAAAATCCCTTGTTATGTGTCAGGTTTTGTCAGGTTTGCTTTACAGGGGTTCCCAACCCCCGAGTCGAGGCCCGGTACCGGTCCATGGACCAAGTGGTACTGAGCCGCCTAGAAATAATTAAGTATTTCCGGATGTTTCTCCACCTATCTTTGCTGCAGTTGGCAAGTTTCAGAGCAATCAAATTTGAAGAATTGAAGAGAAACTCAATTAACAGTTGCTGCCAAGAGGACACAAGATATTTTCTATGTAAAAAAATATATATAAATATATATTTTTACTAGACTACCTACCCATGACCACCCACTGTGAATTAAAACTGATAATCCTGCCTCCTGATGTGATTGCGTCAGTGAAGGGAGATCGTGTGCCAATGGTGTGTTCCTCATTGAACTTTCATGGACCAAGTTTGTTCTTGCTGAGTGTGATTACCAGCTTGATTAAATGCTGATTGATTACACCAACAAGGCAAATCAGCATGCCTGCCACAGTGTATTAGCTCGGATTGCCTCCCTGGCTCTCCTTGCACGTTGTAGTGAGAGTAAAAATACCCCTTGAGATAAGCGGGCCAGGGAGGATGCTCCCACGCTCCCAGGCTTAATGTGTAACCTTATAGCAGCCAGATCTTGTATCAAACAGAAGCTAATTAGCTACTCATCCCCTGCTCTGACCTAAGCCTTGTTGGAACAGCACCATCAGCGTAATGGCTTTGGCTGGTTACAGCGTTAGTAATTAGCTGGTACATGCAACCTGTGGCCTTAGCACTTTAGTGAACGATTATTGGCTGGATTTGCTCTAGTTCAGCCAATGGCAAACAGCAGGATGTCAGGAACCCATTATGTAAGTATTCTACGGCCTTTTCCTCCCGTCTCCGTCTCACTAACTGCATTTTAGCACTTCCGAGGTTTTTTTTTTTTCTCAAGGCTTAAAAGCAGAGTGCATCACATTAGATTTTTGTGGATGGACTGTATTAATCATCAAGCCGATGTGGCATTATAGTGGCATTTTGGATTCCCAGCAGGCGTAATGACTCAGTATTTTAAAGGGCATGGAAAGCACCACTGCCACCACCACCCACAAGCGTTTCCCCGCCTCAAACGTCCTGGATTGGCAGGAGAAACCTGTGCTTTTTTACCAGCTAGTAAGAACTGGAGTTTTGGCACAGATGGCTCAATTTGGATACGGCTTTCTGCAACTGTCTGCGATGCCAGATTATAGTAGCTTGATGATAAAGTGTCTGGTCCTGCTTCTTGTGATGAAGCTCAAAGGAGCAGGATGTTTTCCTGATTTTTTGTTCAGTTTGATTTCTGTAATAGATCAGTGCATGGGAAATTAAGGTGCCAAAATTGGCGATATAACGTGAAAACTATTTGCTGTTCAATGAAAAACAAACATTACGTATTTTGCTTTAGACTTGGTTAAAGGACTTCATGCAAAAAGACACATTAAAACAAGATTTTCAGGTGGATTTACATTATTTCATCAAACATTTTTTATCAATGATTTCTCACTGATGAAATACTGAGTCATAAACCTTAGTAAACATTTTTATTAAATGCTCATCTTATCATTTAGGCATAATTGGGGATGCCTAAATTCATGGAAGAATTTATTGACCATAGAACTTGGCTGAGCCAATTAATGTTCAACAATTTTTTTTCTTATGTTCATATTAAAATGCAGCTGATTAAAACTAAAAAATATTGCAATAAACTCCATTTAATTGATTTCAGTATACATTGAACTGACCTCAGTCATTTCCTACAGCAAACAAAACTTCAGTGTTTTTCACAATGCACGAAAAAGCAGATTAGCATATTTTTTTTGTACGTTTTGGATTATCAAGACACAATATGAGACACTGTAAATATTGTGATTTATGTCTGTTTTCTTTTATTTTTGACTCATACTAGCTTTGTACACACTGTGACATTTTAGCATTTTTAGACGATGCCATTTGTGTCTAGTGTGAGCATCTGCTGCTGGGAGACTGTTCAGCTGGCTAAATATTGCATTAGCATGTAAAATGCAAGTTCATAACACTTGGGATGTAATAGCTAACAGTTATTGCTCTCGAAACAGCCCTTTGCTATACGAATATTGCACACATTGATTTTACAACCTTACACTGATTGTCTAGAACAAAAGGCTGCGTCCAACACACATGAAAGATCACCAATCGCTGTCTGTTAGCCTGACAAAATGTCTGGAAATACACTCACTGGCCACTTAATTAGGTACACCTCACTAGTACCGTGTTTGACCCCATTTTACGTTCAGAACTGCCTTAGGCTTTCATGGCATAGATTCAACAAGGTACTGGAAACATTCCTGAGAAAGTGTGGTCCATATTGACATGACAGCATCATGCAATTGCTGCAGATTTCTCAGCTGCACATCCATAATGCAAATATCCTGTTTCACCACATCTTAAAGGTTCCTTACTGGATTGAGATCTGGTGACTGTGGAGGCCATTAGAGAACTCATTGTTCAAGGAACCAGTCTGACATGATTGGCGCTTTATGACATGACATGTTATGTTGCTGCTGGAAGTGGCCATCAGAAAATGATCATGAAGGGATGGACATGGTCCACAACAAAACTCAGGTAGGCTGTGGCGCTGACACCATGGTCAGTTGGTAGCAATGTTCCCAAAGTGTGCCAGGAAAATATCCCCACCAGGCTGACTGTTGATACTAGGCAGGATGGATCCATGGTTTCCTGTTGTTGACGCCAAATTCGGATCCGACCGTCCGAAGGTCGCTGCAGAAATCGAGACTCATCAGACCAGGCAACGTTTTTCCAATCTTCTATTGTCCAGTTTTGGTGAGCCTGTGTGAACTGTAGCCTCAGTTTCCTGTTCTTAGCTACCAGGAGCAACACCTGGTCTGGTCTTCTGCTGCTGTAGCCCATCCTCAAAGTCCAACATGTTGTGTGTTCAGAGATGCTCTTCTGCAGACCTCGGTTGTAATGATTTGAGTTGCTGTTGTCGTTCTATCAACTACTCTGGGCATTCTCTGACCTCTGGCATCAACAACGCATTTGCCCCACAGAACTGCCACTCATGGATATTTTCTTGTTTTCGGACCATTCTCTGTTTTTAGGTCAGTTAGCATTACAACAACTATTTCTGTTTACAATATGCCAAAATAACAAGAGGGAGTATTTTTTCCCCTCTTACATTCATACGTTGACATAAACTAGGGCAGCGATGTCCGACTCCCATCCAGAAGGGTTGATGTCCTCCTTCAACACAGTTAATTCAAATGGCCTAGTTAGCTCGTTAGCCTGTCATTAATCTTCACAGTAACCTGGTAATGACTTATTAATTTGATTCAGGTGTGTAAAACCAAAAAAAGATCTAAAATATGAATTACACGGGCCCTAAAGGACCGACTTCAAACTCTATTTCACCTACATTACTTTGCTTTGGAACAGTTTGCGGAAGCCCAGATGATGCTGACATGGTTTGTTAGTTTCTGAGAGATTAATTAACAACTTCTCAGTTAAACTGGAAGAACATCTGTTAATGTATTTATAGATGGCATCTCAGCCAAAATATTAGGAATTAGTTTCAGGGAATTCTGTTCAATTATACCAGCGCTAAATGTGTTTAAATTTGCTAAATGTACCTTTCAACTCCCAATTAAAAGATTTTGTAAAGACGCTGGCTGAAGCTTATGAGATGGCAAGTTCTACCTGCTTCAGAAAGAAGTAATTTCTCCAAAGCAACGTAAAAAACGTCAGATTACAGTTTGCTTGTTGCTTTAAACAGAGACGGAGATTCTGGCATTTGGAGGAAAAGTCAAGAAACTTGCACGCTTCGGATCTACGGGTGGGCATTTATTGTTTTATCATTTATCATAACAAACTTCTTATAAGAATTTAGATTTATTGTTACGATAAATTCCAATTAATACTCTGTTAATGTTTAAGAGCAATATTTGTGTTTGCCACACAGTCACAGCTATACAGTTACTTTAAAAAGTAATAATAAGTAGTTCTTATCACTTTTACTCTTAACAAAATAAATGATATTAGAACTTAGCTGCACCAGTTTTGTCAGGAAAAATTGGCCAAATTTGTGCTCAGTGTTTGGTTCTTATCTAGCCTTATAGCAGTGCACAAATCAAATTTCTCTCCCATTTGAAGCGAAAACCAAACTGACTTTAAAACAGAAGCATGTACCAAACCCTGGTTTTTGTGTACTTGTACACCTCTATTGTGTACTGTTTAAATGTGAAAGAAAGAAGAAGCCTTCTATTTATCTTTTTTAAAATGTTTGCCCTTGTACCATACATTGAAATACAAAATCCTACCAAGGATTTTTTGGTCTGGTTTCTTGAGCAAAATATCTTAGCAAACTTGAAATGAGACAAAACTGACTTGCGTGTAACTTTTAGCAAGATATAGAGGCTTGTTTTAAGTAAAATAATGTGTTAAAAAGTACTAGTTTCATTGGCAGATTAATTAACTTATAACAACATATTTTTCCCATGCTATAAGTAAATGGAACTAAAACGTGTTTTAATCAATAATAAGGAATTATTAACCTAAAACAAGCCTCTATGTCTTGCTAAAAAGTTACTTTTAAGTGTAGTAAGATATTTGAACTAGAAACTAGACCAAAAATACTTGTTCTTGCAATTGTGACCCAAAACTGCTGCATATACACAGTTATATATAAATATATATATATTTTTAGTACATTTTATCAGTTTAAATTTCAGGACGTTTGGCTAAGGGTCAAAAATGTCCAGTGAGAGTTGGACACCACCTGAATACCCAATGTTTAAAGTAGATCTACCACCTTGTTTTGTCTGCTTTCAGTATGTTTTCCCAGTGTGTCAGAAAAAATAAGACTTTGGCTTTTTTTTAAACATTGAGTTAACTTGCTGAGTGAGCATGTAATATCTAAATTAATGCTTAATTTTTCTGTTCAAAGTGCGCCCTAATTTTTCCGAATAGACCAGCTGAAAACAGCATTTATTCAAAATAATAAGAATTAGGTGCATTATTATTTCATGCAAACTATCTCAGATTTGATCATAAACAGCAGGGGGTAAAAAATGGGGCACATTTCCAAGTCCTTTTGGTGAAACTTGTTGTTGAATATTCTCTAGCTGTCTTCCAAAGCGGTCTCAAAATGTGACTAATTGGTCGTAGTCTGAAGCCCCAGGTTGGGGATGTTGGCTGGCATCCATAGCAGTGAAAAGAAGGAGCTGAAGGAGTCGAGAGGAGAGGAGTGCACAGCCCATTACCTCAGCAGGCTGTCTGGGTACCCACTTCATCGTGGCCCCAGGAGGAGGAGATGAAGCATGCCTGAGTGTGTGTTTGTTGGCCTGTGTGAGTGTGTGGGATTTTACGAGCTGCTGTGTGTTGATATTTTTGTGCGTCGCTTTGCTCCGTAATGTGCTGTCACATGCAGTCAGGGTCGGATTGTTTTGCATGTCTGAGATTCAAGCTGCTTGATGCATTTGCTTTGAGTTGCTTTTAGCACATATTGACTTATGCTTATGAAATCAAAGGTCAAGTGGCTAGTTAACTCAAAATTTCCATGGCTTGTTTGGAGGCTGCTCATTGAAAATTAGATGCTGTCTCAGACATTATTTAATCTCCATGAAATGCTGCCTTCTGTAGTTTTATTGATTGTTTTAAAGAATTTGTTTTTCTGTGCGCAGACGGTAAAACGTTTCCTGAAACATACAACAGATATGATTCAATCTCAAAGTGTAGCATCATCTAATGAAATCTTTTTGAGTCGGTATAAAATATAAATGTCTAAATCTACTATGGATCTCATTTTACTGACTCATTGTCTTCAAAACATTAGTTTTGTTTTGACAGTAATTTGTGTGGATTCGTACTGCTGGCTGTCAAAAGGCAGGATAAATGTTGCACTGTATATTGGACTGAGTTAACTATTATTTCCACAGGAGTCTTTATCATTTGGAGAACAGGCGATGTGACTATAATACTTACAATTCACTGCTAAACTGATGTAGAGGCATTCGTAGTCATAGTGGATGCATAGTGTCTGCAAGGTCATGTTGCTTTACAAAATGTAATGATTTTTATATATACTGGTTTACTACTAAAAGGGGAGGTGAAGCGTCTTGCTCAAGGACACAACAAGAGATGTTTCCTCCATTTCTTCCCACCCATTTCCAGTCTAATCTATTGCAAATAAAGACAACTAATGTCATTAAAACCTTTAAAAAATGAGAAAACACAAAAGAAATTTGCACTACCAATCCTGAAGGACTACACTGCAAAGACACAAATCTTACCAAGTATTTCTTGTAGAATAAATATCTTAGTACACTTGAAGTAAGACAAACTAACTAAAAGTAACTTTTCAGCAAGACATAGAGGCTTCTTTTAAGTAAATAATTTCTTAATATTGATAAAAAAGTGCTAGTTCTTTTAACTTATAAGATATATTTCCCACATTCTAAGGAATTATTTAGTTAAAAGAAGCTCCTATATCTTGCTAAAAAAGTTACTTGGTAGTTTTACCTTATTTCAAGCTTGCTGAGATATTTGCACTAGAAACTAGACAAAAACATTTGGTAAGATTTTGTGTTTTTGCAGTGAACTGCACACCCAAGTTACACCATGTCTAGTTTCTTAAAATCTGCTCCAATCTTTAGGGGAATTTTGTTGAATGTGATCATTTTTATTCAACAAAAGTGTGATGAAACATGCCGATATCTCCTATGTAATCCCTGTAAAAATACTTTGCACGTGACTTTACATCAGCACTTCTCAAACTATAGTGATGGGGTATCCAGAGGGGGAAGTATACAGCTCACTGCACACTTGATGCTCTAACTAGGCATGTTTTTGGTCAAGGGAGAAAAATAAAAAAAGCCCGCTCTAAACAGGCTGACAGACTCTTTCAGACTCCCTTTGTCCAGCTGTCTTTTTCTCCTTAATCTCTGTAAGCCGTCCAGGATTTCTTTTGATCCTTGCATCCATATTCACCTGAGAGCTGTGTGCTCTGGGCATTAGAGATTTCAGACTGCTTTCATGGAAAGTGAGACATATGTTTGTCATTTAGTTTTGTCACTTTTACTACTCTTGTTTCTTGGCTCATTTTGGGAGTGGATTGGCTTGAGTTTTGTAAATAAACATGCAATTAATCATGCAATTAATTGGAAGTCCCTTTGTTGTTTGAATTTTTGAACAAACACAAATCCTTTAGATCTCTATTCTGCAGGATGCAGAGTTTTTTTCTTTTCTTTTGCTCTATGAACTGCTGCTGCATTTTCCCACCACACACTGAGGCTTTTCTGTTGCTGAAATAAACACCAGGCTAAAACTTGTCAAGATATCCCTTTGACAGCTCTACCGCCAGCGCCTCCCCTCCCTGTCTGCAGGTAGGACTGCCGTGCTGATGGAAAGGATCTCCGATTGGTGTCAGGACAATGTTCGGCCTTTTTGTCAAAATGATGCTTGTGTGCAGGACAGCATGACTGGAAATCACTTTCATTGGCCCCACAGGGCCAATGTTGGATTGATTTTCTTCACAATCTGTCTCACAAATAAATACAAAGCTGTGTTTTTTAAAAGACCACTGTCTGAATACACTTGAGATGAGTTATGTTAAAACAAAAAAGCAAGCTTATAAAAGATGGAAAGCTGAAAAAAATGGTGATTTAGCTTAAAAATCCCTTTGAAACACTGTGGAAAGAGTGGCGCCTCTATGGTTGGATGCATGTTGGCGTAGAGGGTATTTTGAGTGAGTGTGTGTCTTCACTGATTTAGATGAGCTCACACTCAAACACAGGTTAATCTGTCTGAATCACCTGCTCAGTATTTCATCAAGCTCTGCAGATGCTAGATACTGAATCATTCATTTAGTTTCTCAGCCTGCATCTTAATCTCAGAAATTATGTGTTTGGCTGTTTTAAGAGAATCTTTAAAGAAGTTGTCATAATTAATACCTAATTAATGACATTTAGCGTGGGCAAACACGAAGAAGCAACATTCAGCTTCTATGCACCACAAATCTGGAGCAAACTTCCAGAAAACAGCTGAAAAATTAAGTTCCTTTAAATAACGGCTAAAAAGCCACTTGTGATCAGCAAGTTTTCCAGAAAACCTGCTAAGCCCAGTGGTCAGGGCGCGAGGGCAGTAATTCATCTGTATTTTTGAGTTGAAAGTTTTTTTAAAGGTGGCACGAAATTTGAAAATATCACTTGATAATTATGTTTTATTGGAAGATGCTGAGCTTGCTCGGGACACAAGTAAAGCCTGGTGGCCCGCCAGGCTGATTAGTAGTGGAAGAATTTGATCTGGATTTGCTTGATGATTTTTATGACATTTTTCATGGCTGTACTGCTGAATGCGGTGTACAATGGCTGCTGGAAAAGGAGTGTTTTGCTGTTGACCTACCATCCAGAAAAAAACTTGCTCCATTCTTATTAGTTGTGCAGGAGGCTCTACTTCTGCTTTTCAAAGACATACAGTTCTGTAATTGTGCATCTGTTTGTAGTCATTTTTACATGTGAGTGTAAATGTTGAGTGGAGGGTGCAGCCAGTCACAGCTTATTTGGATTTAAAGTGACAAAGGAGCTTCAAGTAGGCAGAACTGAGGAGACTAAAATCTCATTATCTAAGAACAATTTTGTGCAAAAAACATAATGAACTTCCTATCATAACCTTTAAGGGTGACACAAGGGCATACTAAATCTGTACCATTTTACCGCAGCGTAGCTTAAATCCATTTCCAGAGGGCCGCACTGACCTCGTTTTGTCTCTTTAGTGACTTGACCAGAGATACCTGTATCGCTGTCCTTCAGCTTTCAATCACAGTCTTCTTTGTCTTATTTGTTTTGATGTGAAGAGAGTGTGGTTGTCCACACCAGCTGACACAGTCGGTCATGACCTCTTTGTATTCACCGTTGTCAACCTGTGACTCACACCCAGCAGCGGCAGTGAACTTTTGAACTCTTTTTAGGTAACAGCAAGCTGACGTGTGAGGTGAGAAGGAAGGGGAATCTCCTTGCTCCTCTGTGGCAGACCACCACCTCAGGCTTTGTGCTGAGATCTGCTCACATGGCGCTGTGCGCTCTATATAACAAAGCGAGGTGCTTCTCCGTCATATTAAAGTATTTTTAATAAAAGTGGATGAATTATACATTTCTACCTTCTTAAAAATAAAGACTTTTTTCATTTGGTCTATGGTTCATATAGGACTGCTTTTAGCTGGAGTTAATTTACAGTTACTAACCTGACAAGCTAATGAGTCATGATCCAAAGCCCACTGTTTCTAACAAATTAACCTAACTTTAGTTACTAACAATTCCTTGTTTTGTTTTTTTGTGGACTTACAACATGCTCTGATGTGGTTTGCTATTCTGCTGTATCATAAATACCAGAGATTATTCTTTTAGAAATGTGTGTCTTTTGAAAAATGCACCATCCTTGTTCTGTTTTCCTTGCATGCCCTGAAAAGTTGTTTACTGCTGTTTGTGAAAAATTAAGGTTTTGTTCTGCTGAGACCTGATAATGTCTCAATTGAGCTGCCTTCACAGCTTCACTGCTTCTTCAGTCATCAGTGGAGAAAATGAAGCAGAGCCTGCACAAACAGTGTGTGTCCTCACCCACTGGTATTATTATTATTGTTATTATTGTCATTATTATTATTGTTACCATAGTGAATCCTATTAGAAACCGTTCAAGGAATTCCTGTTCTCTTTATAGAAAATTAACTGCACTTCAATATCAAATCAAGATGATGATGATGGCTCTTAAAGGGCCAGAATATATTAATAAAACCTGCTATCAATGAATTCTCAAAATTAAATATTATTGAACTTTTTAGTTCTTCCAGAATTTTGTGATGCTTGTTGTGATTTATTTTTTGCAATACAAATTTAAGTGTTAGTGGTACTAATTTGGAAATATTTGCGCTTATTTATGACTGTAACTGCGACTTTTTACTACTCGCTGTATAGATCATGGACTACAATTTGACATCAATTAAGGCTGAGGCAGCTGCTTAGTTTTTGAGAAAAGTCTTGAATAAACTCAGTTATGTTTCAGTTCAAGAAAGGGCGACGATTTGTTCATTTGACATGAATTTCCACAATAACTTTCAAGAAACTGGAAGGACTGATATAATTTGGCAGTAAACAGATAAAAACTGCATTGACTTGATAACATAATATTTAAATGCACTTAGTGTTGAGTCTGGAGGGCCACATAAAAAGATACGGTGGGCTGGATTTGTCCCACATGCCTGGAGTTTGACACCGGTGGCTTAAAGCTTCTGAATTGAGATAAACGCAATGGTAAGAAAATACGACCTGCTTGCACAGGCAACATGCCCCCTTTTGCACAAAGAAAAATAAATAGTTTCAAACTTTGCTGACAGAATTTCAAGAATCTGCATGAATAAAGTCAAATCAAGTCTTTGACAGGCAGAGAAATCGTAACCTCCTAACTTTTCACATCTTACATAATGTGCTAAGGGAGTGAACAGAGCTTTGTGCTTCCTCTGAGAGACGATTTCTAAGAATAATTTCAAACTTCTAATTGTTTTTTTCAGGTCTGAAGCTTCCCAGTGAGATTTCCTTCATCATTCATTCTGAAAGCATTGAAAGCATCAAACATCCAGCATGTTTCTCTCACCTTTTGTCCTGGAAATAAAAAAAAAGAGAACAACAGGATTGTGAGCTATTCTCAGTCTAATATCATCCTGCTAAGTTTGTGTCAGCAGTGCTTGCTCTGTCTCCACTCCGTTCTGCTTTGGCAGTTGCTGTCTTACTTTCTCTCCACATTCATTATTCAAAGAATAGTTGCTTGGATGTCCACGGATCTGGATGCAAACTCCACTACATGCCGCTCTACAGAGCGACTATCACCGTTAGTAACTGTCTATCATGTAGTGAAACAACAACAACAACCCGTCCCACGCTGCTCGCTGTGATACTGGCTGGTGTTTTCTGATGAGATGTGTGTTTCCCAGTAAAATGAATATGCTGCTTGGTTGTCACCATCCGGTGTGATGAGGGAAGGTTTGCCGTTTTAAACAAGTACTGACAGCAGAAGACGTGCTGAAGGAGTATTTGATCTGAGATCTTACTTGCACAATTACTCAGCATGAGTACTTATGGCAGACAGACAGACGGGAATGGAGGAATATTTTTGGGTGAGCAGTGTGGAAAATATCTGATGCCAGAAGTTGTGTTCTTAAAAGATGAGCTAGTACTTTACAGTTTCTACCAAAATCGATCCTTTGTGTTCATTAATTTAAATAAAATTAGTGCAAGATTTGATTAGTTTATAAAGCTCTACTCATACTTTGTAGACAGAAGAAAAAAATTAGTAAAATTGTTTTTTTCACAAAAACGGGGATATAATTTTCTTTCATGGTTTGAACCAGTAAAGAAATTTGAAGGAGCTACAAACTACCTTTCATTGAGAAAATGTTTTATACTGCAAAAAACACAAAATTTTGCCAGGTAATTTTGGTCTAGCTTCTAGTGGCAAATATATTAGTTTTGTCTTATTTCAAGTGTACTAACTTATGAGTAACTTTTCAGCAAGATATAAGAGTTTGTCCTAAGTAAGTAATTCTTTAAATGGATTAAAAAGTTGTAGTTCCACTATTAGATTGTTTCACTTAAAGCAAGACATTTTTCCCAGGATGTAAGTGAAATAATTTGCCAATTGAACCAGTATTAGGAAGTGAAGACTTAAAAATACTTTTTCTTGTTGAATAGTTACTTTAAGTTTGTTGTCTTATTTCAAGTGTACTAAGGTATTTAGAATATAAACTAGACCAAAATTAGGTGGTGAGGTTTTGTGTTTTTGCAGTGTATTTTTGTTGGATTGTTCCAAAAATGACTGGCAAGTTTTCTGGGAAATATTATTTGTGGATTTCCAATTCTGCAAGAGAGTTGTTAAAAGTTAAAGACTTTTCACTTTCTTTTTTTCTTTTATTTTTTCTCTTTGTTGTTGTTAAATGTGCAAATATTTCAATCTAAATACATTAAAGTGTCGTTTTGTCCGGGTGTTTTATTTTTGGAATCTTGTTTTCAGGGCTCATTGATTAAAAAAAGACTTTTACCAAATTTAAATATAAATAAAGACATTTTGCTTATAGGTACTGCAGTCAGGATCAGTAACTAAATTACTGGTTACAAATAATCTAGGTTGTATTTATTTTGTGTCACAACAATCAGCTTTATGCTAGCTGGGATTAAAAAATCTCTTGTTAACAGCAGCAATGGTGGTAAACAGAAAACGTTTCTCAGCAACTGGTGCAAGAGAAAGAGAAATATGGACCCGAGGTTTGTTGCAGTGCTTTTTTTCCCCTTATACATGTTTCTTATGCTTTTTCAAATAAATAATAGGCTTACCAGAAAATAGTTTAACACAACAAAACATGCATTTAATGAGCACAATTTCCAAATTCATCATATCTACCAAAGCTAAAATATTTTCACTATGGAAACCTTTTTCTTCGCAAAACATCCTCCATCATTAAAAACATCTTTTGTATCAGAAACAAACTTGGAGGTTACACTTAATTGAGAAAGATCTTCTGTCTCTTGCATTGATATGAAAATGCATTTGGTTGTATAAATAAGTATTAAGAATTGGAGCAGATTATTATTAGAGCTTATTTCTCCTGTTACTGACCTCTGCAGCCATATCTAACTGCCATATTTGCTCATTTAGCAGATTTGCTGTAGATGGTGTTGAAATTTTTCTTTTTGTTACTAAATATATCAGCGTGCATTTTCGTGGAAGCACCGACTGCTGTGACAAAAGCGTGAATGAGAAACTAGCTGTTGATAAAACATCAGAGCGGAAGGAATTATGAACAGGGCATCTCAATAAAAACTCGTCTTAGGTGTAATTGGTTCTTTCACCAAATAGTCAGTTGTTGGTCAAGCATTGTCTGTGCATATTCTCTTGTTTTGTGTTTGATAGTAATACACTGAGCACTGAAAGAGTTGAATTTCATTACTTGCTTGCTTTTCATGCTGCCTCTGTGTAAAGGCTGAATAATAACCACATGCTTTCGGGTGTGTAATTTTTCATCTCTGCACATGCAAGTTTACCCACATGACACCTGAAACTACTGCGCCGACTATCTAAACAACAAGCCCCAGTTTTTACTCCACTGTTGTGTTTTCAGTGATGTATTAGAAAAGGACTTTCCAGACCTCTGCCTCTCCTTGTAATTTCCCCACAGACTCCAAGTCACTTATCAATGTCGTTGTGTATTAATAGTTATTTACAAACAATTATCAGCCGTAAGACACAGAAAAATAACTCTTTCTGTATTGATCCGTTTCTTGCAGGTTGTTTGGGTTATTCTGTTTTCTGATAATGTCCCTGTTGCTGTTTTGTTGTGGTGGAAGTGTTGTTAACATGCTGTAAACTTCATGCTTTAAAGCTGGACCAATGCTACATTTTGTTGTTGTTTCTTTTTTATCAACTCTGCTCATATGTTGTATTTCTGTTGGCTCCAATCTGTTTTTCTGCCCAGTGAGAAGCTGCACACATTATAGTTTCACCAAGTATCAGTTGGTTTTCTCCAGTGATGTTTGCTGTAATCAGATTACGTTATTTACTTAAAAAAAGGCTGCGAGACCCCATCGTTTTCCAAAAATATGTGCAATATTTGTTCAGCCTCTATATAACTTTTACTGAGGTAAATACAAATGTTAAATACTGCATCTCATTAAATGCCAGACCTCAGTCGTCCTCATTTGCTGCAGTAATATGCTCAGTAAAGCCTCAGTTTAGCTCATCAGATTTAATGAGAAAATAACTCACGTCAGTTCTCTGGCAAAACATCTGAAAATCTTTTAAAGCAAATCCAAGTGTGTGGCGACTAAGCTCATATTTCTACAAATGGCTGCTTTTTATTTTTAGGCTTTCAGGGTGTTTGCACATGAATTGGTTTGGCAGCTCCTAATTTTCAATGTCTGCTAATATTTTTTATCTTCAAGTCAATTCTTGTGGAGTTTTTATACGTCATGTGATATTTTTATACATGAAGAAAAACTTTTATCTCAGGAGATAATTGTATCCAGTTGGAAATGAGCTGAAGTGCTGTAATGCCTTTTATTTTCTTTCTTTATTAAGCAAAACCCAATTTACTTTATAACCCAAAATACTGTTATCAGTGAAGCTTCTTCTCTAAAATACAACCTGTTATCAAAAAGCTTTCAATTCTCCAGATAAAAACAAGTGCACACTTGTAGATAGATGAATGAATTTGTAGAGTAAAATCCTTACCTTCTTCCTTTATGAAATGAGTCCAACTTCCTCTCTGCATGATTTGTCCAGTCAGACAGCCATGGAGAGGAAGAGTAAATGAACCCTGAGTCTAAATCAGCTTTTCAGGTGCTTCTACTGTGCTGTGTATCGCATAAAATGCAGTGTACATTTTCATAATGTTGCTCTATCAAAGGGATCCATGATTAGTTGTAATAATACTCTTTATTTTGGAAATGTTTAATTTAGACGTAAAAACAATGCAGTAGGCTGTTTAGTTTTTATAAATGTTGATGTTTTTCATGTGGGAAATGATTCAGACTCACCTCACTGTTTTTCTTTTTGTGTTGCATATTCAGGAACAGGTTCTTGACATGATCAAAATATAACCAAAGCTCATTTGTAGAAAAAGCATTTCAGTGGAGGTTATGATTGATTCTTTTAAATCAACTTAAATACAAGGCATAATATGTTGCATTAGATTCTCATTAGTGTATAAAAGTTGTGAGTGTGGCTTATATTGTAAAGGAGCAAATGTGTAATTCTGCTGGATTTATTTATTTGTACAAACATTTCTCTCCTGTACTTGCAGGATTTCACTGTGTTTGTAGATTTGACTGCCTTAAAGTCTATTAAGGCTGGCATTGTTAAGTCCTAATATATATTTTGTCCTGCATAGATATTTATATCAAGATAGTTGGGTAATCAGGTTGAATTATAGTGGACATAGTGGCATTATACAAGATGCACATAATCATGTTGCCCTTTTTCTAATATTCATTGGTCGGTCCACTTATCTTTATAAAGATCTGCCTAATTTCACATGATGAATGGGTTTTCTAAGCTGTTTTCTTGGCTCACTTGTGGCTGGAAGTCATTAACCTGAATGAGTAACTATAAGAGGGCTTATCTTAAATCCAAAATGAGAGTAAATGATAATTAATAAATTTACAGATAATACACTGTTATTTAGGGGCTTTTGAATGAGTAGAAACACTCATGGTGTTGCAGAGAAGGACAGTATGAGTATGAAGTAATTAAAGGTCAAGTTGACAAGACAGATATGGGAAAGTAAAAGATAAAACTACTTTCAGTGATTACAGAGAGACTGTTAAATTTTATTAGAAGTAGTAAAATGATAGACGGAAAACCAGGGCGCTTTGATAGGGGGTTCTGTGCAGCAAGGTAGGATTCGTTTAACCTTAAAATTAAATAATAAAACAATACATCATAAATGATTGAAGATGGAAGAAATTGTTGACACCGTCTTTGCGGCTTCATCTCGAGTAGATAATTGTGATTCATCTCCAAGCTACTTTCCTTCTGCAGTTATTCAAACACTTGTTTTCAAATTACAGTCTGGCTTATTTTCCTCCCGTTCTTGCTCTTAATCACATTAGGTTTCAATCGCAGTTACGTGGTTATTTTTGTCTTTGCAAAAATAGGAAATACGAAAAAAGTGCACACATTAATCAAAAATGTCAATTGTGTGTGGAGGATAATGAATGATGATTGCAACTTGATTATACCAAATTCAGCCTGGCATTATGATTCAGCAATAAATTCTGAACAATATGAAAATGTGTAACCACATGTTCTGTTGAACTGAAGCTCTTTGTTTGTACATGTTGGATTTTTCTTTTTCCTGTCCTTCTATAGTTTACACCAAGACAAAACTGAAAGAACTGAAAGATTTAGTTGCTTCACTGACCCGTGTTTCTCCACTTGGAAGCTACAGTTGGGCGGATCATCAAAGAATATTTTGCTGCCGTACAGCAGAGGTACTCATGAAGACCTCATCTAATCCGGAATCTGAGTGCTGCAAGAAAGGAGGAGATAAGTTAGGAACAGAGTTGGGTTAAATTTTTATAAAGAATAGATTGTTGCCAGACAAACTGATTAGATTATGAGCCTTGTCATGGTTGATCTCCACAAGCAATTTGGCTGTTTTTCTTGAACAGCTTTGATTTTGAATGTTTGAATGTTTGAATGTTTTACTGATTTTCCAGCTGTAAAATACTATATTGCTATATTTCCTGATTAATCCAGGGTGATCAGGAGGAATAACCTAATCTATCACTCACTGTGTGGACAGATTAGCTACCTGACTGTATTCTTTTAAATTGTAAGTTATTCTTTTTTTTTTTCAAACATGTCTTTCTCCTTCTGTCTTGTTTTGTGTTCGTAGTTTTCTCCTTTTAGTGGAGTTTATGCTTATAATTTACTTGTGGTGAGGTTTTCTTAATCTACAATGTTAATCATTTATAAATTCAGTTTAACCATCTTTAAAGTTTGCAAATGAAGGAAAGACATTTTCAAAACAAACTGTCAAACACAGCATGCCAACAAAAACATACTGGTTGTGGGATTGGATTTCACAAAATGTGTTTTTATATAAAACGTATTTCAAGCGTCGTCTTCGCAGCTACAGGTAATTGTAAACCAGTGTTTTTCCACCCCATCAACATTTGTTTTCCTCCTGCTTGCACCTCAATTTTGGGTCCTCTCTATTTGTCTCTTCTCTTTCTACTTCACATCTTAATAACTTTGTTTTCAACCATAACGAAGGTCTTGACAACTCTTTTTTTCACACAATTTGCTGCTCCTTCTGCTTCTCCGTGAGCCCTAAAGCTGCGATAGCGGCTAAAATGGAGGCGTGAGGTCAGAGGTTACTGGAATCAGGGAATGGTAGACATATCTATATGTCTTCCAGCTTGTAGTTTCAGAGCTGTATTAAAAAATGGAGTGGGTACTAGATGCTGTCTGCTTTGCATTTACATCGCTGTATTTATGACTTTTCTCTCTGCAAGGGTTATCTTCACTATGTCAGTGTTTCTGAGCCATTTTATCCATTACCATAATCAGATCTGTTCAGTTACATGCAGCTTCAAAACCTATGTCCTGTGCATAATGTATTAAAGGCTAATTAATATGATTGCAGATAAAGAGCTGCAGGCTGATGAAAGAGAAAATGGTATAGCCAAGTTGATAATTATTTGCATACTTTTTTTTAAAGGAGCAGTAATTTGTCACATTCTTTCTCTACACTTTGCTGATTATAAAGTTGGGATAATTAGTAAAAATGTGAATCTTTACCCTCCTAATTTAAGTATGTTTTTGCCTCTTAATTTCAGCAGTAGCAGATGATGCATGAACCCACTCCCCTATGAACCCTTCACCCTTCCTAATTTGTAAAACATGGGAGAGTAAAGGAGTAAATTACTGGAAACCCTGCAGCAATTTCAGCTGGAAATTTGGGGTGTCTGCAAAACGCCACTCCTGTTTCTAGGACTTTCTCCTGAAGGTACTGATGCATTATAGTGGAGTTTGAGGAAAAAAAGAGTATTAATTTTCTCTCTTGGGTGTTTGAGAGATCGTAAATCCAGCTGAAAGTCTAGCTGATGCATATCCTTCCTCCGCACAGATTTTTATCAGACACAATCAATGTGACAGAAGTTTAAAATGAAAATATGGAGCTGCAGTATGAGGAGGGAATACAGACGGCAGTGGCATTCTTATGCAAATTGTGCAGATAATTATTCCCCAACTTCTGTCTGCACTCGCTCTAAATAGATTTAAGAGGGTCTAAGAATCAGGGAGCTTTGGGGAGCAGTGAGATAAATTAAAACTGTACATTAAAAGAGATCTAGAATCTAGATATTAAAAAAATGCCTTCAACTATGTCTGCTGGGTCCATGCTTGATCTTTTAAACTCTTAAGGCCTCACAGCCTCCATCAAAAAATGTAAAAGTGAGAAACTGTCATCAAGACTGACGGGGAGACTCTGAGAGATTGTGTGGAGGAGAAATGGAAGGACATGATTGCAGTATGGATCCAAGTGGAACTGCTAGAAGCCATCAATACGGGAATAGATGCAGCTGATAGATGGTTGAAAACATGAGGAAAGGTGTGGAGAAGTGTAGAGACAGAGCATCAGAGAGAGACTGTTGCAATATTCAAGTGAACCAAAGCATCAGCAAAGAGTTGACGGTCAGGGATAAGTGGAAAATACCTGTCAGACCTGAGCGCCTGCAGCTCAAGGGGCCTATTCCGAATGACTGAGGTGCTGATGAACTTGTCAACCTTTCCTTCCTCCTCATCCTCGCCTCACACTTATGCACCTCCCTGCAGACAAATTCAAGCAGAAGTTTAAACAGAAACAACTGATACTCATTACGCCGTTCTCAGAGGCAGGACCTGCTGAGAGTTTAGGTGGGTGTAGAAAATTTAATGCAATGGAAGATGATGTCGCTGTTCGAATGCAAATTATGGTGAGCACTTAAAATGCTTTCATGCATATGCAGATGTGCTTTTATGTTTGCACACTGGTGAGTAAAGCTCATTTGTGTAAAACTAGAGAAAGTTGTGTCTATTTTCCCGTTGAGACGAGGAAAACTTGGATCTCATTTAATGCTTGTTTCAGGTTTTCTCTTTTTTAGCATGTAAATGTTTTCTTTAGCTCCATAGAAATCAGATAAAAATGGAACAAACTGCAATAGGATCAGAAAAGTACTGGTTTATTTTAGCAATTGTTGGTTAGTCCCTTTTCTCCCCATGACAAACCTATTATAGAGGACAAAGCTAATCCTGTGACAGTTTCTCCTCTTTCTTTTACATCTATGTGAGAAGGGAAATTTATCAACTACCAAGCAAGAGAAGCAAAAATAGTATTTTTATTCAAAAGCCAATTGAAGCTCAAAAGTCTCAGGATGAGGGTTGGGGTTAGGGAGCCCGGGCCTAGAGGAGGCCCCTATGGGAGGCAGAATATGACTTCAGGGATCCAAGACTTTATCACGTTTGAGAGCTGGAAAATGCGGCGCATGACTGAGTACAGCGTATGTAAGTCATTGTTGATTCATGGTTGCTAAAACTTTACAAGATCGATTTTAGTGACATAGTGAGTGTAAAATATTGACTAAAATGTGTTACATTACTGGCTTATTTTCACTCTTACATTTAACTGTTTGACAAAATTACAAGAGGATCATCATCATTGTCTCCAAGTGTATTCTGGGTAAAACTTGTCACCAATGTCATCATCAGTCTCTTGGCAACAGATGGCAAACTAGCTGGAGCATTTTTACAGAGTTAATACGAGTGGAGCTTCATGGAGCGGCAAAGTGAAAAGGTTGGAAAAAAGAAAAGCTAAACAACTGGACGCATATTTTGTTCCTCGTCTTGGAGAAGAACCGGACTTTTTGTTGGCAGCGATTCAAAACTGCCAGCCCAGAGGAGGAGCCGGACTAGTCACAGGTTGCAACTCTGACATTATTCACAAAATGTGAGTTAACTGTAGACTGATTTGAAGACCTCTAAGTTGAAATTGATAAAGTGTCAAAATGATCCGATCGCTCTCCGTGGTTCTGAACTGATTTGAATTTGTGTTGATGTTTCTGTTCTCTTAATTTGTTGTACTTAATGTCTGTTTGATGAATTTCAGAATCACATCGTCGCTCTCTATGGTGGTGAAACTTGTAAGCTGCGCTGTTGAAGGCATTTCTGTCTTAAAGTTATGTTATTATGGGCTTAATTATTTGGGTTTGAAGGGCCCGGTCATCAGCCCCGCCCCCCAGTCCGACTGACTTGTTCTGCTCGTGGTTCCAGGATATAATTTTCTGTTTTGTGTGGAAAATTTATGCAAGTTTATCATAACACTTTATAAAGCTTAAATCCAGAGCTTTTTAATTCCAAGCAGGTTCAGAAAAATGTGAATAGGAAGTTTGTACGTCTCTGTTAGACTCGGCAGTAGATTATTATTATTATTTATTTATTTTTTGCCAGTACCAGGGTCAGTCCTGTTTTGTAAAACAGCAACAAGGAAATGGTGAGAGGCCAGCCAGAGTTAAAACCCATGATGACATTGGTTGGTCTCAAGGACAAGTACACAGGAAAGCTTTTAACTGCCGGGCCCAGTGGGAGTGAAGAAGTGGAATTTTATTAACTCTCATGAAGCGGCTGGCAAGATGAACCAACCATAACAAAGGAGCTTTGTAACATTTGTGCTTCTGTATATGCTGAAAACTCTTTCTACAGATTTAACTTGCTTGCAAGGTAAACGTTTGTAAGAGTTCACCTTATATTTTCAAACTCTTCATAGCCTTGATGGACAATATATGCTTTTATCATTACCTAATCATTAAGAAGTGGAAAAGTGCTTGTCAGTGAGACAAACATGCAAAAAAAAAAAAAAAAATAGAAAATCAGAAATGGGACAAATATTTTTTCATGCCACTGTGATTATATAGCAGTGCCTTCTGGGGGAGAATAACACTTGCAATATCAGACATTAAATTGTTGCTGGTACCTCAATACTTATCAATACCGTTTTATAGGTTTTAGTTTTTATCTAAAGCATCATTTGTAAATGTATGTTCAGCTTGCAGTATGTGAGTGCATTAAATGTAAAAACTAGTTTGCTGCCACTGGCATGAATTTTTTTTCCCTCAAATGTTCTCTGATGGTTGTGTGTTTATGATTTTTCTCTTGATTCATTACAACTGCATAAAGATGAAATATTCAGAAAATCAGAATTCAGCTCATGCTAACTTATTCATTACAAAAAGGGCACGACCTTGCTTGGAAATCGTGTATATTTTGCTTCCAAGTGGAGCTGGATGAAAGAAGACCAAAACTAAATGCCAAGCTTGATTGTGTATTTAAATCAACATGATTATTTGTCCTTTTGCCAGCCGTGATTGTTAGTCCATGGTTGCTTGTTCTCTGGAGTCTGCAACATTACAGCCTTAAAGAATACCACTGCACCTTCCTGGCTTTTTGACCGAGTTCAACAGCAAAAAAGCGGCTTCTTCTTTTATGTATGTTTTGACATAGTAATCAATGAAACTGTTTGGCTTTTGTTGGCCGTAGAAAGAATCTGTGATAAAATATTACTGTTTCATTGGCCAAACTTCTTCCTTATATAGATTTGGCATTAATACCAGACTTTGTTATGCTTTGACATGCACTTTAACTGACATTTAGCAATAAAAGTAACTGCTGTTGCAGTACTAACCTTTTAAAAGTACTGCTGTACAGATAATCTATATGTGAAGCTCAAGAACAGATTGATAGTGTATGTAGCACAAAATGTTTACTGGAATGAAACTGTCAGATTTACTCAAAATAAACCGAGTTTATATATGTTTCTTATTACGAGGTTTTCTTGAATCGCAAGAAATCTGAAGAATTCACAAAGATAGACTAAAAAGGCATGGATGAGGAACCACAGCTACCTGTTACACTAAAATCTGTGACTAGTTTACCCCGTTTGAACTATTTTACTCGTTCAAATAAACTTTTATATGCATTAATGCAAACAGTGGAAACACTCTTGGTACTACTGCAGAACATCCACAATCTTCCTCATCTTCTAGGATAACCTCTGTTTAAAGTTGCAACCCAGTGATTAATTCACTTTGTTTGCACACAGAAACTGAATTTAAATAACTGGTAGTTTGTAATTATCCATATTTCTTAATGATTAAATTTTGTGAAATGTGTCCTGGAACAAGAGTAACTGCAAATGGCCATTACAGGATTTGGTTTTTTTTTTTTTACTGGGAATCCGTTAATAAAATGGAGAGTGTGATTTCTTAATTTGCTGGAATGTAAACTTTAATGTCTTTGCTGGTTTAATTCCCAAAACAGAAAACGGTTTTGATGAAAGTGTGAAATTCAGGCCCCACAGACTTCAGACTCTACAATTTATGTAATACAATTAATTAAAATTTCAAAATGGGTGAGTGACTTGGTTTGAATATTTTCAAACAAAAATAGCAAATTTCTATTTAAAATTTATGAACTGCAGGGCAGATTAAATTGGGAATACTCAACCAGTAACAATTTGTTTAGACTCTCCTGCAATAAAACTCCAATAATTCATTGAAAATATTCCAGAAAGTTCTAGAAAGCCTTTTTAAGCTTTCTTTTCAACCCGAAAAATCAGATTTTTACCCTGGTTTCTGTACTAAACTTCAAGAGTTTGACAAATGGCTTCATTAAAACGATCCCGGTCCACTGAAAGGTTTCTGTTGTAGAAAAGCACAGAGTAGTTTTGATTTTAAGCAAGGAACTTTACTGCAGTGTCATTACGGGTGATGCACTCCATTAAATTGGTGGATGCTTTCTATAAAGATAAAAGTATATCTCTGTAAGTCACCAGAAGACCTTAAAGGAAAAAAAAACATTTTCTTCATTGTAGAGCTACTGAAATGTTTACACATTTCATTGATTTTAATAACTTCAACATGGAGTCTTCCTTAGGGTGCTTTTAGATTAAGAGTGTATTAGATCAAGACTTTGTGCCAGTAGTTGAATAGTTGAATATATCGAGCAGTTCATATCAGTTTTTGGGACAAAAGAATATTTAGCACTCAGTCTATCATCAGGAGACGCACTATACTGCCAAAAGTATTTGGAATCAGGTGTTCCAATCACTTCCATGGCCACAGGTGTATAAAATGAAGCACATAGGCAAGCAGAATGTTTTTCAAAAACATTTGTGAAAGAATTGGTTGCTCTCCGGAGCTCAGCAAAGTCCTGTGAAAGGACGCTGTTTGTGCAACAAATCCAGTCATGAAATTTTCTAAATATTTCAACGGTTATGTAGCTTTTCTGCTAACCAAGCAGAAAAAATAAATCTTCTACATGATGTGGTCTTTCTTTGCCTTGCTGTCTGCAGGATTGACATTTATGATTTTTTTTTTGTAAGCTTTCAGCTTCATCTTTTATGTGGAATAATCTTTTATTGGGCTCCTAGATGTTAAAATAATGGGACACCGAGTATAAATGGTGTGTGAATGGGAGGGGAAATGGATCACAGGGAGTAAACGGATGTGAGGAGCATGAAGGCTACACGATGGGTTTCTTGTTTCACACGGCTGAGGCGTACCAGTAAACCACCTATTGCTGCTGTTCTTAGTTTCACTCTCCTACTGTCATGAGTTTTTAGTTTTATTTCTGCTCAGTTGACTCTGAGGCCAGCCAGGAAACATCAGAGGTTTCCCAAAGGCAGTTTCTTTTGTTCTCTCTGTATGTGGTATGATCTCTTCAGTGTTCAAAACTGGGTCAGATCAGCGTTTTTTCTGGACAACTACTTGTTGTATTTTGCTGTGAACCTCATTGAATTGTGAAATTTCATCAAAGGTCTTTGAAAAGACTGATCTTGGTAAAAAACAAAAAAAACAAAAATGCTTCATAGATCTTTAATAATGCATTCATACTTAATTTGGATAATGTTACTGAATTTAAAGGGGCAGAGTTTTGCACGTTGGGACTAAGTAATGAGAAATCCCGCGACCCGTCGGAGACACGACGAACCCGAGGAAGGAGAGAAAATATTAGCTTAAACTCACTAGGTGCCTAATTTACGATTCCCAGTGAATGCCACTGGCACTTTGCATATGCAGGATGTGCAAATGTGTTTTGCTGGAAGGTTTGAAGTGTTTATGAAAGGTTTTCTGCTTGTTTGTGCTGTTTTCAAAGTGTTTAACACTTTAAATAGATACACATTTATATATTTACTTGGCGCTAAAACAACTCAAGGGTGACCTTTTTTTTTTTTTTTTCTGAAGATGAAATCTCTGCACCCGGTGTTTTTACTGTTGTCTTAGTCACTTATGCTCAGCATTCATTATTCCATCAATTTTAATCATAAACTCAAAACTTACAAGACAGAACTTGTTTTGCAAGTCAAAACCGAAGATGTGTGCATTTCAGATGTAGGTCAGAGATATGATCTCAAAAATAACTTGCCGTCCCAGAAGAAATCTTAAAGTAAAAACCTCTGTGACAAGTGATGATGGCCTATTACCAAAAAGAGGCTATCCCTCTTGTCTCTCTTTTAAAGATTAATAACTCTGCCCTGGTCTCTTGAGTGCCGAACAAGGGCCTACTTTTGGAAATCTGCCTTGAAAGTGCCAAAACACAAGTACAGACAAAGTAAATTCGATGGCAATTAATGTTTAGTGCCAGAAATATCACATCTTCCGTCCTGTGACGTTGTCATATCTGCACTAATCACAGCATGCAGTGAAGAGGAGCTAAACTGCTTCCACTCAGCTGCCACCAAGAGCATGTCCATGAAAGCCTCGCTCACATTAACAGCAATAAAAGTGTCTGGATACGTTTTATTATTATTTATTTATCTTTTCTGCCTCTTGAATGACAGAAAGATACTTAATTTAGAGATTTGTATGTCAGATACGAGTAAAAAGGTTCGTGGAAACATCACTTGAGCAGATTTATTCACATAAATGTTTGACAAATGAAATAAAGACATTAATATGTATTTTCTGTAGTAGTGCTCAGTTGTTGACACTAGAAGCAGGCATTAATTTTTAAATTTGCAGGATTTTGTTAAAATGCATACACTCTGACACTTGTTTTAAGTTTAGTTGAAGTGAGATGTAAGTTTGGGAAATTTGTTTTGATGGATAAATGAGGACAAACTTGATTAATGTGGAGTAGAGTCCAGAGAAAACTGTTTTCTGAAAACTATCTTAGGACTGCTAGCAGGTAACATCTACAGACTTACTCATCTCTGCTTTTGGGAGTTAATTAGCGCCAAGGAAAATAAATGCTCTCCAGGATTGGCTGCTTTGCAAAAGCCAGCTATTGGCATGTTGCGTTGCATTGTCTTTCAAATATTTTAAATGTGCTTTTCAAAACACATAAATGGGTGGGATTCACTGTATTACACTGAAAAAAAAATCCAGATTGCCAAGTTCAATTATATCATCTACCAAAGAAACCCTGAGCATCTTTTTGCCTTTTTATTTTAAAATATACTATTAAATTCACTCGCATACAATCTTGAAATTAGACATCTTTTTCTATCCTTTGATTTCTCATCAAATCTTAAAGTTATTGGTCTTAAAATATGGTCTTAAATATGTTGAATTATTTTTTTTTAAGTGTAAGTTGGTCTTAAATAATTTAATCACATTAAATTTTGTTACAGCTTGTATACGCCACGTAGTTTGTTTTTCTCAAAGGAAACAAACGTTGGAGTTGTTTCTTTTTCATGAAACTCAACTTTAGGCTACCGCTAACCAGCTGCTAATATGCTCTTGCTGAATAGCTTTTTTTGGATTGCTTTTATCATGCAAATGGGTAAATAAATCGGCAGTTGGCTGGATGCTGATCATCTCATCCACTGGCTCACTTTTGTTAATGTTATGTGCATTTTGTGCAAAAAAACCTTTGCACTACTACAGTATAAAATATTAAACTTTCTGTTGTACAGGTCTTAAATTAAATTCATAAAACCATGAAAAGATATTAAAAACAATTTGAGTTGGTGCAATGTTTTTATTAGAAAGTCATCTGTGACATAATGGCAGAGATATTTAAGACACCAAGTCCCTGCTGATCACCTAAGCAAACTTTACTTAGTTTTTGGAAGACTTTGTTTGCTTTTATTTGCAAGACTTGCGTGTTTGCATCAAGCTGCTGAGATCTACCGCAGTCCCTATTTGTTTCTGGGATTGTGGCTCGATCTTTGAATACTCGTGTGTGCAGGACAAGGTAGACGTAATCAGTTATTTATGAACAGCCAGAGGCAGCTTGGAAAGGGACTTGTCTGCCTGACTTTGATGGAACTATTTTGTGATAAAGTGGGGAAAGTTAGTTACCGTTGCTGCCAAAAGACATTCCCATTTATTCACTTTGATCCATTGGACTGAGTGAATTAGTGAAGCTGTACGCCTGTCGAGCAACGATGCTCAAAGTTGGGTCGGGGGGCCATTTGTAGCCCCTTTTAATGATTTTTATTCGACCCAAACCACAATATTTAAATACATTTGGACAAAACTTTGATTTTGATGATAAATAGGTCTAAGTCTACTCATTGACTTGCACTGAACTCTGCTTTTAGTTGCTGAATTAAATGCAAACAGTGTTTTCATATGAAGATTGATCCTGTTTTTACTGCTGAGAACAGACAAATATTTTTTTTCCACATAAGAATCAGTCTGGATGCCTTTTATTTTTGAAAAAATCATTTGAAGTTTTGGATCTACAAGCCCATTCTTACAAAAAAAAAATCTGATTACTATATTAATTAAAATTCATTCATGCTTAGTTTATTGTTGAGTATTAAGAAAAGACAACATTTTTCATAATTTTAGTGTTCATAAATATATTTTTGGCCCTTCTGCAGAGCATTTTGATCAGAAAGCATCCATCAAGTCTGGCGTCAGGATAAAGGTATCCATGTAAACTCATTCTTAGCCTTATCTCACCATTTCATAAAACATTCTGAGTGGTATTAAAAGTATTGTATGAGTTCAAGGCAACATAAACTAGAACTTAAAAGCATGATTTGCTGACATGCTGTCTCTTTCTGTGGGCACTGGGCTCTAATTACACTGTTGAACAAGAAATGTAGCAGAATAAAAATAAACACCTCCTGCCTATTCTGTTTGGACACTGTATGAAAAAACACTGATAGGAAAGGAAAATAATCAGCTCTTGGGATGTTCTAGTGCTTTATAGGTAGAGATAAGCAAACACGATTTTATGTTTTTCTGTGCAACACACTGACAGGTCATGTTTTTGCAAAAGCAGTGCCAAAATATTGCACTCTGTTAACTCCAAAACCCCAAATCGTATTTGCACAGATTGATTTTGCTTAAGTTAGGGCCCTAAATAGTTATCGACGGTGTCACTGCTGGCTGAAACTCATCAAAGTGAAAGCCTGATCAGAGGAAGAATTACATTCACACAATGTGGCAATTAGCTGCAGCAGCAGGGCTGGATATGCTGGAAGGCGAGGCTGACCAGTGAATTACACATCCACCAAGGTGGCAGGAAGATAATAATGAGATGACAAACACACCACTGATCCCTCTCTCGGGCCTCAGCTGGATCTCACACAGAGCTGCTTTATATTCTGTGATATTTCTAACTATCTGCTCATCCGCCTTCCTGCCACTGTTTATTTTCTGTTCATGGAGATAAAAATCAGCTCATCTGAGCTGAAATTAATTATGCTGCTAAATTGTGGCTTGGAGGTGTGCAGTATCTACCCGTACCTTTTATGTAACAATGCCATTTTAGCACTTTCCCTTCTGCAGGATGCCTGAGGCAAGCTGTTTTGGTGCAAGCTGCAGTACAATCACAGTACCTCATTTTCTTTATGGAGGTGTTGCTGAGGGGGGAAAATCCTTTCAAAGCATAAATTTTTAATACTTTAATCAAATCGGTGCTCTCAAGTTAAAATCTCTGAATCTGATGCTTTCTTTCTGCAAAAAAGGTGACGTTGTTTCCTATGACTGTAAATATACTGTAAACAGGTTGTTCAACTTCAAGGTTGACATCAAATTACACACATCTGTGGTGAAAATATCTATTTTATCTAAATTAGTTTCTTTGTGTATGCATGTCACTGAAAAAGTTAGCAAAATTTTAACTTATTACTCATTTCAAGAGGTTATTTTAAATGTAAGAGATTTTTCTGTAGGACTTGGATTGATCAAATCCCTCAGTATGTGATATAATATGAAGATTTGATGCTGCAGGAGAAAAAAGGAACCCCCATATTTTTCTATTTTTTGTTAGACTAGTTGTCAGTTTTCTAAGTATTTATGCAGCAGTAAGTCTGAAAACACTGATATGTCTTATATGTCTTTTTTTCAGTCAGAAATTAGGTGCCACAAACTTAGTGACAACTAACTTTGCAGTTCTTGTATCAAACATACGACTTATTGTCATCGAAGCACAATCTTGTGACAGGCTTTGACTTTTAGTAGTTACGGAATAACGAACAATTACCTCCAAGTAAAGCAGAAATATGATTCCAAGCAAACATCTAGAGTGGTTTTAAAATGTGTAAGCATTAAGCTTGAGGAGTGACCTTTCCCTTTCTAAATGCTGAGAAACTGGGCTTTAAGTAAGTTCCCCCGATTCAGCCAAGAAAATGGCTGAAATATCCAGCCAAAATTATGCCACAAGCTTGTTAATAACTACAAAGACTGTGATCAAACTGTAATGTTTCAAGACGTATTTAACCAATTATCAATGTAGGTGTTACTCCCAGGACTTGTGAAAAAGATGTTTTCTAAAGCATGGAAAATAAGCAGCTCAAATAGATAATTAAAAACCTTATATTAATTGTATTTATGCCCATGATGATAGCATGCATCCTTATGACAGGAAACATGGTCAAATATTGGCAAACAATCCACTTTGTCCATGCAGAATATTTCTAAATAACTGAACCTTTAAATGAGTAAGGCTATGTTTATCCAGGATTCTCTACTCTAACATAAATAAAGCTCTGCAGCCCTGTACAGGTAACTTGGGAATTATAACTTTTCTGGAGGAACAACAAAAAGGAAAATGGGGCCTGTGGGTTACACAGCATCAAAGAAAGGAAAAATAACATCAAGAAGCAAGAAGAAGTCCTCCTTTGCGACAAAATTACAAACAAAAACAAGCTTCATGCTTAACAATGAGCTCTTCATGCCCAAATAAGGACACAGAGACAGAAACAGCTGCACTTTTAGTGCCAGTTGCAGAAAATAACAGAGAAAACGAATTCTGGCCCAGTTTCCAGGCAGCAGTAAGAGTTAGTCAGAACAACAGATCAGAATTTATCCACCAGATCTCTGGACAAAAAACACAGAGACCACAGGTGACCGCTTGCAGCCAAATGAAAAACAGTTTAAGGCAAGAAGCTGTCAAGTGGTTGGCAATAATTACAGTATTCAGACACAAGTATCAGCCAACATTAGAGACACAGTGGCTGATCAAGTCATCATTGTCTGAAGTGACGGGTGAAATGGATTTAAATGAATCTGATGGAAAGATAGACTGCACTCATGCTTAAATGATGAATATCAACATTTAGAGAAGCAGGGATTTTAGATCACTGGCGTATTTCTGAACACTGTGGCTTTGTTATGTTGCTGTGCTTTGATGCTCATTCTTTCTGACTTCAAGATGTACAAATGAAATGTAGAATTTTTTATCTTTAAAATCTGAAATGCCAGGAGTCATGCCAGATGGTAAAAAACCCTCAAAATTTAGGGTTTTTTCCCCTGCGTCTTCAGTGTGCAGTTGTACTATTTGTACTTCTGATATCTTATGTATGTGCGTGTGTGATGATCTGGGGCTCGTGCCTCTTTGTGCTCGCCTGTGTCTGTGCTGCGAGAAGCAGGCATGCTGATGTCTGATCCAATCACACTCAGCTCTGGTGGGCTGAAGGCCTGGATTTTGCACGGAAAACCATGTGAAACAGAAAACGAAGAAACGTGTGTGGGCTGCGCAGCTGTGATGATGGGCTTGGTTCAGGTCATTTTACATGACAATGTGCAGAACCAGTGCAATTAACAATGAGATCTGTTGCAGAGAAATGGCTACATGATTAAAATTGTTCCAGTGAAGTTCCTGATTAGACCAACTACATCACTTGGGCTGCAGGTTTCTTTTTTTCTTTTGGTGTGATCCAATTGTGTTGTAGATAATTTTAGGCAAAAGATGTCATCAAGTATCTTTGACCTTTTCATCCAGCTTGTAGATGAACACTGAAGATTTATGGATTTAGCACAAAATGTTAATTTGTTTTCATGACAAAAGTACAAACCCTGTCAATATGTTATTGTACATCAAAACAAATATTGCTCTTTAAAAATGTATCCAATAGGCCTCATCACTGAACAGGTATAAAATAAATGCATTCAGTAATATTTTGAAACATAGTGAATTAATTTTATGATTCTATGGAGCCAGCAGTGAAAATCTAAACGTATTTATTTTTGCGATATTTTTTATTTTCTGCAAATTAATACAAACTTTTTGATTGAAGTTTCAGTGACATGTTGTCAGTAGTTCATGTTAATTTTATTAAAATATGTGCCTATGAAAAGTAAAATCACAGAAAATCATAATTTTACGTAGTCGCTGTCGATTCACCAATCAAAATGCTGCGGCCAATTTCAGAGATTAGGATGCAAAACGCCTTTTCTAAACTTCCTGCTGTGAGCAGCCGTCATTAATTCATCCATTGTACAAAATGTCTGGGAGAGCAGTCACTGTAACACAAAATATAATTTTAAGACAAAATTATTAGAAGTGACATTTAGCATGATATTTCAGCAAAAGTCCCACTCACCATTACCAAAAAGTCTCTTTGTCATAACTTGAAGATTTAAAAGGCTTTTAATGTTTCTGTATCTACCATATGCTGTGAAGAATCAAAAGGATAAAACATAACTCTTGCCTGTGGAGGCTTTCTGATATCTGTTTTCTCTCATCTGTAATGGACAGGTCTCAAGAGGAATGGAGAAAATACAGTTTCCTTTATAAACAGCTTCCTACATTTAAGTATCGTTTGATTTTTGATTTTCTCACTAAGCTGAAAGCAGCCAATGGTCAATCTTTTTCTGCATGTAGTCTCTACTTCACAGTGTTACAGACTGTATCTGGTAGCACCTTCTGTTATGCGTCCATTTTTTAGAAAGAGATTTTGAGTCACCAGACTGGGCTGAAGCTGAAAAATGTCCAATTCCAGTCAAAAGCTAATTTTATATTCTTTCTCTTCAAATATTATTTTAATATACCAGGTTATGCTTCCCCACATTTTCTTCTTTTTGAATTTTACTTTGGTTTCAGTTCAGGGTTTTAAATAAAACACCATAAAACAACATGTTTCTTGTGTCAAACTCGAGGCCCAGGGGCCAAATTCGGCCCGCCACAGCCTTTTATGTGGCCCTCTTGACAAAATTGGAACTGTCAAGATGACTGTGTGTTTAAACATCATGTTATCAATCAATTCAACAGTTTTTAACTGATTACTACCAAATAGCATCAATTAGTCCCTCCAGTTTGTTGTGGAAATTTATTCAAAATCAACAAATTTCTGCACCTTTTCACAATAATGCATAATAATATTATTTTTGTTATGGTAGCAACAACAAATGACAGCAAATATAAGTGACTACCTGGGTCCATCAGCAATTTTTTCCCCAATAGCCCATTACAAGTGTGGGTTAGGGCGATGTATAATCTATTTTTAGGCCTTTGCTACTTTCAAACTTTTATTTTATTGGATGAAACCAGTAACAGCCAATAAAGGCCGATATGCTAATCATACCAGAATGTTCAGATTTAGTCTGTAAACAAGCTGAATTCAAACACAGTTTACCATTTGAAATTTAGACCATGGGGTGATCTCTACAGGACTTCAGGCAGCATATTTTTGCATAAAAAGTCAAATCAGTATTTTCTCAAAAAGTGGTGCTTTTTATCTGTTTCTCCATTTCTGCTCTGGCAACTTGTTGCTGATTATCTCATATCACGTATTTGATTTAAAGAGATTAATTGTCTTTAAGAGATTTATTTCCTGGAAAAAACCCCCAAAACTAACAAACTGTAACTTTGCAGTCATGTAAATCAGCATGTTAACGGTGTGAATGTTTCTTCGGTAAAAAAAACAAGAAGCAAATGCTTTCTTCTTTTCTTAAATTCAGAGCTTTGAAAAACGTACCCCAACAACCACATTTGTTTCATATTTTATTTGCGTTTTCTTCTTGCTAAACGTATAACTTCCAGGATTATTGAGTTTCATATCAAACATTATCAACAAACAATCCAAATGTGTTAAAGGTGGACATAGAACTACAACCCAAGTTTCAATTAATTGGTAGTTTTGTGGGTTTGACATTGGTTAGTCTGTGCAGCCTGCTGTAAGATTCATTCTTAAGGGCCGTATAAAGTGCAGCACTGAAAACTGCTCTGCTTTGCATTTTTTTATCTTAAAGTAAGGCACACTCTATTTTATTTTTAGCTGGATTGAAGTTGCACAAGAACAGTTGTACCCAGTTTAGCAGTGAATAAACAATTAGGCGTATCTTTGGGTCACACACAGAAACCCGACCCGCTCTCAGTAACAAGTGCCTTACATGCATCTTCATTTCTGCCGGTTTGTGAAATGCATTTTAAAGTGCTTTTCTGCGCAAGGTTAAAGTTCTCATCTCAGCTTTCAAGAGGCAACTGCAGACCTTTTTAAATCGATTCCCTGAAACTAAAAGAAGAAAAAACAAATTTCTCGCCTTTTCAAATACCTTGAAAATCAAAACGAAGAAACTTTTTTTCGCTTTTCCATAGATAAAAAAAAAATCCAAAGCTCCTCAAGTTGTGTTTACAAGCAGTTGAGGTCATGCTGTGTTGTATTAAATGATACCAATTAGTTTGTGTTAAAACTACTAATTACAGATTTTCTTTTGCTCTCATCTGCGCTTGTAGAAATACCGACGGCAAAATGTAGAAGGGAATCTGCTCTTCAGGAATATTATGTTAGGAATTTTGTTATTGAATTCATAGTGGATATATTTTATGTCTTTCTTTTTTGAAAGTAATTTTTTACTCATTCTAAATTTACTCACTAATTCAGACTAATGTAAGATTTAATCAACTTTTAAATTGCTTAATGCGAAGGAATGCCTTATTGTGTTTCTTTGGATCGGTTTCCACTGTTTTAAGATCGTATATATTTTTAATGGAGCTCTGCTGGATGAAGCTTATCTGTCTAGTTAAGATGTCTGATCAGCAATAAAACACTTAGATCTGTCTTAATTACATACAGGCATCATAATGAATCTATGCTGAGAAAGAACAAGGAGGTTCAATCTAGACATAGCAGGGTTAACCTACTTAATGTCTCCTGAGTGTATTAAGCCATTTTCTGTCTTTTGCATCTAAATCTGATTCAGATTGAGAGTGTAAGATTTTCCAGTTCCAGGAGAAAAGTGTAAACTTTGTATTTTTATGTAAAAGATGTCTGGACCAGCTTATCCTGGCTTTTTCTTTTTCATAATCACAAAAAGTTGCAGCTCTATAGCATTTCAGATGATCATAAAATAGATGCTTTTTGTGCAGATAAACACACGGACCCCCTTCAACATCAGATTATATTAACCTCAAAGAATCTTTTATTTATTAAATCAGCGTTCATGACTACATAGCTGTTATATGACATTCTTATGTTCTTGTCAGCATGTTGCATACCCTGCTTTAAAATGAATAGTTTTCTGCAAGTTGCATATATTCTTTTAAACGTTGGATTTGTTTTGTAGTAACCTTCAATATTATGCACACAATGTTCCACCAGAGTTATCTAGAGCTATAAAAATCTAGATAACACAGACCCACTTGTTTTAAAGTGTGTTTTCTTTCATTTGCAGTAACTCAGTTTCTTTTTGATTTTGTATTGCTGCAGGTTCCTTAGAGACGACAATCTTGACTTTTCCCATCAGGGTTGTATTTGCAGAATCACAGTTCAGCTTTGAATCCAAAGTGAGGTACCGCTAAACATTTAATGGGCTCATATTGTTGAAATGACAGCTGTGAAACCAAAGGGGACAATTCCTGCAGCTGAGAGATGCAGGGCTGCAGCGCATGTTGGTCCAGGGAAGATGAGTAACCGCATCTCTCAACTCTTGTCCTGCTGTATTTGAGGCTGTTTTCTTTTGTTAGAATGTGTCGTACTTTAAAAGCCTACTTAGATTTAATGCAGATGTTTAATACCATAAAGTATGGGAAAAAAACCCTTGAGTTAACCTTTTAGAAAGACAAATAGTTGAACATTTTTGGAAATTCATTCTTTAATAAGTTAATGATTCTCTGAACGTTCATTCTTACCGGTTTTTATTAGTCAGATTACGTATCTGTTTAATTTCATATTAAAACACAGAAATGTAATTATGGTTTCTACTACAAACTAGATATAAATTAACTTTAAACTTCCACTGAAATGTAATTTCCAGTGAAAAAAATTGTATTTTTTTTTTTAAAAGTATGCCAATCGGAATCAAGTATTAAGAAAATAAAATGTACCTTTGTAATACATTTTATTTAATGTATATTTTCTGTCCACTCTGCACTTTTAGTGGCTTTTATAGCAGTTGCCATAATGCCTACATCTCATTTTATTTTGGTACATCAGCTGTGAATGTATGGATTTTTAAAATGCTGGAATCATTTTATACCTTTTTATTACACTGTTTCAATTATCTTTCCATTTTTTAATTTAAGACTGTATTGTAATGGAAGCCTTGAGGGTTTAATGTCTCATTTAAAACATAATTTATAAACATCTCTTTGCAATAATAGGTGTGCAGAAAGCTATAAAGATAAATGCTCTGTAATGTAAACTTTTTGTTGATTAGAGCTGTGATACCAGTGATTTTTCTTTTAGTTTATATGGAACAATGCTAAAACCTCAGTGCTTTCTCTTCATCTGCCGCACTCTGAGTTGAGGAAGTTGGTCTTAAAATCAAGTTTCCGAGCCATGATTGCAGCATCTGAATGACTAACGCCGCCAAAGCAGAGTGAGAGCAGACGCGAGGCCTTGACAGATGACACAAAGTATTGATGGAGAGCAGGATGTAGAGGCTGGCAGGATGGCTTCCCCATCTCAGTCTCATCTTTGCTTCTCTCCATAATCGATCCAAGGCTGCAGGCTGACTGCAGAGGGAGTGAGGCACACTTAAGTGCAGGTCCTGGGTAATCCCCTGTCATCTTCTGATGTGATCCTCATCCATTCACCTGACCTTCATTTTTAACCATTCGCGTTGGTTAGCGAGCAGGTTCCTTTTTTTTTACTTTTAATCTTCTAACTTTGCTGTAGAAAAGATGGAGTTTGTTGGCATGACTTTGAGTCAAACTTCATAGAAACCTGTCAAAATTTTTAATGACAAAATACCTCCCCCCCCGACATTTTAACATAGGTTTAAACCATTGAATTTAGTTTTGCCAACTAACTTCTCCGACAACAATATTATAAAATTAAGGATGTTTTCTTTTAGCCACCTGCAGCATAATTTATTGCTTAGTCATTTGTAAAAGTACTTCTGGGATTTGTGTAATTACTGAGAGGTGAAAAAGATCCGTTTACTTTGTCAAAAGAAAATATCCATCCTAATGAGAAATGGTTCAACTTTATGAAGTCTGACCCAGCGTGGAGGGTCTTTTCTAAAAACTCATTTTTCTGTTTTTGTGTGTGTTTTTTTAAGATTTCCCTCATGAGGTCACTGAATAAACATTCATCGAATGAGTTGCTTTTATGTTCCAATTTTTAGAATAAAAGTAAGGGGATTAAAAGGAAGAAAATAAAAGAATCTCCCAAATGAGATGTGCTTTTTATTCTGCTCTATTTCATTGATCCAACCACCTTTTCATTTTTCTTTTTCTGCTTGACACATTTACTGTGTGTGTGTGTCTGACTCAAACTACATCTATAATTCACAAACACTGAGCATCCTCAAGTTTCCTCCCCGAGGCTCTGTGTTAACATGCAGCTAGAATATGGATTCAGGTTCTGTTGCTAATAAGTTATGGAGTCAGAAAAAAGGGCCCAAATGACCAGATACATATACTTTATTTATATTGTTTTGACAGAAGATTTGTTTCTCTCCTGGTTAGTTGTTTTTCACCAAAACGAACCTCCTCATCCAATCTACTCTCTGCATTTAAAATATATTGGAATCTAATCCTGCCTAATAAAGCTGCTGATCTCCTTCCTGTATTGCTTGGAAAGGCAGCAAAGGATGCAAATCATGGCTTGTTTTGCTTTTTATTTAATGCTGTTTTTAAAAGACCTTGGGTCAGTCTTCTGGATCCATTCACTTATTAAAATCAGCATAAGAAGCGCATTATAATTCTGCTGCTTACGTCCTCTTCCTGGTTTTATTTCTACCTCTTCCAAGAATAACTTTAGGAGCAATCTCCTAAAAAAACAATAAAATGCTTGGCTAATGCTTTCGGTGAAGGGAAAAACAAAGATTCTGGCATTCAGTGCATGACTTGTTTCAGAAGAAAATGAGCAAATACAGCATGCGTTTTAAAATTATTTTAGATGAATAAAAAAATATCCAAGTTTATTCAAGTTCATGGTCTTGTTAAATCATAAATAAACTGATAAAAATACAAGCATATTTTCTAGTGTAATTTCATTTTTCACATCTTGCTGCTACATCCTAATGGGCCAGATTGGGGTACTAAAGTATGTTGAGTAATTTGTTGCAATTTTGATTATTATATGACGGTTTAATGGATGTTGAGCAGAGACCTTCATTTTCTCTGTTGGCTTATGCTTCAGGGCTTTTAACTTTGATGATTTGCATTTACTGACACAAGCTAATGCAAACTAAATGCAAGCAAAAGTACATGCAGTGACCATTTTAGTGGTGGCATCTGCACGGTGTTCCTAACTCTGCCCTTTGTCTAATAAGAATGGGGTGAAAATGATTGTCATTAGTTGTTTATTAGCTCAATAACGAGACTGAATAGAGTGATTTTACGCAGACTGGCGTATTTCTCAGCGAGGGCGATTAGAGGACGACGGAGAGCTGGCAGTAATTACAAAAGGAAGATGCTGCGATTCTTTTGGGCACATTTGCTTGAAGATAAAGTTTACACCACAGATACTTTACTACTTGTAAAAATCTGTGGTTTGCAACATTGAAACATGGAGCCCTCTTTCTCTTCAAAGTGTTTGTCAGCTTCTTGTGGTGCAGCTCTGTGCTACCGTCAGGAGGATAGAACATCAGAGTATCATCTGTAAAAATTTCACTCACTGTGTAAACTCTAGAAAATAGTTTTGTCGGACTTCCCTGACAGCGTCCAGTATCCAGACACACATTTAAAACACTTTAAATGCAACTTTCTTTGTTGGCATTGCTGGAATACAGCATTGCCAAACGGTATGCTCACAAACCTACAATAAATATTCTGAAACCAGACGCTTATACGGCTTGAGAAGTGTGCCGCTGGGTTTTCTGTGGCACCTTGTCTCGACCGACATGATGTTTAGCCTCTGGTCATTTCAGTTTCTGGCCTATCTTGCTGCAGAATGATTCTCGTGTTTTTGAAATAAGAGACATTTAGATGTGAAGCAAAGGAAGACGTTCTGGTTTTGACCATTTTTCTTTATTAAATAAGACTGAGATGACACTAACAAGGGCTCAGCGACAGACACCCAATCTAAAAACATGTTTGAGTTTAATTTATGGTCCACAATGTTTGTGGTAACTTGAATATTAAACTTTTCAGTAGTCTGATCTGATAATCTGCATTATGTTTTTCCCTTATAGTTTAAGAATCTGTTTTTAAATTAAAATGCTTTTACTCAGAGTCCTGCAGTTGCATAAATACACTTTTTTCCCAGCATCTTTGAGCTTAGTGTTTGAAAGCATCTGTGGTTGTTGACTAAAGACAAGCACGGGGTCGAGACGGAAAGCAGGAGCAGCTGCAATAAAAGGAGGAGAATTGGAGGCATGAGACAGAAATGGAAGGTGAGGGAGGCGAACAGGCGTACAGAGGAGTCGGAGGCACTGAAGGTTGTGGCGTTCCCACAGCTCACCCCAGCTCATTAATTTTCTCATTTAGTCTGAACAGTGGAGTGTGCAAACAAGATTGGGGGCCTTGCTTACTAATGAGGACCGAAGACAAACAGGCAGATCCTACAGTTTGTGTTTGTTTGTAACAAAGTGAGTGAGAGTAAAACAACCATGAAGAAGAAAAAGAAATTAACTTTTTGCTCATCACTTGGTGTAACCTAATGAATTTCGAGTTAAACTAATTCTTTAAATGAACTTTGGTTAAACAGATGGGTGATTCTGGGAAGATTAGTCTTGCAATCTGAAAGTTGTGAGTTTGATTCCAGCTTCTTTCTACTACATATAGTGATGTGTGACATTAACCCCATGTAGCCTACTAATCTGCATATTGGTGTTTGAATGTGTGCTAATTTTATGAATTAGAATCTTTTAAAATTGATTTTTAAGTGTTTAAATGTATCTACACTATTAAGCGATTGTCGCAAACACGGGACTGCTGTTTGTTTCTGTCCCTATCAAATAAACTTAATAATAATAATAATCCAATACATAATCACAAAATGCAAAAGCCCACTCAGAAGTGTTTTGTAGGACAAGATATTAGTGCCAGTAGGCCGTTTTTCCATTACAAAGTTTTACTTTGTTTGGTCCCTGGCTTCATCCAGCTGCAGTTCTGAAATGGCTGGAGTTATTTTTTCACATCAGTTACAATCTTGGATCTTTCATTTTGCAACTTCTTTAAAAGTAGTCTGAAGATTAATTTATCATTCAAAAGACTTATTAGTAAGGCAAGTATTTATCATAATTCTCATTTAATGATTTAACTGATAAATGTCTGGTTCCTGATTGTATAACGAAGAAGAAATAGTAAAAACTAGCAATTGTTTTCCTAAGAATAGCTTTTCTGAGTTTACAGTGGAGGAAAAAACTTTCTTAAAGAAAATACTTGTCATGGTTTATCTTGTCTAAAAATCTTTTCACATGTCTACTATCATCACTGAGAGCGATTTAATGAAAAGTTTTAATAGAGCCAGTAATGGGAGAGCGCTTCAAAAGAACCGTTTGCTCCACATTTCTCTCTGCAGATTCACTTGTTTGTTGTTTCATTCCTGATTCTGCATTCTCCTGTATTTTAAAAAAAGATTCAGAAAATTGAAAACCAGTCACTATTTTTCTAATGCTGTAAACGCAGGTATGGCATTTACAATAAGAAATATTAATGACTATATATGAAAAATAGTTAAAAATGACTTTCCGTCAGAGTTTTGAATTGGAGTGAGAGGGGAATCTGCTCGCTAGTGTAACTAAGAAAACTCGCTGGAAGGAAGCAACACCCAGTTAGGAAGTAATCGGCCTGAAGAAATCCAACTGAGCTGCAGTTTCATTAAAGCATCAAAAAGCTGTTATGGTGTCAAAGCACCACAGGTGGAAAAATAAAGATTTTAGTCAAATGACATCAAATTTTTCTGAGACCTTCTCCTCGAATGTTCCTGCAGAGAAAACCATCGTGGCAGCAGATCAAACCCTGAAAGCTTCTTCATGCTGCTTTAGCTACAAGGACTCTAAACAGAAGCATAATGGTCTTATCAGGTTGTATACTCTATAAATTATTTTTGGGGTTTCTTTAAGGATTAATTTGAGCGACAGTTTTATATCCAAGACAAAACACTTGGGTCCATTTATGAAGCTATTAGCACAGGCTTTGTGTGCAAATCTCAGTTTCCTTTTCTTTTAAATTATGAAACTTCAAACAATTACAGGCCACATTTAAATTATTTAGACAGAAGCAGCTAAAATGAGCTTCCTCTGCAGGGTGGCCAGATGCTCCTTTAGAAACAGATGAGGGACATCAGCATCTATGAATGCACTCTCTAATTAAATACATTATAAAACTGGGAGTAAAAGGATGTGGGAGATGGGAACCAAATCCACAACCTGCAATCTGAGACATATCAAAAACCTTTAATGTAATCGTCTTTTAGAAGATAAGTTTCTTTTTAAAATGTTCTCAATATTACACATGTTGGTTGGGCCATTGCACACATTTAGGACCATCTGCATTTTGAAATTGATTAAAAGATGATGCACATGTCATGTGTAAAACGTTTGTAAGCCTGGACCAGGTTTACAAATGTTTATCTTACACATGCAACACTTTTACGTAAACAGAAATCCAGAATTTTGATGCACAGTAACAGGGATGAAATACATCCACGTGGTGTTTTTAGTGCAGAGAAAGTAGTTTAAGATCTGATTGGATTTCTGCACTAATGTGCATAATGTGAAATAAATGCTGTTTGTACGACCCTTATGTCGGAATACTTTCAGCTCTTGTGGCGAAGTAATTCAAAACTGTAAAAGTTTTTCAGTTTGAAATTGAATGAGTTGCTTCAACATTGATGTTCTTGGCATTATAAAGTACTTTGAATTTATGGTATTTGTGGAAACTTGTTTTAAAATCTGTGTATTTTGCACAGTTTTTTTCTGATTTTGAGTTTCTTCCTCTTGCTTGCACTTTGAAAAGAAATTCATGTACATCTTTGACATGTTAAAATAAAGATTATTGTTGCATAAACATTCAACAAAATGTGTTGTGTCCCAGCCTCAGACCACACGATGCAGAATATCAAATTCAGTCAGGAAATCGGACACATCTGCCATCTCCCTAATTTCAGCAACGCTTTTGTTTTACTCGCTTGTGATTATTTACAGTTTTATCACAGGGTTACATGGTAACCCCTTGGTCAGCCTGTATTTGGAAAAGGAAATTGGTTTCCCAGATCATAAATGGGAAATGATTTACCTGTATGAAGGTGTTATTGATTGATCCTCGTTGATTGAAGTTGTCTCAGACTGGGACTTGGGGTATAAGGCTCTGGAAAAACTTCTTCAAAGCTGTTTATTTGAATAAAATAACATATTTACTGCTTTGTAAGTTGTTGTGATGAGTGAAATATACATTGCTCAAACATTTATGCACATGCAACACCATAATTGTATAATAATTATCTATCTGCATTCTGTCATGGGAAATATTGAGGGAGTGAGAGCTGTGTTGTAATAAATATTGATAAACTAAGAACTCATTATGGCTTCCTGATCATTTTATTTGTGGACTTTCTTTTTTATCTTGAAAGTTCATTAATTCATTTTTGATTTAGTTTTTGTATCATCCAGTCTCGAATCAACTCATTAAAGGTTATTGAAACAGCAACGTTATACTTTCTTCCTGGCTTGGTGTTGGAATTGGTTTGTGAATGGAGTCCAGCAGTGACTTTTCTATCCTGACCTTTTCATCTGTAGTCTGTATCTTCATCCTGCTTAATTGAAACTGTGTAAAGTAATTAATTTGTTGCTGGTTGCTGGAAGGAATGAAGCTCTCTTAAGCTTCAGAGAATCTTGAGTCTCTTTCAAGCTCAAGATTCCTTCTGTGTGAATAAGAATCCCTTTGGTGGAGGCACATTTATGTAAATAGATTCGTTCAAATGTTTTTCCACTTACATCTTTGTAGCACCAGATCTGCGGCTGCAAGTTAGGTTAACAGGCTGGCTGTGATGTCAGAAACTAGAAGGAAGTCTCAAGTTTATTGATGATCTGCTCTTTTTTTTCTCTACATTGGAAGTGTACATTTTATTTTCTGAAAGTGCAGCGACATATTTTGATCTCGCTAAAGTTTTCATAATAAAGATCAATTTTATTTAGAGCCACAAACTAGATGACTTCCCAAAGAAGTCGAAGAAAACCACATTGTTATGGTACAGACTGAAAAGATTTGTGCAAGCAGTAAAACTAGGGGAATGCAATCACTTCTAGGCCACAGAATAGGATGCAAGCATTTGTTTTTATTGCTTTATTTCAAATAGCACCCAGGATCAATGTGAGGGAAAGCTCTAGTTATATTGAGCACACTGAAATGCATTTTACTATATTGTTTATAGAAATGACACAATTAAAAAGTGAAAGTAAATTTAATAACTTCATCCAAACTCTTTTTGATTAAAGCTCTTCTCTCTGAGAAGTTTTAAAATCATTTATTGCACTAACGCCAACAGGTTTTCCATTTTACTAGAGAGCTGCTCTGCATTCTCTGCCTCTTCCCAAACAGATGGCAGTCAAGGCTCATCATCAGGGTGAATTAGGAACTTATTCTGATCTTTACGGTAATGCATGCCAAATAGACGATTCCTTTATTTGTTTGCATGTTGCTTTAATTTGACAGGACAAGATGATTTCCACCATAACTTTCAACTAGCGATCCCAGGAGGAAATCCCTCACCCCAGGCACACACAAACCCCTCTACCTCTGCAAATGCACATTTTTACAGTTACTACAGTAATGAACAAGTAATGGATTATTTTAATTTTCATTGCAAGTTATTTACTTTAATTTTAGGGCTTTGTACCGTCTATAAAGTATCTTAAAATACAATCATTTTGAAGACGTTACCTTCTGAGAATATTTTAGTAATCTGTTAATGAATTACTGATTTTTATATCATGATTTATTTTTTATTGAATGGTAAAATGACTGTTAAAAAACATTTTGTCTAGAAAATAGAAATGAAAGGATATGATTCTGTATTTGAATTATATTTTGTGTAAATTTCTTAACACGAGTCACTATGTTGATTAAATCTTGATGCTGCGTCACATGTAGACATAACCATCAAATAATATTTTGTCTTCATCAATTATTTATTGGTCTAATTAATTTACTATTTAAACTTTAAATTCCCAACTTTGACGGTGTGTGAAGAAATGAGATGTTGAACTGAGGCTGCTTACATTTCTACATATATTTGATGTCTTAATTTAATTCCTTTATTGATCAAATAAATGAGCTGTTATAGGTGTATGACGATTAATGTGAAAGGGGGAAATTGCAATATGTTTTTAAGTTGCACAGCTACCTGAATAAACCGTTAACGTCTTATCTGAAGAGATGCACAATATTGGGGTTTTGGGCGACATCCTATTTGCCAATATACTAAAACTCCTTAGTATATTTTTTTTCTATACCTACTTAATGACAATATATGGTTTTCTCTATCGTTAAATTAAAATATTGCATTATCTTTATCAATTTAGGCTGCTACCAAATGCAAATGCTAACAAGGAGGCTGAAAATGATGCCACACTTTCAACTTGCAGAAGGTTTAATGTCAAATTATTTTATGACACTGCTCTATTTAATACAATGACGACACGCAAACAGTGCAAATTTGACGTGCTGTGCTGCAGGCGTCCTTGCCACTGGTTTATTATATAAGTCTTTTATATCGGTGAGTTATTTTGATAGAGTGGCCGATATCTGATATTTTACAGCTAATATCGGCCAATACTAATACCATGCTAATAATATCGTCTGATAAATGTACTGATAAAGCACTGATCTAGTTTGATGCTGGTAGTGAATGCAACTAGGGAGAAGATAGAATAAGCTTTTATTTATTTAATTTTCTTTCTGAAAATGTGGTTTTGACTCTGACATCTGGTGCTGACATTAATAATAATGCTGCATTTCTTTAGCTTTATGACTTGCACACCATACAAAAAATGCATTATGTACACACATTGAGAGTCGATGCATATATTTATTTGCTCTTCTCACATTTCTGCTCGTCCAAATGCAACGGTGATTCAAACGAGCTCTGTCTGATTAAGAGGTCTTCTGCTGTTACACCAGCAGACTTAATTAGCCAAACACATATGCATACTGGCATCTGCATGCAGTGAGACAGCATGACAACAGGAAGCAAAAAGCAACACAAACCCAGACCGCAGGGAGAGAAGTCTCACCAGCTCAACATCCCATCAATAATTCAACACCATTGGCGTAAGAAGCAACACACAGAGGCGAACGAGGTGAAAACTAAAACAAAACGAGAAGAAATAATTGGCCGAAGCTTCATAAGCAGACAAAGAGTAGTGATGAAGGTGAGGGATGCAAAATGAGAAGCATTGCGTTGTTAGACTCATGGGTATGCCTACAGGGAAATGCATTGTCAGGTCTCTTAACGGATCATCATTCTAGTCTCAAAGGAAATGACCTCAGAGCAGGAGCTCATATCCTATTAGTTCAAATCACTCGCAGATAATTAGTCGCTCACCCACTGTCTGACCTCGGCTCGGCACATCTGCATAACTCCAGCACGTTTTCATTCACTCTTTCACTCTCTCAGCTTAAACACATAAACATCTCACCTCGGTGTCAGAGTTTGGCATGCTAATTAAATAAGTCATAACTCCATTTCCTTCATTCTCCGTTTTAACTTTTTAATAGATGTCATCTGAAAGCATAAGCTCATTGTGTTGCATCCTGCTGTTGTAATCATAGCTTACTAATTATTGGAATATTTCCCTGTTGTTCAGTGTCTGTGTGAAATGTAAGCCAACTTGTTATAACTTGTTATTCTTTGCAAAACTCTCAGAATGCCTGATCTGGAGGGATCTCTGTAGGGCATAGCTCAGTCTTAGATATGAAACTAAAAACACATATGAAGTAAATTGGTCCAGGCTCTTTTCAGAGATTCTTTGTCAAGTTATTTCATCGGCAAGGCTGTTCAAAGTGGTTTATATGATAAAGAAATACAAACACAACACAGAAAACCAATAAAAAAACATTTTATTAGTGGTAAAACAAAGACAAGTTATAGAAAGTGCTCTGAAGTAGATGTCGTACAAAATCTAAGGCAACTAAACAAACTGGTTTTTATCCTTGATTTGAAGGAATCTGTGTTTCAGAAATTGTTTTGCAGGAACAGTTTTGCAGAACCACAGAAAAACTGCAAACTTGTAACTTTCTGGAAGTTTGTTCCAGATTATTGGAGCATAAAAACTGAATGCTGCTTCTCCATGTTTGGTTCTGGGGACACAGCGCAGACTTTAACCAAAAGACCTCAGCAGTCTGGAAAGTTGAATAGATCTTTAATGTATTTTGGTGTCAAGCCATTCTGTGATTTTACAATTTAAATAATGTATTTTAAAGGTGGAAGTGTACTGACTTCAGAACTAGGTTGATGTGTTTTCCTAGTGTTAGTGGGAACATGTTGATCAACTGAGAAGACAGTGGAGGATGTGTGTTTTCGAAAAAAAAATGATTGAAGGGTGTATTAAACTTTCTGCCAGTAGTGAAAATGTCCCCTAACCTAAAAGACATGCAAGCTTGAGTGAAAAGTGACCAATTTCACCTTTGTACCACTGGTTTCAGATGAAGTCGCTCAATCTGCTTTCATACATTCTCTCCTTTGATTTTTGGATTTGACTTCTCCACTGACCCACTCACTCAAATCGTGACCATTCTAACCCCTGAGCTCTGCTCAGCGAAGCACAGGCTGCTGCAGCCTGTCTGTTAGCATTACATCCTGTGGGAAAACCATGGACAGATGTACCTTGTTGAAAAGTTTGACCACAGATTGACCTCAGTGAAGGGTGAAGAAAAAAAAAACTTCCTTATATGCATCATACAAGAGGACCAATGCTACAAGTTCTATAGAGTCATTTGAAATACTTTTTCATGGTGCGCTGGGTATAAAAGTTTTTGCTGAGTTGGTGGAACTCGGGTCAGTCGCCTCTGCCGTCCAAAAGAGGAAATGAAATATGCTGTTGTGTGAGTGTAATTACTTGCCCATAGCTGAGCACCGGTGTAATGAAACTTGCATTTTCTTCTCTTCCTCTTGGCTGCCCTGGGACATGACTGGGCATATGTTAAATCATTCACAGCACCCGGCATAAAAAAACCTTACAGCCTCTGGGGTGTTATGAGCAGATCTGAGGTTAGAAAGCATGAATAGAAGGTAAGAGGTAAAAGAAAGATGGTAAGTAGCTTGAAATCTGGCTATAGCTGTAATTTTAAGCTGTGAAAAAACTAAATGACTCGCAGACGGAATAAACAAATTTGAGTTTAGTGAGTTTTTATTTGTATTTGGCTTGAACACCACTTGTTTATGTCAACTGTTTGTAGATGTAGGATTTCAAGAGGTTAGATTGTCTTTTTTCTTGTGAAAAAGGAGAGAACTGCCTCTTTTCACAAATTAATGTCGTCAGTGAAAAAATGTCTGCTCTTTGACCAAGTGAATGTGCAGAGCTGCTTTTGTGAGCTTGGCCTGATGGTTATTGATGATCCACTTTTCAACACTCTTCTTCAGAAACACCCTGAACACACCACCGTACTCCAACTGTAAGCAGAAGCATGGATTTGTAAAAGATGCGGACAACACAACATGAAAATGTCTTTCTGTTCACAGCGGCATATACAACAAGAAGATGGAACAGAAGAGAAAGCTACTTAAGAGTTTAATAAATAATAATAATCATATGACAGCCTGACATTCAACAAACCAGACAATTACTCAGTAGGGGAGAACAACAAATCAATAAAGTAGATGATCAATACTCGCAACTAACATGGCAACACGCTTTCATAATAAATGATAAATATCTAATGTCATGAAGCACTTCTCCAGGAACATTTAATAGTAGGGCATTGCTTTAAGTGTTGGCATGTAAATAAATATGTGAAATAGCAAGAAATATGAAACAGTAAAACTTTGAGGTAATGAAATAAACCTTAGCACAAGACCTGGCAATATAGTCTCATTGTTATTCTTATTCACAATAGTTTCCTCTTTAGTAGCATTCTGGTCTTCTGTATACAATGGAAAGTAAAGTAAGATATTATTTATTCTACAAAACACACCCGGCTATTTGGATCAGAGTTTGATGAGCTGCTCGTTTGAAGCTTAAAGATGAACTTAATTTAGATTCCATAGTTCTAGAAAAGTTTTAGTTGCAAAAAGCAATAAACCAATTAATCACATAACAAATTAAAAGGAGCACAATAATTTCCATTTGCATGATTTATTTTTTTTTTCTTTCTATTACAAAAAAACTAGATGACAAAAGTCTTCAGTCTGGTGCTTGGGTCTCAACCGGCTCTTTTTTTCAAGGCAGTTGTGTTTACAAAGACTTGATGATTCATTTTATGTGTTCTTCGTGTTGCTTAATTTTACTTTGGATATTTACAAGTGTATTATGTCCAACTAAATTGAATGATTTACATTAATATTTCACAGTTCATTTTTACATAAATATGACCGTCTGAATATCAGACGGTCATATTTATGTAAAATGTTTATTAGAATTTAAAGTTTATTCATCTTTGAGAATGTGTTCTTGCATTATTATGCCATTACCGTTATATTTCTTGTAAATGGTCTCCAAAATAACAATGCCATTTATCGCAGTAACTTCTGGGAATATTTATCTTGCAGCAAAATTTGTTATGGTGACAGGCCTAGTGAGCATAGAGCTAAGCAATAAAACAAATATATTCTTTGCAACAGGCATTCTTCCAGCTCCAAAAAATGTTAATCACCATAAAAGCAGCATAATCTTTCATCGAAATGTGCCGTCACGTTCTTTAAAATTCACTGAAACCTCAGTTTTTCTCATGAAAGTAGTTCTCTTTCCTTCACATGATACCTGCAGAAGCATTCTGAGTATTACTGCCAAGTCATGCAATCTGCTGTGTTTTCTTTTATTAAAAACATTTGTGATCATAAAGTGGATTTAACTGCAATAGTTTCTAGTCAAGATTGAATTTGGATGTATGCAATTGACTTACTCTGTTGAAATGATTGCACTGAATTAAACTGGATATGTTATAAGGTGCCTTGCGATTGCGTTTAAATTGGATTATAGCATTTGTTTTGAATTAAGCTGAACAAATTTAAATATAACACAAAATGACAGTATTTTAACCAGTGTGTACTGTATGCAGGGGTATAATTTGTTCATTTTATCAGAATGTCATTTATATCTCTTTGAATTGTGACTGAAACTTCAGCAACCTTTCGTTGATTATTTCATGCAAATCCAAATTTGTGTCTTCTCATTCTCAGATTGTGCAGATTTTTAGGCAACCTTTTTAAATGATCAATTTTCTTGATATAAACATTAATTCATAACCTCGATTTTTACATCTGTTCCACCGAGTCCTGAATCCCACTACAGGAGTGACCTGCACAGGCCTCCACTGTCACTCCTAAGTAAGGCCTCCTTAGACTTTACCTGTATCAGTAAAGGACCTTTATTGAACAATTCCCTCTCGGCTCGTTTCATTTTAGTGCTGCAAAGCTGGTCACGGCATGATTTGTCAACACTTTGAGAGGCTGCAAATTAACCTGCATGACCTCAGTCAAGATTTCATTCCAAAAATCCATTGACTGTAGGGCCATGCTGTTTTTGTTGCATTGAGGAAGCCACAAGCTTTTTTAGAGAATATTTTCTCGCAAGAGCTATAATAGACTTTTAAATGTGCATTGAATCTGGTGTCGTGTTTTAAAGTGATCTGGAAAATATTATCGTTGTAAAGGTTTTTCAAGGTTTTTTTAATACAATTTTTATGTTGATATTTTGAACTTTTGAATCCTATTTTTTTTAGACTACCCAGCTTTGACATAAGAACGTGCAATCATAAAATGGTTTTATACTTGAGGGCTAAGTCACCATATTAAACATGGAAAAAAAAGTTCTCATTCCTTAACTTGAATATGAAAGAAGCCAGAAAATGCAGCACACATTTACATAGACAAAAATGATATATTTTGAACACGGTGTCCTTCAAAAACATTCATGTCCCCTATAGCACTTTTTCACATTTTGTGATGTTAAACGAGAAGATTCAATGTATTTTTTATTTTGAAAGAAAGAAACCATAGAACAGATATAAAACCTGCAGTATTAAATGTATATGTGAGTGTGTATTTGGTTAGCTTTATCATGTTGCTGTTTATAATTAAAACATTTATAAATGAAAATCTGAATGAATAAGCATTCAGCCTGCATGTTTTTTTTTCTTCGGAAATTTTTTTTTTTTTTGTGCCAATCTTCATTAAAACCCAACTCTTCTTCTTTTTCACTTTAATGCAACTTTATTTTTGACCTACCTGGTGTTTGTTTTCCTTGGTCCTGATGGAAAAACACAGAAACCTCTTGATATCTTGAGATTAATTTACTCACAGGTAACTTCATTGAAGTGCACTCAGTTACATTTAAGGGTATCTGCGAAAAAGACCCTTAATACAAATACGTGTCGCTAGCTAATTACTGCTTTATGTTGGTCTATTATGAGAAATCCCAGTAAAATACACTGATATTTGTGGTGGTGAAAGAACTCAAGGGCTTTGGAGGTTTTTGTTAGGCTCTTCCTGTCCGCTCTTTGTTAATGAAAGGTGTGAACATGCAGATTGGAGTCTGCTCAGCTATCTGTGCATGTTTTTTATTGTTTTTTTTTCACAACTGAGAATGTGAACATAATTCTGTGTGTCCCTGGCTTCCTGCTCTGTTAATGCATGCTTAGTTTGACTGACTGCCTGCTTGCTTGGACTTGATGAATGCTGAAGTGAGACGGTGTGTCTTGCAGAGTGCAGCCAAGGACATGGGATCTGCTCAGGTGTGAGCTGTGCTGCAGCTTTCTGTGTTGAGATTAGATGTCTCTGTGGGCCAGTGAATGTTTACAGCATTATTTTTGGAGATGGGGGAGTAGATGACATTTTTATCTTGCCACTGTCATCCCTGTGTGGCTCGCTGTGACGCCGGGTGACACCTCTCCTCACTGTGTCTAATTCAGCGCTCTGTGTTAATGGTTATTGCCGGCTGAGTGAGCTGCCTATTTTGTTTTGCCTGCTTTTTACAGGAGAAATGACTGCACCTCTCTATGTCTAAGATATTTATATCCATAGAAGGGCTGCATTGCTTGTTTTCTCGTTTCTTTTTAACAACTTTGTATTGTCTCTGATGCCAAAACTTTATAATAAACACAGACTTCCCATTCTGCCTCTGGATAAATAAACTTCCTGTGAGTGGCAGGAAGTGGAGATTAAAGGTGGCACCGAATATTTCCTGGAGAGGCAGAGAGGCGAAGTGGAAATAAGCTGACACCGAAAACTTAATAACACAAAGGTTCAGAGAATATATGTGCCATGAGGCAGGCAGCCTGCTTTAGTATGAAATAAATGCGCTTGTGCATTAGCGCCATATTAATACTGTATATCTGGATTCTGTTTTATGCACAGACCTCTCTGATAGGATGAGCCATTAGGCGGTATTAATATTCAAGTGTAACTCCATAAGATTATGGCAGCTCTGAAGTGCATAATAATTCATTTGAGTTCAGTCGATAATGTGTCTCGCTTTTATTATTGAAGTTAATTTTGATTAAGGTCCTTCGTTCCACATGCTGGTGGTGGTGCTGAAGCGGAACAGCATTTTTCACATTTACCTCTTATTTAACTATTACCCATGGATTTATGGTTGTCTTAATGGAGTATTAACTCATTTGTCTCTGGCCAGCAGAAACAAATGTAACTCTATGCAACTGAGTTGCATTTACTCCGTTACATAGATTGAATTTATTGTGAAAAGCATTTTATTTTTATCTGACATTTTAAAATATAAATGAGATATTATCAGTTACTTTTTACGTGAGCCTTTTTCAGTCTTTTTTTTTTTATCAAATGCTTTACTTTTGAGGACAAATTTAAGTTCCTTTCATCAATTTCTTTTGTGTTTTTAAAAATTATTTTGTTTTGAAAATAATGCAGTAAAATTTAGTTTTTCTGTTTATATTTGCTCTGTAAAACTACATTTTAGCATAATATTTTTATTTTATGCAATTAGGGATGTTCGATGTGGCATAAAATGCATACTACAATATATATTGTCATAGATGCCAATAACAATGTTTATCAGATGTTTTGCATAAAACTTACAATAGAAACACATAAAATTCACATACTAATTTAGTGGGATATATATATTCCACTCAAAGATATATAGATCTTTACTCTTGTTTTTGTGGAGGTTATTGATATGTAATGTTTGTAACTGTTGTATCATTGCCAGGTCTCCCTTAAGATAGTGTTAACGTAAAGATGGCAATGATAGATGCTTCCTGCCTGCTCTGTTTTGATACTGGCCAGTATCAACAAGCATCACTGCAGATCTGTATTGTAGGCCACATTTCTATCGTTTCTACCGTATATATCACGCATTCCTATATGCAATCATGTTAAACCTTTATTTCTTTTGAGTCGCATTTAATTCATAGTTATGAATCTAACTATAAATCAACAGTTCATGTGTGAGAAGATTTGGGTTCAATAAGAAGACAGAAGGAGATAAAGATGAAAAAAACAAGCAAAACCCATTAATTTACACCTCTCTGTAACTTACATGGTTGATTTCAGCATCTATTATTCAGGCAAGGTTCCATCTGAAGATGTAATTTATTAATGAGCAAAAGATACTAAAAAATTACGGCATAAAAATCAATCTAGATTGTAGTTGTTATAGCTGACTGTGGGTGTCAGGCGCCCAGTGGATCTCATACATTCCCCAGGTGATGTTTTTGTTTGAATCCACAGATCAATAGGTGAAGGGGACATAGTGGGAGTTGATAGCAGCTCAGCGGTATTATTAGCACAGCTGGAATCAAAAGCAGCCCTCTTATATGTCGTCATTAAACGTCTGCAGGATTGAACTCATCAAAGAGATGATGACAAGGTAATTGGACTCCCACATTAAGAGGTGGGAATTAAAGTCAGACCATAAAAGTGATATACATGATCAAACAGAACTGTCAAGGTAATGGAACAGACTGCTTTCGCAGTTTAAGTTACACAATTGTTTAATGGCTTGGAAGGGTTATTATGGCGCTGCCTTGCTGAAGAATAATATGTGGCTTGATGTGAAAATTAAAAGCTTCAAGAAATGAGTGTGCTTGAATTCCAATTAGGAGAAATTGTTCTTTTTCTCCTTTTCATTAACTAGTTCTTGGAAATGTTCTTCTGCCAACGCTAAATATGGCTTCAGTGTCTTTAGTGACCCTTTGCTCTTTTTTATTTTTATTTATTTATTTTTTTGTATTTTTCAAGCTAAAACTCTGACTTTAGAAATCATTGGCACAACTTAGAAAAACTTCCTTTAGAGCTGAACGTCCTGGGAAGATAAGAAGCTTAAACATTTTAGTTTTGATGCAATAAATTCTTAAAGTAGTGAATGTGTGTTTACATTTTCGGAAACTTTTCAGCAAGTTATGTTAATTTACATAAGTGTGAGGCAACCAAGATGTATTTCTTTGTCATAGCTTGGCTGTGCCTTATTTTTTTCATCAAGCCTTTTCCCTCCATTTGACAAGAGAACCTCTGACAGCTCATTAATCTTATTTGTTCCTCGTGCTTTAGGTTTTTTATGGTTGTCGTTCTTCTAAGATATGAAACTGACATCTTACCGAGGATTAATTCTACTTGAATAAGGTGCGTTTTACAAGCGATATCGCCAGAGGAAATTTATCTGAAGGTAATAAATTGAATTTTCTTGAGAGAGCAGCTGCTGAGTTGTCTGTTATCTTTTACGATGTGGATTAAATCGGTAAACCTGCAAATTAATCCAAGTCATTCTCAGAATGAGAGTCTTGCTAAACATGTTTTCTGTTGTCGATTTCTGTTTTAAAGGCGATTTCTGAAATGCTGTTTGTAGCTTTGGACAGTATTTTATAAAGCAAAACTATAATTCAAGCATTCAGTGACGAGCTTTGAACTTGGGGAAAGTGTAATAAACTTGCTTTTAAATCTGTTAGTCATTTTAAAATCAAATTATTAGCTGAACATTTAAATTGCTTCTCTTTTTTACATGTTTGAGATCATTTAGCTAATTTTAACATTACATATAACTTAAGTAATAAAGTATTTTTGAAATTAGATTAATTTTATAACAATGCTATCCTAGCCACTCTAACCTGTGATTAACCTTCTTAACACCAAGATTAATTATACTTAATCTGTAAAATTAAGTACCTGTTTGACGACTTGAAGTAGGCTAAAACATCTCGTATCAGCACATCATTCACAGAAAATTATAAATTTTTGAAAAAAAAAATTTCATTGTTAAATAAAACCAACATTTTAAAACTACATTTTATATTTAGTCTTAGCTACCTATATATCCAGTTCTACAGCTTAGATGATCTTCTTCACATCGGTCAACTAAAAGCAAAAACGGACAAAATCTGTAAAAGCACTAATACTTTTTTTGCAGTAACATATTTTGAAGTTGGAAAAGCAGAAATATGTCTTGCAGGAGTTACTGATGAATCATCTGGAGTTGTGGGGAAATATGTGGTCCACAGCCGTGAGATTTATTGGGACATAAAGATGTCTGGAGTTGTCTGGCCAGCAGGCAGAATGACAAAACTCCAATCTTCTTAAAAATAGTGCCTTTGACGGGAGAGTTGGGTTTGATGCATGAGAAATAATGTCCTTGTTTTAAATATAATCTTTCAGGCAGATCATAAAAGTGTCTAAGAGAAATAATTTAACAACATAATAGCCATTTTTGACAGACGTTCATTTATTTTAATGTAACGGGAGAGGGCAAGCCTCCAAAACCGCTTGAATATGGGGAACGAGTGCAGAGAAAGGTTGATTGTTGCATGAAGGTCTGCAGCCATCTTTGCAGTATATAAGGATCTTTGGAAACTGCCATTTCTAATTAGCCAGGTTTTCATCCAGATTCTCTGACCTGCCACTACATCTCCAACTGGAGGCTTCAACATGAGGAGCTATTTTAAAACAGTACCTCAGTGTGGGAGACCTGCTGCATTTTTTACCCTCTTAGTGAAGAGGAGGAGGCTGCCATTGGCTTTCAGTCAAAGACTTCATGTGCATTGAAAATTATTCTGAGAAGTTTCATTGTAAAATTGAATGCCTGAAGTTTATGTCAGTCCTGGTGTTTCCAACAGAGGAGTAAACGTTATATTTATATGATGATATATTGAATAATTAAGTGCTTCATTGACCAATTTTAATGTATAAGAAAAAGCCATTGAGTAATTTCACATTTTATTGGCAGAAATTAGTAAACACAATTATGGCGCATGGAAAATACATGAAGGAAGGAGACAGACGCAATAAAAAGTGTCTTGAAAATATTTTCAAACCAATCAGAAAGTTTGTGGTAGAGCTGTTGTGCTTGACTCATATCTATGATGTGAGGAGGAACGGCTCAGAGAGAAATAAATCTCATGTATCTTACATCAACCTGAAACTGGAACGGTTCAAGTAACTTCTGGAAACTTTAGGAAGCAAAAATCTCAGCATGGCACCACTTATGTGGGAGATCCATACAGCAAACAAAAAGACGTGCCAAAAGCACAACATGCCTAATAAAAGCTTCAGATGAAAATAAAAACTTCAGAATAAAAGACCACAAGTTACCCAAAAAGATTAGCCCAAACAGCTCGATTGGCCTCATCTGTTGTGCTAAGATAGGCATGTTGTTCTGTGAATTACTTTTAGAAACCTAAAAGACGGACAGTGATGTGAAAATACACATTCAGTTTGTACTTATGGGGCTGAAGTTTCTATAGTGGTGACAAGTTTTGTAGCACAGTGGCTGTTTTCAGCTGCGTTGAGATTTTCACGGCACTGATAATTGGATTTTTCAGCGAAGTAAGTTTGGTTTGTTTGGAAAGTTTCACTTAAAGAAGTATTAAAAAGCAAAAGAAGGCATCCTTCATATATTTTCATATATGTGAGGATTATATTCCGCTAATAAAAACCTACTTTTTATTGGAGAAAATCTCTGGCTTGCAGAGACCTCCAAATCTGGAATCTAAATCAGATCCTAGCTAAATATAGTTTTAAAAAGCATCAGTAAACATTCTCCTTTCAGTTCCACTGCTTTGTGGATTCATTTGGGTTTGTAAACTTGTTTATCATCACTTAAAGCACGCATGAGCAGTTTAGGTTGTTTTGTCACCCACAACATGCAGCAAACACAAACATTGTTTCCCTTTGTCAGCAGGGTGTTGACTTGTTTGTTATTCCTCTCTTCTGCTGAGCTCTGTTGTTTTGGAGGCAGTTAAAAAAAACAAAAATGGAGACAGTTTTTCCTCCATTTTAACACAATGAGTTTCTCACCAGTTGAAGCATGAATATTTGCAGTCCTGCGTGTCTCTCTGCTCTTTGTGGTGATTCAGACCCAGAACTCAGTCAGCCAGCCGGTAGAACAGAAAACCAGTGAAACAGCAGCGCCTCGGGCTAAAATTTAAGCTGCTGCGACACAGGACACGATCTGCTGCTAAAACTAGATGCACAGCTGTAAGTACCGTGATCCAGGACACCGACTATGATCACACAACGGCCTCAATCTGCCAGCACGTTTCCTCCTGCGCACTGAAAGATGTGATGATTACTGAACTTCATTCAGTGCTTTTTATTCTGCATAATGTGTCATTTAGCTCTGTTGGAGGCTCTTTTCTTTTTAAACTTTTCTAGGCCTCATTTCTTTTGGAATATAACAGTGTTGCAAATATCATCTTTTCTATCATTTCCTTTTTGTGTTTTATTCCTCTTTCTAAAGCTTCACTTACCTGGCACATTGAAAAAAAAAACTTTATTGTTTGTTTGCTGAAATGCAATGAGTAAACAGGAGAAAAAGAATAATTTTATCCAGGTGCATGATGAGTCAAGTCTGTTTGACCTCAGCCTTCGTCATTACTCCCAAAAACTGACAAATGATGACAGTGAGCCATTAATATCTGGTTTCTCCACGGAGTGAATTTTAAATTTATGTTGCCAGTCCCTTTTGAAGACAAACTGGTTCCTTACTCCCTTAACTCCCCACATTGCTTCACACATTGCATGGCCTCATTAGGTAAAAAGAGAAATGGAAGATGAATACAAACATACTGGAAGATGCTACTGAATACCTCCATGCAGAATCTCTGTGTGCAGCTGCAGAATTTGTGTTATTGCTGCAGATCTGTTCTCATTACACACTTCTGCCCTCAGGGCATAGAGTAATGATTGCTGTTTTTTTTTGCCATGAAGAGTAAGGCAGGCAACCATTTATATTGAAACATTTGCATAAAATTTAAGAGGACCATAGAACTCGATTTGAAGCAAAAGTATTTTGCCATGTCACGGTGCCTTTCCGTCTTTTTCTCCATACCAATAAAGACGGACTTAATTTGCAGGATTTTAAAAAAATGTTTTGTCTAAGTTTGTCAAAATTAACGACATAATCTCATTTTAGCTATCTTAATTAATTATTTTGATATGTGATATTATTTTAGCTGCATTAAAATGTATTCTAAGCAAATATCAGGACCTCCTCTACACCTTTGAATGTTCTCAGTATCTTGTCCAAGGAGCTTCATGACAAAATTTACAACAGGTGTTTGATTCCTAGATTGACCAAGTTGTCAGAAAATACTTTTAAGGTTTTAATTTTGGACTTTAAACGTCTTAAATTTATTTAAAAGAGCGATCACAGGTCTTAAATGTTGGTGTTTAATCCCATATATTCTTATATTTGAAATTTTCTGTCAGGCAAAAGCTTGATCACGCAGATTACTTTATGGTCTGCATTTTAAAAAGAGCAAGGACTTCTTCCTTGCTCTTTGTGGAGACTTTTGAAGCTAGTATCCTCTTGCTAACTATAACTTTACAAATTTATCGCCTGTTGGCTTGACAGTGTATGTATTTGCCGTTGACTCACTTCTGTTGCAAACCCATAAGATGCTACATTCATTCTGTACAAAAAAGCTTGGCACTGCTGTGGGTAAGAATCATCCCCCAATTATTTCCTAGATTTTATTTTTTATTTTTGCTAATTTAAGAGTGTAAGTCTTACATTTCTCTTGCTGGGACTTGCAATAAACTTCCTGCTTCTATTAGAATTTGTATTTAAACTGGTGACTGATCAATAAATTTCTGTTATGTGGCTTCAGACATGATGTTCTCAGCAGGTTTCAACAAGGATACAGAGGCGGAAAGAGTCACAGAAAGACACACAAGTGGACATCATTTGGCCACATCTGAGTGATGAGCCTGTGGAACTGGATGGTGATTGCCACTCAACCCCCGGCACATGTAAGGGAGCTGAGAAGCACCCATTCAAAACTGTTAACATCAGCATGTGTGTGCTAAATAACCACTTCATCAGGAACAGGCGTCAACATCTTGCATGAGCCAGGGAGCTTCAGATTCACGTTGAGCAGAAATGGCGGCCGCCAAACATGTTGCAGACATCAGGGAGAGCGTCATGCATCTTCCTTTGTGGTCACCAGACCAGCCTTTGGTTATGGTGCTACAGTGTGAATTGTACACAAAAATAAATTTGCTTAATGGAAACATGCCAATGTAAAGACAACAAAATAAGTTTTGACCATTTAAAAAGTCTGAGCTAAGACGAGGTTGTTTTTCAGCTGTATATAAATTTGTCTATTTGATGCAAAACTGCAATGGAAACATTTTGTCTTCCACGAGTTGTGATCAACAACTAGATGTTACTACTGAACGGACATTCACCTGTAATTTTAAATGAAAATTTCTTATTTAATGGAAACACCGCTATTGTGAAATTGTTTTTTCTACAATAGCAGAATAACAACAAAATTTTGAGCGTTTTTGCAAAGCAAATGCAGCTCCTGACAAGCCCTGACAACCTGAATAACACCATTAATCCAGTTATTTTGCCCCTGCATGAACAATACAGGCGTAATTTTGTCTTCATGGACAACAATACTCCACCTCATTAAGGTTGCATCGTTAGGGAATGGATGCTGGAGACCTGGGTGCCCTGAATGAGCTATCAAGACATGGGCTATTTGATTTGACAAACTATGATTTATTTTTACAATTGAAAAGGTGCTCAGTGTCTTACAGAAATAACGCAGCCATTTCTCCCCATTAATTCGGACATTTGGCTAAAGAAACATTTGAATCTTGGGTTGTTAAATTTAAAATAGATAAGTAACGGTTTCCTGTTTTGCCACTTTATCTTGAATCATTTCTCAAACTGCCTTTCACCTCTTTTGTCACATTTTTAATCATCATCTAACACCTGTTGGATTTGTCTGACTGTCCAGTGATCCAGTTTAAAAATATTAAGTGTGTATTTGGAAGATTTATATAATAATGAAATCAGTCATAAGTCTATTTGTTGTATATATTCTTTGCAAACCTCCCGAAAATTAATATAAAATCATTAATTATGAAATCACAATATGAGTTGAAAGTGTTCAGGGCTTTTTTGCTTTCATAGTATTTTCTCAGATGTGGAGCTAGTGCCCAGAAGAGCGGCTTTATGCAGTTTTATTTCCACCCTGCACTCTTTGGTAATTGAATTCATTATGAGGACACCGGTCTAAATCGGCTGTTATTTCGCAGTCAGTTGAGGTTGCTAATTAGAAATTAGCTCAAGCATTCTGGTGCGAGCCCTCAGGGAGCTTTGTCATCTGCCTGAATCTTTGACATAACTACCAGTCGCTTGTGAAGACTCCCAGGGTGTTGCAGATGAGCACACTTCTGTCTTTTCCCCTCAGTTGAATGGTGATGTAAGGTCAGCCGCTGTCTGTTTTACATACTGCAAATGTTTTGACTTCATGGAGGTTTTTTTAAACTACAAGTGCTTCTGGGTTGGAAAAAGAAATCGGCAGGATGCTGACTGTGTCAACGCCTTGATAAAAAAATGTATCTTTCCCATCTTGACTTGTTAGGGATTTTCATGCCCAGAGTTCTCAGAGGAGGCATAAGTTAGAAGAATTTGTAGTATAGATGTTGTTTATCCAGTTTTTATGCCGTTTTGCACATGCTGTTTCCTCTGTGTTAGGTAGTTTATTTTTGTTTTCGTCCCAGTATTTATCCATAAATTGGTGAATTTTGTCAATGGCCTCATTAAATCTTTTATTTATTTATTTTTTTTCAAAACAGCAACTATAGAGAAAAATCTAGTTACTTTTTTTCTTTGTTTTTGCAGACTTTAATGGTAGCAACACTATCCTGCTCTGGACTAAAACGAAAATGTGCAGAAATAAATTTTTACTCTTTTGTGAGCAGTTCTCAGAAATGTTTTTTTTGTGGTGTTGTTTTTTCCACTGTGTGTGCCTCTGGTAACTGTCTCCTGGTTAAATCTGATATACGAAACTGATTTAGGTTCAGACAAAGAGGCATTCACACTTTCTGATGCCCCAATAGCCAAGTGGTTTTCACAAGCAGAACCTGTCAGCAAGAGAAGAACAAGCTCCAATTAACAACGCCATTATGGAACGCTGATGCCAACTCCTCTGAACGGAGGAATAAATCACCTAAAATGGCTGTGCATCAGCAACTCGCTCTTATTGTCTGTATTTTTTTATGACGGAAAAATCCTTTCCAAGAATGTATTGTAAAAAGTTGGAAGTAAGAAGTGTTCTCCCGTGCCCTGCTCGTCTCACATGGTTGTGAATGTTGTTTTGACGTTCAGTACATATCGTTTTCAAAAAATGGAAATAACTTTACTTCATGAACTGTTTGATCCCAAACCATCAGCCTCTCCTCTGGCTAAATGTGTTTTCTTCTAATCACAAATTTAAAATCTTACCATGAGTCATAGGAAAGGAAAAGCTGCATGCAGAGCGACGGCATTTTCTGCGAGGCCAGAAACACGCAAGGAAATGGTTATGTCAAGAGAAGTTGCTTAGCAACTCCATTTACCTCTGCTCACATGTGGTGAGATATGAATCAAATTGGCAGATGACTGAGAATTTATTTCAGCTATGCAGTGAAAGACAGTTTGAAGCTGACATTTCTGGCAACTGCTCTGTGTCGGTGGATGGGAGTTTCACTCGCTCCGTTCCAGTGGCCTGAGACTACAGTGGTTCCTGCTGCTACCACCACTGTGCTGCACACATCCTATCTGCAAACATTAGCTTCAGTTGTGGAGACTTGTACTATTTTTATCTGACCTACCAAGCAAGCCGGCCAGCAGTGAGAGGAACGGGGTCTTTCGCCACAAAACAATGCCTCTGCCAGAGATCAGTCTCGTGCTTTCTTTATGGTCTCGCCTGTTTGCTTCTCTCGCTTCCTTCTTAGGATGTATATTTTTATGAGTACATGAGAATATTATTTCTGTGTATTGGATAAAAGGGAATAAAAATGTTGTTTTTATGCCCCTGAGTGGGGAACTTTGAATATACCAGCAGGAAACTGACAGGAAAATGGACGCATACAGATTCACACTAAGGTAAAAATGTAAAATAAGAATAGAAAACTGTACTGTAGGGGCAAATTTACAGTACAAGAAAAGATGCAGAGATTATAATTATTTTTATTCTAAATATTTGCTCGTATAAGACTATTTACAAGAACATTTTTAAACATATAGTAGTAGGAAAATCTTACTGTGTTGCCTCTTAAACCTTTTCACATTTTGTCCCACTAGCTGCAAAACATCAATGCATTTTGATTAAGGTGTCAGAACAACACCAGCATAATAGGATAATGATCACATTTGTGCAGTTTTCCTTTTTTTTTAAACAAATGAAAATCTGTAGATTATATCAGGGCTTTATTAACTTTGCCACAGTGTTGTGAATAATGCCTTAAAGGCTTTCAACTCATTAAAAAGTTGAATTATAAATCTGATACGAGTTTTTCAACAATGTGATCCCTGAGCTTGTTCATAAAGTCTCACAGGGTTTCATAATAAGCTTAGAAGAGTGCAAATTCTTCTTTCCCCAAATTTAATTTCTGCATAAAGCATTTGATTTTCTTTAAAAATATAAACCTTTTTTTTTTTATTTTTTTTTAATATTTCCAGTAACCCCTATTCTGTTGCTCTTTGGCAAACAACCTTGATTCATTTGCACGTATTTGCTGCTGAATTAAAATTTTCTGCGTCAAAATAAAAATGATGCATGCAACAGTCAGCCAAATGCTGTAGATGTGAGTAAAAATGTAAATATCCTCCATGGCAAAGTGAATTTATGATGTAGACTTGTATTTGTTCTGATTTTTTCCTGTCTCAATCTCTGCCCTAGTTTTTCTTTTCCTGTATCTCTGGACAAGTTGCAGGATGTTGTTGGGAGCTGTAGTGCCAAATCCAATCAAGCCTGGCTACTGAAATCAGAAGTTATTCTGGTCACTAAAAATACGTCTGAGTGAAAAGTTCAGTGCAACAGCAGGAGGATTTGTCCACTTATAGACCAAACAATCACAACTGGCAGCATTAATCAGAGAACTTTAAAAAGTGTTTGTTTCAGACGGTCTACAACAGCTTGATTTCTCATTAAAACCAAAACTCTTGGATAAAACGTTTAATCACCTTTCATTAGGCTGAATAATTTAACTAGCAAAAAAGAAAACCATCTCAGATTGAGCAATTTATATGCACAGTGGAGCAGTCTGATTTTAATTATGGAAAATCACTTTTTGGGTCAAGAAGAGGGAAAAAAAATATCCATCCACAGAATTGGGAGAAATAAACCATTAAATCAAGCTCTCAAATCGCAGATGAGATGCAAAACCCCCTAAATATTAAACAGTTTTGACTCATAATGTCAATATTTTGTATATGATTTAAATCTATTACAAGAAATAATGTTAAAATCTAAGCAGCTTTATAAGGCCAAATGCTATTTAAAATTCAGCAATTAGTCCGAGTTTGACTATGCAACCATCCAACATCTGGAAATTAGCACCTGCCACTGGCCAAACGTGGGTAAAAGTATGAAGTAAACGGAGCAACGCACCATGGTGGGTTGACAATTTGAACAGCCGATTCAGAAAAATGTGTCAAACTAACCGATATGCTAATTACCGCATTAACTTTGACCGTTGGAGGAGATCCAGTAGCGGACAAGGAGAGGGAATTAGCATTTCGGGGGCTTCATTATCGTCTGAGGAGGATGATGAGAGAGACGTGACCAGAGACGGATTGAGGAAGAGTTCAGATTAGCTGCTGCTGCTGCCCGGGAAGAAGGAGAGAAAATGTTCATAAAAAATCTGAAATGTTCAACATATGGTTGCAAGAATGTTAGTTTGTTAGTAATTACTTCAAATTAACGTATTATTTTTATTTATTGAGCATAAAATAATAACATATGTGAATGTGAGCAAGCAGCACTGCCCACTATTTCTTTTTCCAAATTATTTCAGTTTCATGGTCCTGTGGCAGCATTAGGAAGAAATGGATTACTCCAAACTTTATTCCAAAAGTGAAACTAAAGAGCCTGCGTGTTAAAATCAGAGAAGACCCCAGGATCTGACCTACTTCAACAAACACGAGCCGATGCTTTTCAAAGGGCCTCAGATCCGACATCAGTAGAGGTCTATAGGGAGTTGCAGCTTTGTGTGTAAACCAGAAAGAAAAAAAAAACCTGCTGAACTGAGGAAAGCTTTTAGATATACTTTTATTCTTTATTCTTACATTTCAAGTTCCTTCAATGAAAGATAATAAAGTTGAGCTGATGTTTTAATATCGGTTTGCTGCAGGCGTTGATCTTTAAAAAGAATCAAAAACAATCTTTGAAATGATTTCCTTTTCAAATCTGCCGTGATTTTTAAGGCTTTCAAAGAACAATTTTTAGGCTTCACAGGTTTGTCATGCGGTAATGTGGCCCAAATTTAAATGCAGTGCCAGCTTTCTTGAAAAACAGCTCAGGCATGACTAACATTTTCATTCTGTCTGATAAAATGTCATTCAGGCTGTAAGTTGCTCACATATCACCGAATTAAGGCATTAATTTGTTGTTTCTGGAGTTGTAAACTGAGCTCGTAGCTCAGCTCAAGTTGAGTTTTTCTGCCATGCATGCAGAACTGGTATCCTGGGCACTTGAATGTGTTTCTGAGTTGCCTCTCTGTCTGCTCATCCCTGAGAGAACTGGTGAGCAGATGGAAGGTTGAAGTGGCTGAAAGGTCTTTGTGGCGGTTGGGAGCCCGGTAGGCTCTCCTTTGAGCAGAAAAAGAGAGAATGATGATAATTCTGAGTCTGCTGCATTAACAGGCCTTATGCTCAGGAGGATGGAGCAGATGCTATGTGTGCTCTGTGTTCTGCCTGCCATTTCCTCTGACTTGGTGTGACACTAGAATTATATGTCCTTGTTTTTTTGTTTACATTTCCAGGACAGTTCCTCACTCTTTGCTCTTTACCTTGCAATGTTCACTTTATTTAAATAAAAATTTAAAGACTGATGAACGGCTTCATTGTCATTTGACATTTCAAAATTGTACATATTTTGGTTTTTAAAATATACATGTTAAAGCAAAATTGCAGCCAATCATAAATAAACATTTACAGGAATATCATTATCAATCTTTTTATATTGATCAAATCCTTCAACTGTTGAAATAATGAGCTGTTTATCTAGAGGTGCTTAACATTTTTTATTCTATTAGTTATTTCAGATGTGACGTTGGACACAGATGATTATTTCATTGAAGTCTCCCTAAATTAAGCAGATGATAGATAATAGTTCTGGAGTTGCATTGAAAAACAATCGAGCTGCAAAATGCAGGTAAAATGTCACCAGTGGCAAAGCTCTAGAACCTGGTGGTTCTAGAAAATAAGCTACTGGTTCTGTAGATGCGCACAGAAACTTCTGATTATTATCTGCTACCATATTCTGCAAACTGTCAAAGAAACATGGTACACCTGAAGTGAAATGTGCCAACATCAACCTTTTCCTTAAGCCTAATTAACTCAATACAGCTTTTTAAAATGCAGACCATAAAGTAATCTGCGTGATTGAGAAAATAATTTGAGAAGAATGGATTTTTTTTTTCAAAATTGACCCAATCGGATACATTTTTAAAATTGCAACATCCAAAATAAAAATGATTGGTTTTGTTAGATGTTGAAAATTTTCTTTTGCAACCCTTATAAGTGAACATAATATCCTAAAAAAATTCAGAGTTCTGCATGTCTCAACCAATTCCTGCATGTAAATAAGTTAACTTTTCAGCTACTCACTTTAGTCTATATCTTAAATGCATTGAACAATTTGTGACTTTATATCGTTAAAATAGAATTTTATCATTTAAAAAATTTATTACAATTGTTTTTTTTTCAATAAAAACTCCTTTTTCAGAGAGAATAACTGTGACATCAAATTAATGCCACCTACTGCTTCCTCAATCGTTCACCTCAGTCCAACCTTCCCTTTACAGATTAGGTACATCAGGCGCTCAAGCATTAATATTTCTTAATAAGCCGAATAAGCTGACAAGATTAAATTACACAACAATACAACAGAAGGTAGACTCTTATGGAAAGACTGTGTTCAATCAAAATTATGGTGCGCTCTAAAATAAACCAGGTTTATCCACAGGATATGCAGACACAATGAGTTATATAGCTGCCAGAACATGTTCTGCAACTAAAGGAGAAAAATTAAATCCTAAAAAATGTCCACAAGTGTTCATGGTAAGATTGCCTGGAGAAATGGCTTGAGGGCATGTGAAGAGAGGGCAAGTTAAAGTCAGCAATAGAAATATAACAGGGTGAAATCTAACACAATAAAGTTTTTATGCTAATTAAAATGAAAATTGACTCATTTGAAAGTGTAAAAATAGGACATAATTTTAAGAAGTAGCAGTGAAGTAGATTAAAAGGATCAGTTTTTTTTTTGTTTTGACAAATTGTGTTATGAAAGCAAACTCAGAATCGTACGAAGTCTACTAGACTGGATAGTAAAACATAAAGAAATGCTAAGAGAGCTGAATAGTTTTGCATGGCACTGCACTGAAAAATACCAGCAGAACAGCCAATTCAGCATCATGGTGCATCACACTCAGCAATATTCAATGCAACAACACACATTTAGTTTAGTCTCCTTTGCCTTCAACCTGAATATTATTTCCTATCCAAATCCATTTGCTGAATTTTGCTCTTTTTATCAGAGGCTGTTGATCTCATGTGTTGTACTCATCAAGAGTACATGAGCAGTGAGTGTCAGGTTTCATTTTGGCCACATTACAGTTGAGCTACTCTTGTGACTCTCGCCTTGTACCTGTGGTCTGTCCTTGATCCAGACTTTGGACACGGACAATGAGTGAATTACAGCTTAGCCTCTTTGACCTCTTTCCTCAGTCTTTGTGTCACAGATCAAGCCATCAGATCTTGCATGATAAGATTTAAAAGAAATACTGTAGACCTTTTGCCTCTTGTGTCCTGGACATGATCTTAGTTAGGCTGGGAGGTGTTGGTTAGGATCAGAAAATAAGCTACTGGTTTTCAAGGAAGAGGAGGGAGATGAAAAATAAAAGAATTGGCAGGGGAGGAAATCTGGCTTTTAAAGAGCTTTCATTTCATGAAACCTCTGCATCATCATTACTTTTTAACTGATCTGTTCAAAGAGAGATTTCTGCTGCAGACGGGAAAAGATGGCACCCTTCAAAATGTGTTTTAAAGGAGCTCATAGTGATGAGCCCGGACTGCTGACCCTTGTTTCAAAGCACTGGTGCATCCTTCATAAAGAGCCCAAGGGCCAAAAATATTAATTTCCTCTTTGGGAACTTTCCAGTTTGGAGCAGAATTTATTGATCTTAAACCTTAACAACCTATGCCAAGTTTTGATGGTGCTTCTCCATGACTGCTTTACATAGACATTCGGATATTGTTTCAGTTTTTACCAATACTCTAAACTGTTGAGAATCTACCCCAGTTTTCAGTTGTCCCTTTCTTAGTTTTAAGCATTTCATTCATTCATAATTCATATTTTAATGGAGGAATACCCTGCTTACCAAGATTACACTAACCACTGTTTGTTTTGGGATTTGTGCATGCACTGCATTTTTATCAAAAGCTTTGCTCATTAACTTGATTTCTTTCACCAGACAGGTTCAACCTGTAAATAGTCTTATCAATCTCCCAAGCAAACGCATAAAATGTCTCTGCATCATGATTCCATTTGCAATTGTCTGCTTTGAGATTTCTCTTGCGATGCTGTGAAGATACAGCTGCTATCTCCAGCTCATTAATATCAGTGAAGGATAACATAGTAGCATAAGTTCATGGCCTCAGTGAGAAGAAATTAGACGCCTACACTCACACTTATCTATCTGCTAAGTGTGGTAATGTTGTGATACAAGCATCTTTCAGGTTTGTTTTCTACAGCAGGTAAAGTAAGCAGTGTAGGATACCAGCAGCTGTTGGATTGGAGGATTTAGATGCTTTTTCATTGTTTTCTGAGACCTGTGCGTGGGTTGACTGTGCTGCAGCCATTGATGCTCTGGGATTTTAGAACAAATGTAATTGTGGATTGAAGTCAGCAGAAACATTGGAATTTTAAATTTAAGCTGTATTCTTGTTTTCTGAAGACAAAACCTGATGGTTAATTGTAATTAAATTGTTGTTCTTATTAGTGATTATGGTGAGTTTTGATTCATTTTATCTTGGCCATAAGTCTCAACTTCCTTTTTAGTTTCATTTTTGTGTAATTCAATTTAATTCATTTATCTATAGAGTATCAATTACCAACATATTCACATATCCAACAATATAAAATTTACTTTGGTGTCTGTCCTTGGTGTCTGTCAGGTTAAAATTACATTTCCTAAAATTCAACTACATTGAAATTGTAATGTAATACAGTGGAAACAATTAAAACAGGTCAAATGCCAATTAAAATATGGTCCATCATACAAAAGCTCCAAAGATATTTTAGATTGCGATTGATTTCATGTCAGATCAAGAAACCTAAATTGCAGCAGAAAAACTGAAGAGTTAACGCATTGAATCATTTTCAGAAGCTCTCTTTGACAAAGTATGTTTCTGACATTGAGCCTTATGTAGCATATTAAATGCACATCTGTGTGACATTTGTGGTTTTATGTTCCCTATATTTGCAGTTATATACTCCTTATTTATTCCATTTTACTCCATTGTCTTGACTTGGTTATTTATCTCACTTTCAAGACTATTATACTACAAAAAGCTGTGCTTTCGCATTCTTTCAGAAAAATGGTAAAGGTATAATTTGCTCCCTGGAAATAGATACAATAGCGCTTTTGAGATAAAAGTTTCTATAAGTAGCAGTTTGAAGATTGGACTCTTCCAAAACTGTTTTAAAATTGATCCAAGGATTGTTTTCTAAGCTTTTCATCTTGGTGCTTAGAGAAAATTCAGAAATTTGGATCTGTAGAGTGTTTGATTTTAAAGATTATTTTAATCAGATGTTTTTGTTGCAGGCTCTTTTCTCTATTCTTCTCATGACATTGCTGAGGTTGAGTTTGTGCTGTGAGGGGGGAAAAAGGATTTTGATTAAACTTTGTTTACTTAATCGGCTTTCCCCCTTTTTAAAACTTCTGCTGGTGTCTTGATTATTTCATTATGTTATCGTTAGAAAATCAAGTCTTGTCCTGGTTTTGCGTTTGCGGTTCTTGATAACATTTGTCCTCCCATTTAATAGTTGCATCAATAAGACGTGTGCAATAATAATAATAATAATAATAATAATAATAATAATAATAATAATAAATATAACAAAATGCTAAAGCTAAAACAGTTTGTTTGAAATGTAGTGAAAAGTTTAATAACTAAACATGACATGTGAAACTGTTATTATTTTTTCAATAAAAATGCAGAGACGGTATCAGATAAGTGCACCCTTACTGCTTTAATTAGAAATAAGGAGGGTAAGTAGCAGAGGGTGTAATTACGTTTCCCACAGCAGAATTAGCTCCTGCAGAATTACCAGTGAGCTTTGCTGAAATGTTGAACGACATCTGTGGGGTTTCTGTGTGAAATGCTCCGTTTTGTTAGTGAAGGCCCCAAGCTGCTTCAGAGGGGCTTGTTCAGGAAACGTAAACGAAAAACCAAAAATCATTATGGAAAGCTTAATGAAAAGAGACTTCTTAGAAAACACAATAATAGTTTTTGTTATGACTAAGAAAGGACTTAATAAAGTATGTTTTGTTTGAGTTTGTGTGCCTGAGAGTTCGGTTCAAAATATCTGTGTGACTATAGTATTTATTTATTTAACAACAGGCACAGGAACCGAGAAAGTAAACGCTCTCATCTGGAACATCAGAAGAATAATTCTTTAGGCCATTTCTGCTGGTATTATTCACAGCTACTGGGATTTCAGTTTTATTTCGTACAAATAAATGTTTTGTTCTTTTACATTGTATTTTGTATGACAGCTGTCCTTCTTACATAAACAGGATTCCTTCTTTATGTAAAATTCTGCAATGTGCTATAAAAATGGAAAATGTTATTTTACCTTCATGGCTTTTTAACTGTAACATCAGTTAGTTTTTATGACTGATGGAAACTGATATAATAATTCTTGTCAAAGCAAACATTTTTGCATTTCTTCATTGTCACTCCCACTCCAAACATTATAAATATTCATATTTTAAAAACCATGAAAAAAAATAGAGAAAAGTTCTGTTATACTTTTTGACTAACTCTTGAAATTTTGACTATCGTAAATTGTTTTCACTTTCACACAAAAAAGAAAAAAACTAAATGAATGGGGGAGAAGGATAGTCGATACTAAATTGTTGCTAAAGACTGGACAGCTGAAGAAGAAATTGTTTGGTTTCTCCCATGAAAGCTGCTTAAATTTAGATAATATAAAAGTTTATTTTGGTTCTTTCTCTTAATCTTTTTTTTCTTTGCTTAGACTTTAAAATAAGAATATTTACATGGAGGTATAAAAAGGAAAGATTTAATATATATATATATATATATATATAATATATATATATATATATATAATATTTGACATTATTAGGTATAGAGTATTATATATATTATCCAGTATATATTTATATATTATAAATGTGACTTTTATCTAAAGCAGTTGTACAAAGTGTAATTAGATGTCCAACTTTTTAAATAAATATTTAAAATCAGAAGGAACCCTCTAAAGTCTTGAAATCTAAATAAAACCAAGGAGCATTAAAGATTGACTAAATATTTGTCTTATATTGTGACATAAATCAATATTGAAATATATGTATAATTTTATACGTTGTGTTGATTAAAAACAAAAACAGAAAAACTCAGTGGTTGTGGAATAAAACCCATGGACTTTTCTGTAGGACTTTTCTGTTTTGCAATAAAATATGAACAGTCTAAACAAAGTACTATTAAAATTTGCATGGTTGATCATTACCAACGTTCAGCAGAACAATTAAAGAATTTTTCTGTCAAATTTCTTTTTGCTTTTCACCTTTTTTTCTTCACCTCTTTTTTTGAAGATCTGTTGTTTTTTGTTTGTTTTCTTTAAAAAATTATTTCCATCTGTTTGCTGTTCCAGCTACCATTAGTTCTTGATTAATTTAAATGTAATTCGTTCTCATTAGCAAGATTGAGAGTTTGACTGACAACATATTATTCGGCACTAAATTGCCACCTGAAATCATTTTCTGAGATGTGTTCACTGAAAAGATGAATCTGCTGCTGAATCAGAGGTTATTTAATGTTAGCTACATTGAATGAATTTATCTGTAATTTTTGGTTATGCTTTTAGTACCTCAGGCACAGTTTATTGCCTATGCATGAATCCCCCTACACCTATTTTTCTTTACTTTCTTTCCCCACTCGACCTGCCAGATGCCTTTTATAGACAAATAATGTCAGCAATTCTTGTGCTGCTGGAACATAACCAGGTTATAAGTGGAGCTTCAAATGAAAAACGTTTTGCATTTTGAAGCCCTGCTTACAACCTGATTATGATCCACCAGCACAAAGTGTTTCACCTGTAATTTCTTCCCCAGATGATCCCTGAAATACCTAAAGTACATGCATAAGACTGAGTTCCAGGCAGAAAATACCAAAATGCAAAATAAACTGCAACATTTTCCTGGACTTAAGGTTATGATCAAGTGTCTGTGATTTGATTTGAAAGAGTTATTAAAATAAAATGTTGAAGTGGACATTTTGTATGTTTGGCTGTGTAAAATAAGTTGCTGCAGTCAAAACTGTGACTCTCTGAACTTTTAACTTATGTTGGACATAAATTTTGAGGGAATTGATTGAATCAGGAGGACAAACTGTGCTCAGAGTGAGCAAACAGGAAGTTGTTAAAGGACCTGCTCAAATTATGTTGAGACCGGACAGAATTGATTTTTAATCACAGGGATTGCAAGTTTGCATTGTTGTATATTGAGGACTGTGTTTAGAAAACTGGTAAAAGGTTGCGTGAAACTTTAATTTTTGCGAATTGATCTGGCGTACTCCCCTCCTTGATGCACCAAGCAATAAAGCTCAGCTATCAGAAGAAGTTTAAACTGTTGAAGGTTTTTAAACAGCCCTTTTATTATCATTTTCACATATTTCACACATATTTTCACATCACATTTTAATGAACCAACCTTTTTATTGTATTGACATGAATGCACCTTGAATCTCTCCTTTACAGTCTTTTGAACATTTCCAGCAGTCTGGCTTCACACTCTACTTATTTCCACTGAGGGCCTCCAGGAGCAGAGCTGCCAGGCTGCTTATTAGGCTAAGCTGGTTTTAGAGAACCCAGATGTAAGTTTTTAGGCTGGTTTCCAATTTAGTCCACTAACACCTGCTCCAGTATGTAAAGGAATAGGAAAACTAATTTCCTGGAATAAATGTAAACATTAATAGGATAACCTGCATGAACCTGATGTGAACGGTAATTTAATTTCACTTATAAACGACTGAGCCAAAGAGACGATGAGGGATGAGTGCCGCATGTGTGACGTCTTCCACATTTTTGATTCTGTTTACCCTCTCTTCTTTAGCCTGTCTGTTGCTCTGCCTCTAGTCTGTTTCATCATCAGTCTTTTGAAAGCAACAGTGGCCACATCTCTTTGTAAGAGGAAAAAACTCGCTCAAAGAATTAAAAGATAAAGAACCTTTAAAAATTACCACTCAATAAATTCTCTGAGAGTTTTGGGTTATTTTGCAAAAAAGTAACATGTATTTGCTGTTTTTTTTCTTCTGCTTTGTCATTGTTTGAAAGATGAGATTCAAAGCTGGACAAAAGTTTTACTGCTGTGTGTGCTGTGCAGGAAGATTAAGTATGGAAACAACAGAGGCCAATTATAGCTTGTATTCTGGATTTTCCCACTTCAGAGAGGTGCCTTTTCTCCTCTTGTCTGACCCCTGCTGTGATGAGACACTGCAGCCACTTTGCTTCGTCTCTGTGGGTGCCGCATATGAGCATTTATGACTACTGTGACACCCTCTTTGCAAGCTTTAATTGCCTTTTCCAAAACCATGTTAGGAAAATAATAACTTCACGCTTTATTTTTCCCCCACTTGTGCATCATCTGCACACAGCGTCACTTTGTGAGGAGGGGGGAGGGGGGTTGTGCATCTGTGAGTACACAAGACAAGTGTGGCGGCATGGGGCGCACAAATGTCACTGCTCTGATGAAAGTGCTTCCCCTCGGCAGAATGTGTGTTTGATGTCCCCCAGAGAGAGCAAACTGACAGATCTGGATTTGCGATTATATGAATCAGTTTGTCTGTGTGCCTATTTGCGATGCAGCAATTTTATTCTAAATGTCGTGCTGGCATCACACACCCTCACTAGCTCAGGCGGTATGTTGACAATCTGACAGTTGAACTGTTAATGTGAAGTTTACGTACTGTTTTGCAGGCGCAGACATTGAGAAGCCTTTAAAGTATTTAATTTACCAATATTTTCTCAATGTACAAATATTATTTGCTGCATATTTTTAGAGATGTACTCCATAAGCCCCGTGTTGTCAGTCATTTTTTCTGTGATCTGTTTTAGAGCTACTTTAATTCCAGTTTTTGCTAAATGTCTCAAAAATACTTTGAGTTGTTCTATTGCTTGCAACCAGTGTTGTCAACATTAATAAACTCTCTAAAATTAATACCTAGCAATTTAAAAAAAAAAATGCTCATTTTGATCGCTAACAATATCAACAGTGTCATTTTTTTCATCATATATTCACCTGCGCACAATGTAATGATGGCTGACTATCAAAACAGTAAACATGAATAGTGCATCCAAACAGAATGGCAGGACTTTCATTAAAAAACGTGAATGTGTCACCTAGCTGTAAACATTTCCATATAAATTAGACAATTTCTTTAAAAGTCATCTGCTTCACCTAATATTGTTCAAATAGGTTTTGATGTGCTGAATGTCTGCTTGGGATGTAGATTACCATCCATTTTATATATTGCATTGTTAATTTGTTGAGAAGGTAATATATTTATTTTTCACATTTCGCCATCTCCTTGATGCATATATGAGTCAAACTGAGGTTTGACATTTTGCCCTGACTCTCTGGACACCCATGCTCTAAAATTAAGACAAAGTTGATCCTCACCGGCCAGTATCCTGCATGTTTTAGTTTTTTTCTAGAGGTGGGTACCAAATTCAGTACTTTTATAAGTACCAACCAAAATCTGTTGGTACTACCGAGTATCTATTCATGTAAAATCAAACGGTACCAGGTTTCAGGACCTAAACGCATCATTGTGACAGTTTGGAGGAAAAGTGTGGGATTTTCCATGCTTGTCCTGAGTGCAGCATATCAAGCACAGGAGTGTATTGTTTGGCTCCACTTTTCAAAATGAGATGCAAATTATGCTACTTGCAATATTTGCGACATGAAGGCCTGCGGTGGAAACACGTCTAGTTTGAGAAAGTACCTCATTAAGCACAAGATTTTTCTTACAGCTGAAAGGTGCACCGTTTTAACTGCAGATCTACAATTGTTTTTTTTAAATATGCAAGTTTTCTCAGCAGATATCTCAAATCGCTTCTTTAGTTCTGTCATTTTTAGCTGCAGTGTTTTAGGTGTCACTTGACCATGACTGATGGACTTTTCACAAAGCAGCAAACCTGTCAGTGACTCAGCTTGCACACCAGCCTAAACCTCCATTTGACTTTGTTCCTTATTTCTCTTGACTGTGTGTTTGCCACATACTGAGTCATGCAGACAGCTAAAAAGTGTCTAATTACTTTTTAATAAAGTCTAAATTGCATTGAGAAGATCAACTCTGTTGGAAATCTGCATTTGGAGAGGAGAGCTGCTCCTAATTAGTGGTTTCGAACAGAACAATTTAATTAACACCTATAAGTTCAGAAAAATAAAGAGATCTTTTACCCTTTTTGATATTTGTTTTTAAATGGATAAATTACTCTTTATGATGGAGCAATCCTGACTTTTTAACCTCAGCAGAATCAAGTGGCAAACTGTGGATGAGCTGATACATCAGAGCATTTCATTCAAACTCAAGTTCTTGCTTTTGACAACAAAAAACAACGAAGGCCGACAGAGACTTTGAAGCTTTTTTTGTGTTTTGATCAAGTGCTTGAATCTGTTGTGAAAAGATATGATTATTGCATTAAAGTGGTTGTGCAGCTCTAGGACTGTACATGGTATGTTGATGAGTTGAAAATGTGAAGGCTACAGGCTGAGATTTGTGCCACTTCTGTTTTTAGACTTTTCCCAAACTCAGCTGGCGACTGACACGTCGACTGAAAGCCTCAGTAACAGATCTGATTGATCTTTATGAAGCTATCCTTCCCTGCACTTCTCTGCTACCCGTCTTCGTCACGTAATGATTAATAATGCAGTTGTTAGAGCCGTGATCTGTCATTACTGCATGTATGCGTGCATATGCATACAAACAGAGCAACGGAGATTTTAATAGCGAATTAATCTGTGGATAATTGCACGAGCTGTCAGGGTCATTAGTAGTCCTCCAGCCTGCCTCTTTAATGACTCACAAAAATCACGCCTTTATTATGATAATCTCTTGGTTTCTCAGCATGGGTCGACTTCAGTTTATTGGGCCTTTAATTAGATGGATCTTTGAAGGACCCACATGTGCAGAGATCGGTTGAAACTGTTCATTACACAGAACTCAACAAAAACCACATGTGGGGCAGCTTGTGTGGTATTTTGCCTACTATGCTAATTACTATGCCTTTGTTGTATATTTAACTTCTAATTAAAAATATTAAAATAATTCATTTGACCAAAGAGTTGAATAATTAATCAAAGTTAAAATGAATGTATAAGTAAGGAATGAAAGCTTAATTTAGCTGCAGCCTTGTTTGATCTATAACAATCATGTAAATTTTAGAGGATTGCGCAAGATCCACAAAAATGAAAATAAAGCGCAAAAAGTGGTATTTTACTAAACTGCTAAGATAAGCAAAAGAAAATAAGTGTTATTAGCAATGGAGAACCTCTCTGGTTTCTGGTATAACAGCAAAAAGACCAAATTTTTATAAGCTTAGAAAATGGATTAAATTACAAAATATAATGGAAACAGTACATTTATTGTCCATAATAAAGTGATGCACAATTGCATTGATGGGACACAAACAAGGTATGGTGAAACCTTGTTTAAATATAAAAATCTGAAAAGTGTGGTTTGCATTTTTAGACCTCCTTCACACTGAAGTAACTGGCTTTAATCAGAGGTTTGGTAGTTGTTTTGTCAGCAGATTTTGATGTTCTTTTCATCAGAGAATGGGAACGATGAAGAGCGTTAACCAGACAACCAATCAGAAGGAACTGTGTAAGTCCAGAGTGGCAGCATCATGATGTGGGGATTCGTTTCTTGAATGGGAACAGAGAAAATGTTCCCATGATGCAGTTCAGTTAGACCAGAACTGCATTAAAGCATGTGCATGTTAAAATGGGCTAGTCAAATCAAAGTTTTTACCTAAATCCACTAAAGAAATGGTGGCAAAATTGTAGTTATCCTTATCTGGTATAAGCACACCCAAAGGTTTTGCAGCTTGGATTTCAGTGTAAAGTGCGCTCCACACTTTCAAGATTATTTATAATCAATCAATCAATCAATCAAATTTTATTTGTATAGCACATTTCAGCAAGGCATTTCAAAGCGCTTTACATCATAAACACAAGAACACAAAGTCATGCAACATATAATAGACAATACATTGTTACATATTACATTTCAAAGACAATTCTAAACAGGTGTGTTTTTAATTGCGATTTAAAAAAAGTCAGGGTTTCCGCTGTTCACTGTCATTATAACACTAAAGATCTGAAATTTTTATAGATTGTCACATAAAATCTAAGGAAAATATGTGAATGTAATGTTTGTGAAAATATAACAAGCTTATTTTCATTCCCCACGGAGTTGTTTCTTTAACATTAGTGAGTCAAATGACGATGGGAAGGGTCAAAGCTGGCCTAATGTTTGGATTTTCTGTGAATAACGGAGGGTTGCCATACAGATTTAGCATTTTATTTATGTGTTTTTGGTTAGGCCATTTATTAAAGGCAGTGTCGCACTGAGGACATGCAGAACATCAACTGTGATTTATTCCTCTTTTCAGGCTGTTTCCAAGTTTCCAGACAACCCAGACAACAAGATGTGGATATTCAAAATAATTTTTTTTAATATTAAGACTGACCGATTTTAAGTTGGTGTTTTTCAATAAACCTGCCACATTCATCTTGGAGAGTTCAGGCTTATCACATTATATAAATTTGCAAATTCTCCTGGCAATTTTCTTTCTGGAAGGAAGTATAACAAACCAAGGTAGTTCTTACTTTAATTTAAAGAAATATCTAGGCTATATTATGCTAAAAAATTTGCCCAAGGTTTCTTCTTCTTGTTTGTATTCATGGAGAGAAACTGGCAAATGTATATGCATGTGCACAAGTGCATTTGAGTTAACAGTTCAAGTGTGAAAACTCCCTTAATGACAGTGAACGTTTCTTCCATGGCATTGAATATTGTACCCTTTGCCTGAAACCTGATATTTGTTTTCTAATTCACAACCTTGGCGGCTGGAGACAGTTTTCTGCACAAGAATTACACATTGAAAACTGAGTTTTATTTCATAGTAGTTTTGTGTCCTTGTTCCAGCAATTATATAGAAATGATTAAGTGTATGGAGAAGCATACCTGACTTCATTTTTGGTCTTTCTTTGCTTTTCACTTCACTATAGAATAAAATGTTTTAATAATTTTAAGAATAACACCTACATGTACATAAAACTTTATTATAACTTTATTAAAAAGAAAACTTGGAGCCTTTTTATTCATTTTTCTTTAGCTTATTTCACAAGAGTGCAGTAAAATGTATTATTAGGCTGTTCATCAATACCACACATTATTGATGTAACAAACACTATCAGATATATCTCAAGTACTAAGCTAACAAAAAAGTTTTAATCACAGATGTAAAGTATATAAACTGCAATAAATCAATCTGTAGTCTTCAGAGAAGCAGAGTTCTTGTAAGACTTTGTTTGTCCTGATATCTCAATTTATATATCACTCACTTCTCAAAAGCTGAGCATTTCCAACATTTTCTAAAGCTACTTGCACCTGGTGCTTGTAAAAGTTGAACCAGTTTTTCAATACTTTGATACATTAATAGAGAACCTTGACAATATGCAACCCCTGCACAAACACACTGTTCAGTAGGATTATTTAGTGTAAGCACAGATCCCTTTCATGACTGGCGTGAACTGCAGACAGTTGAGCTGCTAAACATATTCAGTAGTCCTGATGCGTCCCTGGCTCTATGCAGGCACAGGGTTAAGACACTGGGGGATATAGTTGGATCCACATTTCTCCTGGGCATTAGTGATACTCTCGAATCAGCAGTACACTCTATTTTCTGCTTCCTGTTTGCCAGAGTATCAACAGTCCTTAAACTTGAATTCAAATTCAGATCTCACAAGCCCAGCTGTGGGAAAGTACCCTTGACTCGAGCCGTTAGTTTTCTTTTGTTGTTGTTTTTTTGTGAGTTTTCTTTTCTTTCACTTATGGCTGTTCCAATGCACAGAAGAAAATCTCAGTCTGTTTTATTTCCTTCCAGAATATAACCTCTTCCCTCACTGTGCAGCAGCTTTTATGATCTCATCAATCAAAAACACAGAAGATTAATCGTCCTATAAAGCTGTGCAGAGGAAGACACAGTTTTTAACGAGTTACCTGTAAATTCAGAAAAAATATTCCGCTTTTCACCAGCTGATGTTATTTTCACTGACACAATTTTGACTAATTGGTTTTATTGTGAAAGTTGGTGTTTTATTTTGGGTCATAAAACACCAACCTGAACATCATAAATTCTAATTATAAAAACTAATTAAATTCTGAAAGTTAATGCTAAAATTAATAGTTTTACCAACATATACATAAGCAACAACTGTATGGATAAAGGACGATGTTTCCTTTGGCTGCTGATTTTGTCATCATGCCTTAATTGACAGCTTTCATTACCAATTAGTTAGAAATAGAGCAGTTTTAAATGATTATTTTAGTAATGAAGTATTCTAATGATTATTTTTATAATAAAGTAATTAAATAAAAATTTGATCAAATAAAATATTGGTAAGTTCTAGCAGTATTACTATTCAACATTGGCTAAAATGTTCATATTTTTGCATCTCTAACAATTACTTTTCTATAGTTTAGAAAACTAACCAGTAACAATTATAGCTCACGTTTTAAGTTAACCAGGACAGAAATTATACAATTTTTTTTACATTATATTTAATTTAACAAAAAGGCACTTCTAAAAAAATGTCTTATCTTCAGTTTTTAATTTATGTATTCATCTGCAGTCCATTTAATACATGAACTCTCTCTTTGCAAAGGCTTTTAAACATTTGTCTCCATGTGAATGACTGGATTTGGTTCCTTCGTCACACACAGAACCACCAGCTGTAACCGCCGCAGTGCACAGGATTGTGTGAAATTTATTTTCTGGTTCGTCCCGTAAAGCTACATTTACTTTAATCATCCACAGCACAACTGCCTGCTGAGTTCAATCTATCCACACACCTGTATAAACACACCTGCATCGGCGTTCAGGTGCAGGTCCGGAAGGAGAGAGGCTGCCGTACTCCAGGCATCGCGCCAGTCATGTTAGGGATTCTTATTGGTCCCCGGCAAAATGATTAAAACCCAAACATTATTATCAATTAATGAAATCCTCTTAAATTGAACTTGGAAATTGGACTTTATGCCGCTAATACTTAGTAGTCGTCAACAACTCAGAGGCGGAAATAAGAGAGTTGCGCAACATAAATAATCACCGTATTATTATTATTTGTGCTAAATAATACAATATAATTTAACGAAGCTTGGAGATTCTCGAATCATTCGAGGAATTGTTACAACCGGAGTTGGAAAATTATGACTTTTCAGCTGTTTATGTATCACTACCTTTTGAAGTTTTTCTTTTTAGAAAGTTAACTTGTTTACTTACGATCCTTAATGTTAGATAAATTTAGAGCTTGTGAATTCCTTAACTAGTTCATATTGTAACCCTTAAGAATAAATGTTGTATTACATCTTTGTGTGGTTCATCCACCTGACCTTTCTGACATATCTTTACTAAAAAAAAAAAATGTTCTGACAGTGCTGTGAAACATTGAATCATTCATTGCAGGATATTGCTTCAGAATTTGCAGAACTAGTCTGACAACATGCAAAATTAATAGTGTGCACCAAATTACATGTTGCTTCTTTTACTCAAACAAATTCACACAAAACAAAAACACTCACTTCTGCAGTTTAAAATGTTTACACTTTGAATAAAAACATTAAAAGAAAAATCTCATTTTCTGACCTTGCAAAGTGATGCTATGGGTGTAAAACTGAACATCTGTCACACAGTTTTGCAACAGATCAATATTTCATTACATATGGAAGAGTACAGAGTATTTTTGTCATATAGTGACCTTTGCAGACTCATTAAAGGGGTGAAACCAATGTCAAATGGAAAATAAAAGGATGAGTATATGAAGAGATTCTAATGTTAATTTGGTCTTCTTAGACTTCAGCCCGAAAAAGACAATTTTAAGTAAAGTGTACTTTGTTAGGGGACATTTTCTTTCTATGCTTAGGATTCCTAATGACAACCTGCTTACACAGGAGCTTACAGAGTATTCTTGCTGACAATGTCTGTTTCCTTAAGACCACATGGCACGCTCCTTCAGATGACTACCCACAGCGAGATAAAGCTCAAATCATCTCAAACTGGATCTTGATAATGGGTTGTTGTGCTCTGATAAGCATCTACACAATTATGTAGAAGATAAAACATACACAGGCGACTAGGTGACTTTGATAGATACAATGTTAATAGCAGAAGCCAATCAAGTCAGCATCTTTCTTTGTTTTTAGGGTTACTATGAAACCTTCTATTATGGTAATGTTAAAGTAATTTGTGATCAGTGTGGTATTTAATAAATACCCGCTCATTCAAACTTGCCTTTTTGCTTGTTGAAATATCTTTGAATTGTTTAACTGCTGTTTGCTCTGTGACATTTGTAGGGGAGAATTAAACCTGGATCTGAAAGGTGATATTATGCACAGCTGGAAGTGAGACTCAATCTGCCAATTACTTCTAGCTGGAGTTCTGGTGGAATCATCTTTGAGCTGATATTCTCTTGATATTTGTCAGTGTACAAATCTGCTACCTCACCATCTGTTGTCGTTACAAAACCTTATTATGTCCTGGTGGCTGATTTAACGCCGAGAGCATCTGTCGTCACTTTCTGTCTTACTTGCATACAATTTAAATAAACACATAATTTCCAAATCAGACTAACTTTGAACAGTATGCTGCCATACATTAATCTTATTTTTTATTCATAATGAAGAAGACAGGATCCCTCCTGGCTGTCTCTTTGGCACACAGTTGTCAGCTGCCATTACTGTCTTTGGATGCATTCGTCTGAATTTCTCCTCCTTGTTTCCCATCTCTTACTTTCCCCTCTGTGTTTCTTTCCAGGAAGTTGTGGAAATTGGAAAAGGAAAAAAAAAGCGTTCTTTTAATAGAAACTGTCTGGAGTTTCAGCTTCTCCTGGTGAAATTCATTACTCAGAGAGAATAGATCCATACCAATTTTAGCAAACTGTCTAGCTGTGAGATTTTTATCCCAATCTTTCGGTTTCCTGTCCAGTCTTTGCACCAGTTCTCAGTCTAATTTAATGAACTCAGGTTTCCTAAAAAATTATTAAAGATCAGGTAGGCAGCGAGCATCCAAATAAAGTCTTAAGATCCTTGACTTGTGTGCAACTGACTCTAATTGTTTAAATAAGTTTGGAAACAGATCCTTTAGTCTTTTATTGATTAGATTGAAGCAGTTGATTTTTCTTCATTGTAAAGATTTGTTTTTAACAAACTTTTGCAGTGATTGAAGCTACTACCAAACCAGTTGGAGTGTTGCATATAGATATTGTTAGAACTAAAGTCAAGTCCAACTTAGTTTTTACTTGTTTTTTTTCTCAGTACCGATAAATGTAGGCGACATAAATCATTTTTTAAAATCTTTTTTAAAAAAGATTAAAAAAACCCAAAAAACCCTGTAGAATCAGTTTGCTTTATCTTAATTAAAATACTGGGATTCATATATATAAAAAAATACATTTAAGTGCTTTACTACACTTTCCATGAGGCTATATTTGATGCCCCAGGCCTCTTTTTGAAAATCCATTACTTAAATGCAGCAGCTTTGATTTTCAGCTTATTTCAAATTACTTTCACATCAAGATCCTTTTGCGCCTCTGACATTTGTAAAAGCATTTTACTGCTGTCAAAAACAACAGGGAGGCAGAAGAAAATTCCTTTTTTGTATGAAGAAAAAAAAATCCATGGAATTTTCTGAGACTCTTTCAAACATGTTTGTAAGGTAAAGAATATTCAGATGCAAGAGGAGTATTTGTTTAAAAGAACATGGGGATATACGTCAAATTAAGCCAAACACACTGAATTCGAAGCCATCATAAAACAGGTTTAAGTAACTCTTTAGAAAGAAATGCTGAGCTGTTGACTGACAGTTAAAAGCAGTAGGTGAGAGCTTGGATTTTCAGAAGCCGTAGCCGAGGAAGGGGACTGAATTCTGGGAACAGCCGAAGGTCAAAAATGAAGAGAAACCACAGAACAAACACAAAGCCATGGCAAAATAACGGAGGACCTGACTGTTGTAATGGATTTTCTTTTCCACCAGTGTTTTATTTGCAGATAATCCTAAAACAATGCCTTCTCATGAGCACTGGAACATCAGACCAGCTCTTTCATCAGCTTCAGAAGGTGGTATAGTTGATCATTTTATCCCACTCTGTCTTCCCCGTGTCACCTCAGTACTAACAAAAAGGTGATGAGGTTATATTAAGCCTAATGGGATTTTTCACATGGTTGCAGCATTGTAAAATATTCTCAGGCTATATTCTGTCTTCACACGGCTCCCTTTTCGTCTTATGTGAGGAGCGTAATTCTGCTGCGGAGCCTGACCTCCAACACGGAGATGACTGGTTGTGTTTTATTTATCAAGCTGACAGGCATAGGAATGTACAGACTGCACCACAAAGAGGTGAAAGCAGCTTGTTGAGAGAGAAACCTGCTGGAACTGTGAGGTAACTTTGTTTTAACTGCAGGAAGGCATGATGAACTGAAGGAGTGTCTGCATTCTCTGAGGCTTAGCCGGATTCTCAACCTCATTGAGTGCCGTTGTAAAATAACCAAACAGATTATTGGGATTTCTTACAGATTCTGCTGGTATGTTCCAGGAAGTGAAGCAATGCAAAGCTTCTGGAAGGGGGAAAAAAAACACTTTTAATGTCAGACAGAAGGAAACTTTCAGGATGAAAGTTTAGTGGTGATTTCAATGTTAGATCCAAACAGCAGAAGTTGAACAACATGGCTGACCGGGAAGAAGCAATGGTTCTTGAATATATTTGTAAAAAGTCTTGCTTTCCCACGATGCATCAGATTCCTAGTTTTACATTTTGAGGTCATTTTTGGTTCAGAATGTACACCAAAGCTACAGAAAAGTTTTGTGTAATCGTGTTCATACATGTCTACACAGCACATTCAGAAGGTTACGTTGTTGCTTGTCCTCAAGCGACACCACACACACTTCACCAACTGGCCAAAACAATCCAATATGTTGAATATCCTTGATTTTTTTAATATTACAGCAGACCAGATCCCTCTTAACACACAGCAGGAATAGTTCTTCCTCGAGATCATTTGAGGGGGTGAACTGGGTCAAACATCTTGTCGTGTGAACAAAGATGGTGCAATTGGTTCTGTAATCATGTTTGTTGGATTACCAACAAACAGAAATGAGTGAGTTCAGTCTCATTTCGCTGCTTTCGCTCATTATTTCTTCTATTGTTCAGTTACAGAAAGCCTATTGCAATAAACAGTTAATCAATTGATCAATTATTCACAAGATTAATTAAAATGAACTTTCCTTTCCTTTCTGATTGGGCCGTTTTGTTTACAGAGACATCATATTTATTTATTTACGGTTTAAGTTGTGATCTTTATTTTTTGTGGTTATGTTATATTTTGTATTCAAAAAATATCTTTCATTTCTAGTGTTAAGTTATCTTTGCAAAATTAAATGTTATTGCATTATAATGCCAAAATACTACTTGCAAAATGGAGTCAAAATTTGTTATTGTGACAAGCATTAGCAGATGACTATCCTTTCTGGAGCTCAATTTATTTAATGAATAAATAACTTAATTGTGAAATAGGTCACTACATCCTTCATCCTTTCACCAACTGACTTCACGTCCTGTTTCGCCACATCCCTAAATCAATCTTTTGATTGTTACAGCTTTGTGCAAGCAGGTTTCCAAGACAAAACATTTTTGAATACCCAACTGCAGGCTACTGTCTGGTAAATGCTATTCTTTTTCTCATTTGTATTTCCTCCAAAAGTAAAGCCATGATCAGCTGTTTTCAGAAATGTTATGAAATAAAACGATATAGTTCCCCCTTTTGTTCTCACTTTAAATCTCAGTGGTTCCTTTACTTTTCCATAGCTAAGGTGTTGTTCTCACGCTATGCCACAAAGTTGTGAACTGGCTCTCTTCCCTGCTGACACCCCCTCCACCTGCACAATCATCTGAGTTTCTCTGTCGATGACAGGACTCTAAATTGCCCTGGGCATCTGAGCTGTGAAGACCGAAGAGAAACGGGGAGATTACAGTTCCCTGTAGGGCTCCTGCACTGCTAACCAGCTGCTACGCTTCAGCTGCAAAAAGTCACGTCTGTTAGTTAAGTCCTGATGATTGTGAAGGATTCTGCCAGTGTTTTTGAAGATTCTTACAAGATTATGTCTGCAGCTGTGCTGCATGCTTTGCCCAGAGTCATTTTGAAAACGCAAACTTGTAAAACTTATAGAAATCCAATTGTGCCATGAACGAATCAGCACCATGGACAGTGGCAGGCGAATAATGTGCAGAAGCAATTCTCTTCAGTTTAAACTATTTAAGTTCTTGTTGTCGAGGCAAGAAGATCTTGAATATATTTGCTTTTCTGCGATACATCAAGTTCCTAGTTTTACATGTTTTGAAGTCATTTTTGGTTCTCCTCCAAAAGCTGCACATCTGGACTGTCCTTCTTTGTATTTGTTTTCTTGCTTCGCAAAATCTGTAGAGTAAACCTTAAACATTTAAGCCAAAACAGCCATGTAAATGTGTTTGATGTAGTTGAAACTTTTTTGTCTCTCATACCATAACATGTAATACTTATTTTAAAATCTCTAACTTGACTTGAACCAAAATCGGATTTAATGGCGACAGCATGACACATATAAACACAAAAATGTCGGATAATTTGCATCTGTCACAATATCGAAGTCTTTTTTGTCTTTAGTTCTGTGTAAATAAACAGCACGTTATTTTAAAGAATAATTTTTTTCAGTTCTTATCATCTTAAATTTGCATCTTAAGACAGCAGCTTACACATTCTGATTTTAGTTTTCAAAAGGGCTGAATACATATCAGACTACCTTTTTAAGTTTTGTATTTTTAAAAGATTTTGAAAATCAGGAATCATTTTTCTTCATGTTTACATGCTGCCGAGTGTTATCACATAAAACACCCAAAGGTTTGTGTTTGTAATGGAAAAGAAAGTTGGACATTTGTTTTTCACAAGAGTCTGGATGAGAAGAAATGAGATTTTTATTAAAACCTTGCAAGGTGAGAACAGAAATACAGAGTCATATCTGCTCTGTCCAACAGTGCATCTGGGTTTCTTTTGGCACAAGAGGGGTGAGGGGCACATTGTAAAATTTTCCATTACAACATTTTAGGAGGAAGATATAAAAACTATAAGTTTCTCTGGAGAGCAAGTCTGTCAAGACATAAATTCAAAGATTTTCATTCTGCTGCTGTTCTGACTTACTTTGCATATTCTATCATGTATACACAGTATCGGAACCCAAAGTGCCTTGATATTAATCAGGGTCATTTTGTAAATAGTACATACAGAGCACTTTCAGTAAATGTATTCAAAACAATATCAGCTGCATGTAACATGCTGCATTTTTTGTTGTCTTAAAGGTTTTCACACATCACAAAGAAAGAAAATCAAATGCTGACGGTAACCACTTACTTTAATTTTTATGTTCTGCTTTGGGCGTTTTACATTTTAAGATGGATTCTTTTCCTCTGTTCTACTTTGTAATCAATATTTTGTGTGTTTGATCATTCTTAAGGGAATGAAAGTAAACAAAAGCACTTTTGTTCCATCCTTCTTTACTCTCTCTCTAATAAAAAGTGAATATTTTCTTTTCACTGCTCTTAAATCATTGATACTTTCCTGTGTAATTTATGATCATTTATAATTTAATCACGTCAATGATTTATCAAAGTTCCAAATGTTTTATTTGGTTTTCCTAAAAGTTACCTTGATGCCCTCATCCAGAATGCTCATTTGTTTTAATAATGCCGCTATTAAATAATGTACTGCAGTATTATATTTACTGCGCGTCCTGATGTAGAATTAAGCTGTATATTTCGATATTTTGTAGGAACTATGTTGGTTTTCTGGCTCTATTTTTTATCTTCTTTTGTTTATGCTGTAATTAGCAGTGCAAAAACACCAGCGTTGTAATTTACCCCAGAAAACCCCCCAAAAAGGAGCTTTTACACGCTTATTCTGAATTGTTTATACCATGAGAGACAAATAAAAACACTTCTGATTACTTTGGCTCAATAAGACATTGTTGGTTGGTAAACAAGGCACACAAGGCTGCGGATTGTGCCAGTTTGGTTATTGCTGCTTTATTCAGTGTAAATCATTCCCAGGCTGTGATGCTGACCAGACCTCAGTCTGTACCTTTCCAGCTCCAAAAAAAAAAACAGCAAGTCTGTTTAATTCTGTAATTGTTGTGCCAACATCACCGGTTATTTACTTTTGAAAATCATAGTTTTTATTTATTTTTTTCTCGCACACCCAGCAGTGGAGCAATCACTCCTGCAACAGGAGGAGTTGCTTGCCAACCATTTCAGACATAATTTAAATGAATTGCTGTGTTTCTGGAACCCACAGTGGAAAAGCTCACAGCCAGGGAAAATTAGAAGGTTTTGTGAAGAAGTAGCTCTTGGGGAAAAGTGTTTCAGGTCTCATTGTTGAAAGGCACCTTTGGTGATTAGTTGTCTCTATTATAAAAGTTTCCCCAGTAATATATCATTTCATGCTGGTGTTTATAAGACTGTGGAAAGCTAAAGCAGCAACAATGATGTATGCACTGTATTTTCTGGACTCAAGAGCTGGATGTCCTTTAGTTTTTCAGCCTTTATGGTTATAAATCCAGTAATTAAGCTTTTTTTTTAAGTTAATATTTGATACTCCTGCATTTCTGAGTAGTTTTAAGATGAACCCTCTGCAGCAGAAGCGCCTTTAGTCAGGTACTGGATCGTGGTGTGACTGTGATTGGGTTGTCTACTTTTCTCTGCCAAACTGTCAACAGACTGCAGATGGACTTCTGAGTGTTGTCCCCCCTTTGCTCCCCACCTGGGTGGGAGAAGAAAAATCAGGCTCTAACAGATTCTTCTGTCCTGCGGTGACAACGGCTCAGCCAAAGCACCTGGGCCGGTTCCAAGGCTGCTTGTCATAATAACACATCCACTGAACTCTGATGGGAAAGCTGGACAGTGCTGCGCTTGGGGAAATTGGTCTTTTGTGATGTTGCTTTATAATTTTGTCACACACCCTGGGCTTACTTTTTGTTTTCCGTTCAGTTTGCATGTATGTTTGCATTTCAACGACTTCTCCGCTGTTTATCACTGGCCTCTATTGATTGAGGTTACTAGTTGTACACTGCATGGATACAAACACAACATATTTTCTTGAATGTGGTGACAAATGCAGATTATCTCTTGGAATTAAAGTAAAAGCAAGGAGAAGCCGACAGATGCTCAGCCACCTGTTGGAGATTGTTTGGACTTAGCCTCTATTTGTCGGCAAGCTGTTGTTAAATCAATGCTTTCTCTTGTGTTTTCAGAAGAGAAGGAGAGAGAGTTGAAATATTGAGACAAATATTTAAACTGTAAAGTTCCAAATATAAAGAAAAAATTTAACAAACTGCACACACAGAGCCATTTTCTTATTTCCACTCCATTTTTGGATATCGAAGTAGAAAGAGAGGCCTTGCAAATTTGTGTTTTCTTGTTGATTGGTTTAGCAATCTCGGTCAAAAAATTCTTGGTGCAAATTGGACCCTGCGGACATGGAGCATAACAAGCATGGTGGCAGCTCTGCAGATGAGTTCAAATCTGGGTGATTTGCACTAACAAGCAATAAAAATAAAACGTAGGAGAGTGGATCGAGAAAGCTGCAAGGTTATAGTTTTATTGAGAAACGCAATTTATTTAGGATGATTGATTTGTTTGGACTCAACACTGCGCTACAAAGCTAAGGAATTAAAGGAAAAAGTTAACTACTAACAAAAGATCGTAGTGGTTTCTTCCACTAAACATTTGGCTCTCATTTATTTCTGCATCACCTTAGGTTTGTCAGAATATCACAAAATAGAACAAAATCAAAACAAGGAAACAAAAAAAATGTTTATTGAATAAAAATCTCAACCTGCCATTTCCAATGTTTTTACATCCTAAGAAGGATAAAACTTTAACTCTTTCGTGCATAAATTATGATCCTTTATTTTTTTCAAAGTGTTTTTGATTTTCTTTTTTACTATCTTTCCTAATTAATTATTTTAAATTCTACACACAGTAGGTAGGTTTTCAACTAAAAGCTGTATGTCAAAAAACATTTTGTTTCATTCGTCTGGTGTAAACAGTTTACACTGATCTTGTCTGATCCTTTTTGATCAAACAGGATATATTGGCTGCACTTGTGTGGGTTTTTTGTGGCATTTTCATCAGCCTTGTGTGTGCTGCATGGCTTTTAGAGAAAAGTTTCTCTGGAAACTAAAAAAAAAAAAAAAAGACAAATGCATGATAGTCTGGAAGCCAGAGCTCCAGCTTTGTAATTCATCTCTCGCTGCTCTTTGCTGGTGCTTCCTGACAGTGCAGCATATTAGTTGACTGGCTGTATCAGAGAGCACGCAGAGCCGAATCTGAGCCCCATCTATTCATCTTTGTGTCTGACACAATGGCCAGTCATTTCCAGGCCAGAGATTCCAGACGGTGTTGGCCAAGATGACCCCGACTCTGTTTTATCATCCACTCTCTGCTTCATCTGTCTTCAGCTTTTAATGTAGTTAGGAGAAAAGTCAGTCAGGCAGATGGAGGAGGCAAGGATAACTGATGTTTCAGGTCTAAGAAATGATGACGCCACCATTTACTTTATATTCAAGGATGTAATGTTTCTTCCTTTGTGTTTGTCAGGTTATTGGTGTCATCTGACGCTAGAAAATACATATTTTTTTAGACTCATCATTTTCACCTTTAAAAGCATTCCTAAAAAAACAATCAAAACAGTTTTAACTTTATGAAGAAAAAAATGATGCATTACTTTATGTTGGTTAAGAATGAAACTTGCTACCCTGAATATTGCAAAAATAAGTTGGAAGATCCTGTTGTGAGTTTGGAGCAGCTCGGCTCGAAACTGTGGAATTCAAAGCCGAATGTACGGCAGCGGCGTTAAAGGTCACTTCGCCACGCCGCCACGCCCACCTGCTCCATGGAAACCAGTCGGGGTTGACATCCACAACACACCATCATGTCTTCTGTCTCTGGACACAGTTTCATATTGATTAGGTCAAAGGGGTAAGATGGCGAGCGTTCAAAGTAAAACATGACACTTCCTGTTCTCAGGGGGCGTGGCCTAATTGATGTCAGAATTTAACCATTGGGTATTATAGGACACCCGGTGATCAATTATTGAATGTTTGGTGCCTTTGTGAGTTTTTTGTAGGAGATGCAACAGTTTCGTAATAATAATAAACCTTCACAGCGCTGTCGCTTCTCAGGCCTAATTATATTCAAAAACATGTTATTGTATTAGTTATTTCCGCCATTTTTTTTTAGGTGGGATCTAATTGTCTTCTAAAGGTCTGCTGCAACTTCAGGTATTCAGGTGAACTACTGCTCTGCCAGAATTTTTTTTATCTTAATACTGTAGACAAGTACCTGCACTCTGACTGTTCATACAATTCATACTATAGACAAAGAAAAAAGTTTCATGTTCACTCTAGAAATGTAAATACGTTTAGTCATTTTTTTCTCTTTACATGCTGAAGAGGATCAGTGTAATAAATAGATCTGGCTGTAGCAGATGTGATAAACCTCTGTCTGTTGCAGATAGAAGCTTTTGCATCAATATAATGTGTTTATTGAACCGTGGTTTGTGTTGCATTTCCACTTCAAAGTCCTCTGTTGAGACTCACTTGTGCAGAGAGAAGCAGTGCACTGAAAAAAGAAAAAAAATGCTCAACTTTTATTATAAAGTTTATTTTGTGGGTAACTTTTCAAAACAACGGAGAAATTAGATTCATATTTTTGGTGTGGGATCTAAATAGCTTTATGCTGAAATAACTAGGTTGTCCTTGTAAATAATTGTTTTATTAGTTGTCCCTCTGAAAGCTGTGATGTTATTTCGGTTTAAATAAGTTCATAAAGTACAGTGAGAATTAGGACGCAGAAATACATTTTGATAGTATTCATCCTACCATGTCAAACAACTTAAATATTAGTGTTTTTTTTCAGTTTTATTTAAATCCTTTTTATTGTAATATAAAAACCAAATTTATATTGGTTTGTTTTCAAGTGAAATTTCTCTGTTTGAGGAGCTTAAAGTCAGTGTTCTGGTGTCAATGTGACGGTCATGAGATGCCGTGAAGCAAGAGCAAGCAATACCTTTGAGAGGATTTCAAGTATGATGCTGAAAGTCTCACAGCTTGACTGACACAACTTTAATAAGAGTGAGTCTTTGCAGCACATATAGACAGTTTTCTTTTTTTCTCCATGAAATGTAAGTATTGCACAGAAACTATACAGTTTCATTTCACATTTTGTGGACATAAATATGCAAAATGCAGTTGAGCAAATCTTCCTGTGTTTTTTCTACAAAATATAGAGGAAATTAAAAAAGGTTCCAGCAGAAAAATAAAAATAAAGTATTAGTGAAGGGCTTATATAGTCTCTGAATGCATAAACAGTAATGATGAGGTTAAAAACTAAACAGTGATGGCAGCTAATAGAAGGTGACAGTAGAGGAGAGTCATTTGATCTTGTATTATGGATTAATAAACGGATGGATGGATGGATGTGCTCTGTCTCTCCCAGAGGTGACAGAAATTCTCCCTTACAGAGCTTCATTATTATTATTTTATGCAAGAAAAATCAAAAATATTTCCCCATCTTAAACTAAAGTCTGTGTCCTCCTTTTAAAGTGATGGAAAATGGAATGTTTTATTTAATACTTGATCTGTGATGTGATTTTTTGTAAATGTAATGTCTTTTTAATTTAAACTGACCTCAGGAAGAATCACATGCTGCTGAAGCTTATGAGGATCTCAATAAAAATAAGCATACATTAAAAGCATAAATCACAAAACAGTATGCAAGAACACAGTATCCATGCAATGAATAATTTGAAGAAACGATTAAAGGCTTTGACTGAAAGAACTTTATAGCACTTTGAAATTCATTTGTAATTCATTTTTCTGTTTATTTTGCATATTAAAAATGTCTTCAAGTTCCAGTGTTGAGTTCACTAAAATTTAAAGTTTATTAATCTTTGAGAATGTGTTCTTGCATTATTATGCCTTGACCATTATATTGCCTTAAAGTTGTCTCAAAGCAAAAATATTATCGTTTATCACGATAACTTCTAGGGTCAATTTATTGTCCAGTAAGATATTTAGTCATGATAACCAGATTTAACTGCATTATTGACAACCACAGCATTTTTAATCTTGTATCTGTAAAGGACAATCACCCACCTTTGCACCCATCATAAAAACGAGTCCTTTCAAATAAATATGTCCAGAAAAAATACATTTCTGTAGGTAGCATTGGGTCTAACTCTTTCTCTTCATGTGTAACTAAACTTAAATCTATTTATCTATGAGATTCGGTGACAACACATCCATTTTTAGACTCTTCTGTCATTTCTATTTTTTGGATCGCTGGCTGCCATGCATCATAAAATCAAATAAATGTGTTATGACGATTTAAGATTCCGTGGCACAAGCTGTCCGTGCGCCTTTGCTTTTGATTTGATGTGTGGAGGTGATTGCTGTTTGAGTCAGAAACGTTTCTTGGAGGTATTTTGATGAGGGTTTGGCCCTTCACCTTCCACTGGCAAGTAAAAACATGAAACACGTTTCCCTGTGTTTGTTGTGTTTCTAAAATATTTTATTTTAGATTCATCCGTCCTGCAGATGGTGTGGCTGATTGTCCAGCAGTTATTGTCCTTTCTGGTGTTAGATTCACTGACGCGTTCACCATAAACTATCTGGTTTGGGCTTTTGTGTTCTTCTTCTGTGTTCGTCAAACTGAAAAATGATCAAAAGTAATGTCCAAATCTTGATAAGTCAAAAAATGATCTTTCTTTATTTACAAAGAACAATCAATAAAGATGTAAAGACATAAGAAAAGGAATTTTTTCTTGAGAAAAGCTTAAAATCAAGTTAGTTTTTGTGTACTCCTGTGTATGTCTTATGTAATATTTATGCTTGGACCTTTCGCCGACCTCTCAGGAACTGAAAGATCAAAGTTACATTGTTAACTTTTTGTGTTTTCTTCAGCACCTACTCTAAATTCTCCTACTCACTACTTCTCTGTTAAATATTCAGGTACCTCAAAGATGAGATATTGTGTTTCTGAGTGCGTGTCTGTCCAAACATTCATCTTCCCCCCTGACAGGAGGAAAGATAGCTGTCATGGTTTCCTGCAGATTAAAATATGACTGCCTTCACAGAAAACCTCAACAAGGCTTTTCATCTGTCAGCTGCCCTTTTCTGCACTGTAAACTCTTTCAAGGTTGTTGTTTTCCTTCTTGTCCGCAGCTTTTAAAAACTGCTGAAGCAAACAGTCATTTTGTTTTGGTCTTAATCATTTAATTAATGCAAAATTTCTGAGATTGTGTTCACTGTCTGCCTGACATTTATTTTAAAGACTGGAAAGAAAATACACAGTTAGTGGTTTTGGGGTAAGGAGTCGGTGAGGACAGCTGTTACATTTATTAGAAATGATAAAGTAACTTCAGATGTCTCTATTAATTTAGGCTATAAAGCCTAAGCTTCATTATGATATGCCTATTTGTCACCTGGGTGACAATGCAATTGTTACTGAAAACTCCCTCAATTTTTTTTCTGAAATCAAACTTGAATGTACATGTTTTGTAATGTCCTAAACAACTGAACCAGTTTGTCTTAAAAAGCAAAACACACAGGAACAAGTTGGTCCATATCTGGTAATATTTGAGCAATAAACCAAATTTTATTACACTTTGTTGATTCTACAATGTCAAATTATTTTCACTGTTTTTTTTTTAAATATTTATTACGTCTGTTGTAATTTTTCTACGTTTCTCTGTGTGCCAAAAAATAGTGATTAGCTTTTAACGTGAACTGAATTCATCCTCATTTTTATCCCAGTAGAAACAGTTGGCCCCACAATTGTTCATAACCCGTAAAAATGCGACTTTATGGTGTTGTCTCACTAACATGTTTCTGTTCTGTTTTCTGTGTTAAAAGTTTTCCAGATTCAAAAACTGAATACAATAAAGTGGAGATACCTTGCGCATAATTTTATCTTAGGTGCAAATTGAAAGCTGCTGATATCTGTGTCATTACCAGCTGCATTCTTTGGCCAAATTGTCTTAGTGTTTATATTGTGCAGAACATGTGAGTGAAGGGAATCTTGTGCATCTGATGGTGTCTGAGAAATACCTCAAATGGATGCTGTCCAGTATGATGAACTGTGAAAAATGAAGTCACAATATGCTTTAAAGATATTTTCCAACCTGACTTGGTAAGCATCGGAATAACAAAGATGTGCTTCACAATCAATAGAAAAAAAGAAAAAAGCAACAAACATTCATTAAGCCTCTGAAAGCAGTTCTCCATTATAAAAATATCAATTCCGGATGCTAACAATCAGTGCCATCTAGTGTAAATTTGAACGTCTTTGTTACACTTAAACCAGAGACTGGTTTGTATATTTAAGTTTTCGTCACATTCTGTACTTAGTGAAATAAACATGGAGCTGTTTGGAAAGGAGAAAGTCAGGATTAACAAGAGCTCTTGGACTGATTTCTCTGAGACTGATGGGCCTTGGCTCAGAGTAGCAAACACCGTTATTCACACAAACAGCTCAAGGTGTTTTTGCTCCTCAAACAGCTTTCTCTCCTCCCACTAAAGGAGGGTAAACATGGTTGAAAATTACTAAAGCACATAACGGCTCTAAAGTGAGCCATAAAGCACAACTTCAACATACCACCCGCCTTAAAATCATCTGGGCCTTAATGGCCTCTTTTGAGAAGGTAAAGCTGCATCTGTTAACAGCAGCAGCATCACAACATAAACAAATCTAAAACTAACAGATCTTGTTAGCCATTCCTCTTATCTCATTTTCCAAGGTTCCCCCTAGTGCTCATCTCTTATCACACCATCGCTATGCATTACACACTCTTCATCACTTTTGCATTTTAGGGCCGTGCATCACCAGAGGCCGACTTTGTGTCTTCTCTCATTTGGAGCTTATTTACATGAACTGGAATACTGGAGTCAAGCGTCAGGAGTCAGCAGGGCTCTAATAAATTGAGAGGCTCTGGGCTGTAATCCTGCTCCTCACCCCCTCCTGTGCTGACACGGCGCTCCTCAGAGGATGCGGGAACAGATTAAAGATGTTTCACATTGCTGGAAGGTTGTATCTGCATGTATGTCTGCATCCAGACGTGAGAGTTGCCTCTCAAAGTCCCCCCTGAATGGGTCGTCTGGGTGAGAATTATTTAGTTTGAGTTTATCATATTTCAGCTTGAAAAAATGTTTCGTTGCCTTTGTAAATAGAAGCATTGCATCCAGCTAGAAAGCACTGATACTCTGCAAAAGCACAAATTCTGACCAAGTATTTTTGGCCTAGTTTCTAATGCAAATATATTAGTACACTTGGAATGAAAAAATTAACTTAAGAGAAACTTTTCTGCAAGAAATTTGCACTTGTTTTGAGTAAGTAATTTCTTAATATTGATGAATATATCCATAGGGAGATAAATTAACTTATTACATGGGGAAAATGTCTTGTTATAAATTAAATAATCTGTCAAAAGAACAAGTACTAAATCAAAATTAAGGAATTATCTACTTTAAAAAAGCCTTAATCTCTAGCTACAAAGCTACTTTTAAATGAATTTTGCCTCATTTCAAATTTACGAAGCTATTCGCACTACAAATTAGACTTGGTAAGATTTTGTGTTTTCGCAGGGTGCACACAGAGGTCTTAAATGATAAAGATCATTTTTGGAACATTTATGTCCATCTATTAAATAAAAATGCATCCTTTATGTTGGAGAATTTCTCTAACGTCTTTACTCTGTCTCTGAAGGAACTGTCTCTCTCCCGCTACTAAATCATTTTGGGTTAACCAGATTTTGTTTGACTGGAATCCATTTTTACTCATGCACTGCCCATTGAGCAATTTATCACAATAATCTGTCAACCCTTATAAAGAAAGTTTCAGTGCTTAAGTTGCTACAACGTTTCTGCACATTATTTATACGTGTGATTGTGATAATTCATCTTTGCTATGTTTGTATTGCCTGCTGAGTCACTGTGTAATGAGTCGACCACTTTCTAGTGGTGCATAAAGTATCGATTGTAATTCATCATGAACATGTTATAGTAAAACCAAAATGCATGATTTTGTTCTAACTAGGCCATAATGTACTTTTTTTAACTTCTGAAACCTCTGAAAGAATTGTTTTGACTTTTAGCAGCTAATTGAAGTTTTTTAAATCAAATAGGGTGTCTTTTCTAAGCACTATTAGTTTCATGTATGTAGTGTGAAAGGTCACATGACCAGACCTCTTTCCTTTCTGCCTGAGGTAAATGTTTGTCACAAACTTGTACAAGAGAAAGTCAGTAAAATACTTTAATATAAAAGTTTAAATAAAACATTTTGTACACATGTTCTTTCAGGTGTTTTCTGATATATAAAGAGAATTGTATCCATTCATGTAAGCATGGCAATAATTGTTGCTGCTAGCATAATGCATAGACTGAATGACCACTACAATATGACGCCATGCCTGAAGCTAGTTCAGGACAAGGCAGAGGTTTTGTGCTTGGTCTGGTGGAACAGGGGGAATGTCCTCTCTGATGCAGATTTGTTCATTCTAACATTTTCATCTGATTTTGCCTCATTGATGAAATGACCATCAATGACCAACTGAGGTCAAATATCACTTGGCACATTGAGGTGATGACATCTGCAGGATGTGGCATTGAATTTTTATGTTTCTAAAACATTTCTAAACACTCTGGTATCATTCTTTGATATAGTATATCATGCATGACATAATTTTTTCTTATTTTATTAATATGTATATGCATAGGCCAGATTTGTGTAGTTTGCACTATGCAGATTCCCACAGGCAAGTATAAAACTCATATTTTCACTAACATAACCAAAATAAAATGTAATAATTAATAAATATAATATGTTGGGTTCAAAGATTGAAATGCATGCACTTATTTTTCAGGAAAAAAATTGGGATTAAACATCTGAAACCTCATCTGCAGTGGTGCCTAAAGTCGATCCTCAGGACCCAGTGTTGTGTATATTTTAGACCGAAAACTTTTAATACACCCAATTAAAATTTTAAGAAAGCCAAACATTTTAAAATAATGGTATTGATTGTTTAGTTTATTTTGTAGCCTTTTTAAGAGGACCCAGACTCTGCCCAAATCGCAATTCCCAAAAACATATTGAACAATGAACCTTTTCCACACTTTGTCTGATATAATCACTAAGAAAGTCTCTAAATCCTCTCAGTGAACAGAACAAGATGTTGAAAGGACGTCTGAAGGACTTTGATGTCTTTGGGGAATCCGCTTGAGTGACTTGAAATAAAAATGGCAAAAAAGAAATTGTTTCACTCAGCAAATTTCTTTCAGTCAGGTCAACATAAAGCTTTTCCTTTAAAGGACTAAACTCTTTAATTCCCAATGAAATACTTCAGGAAAGACTGCTGAATAACAAGCAGGAGAGAAAAAGAAAGTATTTTCAGAAAAAATTTTCTTAAAAGATTGATGGTCATTTTATCCAAAATCAAATGACGGTGATTAATAAGATTGATGAGGCATTATATGTTTTCTGGAGGATTTGGCATCAACATGTTCGACATCTTTGGTATCATTCCAACATTTAAAACTGGGCTGATATTAATAACCAATATTTCCATCTTGATGCTGTATGTCTGTGTTTCCAGATGGGGAGGCAAAAGATTTGGTTAGTTTGTGTTAGTGTGGTCATATCATTAGTTATTAGCATTATTGATATGAGATATTGATATTTTAATATTATTCATATTATTCATATTTCATGTATAATCATCCTGCTGATGGAGTTTATTGAGAATCAAGTTTTCAGACCATGGCATCTGTTTTTGACACATTAGTTAGTATTTATGCTTAGAGGTTTTTTTCTCTGAAAAGGGAACTTTCAATTAAAGCAAAACATGGCCAGCAAAGTATAATGGATCTGTTGCTGCACACATATGGGCTAGTGGGAGGAGAGGGGCGGCAGCTGTGTTTGCCAAAGGGATGTTCTATTTTGATGCAAGTCAGATTGATTGCAGCTATTCTCCACAAAGCAGAAAGTCTCAGCTCAGATTTTTTTCCCCATCATCTTGACGTTTGTATAGGGTGTTATAATGTAGACGACGCTTCGTCTGTGCCTTGGAAGAAGCAAAGTCCTGAAGGCTCTCATTTGAATTGTAATCGTTTTCATCACTACTCATAGCCAAACAAATCATGTTGTCTGCTTATCATTCACGTTCCACGTCATTTTCCTCATTCAGGCAGAGCCAAGAGTCCAAACCAGGTGACAAAACACAGTGGATGTAAAGAGACGCAATTTCATCTTCTAAAAGGAGAACAAGAAACGTGTTGCTAAGAAATGAATGTATGTTTTCAAAACTCTCACAATTCCTTTTATAGAACACATTTTAATATATGCATCTTGCATGATGTTTATGACACAGATGATGAAAAATGAAGCTGGGTGCAGGGAAGTTAAAACTGGAACTAAAATGACCTAGAAAGTTAATTTGCAGTAGTTTTATCAGTACAACATATTAACAGCTGTTTAAAAAGAGAAATAACAAATGAAATAGCTCAATTTTAATGATTACTGCTCTCTCAACCCCTTTCATCTTCTTTATACATGGGAAAGCTTGATTTTTTAAAAACATTTTTTTAAAAAAGCGTTACAAACCTGATTTATAGACAGATATCAGCTTCTGGCAGCGTTCCCAAGAAATCTAACCCTCTCCTCGTAGGCAAAGGCCTCCAGTTCATTAATGTGTTTGAGTTTGCATGTTGCAACTGCCTTTTTAAAATCTTACAGTTAAAAAAAATGCTCAGTTCACGGAGCCGTGACGGCTGCTCTATTCTCCTCCAGCAAGAATACGTACCTAAATCCACCACACATTGATGGATTTAGAGAAATGCTGAAGATGATTGCACACTTTTTGTGTCCTTTCCTTGCTTCTGCAAAGCAAAGACCTTTTTTCTAAACTATTTTGCACAATTCTGACTTGACCATATTTTGAACATGCAAGTGGAACATTATTTTTATCCATGCGTGGATCCACTGCATGTGTGTGCCTGGATCCAAATCTGACTTGCAAATTGTGCTTTGAGGGGAAAATCTTTTCTGGAGGTTGAATACATCTACGACTGTAGGAGTTATTGAGTATTGGATATTTGAGGCTGAATTCAGTAAAAATATTTAGCTTTATTCAACTTTTTAAACTGATTCTATGTAGTTTGTTTATAAATAACACAAGTGTATTTGATGTTGAATAACTTGAGGTACAATTCTATAATTTATCATCTTGTGAACTTCTTCAGCAGTCACGCTTCTTGCACAATGTGCTACTTCAATTATTGTGCAGCCCCTCTACAGTAATAAAGTTCTGAATTTTGATAAAATACAATTGAATAACAGAAGAGTCGAGTGCAGATTTGTTTTGCAGAGTATTTCCGGTTGCGTTTAAAGGCAAGAAACAGGTGGACCTTCTGAAGCTGACTGAATTCTGTCAGTTTTCTAATAGAAGTAGAGAGTATTTGGTTACACTGGTACGCTGTGTTCAGTTAATTGAAGTTTTCACACAGCTGCCCGTTCTTTGTTCTGTTTTTGATTGCTCAGCATGCTGTGACAAGCAGGTTTCATTTTGCACATGGAGTCTTGCTCACCTCGATAGTCCGGGTCCATCCGAGGGGATTTGTTCAGTTCAGGTATCGTTAAATGGGAATTGGCTCTCTCTGGTGACACAACTTCAAGCACAACTTGAGTTCCTGTTCTCTCTAGATCAATGTGGAGCCCAAGCCAGTGACAAAGACAAACCCTCAGAGGGATTGGTAATCCCACAGAAAAGGTGGCATCACACACTCGAAGTGGATGCTTGTGTGATTCACTGTGAACGAGCGACACTAATGAGATAAGCCGAGGGGTTTCGGTTTATTAGTTCAGCAAAATGTTTCATTTAGAAGAAATGGCTTTTTGGGGCTGACGGTGGCTGTTCCTACATTGATATGTGCAGATAATTATCCAATGATGAAGCTTAACCTTGATTCAGATTAATTGAATAAAGGGATTATTCTGTCAATATGTTTATTATCTTTAATAGACTCTGAAGTTTTCTGAACATCAGCTCTGTTATTTGCCAACATGACTTTGATTGTTGAAACTTGAAATTATATGTCATGTCAACCTCTGAAGCACCAGCTTGTTTGTCTTCTGTGTCTCAGATTATTAATCCGTTTGAAGTGATGAACTGAAAATTGGTGGAAAAAGTTGCCAGTGTGGGCTGAAAATTCATGTTTATTAAGTTTCATAAATTGAGAAAGTCTTTCTGTTTAGAGGGAAAGTTTGACAAATGAGTGTAAATGACAAACTTTTGCCATGTTTTGCTAGTTTTCTTTTCACAAAAATGGCTGCAAATGCACTATGCACATAGCATTCCTCTATATTTACTTTATCCACTCTACAGTGTTATATATTTATACTTTCTTTGTATTGTGTGAACGTTTGAGAACCAAAAGTAAAATTCTTCCCACTTCCATCTAATTAATGGAATGAACCAAAAAGGGCTTTGATAAAGTCCCAGTCTTAAATTATTTGGTTTAATTTATGAACCGACAAAAGAGAACCACGGTGCCTTTTTATGCAAGTTCAGACAGAAATTGTGACAGAATTTAAAAGACTTCTTGCTTTTTAGTGTTTAGCTTTCCCAAGTTTATTTAGGGCACACAAGTGCAAAAGTCATAAAAGTGAATCAGAGATGCAACTTTGTCAGCCTGTCTGCATGTTTTAAAGAATTAAGAGCCGTTTGAATTCAAATCAGATTTTTGATCATTTGAAATATTCCTGCAGATGCAGTTAAATGGCCTTGGACATATTCCCAACATTTGATAAAATGTTGGGAATTATCTGTCTGATATCATCTGTCTCCAGATAATATCAATCTGCAGACCGATTGATATTATTCAGTCTGTCTCCAGTTCCGACAAAACTTGAGAATGACTTTTGGTAAAATATTGGAAGTGACTGTTGTGTCACTTTTTTTAATTTTATTTTACTTCTATCATATCTTTTTATTATCTGAAGGAAAATGTTGAAACATAGTCAGCCTCAGTGTGTGACACCAATCTTGTCAGACGTTTGTGTGTGTCAAGGGGTGGGTGTGTGGTTTTGGAACAAGATTTAAACAGTAGATCTCGTCCTTCCAAAGTATTAAACCGTCTTTTCCTCTGAGGCGAGAGAGTTTCCACAGACTGTCTCCTGGCTGCAGCCAGTGATAAATGGTTCCTATTAAAGTTTGGGAGGCAATTAAAGAGACAAGGAGAGCCAATCCTTTTCATCTGTAATCACTCTTCTTCTCAGCGGTGTTGCTGCGAAATTCTTACAATCAAAAGAGATATTTTTGTTTTGATCATCTCTCATTTGCTTTGTCCGTCAAACTTAAATGCACTGAATTTGAGAACAAATTTCCATTTGTGCCTAAGACGTTATTCAAAATAACTCTTGCAGCTTTCACCAAGAAAGGTTTTGGCTTACTTTGAATGGTACAACTCTACATTGTTTCCTGCTGGTCCATATCCTCTAAGCCAGTTCTGACTGCTGTGCCAAATACTGCAGTCCCTTGGCACACAAGACGTGAAGAGGCAAGTGTTACCTTGGGAACAACAAACCTAATAATCTTATTAAATCATGCCCAACAGACAGAGGGTAGAGATTTGAAAGTAGATGAGAGGCTATCATTTGTGCATTAGTGGCAATTTGTTAGGCATTTACTATTTCCATTAACATTTTTCACATTAATATTGAATTAAGACTCCCAGAGAAACTCAGCTTATACATAATTTTCTTAGCATTCAGTAAGGTCGAGGCCTATATATTTATGAATGTATAGTTTCTTTTAGTCTTATCAGCAAGAATAAGAATGATAAATTGAATAAATCTGAATAATTCATGTTTTTATTGGGTGAAAACACCCATTGAGAAAAATACCACACTCTTTACTTTTGAACATGCCTATTTTGCAAACAGAATAGCAATTTTCCGTTTAGAAATACGTAATGGATCAATATCATGTTGAAAGACCCTATAATGATGACATATTTTTAGTTTTCTGGCCAAGTCTATTTTAAGGACCTCCTGATGTCATGCTCTCCAACAAGCTGTTCCTCCCCCATTGATTTTTGGGGAAGAAACATATCTACCATTGAAAAACTAAGTCTTGCATTCATCTGACTAAAAATGGCAAGTTGGAAGCACTTTTTTTTTCAGTGCAAAAATGTTATATAATTGTATTGTGAATTCTTTCCTCACTCAGCAACAAATTAACTTGTAAGATTTTTGTTAAATGGAACAAAAATGAGGACGGTCTTTGAAACCCCTTAACTGGATTTAGTCCATTTTTATTATTGGATGTGACTTTGTCTATATTTGAGTAAAAACATGTTGGAGATTTGTGCCACAACTTACACATTAAAATGTAAGCAAATAAATAAATAAATAAATAAATAAACACGGTAAACTTGTTTTGAACTATTTATGATACAAATTTGTCGATAGAAATCACATGCAAAGAGAAAACAGTCTGCCAGCGTACCGTTTAAATCAGGGCCACACAAAGCTACTTCAAGGGTCGCAAATGGCCCACGGGCCACACTTTGAACAGCCCTCCCTCGCGATGCTTCCCTAAATGTGAGCTTTTTGTGTTTTTTAAACATCCCTTGTCATCAGTCCAAATCAGAGGGGCAAGTAAAATGAATTGAGAAAACTTTTTTGCTGTCAGGTATGTAGAAAAATATTAATGGATTCAAGCCTGGATTAGCTGTTGACATTAAACAGTCTTTTGTTGATCAGTTGCAGTTGGATCAAAATGCTGCAGCATATTTGTTACTAAGTATCAGAAGCTACAATAACATCCTTCCAGTTTTAGCTGATTTCCACTGGCCACATGTCCTTTAGTACAACCATTTATTCAACCAAACTGCGCGAGTCGTTTCGCCAGTGAAGAGCTTCGAGATCATCCATCCAGGGACTTTCAGCGTAACCTGGGCTGAAATTGAAGAACTGAGTCGATTGGGGTTTTGCAGTGGCAGCTCCTAGATTCCAGAACAATGTGAAACTCGATATTTGTTCTGCAGTCTCGACAGTGTTTTTAATCCTGAATGCTCACTTTTTACATTGGTTTTTTATGGATGTAAAGGTTTCCTCCCTTTAGGTCTTTTATGTTGTGTTGTCTACTTGTTTTAGCCGTTTTTATATTTCATTGCATCCATTTTATTTCTTTTAGTTGAAGTACTTTTTATTGTCAAGTACTTTGGTCAACTTTATTGGTTTAAATTATAAATTACATTCACTTTGACATTGAGATTAACATCTGGTGCAAATCCCAAAAATTAAACCTGCTTTAAATAAGTCAATAACCATATAGATACATTTATGTAAGAGTTTTGATTTTGCACTGCATGTAGTTTGTTCTTACCTTTAAATATAAGTAGATGCGTTAAAAATTGTCACATATAATTGAATGTTTTCATGCAAATATATGAATCCTTTTGTTTTTCTCCTTTTTTTCTCTCTCTTTGTCATGCGGCATACTGTCCTTCCTGACCTTCTTCCTGTTGGCTCTCCCTTTCTGTCGCCTTCTTCTGATTATGGATTTTCTTGGGGCTCTTGCACCTTCCCACTGGCTCTCAGGTAAGTGCTCTCTGTTAAAGTATTACTCACAGTCGGCCTCCTCTGGCTGCGGACCTGTGTGTGGAAAGCTCTTTCTCCAGCAGAGATTTCCACTCACAGCAGAGGAAATCTGGCATGAGTTTAACCTGCCAGATTTTAATGGACTACCCTGATTTGTGCCCTGAGCTCTAAGCAATGCAAGTCCAAATTAAAGAGACACTTCAGTCAGGAGTCAGTGTATCAAAGCTGGATTTAGACTCAAATGGGGAAAATATAATGCTCATGTGGTGAGAAAATGGGTTGGATTTGACATGATTTAGCAATAAATTCACAGAAAAATGAAAAACATTCCAACCCGAGAAAAACCTGGCTCCTTCCAACTTTTATTGACAACTGTGAGTGGTCTAAGTGCAAGGCAGATGTTTTAAATTGGTCCTACTGCAAAACGAAGGATTTTCTGAAAGAATGTTATCAGCCGTTTGATGTAGAAATAAAATGGGACCATTGATACAAAAGGGAAAAATTGAGTCTGTGGAGAGGAATTGATGTTTCCTGCTGCTTTGCTTTTAACTTTTTTCTATATTTCCCTTTATTTTTAGAGAAAATCATACAATATTTCTACCATATTTGAAATGTTTTTATTCTAGATAACTTTTATGTGATATTCACAGCATTTCACAGCTTCTGCCCTTTCTACTCAAGCTGCTCAGACTTTACACACTTTAGGCTCTCTGTATATTTAACTGCTCCACCTGGTGGTGTTTGAATTGATAATCAACTTGAAGTCACTCAGACTGCCTCACACAAGCCCTTTTAGATTTCCTGCTTAGGCTCTGATGTTACTCCAGAGTTCAGTCACTTAATTGCTTTGTGTTTATTACGGTCGGTACAACTCTCAATCAAAACTCCCTGGAGATTTTCCTTCAGTAATTTGTTGGACTTTGGGCAGGTTTTTCATCAGTCCTATTTTTTCCTGTTTTACCTTTTCATTCACGTGGGAAGATTGTGATTAGAAACCTTTTTGAGACGATTTGACATCTGTATTTTGTTTCCGGTGGGTGAAGTCTGATCACATCTTTGCTTTTCCGGCTGCTCTTCCTCACTCCTCCACTAGATGGTATGCCATAGTTAGGAGAGAATCTGCAGCTGGAGGAGCTTTGAGGCACGTTACTCCTGGCATTGGCTGTGTGTTTGTGTGTTTTAGTTTATGTCTCAGAGTTTCATCAGATGAAGGAGCTCTTTATTCAGGAGACAAAGTGTAAACATTTGCTTTTGTCAGCCCTCCCCTGTGATCCTCCTTATTGTCACTGCTTAGGGGTGAGTTTGGTTCAAAGTCGGCTGTTGTGTGCATGATGTTAGGAGTACAAGCAGCTTTCTACATGTCATTGAGTGCGTAGGAACCTGTCAGTGCACATGGCCGCCCGTTTACGCCTGACAGTTGACAGCAGGGCCCCTGTGTTTGCAGACATCACCCCGTTAAGGTTAAGATTCCCGAAATCAGCCCTGACGGCGCTTGTCATGTCGCGCGATTGTGTGACATGTGGTTTAAAACACAGCTTCAGATGTAACAGGACCTGACACAGCAAGCGCCAACGCAACAGGAAACATTTTGTTTCAACCAGGCAGGTATCTGGGATTAGTCTCAAACGCTTGCTGTTGCAAAGCAGGGGAAATCTAATCAATGCTGTTTGTACATTCGCTTTGTGAGGCAGTTTTGTCAATTATTTACTGGCAGCTGGTGAGTAAGGACTGTTTCAGGATCGAGACATTTGTTTGCCCAGCTGCTTATGATGTTTTGTGCTAAGAAATCATGAGGTGGCACAAATTTCTAAACTGATTACAGATATTCTACAGTTTGTACATTGCACAACTGATGTTGTTTTTTTTCAACATGCTGAAACCCTCCGAGAATACTTAATTTGCCCCAGAAGCTGCCCTGCAGTTAACTTCTGCCTAACTGGGGGAATGTTTTCAACTTTTCTCCTTTTGAACAAACAGAATATAAAAGTAGCATTAAGTGTCTTAAAGAGAACTCTTTCACACCGCAACCAAAGCAGAACACCTCTTCTCTCTGTGAAAATTTCTGTATCCCAGGCTCAGAGTTTCAAGGATGCTAATTTGCACAAAACCCTAAACCAAATTCCAGGCAGTGTTGCTTAGTCTAATCAGTTTGTGTTCATAGTCAAAGTCACAGCTAATTATGATAACAATGAGCAGCTGAACCAGTGCCCCAGCCTGACAATGTGCATTTTCTCTGACACATCCAACCACTGGAGAGTTAGTCACAACAGATAAATCTGCAAATATAAAAGAAAATCCAGTAAAGCTGCAGATAAACTGACTTATGTAAACCATATTAATATTATAGCGCAGTCATTAAACTACACTGTAGAGTGTGAGCTGGCAACAACACATTTGCATGCTAGGAAAACCTTCCCTTATATTGGAACTTGTTATATGCTGCTTATATTCCTCAGATGTATATTAAAGTTGTAGAAATAAATGTCTTAATATTTTAATTACACATATTGAAAGTATGAGGAATCTAGATCAGTGTAAAGTCTATTAACATTATGAGCAGCTCTATAGTTCAGACCAAAGAGGAGCAAAAAAGTTGAACAATTACTGTATGAAATTGAATATTTTCAGTTAATCTGTGGTGGGTGTAAAATCTGCTTGTTCAACCGACCATATTTTATTTGATTTCTTACTCACCTTTCTGCCATCAACTGCTCAAAATAAGTTATTTTACAAATACATTCTATGCTTCTTTGGTTAAAAGTTGCATGCATCAGAATTGACTTTTTTACTTTCTGGATCTTATAATTGTTGGACCTGCAGTGGGAGTTTAGGGGCAGTTTGCTTGCGCTCACTTACTCATCGAAAACTTCACTACTTAAAGTAAATTTTCATGTAGAGTAAACCAGAAATCAGCAGATTTTGCAAAGATGTTTATTTGTTCAGCTTTGTAAAGACAAATTAAAGGAGGATTTTTATTTTTTGGAAGCATACTTTGAACTGAAGGCAAACTTTTGTACCAACGAAGAGAAATTACATCCAAAACTGTTGCATTGGAAGAAATCCAACAAGAAGTAACAAATAGGTTGCAGATAATGTAAAGGTCATACTGTTGTTGGCCCGAGAGAGAAAGAAATGAAAGACAATGAGGGAAAATCTGGCAGGGAGCACAGAAAGCGACAAAGTCCACATATCGGTGATGCACCAGTGGAGACAAAGGCACCAAACATACATATAAACTAAAGCTGCAGTATTTGTGATTAACTAAGCAACTTCTTGCAGAATCTGAATATGCACACATGGTAATGATATTTATTAGTGTTCAAAATATACTGACTTATGAAACACTAACAAATTACCTTGTTATATTTGGAACAAGTATGCCAGATAAATTTAAAAAGAAAAGACAAAGGAACTCTTTGAAATTAAGCTCAACGTTAATTTTTGAAATTTCATTTACTACAGACTTATGATCATCTTCTTAAGAACTAAAACATGAAAAAAGGTGAATTGTTATATTAACAACTGCATGAATGAATATAAAATTGATATATTTACATTAGTAATAAGCATCTTAATTAACTATAATCGTTTGACATCTCATTATTTTATTATATTAGAAGATAAAATAATCAAAATGGAGTCTCAATAAATAAGAAATAAAACTTCCAAGAAGCTAAATTTTATCATATCTTTTCTCTTTAATTACACATTCTGATCTGCTATGACTTGAGGATGCTGGAGACAAAAGTTTGATGCATTGAAGCATCTGTTTGCAAAAAGAAAACTAGAGGTGATGGCCGACACAATAGTGAAACAAGCAGAGGCAGAAGCTGCTGGTTATTCCAGAGAGCTTGATATTTTGCAAAGTTAGAATATTCCCTCCTCCACAACCACAGCTTTCCTTTACTGTGTGGTTCAGAACATTTTTTTTATTTATTTAAATCTTTTTTTTTTTTATCTTTCTGTATGTCTCCTTGTGCTCACAGTGAGGATTGTAAAAATAAATATTAGAAAAATACATGTTAAACCCACAAATACAGTGTTTGTCCACCTACTACTACATCAGAAAAGAAGTCTAAAGTCACACAATGTCTTTATGAGCAACACTTTACCAAATATTCTGTGAGCTCTGTAACTGCAGTGTTCATTGCAGAGTTTTGATGTAAAAGGGATTTGGGTCCCAGCAGGAATAAGTCAAACTAATCAATATATCTTGTAAAAAACAAAATATAATAGCAGCACACAATGTAGGCTGGGAAAATGTGGGCATAGTGACACACATCGGGCAGCCTGTGAGATTTGATTATATTCTACTGAAGAAAGCAATGAAAACATTCATTTTGACCTTTGGCAGTATATGAGGCTTGTTTTGGTCTCAATTGTCTTGGGTTGCTTTATTTCTCCTCCGTGTGCTCCATTCTTGACTGCTTATAGCTCACATCGCTGCTTTGCAAAATTAAAGAAGGATGTATTTTATTAATCAGGCTTTCTTTCAGTTTTGCCTGGGAGAGATGAGAGGTTTAATTGAGAGAACTCGCTCTGCAGTGTTGCAGAGGGTTAGGCAGACCCAACACTCAAAGACGTTGTTAATGTATCCCAGCGTGCAACTAAATCCCTACAGAAAACACTCAGGTCTTTGAATTAATTCAAACTCAGAAGCATTCTCGGTTAATAAGATAAAAAAATCACATTCAAGATGATCGACAAACAAAGATGGAAGGGTGACTCTGGAAGCTATTCTCAAGCCTATTTTTGAAGTGATTTAATTTCTAGTAAATATCCTGGCACTTTCTAAAGAAGTTATAATGTTGTATAATTTCTCAAAGGAAGATGATATTTTGTGGTTTGATTTGAATTTCTGTTTCTTGTCTACAGTTTTTGTCTTCAGTGTTTTTCTCCAAGGATTTCTGCTAACAGGGATATAAGTTGGATAGAATAATAAATTGCTAATTCTATCTGCAGAGAGACAAAAATAAAAATATCTGTTGTTTTTTTTACTGTCCTTCTTTTGAACTGCCCTCTCTTTGTAAAACATTTTATGATTTGTAAAATGGACTATAATTTTCAAATACTATGATAAAAAATCACACTTATCATAATGGCTCATGAAAAAAAAAGAACCACTGTATGTGTATCCAAATGAAATTCATAAATCTTATGAATTAATCCTTTGACTGTATAAAGTCTCTCCTCTATTATGGTGTGAATTATGTCACCTTTGTTCCAGAGGCTAATGATCAGTTTTCTAGCCAATTTTTATTTCTTTCCCCTTTTGCTCATTGTACCAAGAACTGTGAAATAGTTTCAGCTCTCATTTTCATAAGAAATGAAGTTGCTTTGCAGCCGAGTCTAAGCATAAATGATCTGTTGGCCTAGTATGGTGCACTGAACAATCAAATCACCTTAATTAGATTAGTCCTTCCTCTAAATTTATGCCTTGTGTTATTCCAGAAACTGATGAAATGCCAAACTGCCTCCTAAATTCTCACTTATCAGTACAGTAACCAAAACAGCTTTCGCTAGACGGAGCTCGGTATTATCCGAAAGCATTTCTGTTTTGGCAGCAGCTAAAACTTCACAAGAGACGGCACATTTGAAAGAAAAACAGGCTCAATGTTAAAGCATCAGTTCCTGGAGGCTTTGGGTTGCAGAATTGAATCTAGAACACAGGAAAGGAGGAAAGCTGATCCAATAAGAGGAGCCCAAAATAATTAAGACATTCACAGTCTACTAGTTATCCGAGTCTACCTCTGTGCAAAGCAATAACTAAATTGTTCCTCTAAAAACACTGTCTAACCAACAACTTGCTACTTCTAAGGTACATGAGTGAGTTTTGGTTTGGGGAGTATTAATATTCACCCCTCAGGTTGAAAGGTTTTTGTTTAGGTGCAGGGAGCTGGAAAAATATTTTTTGAATTCAATAATCTGCACTTCCAGTGTTTTTGCAGAGTTCATGTGTTTTCCAACAACAAAAAGGGAGAGTTTCTCTTGTAATGCACATTTGGATGTCTGGGGGTATTTGTGTGTCTCTGGGAGAAAATCAGAAACAGTCCACGGGATCACAGAGAGTTTATAAGCTCCAGTCCTGATGGACCAGTGGTTCGGTTCCAGCTGGGCAGCTATACAAAGCAATCAGCTATATAATGTTCCGATGCAGTTTGAAATAGCAGCCATTCACTACAAAGTCCTGCAGTGACCCAGTGGGAGTTTTTCTTACCTAAAAGCATATATCATTTTCCCCCCCGTGTGCTGAGATATATACGCTCTGACAATCGCTTGTGTTCTCTTTGGAAGATTATGAGAACCACAGGGGACGATCCTGAATGTTCGAACTGGAGTTCAAATAGAGAACAAATTCATCTTACACTGCAGCCTGTACCATCTTGTCTCAGGTGAAATGTGAAAGCCTTTAAACTAAATGATATGATTAGATTGGTCTTTTATTCCAACAGCACACCCCGCTCACCCATGTCTTCAAGATTTATGCACTTTCCATTTCCAATAAACACGTCACGGCTCCGCATTCGAGTGCCAGGGTGTCGGTGGAGTGAAGCTGTTAGGAAACATGTCGAACCCTGCAGAGAAGGTGATGGATAAGGCTTGATGGGAAGCAAAGAAAAAGCATCAAGCCACTCATTGTTCCAGCATCATTACAGCAAGATGTATGAAAAGTTCAGGGAATGGAAGTGAGCGCCGCAGAAATAGCACAAGTTCAGTGTTATACACAGATAAATTAGTTGTTAAATACCCAGAATAAACAAAGACGCACAACTTTCTTTGAAATATTGTTGGTTTTCTGGACAAGATACAACAACGCAACCGCACAACAAAACTGAGCCAGGTTTCTTGGTATTTATATTGTTCCTTTTAAGCTGATGTGACTCACTGGAACGCACCAGCATTGTAAGAGATGCTCTCCCACAAACCCATGGGCTTGTCTATACCAGTTTAAAATTATGTTTTGGATCTTGAGGCTTTCTACTCTGAAGGCTTTTTTAGTGCTGAGAAAGTTGGTTGATCATGGGGACAGAACCTGGAGAATTAATTTCATTACTCCTCACAATTCTGAATAAATCCATAAAACCAATTTCTTTTGGCTTCTGAGAAACCCAGGAGCTCCCAATGGCTGTTGGGTGTTTATTCAGATTAATTCAGATTGTGTTCAGGGTTTGTTTCCTGGTAAATCCTTTAATCAACTATGTGTAGGTTTGAATTAGTGCTGTCTTTGTTTTCTTGGAGTTTGTTGTTTTAGATAATCAGCAGTGAGTAGATTTAAGTTTTCACAAGTTGTTCTACACAAAATCTGGTTTAGTATGATGTGCATATCTCCGTGGGAGGAAAATGTTAGCTACAGATTGGTTTTTGAAGAATAGGTGGGGGAAAATACATTTTTTAATAAGCTGTATTTTCTATGTAGCTGGTCATTATGTGACAACACATAACATGTCTTTGCAGCGTAAGGTCAGAGCAGTTCAGGGCAAAAACTAAGAATAAGTATCTACAGATTTTCTGCTGCATAGAGAATGAGTTTTAGTATTTTTAGATTTTGAATGAACATCTTTTTTTTTTTTTTTTACCCCCAAAACCGTTACTGAAAGAAATCCAAATGTGACTAACTGTGACATTTCTTCTCCTAAAACTACAAATCGAAAGTTCTTCTTGTCGCACCAAGTTTGGATTTTGAAGCTTAAGCATACACATGGAGTTTGAGGATTTTTCTGCCTTAGGATATAAAACCTGCTCGACGGCTTCTACCAAAATACTCTATATTTGTGTGTAAGCGTATCCAGCCTATTCTAAATGTAATATATTAATATATTACCAGAAAAACAAAGGGGAAATGAGTGATTTGGGGCAGCCATCACACTCATATCCAGAGGATATAATTCTGAAGCTGTCATACAAGTTGAGATTGTGTTTTCAGCTTTGCTGGAACATTGCACCCAAGGTAAAGATCCAGTCTGTGTGGATTTGTGAACCATGGTATGAGTTCTCCGTGTTCCACATCCAAGGGCGAGTTTGTGCTGTTTATGTGAGTCTAATATTTGATTATTTCCTCTGCCACCATGAAGGTAAGGGAATATGTGCAATAAGGTTTTCACTGCACCTCGGGTCAGAGTAGAGAGTATATCAGTAAAAAAAAAAACTGGCTTTATTGCTTTACTTTGTCTTGTTAAACAAAATATTCAAGAGATTTTCCTTATTTTGAGCTCTAATGCAATTGATGTTGACTTTCATGCATTGCTTCAGATTCTCCATTTTGTTATCTTTTACCACTGAGAACTATTTATGAGACAAACACAATAACAAAATACACATACTTGACATTTAAACATGATTTTGCAATGAGGTTTTATCCACTGGAGCTTATTTATAGGACTCTTTACCATTTATTTCTGCCTTCATCTGATACATTTCTATTAAATACTTTAATTTTATGCATTGATCCATCGATACAGGTCTGAAAATAAATTTCTGAAAATAGAAAAGTCGGATATTCTATTACAAATCTCATCTTTGCCAGACATGTCAGCACAAAGCAGTTGTTTTTTTATCCTGATCGTTAGGACTCTGTCCTGCATGCGTTTGCTGTTTCCATGCCTCCACACACCTGACTTGCATAAAAGAGTCATTCCCAGGTTTCTGCAGCACTTAGTGGCTTGCTGAGGAGGTAATGCATTGATTTCATTCAGGTGTGCAGGGAAATGTCTAAAACATAAACATCTGTGGATCAAGAGGACTAGCATTGAAAATTGCTACTCTAAACCAAAGCAAACGAGTAAAGGAATACAATGACATTGTCTTTGAGCTTCATGTAGGGAAAAGTCACGGTCATCATCATAAAGGACAGCTGTCCATGATTTAAATATTCCTCGACCGAGACTGACTGCCGTCATCAATGATCTCCCTCTGTCGTCACGCTTAAAAATACAGTTAAAATGTCACATTTTTAGATGGCTGAAGGAAAATTGGCTCTCATACCAAGTAGTTCTTAACAACCACTTTCAGCATTACCTTGAACATTTGATAGAAGCTAGCTACTTCAGAGTCTGATTGATGACTGAAAATACAGGGAAGAAAATGACTCCCTGATTGGGCCATGCTATTATTGGCTATCCATTAAATCACTTGTCCTTGTCTGTTTTCACAATTTCCAACTGACTCATTTTTACTGCGGGAAAAGACAAATAAATCATCTTGAGTTCCAGTGTGTTTTTGCATTTGGATTATCATGCCATCTTGGAGGCAAATTGATATTAAGTATGTTTTCTTTTGTCTGGTGTTAAAGGTTTAATTTTTGCGATCTTACTTTAATGCTATATATTAACATTTAAATGTACTTTCCCATCATTCTGGAACATATGCTGTTTCTAATATGCATTCACCCAGTGGTGTTTTAAAATGTAGATCTTATGAGAGAAAGCATTACTAAGGCCAGGTAATGAGGGAGACAGTAGAGAGTATGATAATGGCGTAGCTGCTAATGTTTTCTGCCTTGCTTAAAGCTCTGTGGGATGACAAATTGACTCATTTGCAAAGTTGGGGCTTGTAGGGCTCTCAGAGTAAGAAACATTTGGGATCTTGAATGCCTCACGTTAATTACAGGCCATGAGTAATCGTATCCAGAGCATCAGTTGCCTCAAGTTCTGCTGAGAATGAAACTGCAGTCATCCCGGCCTGCAGTGGTGGGTGTAATACTGACCAATGGTGTAATTTGTTCACATTAGAATAGCATTCCTTACTCAGTCATAAATGGAAAAAAAAAGCAATTTGCAGGTTAGTTTAGGTATATTTCCTTGTCTATGTATTCCAAATAAATACTTGCTTTTTGCACTTTTGTGATGATCTAATTGATTCAGTTTGCTTTATCATCTCCCAACATCGCTGAAGAAAACTTCTTACTTTATCCTTTGGGTAGACTAAAGTTGCACCGCTAGTCTTACGAGAATTAATATTTCAAAGAGCTTCACTTTTACGTCATGAATTCAGACTTTTGAAACTGAAGTCTTAGAAAAAAGACTGTTTGTTCCTTTCCAAAAAAGAGAGCGGATTCAGTGTCTGCAAAACGCAGAGGTGCAAATATCAGATAAGAGACTCCCCACACATAAGCATCATAAAAACCTGGATGTTAAATTTACATAGTCTAGCAATCTCTCAGAAATGGATTGAGAAAATGCATTTCTAACTGTGTTTAACATTTAATGTTGCAAAAGAGTTTTTAAAAATAATGCCTCCTTACATTTCATAAGACAATTAGATACTACTGTAGACACTTTCATGTGTCGAAATAAAAACATTTTACTTTAAGATATCACCTTAAATATCTGTCTGTGAACTCTCAAATTATTGTTTTCACTTTTCAATCAGTGAAAATTGTCTTTTTTTTTACCACAAATTTCTGTAATATTTTCTATCTGAAGCTCACACAAAACAGATGAAACCTCATCTTTAAGATGCATAAAACCTATCTAAGAAATGTGTGCTCTTAATAAATCTAAATCTGATGTAGTCATTCAAATTTTATTAGAGCTAAATTTGAATGGTGACCCTTGTATTAGTATAATTTAATGCAAATATCCAATTTTTGAATTTTTCCAATAAATATAAGTTGAATAATTTTTGGTTGCAATTGTTTCATTTTACTTAATGGCAGGTTTTTACTAAATGCACACAGTTTTCTGAGGGATGACATGATTTACTGGGGGATGTTTCTTTAATCACACAGCTTCTCACTTTGTCTCTCATCTTGGTGTGATTGTTATTGTGCTGCAGGAAAATGATTCTGTTGTTAAGATGCATGACTCCAAAAGCTGCACCTGCTCAACCCTATGGCCCTCACCTGCTGCTTAGTAATACCACCACATCCCAGTTTTCGTACAGATGCTGTCCAAAGTGATTGTTTAATGGGAATAGTGACATGAAAACTCCTATCTTAGCGTTTTCTAATCAACTTCTGGCTAAAAAGAAATGTCATAAACGTTGACAGCACTTTAAATACATTTTATAACAGATCAGAGACATGTTTTCATTTTATTGTCTTTTTGAAAATCTTGCTTGAGTGATTTCTGCAGTATTAATAACACCTGGCTCAGAGTAATAAACAGTAGCAAGCAACCATGGCAGCCAACAATGCATTAATGAAAAGGTTAAAAGTAATTTCAGCACACACAGTAATTGTGGATTCCCTTTCAAGAAATGTAAAAAAAAGAGATCGGTTAACCTTACTTGGCATTATTGTTAAACAGTCATTGTAATTGGGTGACTTAACCCTTTTACAGTTGCATCAGTGAGATGCAATGAAAGTAAACCAAGTTTTGATTTTTGCCATTTTTGAAGAATTGCTTCTGAATATAAGGCCTAAGACAGCAATAAATATAGTGTCATCCTCAGAATTAAAGTTTTTTCACCAATTTATTCTAATATAAATTGAATAAATAACAGGTGTACTGAGAACTAAATGCACCAAAGCAATTAGTTCAACATCTATATAAAATTTTAGCTGCACTAACTCATAGCAGCATCATCAATAAAGATGAAAAAATTCAAAGGCTGGTCAGAAACGACAGGAATCTGTTCTACAAAGCCGCCTCACAGTTGAAGTCTGCATCGCTTTGAGTGGCACAACAGACGCTGCCTGGGGTCAACAGCCAGGCTGGCCGAGCACAAGACTTTTTAAAGCGCTGACAAAGCTCAGTCAGGATTAAGATATCTAGCAGACTCGTCTGCATCTCATGTGCTACGAGATCCTCACTGAATGTGGAGAGAAATAACTTGGACAGACCAGCAATATCTTAACCTGCTAACCACTAAACTGGTGTCCTTGGCTACCTCAACTGCCAGGATGAGGGCAATATTCATGTAGGAATGCAAATCTTTTTCTACATGACAGCTGTGGTCATGCTCAATTAGCTTTTAATAAAAAAACAAAATGCATAGGGTTGACGTTTACATTTTGAAACGATCCAATCTGTGAAGATGAAGAGCTAAAACAAAAATGAATGGTGTCGACAATCTAAGTGAATTCAATTTATTTATACATCATCAAAGCACTTTACAAAACAAGAAATTAACTATCTAATGCAAGCATACATTCATTCCACTTGATCCTGATGATCAAACATTGCAGTAAGCTTCAGTTCATTATTCAGTTATAGTTTATAGGTTGGTATTTTGACAGTTATGATCTTTTAACTCACAAAACTCTGTTTTGAGTCACTTCCATAAGTAGTACAAAGTGAGATGCATATCTGCTATTTTTCAAAGCATCTGCGGTCTAAGCACTCATGCCGCATTCTGCACATGTGGGTCACTTTGTTGTAAATCATTAACACAGAAGCCCAATTACGGTTGCATTTCTGTAGAATGAATGATTATTCCAAAAAAAAAAAAGAAAAAAAAAATCTGATTTTAGCAAAAGATTAAATAGTTTCAAGACAAATCAGTTGTGACTCCCATTGGATTATCAGCAAAACCTTCTGTTTTGTTAATTCTTTCCTCAGAATATTCTCTGTGGTTTAATCTAATTTAATATGAGCAACAACTGCTTCATGTTATTCAGCCAGCTGTTCATGTTAAGCCCGTGTTGCTTTCATCCATCAATGCCAGTAAAGGAAGAGAACCATCTGCTGCCAAAGTAAAAAGAAAAAGTACAAATTATGTAAATCAAACTTCCGTCTAACTTGACAGGCACAGCACATCTTATTGCATCATAAATAACCGTTACACGCATCCAGCTAATCGTGACTGAAGAAGTTGCTTGCCATCTAAAACTCTCGGTATTCTTGAGGGTTTGAAACATTCAGTCCCAAATTGGCATATTAAAGCAAAACTACAGGCCAAGAAACATCCAGTCTACTGAACTGTGTGCTGGATTTGAGCAGGATATTCCAACAGTGTTGAATATCTGAAATAAAAATAGATGGTAGAAAGGTTACAGAGCCCTCTAGGGTACATTGAAAAACATTTTTCTTTTGCGTTCTCTTGCAAAAGTATTGCATTCCCTTGCAGTAACTTTTGCATTCCCTTGCAATACGCAAAACCACTTTGTGTCTTTGTGTTGCCCTGTGGTTGATTGGCTATTTGTCCGGTGTTTACTCCCCCTCATGACATCTTTAGCCGCTAAATGCAAGTACCAGTTTCCGTCAAAGATTTACCCACAATGGAAGACGGATTGATGGAGGCTACCAGGATAAACTACTGTTTCAGCTTTGTTAGCAGGTGTATTTGAGGATATAATATCACATATAATGGTGACGATGAAAAAGAATAAGCTATAAATATAGTACATAAATGTACAAAGTCAGATTTTGGAAATGTTCACACATCATAGAAAGCATTGCTCTTTTGATTTTTCACTCAGACACGTTTTGCATTTTAAACTGAAGTACATCCATCATTTATTGGGCCTGTGATGGTTCTAAATGCTAATCTCAACACCACATTTATTCCCATCCCTTAACTGCAGTGATGTTTTCATACCTTAATTAATTCCAGCTCATGTTGTTGAATAATTAAAACGAGAATGTGCCTGTTTTAACTTTAAGCATTCAATCAAATCAAAGCTGCTAAGAGCTCAGTACTCTGTTTGGGTTGTTTAAAAAGCAATCACTGAAAAATCCAGATGTAATTTTGGTCTTGATCCCCTGTACACACTACGGTGACCTTTGAATCCTAAACACAGACTCGGTTTCAAATTCTGGCATCATTGTTTTTGAGTTGCATAAACTAAACGGCAGATTTAGTTCAGTTTACTCCGTTCCACTGATCTGGATAATATTTTGAAACAAAACAACCTCCAAAAACTTCTAGATATAGTTGTGTGGGATTATATACTTTAATTCTGATGTATATTTTACCCCTGATTTGACCTTATATAGGTATATGTTTGAATAAAATGAACATTGTTCTTTTATTCTATGAACAACTGTCAACATGTCTTCTAATTCCAAGCAAAAATTTAGTATTTATTTGCAGAAAATTCGAAATGGTCAAAATAACAAAGAAGATGCAGTGCTTTCAGACCTCAAATAATGCAAAGAAAATTACAACACTAATCTTTTAATTCAGGAAGAGTTCAGAAATCAATATTTGGTGGAGAAACCGTGATGTTTTCTGTGGGTTTAGTGCAGTGGTCCTTTATGTTTTTCCAGAGTTGTTTATACATGACTGACTGTCAGAATTTGTCATAAAAATTTTAGGTTCTGAATAAAACTTAATTTGCAAATGTAATTTGTTTCACTGAATATATTTTGTGATCTTTGTTTTGCTTATGTTTGAGTTTATTCTTTAAAAACAAAAAACAGAATTGGCATATAATTATGATTTTTTTTTTTTTTGTCTTTTTGATGAAATGTTAGAATCTTACACTTTGTACTTGCATAGCAGTTTTACTTTACCAAAAAACAAAAAGTACTCAAGTACTTTTTTATACTTGATTAAAACAAAATATTGAAGTAATGTCACTCTTAAGCCTAATTAAGATAATTTTTAGTCCACTCTTCCAACATCTGAATATAATACACCACCAAATTGCTGCTGACCTTTGCTTTTAAACTACCAGTGAATAGAAAGTGATCCTCTCAACATTGATTACACTCTGAAGAGCAGCTAAAATGTTAATTGCTAAAATTTTTATATTAAAGGTAAAACTATCAACTGGATTTTCAGAAGAGAGGTGACTGGTGTTTGCCTTGTGTCATTAAAATATGGTGAAATGTCAAGTTAATTGGGTTCTTTTATTTTTAAAGGAAACACAAAAATATGCAAAAGTTTGCGTGTAGTTCCACCTTTCTTTCTCTTTCTGTTTTCTTTCACGTTGAGCCAAGTTGTATGCGATGTGTCATAGAGTTACCTGGACCTTTCCCTAGAATAACACATCGACAAAGGTGCTCATTCATTGGAACTGTCTCCCGATTTCCTTGCCGGGTCTTGGACTTTAAAGATCTGCAGAGATGCTGCTCCATCTCGTCGCCCATTAGGGAGTCTGTCTTGTTGAGTCTGAGTGCTGTGCCGTATTTTCAGGCAATTGTTGTGAGCTGACCTGGTTCGCTCTCACTGAGGGAGGAACTGTCAGATCCAAAAGGTTGGAAGGGACAAAAGCTCCCTTTGTTCACGCCTGAGGAATTTGTGACGACTCAATTTGTTTTGTGCTAAGGAATATTAATGTCATGCATACTCACATATTTATTTATATATGGTAGCTTTTCTTTAATTTGCTGAAACAGTTCAAGTGATTCTTTTCATGTTTTCAAAACACCTGTGAGTAGAGTTAATCCTGCAGTGTTCATTTAAAGGTAAATATTGGTGTATTTTTAATGGCTTGCTCACTTAAATCCCTGATCTTTTGAGACAAAGCCATTAGAGGTTCAGTTCATAAAGAAAGGTTTGCATGTTTTTCAAAATTAAGCAGTTTTTTTATTTATTTAAATAATACAAGGCTGCCGCTGAGAACTTATTGGCATTTGAATAACATCTGAAATCATCAAGCTAGACATATATTGGAGGTACATTAAGTTAAATCTCCTTAAGAAACTTAATGCCACTCTTTTGACTATTATTGGTTTTTAATTCATTTTTTTCTTCATCTATTCCATTATTTACAACAGATGTTTCTTTTTCAGATTAAGCACATTAAATACATTTGTCATTTTAAATAACATTAGCTTCACTCCTTAAATCAAAATGAACAAATGTCAGCTTTCAGACACAATAAGACAATGAGTACCTTATCTTCAAATTACTTTTTCCCCCTCATAATTATATACAAATGTGCCTATAAAACTGAAAACATGATTCTAGTGAATCATATGGCTTTCTTTTACAATCTGTAGCTGCATTAAATAATTACTTAGTGATTTAGAAATGCCATATCAAACATGATTCCCTCCTCCCTATTTGAGTTCTGAAGCAGTCAGATGTTCCTGTTTTGGAGGACTGCCATCTTCTTCTTTTGCTAGAAAATTACTTGATATTCAGACATAATCTATAGAATATGCAGCTAAATTAACATATTGAGAGAATATTTTCATGTAGAGATTGAGAATATTATGCTTTTTATTAGAAGAATATTACTGCTGTATCAAAACTTGTATACTTTTTAGTATTGGTATTTTGACCTGCTCATGTTTTGCTGAACTCTGATGCTCCATAGTTGTGTATAATCATTGCTGTCGAGCTATTTGAGTTCTGAAAAATAACCACCGCTTGCTATAGCTAAATCATCGACTTTCGATGTTTCATCCAATCACACTGAAACTATTTTTACCCTGGATGTAAATGTAATCAATGGTTCCTTTGTCAAGAAATATACCATGGACATTTTAGATTGTTCTATTTGGATTGTATGGAGTTATTTGAATAGTTGAGATGAATTTAGATGACATTTTGGTTGTATGACGAAAACAAAACTTAAGAAATACCTGCTATTTTCTGTATTTTAAGGCAGTTATGTGAAATATTGTGAAGTCTTTCTGCTTCCTATAGATTTGTGGGATTTCATCTGTTATGATCTGCAGTTATTTTAACAGATAACAGCTTTACATGGTGATGTAACAGTTTTACCTAAGGTAGAAAGCTTCTCTGACTTTGATCTTCCCATATTCAATGATGATGACATACTGGTAAACAAATTTGGGGTTGTTTTTGAATTGCAAGTGTTATCTAACAGAAACCACTGCTTCTACGGATAACAAGTCTGAACATCAGAAAACCTTCCTTTGTCAAGTGCTACTTTTAAAACCTGTAAGTGCTGGAAGCTTTTTCTCTTAGAGAGAGAAAAACAAAAATGCTGTAAGTCCGGTCCTGCTATATCATCCTTTTTTACTTGCAAAAAATGATGATCACATGAAGAATGCTAAAAACAAATGTACATTTTGACTGGCATTATTTGTAAATCACACGCAGAATGAATTAAAAATACTGTCAGTTTCTGTTGCCACAGAAATCTTGACCTTTTCAAAGTGACGTGTAAAAAAAAAAAAAAAAACAGGACAAAATTAATTTAAAATATTTGTGGGAAGATGTTGATAATATCCATCAACTTTCTGCCACAATATCCAACGCATCCTGCAGCGATTCCTTTCCACCGCCAATAATCATTTCCTGTCACAAAACAGTTTTGATTTGAGGCTGCTTTGGTTGACACATTTTTCATCAGCAGTGACATTTCTCTCTTCGGATTGGTAATCAAAGATACTAATACTATTAGCACCCTCTTATCTGACACCATGCAAAACAGATTGCAGCGAGAAAAAGAGCTGAGGGAAATCTAGAAGAAACAGATTAACTTTGATCGAATTACTTTAGACCTTTCCATTTATGCCTGTTTTTCTGTATGCATCTATATTTTACACATAATCAACATCACATCTGTTAAAGTATCAAAATGTGTCAGTTTCCTTATTAGCTTATACCCATTTTCTAAATGCCTTCGAAAGCCCAAATGTTTAAACTTTTACTATTGTTTTGTTTTATGTTGGTTGTTTAGATCCTGATAAGTTATTTTTCTAAACAGTAGAGTTAAATTACTCTAGATGTAATTAATTATTTGGTAATAGAGCCTCTGGTTGACTGTAGAGGTGTAAAGTCGCTCCGTTCAGTTCAGACTGAGTTTCTCACTGTTGAAAGTGCAATTTTATTTTAGATTTGAAGTCATAAAACTTCACCTGCATTTTTCATCACTTCATGTTGTGCTACAACTGTTGGATAATTATATTTAAAAAAAACAAAAGCTGCTGCTCATGGCTTTTCTTGCTCTCTCCTTAGCACAACACTTTAATGCTGAATTCACAGCATCAGCTCGACAGCTGAATATAAACATCATTTAAGAAAAATCAGTCGTCATCCAAATGGTTGCCTGTTAGCATCCAATCAGCCCAAACTGTATCTTATGAAATGAAATTCTGAGAAATCTGCACATCCAAAGATCTGACACCAGGCATCAAACTGACTCCAAAGTAATTTATTTATATTTGGTTCTCAAATGTGGGCATGTTCGTTCTCAAAAATCTCTGAAAATGTTCACATTTAAAATTTTCAGCTGGTTCTATTGTCCTATAAAATATTTATCAAGGCTTTGGATATTTCAATGTCTTGATAAATATCAGCAGGAAAGCAATATTCTTTACTCATTGACAGTTTAATTCTCTACATTTAGTTAAGGAGTATAACAAAAAAAGTTAATTTCAGAAATTGAAATCTTAGCTCAAAGTATGTGAAACCAATAAAAATGTACTAGAACAGATCAAAAGGCTAACTTGTATAAAATGTGTGTATACAGTTATTAAGCAATTTTTTAACACCTAAAACCTTTTTATTATGAGTCTTGTGGTGAAAAGCCCGGAGCACGACTAACCAGAAAAGAGAAGTTTAAGGCATATTTTTGTCTTAAAAATTGTGTTTTCCATTTCTCCTTAAGGGAAAAAAAACTTTTAAAACTCTAATTTCAGAATAATTTTATTTCATTTTCATGTAAAAAGAAATCTCATCTGTCAATGTTTGTATTTCCACTGTGGGAGGCCACATTTATCAGTGTGTGTTTTCAGCTGATGGCAGATAAAGAACAGCTTCCCTGCTGATGCCAGTTTTATGACTCCACTTCACTGTAGAAACAGCATTCAGTTTAGAAATAAATATTTGATTTTCTTAGTGGAAACATTATTAAACTTGTGCTAGAGAAAGACCAACACACACCTGACCCCAAAGTTATTAAACCCCCACAGTTTCATGCTGTTTGCATCAAACAAAGCAAAATAATCTAGTTTGACTCAGCTAATATTACAAGTGTTTTTCCCCAACTTGAACACAAAATGGCACCTGTAATGCCCACTAGAGCTTGTAAATTGATCAGCTGCTTCATGCTTAGTAGAGGTTCCTGTTATGATCTTCTGTGACAGTGAATCACAGGCAGACAGCAGCTTTTGGCAGCGTTCCTGAGGAACCTTTGCCCATTCTTTGTGAGGACAAGTCTCCAGTTCATTAATATCCTTGGTGTGCAGTTTGCAGCTGCCTCTTTCAAATCTGTGCAGAGATTTTCAATGGAGTTAAAGTGAGGTTACTGGGAAGGCCTCTCGAGTGCACAACCTCTTCAGACCGAGCCTTGGGTGGACTTTGAGATATACTTGGAATCATTGTCCTGTTGAAAAGTCCAATGACACTCGAGCTTCAGCTTCCTCTCAGACTGCATGACATTTTCCATTTCCTGACACCTGATTGAATGCATCTTATCTGCCAGCCTTCTGGTGCTAGATAAAGCACAGCAGCCCCCATCGGATGGGGGATATTTCTCTTCCACCTCCAATAAAAGAAAAAAAAAAGACTTGAAGTTTATCTAACAAATTATATTTTTTGTGATTGAGTTGGATTTTGTAGGTTATTTGGGACTGGTGAACATACATTTAGATTAATGTTGTTTTTAATCTAAAAGATGTGACTTGTGTCTTAACAGATAATATATTTTTTGGGACTGATTGCACAAAGAAACAGTTAAAATTTCTTTGCTGCTCACGGCTTTTCTTGCTCTTGAAAAATATTTTATTTAAAACTGATTGTTTGTGCGCGTTGTGCACACAGCTGCTTATGTGATGTTTTATAAGGAAACGTCGGCTCTCCATTCACGTCATGTCCCAGTCTGTATCGTTCATAGATTCAGTTCACACTTACTGAATCTATGGAAACATTTGCAAATGTTTCCACATTGCTGGCCATTTGCTATACTTTTTCTTTTGTCTGTGCAAGGATCTTCCGATAGTTTGAACTTTCTGGACAGTTTTCTTGATTTGGACGTCATATATCTGACGTAGTATGCTTGATGTAGCTACTGAAGCCATTGACTGACGTGAGAGGCACCTAATTTGCAAATTTGTGCTGTCATGAGCAATTTTACTCGGGGAAAACCAAATAATTTGAAAGCTGCAGTAATTATTTACCGCAGAATTTAGTGTTGACTTAGAAATTAAACTGTTCAAATATTAATTTTAAGCAACTATTTGAACTGTTATGTAATTTCTTTATAACACACACCTGAGAAGCGTTGATTTCTTTTTTTTTTTCAAACCCAATGTTGCATGAAGGATGGAATATTTGCAGCTTCAGCTTCATGTTCATTTTGGACTTAAATTAAGTTCAACAGACCAAATACACTGAATTACTAGAATATGCTTACATAGAAATAAAGCACCAACCATAATGCCTATAATTATCTGTTTATATCTTTATGGACCATGCAGATGATCAGGATGTAGTTTGTATTAATGAAAACATTCAAATTATCTAAGAAGCCTTTATAGACAAAGTAAAACAAAAATGAAATTAAGCATCCTTTCTTCTTACTCCAAATGTTCTTTTTCCCCGAATTGTTACACTGGAAACCAATAAACCCAAGTACACTGTGAGAACATAGAGCATCATCTATCGAAACAAAAGACGTTTCTTCATTATTAACCGCCCTTTACAACACACACGAGCTGAAAACAAATACATAATTGATTTTGGAATGAAGAGGAGGCTGCAAATTTGAATTCTGGGCAGAGCTGAGATAAATAGCAGCTTATTTTACTTGGAAACGAATATCTGCTCAGAAGCCAGTGTTAGTCTGTGAAAGGCAATTTTGGAAGTTGTTTTCTGCAGTATTTTGCTTTTACTTGGAAAGCAAGTAGAGTAAATTTTGGATCAGATCGTGTCGCAGAATTACAGTGACCAGAAAAATGGGACTAAGAACAAACAGGTTTTTTAAACTTAGAATGAATGAATGAATTGAGGAATTTACTTTTTTGGGTGTTAAATTTATCCAACAGTAGGTTCAATGTAAACGTTTCACATTTAAGAAGAATATCCATTTTTAAAGTAGAAATAATCGTCTTTCCATTCTTTATTTCTTCTGGAACTAATATGTTTATTTTTTTGCCACTGGCATAAAAATAAAGGCTACATTTATATTTATTTATAAAGTTTCAATCAATAAACTTTTGCGTTTCAGCAACAAAGCAGTTAAAATGCTTTCCATTATGAAAATTTAACCATATCTTACAGTCACCAATTGTAAAATTATGTGCTTAATGTTCTCTGAGATTAAATAAATGTTTAATTGATTGGTGCAAAACTCTATCGCGACATTCATACATTTGAGATGTGTTGTGTTTTGCACAATGACTGCACTGGTGCAAAACACAGGAAGCAGCAGCAGCTTGTGATTCAGGCAGTGAGTCTTGGATAGACTCAGAAAAGTTGACAGAAGCTGAAACAGCCTCTAGGATGTTAGCAGCTCGGCAGGCAGAGTGTCGGACTTTCAAAGCCAGGATGTTTTTACTGAAGATTGTTTTTAACAGCTGGCTGCTCGCTTGTGTAAATTGTCAAAGTTAAATTAGCATCCAGGGGAGAAATCTAATTTTGTTCACTGGTGAACTAAAAACACAATGCACAGTCCATTAAAATGTTATTTGGCACTAGAATGTAATACACATTAGCACGACTTTATGTATTCAGAGTCGGTGGGCAGAGATGAAACTTAGTTTCACCTCTTTGCAAACAGTAAATTTTTCTCAGGATTTTGTTACATTTAGCTGTTTCCTTTTTTTGCACCATTCTGAATAAACTAACACCATGCTGTGCTAATTTCCAGATGACTGCAGTTCATCCTTTGGCTTTAACCACTTTACATTTTCATTAATTTATATTTAAATAATAAAGAAGTATTTGTTGCCACTGATATGGTATTTTCACTCTGTGTGGAAGGAATTACTGAGAATACTGCTAGAATATTCTAGAGTTATAACTGGGCAAAACATTGCATTGTAAACAAAGAATGACTGTCAGTTGCTTAACTAGATTTGACTTAACTGTAAACGAATGAATGCAAAATCATTCAGCAGTCGCTTTTACAGCAAGATGGATTTTTTTTCTTCCTAATAGAAATAACTTGGGAGAACATTTATGTTTCCTAGGATGAGTAACTACTAGAATGAGATTTCAAAAGGAGAGAATATTCCTGCTGAATGCTTTGTCTTTTATGAAACGTTTGCGTGCAGTCTGGGAGCAAAAGTTTGAGGTCACAAAGGCACCATGAAGAATATATATATTTAATTCCTTCTAGGTCTATTAATAACGTTTGAACTCAAAAACTGTGTTCGGTTTGGATTGTCTCTTTCATGTCCACCTCAGGCTTTTCAGAGAAGTATTTGAGTATCCAGTTGGTGCAGCAGCCAAGTTAGAATAAAATATGTTTAGCATCTCATCGTTGTTTTAATTTGATGCTCTGCAAATAGGGTTGATTTTTACTACATGGAAAAATTAGCCCAGTTTTATGTGCCTTACTGGATCTTCAACACTTAACTGCTATCCCTAATAAAGTGTAAAATCATTTAAATATTACTTCTTTTGAAGTAAGATGATCTCAAGCTAGAAAAATTTGGAATAAATTTAGCAATTTATTTGAGTGCAAAACATTTTTACACAAAATTATCCGTGCTGAGATTACAATCCCTCTGCAATATGTCATAAAACTCTCAGTTCTGGCTTTTACCATCAAACAGCGTGGATTTGAAAAAAGATAAACATCCATCTATTCCCTTTATTGTGTATTGTGTTTAAATCCTGCAGATGAGGGACTAAAATGGAAACAATATAAAATCTCTTTGCCTCATTTTCAAATACCACCATTATAGGAGGAAACAACTATATACCACGGCAGGCAATAAAAGTATAATTCCTTCCACACATAGGTCTTCGTTGGACATGGACAAAGTCAGAAAACCTCTTTATGTCGAAGCCTGCTGTGCATTTGCATTCGCTCTTCCACTGATAACACCCACCAGCTCCAACATGAGACTGCTACACCAAGTCACTCATCAAATATACATGAGTCACTGTCATGCTGTCTGAATAGGAAATCGTTTTTTTTTTTTTTTTTGCCTGTTTAATTCATTAAAACCAATGTGCATTGCTACTCATCGCTTGTGTCTTAGTGATTTCAGTTTGTTTATCCAGAAGTAAAATAAATGATTAATAAATGTTGTTTTGTGTTTTATTGGCTCATGTTATAATGACCTAATTTTACAGCATGAACCATTGCAAAACATAAACAGATTAACAAAGAGAGATGCACTGCGGGTAAATCAGAGGGTTCTCTTTATCCTTTAGTGAATATGCAGCCTACTGGCTTGCTGGGGGGCTGTTGCCTATGAAGTTTGTGCTAAAGCCAGCACACCTTACTCAGCTGTGAAGTTATCATAGGGTTCTGTCAGTCACTGTTAGTCTTCTACACTAAAGCCTTGGCAGCACCAGTAAGGGCGAGGGCAGTCATGAGTAGTCTTGACATTAATCTGATTTGATGGCTCTTTGGAAATGTTACTCATTGTGTTTGTGGGCTAAGTTGGACTGTTTATTTTATTGCACATTTGTGTTCTCCTCTGTACATTCACAACACTGTGCTCAGCAGCCCTTCAAGTGCAAAGCAGAAGATACGATTGTCCTGTGAAAAGACCATCCATTAGTTTCGGATTTTATTTACAGTTGCATAAAATCAACGAACATGCATGCCATGCATTCATAAGCACAAAAATGAACATATTTCTGTCTCTATCGTGACTTTCTTTTGCTCTCCATAATATGTGCCATGCCTCTGCCTTCCTCATTGCACCATGGTGCTGTGTGTCAGCCAGGTGAGAGATTTAACAGATTCATATTTAACAATTAATGTTTTCAGCATCCTTACCTCGTGCAGTAATTTATCTGTTGGATGTTGGATCACCGTGCCCTTCCCCCTGGTATCAGGGAGTCTTGGCTCACGCTGTCACTGGTTCACTACGGACTACTGCTGATCTGGAACAACCCACATGGGCTGCAGTTTTAGACGCTGACCTACTTGTCTATCCATCACAATTTGGCTCTTATCAAACTCATGAAAATTCTCACTCACTATCTGGAATATCCAATGAACATGAGCAATGATGAAGAGATAGTCAGTGTTACTTATCTAAAATAATTGTATGCCAACTCTGTGTTAAGGGTGAGCAGCTTGAAAATATTAACAAATCTAAAAATTGTAAAGATGTGTTAAGAGATTGTCTTTGTAAACAAGAAGTTATGTTTTGGAATAAGCTCTATCTGCCTGTTATATTTTTTGAATAATATTTGCAAAGTTCAATAATTTCCATCATTCCATTGATGTTTTTCCAAACGTTTGTGAGTCTCATTTCGGCTACAATGTTCAATTACAAAAGGTTTTGTTGTCCTTTCAACCTGAGGATAAAAATTAAAGAATGTCTTCTGCAAAGGGAAGAAGTGCAAGCATTGAATTTACTTTCAAGGTTTTTTCTAAAGAGTTAATGTGTTATTTTTCTCACCCAATATCTCTTTTCTCATAATATGACAAGTCCTGAATAGCCGATAATGTATGCTAATTATTCATCCATAAACCAAGGAGAAAAAGAGAATCTTGACAAACCATTGTTTACAGCCAGTTTCTGTTTAATTCATGCATCTATTCTCAAATCTCAAATGTCTTGAGACAGTCCTTTATAAAGTTGGCTGTACAGGAACCTTAAATTATTTTTGTGTCATCCAATATCTACATTCTTTTTGTTGGGTTGCATCAAACCTTTCAGTGACAAACTGCTTTTAATATACTTTGGAGATGTTCTCTTGCTTTATTCCTGGTATTTTCCCCTAGAGAGTTATTCTGAGTGGCATGTGGTACATTTACTTTATTCTTAAAGGCATTTTTTTTTTTGTTTTTCCTCCAGTGAAAACCACAGACAAAAATCTATTTCATTGAAATCCTAGCTTGGGTAAGAGCCAGGATCTTCTCCTTACACAGCTATAGATTTGATTCAGAGACACTGGCTTCATTTAGTGGTCTAAAAACATTTGTTAGGTTAAAATGGGATTTTAAACTCCTGTATTTTGTGTGCTTTCCATCTCTCCAGACTGTTTTTGATGATTTCACATGCAGCAATGGGAGCATCTCCTTGAAGCTTATTGCACTGCTGCTCTGAGGTGCTTTTTCTATACAAAACACATTAAAAGCACATCAGTAACTCACATTACAACCATGGATGGCATGTATTTACTGTGGCTACTGTGAGTTTTCGCTGATGCCTGGAAAAAAATCTCTCTGGCTATGAATAGGTTTCAGTAAATATATTCCAAGCAAGTGTGTTATTTTCATGACACAAATCCATGATGGTATAGCACTAATAGAATAACAGGGTGACATTTTCTTCCCTTTATTACTTTAAGTTTAAACCTAAATCGCTGGTACTCCCTGTTCCAGTACAAGTTTGTTCAAGTAATTTGAACATTTTTAACATGAGCTAAAATTCAATCTTTCATAAGCTTTGGTGCAGATTTACTATTTATCCTGCTTTTCCTTAAAGAAGACTTTGCTCAGTACCTTTTCTGCCTTTTCTGATTCATTGCAGCTTAACTTTGGAGGTTTATCTTCAACAGTCTGCAGATAAATGTCAGCACTGCCACTTATCTAAAGACTCCATGCACACTTCTCCTTTCTAAGACTAATGTGTCTGTACAACTTGTAAGACTGGCAACACAGAAAACCGGCTGTTTCAATACGACAGGAAACTGTAAATGATTGTGCAGATTAAAAAAAGCTGCCAAGTTCAATTAACACTTATTTCATTTAGCATTAAATGATATCTGAAGAGTTCATTCAACAGATTCAAAAGGAGCTAAAAACATCTGGCTGATAATGTAAGTTTCTCCTATCTTTGCTATCAAATGTAACTCTTCTTTTATGATCTTGTTTTAGATCATAAGATAATTCAACATAAAGTTGGCAAGACCTCAAAAAAACATTTCTCATTTAAAGAAACAGAAATAATTAGAAAATCAAAGTGGTTGACATATGTCAGTTGAGAAATTGGAATGCCATTTTTTAAGCTTTGGGACTTGAGTGAGCCTCAGTGAGAGCCATTACGCACAAATTGAAAAATACCGGCCAACAGTGAACTTTCGCTGGCCTTTCAAAATTATTTAATATAGTGTGGTCAACTCATCCAGGAGGTCACAAAATGAATCAGAGACATCTAAATTACTGCAGCTGTGCTAGCTTCAGTTAATGTTTGTGTTTAAGATTCAACAATAATAAAAAGACAGGGCAAAGGTCAAAACCAAAACCAATGGTAACCAAAATAACACCATAAAGACCAGATTCGCATAGCTGAAAAATTAAAACATTCCTGTAGGAAGTTATTGTATGTGCTACTGTGACAACATTACTTTGTGAAAGGTGTTTATGTTGTGGTATCTGAAACTAACAGCCTTTCAGAAAAAAGAGAAATCATCCATCCATTTAATGATTGTGGAGGTGTGAAGGTCTGGGAGATCCAAAATAAATCATCAAGCTCCCCTCTGAATTGCACAAAACAAGCAAAAGAAGGTTTTGGAGTGGCTTAATTTAATCCTTAAATTAAATCCTATTGAGAGTTTGTCACATGGCCTTGAAACGTGCATTCATGCTTGAAAATCCTCCACCACGAGTAAATGGAAACTATGGGCTAAATGCCTCCCAGAGTTCAACTACCAGTTATTCCGTTCAGGAGGCAATTAAGGAGAGAAATACTTTTTCCTACACTGTACTTCATCCCAATATTCTTTTTTCAATAATACTCAGTGCAAGATTCTATGTAGATGATCAGTTCTGTTTAATACCGTTTAATAAAATTACATATCAATGGTTCTGTTGTCTGTTCAAATCTTTTGTGTTTTATTTTAACTTTAGGTAACGGAAGTCTCAATATTTTTTTTTCTTTAAATAAACTTTGAAGGTTAACATGATCCAATGGATTAACTATTTTTTGACCTAAAATGCGAAATTGAACCCGTTACCCATCTATCAATAGCTCCATAGTCTATAGTACTGGCACAGGGATGCAGTTAAAGGCCAAGGCCATACCACAGAGTTATTTAACTGGTATTAGTGCTCTAATGGCAGCAGAGTCAATTCCCACTGCACTTTAGTATCCTACATTTCATCTAGATGTGTATTTGTATAAAAGCCCTATTCCCAGCTCAAAATACATGGTGTAAAAATTGCATACATCAAAACATTTCCTACAATAAGTATAAAACCAAAGAAATTTATTGACAGGGTAAAATTGGTGGTTGTGTTGCAATACCATTAAACTGAGAGACTAAAGTGCTTCTCTAAACTGCTGTATGGGCAGGTTGTGCACTCTTATGTACTTAAGCTTATGAAAGGATACAGTTTGCTCCTAAAAATCATCTACATAATATTAGAAAATATCTTGTATTTTGCATTATTGTGTTTTGCAATAATGGAAAAGAAGAAATGGTTAGGACACAAATGCAGTTTCCAGAAAACCTTTGTTCTTAATTTATGATGCATTTAAATTAAACTGAACAGAAATTTGATTTTTAAACCATTCTGTTAAAACTATTTCTCTGTTATTAAATGTGATCGACCAGCAAACCATAAATATATATATATATATATATTTGCACGTCTACATCTTAATATTTTAATATAGTTTTAATTTTGATCTGGATGCATCATTATTCTGTACTCTTAGCAGGTTTCTGAGAGAATCTAAATAGACAGAAATAATTTATTTTGATTGCTGTGCTTATTTTTTCTTCAAATGTTCAACTTGCATGTCCCTCACTCTTATTAAGAAATATTTAAGAACATTCACTCTAACTTGTAAGATCAATCTACATACCCTTTGAAATATATTGCTAGTTCCACCCCCCCAAAAGGTTAATTTTCTCATTACAATGCAAAAGGGTTTTGCATTTCCTAGGTCTCACACGGAAAGATACAGTGTCATTTATTATGTCATTGAGCCGTGACTGTATGAGCACAGTGCTGTAACATTGCATATAGAAATAACAGTGGAGGAGCAGCTTCACCAGCTGTCAAAGTGGCGGTGCCAAGGCAGGGCTGTGGTTATGACTGCAGCACTGAGATAATATACCTGTCAGTGTAGCTGCCTTGAGTTTTCTGGGATGATTGCTGCATTACATTGGTTTTTAGCACTTGTTATGCAGATGACATGCAGCAATTCAGGTGTATAAGGCTGGCTTTGCTGCTTGAATGTCGCAGAATTCAAAGTGTTGCGTCAGCTTTCCTCTCTGTTGTACCTGCAGGATGTTTTTCTCAATTGGCTACGTACGCCCACTTTTTATATGATTCTCGATTTAATGAGTTGACTTTTCTTTACACAAGAAAATCATTTTAGATGAAAAAATATAGCTAACCAAAAGGCTTTGCAGTTCAATAAAGTGAAAAAAGTCAAACAAGAGAACAACATTTAAGGCCATAAACTGCTAGAATCAAATGGCAAAGAAAAAAGATGCGTCTTGAGCAAAGAAATGTGAACTATTCCAAAGGTTAGGGACACAAATTGAAAAACTCTGCTCTCCTCTTGAAATCTAAGAGAAACTGGTCGGTTGACTGAAGTTCTCTTACTAGAGTGTGGATATTAAGATCGCAGAAATGTAATGGGGATTAGCCTTTCTTAAAACTTTAAAAATAAGCAATAAAATCTTGAAATCGGACAGACAAACAAAAGTCAAGGTAGAGCAGGTATAATCTGAAATATGTGTTAACGTTTTTCAGTATCTTTTAAAAGATGAGCTGCTGCATTTCGGATGGTTTGGATCACTAACATGCAAATCGTCTCTGCATATTGCAGAGATTTGTCTAATCCAACATACAAGGCATTGCAATAATCCCACAGTGAGGTAATGATGGAATCGATACAAAATAAAATTTTCTGAAATTTTTGAAGTACCTGTATCCAAGTAGTATGTTATAATACCAAAAGTAGAAACATCTTAAAACAGGAACAGTCCTAGTCATGCTGTGAGGCATGACGGTAATTAAAAATTATGTTTAACTTGGTATATTTTAATATTTAATGCAACCAACCTTCCAGATTGCAATAAAGAGCTGAAGCTCCCACAAGACAGCAGTAAAACACAAAATTGTCAACAACTTTCTTGGTAAGATCCAGCTTACCAAGCGACTTTGGTAAGCTGGATCTTACCAAGGTCTCATAAAGAATTTATATAACGTGAACCACAAAAAATAATCGATTACCAGTAAATTTGAGTTATTTTTGGCTAACATATTCATTTTTGTTTCATTTTCACTCACTTCATAAATCTTTACTTTCGGGATTTATCTTTTTACTTTAAAACTATAAATATTTTAAAAGTATTAGTTACTTTAATAACAGAGTTACACTGAAAGCATTTATTACAACATAAAAGACTGAAAATATTTGCAGCGCAGAACAGATTAATTAAACTGTTGAAAGAAAACCACAAAAAAGAGAGAAAGGAGTTTCTCATTTGTGGGGTCAGCTCTGAAGGTATAGCACTCCCTGTTTATTCTGCAGCCGTGTGTTAGTGAAGTGGAGCTTACAGTGACAGCTCTACATAGTGAAGGCAGGCGGGGGTGTTGACTTGGCCTCAGCCTAGAGGCTTTCATCCACTGCCAGGTCACTGACCATCATGTTAGCCAGAACAAATATTCACACCACAGCACTGAGCTGCGTTGTTATGTTAGCTGCATGCTTTTTTTTTTCTTCCTTTTGCCAGATGTCAAAGCTCCTGCATTGCACCGCTCAGACAAGGGGCTAACATTACATGGGTTCATTAACTGCTGCAGGGTCAGGTATCAATCTCAGGATGCTACTGGAGCATAACCACGTCTGAACTACACAAAGAATGGAAAGCTGGATGTTACCAAGGTCTCATAAAGAAAAGAGAGGAACATGATTTATCATAATCAAAGCTATTTTTTTGCATCTCGTGTGAAGAATTCAACAGTTTTTCATTCTAGGTTTTGGGAATTTATTGGAGTTGGTCGTGCGATTTTTTTCAATTATGTGAGCTCTCCAGTCCATTTCAATCCATTGACTTTAGGAGTCACCGGAATGACAAACTGACTTGGCATGCTTTTGTCAGCATATAGCCATCTGTTCTTCATGTATTTATAGTCTTCTTTCCATTACTTTTTCCTTGTACCTGTATGTGATGACTTTTCATGCTGAACTGTGCTCGATGCAAACAGCAGATGGTGATGTGCAATTCAGTGAAATGAATGCTTGTCAGACTGAACCCGTCACCGAGAACCTATTCAGAACATGTCGATAAAAAACATTAATTATGCAAAGATCTGCCGAACCGTCACATGTGTAACATATGTCGCAGAGGCACATTTTAAATTAAATTACTTGTCACTAAATTTTCTCCGCCTCTCATGCACATAAAATGGAGTGAAGCACATTAATGTAAGTTCACCCTGCTTTTTAGAGAAAAATATTCACATAAAATTAGACCTGACCTCTATTTTATGTTTGTGTAACACTTCTACTTGCATGTTTGCTGGTGTTGTTTTGAGACAGTACTTGTATGGCGATGATAAATCGTTCATTTCAGCTCAGTGGCAGGACAGCATATGTAAAGCGGTGACTACGCCAATAAGGTGATTATAAATTAGGCTAGTTTGAGTGTTGCCAGCCTAATGTGGGCGAGATTAGGTTGTTAGTCTGAGGCCAGCGTGGCTTCAAGCTAATGCACCCAAGACCCAGATATGCTGCCACATAAAGAAACCACCCACAACCTCTCACAGATGTTGTTTTCTTTCTTGGCAGCTCATGCTTTATTTCACATTTTTTAAAATCTTTTTTGGTGAAAGAAAATCTCTTGTTTGTGGGCATAAATTCGGGGACTTTAGTGGTTTAGTGTGACAGCTAAGCCTACAATTGAAGTCTCCCGATCAAACACGGCCTACGAAAAATATCAAGCAGTGTCAGAAATCTCCAGGGAAAATTGTGCAGTGTGACAGATGTCTGATTTTTGTCCTGTTTTGCCCAGCCGGCATTGATTAAACCTCTGTCTCCTTTCCACTGTTCTGCCCTCTTCCATTACTGCATTTGATTTTAACAATAAGTGCTTTAACAAATGTAACTCTTGGTCAATTTATAGATAAACTGGTACGTTTCTGAGATCTTTCCAATGTGAGACAATAGCTGACATATCCAGCTCACACAATGTGATATGTTCAGATCCTGTCTGAAACCACACAGTGTTTGGAGGGCTAATAGCACCTCTCAGAGAATCAAACGCACCATTATCAGAATTGAGATGAAGGCTAATGTAATACCCATAAGCTGAAACTTGGACTCATTTATTTATTTCAACTGCCGGTGTTTCTTCATTTTTCAAACATCAAAAAATAATATATGAAGTGTGTCTCACTAATTTCGTCCGTTGTGCTTTGATGCCGGCCTAAATTGAATCTGCTAAGTGTTATTTTGAAACTTTAAAGGCAATGTAATTTTGCCCAGACCTCACACTGAAACACAGCTTTGAAGTGCTTTGAGGATTAAACTAGAGTTTTGCACAGTGTTGGCGGGTGTCAGGTTGGTTTAAACCGACTGAGAGTGAAAACTACTACTAAAAGCTTTAGAAAAAGAACGCTGACCTTGATGATTTGGGTTAAATGTCAGCTCTTACAATTTGGATATTGTGGTGAAATTGGATGTGCACATCATACATAGAGGTTAAACTACATGAATGAGCTGTTCTATGTTAAATCTGCCAGTAAATATGTATGGTTGCGGTGTATATCCCCTCCGTAAAGTGCATCTTTTAGTCTAATTTTTAACAATAAATATGTACCATATGGTTATGTGGACTCCCTTTGAAAAGGTCAAACATGCATCAAACCTACTTCCATTAAAAGCTGGAATCTATGTGAATGCTACACTTCACAAAGGTTTGCTGGTTTGGCTTTAATGATGTGGAAAGATTTGCTGTAGTTCAGTTACAGAACTCAACCTGCTTCAAGCTTCCTGTCTGCTGGTGCTGCTCGTCTTGTAGCTACATTTATGCATCCATATTGTTGAACCACTGCATTAAGTCTGTTGTGCAACTCTTTTGGACATAAAAAGCTGCATAAAAAAAGCTTAATTTTAATTGACCATGACCTACATTTACTGCCAATAGTTAGTTAAACTGTAAACAAGAACAACATTACAGACCACAAAATAATTGGCTAAACTTATATTTGTCAGTGATTTGTGAAGAACAGCCTCTAGAGTCCTCTGTATAAATGTTCTCAGTTCATCTCTTGACCAGGGATGTAGAATATATGAACCAGTTACAGTACAGTACAAGGAAAACATTTGGCTGCTGCAGAATAGCTTTATAATGTGTTCAGAATAAATTATTTGGAAGTAAACTTCAAAGGACAGTAATTGATGTGCGTCTATCTCTTTTAGACCAACCTACTTTATTTCTGAGCTTCAACATTTAACATGCACTGTCCCTGGAGCTGCTGCCAGTAGCGATTTCTTTAGCACAAGTGGGTCTAATTATTCCTAATCTTGCCTCAAACAGCAGTAATCTTACTGGCATTTTGTGTATACATCTTTTACTTTTCAAAAGGTCCTTTGAAATCTCACATGCGTTCTTCAATTGTTGTTTTTAGAATTTTTTTTTAACTTTATCTGCAATAATATGTCTCTTTTAATAATGGCTCCTTCCATTCCTTTGTCACAGATCAGAGAGCTAACAGAAAGATACATGCCCAGTACAACATTATTATCATTTTTACTTCTGTAAACCTTTTACTGTTGCTAAAGTGAACAGCAATGGCAAATGATGTAAAAGTAAAGGAAACCTTTAGTAATCATGATCGCACCTCCTTCTTTTTTTTTCATTTTGCTTGGTCCAAATTCTGTTTCATTACTCACTGTGATTTTAGGTACTGTAAGTTTATTAATTTTGTCTTTGACACAGGGTTGGTTAAGTTGGTTAAATGTCCACAGCAGGGGGGCAGCTGAGGCAGAGCTTCACCTGTCATGGAAATACTATATATTATGATAAAATTATTTAGATTGCTATTTTCACCCTGTGGTTTGTATTATAAAGTACCTGTTTTTTATGTAGCTTAATTATTTTTTCTTCAATATCACAGAATTTTTTGCGAACTGCACTGGCTGCCACTGGATGGGAGCATGCTTCTCCTGTCTGTATGTCGCCAGTAAAATGGATAAAAATCATTTACTGTATGAACTGATTTTTTATAATTTAGCTTATATAATGTACAGTGTTTTTGTCTCCAATTGTGTGTGTAACGTGATTTGTGGGCTGAGGAGCGGCAGAGAACAGATTCGAGGTGAGGCGGGCAGTTCTCCTGCCTCACGGCAGGGGGCGCTCATGATCCCAGACATTCAGACATTGTGACTCCACAGAGTAAGAGTAAGAGACAGTAACAGCGAGCTAGCCATACAGTAAAGTCAAGTGCAGTGATATATTTATAGTTTTCTCCTCTTACCACAGTAATCACGTATTAATAATCGCAAAAAACCATAACCTAAAACCATATTACTGCAACAGACTGAATGTTCTGCTGTTTGCGTAGGAAATATTTGAGTGTTTGTTTTGAGTGTGTCTGCACTGTGCTGATACAGAGAGCAAGAAAGACACGGTGTTGAGTCGTACTTTAACGGCTCTTCCTTTTGCTTTGGAGCACAGCACGACATTAATATCTACATGTCCAAGTTTAATTGAGTTAGAATTATTCTACAACGGCAGTGCGGCTAACGTGACATGTAGAGGAATCGTCTTTTTGCCCTCCAGCGTTGTCCGCATGCACAAAATATCCTTATGTAAACAATAACATGCAGGGGGTCTATATTTGTAAATCTGATTATGATTAAACCAGTGCCTCACCAGCTATGAATCTCACCGCACGTCACTGGTCCAATTATTTGATTATTTTTTGTTGTGACGTCCCTGAAAAGTTTCTGCGCCCCCTGGGCTGACTTTGAAAAGCCCTGAAAATCATCACTCTGCTGAATTTTGTCTCTTTTTGACACAGACAGCTAGCTCTCTTTTTCTTCTTTTTCTCCAACTTTCACAGCTCGGTGCACACACAAAGAGCAGGGCCGGGTCGGGGTCTTGCCTATAGGCGCTTAAAAATCTTCAGATTTAGGGATCAGAGTCTAGTTTTAAATCTGCTATCCACTATTTGAAACGGCAATATAAAACAGTATTTTTACACATTTCATGAACATTTGTTTTAAGATTCTAATTTAGAAATTACTTTAGATTTTACAAATGTTTTTCCAAGTTTGACTTATGTGTTTTATTATTAATATGTAACAGTACTGGTTGTTAGTTGGATTAAAAACTTCATTCTTTGGTGTTTGGCTTTCGCTTTTGTGGACTGTATCAATTTTTTGTTTCTTTTATTTTCCATTAAGTTACTTTTATTTTGCTACTTTCTTTTTAAAGCTCAACCAAAATATATGTACCACAATATTGTCCTCAAATTATTGATGATAAAATAATAATGAACATTAGACAGAAAGAGAGCAAACTATAACAGCTCAAAAATTATACACAAATTACCTCTTCACTAGAAAACTTTATAATTTCTATGAATAATAAGCATTTATTGCTTTAAAACACTTCTAAAATATCTGTCTGCATTCAGAGTGAAGCTTTAAAATATAATTTTCTTTGACAACTACAATGAACTCTGAAGCACATTATCTGCTTTCAGGATCAGAGAACAAATAAAGCTTGGGTTCAGACCTCCAAAGTTTCGCTTGTCTGATAGAAATGAGAATAATCCTGAGCTTTGAAAAAGGCTCAGGATTATTCAGGAAAGGCAGCAGATTTACAACAGCCTGTAATCTAGGGTTGTACATATTTTATTTGTGGTATTTGAATAATTATTTTCCCCACAAACCTTTATATTTTTTTGTCTCACTTCAGTTTTATAAATGACTGTTAAATGACTGGTTTGTTTTTATGCACAGATTTGATTAAAAATAAGTAAAGCATGGATTAAATCATTCTAATTGTGGAGTTTACAAATGTACTTTAATTTCACCATGAATGCATTGTTTTTGCAACAGTTGGTGAGCATTTTAGTCAGGTCTGTTACAGTAAATGTATGGTGTGAACTGTGAAGCATGGCGGTGGGTGTGTGATAAATCATTCATATACAAAAAATATTCGACATTTGTATATTGGTGTATTTATACAACAGATTAACCTAAAAAGCTCATGAAAGCAGTAGTTTGGAAAGTTCTACCAATGTTAATTGTTCATGTTATTTAAACCAAATGAAATACCCAAAATATAGATTTGAACCCAATTCCAGCAGCGCTGTGAGTTTTCTGACCTTTATTTAAATTTTATTTAAATAATACAGCCATGACCTCAAAAATCTGAATCATTTTAACTACTTAATACCAAGAAGTAACTTTAGCGAAAAGAAACGGTCTTGTTTGAATGTTTTGATGATGATTTTAGTTTATAGTTGTTAAGGACAGAATTTAATGTATGTATTATTTTATTCCTCTTTCTCTGCAAACAGAGATTAATCTTCCACTCAAATGCTTGAAAGAATTAAATATCTTTTGAACTACTTTCATGCTTGACTTGGATGTCTTTTGTTTTTGGAGTTAATTGATTAGGACTGTGGGAGCTGTGGGTTGGCCTGGTTCTACTGCTGCCTGTATCTCGGCCATGTCTCTTCTCAGCAGATTGTAAGTCAACGTGAGGCTGCTGGTTTACTGCTGACAGATTTTTGCTGATGCTGATCTGCTGCCTGGTGCTGCATAATGAGAATCTGTGAAAATTGAAAAAGTCTTAGAAGGAGTTATGCTTCACAAGTCACAGTGCATCATGTTTTTCCATAGAGATGATACTTTTCTTTCATTCTCATAAACAATAACTTAAAAGCATCATATTCCCTGGTGACTTCAGATTAAAACTAAATCAGTGTCATTTGTTTAAGGAAATTAAAACTGATGTATCTATTAGTTGGCTTAAAAACTGACCCTGGTACTACTTTACAGCTATTCAAGAACTTTGTCAACATCTTAGCAACATTAAACAGGCTGAGGTACAGATTTGCTCCAACACTGACCAGCCCTTCAAGTCCTTATGCCATCTAAAGTTCAACAAAATATTGAAATCACTTCTTATTAAAGGTTAATCGATAAGCTGACAGATATTTACCTTTTTATGTTTTTTAAAAAAAGATACCAAGCAGCACTTTTGATGTTGTTCATGTTGTGAAATCTAAAAAAAACTAGAAGAAAATACATACTAAACATCATCGAGTCTCACAGTTAAAACCTTGAAAACTTTTAAGAAGCTTTGACATTTCTAACCACATTTGTTTTAAAATCGACAAACGAAAAGTATCATTGTGTTTGAATATTTCTTTGTCATGTTGTGTGAAATATCTAAATTTTTGCTGCTATTTAATCCAATCCAGACAGAGAAGATACACTTGCTCTGTTTACGCACGCACACACCAACATGAGCTTTTCTGTGTGTGTCGGTACCTGCATGTACACTGTACTGGAACAGATGTGATAAATGATACTCATAGTTTGAGCAGGAAGAGGAATAGATTTTAATTCCTGAACGATTTTGATAAATAAGTTAATTGAGGTTTGTCCTAATTACTTCTTTGTGATGTTATCCTTGTATGAACTAAAACTGCCCACCGTTGCTCGCTGTGATCAATTTCAGTCGCTGGAAGATGGTATCTTATTCAGATATTCATCTAATTCAATGTAGAATATAATGGTAAAATTCTGATTATTTAGAAAATTTTGAAAGACATTAACGCTAACTTTAAAAAAGTGTTTTTTTTTCCCATGTTGTGACAGAACAGTACAAGGCAGATAATCTAAGAAAAATATCAAGCTCTTCCACCTGATCTCAGTGCTACTATTTTGGTCTGCAAGAATGCATCACTCCTGGTTAAAAAGACTGACATGACACTGTCATGAACGTGACGGCGTCTTCATGAATGTTTACAACTGTTGTCATGAAGTGTCATTCGGTAAATAATTACTCTATTAATGCAAAGTTGCACTAAATGTCAAATTAAAAGTTAATTAAAAGTGTAAACTTTGCATTATTCTTACAGTAATGGTTGTTTCTGACTGGGTGGTATATTTCTGCAATTACTACTGGGAGAACTGGGAGAAAAGTTTGAGTTTTTCCCCACTGATTATTTCTTATACTGTCATGACATAATAACTTTAAAAAATATCTAAACCATGTTTTTTTTTAAAAATGTACAGGCTGCAGCTTCAAATAATAGAGGAAACTTACATTTTTCTATATCTATATCTTGAATAGATAAAACCCATATGGCTTGACCAATTATTTTTGCTTCTACATCAAATGGAAATATTATCCAAAGGGCCAGTTCGTAGAGGATTTTTTTCAAATCTCTCTATTAAGTCAATAAACTGATCTACTAATCACTAAGTGTAGTTCCCTCAGTTCAGTGGAAAGATGTACTATTTACGGATTTACAGCATTAAAGGCAAAGTTACATCACCTTTATCTGTGAGAAAAGTTAAATGCGCTCCAGGGTAATTAATCCAGCTCTCTATGCACTCTGAAGTAATTATAGCTCATTTTCCCAAAAGAAAATCTGCACTTCAGTTTTAAGGCTGAGAAGATCCAGCTGCAGGATTGAGGTCCTTGTACCTCTTTAATGTGTGGGTTGTTTACTCCAAACTGTGCCAAGATATAACATTTTTTGACTAGCATGAAAAATGTAAAGCAAATACTTATTTACACATTTGTATTAAGTCAGATGGTGGAAACTATGGAGTTCTAAGATAAACTACATGAACTATTTTCCTTTAAATGTATTTATTGGTTTATTTTGAAATTTGTCTCAAACTAAAGAAGAAAAAACATGGTGTGTAGTTTATTATTAGAATGAATTCAGTTATTGCCAATACCAGATGTTAGAGCAAGAATTAACTGTTGGCTAAAATACAAGGAAAGCATGTTTGCACCCTCTCAACTCTATAGAGTGTAAAGGAAAAAGGTTTACAATTACCTACTGACTGATGGCATCAAACCAGCCATTTACTTCACTGGAATCGACTTTTTCCAGGCTAAGACAGTAACAGATAGCTCTTACTTAATCAGTTCCCAAAGATGTCTAATCTGGAGCTGTTTCAGGTTGAAATCATGGTATTTGCTGGAAATAAAATCTGAATTAAACTGCTTGTACTGCTGTCTTCTTTTTAAATAAATGAAACGCTGGTTGCCTCAGGAAGCAGCTGATTTTCTTTTACATAAGTGAAACATATGTATGTGATATTCAGGTTGCTACAAATGTACTGTTTAACAGCAGCTTTATCACACCCTAATAATAAATTTACACATGCTGGTAAAAAACAAGCAAGCTGCAAGTTAAGCTCTCAGAATCAATGGGTCAATTTGGGTGGTATTTGGTAAACATTCAGAGCAGCAGCAGTTTTGTAAATGACGCTATTTGCAAGAAGCTGGTTAAACACGAACAGACAACTTGCCACGGGTTTTGGCCATATGTCTTTGATTATATTGAGAAATTGTTTGCCATATATGGCAGCCACTGCTGGTGAGGATGTTGATTGTGCAAATGTTCACAATTCATGTATTCACTGTGTGTTAGACACTCCAGCAATTATCTATAACTCACTCCCTTACTTATGAAGTCAGCAATTACACTTCATGCACATCATATTATTTAAATCTCAATCAATTGTCCTCGTTTTGTGAGCTGAACTTGAGTCTTAACTTTTATATCAGTCAAGGTTGCATGACAAAACTAAACTTTTACAAAGACATTATTCTATGTTTGGAGAAAGTTTTGAAAAAAGTTAAGCATTGCATTTTATATGATTTAAATCCTTCTTGAAATTTTTTTTTTCTCTTGCAGAAAAGAATATAAGCAGATTTTCTTTGTTTGTATTTGCAGGTATTATTAAATAATCACTTTAAATTATTTAGAATGCCGCAGTCGTTTAATTTTAATTATTGTGTTTCCAATGCTGTACTAAGGTAGGATCAGGCTAAATTAATTATGTCCTACTTTTAAGTCTTACCAATGTATAATTTTTTCTGGAATGAATGTAAGATTAAATAGAAAAGTTAAGTAACTCTTTATCAAGGAAACTTGGCTGATGCCTTCATGTGTTTAAGGTCCGTGGGCCAAATCCAGATTCTAGACTAAACACTAAATGTGCTTAAATATCATGTTATCAGTCAAATCAATGCAGTTTTTATTTGTTTACTGCCAAATTATACCAATCAGTCCCTCCGGTTTCTTGAGAATTATTGTGGCAATTCACGCAAAATCAACAAATCCCTTCACTTTTTTGTACTTCTAACATAATTTGTATTTTTTTTGCTTATTATTCTCACAATTTGTCAACAAATTCTAAATAGCTGCCTCAGCCTTAATTATAGACCATGATCTATACGGCGAGTCATAAATAATTAGATTTTTATTACAAAACATCACAAAATGTACCACAAAATCCTGGAGGAACTGAAAAGATGTTAAATATTATTTAACTGTAAGAATTCATTTATAATTTAACAGTTTGTGAACAGGTTTTATCAATGCATTCTGGCACAGCAGCCTCTTTAAGAGCTTTTATGATCTTCATTTGATCTTCAAAACGAAAACGAGTTTAAGGAGTATTCACCATGGCAGTGAGGTCAGTCATAAGAATCGTTTGCCTGCATTCGTGGTAGGATCCTTTAAGACAGCTCTTCTTAGTAAAATAAACTATTACTACCTCAGTGCCAGGCCCCTGGACGTTTCTTTGCTGCCATTGAAGGGAGGGTTTTAGCCTTTATTGCATGAAAGAGGGCAGAGGCTAATTGAGTGAGTGGAAACTGCTGCAGCTGCTTGTCCTTGTTCGAAAGATAAACTCTGAAGTTTCAACCATCAGAAGAAAAAACAAGAAAGTGATTTCCATCATAGGCTGCGTTGAATGTTCACAAACATCTTAGAAGTTGCAATGATTGTTGTGTAGCTAATTTCAAGGAGTATGTGTGGCATTGCATGGGATGGATTTGTGAAAACAAAAAGCAGCTGGGTTTCATTTTGATTTTTGAAGATTTGTTTCCTCTTTTATCCAAGAAACATCTTGAACTCTAAAATGTAGGCAGTTTCAAGGCATGTAACCTCATGTGGGGTCATTAGTCAGTAGTTTGTAGAGGCCTTATCAGCAGGGTGGAGATTTTTCTCCTTTGAGGCAAAGAGAAAAGAAGAGCAAAGCACACATAGTAAAATGGGCTTTTAAGCAGTAGATGCTTTCCCTGTTCATTTCTGCTCATCTCAAACCTGCAGGAGGAGGATTTTCAGGCCATCTAATTAGAGCGCCAGATGTGATGGATTAGATTGTGTTGCATGTACATGTAGAATAAAAAATGGTTGCACAATCACTAATTTGTGTCTAACTTAATATAACAATCAAATTCATTTGATTAAACCTGCCATTGTTCCCAGACTCCCAGCAAGCTTTGCTGTTTTGCACCGTCATCTGGACATTTTCCAGTTACTGAAACTGCTTGCGAAGTCATAAAATGATTTGACAGCTAAATAACACACAGTCAATTAATCTCTTTGTTTTTCTTGACAAATTCTGAATCCTTTTTAATCCATCATCCCGTTTTCCTTTCACTCTTATCAGTTACATTCACTGCCACATTTATTGATTGTTTTGTGTTTTCCTTCTGTGACATATATACTTTTTAAATACATTTTTGAGAGAAATATTATATTTAGGGAGCTATATCAGTAGAAGTTATTATTTGCATTTTATCAGCTGCTTTGTTGCTGAAATGCCATCAGAAGAAATTTTCTCTCTTCCAATATCACACAACTCTCATTAAATACAATTTACAAATACAACATTACTCCTGTCAGGCTCACTTCTCTCAGCTGCTCCCCGCCCCCCAAATGAGCTTCAATGCAAACTATGCGGATCATTGTAGAAGTTAATTGAGTTTGACTGACAGTTTACTGCCTGATGAATGTGCAGTATTGTCCCCCACCTCCCTTCACTGACTGCTTACTGTTTCACTTTGGTCTGTAATTAAAAATGAAGACTTTATTTGGGTTGTCTGTGGAATAAGACGGTGGAAATGGAAAGTTGTGAATTCAGAATATACATTTTAGAGTTTTGATGTCAACTTGGGTAATGAGAAGATTTGAGAGACTTGGATTTCAGATGCACTTTGGTATTGGAAATTTAAGGTTATAAGTCCACATTTTGTGTGTTTTTTGTTCAGATTATTAGATTTATCACATAAAATGATACGATGTGTATTGATTGGTATAAAAAAAGTGCTGGGTGCTGAAAGTTTTGCTAAAGTTGTTCACACCAGTGATTTTTTTTTGTCTCCACCAACTGAATGAAACTAAATATACCTGTCAATCTTTACACTTGGTTGCCAACTCATTGTGCATTAACAAAATAGCAGAGCTGTCATATTAGTTTCTAGAAGAACTTTTGCAATACATCCAGTGGATGAGAAATTTGTGAAGGCGATGGACACATTTTGTAATATTATGAGAAAAAGCTACCTCAATCATGTTGTGAATTCAATCTATTACTAAAGCAGGAGAAATCAATCCCTAAGAGGGTTAGGAAAAATAAAAATAATGTTCCATTAGACTTCATGAATGAGACATCACTTTAATCAGACATGATGACATTGATTGGAAGCTTTCAATTCCAGCAACAAGGACATGCATCTGTCAAACCACAGTGTTTCTAATGTTAAACTGGAACATTTTCATCCAGTGTGCGTGAAAGATGCTCTCGTTTGAATCATGCTTTTTTGTTAATCCAGCGGAGTGGCAGCAACGTCTAATGTCTCCGAGGTACACTGCAGAAAGTTGAGCGATTCTCAATCAATAGTACAAATTTGTATCTGTGTTGGATGTATAACTTTGGTTGGGTCCAGTTCAACAGGTGATGCAAGGATCTGACTTCTTGTTCCTCTTTTGAGTCTAGAATTATTAATAATTAAGTCTGGGAGAAATCATGAAAATCATCTGAGCACCCTATAACTTTACTATCTTACAGACCACAAGCTACTGTATTAGTTATGAATTTCTCATCGTAAACTTTTGGACCAAATATTTTGACTACTCAACACAAACAGCTCCTGTGATTTTATAGACCTGCCAATATTTGTTTTCCTTCAAAACAAAAAGGCTGAGTAAATGTATTTGTTTTTAGTGCATCATTTAAATTTATGTATGGCCAATTAAAAAGGAAAAACAAAGGATGGACTTCACCCTTGGGATATTTCCTGGAGGTCCATATAACCTAATGGGCAGAATTTACTTTTCCTTACTTAGCTCGTTTTTTAAGAGCTTTGTGATGACATGTCTAAATATATTTCTTTCTTTATAATAAGGAAAGTACATAAGATACTGTAGCTAAATATTTTTATCTCAGACAAATTAATACACTCTTCACATTTTTTGTGAATGTATTATTGTCATATATTCATGTCACAAGTGCTGGCAATAAAAGTGAGAACACCCTAAAAGTCAAAATGTCCAAATTATGTCAAAAGTGCCACCATTATTTTTCAGTACTGCCAATTCAATGCCATTGTGGGATCTCTTTTAATTACAAACCCAATATAAAAGGATTAGTGTCACTCAAACTGTTCCTTCAGTCCTGTTGTTGTGTCTCCTGCTGTTTGTTGCAGGCATTTTCAGCAGCATACTCCAAGTTTTAAAAAATCTACTTCTCACTCATGTGAATCAGAGAAATTTTTGGTGTTGTGTATAATTATTCTCACCTGTCAAAAATTACTTACTTTCTGCTTTTTTGAAATTCCACAATAATTGCTTGTTCAGAAACAAAAATGTGCTTTATTTCAAACTTCAACCAGGAAACAAATTTATTTTCTCTTTTGTGCAACAGAAAAATATGTTTTTCTACAATTATACAAACAATGTAAAACGAAGAAGAAAAAAAATGCATGTATTTTTCTATGATGGTCATTTTTAGTCCCAACTAGGTGAGGCAGAGGATTTATATCCTCAGAAGTCTTTGAGTGCCATCAACAGGAAGTAAAAACAGTCTGACAGAGCGGGGCTGATTGATAGTCAGGGAGGGAAAAAATCTCAGCCCACCTCCCAGAGGCAGCAGTGACCTCCAGGCTTTGTGAATTTTATCTGTCCTTCATATCGGCCACATTGACAGTCAATAACCTCATAGCTGGCAGGACCGACTCCCCTGCATCAGCATCACACTTATCAAACGCACACAGAATAATCACGGCCGACCCACAGCAGGGTTAATAAACATTTATTTTCTCTATGAATGTATTCCGACAGTATTCTGCTATCAGTAATGCCACTAATGTCAAAAATACCATCTGTCACGTCTCTTCAGATCAGATCTTAAACATAAAAATAAAATGTTGTTGAAGCTTGTTTGATGTGAAACACAGGTCAGCCAACAGTGTGTCACATAAATATAGTGATGAAGAAAGGATTTGATATCTTTCCCCTGACCTCCATCCAAATGCATAACCAGAAAGCCTGAAATGATCTGTGACTCTTGGACAGTGAATATATATACATTTTTTATTTTTCGACTCCATGCCAACACATTTTTTAGCTTTTTGTAATTAAATGCACACCTTCCTTCTAGTTTGACCAATTGTCAGAAGTCCCAAAACTGATGAGGAGTTGTTAGATCTGTGATTTTATTGTCGTCGATTCTTGGAGGAGGCATTGCTGCAAACTTAATGACTCTTCCTTTTCTGACTAGTTGGCATGATATAATCAACAGATTTAACATGGTCATTGGGATTATATTGGGCTGCATTAATGAAACATATTGATTTGAAGTGAATTTTTATTGATTTTGGATTCTAAATACTTGATCTCTTTGCATTTTAAAGTGCCTCAAAATATCTTATGTTGTAATTTGGCTTCACTAAATGGAGTTAAAGTGAAGTATAAACATCTGATCCTCTAGGTGTAATCTTTTTTAACCCTAACTTGAAGGAGTGAACTTGTGCAACACAAAGTGACAGAGTTGAAATAATCAGCTTGTTTTCTGTTGCTTACAAACAGGAAACAGTGATTGTGGCCTGTAGGACAATAAACTAAACTGACTTCCACTAAATAATCTTTGCAACTGCTGTAATATTTTGAAGGCTGTAATTAAGCATCATATAAACATTCATGTACAGTTCCAATTAGATGCTGATGGAGTCTCTACTCTGTAATATTGCTAATGTGCTGAGCATTTACAACACTGTTTCTAGTTATTTAGCAAATATCCCCAAATGTAAAATTGCTTAATTCCAGTCAGTCTCAGCTGATGAACATAATGCATGTTGCTCTGTGCATTAAATATTTCATTAATATGCAGCTACAGATTCATACTGACTGTAGCTGTCCCTTCAATCACATACTAGTATGCTTCACGATCTGAAGTGAGTATTTTTAAATATATTATTCAGTCAGCCATGATGAGTCATCTCTGAAACTATCAGGGGGCAGCACTATTTTGGTTGGGGAGCATAAATTGGCATCAGTTTTCCCACAAATGAAAAGGTGTGCATATTTAGCTGTCAGCTGCTATGCTCTGCCATAGGAGCTGCTTGTTGTGTCTTTGTTGCTGTCAGAATAATGTCAACTTTGCAGTTTTGGGCTCTTCCTTAGCAAAACTCAGCTGTCAAGCTATGCCATGACAATATTTACTGTTATGAAACAGAATGCTTTTGTTGTCGTTTCTTAATTTGGATCTTTGTCTGAGCTGGTGAAACTTGAAATTGAATTTGTCTGATCTTCCTATCATCACAACAGGCTGACATGCAGGCATGTTCTAATTGGCACAAATTATTGTTTTTTCAACAAATTCAAAAACAGGAGGGCTATACTGTTTATCAGAAGTTCTTCTGTCTGTCTCTCTTTCTATTTATCTGCTTACATTTTTACTTGGCTTGTATAAAATAATGCAAATGTGTCTTTATCGTGATGTAGTTAGTAACACTTTTTGTTTTGCACCATGATGGTTCTGGATTTGAATCCCATCAGTATTCATTCAGTGTGACTTTTCTGTGTTCCCCCTGTGCATGTGTGGGTTCTCTCCAGTCCAAACACATGACTATTACAGAGTTTCCAGCAGAAAGCGTAGCAGTACATTTTTGGCCCATTTTTATGTTAAAAATGTTAACAGTTGACAGGAAAATTGTAAATAAGTTGCTTACCATTCTTCTATAGTCTTAAAAAAGGCAAAGATAAATGTGTTTGCCTTTTGTGATTGAAGGATTTAACTTCATTAGTTAAATCCCAATGAAGTAATCTGCCAGTGGATCTTAACAGGTTTTGCTGATCACATTTAAAAGTAATAAATGAAAAGAGTTATTACCTAAACATTATGAAAATATGGTGTGTAATCACACATGTATCCTTAACTATGGTACAAATTCAAGTATTTATTTGTTTTTCACTGAGTATATGATACATTTCTAAAGTTTCCCAGACGTTTTCAGCATGTTTGCAAATTAGTGATAAGGTTTTTGATTTATGTTGTTGTACCAGTTGTGGTTTAAAGCGTTTCCCCTCATCATCCTAGATTTTAGAAGTTGTCATTGCATGTACAACCACATAACGGTTACAGTTTCACTTTACACATTTTGCGTGTGTGTGTGTGTGTGTGTGTGTGTGTGTGTGTGTGCATAGTGACAGACCATCATCTCAAGGCACAGAAAATGTTTGCTTTTTAAAGCCAAGCACCTCAGGCTGTGCACTTAGAAAAAAAGAACCCAACTGAGCAGAAAAGCGTGACTCCTACCGTTTGTTCCAACGTTTGTTATAGACATTAGTTGACGTGTTTGTGAGCTCTGCTGTGCATTTTTAGCATGTGCTACTTTCCCTATAGGCCTTTAAATCTTTCAGGTGAGAATAATGGATAATATAATGAGGAGTATATTTTTGACAGAAGCGGAAGAAAGAAAGAAAATAAAACACCAAATAAACAAGCAGCTATTTTCAGTACTGTAGTTCAACAGCCGCATGTGATTATATTCTCTGCAGATCGGCTTTCCCAGCATAGCAAAAAAACATTTCAAGTACAGTAGAGCTGCTTCACTGAGTAGGACAGTAACATTAAGAGCTGTATTAGTTTAGATGTAATATGTTACGGTCAGCACTGAATGATGCGTTTCATTTGTGGGTCATTCATTTGTCATGTTTTCAGCTTCACAAATGCAAAACTAAAAAGTACCTTCTAGCAAACTTGTTTAAAAAATTACCCACCAGTTTATCTAATAAATGCATCAAAACTGTTCCTTTAATATGGCGACGAAATGAAGACCAAGAAGTTTTACAGAGAACATTTCAAAAGTGTGTGTGCTGAATTTGCCATCAGTTTATACACACTGTGCTGATCACATGGGAGCAGAAATGCAAAACCTATTAAGTGTTCCAGCTGCAATGTCTGCAAATCTCTGTCTTCAACTGTTTGCTTAGGATGTTTTTTTACCTCGCCTCATTTGGCAAATTAGTTGCTTCGAGACGACTAATGTTGATAAAGTCTTTATTATTTCATTTAAACGGAGGACTGGGTGGATTCTGCTGCTGCTGCTCTACACAACGGCTTTATGTTAGCAGGGAAACGGATAGTCGGAGGAATAATTCCCACAAGTTTTGACTCCAGGCATCCAGCCACATAAAGTTAAACCTTAAGAAAACAATAATGACTGCAGCTCATTTCTCTAATCCCTTCTTAGACCGTGTGTAATAACTGAATGTGCTTTGAAACTCAGAGACACTTTTGGAAACAGTTCATGCTGATTAGCATTGATTGTTTTGAGATATATAATTATATACACTGGGAAAATACTTTGCCTCACAGATCATAATTACTGTGGTTCTTAATTTAGACACAATGAAAAAAAGAAATCTGTTCCTCTGATGAACTTGTTCAAAATCATTGACCATAATGCAACAAATTAACAACATAAAAAGTAAAAGGGACATGGATGATATAAATTTTAGAGGTAAACTAATACAAAAGCTGAACTCTGGGCATCGGCAAATGCAGATAATTTTACCGAGTCCATTCTTACACCCAGAAAAATGGCCGCCGCAGCCAAATGTAAAGTGATGTCCATCAGAAATACACTATTGAAGGTTGTATGTATTAAACTAAAGACTTCTTTACAGTTTACCAAAACACACATTCATACCTCATTGCAAAAATTAGATGTAGTTTGTTTTTCTTTTTCCACATAAGCCAAGCATTTTGACAATTTTTATAGTTCAAATGAAATTAGGTCTTAGATCAAAAGAAGTACAAAAGTCTCTAAGCTAATTTGTAAACCAACAAGCTTTCACATTGCAGAGAAAAAAAATCTAAAATCTGGAACAAAAGAGGAACTGAGTTGTTTTCTTTTCAACTTTGACTTGAAAAGAAATCATTGAACTTGTTTTTCAGAGCTTCTTTTCTGTCTTGTTCATTTTTACCCACCCAGTAATTTACATATATTGTTTTTGTTCCCAACTGCTACATGTTCCTTTGGAGCAATTCTTATTTTAAGTTAAAAGACTCCAGCTAGGCTTGCAATCTTCCAGAGACCAAAACAAGGTAATTCTAAACTTTTCATTGTGCTCGTTCAATTAATGTTGTTCTAACAAACAAAAGACCCGTTTGTTAGAAGTATCTTTCCTGAGGTCCAACATTGAACTTTTAGCTCTGTGTTATTAATCAAACACAACAACAGCTGTACCACTTACCTGAGAAGTAAACACTGCATTTAAATGAAGAAAAGTTTGGTAAAATGTGTCTAGTCTACAGCTGTTATAATGCCATCCCTGTCACTAACATTTACATTTTCTGCCAATGCAGGGATACAATTTTTTTTAGTTTTAACCGTCAATTTCTCTTTGTCTAACAGACGAAACAAGATTAAAAACAAAAATCAAAAAGAAAACTAATTAGATTGTTGCAATTTTTTTTTATTGTAATCACATTTCTAAAAAACAGACTAAATACTGTCAAGTTAAGTACATTTTGAACAAGTAGAACAAAGGAAAATGTGTGAAAATAAACAGTATTTGGTGTGTGTTTGGGTATCATCATTTTCATAATCATCAAGCTCTTTTTGTATTTTTGTCTTCACATTTTTTGGCAGTAGAATTCTAATATATCTGTAATGAAGAGGCCTTCATTACTGAATTAATTTATTCAATGTATTGTATAGCACTGTAAAAACATTTGCACTTTCTCACTATGCACTTTATTTAGCACTGCACTTTTAAAATAGATCTATAAATTAACATTTTGCACTCAGGAAGTTTTAATTGTATTTATTGAGTATTTTAGGGATTGGTGTGTAGCCTTTGTTCTGGGCTCTGCACAGCTGCTCCTCATTGGCCAGTGGAGGTGGTTAACTGTGAAGAGAGGAGAATTGATACTCAGAGCAATGAGCTATTGGTGGATAAAACTAAATAAATGATGTGCATAATTTATTAGGTATGGAATGTGCTAATATAGTGACTCACCTGTCTTTTTATGTGTCCTCTCAGAATGTTTGGACAAATATTGTCCTAAGGGGCTGGACAATGATATAGGTCCTGGGAGAGACCATTGAGAAGAATGGGAGAGGGGTGTATTGTTTTATGGTGTACTGTTTTATGGTGTTTTAGTAAGGGTAAGGATAAAACATAAAAAATATTTATAAAAAGGAAGTTGATGTGGTTGTAGTTAAATGTTTTTATTCGATTAAGGGGAACAGGGTAAAATGGGATTATCTTATGAATTTTCAGATTGTTTTAACTGTCACAGCTGGGACTATTTAAGATTGCAATTTTCACCTGTGAGACAGATATTGAGACATTGAGATGTTTGTAAGACCAAGAGTGTGACATTGTTTGTGATGCTGGGAGGAATAAACCTGCTGTTCCACCTAAACTCTGCCTGATATCATCTATCTGCACTGAAAAATCCAGCCGTAAAAGGCCAACCTGTTACAATATCTAAAGAGCTATTTCAAAATGTAACTAGTGTTGGATTACATTTAAAAATGACATGGTTAGCATGTAATTAGCAGCGATCCATTTATGTATTGGGAAATTAACAAGAATCTGCATTAGACAACATGACTGAGATGCTTGGTTTCATCTCATGTTTAAAGTAATTTTAGCACCAAGAGCACAGTGAGGCATGTGTTTATTTTTTCTCACTCATTATTCTTATCTGTGTGGAAAAATGTACATAATCTATTTAAAGGATGACATGTAATATCTCTTCAGAAGTTCTGATACTTGGCTGCCATTTAATAAACATTTACTTAACAAACTAAACACCAGCCAAAAATGATTCTCTGCACTTTTTATTAATCCGCCTCCCTTCATGACCACCCACACTACTATGCTTCATGTTGACAAGTGTTAATGAAACCACAGATCAGAGCCTTTCAATATATTCTATTTTCCCCCTGGGGACTGTGGGCACACTTTTCCACACTTCTTTTTTATGTATAAAAATTAAATGTTGAGTCTTGACTCTTCTGCCTTTTAAGAAGAGCTCAAAGCTGCTCGACCGCTTCTTGAGAAAGTAATTCTGCATTCAGTGCAGTGCTTTCTTAAATAAAAGACAAAGACGGCCACCGTACTTTGATGACTAAACCATTTCTCTTCAACTATTAATCCCACTGTATTGACTTGCTATGCAATAAAGGTTTGGATGCATTCGTTTTATTTGGAGTAGTGTGTCAGGATAAAATGCATTTTTGTTTTTAGCACTTGTAGTCCAGTGCAAATCTTATGAACTCCTGATAGAGAAAACATACATTAAAAATATAAATGCACGTCAGATGGAACTCCAGATAATCCTTTTCCCCTATACTTTAGCACTCTTATAATTAAATTAACATCCTTAATGCAAAATGGAGAAATCTCTGATTCTGAATTGCCAATGAGGCTCCCATTTTCAGCACAAACACACAAATCCTTCTGGGACCAAGTTAAAAATTGTCTATGCTGTCAGAAGAACAGTGGTGAGTTTGGCCGTTTCCTCTGAAATTCTGTGTGGCTTTTACATCATAGGAATAACTGCCTATAGCTGAGAGTTAACATTCAGCATCTGTTCCTGTTAATATGCAAAGCTAGGGAGACATGGATGAAGCTAATTCCTTAAAGCTTATAGCTTTGCCCAGAGGAGATGGAGCCCAGCAAACGGGAGTGCTGTAAATGGTCATTGGAAGGGATGAATTGAAAGGCATATGGCTCATTTTGCATAAAATAAATTTCTGGGCATTACTGCCCAGAGAAAGGAATTCTTATTGTAATATAAACCATGTCAGAACTTGAGCTGAGGCAATAAAAAGTCATCAGAAATCAGAAACAATGTCATGACTAATTAGTACAGCTTTTATAAGCAGCTGTGCTATTTAGGTTTTTATTATTTTTATGAAGTTAGACTAGATCGGTAGAGAGATATTCTGCACAGAGGCACCAGTGACTCATGAAACTGTAGGAGTTTTCAGATCTTGGTCACATGTAGTCCCCTTTTTATTTCATTATTTCATTTTGTTTATTTTTATTGTCAACTTTTGAAGTGTTGCACTATATCAGTATTATGTAACGTTCAAATTAAGCTTGTAGAAGAACAGTGGTGCAGCTGAGTTAATTCAGGAGGTCTTGGGACCTTGAAGCAAGCTGTTAATTAGTCAAACAGGATATAAAGTATTCGCTCCTGAGGAGAAAAATGATTCCCTCTAATGATGAAGTCTAAACAATATATTGCTATATTACTGTATGCAGTAAGTCTTTGACAAATAACTACTTGGGCTTCAGTAAATAATTTGCAAACTATTTAAATACTATGCATTCAGGCTTTCTGTACAAGTTATGCATTTGGAGATCAAGTCATCACAAAATCTTCAGCTAAGTTGTTTCAATGGCAAAATTTCAGATGTTGCCCAGAAAAAAAACATCACTGGCAAGATGGAACAAGAATGTTTTTATACCATTATTTGGGCTGTTATTTATTTATTTATTTATTTATTTATTGGGGCGGATTTTACATTCTTGAGCTGGAAACTCTCAGTCGGATCTGGCAACCCAGTCCAGATCGTTGACCACGGGTAGGTTATAGGGGAGTGGATACTGTAAGAAAAACATATATAGTCATTTAAGGACAGCCCACAAAACCTTTGGATTGCCTTGAAGTTTTCATGCCCCATTATACACAAGATTTCTGTTGAAACAAACTAACGTGATCAGCTTGTGATCTACTGTTTTAGTATGTTAGCTAGGGCTAACGCTAAATCCAAACAGTTTGGAAGATAATGAATGGATGATTAATGTGCCAAGAAAACATCTTTAAGTCTTTGTCATTTCTGCTTTTGTTGTGATAGTTAAAAGTGAAAGAACTGAACGTTACTCAATGCAAAACAATTACCGTTCTAGCTAGCTATGCACCTAGCATACATCATCTACCCAGAATGCATTGCAATGCAAACTACATGACAATGTCCCTGTGGCAATATTTCATTAAAATTTCTAAAAACTAAACAGCCAGCAGTATTTTACTGTTTTTACATTTGAAATAAATATTTTTCAATCTGTTCTCACAATTTATTGTGGATTCTTCTATGCACTGTTATCACAATATTTATCTTTCCAGTAACGCTTAAAGTGATTACAAGAACGTTTTTAAATATCTATTTAAATTTAATGAAACCATTTCAAAGAACCTGAGTAATTCCTGGGAAACCAGCTGTTTGTAATTTATGTTGTGTTCCAATGGTGAACCTGTTAAGGAATTGGATCTGAAAATGAAATGCCCAGCAGGCCTTCTGTTTTTTACAAAAATAAAAAAAACAACAACACACTAATCATTAAAACTGGGGAAAAAATTAGACATGAGAATCTCAAAACTCCTCCCAGAGTCGGCCTTCCTTTCAAGAGCAGGCTTGTAATTAGCATCTGCATTCAAATCCATATATATGCCCACAGCATTTAATTAACATATTAAATCACAGAACGTTCCTGAAGCTTGTAGAGGGGAATAAAACATATGGTGCATGAATAGTAATTGTGAGGTCCATCTATTAAAGGAAAACTTTGGCTAAACAAAAATGAATTGGATTGGTTAAAAGAGAAGGATGAAAACTGACACAACAGACAAATAATTCATGAACTTAACTAAAGCAGCACCTGAAGAGACAAATGTGTAAAGCAGGAAAAAATAATCCAAAACAGAATTCAAATCTATGGTTTTTCTAATATAAAGTAGCACCAAAACCTCAAGTTACAGGTAGAAAGATACAAATGCATATATATTCTCTAAAATTGTATGTGTTGTTCTCTTTTTGTGACATTCTGTTTCATTTTTAACCACAAACTGTCGTCAACATTCCACAATATTTGATCTTGTCTTTTGGATATGAAAGCATTTTCTGCATCACATATACGAGACTCTGAAGTCAGCATTCATTATTTTTACATTTTATGTCGTGTGTCAAACCTGAATTAGTCCGAATGCACATTTCTCACTGATCGTTCCTCCATTAACCTAGTAATCCATTTCTTTGGTTGTCGAAGTTCTCGCGGAATTCGCCATTGTCTTAAATTGCCTATTGACAGCTTCAACATGAAGTTCCCAGTTCCTTATCGTGGTGCCACAGATGTTCAAAAACAGAAAATTTGATCAACTGATCAAATTGATTTATCACCAGAAAAAAAACTTTCCCTGTTCTGCATAGAGGTCATTTTGCATAGAGGTCATGTTTTGTTGTGTTTATGTGAAACTTAAAGATAATAACAATCTTAAAAGTAATTGAACTCATGTCTTCACTTCCACAAGCCAATAACATCTCTTGTTCCAGTTTTGACAGGATTAGTTTTGGATTTTTGCCTTAGCATAAGAACCTTGAGTAAATATACAATGACAAAATATATATTTTAATCCAACAATAAAAGTGAACTAGTTCTAGGTAGACATATGCTGATTTCAAGAAATTCAATGTCAAGTAACAGTTTCTTTAGTTGAGCATCTTTTTTTTTTTAAAATAAGATAATATATCTTACTTGTACAAGTGAAACTGACTTGTTTTTAGTAAAAAATACACACATTTTAAGGTTCATCTTGGTTTGATATTTTTCTTGTTTTGGAAAATCTTGATGAGATAAATTTTCTTGTTCTGTTGGCATATATTTTTTCTTATTCTAAGAAAATGATACCCTGCTTTTGAGAGGGTACTTTTTTGCAGTGGACTTCTGTAACAGATCACCAGGTGGACTCTCCACTCTCACCGTCTCTCTTCTGCATTTATAACACAGATCTGTTTAAAGACACAATGAAAAAGTTGAAGCTTAAAGAAAGAAAAGTTTCCATTTGTTCTGTCTTGTGAAGGCAAATCTCTTGCTCCTAGAAAGAAACGATCTATGGATGTCTAAATGCTGCGTTTTATTAATGAAAACTAATTCCTTCTTTCAGTCCTTGCTGTAGCAATGAAGAGAGCTAATGAGAATGCAAGGCAAACAAAAGCACACTTAATGAGCATACGAGCGCCAACTCATTAGGACTCTCCTTTATCTAGCTGCTGCCCCATTTTTAACAGTTGGGCCCTTCTGTCGACAGTACTCTTATCAATCATCTGCATGTGCCGTGACAAGGTGTTAAAGGAACAGCTTGATTCTTAGCAAGTGGAGTAATCAATATCTTACCTGTGGTCCAGATCAATTTCAGTTTGAAGAAGCTAATGAGAGATGATCAGGACTAAGTGAAGCTAACATGCTCCAAGCTGGAAGCATTCATGACTGTAATTGTTCCTTAAAAACAACAAATGACCCGTGGAGAACCACGCCTCTAACAGTCTGTAAACAAACCTATTAAAAAAGCAGGCAGAGTCAAAATGCATGAATTTCAGGAACAACATAACCAACAAATACAAGGAAATGCGAGCAGGTTGAAAACAATCCAGACGGGCACGACCGCTTTAAAACAGCCAAACGTAATCAGCTGAACTCACCATAAATGTTCAGTTGAAACCAAATCCACTCTATCCATTTGGATGAACCTGTCAATACTCCATTTGTCTGCATCCTCATGTGTTTTTCTGACTGCTCCCTTAAAATCACCTGCAGTTTTTTTTTTAAATCTTTTTTATTTTTCATTTGACAGTTAACACAGTCATAAAGCTTTCCCAGCCCCCTGCAGCCTTCTCGGGCTACAGATTTTTTTCTGGTGGCAGAACCTGTGCTGTCTAACTGAGCCTGAATGTTTGCTACCTGCACAAATTAGCAAAATTGTAAACAGTGCAGTGTGATTATAAAAGTGGATATGATTAATTGATCTATCAGAATTTATGTTTTTGTTTTTAAGTCCAAGAAGATAAACACCTACTTAGTAATCATGAATAGAAATTTCTAGTGAATGTTTTTTCCTATTGCAATAGCAATTCTAACAGAAAAGCATTTATCTGATATTTTCATGCATTTATAAAGAAAAACTAGCATAAAAATCCTTAAAAAATCTGAAGTGTTTTCCTCTCAGGTCAGAGATGTATATTTGTAAAATCACAACTTGTTTGAATCTCAAGTTTCACTTCGACCTTAATAGTCTATCTTTTTAAATGAACAATCTCTGTTACCAAGAAAGAGATGTAAAACTATCGTTGGCAAACACTCTGTTCAGGAGAATCTTTACATTAATCTGAAAAGGTTTCTTACTTCATATCACAGATGGAAGATAAATTTACTTTCAGCTTCGTGTTCATCTTATTCTGAGCCTCTGTTCTTTGTTGCTTTTGTAGTTTCTCCAAATAATGTTACTCTTGTAAAGGCTATCGACTGCCTTTCACTGCACAGAGGATATTCAATTGCACCGAGAAAGCAGTGGTTTTTATCTCCTTCCTCTCATTGCAGTTTCTGAACTTGCCGGCTGAACAAATAAGCACAAACACAGACATTGGGTTTAGAGCCAGGAGATGCAGCACATCTCAAGTGAGCTGATAGCGGCAATTTAGTTGGAGATCTCCAAATGTAGCAGAACTGTTATTCTATCAAGATAGAAAACTGCAAATCCGTGAAACAATTTTCTTCTTATTCAGTTAAGGTTTCTTTATTAAATTAACACTGATTTTGAATTGAAAAGTTATGTTGAAAGTGTGAAAATATATCCGTTTTAATCATTTTGTTTTTTATATTTTATCTCAATGCACCGAGGCTTTCTCAAATACTCAGCAATTTTTTTCTTTTAGTTTGCTCTTCTGAACCCACAGCATCAATGTTTTTTTATTTTATCTAGAGGCTGTTGTACATTTCCTTTTCCTTCAGTTTTATCTGCCACTTTTTTCCCTTAGCCTCTGGCAGTTGCTGCACAAAGTGTGCAGGAGTTTTAAATTCTTGTTTTCGTAGATTCAACTATAATTTATAGATTTGTTTCTTTTCTTTTTTTCTTATCCTGCATCTGTAGGGGAAAACAGTTTTTGCAAAGCCATCTCTTCTTTTTGGTGCAGCTGTGGCCCGTTTGTAGTGAGCTTGTCTGTCGGGTCAAAGGATTGAGGATTGGGTCACCTGCTCCGCAGCTCATCAACATCCAATCCTAAAGCGACAATTATACTTGAGCTTTTCAGGCCAGAGTTACTGGTGGTTTTATTCAGCCTCTTCTGATTAATGCCACTCACCACAGCATGCCCTGACCATAGTAGATGTCACAACAGAGAAGACATGCCTCTGATCAACAAGTTGTTGGAAAGAAAATTGTTAAAATTTCTGAGGCAGCTTCTCTGTTCTCCCTCTGTTATCATATATTTTCCTCTGAATCCTAAATCCACTAAAATAATACTGTAATCACTAATCAACTTCTGAGGTAAAGTCATGTTCTGAATGTCCTTCGTTGTAGAGTGTGTTTTGTGTTTACAATTCTGATGAAGAGGAAGCGGCAAGTCTTGACTTTTTCATTTCACTGCGAAAAAGCCAAGTAAACGTACCTGTAGATGGGTGATTCTCTGAATTCAGTACATTTTGGGTCTCAGGTTACTAATAAATATATACTGCATTTATTGAAGGACTCTTTGCACCTCCAAGAAAACATGTCTCCCAACCTTATGCATGAAATCCTAAAGATAAATACGAATTTCTTTGTCACTTAGGTTGCTTTAAATTCAACTCCATAATGGGACAATTTCACTAGTTCTTTTGAGATCATTTGTCCCTTAATTAAAATAACTAATTGTAAGTATATTTTATTTGATTGTGAATCATAATAATTAGAAGGATAAGTAGAATATGGCAAGTTGATGTAAAAGTGCTTGAATCATGAAAATACACTTTAAAATAAATATTAAATCAGGCTTTTTTATATTTTTGACTCATTCTGTGAACTTTGCATACAGTCCAACAAGTATTAGTCTAATATTTGCTGTTATTATTTTAAAAAATCCTAACAATGTAGAAATAACTTGCAGTTTCTGGCTTTTTTTTGTTTTATATTCACTGAAAAATTTACATTGGTCGGTGGGGACATGCTCATTTGGCTGACCTTTACGCTTCAACAACGCATAAAATTTTTCAAAACATAATTTGAAAAATATATTTCCATCTTATATTACCGAGACACATGGATATTTCCATTTTTTGATTTTTCTCAAAAAATGTATGCATTATATGAAAATCTTTTAGATAAACCCATGAGACACAAAATGCACTGAATTCAGAGAATTCCCAGATGACGTTGCAGTCGCTGGTATTGGGTCTGGAAATCTTATTGTTGGTCACATTCTCCACAGTAAAACCTTCTCGCTTAGAGACTTGTATCCAACGTTGACATTTCTCTGCATTCCCTCAAGGTTTAGGAAAAGGAATGAAAAAACTAAATCGCCTCATGTAGTCAAAATGATCTTTTTGCAAGTTACTGCAGCAAACATCAGTGTTCTGTTCTTACTATAGTCCATCTGGTGAGGCGATATTCAGGATATGTTTGTTCATAAGTATACTGTCAATGCTTCATTGCTCAACTTGATTGTCTGAATCTAAAATGGCTGCATCACATGCACTGTTCTAAATTTAGTGTTTTTCTGTTGTTTACAATTAGTGCTATAAAATAACTTAGCATCACAAAATAAAAGTATCGCAAAAACCACTATTATGAAATCAATAAATAATTACATATATAAGTAGATAAGGAAATAAAAATACCCATTAAAATATGTTTAAATATTTTGGACAGATTTATTTAGGAGATAGAGGATTTATTGGTTGATAACTGTGTTAAATTTGAATGAAATTGCTTGTGTAAGTGAGTAGGGCAACAAAAGCTGCTACTGATTGCTGATGCAGCACATTGTGTCATAAAGTCTGGCAACACTTCTGAATTTATCTCTAAATATAACTGGGAAATCAACTGACTTATTTCTTAATGTGTACAGTGAGCAGAAGTCTTAAAATATCGATGTGTACGACTTGATAAACTGTCAGGACAAAAGCTGCTGCGTGCAGAGGGCTGCCATCACAGCAACAATCAGACTTAAAAACAGTAAATTTAACCCTGGCCCTTATTATCTTATGGATGACTATATAAAATATATCTTATATAGAGTGTAAATAACATAGAAATCACTGTGTGTGTTATAGTAGAAAAAGATGCATAGCCAAGTAATTTGCAGAACCTAGCTGACATTTAAAGGTCCCCTGATGGAAATCATGGTTCAGACCATAAAGTGATAACTAAAGAACAGTTTAATTTCTTGTTCCCAGAACAGAAATAACAGAATCTTATCCTCTTATCTTGATGATTGAATCTATGTCCTTACATGCTTATTTGACTGAAACCTTTTCTCAAAGCACTGCTGCTAAAATTGCATGTTTCACAAACCATAGTTGGACTGCAGCACGTCTTATCTCGCTTGCATCTGGCACGCTGCTCCGTGATTGTTTGCCAGTTTGTGATTGTTTGTGAGTCAGAAGGTTGAAGAGGATATAAATCATCATGGGACATTTAGAAAAAGGGCTGATGCCCTCGTGATTGGTGGGTTTGCTGGACTAAACCTTTTCTTCTAAAGTTGAAATATTTGCTAAATTTATCACCTTGGGACATTTTGTTACCCTTCTGAGTTTATCTACAATAATGCCTCTTGTTCCTCTTGTTCCTCAGTTCTGCGAAACTGGTTACCATCCATTTGCACCAAATGCAAGCGCATGCATTTTCTCTCCTGGCCTTAAGATTTTGATCAGGAATGCATCAGGAGGCTGCAGGGTTAAGTGGATTTATCTTATGTGATAAATGATACTGCTACAGACACTGCATTCTGAAATGCTTCATTTAAATCAATGTCCAATCTCATTTATGCAGCTCATTTTGCCATAAACCAGTGTTGTCCAAAGTCATTTCTAAATGACAATATTCTGCATTTTTAGTAATTTCCTTGGTTTAACACGCCTGATACAAATGATGGTTCATTCTCTGACAAAGTGTGCAGTTTCTGTTGCAGGATCAGTTACCATTTGAATTAGCTGTGTTGAAGCAGAGACTCATCTAAAACTGGCAGAACATTGGCCCTTGAGAACTGGAGTGTGACACACATGCCCAAAACTAAAAACAGATCCGTGATCTCCTGCAGAGCTTTGTATAGTCCAACATTTGAATTCCCAATGTTCTCTTTCACACTTCTCACAAATGGCTAAGACTAGTTTCAGCCATGCTGATATTTGAACAATGGCGTAATTTAAGACAGAATGTCAGCAGATCTGCTGATTGCTGTGCTCAAAGCTCACTGTGACCTGGATACATGTTTTTTTAAGTAAATGTGTAATTAAATAAATTAAGGAGGACAGATTGTAATGCCAGAAATGATTAGTTGGGTAATTTTGTATCTTTGTCTTAATTTGGTATTCTGCCATCTTTGCATCAGTATTAATGCAAAAATGGCATTAATACCATCTTTGCATTAATACCATACAGTTTTTAAATAAATAAAACTGTTTGATTTAAAACAGTTTAAATCAAACAGCTTTAAACTTAAATCAAACTGTTTTTTTCACTCAGAAAATTTACATTGCAGTGGTACTTTTATGATCTGCAGCCATTTAAGCATTTTTCTCTCCTCATTACTAATGACAGTTATGCGTCATAATCAAGTATTAAAAACAGATAATTTGTTTGCACTAGTATACTGGTGAATGTTGTGAAACAATGGAGAGCATTAAAAAATACTTTTCTTTGAGTTTTTAAACCACCACATTGAATTAGCATTTTTTTGCAGCTGTTTTGTTGGCGTATAATTTCACAGAATGGACTGCAAACAGTGCAGCATTTAAAGGTTACTGTACTAGAGGAACAAAAAAACATGAGGGGAAAAATTGAAGTCATAAAAGCAAGAAAGGTTTCTTTTATTTAATACTTGGTTTGATCACAAACAGTATAGATTTTGAAGGCTGTATTTGTGCTCATTGTGTTGATAAGTTTGAAAAGGACCCCTTAGGGTTCAAACAAACACACCCACATGAAAGTTCTACAAGTCTCTTAGCAGGAAGCTGGCAGAGCTCAGGAGACAAACTTATAGCTCTAGTTAAATTTCTGTCTCACACAATAGCTCTGTGCACAGGTTCATTCAGTTTTCCCATCATAATTAATGTCTTTTTGCTGTGGAACAGAATGAACATGAAAAATGAAGTCGGTTCAGCTGCATTTCAGTGAAACTTTTTGAGCTTTCCTCACAATGTGCTCCAGGTCCATTAGACAGAAGTTAAATTGTTTGACTGGAGGCAACAGTTCCTTTGTCGTTTCATTTCAAGTCGTCCCATTCGCTGTGCTTTTCCTATGTTTCTCATCTGCCTGTCATGACATGGAAGTGACCACCTCCCTTCACCTTCATCCAGACAAGTAAGAGCTTGTCTGGATGAAGAGTTCATTAAACAAAATCTTTCTTTTCTTCCCCTGCTACGTGTTCAGGATCATTAGTATACAGTTTTTATACTGAGTTGGCATCTAGGCTATTTATTGATAAGTTAGCATTAGCTCTAATCAGGTGTTTTGCTGTAAACAAAATTGTGGATTAAATGATTACATTAATAAATTCTGCTGATTATCAAGTTTCAGATGTAGTTTAGTCTGAATCTTTGTGGGAAAAATGTTAATCAGTGTTTTTGTTTTCTTCACCTAGAAGGAAAATAAGCTTTAAAGTATTTAATCAGCTACAGCTGTTTAACATTTGAGACATACTTTCTTCGGTTTGTCATACGACTGGAATGATTCGCTTTCTAGTCACAGAATGAAATACACAGAAAGATGAGACTGCAATAAAACAAACAGACATGCGTGTCTCAGTTCAGAAAGCCCATTTATAAGAGAAACAAGTATCTATTTACATTTTCTACCTCAGACTCGAGGCTTCAGTGCCCCCTACAACTTCTGAGAATCATTGCGCTGAATAGTGGTGTGTTGACCTTGGAATAATGTTGTGCGTCTTTCTTTTTGTGCAAAAGATCAGACTTGGGAACAACCTGTGTGTTACCCAGCGTTACCAACAGTAAACAAACAGCCAGATAGCGTCAGTCTCCTCCTGGTGTTTACAAATTCAGCAATAAAGGGCTTTTTTTGGAGCAAATGTAATGAAATTCTACTTATTGTGTGAAATTAATTTTTTATGACTATTTTAGGAATGATGCATGAATAATGTATAATTTAATAGACCCGAGTATTGTCTATAAATTAGCTTAACATATATTCCATCAGCTAACAACAACCCATACACACAACAGCAAAAAACACTTCAAGTATAACTGTTAAAGCATGATGGCTGAATCTTCTGAAGAAGTTTCAGTCAAAATAGGTAGACAATGAGCTGTCATTTAATCCCTCAATCAATATTCCTCTTGCAGAGGCAGCATAATCAGAAATCAGACTAACAAGCTGATTATGATTGGTACCCTGCTGCTCCAGTAAATGTGCTACATGTGGTTAAGACTGTGGTGGAATATTGTTGTCGACTCAGAGCATTTTTTTTTAAAATAGTCGGATCTCTCCTTGGATAAATTGCAGGTCCAGGTATTATTTAATATTGCTAAATAAATTTAGCAATATTAGAAATTTCCCATATTAGAAATTTATCTGGTATTTATGAACTTTATGCATTCTGCTATTGTTTTTTGAGGCTTTCCTCAGGTTTGTTTTTTTTCCCAGTATGCATTTCACCACTAAATTTGTTAAGCCCTCTGCAGCCTGCGGGGCTTTCTGACAGCTTGAGCAACACATTTCACTGCAGTGCAGGAAATAAATTTCTGATGAGTGACAATTAGTCGAAATGTGTCTCCTGCACTGACATCTGAAGCACAGCGTGGCCTGAATAATCTGTGAAGCAGCCTAAGAATAGTTCCAATCACGATAATGAGTAGCCCAGACTGTCTGGAATGGACTGTCATTATGACCATGTTCAACAAGGCTGAGCATTGTTCTAAATAATGTCAGCTGCAAACATTAGTGGGAAACACCCAAATTGTCTTTCCATAATTCATGGGTGGGTTTGCATTGCATGTGCAGATAATGTTTAAAAGTTTACTGGTAATTCTTGAAGTTCTTCTAAATTATTTGGAGATTCTCCATAAAATTAAAATAAAATGTAGGGAGGAAAGGCATTTTATTTGCAACATTTATTAGGTTTTATTATCCAGATTCAAAAGTTATGTGACCAGTTTATTATTTGCGAAATCAGGTTAATAGGAAAGAAGGCTAATCAATCCCCATGAACAGCTTAAGAATATAAATATGCAGCTTTGGATGGCAGGAGTTATGAAGAGTGACGACCATTAGTGAGAAATGAATTTGTTGTGGGTGTGAAATAAGTGATGAATTAGGCAGATGGTCAAATATGCTGATAACATTATCAAGATGTAATGTGTTTGTAGTACTATAAAGGTTGCCTTTTCATGTTTCAGTAGAGAAACAACAGGAACATCAAGACACGTGGATATTTTATTGTCTTTGAGAGCAAAGAATAAATAAAAGCTACATGTTCAATAAGCTAATATTAATAAAATAGGCATACACTTTACACATTGATTGAATAATTCACTGTTTTTCCACTGTGGCTTATAGGCCTATAAACTGGTGATCTCGGGATGCAGCCTCTGATGATGAAACTGAAGTGGCAGCACAGAGTGAAACACTATATGCTTTTAATCTAACACGATTCCTCTGGCTTCTGCTTGCCACCTGAAATTTCATCAAAGCTCTGGGACATCGTTTTTCCACATAAAATGATATATTTTTATATTACATGTCTTTTTGGTTGCACTGGAAAAATCCCCAGATAGGAAGTCAGAAAAAAAAGGATTTCTGACTTCAGTGTCACAGTTGCTTACATCTTTATCGTTACGTTTTCTCATGCATATATTTTCTGAATATTGCATGTTGAGACTAGAAATACATTGTTTATCTTGGCCTGTCCAAAATTTGTTCAAATGTGGACGTTCTTTCCACACTGTAGTTGAGCTGAGCGAACAATAGAAGGACTGCAGAGGCATGATCCAGTCGTAAGGCATTTTAAGGACTCTGCACTCCCAATACTCTTATTTTGGCTTTTCACTGTGCTATATCCCTACCTCAAGCATAAACACAGGATGTGAACTGTTTACTAAATGTTAAGTTTTCTATTCAGCTTTGTTCCATATTCCAAAATGGTTCAGGTGCTGAATCAGGGCTGATGCCAGAGTATAAATGGAGCCTGGGGTTGATTCAGTGAAGGAGTGATTTGCTTTTTGAAAACTTTGAAATCAGCTTGGAGCCACAGCATTGCATCACCAAAAGCTTCTCAACCAGTAAATGTTTAATCTTTCCTCAGTTTTATTCAGAGTTTGAATGGAAGATGAAACAGCTTAATTACACAAGATATATTATTCATATTTGTATCTCTGCAAACATTTTGGGCTAATTTAAGCGTCTTAATAATGCTGTTTTAAATAACAGGGAAGGAGGTGATCTGTTTGGATTAGCATCGCCCAAAACCAAGAGTTCAGCAGTAATATTTCCAACATAGTGCACTCAGCTCATTTCTCTTCCCAGTAATGTTGTCGTCACTCATCTCTTTGCATTATCCAGGGTTTACCCTGAGCCACCTCTGTGAGACGTGTCTGAATTTTGACAAAGGACTACAACGTCTACAAAAATGTTCATCTCCATTTATACTAATGAGCCACAGCTCACTGCAGCTTTTTTATCTTGTCACCCCCCTGTTTCCTTTAAAGACATATCTCCACTCACACTGTCTATTAATTTGCAACAGGATCAGGACGTCTGTGTCAGAGCCAAGTACCTTATCTGAGGTTTATGATCACGTATCGTACGTCCCCAGGCTCTATAACAAGTGCTGTATCCAGGAAATTTTATGAGCTCCATGTGTTGGTGCATGTCAAATACAGACAACCTTTGTGATAAAATATTATTGTAATACTTTCCTTTGTCTTCACAGAATTACCTCAGCCTATAAACTGTGTGCAAGTTGCAACCACACATGTGGGGAAGAAAATATGAGAATGTCAGTTGATTCAATCATTTCGTCGTTCGATTTGTGGGGTTGTCCGACCACTCGCTGATTTTCTTTTTAACCTCAGTTACTTTGTGTTTCTCTGTATTGACGCAAGTATTTGATTAGTGTTACCTAACTTCCACTCACACAAAAGCTTTTATCAGTATAAATCAAATGCAAGACATGCTATATTTGCCTCCAGGTCAATTTGCTGATTCACTTCACCTTTTTCGGCCTTTATGTCACCATTTCATCTCAGCCTAGTAATTTTTTCATCCACAAACAATGCAAAATTATGACATAGCATAGGATTTAAAGACCAGGATCCTCCTAAAGTACATTCTTCAGTATTCTGCAGTATGTATTAATAATTCTGTTTCTGCTTATATATGCATAATCCTGTTGGTTATATGAAAATAAGTCTACTGTAATGTTTGGAAATTACACCATGAGGATGACTTCGGATTCATAAGGCTGCGACAGCTTTCCTCACAACAATGCATTGAATATTTTAGATTTCTGTAAAAATACAGTTGCTGATGCTCTGCAATGAAAAAAGCTGCTTCTGTGACACGTACATGACGACCCGCAGCAGATCCTGGATCACATCCGGCAAGAACCTCTATTCAACCTGAGCAGGAAGTGTTGTCACTACAATTTTCAAAATGGCACTTGCTAAGTACGTTTAGGATCTCACATGTTTGCCTGGAGCTTTTACTGTCGGGATATTGTAACAAGAAGTCTTTCTCTGTGCTGTTAATGGAAAGCATAGTCACAAGATCTCCTCTGAATTATTATCTCAGTCATTTCTTGGTAAATTAATAAAAGTGTCACGCAAAGATACTTGTTTGTCCACTTTGGTTTAAAAGACCAGTCATAGAGTGACGCATCTCTTTGGGAGAGTTCTTTTGAGGTAAATGAGTTTTTTTTTTTTTAATTGAGGGCACCAAATCAAAGATCATTCTCTGAAACCTTTTCAGGTTGCCTTCCTGGAACACATGACTTTTGGTAAGATAATGCAATCTATCACTTTCCCCAGTGCTGAATATTCACCTTTCAATTCTCTCTGTCTTCCCCTAAATGCAGATTGAGCAATCTCAGCAACAAATGGATCAGTTGGACTCATGTTTTATGTATGTCATAGATTTTGTGTCCTTTGACCTTTCCGCTGCATTCACTGAGTGGTTTGCACTTGTTTTTAGTGAAATACCTCCACATCTATTAGATGTGAATTAACCATGGCACGCAGAGGAGGAATGTTGTTGACTCTGGTGACCTCTGCATCTCAGTGAATATAAAGAATGTGCTAGAACCAAAGGTTTTCTCCTTTTGAGTTGCTGCCGTTTTGTGTTTTTTGACAAGTTGCATGGCCTTGTTGACAGGAAAGCGAACAAAATGTCAAGTTAAGGTTTCTGAACAAATATGTGGAACTTGCGAAGCTGGATTGCTCATTTGAAAAAGACTTAAGGCTAAAGGAAACACTAGATTTGTAAGTATTTAACATTTGAAGTATTAACAAATTTAATGATTGTTATGTAATAGTTATCAACTGGATTTTACACCAGATTTTAAACAAAGCATGATGTGATGAGGTCTGGCAACTTGCTGTCTGCATTGCAAAAGCTGTTGGAGATATTTTAGTGTGACCTGAACTAGCGTTCCAGTTGTCGTTGCTCTTTTTTCTGTTGTAGAAGACTAAAAATTTATCCTACTCCAGTGCTTTTTTTGTCAAATTGTTTCACTTTTTTCCTCATATGGTTACTTTAGCTAAGGTACCTGCATTGTTCTGTATCTGCTATTCAGGTGGTTTTAAAAGTTAATGTCTTTTTCAAACAGCGACATAATGACTCATAGCCTAAACGCCATTTTTTCCCACCGCCCCTTATGCTTGATCCTACAGTTCCCTAAGTACCTTTATGGGATATAAATTAGGGAAACGTCATTTTAGCTCTTAAAAAGAAATTTTTCAGGGACATACTTGGTCATAAAATGACAGAAAATTCATCTTTTCTGGCAAAAGTGAAGTATTTCCCACACTTTAAAGAAAATTTTTCTGCAACGTGTAATTTTAAAATGTCCAAAATGTAAAGAAATCATGGTTTTGGTGTAATGTGAAAGATCTTGACCTTTTGTCCAACTGGGCTCAACATCGATGAGTTGCCATACTTACTAAAACAAAAAATACAACAGTAATGGTTAGTAATTATTGATTAATTTGGAAAAGACTGCTTCATGAAAGAAACCAGGAGTCTTGAAAGGGACCTATTATGGAAAATTTCCTTTTTGCACATTTTTGCACTTCCACTTGGATCTCAACTGCTTCTACAAACATCCAGCCATTTTCTGGCAATAATTTCATGTTTTTGATATCTAGAAAACAAGCCATTTTAAGTTGCAATTGGTAGTCACTGCCCTTTTACTTTCCACCCCTAAATGGAGCTGGTCAACTGCAATATCCTCTGTACAATGGCTGCTGGAAAGGTCAAGGGCTTTTTTATGTAATGTTGTACAATTTTGTATCTGTTTGCAGCCATTTTGATATGTATAAAGTTTGAATATAAAGTTGAGTTGGGGGGCATGGCCAGCAGCTTATGGTCCTAAAAAGCCTCATTCTGAAAGAAGCTCAAAATAGGCAGAACTGAGCAGGTGAAATGTCATTATCTAAAAATGATATTGTGTAATAAATATCTTGAATATGTTTTGCACAACCTATAGATATATCCTAATTTTCAGTGGGACCTGGATCAGGAGAACATGCAGGATTTTATTCTCCTGTAAGGAGTCATTTACTAACTGGGTGTTGTGAACTGCAGCATTTGTCCTGCTGAAAGACCCAGTCATCAACGCACAGACCAGAAACCTCAGTCAAGAGGGAAGTCTGATGCAACATCTTCTCCCAAACAGCTGCAGTTCATCAACCCTGCACAACCTGACCCCCATTTATTCTATTAAAAGAAAACATGGTCAACTTGCTCTTACAGTCTCACAGATAAATCATCTCCACTGGGAGATTCTTTCCATTCCACTAACAATGGAAGCCACCAGGACTGTTGGGACCCGTTTTCTTTTTCTCACCGTTCATCTTTTGGTGTCCTCTGTTAATGTTCCCCTTGCACAGTCCAAACAGACAACTTTGTGGTAACTTTGAAGACATTCATTTGTTCTTCAACCATTTTTCTCTCAGATGCCCAGCTTCCAAAAGGGCTTATATTTGGATCTAACATCTTCCTATGTCTTCATGGGAAAGTCCATCAGATCACCTTGCTCCTGGAGATAATTTTTTACTTTTTATGTCCCATAAACCTTGGGGTATTTAAAGTATTTTTCAAAAAGCATCTTACTGTGTCCAACCTAGACACAGGTATGGTCCAGTTTAAGAAACATGCCTCTCAACAGTCCGAGTGGTCAGGACAATATTAGGTAAGTAAAAATAATAAAACAGACTCTGTGGTACTTCTGTTTGTCAAATGCAATGAAAACAAAGCTTAATTTTTTTTTGCTTTTGTAAAAGTCAGTTTTTCAGCAAAAGCGTTGTTTGTTGTCAGATGAGGGGTTGCAAAGTCAAGAAAAGTTTCTGATCCAGTGACGATAGAACACTAATGAACATGAACAACCCATGAATGAATCATTCAATGCTACATCACATTTTACTTTATAAATTAATGCTCATCCACAATGGTTGTCTGTGTTATAAGAATAGTATTTTCAGATTTACATTTCAATCCAAGACCCCGATTATCAATTATTAAGGAAAGTTCTGTGCTGTGAAGAGTGATGATAAATATAAATCTATATGTTTTCCTCGCCTATGTAGATATAAGTCTTGATATAAGACTGCAAATTTGGCATATGTCTAGCACCTGTGAAAGAAAATAAAATTATTTGAGCCTCAAAATAAAATGCAAATTTGAAAATCTGTTCTTGTCATTTTGAGCCAGAGGAATAGCGTGAACTCATCTTTAATTCATGGGAGCACTTACACAGCTGTGCCAGGGCAATCTTCATCTTGCACCCTGCTAAAAGCAGAATCCCATAAGGGTCAACATTTCCTTGGGGTAACAGCTGGACATAAGCCTGCCAATGCATGTACTCCTCAGTACTCTCCAGAAGTTTGGGGGGAATAAAACATTTATCAGCACATGAACCTTGAGATTAGAAGGCTAAATCATTCCTCCTTAAGAAAAATAAAAAGCTATTTTAACTTTTCAGTTTGCAAAAGGAATCAATCTACTTCCTTAATTCTAGAGTTAAAATGTTGACCTGTTCTTCCTGTTTTTGTTGTCAGGCTAAATTATTGTACTGTTGAATCAAAGACTGCAGTTCAGGTAATGCCGTTGAAAGTGAAAAATCGTCTCCCCTGACGGCTGCTCTACTGCTGCTGCTCCTGCTGCGTTCTGTAATCCAGAAAGTTTGCTTTGCTGCTACTTCCTGCTGTTTCATAAGCTACAGCATGACTAGGGAAAGGAGGTTATTTCTTTGCTTAGATTTGGCACAAGTGTGGCAAATTCACACAGGAGAAGGGAAGAAATGTAAAGCAAAAGCATACATTTAAATTTCATTCATTTAAAAAAATAAATAATTATACGAATTCTGACAAGTAATACATTCTAAATTAAGTTTAATTTTATTGCATGGTGATTACCTTTAGCTGTGACACTCATTCTGTCATTTGCTATGTAAAGAGTTGATTTTCTTTAGAGTATTTTTATCAGCAGCTTCTTAATTTAAAGATGGCAGCGGAATGCCTCGAGTTGGTGTTCTAAGGAAAGGAAAAAATGCTGATAAAACAAAAGAAGTCACAGCTGGGGATTCTTTTGCCTACTTTTTTATTTTATCTTTTTCAAAGGCTATTGTTTGAAAATCATTTTCCCTCTGTTGGCACTTCAGAGTTTTAAATCCAACTATACTCTTTTGTTCGCTTTTGCTGATGTGGGAATGAGCTATAATACGAGAATTATCTAAGCTGTTCATATTTTTGATGACTGTTGGCATTTGGTCTTTTAGGACCAGGAGTTTGGCAGACTGTGCAGAAACTAACAGAATCCTTTATGATCTGGTGAACATCTTTCTCTGTTATATAAGTTCTTGTTTATGGTTTTATTGCTAAAATAAAAATTATAATTCTGTCTTTTACATGCTTTGCAGTAACAGAATATTCTGATTGTAGGCTGTTTTCAGCGATTCTGAAGTTGTATGAGGAAAAAAAAGCACATATTTTACTTCTCCCCAGTTCATTTATAAAAAGAAAAAAAAATACATTATGTTTTAAAAGAAGCCCATTTAGTCACTCCAATGAACTTGCATCATTTTTCTATTTTTGATCAATTCCAGACTTTTATTTCCATCATTTTAGCCTCTGGATTTAAAGTTAAATTTCTAATGGATTGACTGTTGAATCAATATTGCCCGGATTAGGTTAAGATGCTACTTGACACAATAAAATCAACTGTTTCTTCACACAGACATTGCTATCCAACTCATTCATAGAAGCTGTGATGTTTTGGAGCAGTGGCGTGTTTAGATTAGTTCATCTGATGTTGCACACTTGTCCTTTGTTTTTCTTGATTGCTGCTGGGACATTTCTACACTTCGAGTTCACTCCTGTGATAAATTAAATTGGGCATAATGTAGAAAGGAACAAAAGATTGTTGTAAGGTCTACAAAACACAAATAAGTTGTACATGTTTTCCACTAGCCTGGGCTTTATTGCGGTTTCTAGAGAGGAGAAGTGAAAAACACATGAAACTAAGATACAATTGAATGAAACCAGGCAGTTAATCTGACCAGCACCATCCCAGCCAGGTGTGTCATTAGTTTTGATTCATATATTGATAAATACTGGGAAAAAAACCTGAAAATATTACTCATTTCAGAAACTTTAAGAATAATTTGGTTTCTTTTCTAGGTTCATATGAGAGATAAACATGGTTTTGACCTTTGGTGTCTATTTTTGTGATCAGAAATCTGGAGAAAACCAAAGAACTGACTCTATTCTGAGCAGAAGTAACATAACATTTAATCCAGAGTTTCTCAGTATACTTTGCACATCTGGACAGTGACTATAAAATTCACAGAAATACTGTCAAGTGGATTGCCATTGTTATGTTTTAACAGGATTCCCATAGTTTGCCTTGAGTATTTTCTCTTCCTTCTCTGCTTACTGTGATCTCTGAATGTAGCTGTTCCACCATAAATCCCCTGCCTAAACTAGTTTATTCTTTCTTTTATCATGCTGAGAGAAGTGTAAACAATCAATATCCTTCACGTAGCAAGGGAAAAAAGTTGAGAAAGTTTGTAGCACCTTTACTTCAGAATATGTTATTTTTGATGACACATTCATGTTTTTTTTAATTAGTATTATTATTATTCCTTAGGAATTACATCAACACATAATGATGATGTTTTACACATCATTATAATGACCATTTGTATATTTCCCATAGTAGGTCTGCGATACACTGCTTCTCAGCACGTAGAGTCCTGAAGGTTATACACAGCACATCTGACTAATGGTCCGACTCTCTCTACATGCCCATGCTAATCACTTCTCTGATTGATTGTGCTGCTCCGTAGCACTAATGGCATCATTAGCTAGAACTGTTGTGGCAGGCTCGGCTCTGAGCTCTCTATTCCCTGGCCGAGATTTTCTTTATCCTTTCCTTTATAATTTGGAACATAGATTGGGACCGGCTCATTTTCATTCTAATCGAATTTGATTCTCAGCAAAATGAAAGACAAACTATGGAACAGCAGAGGCTTTTCATTAGCCACACCTTTTCTGTTGGCCGAGATGAAACTGAGTTTTGCATGGGAACCACATCCTTTTAATTTAAGAGATAACACAATGACGGGAAGCAGGTTAATTGTTGAACCAAAGGGGCAATCATTTTCCAGAAAACCTTCCTGCCAAACAAAATCTCCCATTTGTCTATTCTGTTCTCTGAAAGAGGTGCAACATAACATCCTCACCAGCCGTCATATACCGCAGAGCTGAACATTTAGTCTAAAGTGAAGATCAGAGTGATGTCTCGCATGAAGAGTCAGCGCTCTGAGCTAACAAGATCAACATGCTGAATTTTGCTGACGTGCTGAGTCACAGTATAACACACGGGGAGCTGCGAACACACTGACAGATCTGGTTGCATGAAAGTAGAAAAGGTGTTTTTTCAACATAGTTGTTGATTAGTTTTTATTGAGAAAGTATATTTGGCTGTAAACAAACAGCAGATGTTGGCTGGAAAAACAATATATTATTGCTGCAAAGTTTGACTGCATGAAATTCCCTCTGTCTTTCTTTTACAAAAAAAAAAAAAAAAAAACTAAAGGCGTCGGTATAATATGATCTATATTTTATTTGTGTTCACAATTACATTTTTTCCCGGAGTAGACTTTTTCAGTAATAAAAATAAACTGAAAATATAAAAGATTTTTTAATAAGAGCCATACTGAAAACTAATTTTCTTTTGAAGCAACTAATTTATGCCTAAATCAATATTAATTCAGCTATTTTTTTCTTCCCAAAGTGGCAAACACAGCTGCAGTTATGAAATAATTCGGGGCTTAAACACTGAACATTTTTTATTATTTTTGGAGTTAATGAGATCGGCAGTTTGACAAAAAATTTGATTCCTTTTTTCATTTGAGAAACAAAAGTTTATTGACTTTTGTTATTAAATACATTGAATTTTCTATTCTATCAGTTGAAAAGACTGATAGAATATAATAGAATAATAGAATTTAAGTTTATAAACTTAAACTTTGTTTAAGTTTATAAACTTAAATAAGATGACTTTTGAAAGATCAAAACAAATGTACAAGAAAAACGATATTTTAAAGGTCTTATTTTGTAAATTAGTATAACATCAAAATGCTCATTGTGTGGCTGATGAGTTGATAAGCTGTGCTTAAGTGTTTGGAAAGTGGCATCATGTTCAGTCGCTCATCTTACTTGAGTGCATTTGCATGTGTGTTTTAGATGTTTAGTTGACTTTCCCTTTTGAACCAAATTTAGCCACATTTTGACCAAGATACCAAGTAAAACATTTTTAAATGGGTCAAACAATGTTCCTTGTAACTCTTTATCAAGACAAAACACAATAATAGACCAAAAATTATAATACACCAAGAACCTTTTTCAATACTTTTTACTTTAGGCCCATTAGAATATTCAGTGTCTATAACTATTGGTCTGTATGTAATTTTAGTTGCATCCACCTTTCTCTTTTTTTTAGTTTAGAAATTGTAATAATTATTTGCTGGCTGAAAACAAATTAAGTATTTTACGGCATTAAATTCCCACCAAAACACGGGTTGTTCAAACACAATGATCTTTACTTAAAATGGAAATTAGTGAAAGAGAAAATCAGTTCAGAAAATTTGGAGCTCAGAGTATGAGCTAAGGCAGTGTTTCTCATTCCTGCCCTGCATATTTTAGATGTGCCTCTACTCCAGCACACCTGCTTCAAATGATAGCATTAGCTCCTGCATGCCATTAAGCGTGTCAGAAGCCTGTTAATCACACATTTATTCAGCCCAGGTGTGAGGGAGAAGGGAAACACCCGAAATATGGAGGGCAGTGGTCCATCAGGACCAGGATTTAGAAACTCAGAGAATCTTGAACCAGCACTTTTGGCATTAGAGTCCTTTATTGACAATCACCAGACAGGAAATGGGCAGACATGCAGGAAAGGTCTAAAGGTCAGGAATCAAACTTAGGATGGGCGCCCCCCGATCACTTGACCTCTACTTCACAGAGTACCTCATAAAGTGCTACATAATTGATGATTAAGATTTTATTTAACTGCGTGTGAAGGATTCAATTAGACACAAATTGTAAGAAGTGCTAAATAATTTTTACTGCAGCCATCACCATGTTTTAAATGCCGGGCAGCCACATTAAATTTTAATATGACCTTTCTGTTATGTTTTTCATAGACAAACTGGGGAATTCCAACTTCTGAAATAAAATGAAACATGTTTTTACAAACGGTGCATATTTTTATTTTCATCTGACTGTAAGAAGTTGAGTAAAGTCCTGCAGAGAGATAGTACAACATGGAGGCTCTTCGAATGCCAGGCTTTTACTGAGCTGGGACTAGTTATAAACAGTCTGAGAACCACTTTAAGAAAGTATTTTGTTCCTGATTGTAAATATGAAGCAGGTATTTTGGCAGAGCATTTTAGGTCTGCTGACAGAAAGATTTAAAGAGTGAGTGGGCACCCAGTGGGAGCTGTAAAGGGCAGGAATGTGTGTGCAGAGTGCAGCTGGACGACTGCCGAACTGTCAGACTGCATGTAGGCAGTGTCAGCTGGGGAGGACTATTAGTGTAACAAGAGCTGATGGTATCATCATAGAGATGGGAATGGCACTGCATAAACAATGCAGCACTTTCTTTTTTAGCTTATAATGTAATTGCATTGCTTTTTTTCCCCACACAAATTGAATTATTACCTTTGTCTGCAGAAGCATAAAAAAGCTCATTGGTGGTCGACAACTATATTACAAATTGTTTATCAACTAACAGATATTGTGAGTTTTAAAAGGCGTGATAGTTTAATTTTGTTTTGTAAGTCACGAAGGTCTGCTTTTCTCTACCACTTATTTTTGCTGAAAAAATTGTTTTGAAGAGTCACAGCTAATAAATTATTTTTAATGCCAGTTTTCCTGTTTGTTTTGACACAAATCTGTTGATTTTCATTTCTAACTTTTTCAGCGAACAAGCCCCAGACTTGACCCAAAGCACAGATAGTACGAGTTCAGTAGAGTACGGTTTGTTTTGCTCGCATTTTGATTTCAGTTAATCTGTTTGGAAACCATCCACTTAGTTATGAGAAATTAATAGTATTCAAAATTATTTTTATTGATTTTTTTTGCCATTTACTTAGAAAAACAAACACATTTCTACGTATAAAAGCTGACAATCTTTGACTTTTTCTTAGTGTAGCAGTTGATTTGAATTTACCTTAACTAGGATTAAACAGTATGTAGGGTTAGGGTTAATGTACTAACAACAGATAGAATAAAATATTTTAAATCATTACAAAGTTATTTAATAACATTTAATAATTTTAGATACTTTTTTAAAGTTATTTCTAATAATACATGTTTTTCTAAATAAAACATCGACTGACTTCAATGTCTTTGTCTCTGGTGCTACTAGGTTGATCAGCATTTTAATTTCTAAAACGAGATTGTGACTATTTTTAAGTGTTTAAATCTTTTGCTCACATCCATTTGCAAAGTTTTTGTCCCATCAGACTGTGGGAAACGCATGTCGCACCTCATGTTTTTTAATTTTTTTGTTCAGTATTATAACCCCCCCTCCCAAAAAAGCAAGGTTATTTTTTACTGTCTGACTACTTTTTTCCACAGTACCTCTTCCTCACCTACGTTTAAGTCTTCGCTGGATCTAGAGGGAGATTATTTCCACCTCTTCCTAGAGGGCAGGAATTTTGATGAACCATGAATTTTTGGCTTTCCTTTTTTATGCTCTGTTCTTGGTAGAATAGTTCTGTCCATCAGAAAATAATAATATGCTTTTGTTAAGCATCATTTGACTGTTGTCTTTTAGTTGAATTATGTTTTATATTTTATTTTAATTTTGCTATGACAGCAAAGATTGACAATTTGTTTCAGATTGCTCAGACTTGGATTTGAAGTATGTTGATCATATTTTGTCATTCACCTATAATTTATCTGAAATAAAGGATCCTCCTTAACGACGACACAGAAATCTGTAAGGGAAAACATTTCATCAAAGACTCCTATGCATTTTGGTGTCATCATAGCATAAGTTATGTGTCTTTTTTTAAGTTGTGACATTGATTGTTAATTGTTTATGTAATTTGATGCTGTTTAGTCTGAAGTAAACTGGCACTCTGCCACTGTTACGTAAGGATTATATGCTTTAAGAGTTGCTGAGATCATCTGCAGTGCAAAAGGAATAAATACGTGCGCGACAGTTTCCAGTGGTTTCTTGTTAACTCGGTGAATGCGTTTCCCCTCTGTGCCTGACAGATAAAATTACAGCTCATCTGGGCATCTCCAACCAAGTAAAATGTTCATTTCTTACCTGCAGAGCCATTTTCTTGTAATTTCTTTGGTTATGCTTCACCTCCTGCCCTGACAGAACAGATAGCTCGATGAGTAAACTTGCCATGTATGGTTTTTGTTATTCACTGTTTGAATATTCAGAACTTCACCATGAAAGCTAAGTGTTTTTTTTTTTTTTTTTTTGGCAGCAGTGCCAAGGTTTCCTGCCTAAGGCAATATGCAAAAATGAGTGTCTTCCACATGAACTTGAACTGATACCACTTTGCTTTGCTATGAAGTTGGGACTTGATAATTCTGTGAAAACATGATTTTTTTCAGTGTTATCACTCCTTATGTTCTTTTGGTACTGAGCATAAGGCAACAAGATTAGAGTTAAAGGGTGGATATTTTGAATTTCCCAGCCACTTGGTGTCATTTTATAGCTCAATAAAATATCTGTTAATGTCAGTTGTTATGAAATGCTATATGTATCAAACACCACTGACACTGACATCCATAATCCATTTATTGTTTTTGTTAATATTCCCTTTTTATACACTTTAACTACTGCATAGTCTCCCGTTTTGTTGTGACTTTGAACTTGTCATAACAATTGGGGGCTCGTCCGGGATTTCAGTCATAACACTGCCTTTAACCCATCATCACTGTACTGTGTTGCATTGTCAAGTATGTTGTTTTTGTTAAATGAAAACATATTGAGGAATCGTGATTTAGTGGATCATTGGTTTACTATGTTGGTTATAATTGGAGAAGCCCAATCTTGGTACAGAGAAGACATTTGCAGTCAAGAATGTCACATTTAATTTGCTGTTCTTTAACAATACTTACAGAGTCTGGTAACCCAGTTAGACTTTCTAAGTTGGTGTTGACTTGTTTTGTTTTTTGGCTAAGTTACCCAGTTGTCTAACACTATTACATCCAGAAGCACATCAATAGTAAGGTAGGGAACATAGTGAAGAGTGTTAAACTGAATACAAACACAATTTTTTATTTAGAAAAGAAATTCCAGTAGGAAGACTTACAATGTACAAGTGTCTTGTAGAGATTTAATAGAGATACAGTTCAACATGACACTTATGGATTGCAGCAGACGCTGCAACAATAAACCAAGGACACCATCTCTACTGGAGAAAAATGCAGCAGGACAGTAATGCTTACATCAGCTACATCAAAGACATTCTTTATGTTAATGCACAGCCCGTAAGTCCTCTCTATTTAAGGTTAAATAGAGAGGACGCAGCACACACTGATCAGCCCTGACACTGTTTTTTCCAGTGTTAAAAAAGTAATACGATACTTTGATAAATCCACCCTTACATAATGTGGTAATGACAGCAATGTTCTGGTGACAAAAACTCACCAAGCTCAACATATTATTATCTGCAGCAGCGACTCAAATGAGATGGCACAAGCTTGAACAAAACCCCCATTGTCATTTTACAAAGGAAGGTTTCTTATGGTGGCTCTGAGTCCCATTAGGTACATGTTACAGGTACATGAACAGCTGTTATTACACTTTTCACTTTATCATTCTGGAGCATATATATTTTATTTTATACCAACTTCCATAAATAGACTTTGAAGATACCAATAATTGTGAGCTTTCTATCTGACTGTGCTGACATGTACTTTCTAAAGATCAGGGGGCAGAAAAAACCAGTTGATGTTTGTGATTTGCCTCACATAACTTACACTTAGAACAAGCTTGATGGATGGAAGATTTCCACAAGATCTACAGTTTTATTCGCCTCCCTCATTTTTCATGCGCTTGCCACTGACTCGGGCTCACCTGAGCGTTCACTGAGGCCAGCATGGAACTCGTATTCTTATTAATCTTCCACAAATTCTGCCTTCCTCGTATACATACATAAAACTTTACACAACTACCATTGTTAAGCATTTTTAACCCAGCATTCTCCAAAATATTCTCCACCTCGTTAACATGATTCTGTTAATGTTTGATTTGAGTTTATTTATCACTCACAAGCATTTTACTCCAGTGTTTCATTTGATCTGGGAGAAGGAAATGTATATGAATATAAATGCCATGGCTCTGCGGTTAGAGGGCGATGTGTAATTGTATCAGACGCTTGGGTTGACTATATCCCTAATTAATGTATGATTTCCCACATGCTTACGGATTGCAAATTGAATACGTTCAGCCTTTGAGGTGTTCTTTACTCTGGCTGCTTAGTTGGACTGTGAAACCGTCTTTATAGCTCTAAGCTAATTATTCAGCCTGTGGATGCAGGCTCTGGAAGGATGCCTCTGAATCTCGCTTTAGGCAGTATGAGTCTGTTTTTGTGTGTGTATTCAACATAGTAATTGCTTGAGGAATTAATAGTATGTGCATGCATTTCACATCCCAATTCTCCATTTCTGTTTTGTGTTTTGACCCGACATGAATTATGGATGAAAGTATTTTACTATTTTTCAAAGTTCTGGTTGAGCTTCTTGGTTACAACGCAGTATCTGTGTTTATGATAATTTCTTTTTGTGAAGGAAGTCGTAAGGTTCATGGAAGATTTCTTTAAAGGCTTTTATGGGGGTGGAACTCAAATAATGTTTTAGATATTTCTGTTCAACAGTGTGATTAAAGGGAGTTATGCATTGCTGCAGAACAGTCATCCTTAGACCTTTAGGATTAATTTAAATGATCAACATGTCAAAACTGCACATTTGACTGTTCCTGGAGCAGGTTTGGTCTGAAATCTCCTGTTTTGAATATTGCTGGAAGGACAAACTTGGCACATGATGTGATGACAAAAAGTTATGAAGTTAAATAAATTGGGAACTTTAACAAACAGAAGTCTGAAGAAGTATGAAGATAGACGAGCCTGAGGGTGTTTAATGAGGAGATGGAAAAAATTATAAAAATATATTTTCAATCATACTGGGAGATGAAATGTTCTCAGTAATAGCCAGAAGACTGCTGAATGCTAATGAGTGATACCTCAAAATTTCCAAAGCAATGCATTGCCTTACTGGATAATCAAGAGCTCAGAGAGTTGGAATGTAAATTTTTAATTAACACCAAGTGATGACAAATAATTTAAATCATGTTCTTTTTTTGTGTGTATTTACAAAATAGCACAAAAAACAAAAAATAAACTGCTTGCTCTGCTCACTTTAAAAAATATTGATAAGAATGCACAACCAGGCTAAATTGCATGCAGGTGACACATTGTGCTGTCTATTTTAATCATTTGAATCCAAGTAACAACCCAAGAGATACTCTGATTCTATCCTTTACAAATGTAGTACACCAATTCAAATTTGGTAAATGAGTACTCGGGTCTCGATGTTCTGTACCAATTTGTTTCAATTTTAGGATGACCTGACAGTTCTTTGGGTAACTTCCATCTCTTTATTACTGTACAGTCTGTTGGTTTAGTTCCAGTTTCACTGTGCCACATGTAGTGGTGCCCCTGGGCATGGCACTTATTGGCTACTGTAAGTATATAGGTATATATATATAAGTATATAGGTCTGTGGAAGAGTGTGTGTCATTGAAACTATCGACCTCATTTCAATTATCAGTTATATAGTTTTTTACTGCCTTTTTCTCTCACTGTTGATGACACTGAATGAAAAAAGGCTCAACTCTGGTGCTCTCCACTGACCCTCCCTTCCTTATTTCCTCAGTGTAATGTCCAGCGCGCGCTGCACCGATTGTCGCCCATTATCAAAACCTGAGAGAGACATTAGCGACAGAAATCCTCGGTATAACGGTTTGATCAAAACCGTGTTGTGCCCAACAATGGACACAAAATAATAAGTCCAGTTCACTAATTTTGAAACCAGGCCTTAATCAATTCCTTACTACAATCTACCTGCAATGCATGTGGCTGGTGTCAGTCTGACTGTCAGCTGTTCGGGATTCCCTCCGTGTTTCCCATCAGAAAGCGTGAGGAGAATCGGCGCTTTCTGATTGGCTACTGGTCACATTCAACAGGTTGCGTCACTCTCCCAGTCTGGACAAATCCTTGATTTAGATCGGAGCGGCCAAGACGATCTACCGTAACACACAAGGGACAATCTCAGAACGAAGAACATTCTAAGATTGTCGTTCGGGGTAAAAAATCCTGTAGTTTGAACTATTGCATCAGACAGTCGGATTCTTCTCTATTTAAATCTAATGATTAGTGAAGGCCAATATACTATACAGACTTCATAATCTGCACTCTTTTGGTTGAATGCAGTATTTATTTCCACTTTGGCTTCATGTTGTATAGTTTTTATTCAAGTACATTTATTGTTAATGGAGACTAAGAATCTATTTTATTTTTGTTTTTGGTTGTTTTATTCATTTTGTGTATCAGTCCCAGTGTTAAGTGTTCCTTTGAAAATAAAGTGTATCTATCTTTGGCAGGAAACTGCATGCATTATTACATAATTTCCATTAAATCAATAAAAAAAGGTCTTATCGCAATAATTTTTTGAGACAATTAATCGGCCAGCAAAATCTGTCATCGTGACAGGCCTAGTGTTTGTAAGGGCTATTGACTGAATGTCTCTAGTGTGAAGTGCTTTAAGTGGTCTGTATGACAAGACATAAAGTCAGTCTATTTACCATTTCTCTTCCAGGATGTTTTTATTATTGTTGTTCTTTCCCCTTTTTTAATTTTAGTTCTAATGTGACCTAATTTGTTAACACTATTTTAGTTTGATTGCCTTCATTTCTGATATTTAGTCACCTTTATCAATGACACTGGCTAATTCTAGAAGATACCAACACAGTTAGAGGTTACATAGAACCATCAATGAGTTCTGGGTCTGCATCCTTATGAGACGGTTGAAGCACCTTAACTAACCCCTAATCGATTCAAGTGAGTAGTAGCTGCACATTCTGCTTCTTAAATTGCAGTTTTAGTTTTAAAACTTGTTTCAAAATCAATGTTCAATCTCCACACTCGGGGAAAAAAATAGATTTTCAACATACCGAATGCACAAAATTTTATTGATGTACGCTGCACGCAAACGCCTGCCGCTTATCGTTCTGTTGCTGCTTAGCAGCAGCAGCAGCAGGCAAACAGAGGGGGGCGAAGGACGGCACAAGTTAGCACAGAGAGAGACAGGCGCTCTCATCAGTGACGGACTCACCGGCAGCGTGGACAGAGCTGTGGCGCAGGAAGAGGAGGAGAAGAGGTGACACAGGGAGGAAAAGCTGCCTGTAAACTGGAGGAAACCACAGGAGAGAGAGGGAGGCGGGATAAACAGAGTGATCACAGAGGAGAGAGAAGTCATTCAGAGCTGGGAGAAGGAGAACGCTGGTAAAATCAGACAAGGACCCAGACTAAGGAAAGCGCACGAAGAAGCCTTTCCTGACGGAGGGAGAAGCCGGAGTGTGTGTACAAAGTGGAAAGGAAGGAGTATAAAAAGAGGAGGAGAGTGAACCTGACCGAAGGCTTGCCTGACACAACAGAAGAGGAGGAGCATGAGGGCAAGTTGATAGATTTGATTTGAAGAGATTATTTTTAGAAAGAGGATCGAGGACATGACAAGAATACTAAAATGAGAGAGGCACTGTCTAAGTCGCAGAGAAAAACTATGGAGGAAGAGAGCAGGAGACGTTGAAAAGGCGGTGAGAGATGTTGAGATCAGTGTCACTGAGTGGATTAGCCTTGCTCAGATTTTCATAGAAAACCTCTGTGCATGTCTGTGAATATGCATGAATGCCCTCTTTTAAAATGTGAAAGCATGTTGTGGGTTTCCAATTGTGACGACGGGGTTGAGAAGCAGATCAAAAACTACTTGGAGGATCCTTGAAGAAGCTAATAAAACCGACCAAAGCTGAGCACGAGGAGAGGAGTCAGAGCATCTGAAGTGAGAATGCACAGAAAGACTGAAAGCAAACAGGCTTTGAATATATTTTATGTATTAGAGCTTTTACTGATTTCAGGAAAAGATTGATGATAATCTCTGGCTGTACACCTCTGTGAGCCTGATGGGCTTTGGAGCACTAAGCTACAACTCCACAAAAAGGGAAAAGATGGAACAAGGAAATCTCTGCCAGGACAGACACAACCACACCGACCAATCAATCACCTCTGTCATCTCATTATTTTGATTATCTTCCCTTCTTACATTTGTTTTTGTCTTTCCTGCTTAGCCTTTGGTATTTTTATTCTGCTCTCTTCTTTCTCTGTCTCCTCTTCATCTTAATCTTCCCTTTGCTGTCTCTGTCTTTTCATCTCTTGTTCACTGTCACACTAACTGCCATGGATGCTGGACTCGCTCATGTAGAAGACACCTTGCTTAGAGCACATTTGCCTCTCTGATTTGTCTCTTCTTTCCCTGCTGAGTTGAATGATTGGAGCAATTTTCAGACTGGGACTAGGAATGAGGACCAACAAGTAGCTGCTGCTGCTGCTGTGTGATGGACAACTTTACACCACACAAGAATCTTTTTGATGTACACACAATATTATTGTGATTGAGTGCATGGATAGATGAAGGTTATATAGTGGATTTCTCCTGGAGCTACATGTTGGCCCCTGTCCCAGAGGCCTGGCCAGGAAATGACGCCTCTCCTGCAGTTGTAGGAGTGTTGTGGGCAGCCATGGCCCTGCAGGGGCACTGTTTCCGGAGGGGTTCCCCAGCCATGATCAGAAAGGCTCGCAAGCGACGTTTCACGAAGCCAACTCTGGCTCAGGTCACATCCACTCTGTTGTCAAGGACACGTCTACACGGCCTGCGGCATGTTTGTGTCCCTGGAGGTTCTGTTGGCCGCCGGGCGTTCTGGCTGCTGGCCCTCTGCACCTCCCTGGGGTTGCTGTTATCCTGGTCCTCTAACCGACTCCTTCTTTGGCTGTCCTTCCCCACGTACACACGGGTCCACACCGAATGGGCCAAAGAACTTGCCTTTCCTGCTGTGACTATTTGCAACAACAACCCAATTCGCCTCTACAAGCTTACAAAGAGCGACCTGTACTTTGCTGGCCACTGGCTTGGCCTGCTGCTGGCTAACCGGACAGTAAGACCTCTGGTTCTGGACTTGATGCAGGAGGACCGTCTGGTCTGGTTCAGGAAACTCTCAGACTTCAGGCTCTTTCTGCCACCCAGAAACTTTGAGGGAACCAACCTGGAGTTTATGGACAGACTGAGCCACCAGCTGGATGAAATGCTTCTGTCATGCAAATACAAGGGAGAGCCCTGTGGAGCACACAACTTCTCTTCCGTAAGTCCAACTTTGAGTTTTGTATTTTCTGGAAAATATATGAAAACCCCCCCTTATAAAACTCTGCTTTCTTAACCTAAAACTCATTGAGTGTGAAAGCTACACTGATTGATATACAGAAAGGATGATGTCATCATTGGTTAAAAGGACATTGTTTTATTTAGCCATGACAGCATCCTCTGGACATCAAGAAAACTGATGAAGGATTTTACAGTGACGTTATGCGTTGATTTCTCCTGATTTGTTCAATGTAAATGATCATAAACCAAAATTTCGATACTTATGTAGTTGGCTGTAAGTTTTTAGGTTTTTGTGCCCACTCTTCCTCATGGCATGTATATTTTTTGTGGGTTCCCAGTTAAGTATGGTCTACACTTATGTGCTGCTTTGTAAACTTGTAACTTTGTTTTGATCGTCACAAGATTTGGTGACGATTGTTTCATCTGTGCTCTGTGCCGGTTTTTCGGCAAGCGTCTACAAACATCTACACCATATGAAACAGGCAAAACATTAAGAGGTCACATGATGTAGAGAAAAGCAGTACCTTTCGTTCTATTAAATGACAAAATCAACTTTTGATAAACTCTCTCTTGTGGAGCCAACTGTGCAGTGAGGTCAGTACTTACAAGTAAGAGTTTTGCTACTGTATGCAAACTAGCGTGACTCGTATTTACCTCAACTGTTGGTCATGTTTTCTTATTTTTCCTCTTCTTTTAAAAGGAGAGTTTAGGACATGCTCAGCACAACATTGTAGAGTAGTTATAGTGTTCACATAAACTTCTCTAAAGTTATTAATCTGCCTTATTTTGCTTTGTGGAGTTTGTTACTATATAATTACTGGCAACAGATAAACTCTTCAGGGCATACAGCCTAATGCAAAAGTTTAGTGTGCATCTAAGACGCAAATAATTCGGAGCATCTACATGAATTAAAGCACTTAAACTATCTTTTTTTAGTTGTATTTCAGCAACTTTGAATAGTGCAATCAAAACTTGTATGATTTAGTCTCAAACATCAACTGTCCTGTGTGCATCTTTGTGTTCAAAACACAAGAACCTAATTTCCATTTGAAAGCAGCATAATGTTTCTCACAGTACTCAGTCAAACTCAAAACTCATATTATCCTTTCAATCCAAACTCTCATACTCAGTACAATGCTATTATCAGTCTCTGATCAGTGCTTGTTACTTGAAGCTGCTTGTTTTCTATTGTTTTTCCAGCTCAAGTGGGAGGTCATGATCTACCTGTAATCGCTGTCTTGTTTTCTTGTTTTTTTTTTGTTTTGTTTTTTTTGCCATAACAGAGACACAACAAGACTGTCGGGTGGAAAAAACCAGATAATTTACAGTAGAGGGGAATCAAACCAGATGTTGGTTTTATTGCTGCATCAGAAAGGTTGTTTTCTCTTCTTTTTTTTTTTGTTCACTTGTCACAGGTCACTTTGTTGAGGTAAAACACTCAGTCAAGTGGATCCTGATGCACAAATTCATTTCTATTGTGAAGTCTTTTTTTTTTTCTGGTGTGCTGATAATGTAAGCTGTATGTGTTGAGTGTAGGACTTCAATGAGTTTTTTCTGCCTGAATGAATTTTTACGTTAGATATGTGTGAACACTGGATCAAGCTGTTGATGGAGATAATATTTGCCCTAATGAGGGCAACCGCTGTGCAAACTTGAAAATGTAATCGGTCTCTTCAAAATGTCAGTAAAACTGGTGAAAACATTTAGTTCATTTCTGCTGAAGCTACCTTTCTAAATGAACAAGTAGACAAGTTTTTATGAAATAGATTTCAATCTTAAGCACACATTTCTGTCAGTTTATTACAGGTGGGCAGGTTTTCTGTGCTAATTAGAGCAACATTGATTTATCAGTCCTTCTTTCTTTCTCGCCTTGTTTTACGTTAAAGGGGGTCTTCTGCTGTTAATACGGCCTCTGTGGTTTCACTAATCTCATTATCCTCCTGCTGCAAGTCAGCAACGACTCCCCGAGGCCCCTTTGGTATCACTGTCACCCCGAGACCAGAACAGAAGCAACAGCCACATTAAATGAGATTCCAAGAACGCAGGTGCAAAGGCAAAAACCGAGATAAACATGAGAGGGTTTAAAATGTGTGTAAATTTGTATGACATGATAGAGGGTGAGTGTGAAATCTAGTTTTGATTGGATTTGGTTATCACCAGCTTTAAAGTCCAGAGAATGCTTTGAACTGTCAAGCAACAAGTAGTTTCAGGGGAGAAGAAGAAAAACGAATGTCTACAGGTTGGAAACGAGAGATGACATGGAGGAAAAGGCTGGGAATACAAATAGGACTCATCACTTCGGACAGCCCCTTGGGCTGCAGGGTATCATGTGCTGATTCCACTGTATCATAGAGAGCTTGTCCGTCTGATCGATAAATCTATTAAGCCTGTGATGTAGTTTATGATGGTCCATTTTCCTCCCACATATCCAATAGTGATGCACCTTTAGCTATCCCTCGGCGAGGCCCATCACCAGGGAATGACAGAAAAGGAAGAGCAAGGCAAAACGTTCTCGCCCTCTGCAATTAAAGTAAATGGCACCTTAGCAGGCTGAGCCTCTGTACGTGAAGAAGATACACAACTCTACCCTGTTTCCCAGAGCTCCATCTAGAACATAACTGCACCAGAATGACAAATTAACCACTGCTATGGGTCAGAGAGTAGCACCTAATCAGAGTGTAGGCGGGGAGTGCCTTGCTCCTGTGATGCATCAACTCTGTGTTCATAAAAATCTCATAACTGCAACGACTCAGTTGCTGCAAAAGAGTTTTTAAGAGTTTGGCGTTAGGAGGTAACAATTTTGTCTTTTTTCTGCTCTTTATACTGTATTTCATCTGACTAGCTAAACTTCATGTTTTGGGTATTACAATGTGTACAGCTTGCTAGACAGTTCACAAGGTTTTAGCAATATTCAAGGGCTTGCTTATATCAGTAGATCACAGATGACCCCTACCTAATTATGCAGCGCTTTCCTCTGGAATGCAAAGTTATCTGCAGAAAGATTTCCGATGCAAAGATTTTTGCAAAGAACATATCTATAATGTTTGAAAGAAATTGCAACTTGAGGAGCTGAAAAGCTGCCAATTCAAGAAACTTTGCCTGCATTGGCATAGAAGAGTGTACATGCTGTGTGCATGTGTTGATTTGAGGTGTATTTGGTGTTTGAACAATTAAAATAGGCAGTTGTAAGAGTTGAGGAGGTGTTGTCTCTTGTATTTGTGGAAGGAATTGGTCGCTGATGGTCCACTGTAAGTGTTTTATAAATTATTTTTTTTACAGAATCTGTACAATATGTTTAATACACATATAACATTTTTATTTTATGGTGATTCTGTTGACAATGATTTCACAAATATTAAATAGTTTCCACACATCCCCAACTGTTATAAAGATTTTCTGTTCAGTTTATACTCATCCAATTCAAATTTGTTCAAGATTTTAGATTTTTAACTACAAATGTGGTCTATACTCCTTCAAGGTTTTAACTCACCACTGTACAATACATTTTGAATCTATTATATCTTTTGTGTTTTTCTGACACTTGTTGAACAGTGACCCAACACGGGCCAATGTTACTTTCTAGAGACCACAACAGCAGTGAAGCTGTTTTTATGGGTTTTTCACATCCTGATTTTGCTCCAAAAATAAGTGGAAGAAGTTAACGACTGGGAAAAAAGGGTGTAAAAGTAACTGTCAACCTGTCAATCCATCCATCCATCGCCTATAGCCGCTTACCTTGGAGGTCTGTAGGGGAGCTGGAGCTTATATCTAGAAGTCATTGAGCGAGAGTCCCTGGATAGACCTGCCAGACTGTAACAGAGTAGAACAGAGACATACAAGACAATTATGCATGCACACACTAATAGCACATTTGTACCCACGTGCAATTTACAGAGACTAGAGAGAATAACATATAGAAGTAGCATGTAAACCATCTTGCTTCAAATCAACAGTGCTGTCAATTCTCCTATAAAAGAAAATCCTTTGCTGCAACTGTTTTATAAGAACATTTCTTATGAAACTTGATATTTTATTTGTATATTTCTGCCTTCTGGGAGAATATTGATGTCGTGGTACCTTTGTTTGGAATCCATGAGAGTCTGTAGCTGGAAAATTTTGTACAAAAATACTGGATAAAACGTCTGGTATAGAGTGGTATATTTATGTCTTCTATAAATATCACACATTTTCATGTTATCTGCTTTAGGAAAAAATAGCTCTAGAATTTCCTCCTTGATTTGACTTAGCAACATTATTAAACATTATTAAATAAAGGCTTGTTCAAAATAAATAAACCAAGCATCTACATCCAAACTATTATTATAGACCATTTTCTACTTTAGGATTAAGCAGAAAAATGTTTTTGTTCAGTCAGTAGTTTTGGAGGTGATTTCTTTTTTCATGCTTTTTATCCATCGTTTTACTTCCAGGGCTTTGGAACCTTCTGTTGACTAACTTTCCTTAGTGAGCACAGACTAAATGAACAGATTGACTGAAGCTTATTGTGAAGCAGCCCTAAAAGCCTGATCTATCCCTGCTGAGTGCAGAGGGGCCTGTGATTGAGATTTAAGCACATCCTGGTAATAATGAGGGGCTCTGACCTTTTCGGTAGGATTATAGAAGCAACACTGTAAGCTATTGATTTGTACTGAATGAGAAGAACAAGAGTGGTTATGGAAGCAGCAGCTCCAACCAAAGCAATCTCATCAACTACAGGTCGCCCCATGCCGACCATTACCATCACTCCTGATCCAATTTCACTGCAGCTCATCTGGCTTGTTTTATTTGCTCCAACATTCCCCATCTGAAGCAGAGACAAGTCTTCTGTTTTAATTTGAATGACTGCATCGCTTTCTATCACTGCCTCAGTCTCACACCCAAGGCCACTGAGAATACTCACCTGTACTTCTTCTTTTAAATCAAGTCCCAAATGCAGATGCAATAATTCCACATTGGTCATGTTGCGACATAAAAATTACATGTTGTTCTTTTCCTTAATATTAAGTGAACTCTGGAGCCAGTGTCCAAGACATTGGCTACAGTTTATATTATGAGTTTTGTTTTACAATAAAAAAACAAAACCACAAACAGTGCCAAGTATTTATGTAAGGCACAGAGTGAGTAAAGGCAGAGGCGTTGATTGCGGCTTACAGAAACATGTAAAATACTTGGCTTGACCTCAAACTCTTTGCTACTTTTTATGGCATACAAACTTGCTTTACTTTAAATATATGCACAAAACACACAAATAAACAAAAACATTCTCTCTGAGGACCTCCGGGCGAGAGCCACCCACTGGTTTCTTTGTATTGAGTGTGGAGCTCAGATTTTTAGATGCTAATGGAACTAATATAAGAAAGAGCCTTCAGCACAGAGAAATGCACTGGAAACTCATAGATTGCCCAAGAGTTACATCAACAACTCTCTGAGACAATGTCAACAAAACAAAGGTGATATGATTATTGCAGGGAGCTTCTGTTGAATTGCACTGTGTTGCGCCACAGAACGCTACGTGTTAATTTTAGGTCATTTTAAGATTAGGTTGCGTTAAAGGTTCAAAAGCTATTTTGAGTCCCCGCTTTGTGAAATATCGCAGTATGTTTTTCCCATAGAAGGCAATCTTAATAGCGTCCTATTTTTTCTGGCTTCTCAATTATCCTTCCAAATGGCTCTTTTGATTTTGTTGTTTCAGTCCCAACAATGGAAATGTAGTATAGACGTCCAAACTGTATTTATATTTGCATCACTTGACAGTAAGGACTTTTGCTTGTATTCTCTGAGAATAATAAATGTTGCATTGACAGTACCTTGCTCTCTTCTACTATGCTTTTTCAGCATTGTAGCAGAATACATGAGCTGGCTGCTGGATCTGTTGGTGGCATTTAAACTGCCACCCACATTTGTTCCAGAAGAGGTGAAGAAATGGGGAAGAGCTGCATGTTGATTGCAATTAACCACTTCAAGTAAGGCTTTTGAAACTGGAAATTGATATTTTAAGCTCTTATTACATTTAATACAGTAATTTTTGTCATTACAAAGTTAATCATACTGTGAAGTCAAAAGTTCTGCACGTTTGCACAATTGTAAATATCTCAACAAATTAAGTCTTATCTGGCATTGGCTTTTATTAAAAATATTAAATTCTGGTTAAATTTATTATATGAAGAAAGTAATTGGATTTTAAGCTCACTTCTGTTTGCCTTGTATTCTTACAATCTGGCTAAGTAATTTAGATTAACTTGAAATATCTGATATTGTGTATAAATCAAGTGCTTTATATTCTGAGACACAGTGTTTGTTTAACAGAAGCTGGAGTTTTTACAACCTGTGGAAATCCTTCTTAGATTTCAGAGATGTAAAATTTCTACACTGTAAAAACCGAGGTGCAAAAATTGGATCTTTGTAGAAAATGTATCTCATTTTGCCATAGGAATAAAATCATTCAGATTTATGAACAGCCTCCACAATGTGCTTTTCTAGATTGCATGCCATGAGCCGACGTTAATTATTTCTATTAGAAGAGGCTCCATCACACTGCAAAGGTGAGAGTCAAGTTTCTGTAAAACTTCATTGATATTTTTAAAACGGATAAAGGGGGAACACGTTTGACATTTTAAACTATCTTATGATTAATTGGTTTAAGTTGATTCTGGTTTATTATAAGAAAACGTTAAACCCAAAACAGAATTTTTTTTTATACTCCTGAGAGATTTGAGTATTTTTGTCCACATGATTCTTCTGACTGAAAATATTAAAGTTTTGGAGTGGCCTTGTCAAACCACCACCAAAGGCAAAAAGTTAAAATACTTGCAGAATCATTCAAAAGGATAAAAAACATAAACTTTGCTGTATTCTTTCCAGCCTTCCTACAGTCCTTCAAGTCTGGCAGCCTGAATGAACTGCAGACATGTCTCAACGTGTCAGAAAATACAACCTTTTTTTAAATCACTTGCTTTTATGTGCTTCCTATGATTTCATTTTCCCCCCTTTACCTTCACATCAGAGTATTGCTTTCAGAGCAATGTAGCTGTACTTTATGATGACGCGATAATGAATTAGAAACATATTGTATTTTTGGCTTTAATGCTGGCCGGTTGCAGGGTGGATCAACCTGATAGTCACCTGATTCTGGTTAATTGCCTTTTACTCAGTGAATATCTGTCAATAATAAAACAAATAATGTTGTCTTTGGTTGTTAATAGACCTAACTCTGTAAAAGACATCAAAATGACCGACTGTTCTAATTCACTGGAAAGAAGTGGAGAACATGTTTATTCTTTTTGAATAAAAAATCAACATTGTGAGTTTGACACTGACTTAGAAAATTCAGATCTGGTCTTGGTTCCTCTAAGTGTTTCACTGTAGATACTTGTCTCCATCAGGCTTTAAAACGTGTGCTTTAGCATCAGTTTAAATCCAATTGCAGGAAAAACAATGATTTTCTGTGAAACCTCAGGTTTAAAAGCACTGGGTAAATAAAATGCAGATTTATGTGTTTTTGACAATACCCTCCATGCTGTTTTTCCATCTCGCTATACTGTATTCCCTTATTTCAATACTGGCATGCCTTTCTCTGTAACAGTGTCTGATCTGGTGACATCCACACCAACTGTGAGCTGGAAAATGAAGCTGCTGTTACTTCTCACTCTTCCTCTTTTTATCTCCTTTTGAAACCAACTCAGCTTTAATTTCACTCAGGAAGTAGACCTGTCGGTTGAAATTCAATTTTTTCTCGTCCTCTATCCTTCGAACAGATATCACCTCTTTTGTGCACCACTAGTTTTCATTTCAAAATTCACAAGAATAAAGTGAGGGAGAGGGGAAGAAAGTACATTTCTGTCTTTCCTCCTTCAATCTTTTCTGCCTGTACACTTTGCAGCGCACATCTAATCTTCTGCTTCTTCAGTCAAGTGGTTCCTCTGTGAGCAGATTTTGGTCTGGTGGATGAATAGTGGAGACTATATATGTATTTGAATCACCCTTATAGTTATTTAATTCATCCAGCATCTTTGGACTTATTTAAAACAAGGCAAGAAAAGTATGATAAAAAATGTAAACACAGGAAAAAAAATATATATTTTCTCCTGCAATTTTTTTGTGTTTTTTGCTTTTCAAAACAAATTTTACAAGTGAACATTGTTTTAAAAAACATCTAAAGTTTATTATTTATTTTTGATTGAATTTGAGAAAGATCAATAAATTATTCAACAAACAAACCCATCTATTGGTACTTTACTGCATATTGTCTTACTTAAAATGTGTGGGAAGATCACACTCTTAATTGGTGAAGAAGGAAAAAAATGGCATATTTTTAATTAGTACACCTTACATTATTTCTTGTAGTTATATATAAATGTTTGTTCACAAAACTGTTAATTTTTGTGAACAAAAGTTAACAGTTTTCTGTTTTTCCAATGGAAGCTGAGAAGAGGAGGTGGTTATGCAAGTCAAAAAGAGTAAATATAAAACGTTACGTACATCAAGAGATGTACGTAACGAAACCGTGTGGTGTCCAACAATGGACACAAAATAATAAGTCCAGTTCACTAATTTTGAAACCAGGCATTAATCAATTCCTTACTACAATCTACATGCAATGCATGTGGCGAGTGTCAGTCCTGCGTCACTCTCCCAGTCTGGACAAATCCTTGATTCAGATCGGAGAGGCCAAGACGATCTACCGTAACACACAAGGGACAATCTCAGAACAAAGAACGTTCTAAGATTGTCGTTCGGGGTAAAAAATCCTGTAGTTTGAACTTTTGCATCAGGCAGTCGGATTCTTCTCTATTTAAATCTAATTATTACTGAAGGGCAATATACTATACAGACTTCATAATCTACACTCTTTTGGTTGATTTCCACTTTGGCTTTATGTTGTTTAGTTTTCATTCAAGTATATTTATTGCTAATGGAGACTGAGAACCTATTTTGTTTTTGGTTGTTTTATTGATTTTGTGTATAAGTCCCAGTGTTAAGTGTTCTTTTGAAAGTAAAGTGAATCTATCTTTGGCAGGAAATTGCATGTATTATTACATAATTTTCATTAAATCAATGTAAAAAGGTCTTCAAATGATATTATTGTTTATCGCAATAATTTTTTGAGACAATTAATTGCCCAGCAAACTCTGTTATTATGACAGGCCTAAGTGTGAAGATAAAGAACAAATTATCGCACTTTGTCCTCTCTTGGTTTGTCCTTTCTGATTAGTCTTATCTTTGCTCATATTGTTTGAATAAATCATGAATAACTTACTTTGTTGGTAACAGCTTTGAGCTGTATATTAATTATTTGGTTGATTTTTCCAAAATTAAAAGCAAACTTTCCAGAAACTGGCCTTTCCTGCTAAACTTGTAAGATATCGTTTATTATTATGACAAATATTTTATTGGTTCCTATGACTGCCATATAGATACGCAAACAACCCCAATAGACCCCACCACACACCCGAATGCACACGCACTCACACACATGCACACAAATAATAATAATAAAAATAAATATATTTTACATGTAGGCTTGTAGATGCTGAAACTCAAATTCAGATGGAGGGATTTCCTCCAGCACTTGTTCTGCCAAAATGTAAGCTCTCCTAAAACGAATCTGGAGAAAAACTGAAATATAATCGAAGAGGGTATTTGTCACTATCAGAACATTTATAACGTTTCTTTCAGCTGAAGATAATACATTTCCACAAAAGGAATATTGGTGCATCTACAACATGATTTAATTAAATTTAAATCATGACATGATGTACAATAGTAATATAAAGGATAAAATATGCATGAGACTGTTGATCTGAGATTAAACGCTGTCAAATCAAACGTGCTTTTCTTCTGTCATCTTCTTTTACATCATTCTTTGCCAATAATAATAAATCTTCTCACTGGCAAACTAAAGGAATACAAAATAGGATTGGCTTTTTCTGCAACATTGCGTGAGATGTTGCAATGTTGCACTTAAACTGATGGGAAGACAGAGATAAACATCTCAGCTCTGTTTGCAGCCCTCGCACTAAATATGTAAATCTTTAAAACCGGTTCACAAATATTTGATTTCCTCTTTAAATCGGCTCAGTGACTGCTTGGAATCGCAGCGCAGCCAGTTAGAGTTCAGTGTAAACGCCCTTCGTTTAGATAAAAATGTGATTTGTGACTTTTGGTATCTACATTACTTTGTTAGAAGAAAAAAAGTAAAATGAAGTAGTTTTTATAAGTTAGAAATTTGCCATTTAAGGTTCAAGTTTGGTCATTTGTGTGTTTTGATGAAAAAATGCAAATTAGGCTTTAGATGTTCAGCTGGCTTTTTTTTTATAAATGAGATATTGCAATTTTCCTCTCTAGAGTAGAGAAGAAAGGCAAAATCATATTCATACTACACAGCCTAATCCTCATCTCCACTCTTTCAACACAGTTCAGAAAAGGTTCATAAATGAATTTTGTCGGTTGAACTATAAATAAAAGTATTGAGGGTGCACTGCCTATTTACATTTATCTCATTATTTTGGAGAACTCTATGGTTCCTAAAAATAATTAGTGACAAGGCCTTTATCTCCATTTTATCTAAAAGTCAAGGTTTTCCTTTGGCTCATTTCCTAACAGCTTCCATAAAGTCCATCTTTGTGGGGTTTGGTAGTTTAGTGGTCCAATAAACAGCAGCTCAGAGCTCTTTCTCTGATTGTATTTATTTCTAGTCTAACTTTTTTTGTTCTACATTGTTTCTTTTCACACACACACAAGCGCACGCACGCACACACACACACACATATATATAATACATTCAATAGTTTAAAAGTCTTTGAATCCTTGCCCCAATCTCTGACTCATCCGAATAATATACATTTTATTGCACATAAGTTATCACAAGCAGTCTTTATGTTTAAATAACCTTTGGCTGAGCTTTTATGTTTATGCTGAAGACTCTTTATTCCTCTAAACCTACTTGTTTTCTGTTGAGTATCCCCACATCTCTTTGACAACAACTCTTTCACCTGTAACTTGTCTTAAATGTTGAGAAAACATGTCTTTCACCACCTGAAGAAAACATCTTTAGGTGGAAAATGCCTGGAAATATTTTAGTCTGGAGTGGTCTAAATAGGTATTGATCGTAGAAATGTTGTACATTTTCTTCTGTTCATGTCAAAATAAAATTAGTAGAATCAACCTTTTTTTGTTAGTTTACAGAGATACTATATTCAAATGTGTTTAATCATTGTATTTGCTTTTTAGAGCACAAAGTAGCTATGACAACTCACTAATCCCATTTTGCAACTTTTTCTGTTTTAATGAAAGCCGTGTACATTCATCTGAGTTTTTTCCACTTAAAGCAGTGCGTGACTGTACTTTCTCTCTCATACTGTATGCATTAGCTGAGTTAGCTATCTGCCTGATACATTTTGCTTTTATATGAAGTGTTTAATGCTAAATGAGCTGTCTGCAGAGTCTGAGAAGTAACAGCAACTTCCTCAGTGCAGGGATTGGCTTTACTTTCCTGCTCACATATACAGGCCTTTCTGAGGTAGCTTCCATCATTAGCTTTATAGTAAATATCCTTTGACTTTGCATTTTTCCACCAATGAGACTCTTTCACATCACTGATTTATTTTTGGCTGTTTAGGGTCTCTCTCTAAAGAGAGCTATGAAAACTAAAGAAGGACATTTTCCAGGAACATAGTGTCATTTTATAGCTCAGTCAAGTATCCATGTTACCTCCACTTCTTATGAAAATGCTGTAAATATTTCATGGTGACGCCTTGAAATTGGCCTATGTCTCTTCAAAAGGCTTGTTGTCTTTCCGACACTCCACATTCAGCGTGTCATCACAGCGAAGCCTTTCATTATTTTGTTTCCAAGTGGAATAATACTCAGTACATTGGACTGAGAAGTAGTTTGAGACTCACAGCTAATAGTTGCTGCCGCTAGTCTGGAGAACCTGGCTGCCACAGATTTTTCAAACATGTATAAAAAAAAATTGATGAAGGGAATATATTATAATGTAAAGCGCAAAAAACTTGATTTTATATAAAAGCGCCCACCTCTAAGAAGGGACCTGCTTCCATTGTTTTCTATTTCTGTTGGCAAATGTTGCACAAACACATTACTCCAAACGTCTTTGGTCAGTCTTTTATTGGCAACATATAACACAGAGACTTACTAGAACATCCTCTCCTGCTGCAATATTTTGCATTGGTGTTGGCTGGAAACTGATAGAATCCGCAGAAGAAACCAAGTAAAATCAAAGAAAATTCATATCTTAAAGAAAAAAGTTGGCAGCTGACAAAAATCATAGCATTTTTGCAAAAGTATGAAAGACAAACTAATTCAGTTAGAAATATAGAAGATGTTTCTTGGGAAGATTTGTACAGAACGTGTAAATATAGAAACTTCCTGCAAGAGAGGGAAAGAAGAAATGTAGAAGTCGACGCTGTACAGAAATAAGGCAGAGGAAGCTTGCCAGACTGGCAGAGATTGGTGTCAAACCTGGGAAGATCAAAGTGTTTTTGAAGCTCTCACTCTCTGTCGCGCTTTTTACAGACACATACCCATATTGCAGCCAGGGACGCCGTTAGTTGTGAACACATCCTGGTAGGCTTAACATAACTCTGCTTATGTAGAGCACAAGTCAATGTAGATCATGTTAAACCCACAGATGCATAAATAAAAAGGTACATTTTCTATAATTTAGATAAAAAAGTTAAGACTTGTTTCTCATTTAAACTGTTGGTACATAAATCTTTCTATGTAACAACTAAAAATGTCTATTGATTCAAATGGCTGCACATGAGTGATTAAAATCCACAGCAGATTTTCTGTCAACCTCATAAACATCAAACCATAGTTTGTTGGTAAAAGGTTAGTTAAATGCACTTTCTCCCTCTGTTCACCGACACAAGGAAAACTACACAGAATTGAGTGTTTTTAAATATAGATGCGAATTGATTGAGCTCAGTGAAACACAACAGACAATAAATAAAGCCAATGCAGCATTCTCCGTGGGTAGAGAGTTTACAATCAGACTTCGATAACATCCTTAAGCAACTCAAAAGTGAAAATACAGCAGTGGTCTGGGTTTTTCTTCAGGCAGTTTCTTCAACTTTCTACAGGTTGTTGCCCAATTTTCCCTTTTACTTCTAAAATGGATCATTTATTTCAACCTGGATGCCTGATTAATGGCATTTACCCCTTTATTAGATAATTTTTTGGTATCAGGTCCTACTCTCTTTGCCTTCAGAACTGCTTTAATTCTTTTGAAAATAAATTTAGCAAGGTGTCAGAAACATCCTCCAGACTTTTTGTCAATAGGACCTTGCAGAGTCTTCTGCTGTACATCAGTAATGTGAATCTTTTTATCCTCCACATCACAATGATGCTCAACCTGAACTGAGTCTGGTGACAGTGGGGGACACTGCAGGACAGTTTGAGATGATTTGATGTTTTTGACCTAGTGCATCAAAAAACTTTAATATTATGGTCTTAAAGGAATAGACATGGTCAACAACAGTAGGTTACATATGGTGTTTAAAAGATGCCTAGTTAGTATTAGGGACCGTTACAATATCACCAACGGTAGGAGGCAGATTTGAATCTTTTACGGTCCAATTTTGCCTAACCTGTGATTCATAATATCAATTTCTGCTCACTCAATATCTTATTTGATCTTCTGTTCTGGAAATAATCCAACTGCACCAGCAACCAGATTTGCATTAAATGACCCATGATGGCCACTGTAAGTGTGTGGTGTTGTGTTTTAATATTTAGGCCTGAAATTTGATACATGTGTTCTTTGTCTTATGTTGAATTTAGATATGAATATAATGTAATTAAAACTTTAGAAATGATAAAAGCACTCAGCCATGTAATAGGCTTAAGTACTGACAATCTCATAAGAGCACAAGTGTAACAGATTGAAAACGGTTAAAATAAATTTGTTACTTTATATTTTTCTCTTCTGCTTTGATTCAGATGGTGTTTTTGGTTTTCCTTTATTCTTTTATTTCTGTTTTGTGTTTTTTGTGCTGGTTTAAAGTGGTCTTACTATTACTTTGGAAGGAGTGAAATTGATCACTGCATAAATTAGGATCAAGCATTAAAACAGTCATGCACATATGACCCTTGACCCCATCTCTCTGCTGTATGTTTTTGAAAACTACAGGAGATGAAGAGGAATGCAGGGAGACATTGGAGAGGAAGATAAATAAATGTTTGGAAGGAGTTTCTCAGATAAATTGGAGGTGGATGTTTGTCTCACCTGTAATTGAACATGTTTTTCTGGTGAAAGATTATTTTGAGTTCTTGTAGTTTGGCAAAAAGAACACCGAAGGAGCTTGCTGCAACTGCATTTGTTTCGTTAGTATATAAAACTTGTCATAACATTTGCAATTCAAGAAGTTCAGATGACTAAAGGTGTACTGAAATTGCTTCCCAAACCACAGCATCACACTCTAGATGGTGTGCAAAAACCCTTTGATACTCCACAGTTGCTCCCACTCAGGGCTTCCATTGTGCTTTGTAGACGTTATTGATGTGAAAGTGTATTTCTGGTTAGCACACAACACAATGATTGCTCTTTGAACCGTTCCTAGACTTTAATGTAACTAAAAAATATGACTCAATTTCCTTCTGTGGGCCATTTTCAACAGCAGTATAAATCCTGCAATCATTAGGAATTGCTGGCATGCCTCGGCTGCTGTAGCATAAGGACGTTAAACACCTCTTCCCCTTCCTTCTCTTAGCACTTGTGTCTTTTGTCATTATTACTTCCTCTCTTTCCCTGAGGCATGGTGACGTGCAGGAGGAAGAACTGCGGTTCTGACAGCAGTTTTTAGCAGAGGCTGAGGCGTCCTTCTGAAGGACAGGTGCATCTGCCACCTCAGGGACTTTTACTGGACACGGAATAGAGCAAGGACATGCTGGGCCTGTCTGTGCAGATGATGGTAACTTTATAAAAAGCTTTAAACAAATGAACAGAGATATGGGACTGTGAGTCAGGCCGACTGTTACGGCAGCACTAAGACAAACCATGGAGGACGTGCCCAGGACTGACCAAAGCATCTACTTTTAATGCCTTTCAGAAAACATAGCAGTGTCTAAAGGTGACGACATGGGCTGGAAATTTCCATTTTTCACTCACTAGTTGCCAGAGAGTAAAACATCTTTCCTTCACTCAGGTGTCGCCGACAGAAATGTAGGATGTTTTTATGATTGATGCATCTGATTAAGATGTTTTTTGCCCTTTTTCACCTCTAACAGTTGTCATTGTGTCTGATTCAATAGCTGCAGGCTTGATTTGTGTGAGTTTAGAGTGGGAGGATGTTGAAGTGCAGTGAAGTAATAATCATAATTTATGTGGATCTTGAATATATTTGATAATTATAGGCGGTGGTGTGTGTTCCAGACAGGCTTAGCTTCACATTGTCCTCCAAAGACTCTAAAACAAGCAGTGATGGAATAATGTAGTGGACTGACTGCATAGGCAGAACGCCGTAACTACTAAGGCAACAAATCATTTCGCATCAACTTGATTTCACAGCTCTTTAAACAGGCGATCACTTAAAGCAGCTTTGTCTTTCCATCGTTTGCTGCACACTTGATTTCATTTTACCCATATTAGCCACAGGAGCTGACCCAATCTCAGACACAAACAGCCATGAGCTCACACCGACACCTGAGGGCAAGTTAGAATTGCCCTTTACCTTAAGATGCATGCATTTGGACTGTGGCAGGAAGCTGGAATACCTGCAGAAAAATCACAATGCCGTCACAAAAACATGCAGAATCGAAGAATCCAAGTCAAAAGTGGCCTTACAGCCCACATTCACATCACATTTTTAATATGTTATTGTAAAGTCCTGATGAAAAAACATAATTTCTTAATGTTAAGCTTCAGTAACATCTCAGAAAAAAATGCTCCATGACTGAAAATGTAAATTGACAATGTTTGTTGTGAACTAGCAGAGTATAAATTAATTTGATTGACACTGAAAGCTAAATTATTGATGTGCAAATTATCTGTTTTTTATGTTGTGTGCTTGCATATGCCTGTAGTCATGAAAACCTGGATTAATCCAGGCATCAAACAGTCTTGTAAGAAGGATGGTATTTTGTTTGAGGTAAAATATCATTCTCTACATGACTTTTGACCAATGGAAACAGGAGATCTTCTGCTTTTTTTTCTGCCACTCTTCCTGTAAAAACTTTTTTGAGTAATTTGGGGGTTTTCATTGCAAAGGTTTCACACTATTAAGTTTTATTTGTTCTTCCAGGTCACTATTATGCATTTTTGATAGTTTATGACACAATTTAAATAAACTTTTTTATATTGTGTGGAAAAAGGAAACTTAACAGACTTATGAAAATAACTTTACTTTCAGAATATGCCTAACGATATCAGCCTGAGGTTTTAGCTCGCTGAAATGACTCCACTTAAATTTAAAAATCATCTACAATTTTGTTCAAATAATGTCTCCTTAAGATCTCAAGCACACTAGAGATCATAGTGTCCACAGACACCCTCACATTTTCAGAATCATTATCAAAAGAGATCGAAACAATTGTGTTTTCAGAAGACTTCACTTGCTTGTCAGTTTTGATGAAAGCTTACTCCAACTGACCAACAAAATAAGACAAACATCCCCACTTATTGCAATTATCTTGTCTTCCACAGAGGAAATGCACAATTGAACAACTTGAGGCAAATGCAACTGGGGAAAAAAAAGCTCTTGAAGGCGGGAATTCCTGAAAATCGTCATTAACCTTTGCCAACACCCACGTCTCTGATCTTAAGATGCCAGTTGGATGTGAAATAGCATAGCTTTAGGGCTTTACATTAATTGCCTCGAAGTAGCAAATGGAAGAATCCGGTATATAATGGCAACCAGACTACAAAGGATCTTTGTCATTTAGTAAAATATTTCTTTATATCTGAATAAGCCGTAACATGTAACTTTGAGTGTTGTCTTAGAGGCATTTCTTAAGTTCTATAATATAATGAAATCCTTAGGTACAGTAGATGGTTTTATTGTAAAGTTCATTAGTATGACATATTTCCAAACATTTGATTCTTCCTACCCACCATCATGGACACGATCAAAGCGAGCTTCCTGATTCATGGTGTCACCACCTCATTTTCTCTAAAAGTCAAACACTCAGAAACAGCCAGCGTGGGTTTGACGTTTCATCTTGTTAGAGCAGACTCTTGTAACAAGTTTGGTCTTTCTTGTTTTATTCTCTGCTCTGATTTTCTCCAGCATGTTCCCTTTCGTAGTTTCTCCGTCAGCCAAATTTAGCATCAACAATGATCAGTATGTCTGTTTTCATCTGATGTGAATATCAGATTATCTCCTGCAGCCTTCCTATTATAGCAGTGGATTTTTAATGTCCAGTGATGTTGACATGCTGACACACTGTTCACACTCAGAGTAATGAAGAACCCTGAGCTGTTCAATCTCTCTCATACCTGAAGGAAACACATATGGATGAATTCATGCAAGTTCTTTTTTCCTTTGTGTTTGTTTTTCTAATTGTGGTTTGCAGAAAAGTACCAACAGCTGAAACCAGATGTAATGTTTAAAGACTGTGGATGCTCAGGATGACTGTCCATTCAGAAGCTTCATTTAAAAAAAAAAAAAAAAACATGTAATTACCTTTTTAATGGTGCCATCTATTTTGTGAACATGATGCTGCCACCCATGTACTCGGCAATCGGGATGTCATTCTCAGTCTTTCAGACTTTGCCTCCCAAATTCTGGCTTTTTTTTTATCTTGATTTTGGGGGGGGGGAAAAAAAAAGCTTCCTCACTGAGTGGCCTTTTAGCCGACTTGTTTCATTGCACACAATGGCACTCTTTACCAGATTCAGTCAGCATTTTTACAAAGTCCATTATGTTTGTTGATACATACAGTTTGCTTCAATTCTTGTTCATATCTGGGACACAGAATGAGTTTCCTTCCAGAGGGGATGGATTGGTGGAAATTTCCGTAGGGTATGCATTAGCGGATTTGTTTAAAGATTAATTTTGAACCTCCAGGCATCCAAAAATTTTACTCAGTGAGGAAATGTATTGTTAAACAGATCTACACACAGCATTCTATGCAACTCATTTTACACATTTTTCTGAAAGGCAAACTTTGATGTGGCAAATCAAGAAACACAAACATCTGAAGTATATCCAGAAGTATGTTTTTGTTCAACAAAAGGTTCATAGAGATAATTTCCTTTCACTGATCAGATGTATTTGTTTAACCTCTGTGCTTTGACTAGACTGTCTCAGCTCATTCCTGTCTGTTAGGTGTCATTAGTCAAGGAGAAAGAAAATGTTGCAACAATTCCTCCTTCAGTTATGGATTTACGACAAAAGTGATCTACCTTGCCGATTAACTCAATCCTTTCTTCTGTAATGCAGACATCGGTTGAGTAGTGTATAATGGCCTCAGAACCAAACTCATTTATTAGGTATTCTTTGTGATGTCGCTGGCAGAAAGCTGTGGTAAATAATTAAGCTCGGATGAATTATACCCTACAGGACATGGGGGGATGGGGAAATTAAGTCACTTTCAAAGAGATGAAATCAGTGAAAGTTGCCCAATACTCACAAAGCTTCTTGTTTTTTCTTTTTTTTTTTTTTTTAAATCAAAAATCATTACACAGCACAAAGCAATTGATTTGTAAATGGGTATGTACCACCACATTAGGAATGTTCCCACCTTACATCTCCACAGAGCTGAAACATTTACAGTGTTTACACATAAACTAATTAGTTTGCATTTGCATATTTAACACATCTACATAATCACACATAGAGTTCTGTTTTCCTTATGTCTCTTTTCCCACATACCATGTCCTCAACTCATCCCACTTTCCTGCTCTAGATAGGATGTTGCTGACTACACCTCTACAGTAAACCTCTGTTATTTGTAGGGATGGGAATAAAACATGGATGTGATGGATGTTTATATGCTTATTACTGCCTATTTTAACAGTTCAAATAACAAATATATCTTAATGTGTCAGTCCACACATTGAAAACCATCTTTCCTCTACAACAGAAGCTAACTTTTACACTCCTACTTATCTCTGTTCTTGGGGGTAAAGAGGTACATCCCCTCTTTAAGTAATGTCTAATCTGTATGTTGACATCAATGTGCTGTGACTAGTACACATTATGCAACACATTAACATCTCAAGGGGTTTTACTTATGTTTCTGAAGCTTCTTCTTTCTGTGTCTCATTGCAAAAGCAAAGAACCAGTTTCATTTTCCCTAAGCCAGCTCAAAGCCATGCTATTTCTACAGAAGATCACAGTGCACAAAATACAGAAATAGTCTTATCTCTGGTAATTAATCTTTAAATATTGCAATCAGAATGAATCATATATTTTAATGCAGTTCTGCACCTTTTGAATAAAGATTTAGCAAAACACAATTGGATTTTAAAGGACCTGCCAGTGTGTATTGATGGGGTTACAAATGATTCTCATCGCAGATGAAACATGGAAGATGTCATTCTGTTGTTCATTAATCTACTTAATCTACAACATGCGATAATAAAAGAAGATGTAGGTGATGTTAGATAAAGATTGTTTTTCCTGTGGTACTCTTATTATTATTAATACCAATTGTTTTATTGCCCAATAAACAGATTTTCACAAAGTTGTCTTCATAAGTTGATTTTCCAACAGCTGGTTTTCTCTCTGGCCAAACTTAGATTTGGTGTGCAAACTGGACCCAGTTCTACTGTCCCAGAGCTGGTGTTTTCATCATTGGGGAATGAAAGTACTGATGCTAGGAAAGCTCTATCATAAATTTAGCACTGGAACCAGTTTGGAGGAAAGACCCCCTAAATGGAGTTGGGATTTGCCACAGGAGTTATGGGAGCTATTAGGAAACCTGCGATTTCACTTCAGCTTTCCACAGTAGCGCTGTGATAAGCAGCTCCTGGTGCCCATGTTGAGATACTGTCTGCAACTGAAAATGGAGTAGAAAAAGGTAAAATACAGTGACAAGTCAGTATTAACTGCAACCGAGGCATCAGGTTTTCATTTTTACAGCTAATAATTGTCAGATAGTGTATTTCAGTGGAAATGCACTATTTTTATTTTTTAGTTACTCTTTGTATCTACTGTGAATCCCCAACTATCGCAAATATCCTCCTTAACTGTAACTTGGTAAAACTGGTGTGTTTACATGCCCAGGCAAAGCTGTTAGTATCAGCAGGACCATTTTAAAAGTAATTTAACCTAAAATTGCTTCAGATTTTCCCTGCTACATTCACATTGTGGAGATAAACGAATAGATTTAGGAATAATGTTTTGATGCAAGATTATACCAAAATAGTTTATGCCCCCCAAAATCACCAGTTGCACTTAAAGAACTCAGCAAAGTTTGTTGTAGTGCCATTATTAGTATTGCACTTGGCCAGATATTTTCTTGGCTTATTTGAAAAAGGAAAAAAAAAAAGTTTGGTTAATCGTTTTATTGAAGTTTCTGTTCATATTATTAGAATAATAAAAAACATGAATAAACTAACAGATGATTGTACAAAATAATTTAGCAGGAGTCTTGATGATCTGAGGATATTCTGGAGCGAATAGCTTCAGAGTGATTCGCTCTGAAGCTCAGAGGAATGGCTTTGGGTATGAGCAAGTGTTGAGGCAGCCCTGAATGTTTGCCATGGGAAATTCAAGAATTTCTCAAACATGCATGAATAAACCAGAACATTACTCTGGGTATGTTTTTGATGAGAGAATAATTTTATAACATGATATAAAGCTAAAAAAAAGTAACATTTTGAGCTTAAGTATCAGATTTTTTGTCATATGTAAAATGTAAATAATTAAAATACAATCTTTCTCAGAAATTCAAATGTCTAGAGCAGAGGTATCCAAAGTCAGCCCAGAATCTGGCATGTTTTAGTTTCACACCCTGGCAGTAACTACCCAGCATGTCAATGCTCTGTAAATGTGCAAATACCACAGAATATTGGAACATGTTTTTATGTGACCTTCTGTCAGTGGTGAAACTTTTCTGCTCCTCTCCTTAATTTACATCAAGCCAGGAAAAAAAAAAAAATCATGAAACCCTGGAATTAACAAGTCACCCAGTAGTGCACGGACTAGTCAACCACCTGCTGTTTTTTGAAATTGCACTTCTAATTAGTTAACGGTTAGCATTTTCCTCAACACAGCAGAGACTATAAATCTTGTTTAAAGGCTTATAAATAATACGCATAAATCTCCCTGGAGGTTAGCATCGTCAGCCACACAGCACACTGTTTGTTCACTAAGCAGCTCTAATAGACTTTTATGAGCAACACAAATGCAACCTTAGGCTCCTCACATAAAAATGCAGACTCGTTTTCGCTCTGAGCATTCAGCAGGACATGCTTAGATCACAGATTTGCATTTTCATCCCACTTCACTGACACATACAAATATTTATTTCAGTCAATAGACTGATCCTGCATAGCAGGAGTCACTGTCTTGATTGCAGCCATGTGTCCTGTGCAATCCTATCTGATGAGTGGTAATTTGCACCATTCTTCATGTCCATTTCTGCAAGTTAATAGGCAACAATAAGGAGAGTGAGTCAGAGACGTGGAGGACTGCACACTGCTCGCACTGTGCATGTGATTTTGCTGATTTCTTGTAAACACTCTCTGCAGGCCAATAAGCAGTAAGGACTGGCTACTGCCCTCTTCTTTAGCAGTGGCCGTGACTTGCATCAAATGATCTGAACGTGTTGGTGAGGCCAGGCTAATTGCTCTGATTAAAGGAAACAAGCTGCATGAATTCATAGAGGAAATATTTGTTCATGTTTGTTTAATGCAGGAAAAGTCTACTGAGACTCCCTCTAAACGCAGAAACAAAGAAAATTCCACATTTTCATAAGTGTTCAGAAATGAGATTTTTTTTTTCATGTTTAATTTTAACAATGAAATTGTTTTAAACCATCTGGAATTTTTTATCAGGCACTTTCTAATTTTAATCAAAACTCTGCACATGTTTTTTTTTTTCTGAATGCTGAAAATACCTTGCTGGAGTTGCTGACTATGTTGTCTTTGTCCTGTGTCCTTGAAAACCAATAAGCAGAATCCACATTTCAATAAAGGTAGTATAAATAGTAATCTCATATTGACTCTTCACTTTATGAAAAAGTGAAGTGTGATGCAAGAACCTTAGGAAACTTGACTTTAAAAGTTTTTCTTTTTATCTCTGAACAGCTTTTTTCATATATCTGAAGCTTACGTTTTTAAACTTCAAAGCTTCTTTATCTCTTTTGTACTGTTTTTATTTTTATTTGGCTGCCTCGAATGGGGAATGACATTTCTGTTCAGCCTGTCAGTCATGTTTATTATTTCTGGATTTTCTGGGATTATGTGGGAAACCCCTAAAACCCTGCTGCTGCAGTAACTTCGAATTGAATTTAACCCAAATACCTGTTTGGTGTGTGATAACGCTGCAGTAAAAGCTGGATGTGCTGATGCTGTGAAGTGGTTGTGTGTTTGTGTAGCATGACCTCCCATTGTTGACCTGCAGAGCCGCTGACCTTTGTTTCCATCACATCTGGGTTTGTGTTGCTTTCCTTCAGCCAAGTTGGAGCACAGAGCCACTGAAGCATAACAGTAAATTTTCCACCTTTCTGAATCATCTAAAAAAAACAGTGCATGTGTTGTCTTTTACTTGTTTGCTGACTTTAAATATGATATTGACGTTATGAGGATTACACAGTTTGTAGGCAGAGCTAATATGTTATAAAATAACCATTTCTAAGAAATGATGTGTGTGTACACACAGTCACACATCTGTATATCTAATAAATTTAAGTTTCACGGCCAATGTGGTAAAGCAGTTAATTCAGTAAAACTTCCCAAAGTAATTTCCCTAAAACAGATTTTTGTCAGATTAACTGGAAAAAGCATAAAATGTCTGGAATGCTTTGCAAAACTGTCATACTGTAAGAACTTTTTTTTGACAAGTTCCAACCACAAATGCAAACTCCAACCCTTTAAACATCTTACTGAGTTCTGTTAGCTCTATCAGCTTAAAACTGAGTGTCACACTACTGCAAATCTATTACAATGTCCACCTAAACTGTAGATGCAATCAGAGAATCAGTCGATGAGGCTATGTTAGCGCTGGAGGAGCTGCTAGGATGCATTGCTCAGGTGGAAGAATCTGTCCTCAGGGTTACAGAGCCTGCACTTCAGTGATTCACACATCCCTGCTCAACTCATCCTCCAGGCAACAAAAGCACCTCCTAATGCTGGGGTTGGCCGCAGAACACGCACACACACACGCACACACACACGCTTGCACACATGACTCAGCCTGACCTGCACAACAACAACAGCACTGAAAGGACACGGGTGATGCTGTTGCTCATACAGATAATTCACCAGCTGCACAACAAAGTGTTTCTGCAGCTCTATCAGGGTTCGTAATGTTGATTTGAATGTCAGTCACAATATTGTTGAAGCTTATTGATCTTCCTCCTGCATACATAATGATGGAACGTGAATTTATTTTATGGAGGCTGTCATTTGTTTCACCTAAAAGTTTTTGTACTACCTCAGAAGTGCCACACAGGCATTTCAGTGAGGTTTTGTTTATGTCGCATTAAAAAGAGGCGCTTTTGTTGAATTATGCAAAGTATTTTTATATTCATAGCTTCCATTTACTCCCTACAATATCTCCTGTTCTCTTAATTGAAAAATACTCCTGTAGCTGGAAATGCTCTGTTTCACTCCATACTAAATCATTGTTCACGTGATTTTCCTGCTGTGCCTGAAATAGCCAATACATTGTTCTTCTGAATGAATATGCAACATATCTGTTAATTACATTTTTGCATTCTGATTTAATGAAATAATAATGACAAAGCAGCCAAAGTAAATTATTCCTACATATTACACTGTCCTCTGCACATTTCAGTGTTTAGCATTTTCCTATAGGGGTTAAACTTGAAACCAATATCTAGTCACCAACCAGCTACTGTCAAACTTTGGAAGCCAGACTTCAGTCAGAGAACATGATGTGTCCCAGTATCATAGCCTGTTGTTTACACAATTATATTGATTAGAAGTGCTAGTTTTATTTACTAAAACCTCCTGTTCAGTGAGAGGATGAAGAGCTCCAGCTTTACCTCCAGGATCTGCAGTTTCTGATAGATGGCTGCAATTCAACAATTTTCTGTCACTTTCTTCCAACTTGGGGAGTCCACCTTTAGGAAGAAACTAGAGATGCCAAAGAAACAGTGAAAATATTTTATTCATAATCCAAAAAACACTAAATGATCCCAAAAGAAAAAGAAGAAGAGAGAAATCTGGATAGTTTAATTGTCTCAAACCCTTTCTTTATTTGAGTAATTGCATTTTCCCATTTTGCAAAAAGTACACCGACGGGTCATTTTAATTCTAACCCTGACCCTTAAAAACCTCATGCCAAGAACCACATTATGTATTTTTAGTACACAAAAATTAGCACTTAAGCAAGAGTGACTATTTGGTGTTTTATGAATAATGGGATTATGTCAGACAACACTGGCAGCAATCGGCATGAAATGTTAATTTTGTGTTAAATTACGGAGGTTGGATGGTGGGATGAATGGCATTGTCTGTCTATCTAACTTAACCCCAATTGTTTGTTTTTAACATATTGTGTATTTTCCATGCGATCAAATCTTTTTGAATTTTTTGCTCACATACAAACTTTTATGTCTCACAAGGAATACTGAGTAAAGTCATTTATTTTCCAAGGGATTAAACTGTAATTAATTGAAAGTACAATTTAAGAATAAAAATGGCTTATTTCTAACTTTAAAATTTGTTATGATGTGTTATGACTCCAACATTTTTCTCCTAACAGTAGTTTGCATTAATAACCCAATTTTAAATTTTAATTTGTTGCCCCCTTTGCATTAGCTGTGTGAATATTGATGTGTGATAGAAAGAAAAATGTATTAAATAAAATTTGAACCTTGAAGCACAAAATGTGTGATGAGAAACACTTTTCAGCACAAACACTTATTCATTTGTTCTAAAAATGTCTTTGTTAATGGTCTTTATAATATACAAGATTTGCAATTGCTTTAGACAACACTGTATTATTAAAATCCAGAATTTGCTCTTGAAAGTTAAATATCTTTCAAACCCCTGGCACAAAAAATTTAAAAACTCCCAAATAAAGATAAGAAAAATGTCCAACCCATTGAATAATTAGCATTGTCTTTAAATGATCAATATGTCAAATAATACATTTGTTTATGTGGATTGGAAGGAGGAATAAAAATATTTTTGATATGTCATATCTCTTCCTGATATTAAAGGAACCAAATAGACTGTTTTCAAAACATTTTTAGTAGTTTTTTGTTTTCACAAACAGAGAAAATAGAAAATTGTACACAATGCAGCCTGCCACCTTACATGTATGTGATAAGGAAGAAAAACAAAAGGAAAAAAAAGGAAGCCGTCGTACAATGTCACATTAATCATGTTAATTATGTCTTCAATGGTCACCAAACATTTACAGACATATTTAAAGCCTGACATCAACACAATCATATCTTGCTGGGTTATCAAAGAAAGAAGAAGAAAGATGCATAGTAATACAAAAGGAGGGTGTTGTGTTGCTAATTTCTGTTACATAACGGGAAAAACATTTGAAATGTAACTGAAACATTGACTTCTTCACATCAGCCTCCCATTAGCTCCGTAGTTACCCTCTTTTGTCTGGTTCAAACCATTTCTTTGCTGCTCTCTGCACATTGAAAGCTTTGATAGCTGAACTAATAATGTCTGCCTCCTAAAAACACTTTGATGAAAGAACATTTTGACATAGGAAAGATCAAACAGAGTAAAGAACAGGAAGTGCTCTCTGCTCCTCCTTTCTAAGGCATCCCTGTTCACACACACCGAGAGCTGCGGTGGTTGCAATTATTGTCGTGAAGATGCTTCTCTGCTGAGAGAGACGTGAATAAGCAAAGTCACATTGTGTTTATTTCTGGGAAGAACTAACATGGACTCAGGCATCTTGACCAAACAGCTCCACTTAAACATTTCACCAGCAGTGTGACTTGGCAGGTTTAAAATTCATCTTTCCACGTTGAGTTCTGTATTGAAACTTCCAGAACAGATCTCTCTTCTTTTTAGGGATTTGTTTCTGAAGCCGTCAGTCTGTCATCACTCGTGCTGTTCTAATGGGAAAAGTCTCTCTGATTTGTTGGAAACCTGCGTGTGTGTGTGTGCGTGTGTGTGGGGGTGTGTGTGTAGGTGTTTTCACTTTTGGAGCTTGGTGTGCCTGCCTGTAATATGTGACTCCAAAGTCTGTGACACTTCTGTCAGAACATGTTACATAAAGCGTGACGTCCACTGAAGAAACGAGGTCATAGATTTTAGATCCATAGAGTTTGTGTCTAGGAGACAAAACCTGCCTTTGGATGCATGTACTCTGGTTTTCTCCATATCTGACTGTTCCTGTGTTAAACTTTGTTGAATTTGAATCTATTTTTAGTGCATGAGTGGTTGAGATTTTGCGTAGGAGCAGTAGATTTTGGTTTAATAAATCCAGCATGTCCTGCCCAACTGCACTCTAAGCTGGCATGTCCAATAGTTTTTAGCTATTTCAAACAGTTCTTCAAATATTCGGTTCATGTACATTTGTATCAATACAAAGTAGCTCATGTTTGAGAAGCACAATGAAAAATATACATGGCTGTCAGATTTTAAATCATCATGAAGACCAAGGAACTCTGCATAACGGTCATCAAGGAAGTTGTGAATATTTTGAAGTCAGACTTATGTCATAAAACAAAGTTGAGTCCAACATTGTTGTATTACAATACAGTTTGTCACATTGACTTTTGAGTACACAATAATGTAATACTTTGTGCTGGTCTCCCATATGAAGTCCAAGTAAAATGCATTGATATATTTGGCTGTAACTTCACAAAATGTCAAATAAATGTATGGTGTATGAAAATTCTTTATTTATTAGTGATGCTGCATCTTCCACTTTGGTTGAACGAACAGTGCTGTAGACTTTGTTTTTAACATCACAGTGCCGCTGTGCAGCAATGGCATCCATAAAAAACTGTTTTAGCAGTTTGATGATGCTGAACTAATCTGCCTGCCCAACACCTTCGGGATGAATTAAGATACTGAGTCAGAGCCATATCTTATTACCAAACACTGGTGACCAATGGCACATGAAGTAGTAATGGTTTGGCAGGAGGGGAAACAATAACAGGCTTAGCCCTGGAGGGTTGGGGAGCGGCTGTGGTTATGAAAACGGTTCGTGGAGAAAATGTTCTGCCTCAAAATTATGGTCAGTATTTTTTTTTTTTATAATCTAGAAATCATTTATGAATAATGTTAGAAAAAAAAGCTTAGTTCATTCCATTTCAAGTTCAGATTTCTGATTTGGCTACACTTTAACAGGATCATTGAAGTGCAATGATGCAGATAAGAAAATGGCTTCTTAACCTGCATGACCACAAAGCCCGTCCTCAATCACAGCTGAGTTCATTCTGTGGATGAAAATGCCTTGACAGAGATCTCTGAGGAATCATAAAAATACAACAGTAGCTCAAATGACCACAAATGTACCATGTCTGAATGCACAACACATTAAACCTTGAACCAGGAGGGCTACAGCAGAAGATCAACAAATCTGATGTGACTCCTGTCAGGTTACAATATGGACATGCTCATCATGTTGGATGGTTAAATGTTTTGATTTCTATTGTGACATCCAGACAGTTGGGTCAGAATTTGGGGTAAACAATATGAACAGCATGCTGATGCTGGTGATGTAATGGTGTGAGGAATATTTTCTGATGACAATGGACCATTTCCAATTTGGGACTAGCACAGTATACTTCACAAAATGGCTGGCGAGTTATGCAGATATGCATAAATCTACAAAGCATAATAACAATATTGGAGTTCTGCATTGTAGTTAGACTAAAACAAAGAAGGAAAATCTAAAGCTAACTTGCGGATGCGTAGTCATTTGGAAGTGTGTTCTGTTGCCAGGTGTGTTTAGAGCTGCCCATCTGAAATCAGTCTATCCAAGGTAGATTTCAGGACCACGTGCGATTGGAGACAAACCCTCAGGTGACTAGAGTTGTCTCATCTTATCGCAAGTCCATCATACTTTTGATTGGACTTTACAGAATCAAACATGGAGAACCAACATCTAATTTATATTTTTTTATTTTATTTTGCTCTTTCTTTTGGTTTTGTTGTACTGTCTTCTAATTCATGTAAAGCACTTTTAACTGCCTTTTTAATGAAAATGTGCTATATAAATAAAATCACCTTACCATACTGTAAGTTGTTCAAATGTTCCTACACTTGAATATGACTGTTTTGAAGTTTTTTTCTAAATATCGACCAAAATTGTATAAGAAGAATGTATTTTTTTTCACTCAAAAATGTTTAAATTAGTGTATTGTAATAGAGGTTAAAAGTTGAGATAAAATAAAGCCATCGGATTCTTAAAGTGATTTGCAAACATTTAATTTGTGTTCCTCAAGTTTTAAGAAGTGTGATGGTCAGCTCAGAAAGGAGTGAAAACAAAACATAATTTGCAGCCTGGACATGTCCTTTAATATTCTTGAATGTATGACTTATTTATTAGCTTACCCGCAGTGTCGTGAAGTGTTCAGCAGAGCAGTAATCTTGTGTAAAACCTAATAATGTTACGGTCTGCTGAAGACGTCGTTTCACTTTTAGGAAGTCCTAAAATAGTCGGCAGTCTCAGGGCTCATCATTATCATTTCTCTCCTCACTGAGTTGGTGAGCTGCTCGCCGTCTGTCCCCCTCCCACCTCTTCCTTTCTCCAACTTTGATTTCCCCTCTCCATGTCTGTGGTGTTTTATTCATGAGCAGCCTGCAGGACAATGTTGACTGTCAAAGTTTTTATTATTCAAGCAGATGGGAGCAGATGTTTGTTATAAATGATCAGTCAATCTATCAGTGGGTGGAGGAGACAAGCTGAGCCGGTGCAGTCTGCATATGTTTGCATCTGCATCCTCTGTGTATTGAAACAGGTGAGAATAGATGTCAATACTTGCGATAAAAACTGCCAAGCGTGACATAAATCAGTCCAGTTTAGCTCATTTAGAGCAAAGCAGGTGTTAATTTGCAAGATGTGATTTGTTTGTCTTTCTCCTGTCATTATTTATACTAAATCAGAGGAGAAAGAAGAGGGGGGATGAGTGAGATGAAGATGTTTTGATTAAAACACTTGAGAGGGAGCCGGATTAGAGCTAAGTTGACAACGCTTGTCATCCGAGTGAAATCTTTTGATAAGAACGAAACAGAACATCAGGAAAAAGAAACCCTCCTGGCTCTACTCTCAACTGTGTACTCACTTTAAAGACTTTGTTGTAAATCGCAACTTTTTCGGTCGCAGCAGTACACGGAGGGGAAAAGTTAGTTGTTTGCATGTATTTTTCCGACTCAAACTTCCCCTCTTGTGGGTTGTTTTGGATAGATGAGGGAAGTTGAGGAATAATTCCCCTCGGTTGCAGTGAAGGGATGTGTATCGAGGTCACATTGAACGACGCCTTAACAGAAACATCAAACGGCCATCCGGGCTTCATACAGTGACTCGCTGCATGTTTACAGTATGCAGCAGTGTGCATCCACATGGCAGCCTGGCAACCGGAGCTCTCAGGGAACATCAGCGGGGTTTTTGTGTTCGACACAGATGGGGAGCACGTCAGGTGGAGAAGGTGTCGAAATGCAAACTCCTTCCTTAATACCAGACTGTGCTTTCTGTGTAGTTTTGTTTTTTCACCAAGGAGCTCCACTTCTGTTCCGTGTCAATGGAGAACTCAATCTTGTCACCTCACTTGCTGCTGCTGTATTTTTGAAGGAAAAAACTCAGGAGCTGAAGGTTCAAGTCAGATTGGCTGTTAAGGTCTGGATTACTTTCAGCAGACTGATCCACTTGTTCCACATCAAAACAACAAGAGAAAATACATTTTGCAGGCATGAGGGCAAAACAAAAGAAACCTTCCCTGAACCACCAAGTTTATGTCTCTGATAAAAAGAAAATTTATCCAAACACTTCAGTCTTTTATTCTCAAAATGAACTTGCTCACATTAGTTTTGCATTAAGATATATTTTCCAACTGTTGCTCTTCCATTCATACTTGTGTAACCTTAAACAGAACTACTTGTGTTGATTCATTGCCTTAAATTGCTTTTACAACCAGAGAAATGTTTTTACAAAAGCCTACGCACTTCTTGCCATTCCTTATTAAAATGTGTTATTGAAGTTTAGAGAGTTTAAAATAAAATTGTGGTTAAATGTTTCTTTCTGTTTTTAACCTCTGTACTACACAATCAGCTTTATTAACTGAGGTCGTTTGTACAAACAAGGAATTTAACTTATTTTTTAAACATAGAAGCATAATGCATAAATATATATATTTTAAAGGACTTAAGGATAAAAACAGTGTGTAAATGTATGTGTATGTACAGACATTTATTTATATTTAAAGAAATGAAACAAAATGCACATTTGCTCTACCACTGTATTGTGATCTTTTCTTAGCAGAGTTGCTGGTGAGGATTTCATTGTAACATTTCTCAGAGCAACAGCATGGGTGATGAAACTGTTTCTGTGACAGTTGCTGGTGATCCAGCTTTTTTGCAATGATTATTCTCATCTCACATTCTTTGTTTAATTTATTCAACCTAAAACTTACTAAAAACCTACATTTTATCTGTGAATTTGCTCTGGGAGACCAGGGAGTCTGCAGGATGAAAATATTCCTGTCTGCTGTAACATCAAAGCGCTCAGGTCTCAAACCTTTTCTGTCTTACTCCAGAGTTGAGTCCTTACTCAAGCAGAACTCTGTGCTTTTAGCATGAAAAACATGAGTTTCACTGGGAATGCTGGGAATGGTGAACGTCGACCCAGCTGCTGCACTGTCACAGGAAGCCATGCAGCAGAAAGCGGAGGTTTCTTCTCGAGGCAGTTTAGAGCTTGCTAGTAAATGTTGCAACATGCAAGGACAAATTATCTTTACACGCTGTGTGCTTCAGGACTCGGCAGCTCCTGACTGTGAGCTTATGTGGCATGGCGGAGCTGTTTCTGGCTCTGAGGTATTTTTCACATCACAATAACAGCCCAGCTACACTTGACAGGGGCAAAAGCAGAGGAACAGAAATTTAACAAATGGACTCAGCGGAAAGATGGGAGAGGCTAAGCTCTTCGGCTGGATCCACTTCATTGCAAATTACCAATAAGTATCCGTCATCAGTCTGCGTTCGGCTTTATGAGCCTGTTAGTCGCGTCCCTGACTGAGCTAGTTCAGTGCCGACAATAAAACAGGACTAATTAACTGAAAAGATAAACAGGTGGGAAGAAAAATGCTTAATCACAAATTTGATTTACCAATATATAAAAAAAATGCATCTTCTTGTTAGTATGAGAATGTTTGATGTTCTTTATATGAATTTGATCTTCCAGTTTGAATTACATCCTCTCTCCTTCGTGAGCAGGATATTGCAGTGGTGACTGTAGAGGTCAGTTGCTTGTTCTGCAGGATGTTGCATGCATTTTAAGACAGAGAGAACAACTGCAGTCTTCCACTTCTAATTACATGTTATCAAAGACGAGAGCAACGAGGGAACATCAGAGACCCTCAGACGGGTAATGGGGAAGCAGTCCTTGGAGGCTGCTTCTGCTCAGCCGGCAGCTCAAGGCGTTTCAGGATCTTTTAAAGTTCTCTGTTGCTTCCTTTAAATCTGAGTTGTTTGTGTCATGGAGCAACGGGAGGGGGATAAGCTTCTGATTGCCCCGACTTGGCAGCCCAATTTTTACTTTTTTCATGTTTTGGATGATTTGTTCACTGCTGGGGATTTTTCTTTTGTTTCACTGACTGCGCATGCAGAGGCTCTTCCCTCATCCCCCCCGCAGGCCTGTCCAGCCATTATCGGCTCTGTCTGAGCTTTTATGTCTGCCCACAAAACATGACTCTCGTGCCTCTGGGACATGACAGCTGAGTGGTGGAAGCTCACAACCCCTACCTGAAAGCTTATCGGCTTCACTCCTCAGGAAGGGATTAGGGAAATTGGAGACTAAGCATCAGTGCAACGGAGGACTTTACCTGCTTCACCCAGTTAGCATCACTGGCGTTTATCACAATTTCTGGATCCGCCTTATTGACACAAGTTTGTCTTTGTTTACCCCTAATACTAGAGAATAAAACCTTCTTGTCTTGTTGATTTGTTTTTTTCTTCTAGGTCAATTCTTCTGTGCATGTAGGTCTAAATATACAGTCATATTTAATAAATTGTCATTTACTTTAGTAACTCTAATCACTAATCTATAAAGTACTACGCATTTCAAAAAATAAATCCTGGGCTTGTAGCTCTTGGTCATTATAAGTGTAAAATCCCCAAAAGAGCAAATGTAATTTAACTTTTATTGCAGAAGAACTTTAGCCTCTCTCCCTCCTTGGCCTGCAAAATTAGCTTAACTATTTATTGTTTATATAAAGTAAAACTCACCTCTGAGGTGCATTTTGTAACTATAAATATTGCTTTCTTCGAGCCCTCCTGCTCCACCTACTGTTGTTACAACTTTTTCCAACTGAAGCCAGAATTTGGCAAAAAGTGCAAAAAGTTAACTCTATTCCTCCTTTTCATGAGGACCTTGCAAATTCCCAAACTTTATAACCGTTTTTAGAAGATGTACTAATTTAATCTCCATTTAAGGAGAGCAAATCCCTTCTAATTAAGGATTTACAGATTTCACACAGCCTCATCTGTGTCAGCTAATTCTCCTCAGCTCCTCCTCAACTCCCACATATTTTGACAGCTGTGAACCTTTTTCATGCTGCTGGCTAGTTATATTCAAAATGATCAAGTCAGTCACACATTTCATTTGCAGAGAAGAAGATGCTTCATGTGTTTTAGGTGTCAGTGGACGAGTGAGGTGGGATGCTTTGCTGAGTGTTAAATGTTCCGAGTGTTAAAGTGGTAGGGCAGATGCTGTGCAATAGAGAATGATGTTCTTACATTGGCGACATTTTATGCGCCTCGTGATATGCAGTCAGGTCAAAATTCACATTGTAGAAGTAAAGAAATGACACCCTGAAAGGATGAGGATTAGCATATTAACATACACAAAAGCTAACAAATATTTGAAGCCTTCTGTCTGCTTTGTTTTTAGTTAATCTGGGCTGAGCAGAGATTTTCAGAAGCACAGTTTACATTTATGAAACATCTTGGCATTTTTGTAACATTTTTGGCATTAGGACCGCCATGGGTTGAAATAGACATAAAAACCACAATGAATCACTTGTTCAAACCTGGGCTGGCTCGTTGATTTTTGTTTTTACATTGGAGTTTTTTTTTTATTTTTTACTTTATTTCTTTTTTGTGTGAAACGAGAAAAAAATGGACTCATTTTTATGAGCTGATTGTATCATAACCTCTAGTTTGTTGGTGTCTGGTTCTGACCTTGCATGAGAGATGAATGCAGTTCTGTTAACATTTTCATCAGCTCAAATACCAGAATATTTCCAAGCAGAATATTCAGACCAGCCTTTTGATTCATAATTTCTTCTCTTGCTTTCATCCGGTCTCTTCAGACGTCACATCTCCCTGTCATGAGCTTCCTCCTCTGATTTGGTACCTCCATGAACCATTTCTAGGTTAATGGATGAAAGAACCTGGAAGTCTACCTCATTCCACCTCTCAGGTCGCTTCATATTAAACATCCTTTGATACTATCTCCAACATGTCCAAAACGTCTCACTCTTGCCTCACCAACACTTCACCCTGATCTGTCGCTCTCATCTACCCATTCCTCATGTTACCATCAGCTCCACCACTCCCATTTTTATTCAAAACTGTACAACACAGCAGGTCTGCTGTCTTATAAACTTTATCTTTCATCTAGTTGTCACAATTATACTGTGACAAAAATGAATCTTGTATTTGTTTTAGTGTCTGTTGCCAACAGTTAATCAATGCTATCTTTTTTTATTTTCAGAGGTGTTTTTTTTTTCTTTTAGTCACACCAATGAGCTTATAATGCATTATAAAAACATTAAATTAAATGGAATGAGCCTCTGAGTTTAATTGATTGGTGATGTTTATTATCAGCTTTGTGTATTTATGATGTGAATGATTTCCTAAACCATAACACCAATCTGCTGTCTGGTTACAAAAAAAGTATTTTTTCTTTTTCTTTTTTTAAAGAATAATACTTCCTAAACTTCAGAAGATCGTGTATATATATATATATATATATATATATATATATATATATATATATATATATATATATATATATATATATATATATATATATATAGTGTGTGTGTTTTTAAATACATATGTATTAAAATCATTGCAGGTTAAACTAGAGTGTGTTGTAATAATGTTCATAGCTTCTGATTTCTAAATGTGACATTTGATTTTAAGTGCCTCTTTTGATTGTAAGAAGCAAATTAGCCTAAATCAGAAATATGTCTCAGTAGAGGAAACAAAATGAGAGCTATGAAAGTTTTTTAATGATTAATTAGAGAGACCAATATTAAGCTGCATTCAGAAGCATTCTTTAGAGAAACACAATATACATATCTTAAATTAGGTTGAATGTTTTGTGAAGTTGAAGTTTTTCTGTCACTGTGATAAGTGTTGGCATCAGTCTGAGAAATGGAGCATTCCTAAGTTTGTGTGTCGGTGATAGCTGCTTTTGACAAATTACTTGGGATGAGAGATGTCTCAACTCTAGACAGAGAATATGACAAAAGAAATGTTGACTTAAGTCCTTTTGGGCTGCTCTGTCAGAAATAAGGAAGTGTCAGAAGCGGGGATGTTCGCTCCAGTTTTCTCTCTCTGTGGTATTCCTGTCCTTTACTTCATTCACCCATGTTGGATTGTCAGATATGTTCATATCTTATGTTTTCGAGTTTCTGAGGCTGCATCTAAAAGAAGTTGTAACTATTTTACAAATGTTTTAAGGATTAAAATAAGGGTGTTTTTTTCTTACACTGCTCACCTAGTCCAAAGCCAATTTATTCAACAAAGGATTCTCTCATAGAGATGGAAAGCCTGTGAAAAGACCTCCTTTTGTGCTCTGTGAGCACGGCAGAAACTCAACCTCCATGTCTTCAAATTCCTCTTTTTTCCCACTGCCTTCAAGCTAGAATTATACATCTTTCTCATTCCTCTGAAGTGTGTGGCAAAGATGTTTCTACTGTCTTTAAACTTCTTCAGTCTATCACAAAAGAGAGAAAAGGTTGGGATTGCACTTTGTGGCTTTAAAGTCTATAAAATCAAAACGTATGTTCTGCAGTAACAAAATGGAGTAGTGTAAAATAACTCTTCCTGCTTTAAACTGGTTAAAAGTTGTACACTTCCTCCTTTATTTCTCACCTTAAAATAACCAGCAAATATTTGTCAGATTTTCACTCAGCACCATTCAGTTGTTGAGTAATTGTGATTCTGAATCTGTTCAAATCTCACTCTTTCCTTATTATTCTCCAACCATCGTTGTCCCTCAAAGATTCGGCTGTTGTCTTTGTTTTCTCAGCTTTGAACTCAGATGTAGTTATAAGCGACAGCCTGTTAACTGCTCACAATCTGTGTCAACAAGCTGAAAATGAGCTGCAGAAGATTCGAAACACTGATTGAATGTGTGTCTGCTGGGCCGTATAGGTCTAGTGTTGTTACTTTCTCAAAGAATTAAAGTCCTGGAGGCTATGAAGTGGAACGCCAAAGTTATTCAGATGTAGTTACTGATGTTAATCAAGTCCCCCGACAACTAATCACAGATCAACATATAGATCTCTGCTGGTATTTATACACCATTATTAGGCTTTGGGTTGTCTTGTTTCTGAATGAAAAGAAGCTAAAACTTTTTTTTTCCAACTGGGACAATGTCGCCCCCCCAAATAGTGAGATGGTCGAAAAATGGAAATCATAATTACATAGCATTAGTCTTAAATTATTAAATTGTGATTAACATTCATAACTCTGTCCTATTTTAAAGGATTGCAATAACAAAGTTTCTATTTTTATCATAAATTTAACCCAAATTCCAAACCTTGCTTCCCTTCAGAAAACTGGTCCAGTTTCCTGATAGAGTCACATTAGAGTTAATCAAATTTAGTAATGTAACAACGGCAAATAATTATCACTTTCATTCGGATTTTGTTACTATAGATGAAGACAAACTAAAGCATGATTGTAAAGTGATAAGGACACGGTTGATCCTTTTATGTTTTTGCAAATGGAAATCTGAAAATCTACCAGTTTGTAATGTAATATTCCGATAAAGGGAGCGGCTGTGTAAAGGCCTGAGATGTTGCTTAGAGAACATTTTGCGAACAAAAAGCATTGGGAGCAACAGGAAACAGCATATAGGTCAGGAATAAATCTGTGGAGAAGTTTAAGTCAAGGTTGGACATGGCATTTTCTACTTCACTTTGTCTTCTTTTATGAGAAAAACATCAAAATAGAAGATAATGTCATTTGAGATTGTCACATGACAAAAATGTAAAAGATACTAATAATTGTCCAAGGCATCTGTACTAGATGATAGTGACCCTCGGTTTGTAGCAACATGACAACAGAATCATTTGATTATGCAGGAAATGCTCTGCTGACATCACCTCCTGTCAATCCGTACACTCATATCTAATTTACATAAAGTTTTAATAACATTTTCAATAAGCTTCTTTACTTCATTCCTCTGTGCTTTTGAAATTTTAATGGTCTTACTTTAATATTATGAAGTACATATTCGTAAGTTATATAAAAATGAACGTCGTGAGGATTTTTTTTATGTGGATGGAAAAAGTTTAGAGAAGTCTGAAATTTAATTGGACACTTACCAGGTTTGCAAAAGTATGGAAAATAAAACTAAAGGATGCAATTTATTTTGCATTGTAGGAGCTTATTCTCTACCTCATTGTCCAAAAGTTATATCCCTATCAGGTCATAGTTTCTGGTTTTGCAGGTTTCTTATTTAAACTTGATCCACCTAAAAATGTCTGCTATAAATTCATTGTAAGCATTTGTGTTTGCAAGATGGGCTTTGGAAATCTGAGTTTTGAAAGCAATACAATTTTAAAATGAAAAATGTGAACTTTACTACTATTAAGACTATATTTCAACCTGTAATATGTATTTGAGGTATTATGCTTCTTATTTAGTTTTAAATGGTTTTAAATTATTCTTAGTTAAGATTTTTCATTTTTTTATGGAAGAAGAAATTAATTCAGAATTAATGGTTGTAAAATAACCTAGTTGTGAAAATTTGTAAGGCTAATTCAAAATTTATAAGCACTCTAAAATGCATTTAGGTCTTCAGGCTGTCTTTTAATATCAAACCAGATGCTAATGTTCTTTTTTTGTTTGAAAAGTGATGTCATAATGTAGGAAATAATGTTTTGTACATTAATGCGGCTGGATGTTAAACATAAGTCATGCTTATTTCTACATATATGCACTAAAATCTGCCTTCTGTCAAAGCTGACACGCATTTCATTCACTTTTAATTCAAGTATGATTGTATTAATCGTTTTTTTCATCTATAACAATGTGCTGAAAGTGCATCAGTTCTTCATGGTGTTGAAGAATTGTTATTGAATTATGGACATAAATGGCAATGTAAATGCTCAAGTTTTCTATTATTTTCTGAAGATTTTATATTGCTTTATATTCTGATTAATTTTGACTCTGATCTTTGTTTCTGCAGGAAAATTATCAGCCTAAAATAACTACGAATGACTTCTTGCTGGCAGATATTTGAGAGACAAAGAACCACAGTGGCTGACTGAAGACAATGAGCAGATATTAGAAATCAATTTAAATCAAATATTGTACAAATTTGGTACAGTTAGTCCAAAGTGGGGACAATTAAAATATTTCTTTCTTTTCAAACCCCAATACATTTATTATGAAGTGAAACAAGGGAACAATCATGGCCCATGTTCCCAGAAACATGAGGCTAAAGTCCCAAAAAGTTGGAAAATTTTGAGAGAGCCTGGAAAATAATAGATCAAAACTTGAGGTGTACAATATATGGAATCACAATCATCGGACTATCACTGCATCTAAAAAATTCATATGGAAAATATGAGGTAGATATATTTATCACATTTTTAGCCAGTACTAAAGCAATTAAATGTATTCCACATAAAGTGCAGGCATATTTAAAACCACTTGATGACCCAAAAACTCCTGGTATGATAGAAAATGGACTACTAGATTTATTTTCTTACACAGGGGTTTTGAGCCCTCTCTTGTCATATGTAATGAATGTGCATATTAAATACGAGGTTATAAACAGTCCTGTACAAACGGCATTCTGGCAACACTTACTCAGCTCTGACGTGATTTATAACCTTTATTCTTTTTTAATGGTCTGCTTAGCATCTTGTCAAACACGTCTGCTGTAAAGGTCAGTGAGATTTAAGGTTGGTTACAGCGAACCTCATAAATGAAATCAAACTTTTAATTTAGAGCTCTTTGTTGTGGCCCTGTGGTTGTGATTATACCCCACCAGGAACCAAATCCTCCCCTCCAGCTCTCTTATTAAAGCTGAGGTACAAAAACAATTCCTGTTGGAAATGTCATCTGGGATTAGGGCTTAGCTTCACTGAGGCATCATTAGTTTTTCATCCTGTGTTCTGGGAAGCTTGGCTCTGCTGTCTGGCTGACTAAAACATACACCTATGCACAATAGACGCAGAACCGTGCGGATCAGGAGCTCATCTCTTGTCTCGGGCTTGGCTCTGCTGTCTGGCTGACTAAAACATACACCTATGCACAATAGACGCAGAACCGTGCGGATCAGGAGCTCATCTCTTGTCTCGGGTTGTCCCGTCATCCTGTCTTTTTGTCCTCATTTTCCTGCTTATGCAGCTGATGGTTCAACCTCATCACTAAGTTAGACCCGCTTCAGCATCGCAGTTCCTGTTTTTGACACAGTAAATGCTATTGCAGCAGGAATAACAGCAGCCGATACTCCTGCCTACAAACACTCCCATACAGCACGTGCTTTCGTTGATTTTGTTGGCTGTGATTCCCACTCCCGTTGTTAAGCCTCAGAAACATCGCCTCCAGCTGTAGCAGCGTTGCGGCAGCTGACTCTTCCTCAGATAGAAACAGTCGATGGATGGATTGCTGGGCTTTGCTTGTGCAGCGGGTGCTGGATGGAAAAGAGAAGGCTGTTTGTAGTTTAATCTCGAAGGAGATGAAAAGCATCAAATTCAGAGCCGGTTTTACATGGGAGGGGAAAAAAGGAGCTCAGTATTTACATCTGAAATACGGTATGATGATTTGCATCAAAGAAATGTATGTTAATTCAGGAAATTATGTAACAAAAATATTCCTCCACCCAACTGTGGCTTTACTGTGCACAGGTTCCTGTGCAGCCATGAAAGTGACCTGATTACTAATCCAGCTAATGGTTTAAACACTTTTCACTTTGACCTGCCTCAACTTACAGTTTCCATCAGCCACTATTTAACAATAAAGCAAATGGATTTAATAGCTTTGAAGTCAGAGAAACAGAAGTGCCTTCACAATTTTGCACTTAATGCTTCAGATAAGCCCCTTATATACTTTATTTCCTCTAACATTTTCTATTCTCATGTCTTGCACTAACAGCACACTGCTGCAGTGTTTCCTTCCTGATTGCCTCGTTCACCCTCCTCCTTATCTCGACCCCCCAAGATTAAAATACAATTTTTGCTCAGCGGAGAACAATTATTATTTAGAGATCATTCATCAGTAAAACAAGTCCCACAGGCATCTCGGTCATTTTAAGCAAAGCCTCTATTTCCTGTTTTTTTTTTTTTCCTCCCCTGAACCTGAATTTCCTGGAGCATGAAAGCCAACATTTACAATTGAACATGAACACTTAAAAACAGGAGTGACTGATCAATCGTTTTGATTTTCATAAGGTCTCCTGGTGTTTTAACTCTGTGGTGGTCTCGTAGTGCTCTGGGCTTCCTGAAACATCTGACAGCTTCAGTAGGGAGGTGTGGGGAGTTGTGCCATGAAGAATTGATCAGTGTAAAACAGAAGATGAAAGAGGCAAGGCAGAAAAGAGAGACTTTTAATTAAATTGGACAGATAAAGGAAAGATGAAAGGCTGGAGAAGAATAAGTGCTAAAAAAGGTTTGATTTGTTTGAATGCAACTCAACTTTCAGATCCAAGACAGAAACACTTGATGATTGTTTGGTGTGTTTAAGTGTACAATTAGAAAAAGTGCATGATTTATCTCAAAACATGAACAACAGAGTCAGACTGGGATAAAAAAAATCACCTCCTTACTTTTTGAGATGATCATAAAAGAATCAACCAATTAAAGATGAATGAAACCGTTTCTTGCTCTTTACTACAGGAAGTAAAGAGCATCCCTGGCGGTGTGAATGTGTGAAACATGTCTGTTGTGAACGTCATTCCAGATGTCTTTGTTCATCACCTTATTTGCCTCTATGAAGGTTTATTCTGTTCGGCTTACTATGTACTGTTTAATGTGTAAATTATGTAATCTGAACTAACATAAATTCAGATTAATCTAGCTATTTAATCAGCTAGATTAAATAAACATCTCATAATTTTTGACCTGAGTGAATATAAATGATCTCTAATCTGTTGGTGACAGTTATTTAAAACTGTGCTTTATTAAATCAAGCCAACATGTCATCATTTATTATTAGGTTTCAAAAATGTTAATTGTCAGATTTCTATATATACTGTAGGTAAAACATAAATAAATTAATGTAAAAAAAAAAAAAGTCTGAGTGATAAAAGAATCAGAATTATCAGGTTTTCTGAAATTATTTTTTATTATATTCCAGAAGGCTTTAGGTGAGCAGACTGCAGTTTATTGGATACTGTATTAAAATTAGTTATGTAATCATAATATATCTTGCATTTGAATAAATTAAAATATTTACTAGAGTTTAAATTCATATGATTTATTTTAAAATATCTACATTTTGAATTGGATTTAGTCTAAAAATGATTTTCGATTGTGTTTATTTTTGTATTTTTAGCACTACTTCAGATTGTTTCTCAAGGCTTTGTAATATTAGCCATGATTAATAATAACCTACATTGCATAGGCTGTAAATTCAACATGGTATGGGTAGCATGATATGCTGAAAATTGAAAAGCATAATACAGCCAATGGAAGCTAATTACACCATTGATGTTTTGTAATTTTTCAATATTGTACCAAAAATCTGACTTCTGAGATTTTGACCTTTTCCAAAAGTACAGCTTGGTATTCTACCAAGATGCAACTTAACTTCTGTATATTTAATTATAACTCTGCTTCAAGAATTGCACAGATATCCTTCAACATTCCTGAATTGGATTCCAGTATAGAGTTCAATCAATCTGTTCTATACAAATCTTTTACTTTTGTTCTGTAATGACCCACAAGGCATAGAATATTTTGATGTTTCAGGTGAGTCTTTCATTATATACAAGGTTTGTTTTAGGACCTAATTATATTGCAGGTGTACTATTTCAGATAGATTCATCATTGCTGGAGTGACCAGGAAGATACCAAATTGAATTCACTCCATCATTCCTGCTCCTGTATTTCACAGTAGATACAGAATGCTTAAGGTAACCCTAAGACTTTCTTTTTTATTGAAGAGAACTGCAAAAGCAAGTTCTTATTTTAAATGTTCCTCCTTGCTGTGATGGAACTGATCATGAAATTGATTATTGGGCTGGTTATACAGACATTCTATGCTCTTTGGCTCATGAAGGAAATGAAGTGATTCTGTAGACTTGGATTTGAGCTGCAGCTTTCTAAAAGGAGTTTAAAGTTTTCTCACACACAAGAAACCCACGGAGGTTCATTAGACACATTCAACTGGTGGGTGAAGAGTGTACAGAGCCAGATTGACCTGGAGTGAAAAGTCATTGGAGAGGAAGAAGAGGTGGAATATTTTTGAGAGAGGATCATGTGAGAAAACTTGCTTAGACTCCATGCAACCAACAGGACCAAAGGTCAAGTGAGCAATAGAATCTGAATAATTGTTTCAGTCATAGTGCTGTGAATGCTGTGTTATGTTTTTTATTAGAGAGGTGTAGCAACATTTCCTTTCAGGATAACTTTAATTAATGAAATAAGATATTATTTGTTACTTCAGGTGCATATAGTTTAAAGGTTAAATGAATTGTGTTTTGCCTTCAGTTTGCATATAACTGAGCAGCCATGACTTCAATTAGCTGCCTTGCTGCAAAGATGGTGACAGAGCAGGACAAACAATGTTTTATTCACTGTCTATTTCCAACAATAAGATATGCAGAGAAGCTGTCAGAGAGAAAATGTTCCAGACAGGTTTAGTTTCTTTACTTTCTGCATTGTGTATCGCTTTTTTTCCCTTTTTTTTTCTTCATCGCTTGTCACCCAGAAATGTCAGTTGGTGGGAGTTTTGGAAGCATGGTGCTAGAAATGCATCTCCCCAATGTCAAACAGCACAATCTGTATCTTTGCTGGCAGCTCCAAGAGCCACCAACTCGCTTATTATCGGCTTTAGTGTTAAATCCAAGCACAGACCGCAGAGGTTAAAGAGGTTCTTTGTGGTAAATGAGCGGGTCAGCCCACAACTTGGTGCTTGAAAAAACTATTACCTACTTAATGAGAGCTGGAATGGAAACCTTAAATAACATTCAAGCGAGATACTCACAAATACTTGTCTCTAATTCCAAAGACTAATAACGAGGTTAAGTTTCAAAGTATCTATTTTGTCTGTTTAATTGCTTAGTATTCAAAACTTACTCATGTATTTGAATACCTGAGTAACGTTTTTAAATACCTTACTCAGGTATCTAATTTAGAAGATAGAAAATTAGAACAAGAGCAGTCGATTAAATTGTTTTTCTTTGTCTCCTTTTGTTGCTGGATGAATACGATGCAGGAGGCAGTTGAGTGACGACATTAGTTGATTCGATAGGAAATGGCTGGATTAAGTTTGGGTTCATCTAAAGAGAGGAAGATTAATGGGAGCAAATAAATTGTAAACAAAGGAAAGAATGTTCAGATCAGCGAGTTAAAAGCAAGATTTTTCTTCTGCAGTCATTGGATGCAGAATACTTAGTGTTGTCCAAAGATTCTGACTGGGAAGCATTGCCTTTCTTTAAGTACTTGTTTTAAATGGTTCAAACCGTGCCAAACTGTTGCTGCCTTTATTATTCAGGCCATGCCTGTCACGCTGACAAAAACTAACATAAAACTATTATTTATCTGCCAGCGACAACTCACTTCTCAGTTCAGACCTTATAAGCAGGTCTCAAATCTGTTTAGGAAGCACTAAGGCTGTCAGAAGCCATGATTAAAAAAAAAAAAAAGACTGGTGCTGGTTCAGTCTGCTTTTTCCACAGTTTCTGCCTCTGGTTTCATTTAAGTGAAGTTAGCAGAAAATGCCAAAAACTAAACATACAGCTTACCTTCAGGTCAGCTTACTTCTTCTCCTTTACTGCTGGACTTTGCATTAATTTGTAATTAACCTCTTGACAACATCTGAAAACCTTGTCATTAAAACATAAAGACCTACTTGTTTGTTTATTGGTTGGTGCTGGTGATTGAATATAAAAATATATTTGGCAGTTTTTATTAATTTAGTTGAAGAAATTTAATTAAATTTTTCTTCTGCTGCTTTTGAAATTATAAAAGATCTAATGTGATACACGTTATTTTCAAAGTTGTATGTATTGATGCAACTGTGATTCATCTACTCACATTGGGAACCATTTTATTTGAAAGATTTTTAGATTTAAATTAATTATTCCTTTGAAAATGGTCTGGTGCTGCATTGAAAATGAGGAAAGAACATAAAACATTCCTAAGAGAAGCCTGGAGAAATGAAGACCTATTTCGTCAGCTTTCTTCACTCCTTTCTCGCCTTTCTGAACTCCTCAGGCTGTTTTTTTGTTTTTTTTTTCTCATTGCATCTTTCTGTTATCTGATATAAAACACAGTGCATTGCTCATAGTATATGAAATGATGTTCCAAAATAAAGTCAAATGTGCTCTCTTTTGTTCCTGGTAATTTAAGAAGGGCTGGTAAACTGTTGTAGAGCTGCTGCATGAAGCTAAATACCAACATAGGCAGCTGCTGAGATTTTGGCTTCAGATTTCAGCATTTCATATTCGTAGTGAGTATTGAGGAATATTGATTTTTAAACGTCGTAAGGAGTCATTAATGTATTTCTTCAAAAAAAAAAAAATCCCTGATAAATGATACTGTCCACTTAATTGTCCCATCCAAGGATGAATGGAAATCCAAAACGGGGTGACCAGTGTTGTTCATTGCAGGAACATGTTTGCGATATTTTTTCATACATTTCAAGAGTGTCCAATGGAGTTTGATGAAGGGGCCGCTAAATATTGAAGGCAAAGAAAAGCTGTCTTTTTGCTCTACATTTGTATCTTTGCTTTCTCAGCCACCCATAACACATAGAGTGACATACAGATTGGGTCATTTGCATTCGGCCTTGGCCTGGTGTTTGCAGAGTAAACTCTTGCACTGAAGCTGACCCTAGTCTCGGAAACATTTCTTCTTCTTTTGTTGTCTCTGGTTATGAACTGTTTTGCTTTCCCAAATGTCAGATCTTTAAGAGCTTCAGCAAACCTTCATATTTTAATCCTTCAAAACAAAGACATGATAAGAGGAGAGGTACAGCAGGAAGTGAAGAGGACAGCAGAGGAGCTCGTGACAGGGCTGACAGTCGCCCCGGGCGCTGGGGGCATCAAACTAACAGTTTTGCTGTAACAAGAGGGACTGCGCTGCCTCCCTACTGTGTGCACAGTGTTGCCGTTCAAACTGTCAGCTGAATTTATTGGGCTGACTACAAAAACAGCAAACAGCGCTGAATGCTTAAAACAACAGAGGACACCTTATGCTTTCATCATAATCTACCTGTGGAAACATTAATACAATAATCACAGAAAACTTTGCAAAAGATGTCCATCTTTAATTCAATTATTGTAATTTTTAATTGAAATGTATTTGTTGTACATGAAAAATGACATGTTTATCTTAGCTGAAAAGATAAAAAGCTCATTTGTTCACTTTGCGTCATAGTTAATACTTTGTCAAAATATATATAATATATCAATGGCTATTTTTTTGATGAATTTGGCAAATGTTTTTGTCCAGTTTTCATGCATAATGTAAGGAGCATTTTGTCAGAGTTTGCACATACTCTGCTGGCAGCTCTTTTCTTATGTAAAATAATAGTGAATGTGTGCATTTCATTGAAATTGCAGTTACTGAAAATAAAGGAATAGAACAAAAGAGATCAAAAAGAAACAACCTGCGACAGAAAGTGGAATTGAGTGCATTTCCAACAACTGTTTGCACAATATGCACAACAATCAAATTGCTGCTGGAACAAAAAGAGTTGTGGGAGTGAGGGCACTTCACTTTAAAGAAGCTGTAATGCAGTTTGGAGATTTCTTGGGATTAAACCATATTTACTGAGAATCTGGCAGCGATAACAGAAAGTATATAAAGCCTCCACCAAGAGTGAGGTGCGTCAGCTTTAACAGAAATGCAATAAGCTGAGGGATAACCTGAACAGATGTCAGGCTGGAGGACAAAATGAGACCACAGAATCCATTAGTTGTGCCTCTCTCCATCCATCTGATTATACAGAAGGAAGTGAGCAGACACATGGGTGTGTAGCTCACAAACATCCTCAGCTTGATTTTCTTTACTCTATGTTCAGATGTTTTGCTTTGTTGTCTTTTTTTTTTGCTGGTGAATTGCCTGAAAAAAACAAGATCTTGCCACCCTTGTTGCATGTTAGCCTATTTAGTGGTAAGAGTTTATTTTAGCTCATCTCAGTGGATTCTGACTTTTCATTGCTCTGTGGCCTTTTCAAATCCGTCTTTTTGCCTGTAAAATCCAAAGCTATGTTCATCATTAGTTGCTCAAAACTACAAGAAAAAGGCAGCCCAATTCAATTCAAAACGAGAATATTGTGTTAAAAAGTAATTGGGTCTTGTAACTTTGCTCTGCTTCTCCTTTTATTTTTGTATAGATATTTTTTTTCTTATATGCTACAGGTGTGTCTGTGAAAAAAGTTTGGGAGACTGTGTGTATTTATGCAGCGGGTTCTCTGAGAGGGAGGTTATTTTTCACAGCTGTCAAGTTGGCTCCAGGACACCGTAAGCTAAGGTTTATCTGTGTTTACCCATGTTTGCCTGGTAACCTTTTTTTCTTCATATTGCATTAGAAAATATTTTCCGAGTTTGCTCAGATTTTGCAATGCATCTTAACAACATCCAGAAGAATATTTTCTTCCTACTTTAAAAACCCAAACACTTTTACTCCTCAAGGAGAAAATTATTAGATTTCTGTTTCACCACCTCCTTCTTTCGAAGTTCGTCGCGTCCTGCATCTTAATCCCCAGCTCACCTTGTGGAAAGGCAGATAATCTTGATACTGAAACATAATTTTTTGCACATAAATATAGAACAACATGCTGTGATAGGATGCTTCTGCTCCTATCATTCAAGGTTACCTGCCCAGGCATACTTTGAAATGAAGGTCTTTTGATATTGCAGCTAAAAGATTTTGATCCCCTTGTGGAGAACTCAATAACTTTCATGTGTGTGATTTGACAGACAGTTTCTGACTATAACAGTAATCCAAACCTTTTTTCTATATATCATGGTTCAAATGTAACAAAGTTAGTTTAAAAACAGATTTAGTGTGCTAAAACAGATGTGTATTGTGTAGCAATAATAAAACAATGCCGGATTTCAAAACTATAAGCCGCTACTTTTTTCACACGCATTGCACGGCTAAAAAGATTTCCAAAACAATTCTGAATCTGCTGGATGATAATTAATATGCACAAATTATTGGATTCATCTCTGCTTTTTTTCTTTTTTTTTGATAATCACTCTTGATTTTTGTTTTTTCAGGCGCAAACACTTAGTTTATCTAATGCGTTTATTCTGTCCCATTATGTGGATCATAATTCTTCAGTTATGATCCACATAATGGTACAATTATGAAATTCAATACTTCCCCCAAGGTTAGCTTGAAAAATTTGTGGATAAATGAAAGGAAGAGTAGCTCTGCAGGCATAAGGAGGAAAAAAATCCAAGTATAGCAGAAAACATGAAAACAAACCATTCAGATATCAAAATAGCCTCTATCTCTTTTCACTCAGTTATTGTTCATGATAGCCCAGCACAAGGATTTTTTAAAAGCATATATTGAAAAACTTTTAAAAGGTAATAAATGAGCCTTGTCTGTCGCCTCAGTGCTCCCTCCTGTAACAATGGAGGCATTTTGCGCTACACCTTTTTTCGGCTGCATCCATCTGAGACGTGTCTACCTCAATGATAAAGGTAGATCATTTTCTGTAAATTGTCACACGACCTTTCATGAGGCTTCCTTACTCTCTTACTCCTCGCCTTTAAGATATAATCACAGTTCATGTTTCGCATCACAATGTGGACCAAGTGTCTCTTAGTTTTCTTTCTCAGAATAAATATTTGAATCCATCGTAAAGTACGAGTGGAATATTTATTCTCCAGAGTGTTCTTTTTCAGTTAAATGTAGATAACACTTGATTTTCACTGATAGAAATGGTACCTCTGCTGCCCTTGACTTTTTAATCAAAGAACTAAGTTTCCTCTAATGTAGCTGCTCGTCTTTCAGTTAAAATCCAACCAGGATGATTTCATGCTTCGCCCGTCAGTCAGCCAGCTCCAACTAGATTAAAGAATCTTCTTCTGCAGCTTGAAGTGACTAAAATAAATCACCCAGCTTTTGACCAGATCCAAAAGTTATGCCTTCTAGTACCTGGTAGATGGATGGATGACCTTTTTGTTGCGGTGAAAATTCATACGTTTGATCTTGACCTTTTGTAATATTGGAGTGTTTCAATGGGTGCAGATCTTTGGTTCGGCAGAAATGTTTTTCACATTAAAACCCACTCACACAAGCAGTTTATGTCCATCACAGTTGTGAGGAGCTGCACTCTAAGCACAGGCCCATTAATTTATTGATGGTTAAAGTAATTTTAATGTCGCTGGTGGGCTTCGTTTTGCTGTGCCTCAAAGTGCCTGCTGCATAAGGAGCCCAATCCGGGGAGGAGATTGCATGATTTCTGTTGCAGCTCATCAGATCACTGCTGAGTCACGATGGCTGCCCTCCATTCCTCAGCTTCCACACCGACAGGCTTTTATGCCTGTCAAATTTAAATGTCAGTGACACTGCTGCCCAGGGTGCACCAGTCACAATGTGAGACCTCTGGGCCTTTGACACTGGCTTCAGAGGAAATTATAATCAGACTCAGGTTACTCACCTGTTCCCACTCAAACACCTTGCAGAAACAGAGACTTGATGAGCTCATATTATTGCACTCCCACTTCAGTTGTAATTAAATTCTCCTTTTTTTTTGTTTTTGTTTGATTCTCGCTTTGTTGAGCAAAAAGTTGCTAATTTTAAAAGAATAAATTATATTTTCTTTGCTGTGTTTCACCTACTTGTCAGCTCATATCTTCTGTCTGCCTGAAGCCAAACTCAGACCTCGGCGGCCATGAGTTCAGGGTGGAGGTGTTGATCTGCTGTTGACAGGCACTTTCACTGCAAGGGAGAATGCCTTGACAATCATCACATTAAAGCTTATTATTCAGACCCAGTGCTCCTGTCTCTGCGTCGATTCGAAATAAGAGGAGAGGACAAGGCTGACCGCAGAGGCCTGAGATTGATGAAAAAGAACGTGACCTTTAATTGTTTATTTCTACTTTGTAAAGCATTAAAAGAGTTTGGTATATCTCTGCCTCAACTTTAGTAGTTTGTGTCTCCTACTGAGGAATTGTATTCCTTAGTAATCAGATGGATTTATTTTGCTGACCTCTGCAAAGGAGTTGAGTAAAAGGTTGGATCCTTTGGTTTATTGGACACTCTAAAGTCCAGCAGTTAGATATGACAAGTAAATTTGATGATTGTTTCTTGACTGAAACAAATTGAAATAACATTTCTTCAAAGGGTAACTGGCTTAGAAATTGTCACCAAATTACAGCCCAGTAAAATGGCAGGAAATATTTTGGTTGTGTAAAACAGCAGCTTGAATTTCCCCTAAATTATCTTCACCATTTGGGGCCATGATGGAAGGAACAGGATCCCAGACACAAGAGAGAAAAACTAAATTATTTTGAATTGTTTACAGGCTAAAGCTTTGGTCACCTGAAACTGGAAAGTGTCTTTCATCTCTTTTTCGAGGTTTGAAACGCTGGCCTGTTAGCATAGGCTTCTGTTGCCTTTGATTACTCATAAAAGTACAGTGGACTGGATTCCAGGTGTGGGAGGTGAACTGGAGTCGGGGGTGATTGGATGATGTGTCAAATCAACAAGAAACTTAAATTTATATTTCAATGCAACGATTAAATTCTTTTCTGTCATCATTAAATTTAGCCTGTGACAAAAGGAGATTTTGGGCACAAGAAACAGAAATCTGGGGAAGCTTGGATTGGACAAATCAGGTCAAGCGGTTTTGTTTTGAACATCTCGACCTTCAGTTTTTTGCCCAGTGGATTTTTCTGTAGTTTATTCCACTTATAGAAAACCCTGGGGGAGTCCCAGAATCATGCTGAAGGGGTTTATATCCTCTTTCTGCTGAGATTGCCTCAGGTCCTCCTCCACCTCTGGCCTCCATGGTCTCAGTTTAAATAGCCAAATCAAAATGGGAGAAAAGTTGCTTTGATAAAATTAATGGAGATTAAAAGAAAAAAAAAAAACCTGAAGCATTTTCAGTTCTCTGAAACAGCAAATTAACTATTATGTATTTTTTTATTTTGCTAAAATTATAATGCTGATACCATGTTCTTTTGTGTGTAAAGAAAAGTCAATTTTGTGAACCATTAAACTGAGTTACAAGTCTGTTTTTCTAAACAAATGTGCTCCATTTGACAACAGACCCATTCAGATTGATAGTATTGCTTTGTTTTATAGTGGAACATTATTTTGGGACAGCTTTAGTACGCTGTATTCTTATTCTTTCTTGCATTCTTTGCTCGGGACATAGATTTCAATGCACTGCACTTCCAAATACCATTGAACAATGTTTTTAAAAACATTGATGACGTAAGTTTTACCATAAAATTACACATAAATGGCTATTAGCAGACATTTTTGTAAAAATATGCAACAAATTTTTATTTTCTTTCATAGTTTTTTTTGGAAATCCACTTTGATATTACATTAACTCTCAGAAGTTGATATTTTATAACCAAGCAAGAAGTTCAAAAGAGAAATTCCCACATTCTTGTTACACCTGGAAATTGTCTTTCTTAATACCTCCTTTCCTTTCTATGAATTTATCAACATCTTTTTGCAAGTGTAGTAGGAGCAGCATGCCCAGGAAAAGCCTCCTCGTGTGCACACCCAGGTAATGCGGTTGATTCTTTTATCTGATGCTAAAGGACATTTTGTGATAACCTTGGTATCAAGACAGCAGGCCTGGCATCTGGAAAATGCGTGGCTGTTTGTGTGTTAGATCAGATACTAATTAAAAGTCAATTAGCCTACAGACCAGTTGGTGACTGGCCTCTCCAAACATAAGGAGGGCTGGGAAAATAAGAATGTCCCCAAGCTCATTATTTACAGTGGCACTGTCCTTACCCGTTGTATTTATTGTGAGCTCCAACTGTCTGTTCTCCTGCATCTGCCGCTTTTTATTGAACTTTGCAAAAGTCTAAAGCAATGTTTAATTTCTTTGTCAAGGTAGAGATAACTTTGATAACTATCCAGTTATTTAAGAATAAGCATTTGCTTATACAAATGAGTCCTAGTCTAATAAAATCACTGCTTCATACACCCACCAGGTTCTTCATGAGGTAGAAGTTGGAAATGTCAAAGTAGCCTTGGCAACATCATCAGACATTTTGCTTCATATTGCACTATACTCATAAAGGTTGAACATGGTCAGTAACAACAATCAGGTTTGTTGTGGAGTTTAAAGGGTCCTCAGTTTGTACTAATTTGCTCATATTAGTTTCTGAAGTACTGAGACTGGCCCACTGGAACAACCAGTTATTCCAAATTCAAATTAACTTCAATGCCCCTTTTTCCCTACTATTTCCTGTAAGTCATTTTCACCACATCTAGATGGATAAATGCATTATATGCCTGCAATGTGATTGGTTTACTCCTTACTTGTGTTACAGAAAATTAAACTTGTATGCCTGAATTTATTTGATGTAAAATAGATTTTTTGCACCATGTGGGTTACATTACATTAATAATATTAACATGATTTATTATATTGATGCTAATTAATGAATGCTATCTGGTAGCATTCTCTGTTACCTTGTATTATCTACTCTATTAAATAATTAATAGGGTAGATAATTACTAAATTAGTAGAACATTTAGTAGCTGCACAGAAACCATGCTTTTCATAATCAGACACTTTGTATTCTCAGTTGAATTGATTTTTTTAGCTTGTTCTTTTTAGCCATAAAAATAATAAAGTATATTATGAAATGTATTAACATTTTGTCCTAATGTGTTAATACACACCCAAAAAACAAAGTATGCATAAAACAGAGCCTTGGTGTTCTCCACATATTAGATCGTAATGTCATTTATATGGACACTTAAGCATCACTTTGACAGTGTCAGAGATTCCTACCAAATTATTCAAATCGCTTATTAAAATGTTCGACAGCCTCAAATGTGTAAAAGGTGAAAATAAGCAGGAAATTATGCTGCATCTTTAGTCCTTATGATGCCACTAGACACCTTAAACTATGCAATTTCAGTTGAATTAATTTCAGAAAAGCAAATTGATATTTATCAAGTCTTTTTCCAGAAAATAATTCAGTTCTTCTTAAAGGACATCAGGTATAATATTAGGTTTCGGGAATAAGAATAAGCATTCCGTCTTGTACTCTTTTATAATTAGTATGAAATACATCACATTTTAGCATAGTCAATTTTTAGCAAATATCGGCTGAAAATAAAAATTTTTATATTTAATAAAGAAAAAGTGGTCAAACACCTCAAAAGTGAACAGTGAAGTTTGTCTCCTTGGAAGAAAAATATGAAGAAATATTTGCACAGTAATGTTCATTCCTCTTTCATTACTTGACTTAGATGCATTTTTTCTGTGCTGGACATTAGACAAGCTATTGAAGAGATTTCTCCTGCAGCCACTTTAAAAAATGTCAAGAAACTTTTACTCCTTGGCAAGAAAACATGAAGAAATGGGGCAGTCAATGACCTCTGTACAGTATCATCAGTAAGTTCAGGATCTACAAATGATCAGAGTATCTTTATTTTTGGGCGCCCGCTTTATTGGTTATATTATTGATTTTCTATCCAAAAATTCAGTCACTCCTTTCCTGATGAGTTACAAATTTAAATTGTTGATGAAATAGCAAGAAAAATATTGTGCACTCCATCAAAGTCCTCAGTACTGTTCACAGTAAGTACTATCTAATACTGCGATTGATTTTTTTTTTTCAGTATCAATAATTATGGGCTGCTGCACTGACAGCTGTCAGGAGAGTGTTTGTAAATCCTGTGGCTGAATTACCAGCCTCACAGTGGGCTCATTTATCGTCTCCTTTGAATGCCTGGGACCAAGTGTTAGAGGGATGCATTTACATCAAGACTAGGGAGACAGTTAAAGATTGATCCTGCCACAGAAAAATGAGCAGAGGCACATAGGCTACAAGGAAAAAGTTATGCCAAAATGCCAAAAATACAAAAAATTAAACAAATTCAAGAAATATTATTAAATAAGTGAAGTCTAAGGAAAAATTTTGAAAAGATATGAAGATCAGAAATTAGAAAATAAACAGATGTACAGGAGTCAAATCTAAAAAGCTGTGACTCTTCCATCAAGTCATCAGGCGAGGAGAAACCTGAAACTTTTTCTCACAGATGATTCAACTTACAAGAGAAATTAATGACTCAACAAACAATCAATCATCAATCATAGCACCTTATTGCACACACTATAATGCGCTTTGATAAATGATACAACTGCAACTTTTATTTAATGCTGTCACATCTGAGAAGATCGTAACAGATTTAAACAAGTTTGCCTCCACTATGTTAAACACATTCTATTTATAAAGCATAACATAAACAGACAAGGTGAATATGTGGTGCATATTTCCACTGCACTGACTAATAAACAGAAAGCCAAACCATAAATGAGCAGCAATTGCTTCCTGCTGAAATTAGACCCAGTTTTTCCACTGCTCACTTTTCTACATGACACTCTGTATTTGTAATTGGTTCATTTTGGCTGCTCTTATGAGTGTTAGTTGTCTTGTAAGCTGCCACAGAAATAGTTTTATTGGCTTATAAGTGCACCTGCTGTAATTTATTGTGTCCCCACGGGGCTTGTTGGCTGAGAAATAAACCCGCCTGTTGTGGAGGTGACACGCTAATAAAAGACTCTGCGGAGTTGTCTGAAATTATGCTGAGTCTTTGGTGTTGTCATGTTATTTTTGGTTGGTATAATATTTTGGATTTACTACATCTCAGCATTTTGTCGCTGAATATTAGCCAATCATAACCAGCTTGTTAAAGTAACATCCATAATCCAATTAAAAGTACCATGATGATTGTTTCCTTATTATCCTTCAACATCATATTATCATATGTTCTTAATAGATCTCTTCATTATGAGGCCTATTTTGCTCTACCGCCTCCTCAAAATGGTTTATTTTAAATAAATTAAGATTACTTTACATCTGCAAGGTCTGCATTTGTAATATTTGTCTAAAATTTTAAACCATCTCACAGTGAAGGCTCTGAAACCTACGCCAAAATAATCTTTAACAACCAGGACTTATGATTCAAGTCAAATTAATGTGGAGTTATAGAAGTAGACATTGCCATTATTTTTTGATAGCTTGAATATAATATTTAATCACAAAACGGCATAGTAAAGGTTTATTTAATAACTCATATCTCTAACACCAGTAAGCAAGAGCTGGTGTCGTAAAACTTGAAGATGTTTCTCAACTTTAACACACCTGAATCCAAAAAATTGCAATCAGCATGCATGTGAAGTACCTCCGTTTGATTCAGGTGTGTTTGACCGAGGTCACACTTAAAATTTTCAGGACACTGTCCTTTAAATTCAGGATAAGCCGATAATTGAAATGATTATCATCTCATAATTTCACGTAACAGTCCTTTACTGCTAGCAAATTACTGAGAAGCTATTTTAGCTCATTGTTAGCAGGAACACTGTGTCTCTAAGGCTGAAGTAGATGTACCAGTCAGTATGAAATTTTCTGTCTGTGACTCACAAAATGACCAAAACTGCAACACAAAGATGCAGAAAGACCATAAGTTAACAGTGCCGTCTTTATGCTAGTAAAAAAGCAGAATTTTTCTTGTGACAATAAAAGTACATTGAAAAGTTTGTAAGTCAAGAAACACACACACAGTAGACCAATCTTAAAATTAAAGTCTGGCTTGTGCAAACCTGCTAGGAAGACTTCGAATCATCCAAGATATCCCAAGAGTTTATTGCTCCTTGCTACTTGTCTTCGAAGTTGAAGGCGAGGCTGATAGTGAAGTTTCTCATGGTGATAACTGGATAAACTGAAGGTCACTCCCCAACTGGTTACAAGCAGAGATAGTGAAAAGTGGACCACCACCACTTATCACGTCAGGATTTCACTTCAGCTCCACCTCCCACAGGTCTGGGTCAGGTGAGATGAACAATTCACAGCACATCTTTTCCTTATGTTGTCACAGCAGAGCCTCAAAAAAGGCTTTCAGGGCCCCTCCCATCCTGATTCGGTTCCACGGGACACACCAGCTGCCCTCCTCATGCAGAAATGCCTCATCAAGCACTCTCCCTGTGGGTGTCCGCCGCTAAGTGCGAAAGTGACTGGGAGCTGACGACATAGCTGCCGGCAAATACCTCTACCTGGCTTTTTCTTTATTAATGATGCTCAGCCCAAGACTCTGAACAGGGTGCTGGAAAGGAACAAGGTGTTTCCAAGGGGGTTTACAATTTATATGAATTATTAACACTTACTGTAATATTAATTATTTTTATTTTTCCCTCTGTTATTTACAGTGTGAGGCGCTAAATATTTTAACACAAATGACAAGCCGTGTTAATGCTACACTCGTGGAACGATGAAAGGCTTATTTTAGCCCACAGAACATGTAGAAAAAACACGTCAGAATCTGGAAGATTACATTTTGTATTCCACACACACATTTGTCTTCATCAAAGGTCAGAAAAGGTTTTCATGTGTTTTTCTAAAAGGCCATGGAGAAACATGTTTGGTCTAGTTAGCTTAATCAAATTACAGAAAATCCCAGTGAACCTTAAAAGAAAGCTAATTGGACAAGTTATGTCAGAGTGTGTGTGCTGCCAAACAGTCCTGCTTAAAAAGCAACAAATTCAGTTTCTTTACGTTTGGAAACAGACCGGAGAGGGAAGGCAATCTCATCTTTTCTTCAGTTTTATCATTATGGTCATGTCAACACATCATTTCTGATAACGCCCACATTTGTTTCCTTTCACCGCCAATCAGGTAATTAGGGTTCGCGCTAAGCCAGCTTCACGAAGATAAGATGATTAATGTAAAACAGAGTGCTGCCACAGCAGAGTTTTGCTTCCTAAATGAGGGCCATTTTAATGAGTGATGTTAAGACTCTGAGATTAAGACTGAAAAATGAACCAAGAAATTAGATAAAATACGAGGAATAAATAATGAGCTGACCTTACCTGAGAAACCTGCTGAAGATTTGGCAAATTAACTGAAAACTGGCTTGACTCGAGACAGTTTGAATATAATCGATTCCCTGATCCTATCTGCTTATTGAAGTGTCTACATAATGAATGAAAGCTAACTTTATCTCAGCCAGAGTCTTGTTTTTATGCTGCTTTTCATTTTTCACGTCTCTCTTTTTTCCGGTGACGTCTCAGACAAGCAACACTTTGTTACTGCACTTCTTAAATCCACACCAGCGCTTAACATCCCCACATAACCCACAGCCCACGCAGCTCCTTGTGGCTCTTAAATTGTATTCCTAATGTGAGCAGGCAACCAAATTTGTGCTCCATACAGTGTCTGTGTCAGTGGTGGGAGGATCATTAATCATTTCTCTTCTGCAGTAAAGATCATTATTCCTCACACTGAGCATGTGCTGCTCCCACATACAGGAGGCAACAATCTATGTGTCAACGGCAGGTTATGGTTTTATTTTTATATTTATTTAGCTATTATTCCCTCCCGTAGAAACACATATTGTTAAATGTTACCAGCAACCATTTTTCTTGCTCTGCTCACGCTTTGCAGAAATGTAATAAATTCAGGTTGGAGGGAACCCGGTGGCACACCTGCTGGTGTTGATAAAGGCTCAGTGGAGGCAGATATGGTACTTATCCTGCAAAGGCTGCACCAGTATCATGTGTAAAGTAATGGCAACCATATGGTATTTAACCATGATATAACTGCATAAAGCGATCCTGCTGTAAATGGCAGGAGAACTAATGAGTCATGAGCCATTTTCTAAATAGAGTAATTCAATTTATAGTGGACCTCTTCCTCTTTTCAGCCATATAAATAATGATCCTTTTCTGGTACCACACTGAGATTTGACTTTATTCCAACCACTTGTCTGTGATTGAATTACTTTGGAAAGTTGTTCTTGTTCCTGTTTTTAAAACAGAATATATTTGTTTTATTATGTTAAATTAAGACAAATGTGAAACCTTCACTGTACGATTTTCTATAAGGTTTTTTTTTTTCTGCTTCTATTGAAATAAAAAGTACTGCCAGTGGGCCCTGGGTGGCGCTGTTGGCAGACTGTGTGCATCATGTGCAGATGCTTTAGTCCTTGATGCGGTTGTCCTGGTTTTGATTTTCAGTCTCAGACCATTTGCTTCACGTCTTCTTCTTCCCTCTTCTATCAATTCTTTTGTCCAATAAAGGCCAGTAGTGCCTATAAAAACTAGTAACTCTGTCAGGGAAAAGGTAACTTTAAAAAAATATATATATATTTCATGGACAATACAGTTTTTGACTAAGCAATATTTACGTGTTTTAGTTTTTAGCTGTTCTGTAAACAGAAACTGAAGTTGGCTAAAAACAGAATTGGTCAGATGCCAACAAAAAGCAAAAACAGATATTGTTCTAATAAGTAAATCTCTATTTTTGTCGGCTGTTTTTCTCTTTTCCTCCCCATCCGTGACAGATTAGGATTAAACATTCTTTATGTTGCAAATACAGTGGATTCCCACTGATTTAAATTTATCTCTTTATGGACTTTTTTGTGGAACTCAACTCAAAATGATTTGGTTTTTATTGGTTGAATGAAAAGTATTTATATGCTCAAAGGTTAAGTTCAAATGGTGCTTTAGACTCACAAACAAGCCCCATAGTACTGGATATTCTTCTATGAATATGATCATACTGTTGAAATATGATGTTGGAGTTCAAACCCATTTTATGAATATAACAGATTCTTAAAGAAAGGCTTTGTGGGAGAAAAAAACTAAACTTCAAATGCAAAATTTGTAATAACCTATAACTAATAAATAGAGTTGTAGCTGAACCTTTCAAAAATTATTACATTTTGTAGAAACCATGCCAGAAAGCTGGAAAAAATCCCACAGTATTTAGATAGAAATGTGAGTTGTAAAAGCCAGTTACCTAATCGTTGCAGTAGTATAGTGTAGATGGTAATGTAGACGGAAAGGGTGAATCTGTGGAACAGATGGACGTATACATGAACAGATGGACCTGCTCTCTCCACCTCTGAGCATTCACATGTTTTTTGGAGCAAAGCCTTCTGACTTTTTGCTGCAGTGGCGTGAGCTCGCCCATTAAGTCAAGTTTAGAAAGCATGGCGGAAAAAAAAAGCAGAATCAATATTGGTGTGTAGGTGGCAGAGAATGGGGAGGTTTCTGAAATAATTCTGCTGTATGTCCTTGATGTTTAAGGAAGGTAATGTTGCGTGGTGACTGCTTTTCTTAGGGGAGGTGATGTGCAGAAGGGGAGAGATTCACCTCTTTAAGTTCTGCTTTTCCTCAATGTTTTGATGTGAAAAACCAAATGTTTCTGGCACCTTTAGTTGTAGGAAGGCGAGGTACCCGTGATTGAAGGATTGACATTTGTCACTGTCTTCTGTGCTGAATGTGGAAAGTAAAGAGACACGACCTCTGTTTTTGGAGATTACAGTAAAAAGAAGAGGTAGCATATTATCTTATTTTTTTCTCCAAGTGTTAATGGATAAAACTGATTGATTGACAGAACAAACATTTTCTCTGGTATTCTGGCTTTACAGATGGATTCCTTGCTCTGATGTGATGCTTTGAAAGGTCCAACCAGGAGATGGACATCCTTATACTGTTTTACTCTTTGGTACCTGATGTAGCGCTTCTTTTTCAGCCATTATGGTTGCAGCAGAGCCCAATAAATCACATGCTGGAATAGGATTTAATACAGTTTTTTTCCACACTGCTGCAGGCAGATTGGACCAGCTGTAGCAGCTTTAAACTCCTACATTTAATTATCTCTCTGGGTATGTCCTTCCAAAATCTGTGCTTTGCCAGAGTAGAGGCTGGACTGGTTGCACAACTCTGTATCTGAATCTGAATTTGGTAACTGAAGTAATTTACAGTAAATGACTAATGAAATGAGACAACTGGGTTTTTGAAAAAAAAGGCCAAAACAAGAAAATATGAGGACTAAGGCGTACTTTCAACTACTCCATCTTACCACCATACACATTTTAAACATTCCATTAAACAGCTTGCTCCTTGTGTGAGCAGAGTACGAAGTTCAGGGTAACACCTTATTCCCTATTTGACTTCCACACCAAAGAGATGTTTGGAAAACTTCCAAAGGGTCGAGTCAGCTTGATCATTTGCCCAAACTGAGCTTCTTGTCTTCACATCGACGCTGCAATAGAACCTCATTTTAGCTGCTTATGTTGCACATACAATAGATGGTTCACAGTATTGAGAACTGTTTTTCTCATCTTTTGTCTTCATTTTTGAAGATATCAATATACCCTTTTGCTCTTGACATCTTGTGTGACCCTGCTTGATTTTGCATTTTTTACTTCAAACTTGGTACTATCTTTACTGTCAAATTCCCCCTTAGTTTGTGCAGCTTCACCTCTTAAAATGGATGGATACGCAACTGGATTCCACATTAGTTTCAGTATTATCAAAGACAAAACATGACTCCAAGTTGTTTTAAATCTCAGTTACAAAATGAAGCATGCAGGTTTTGGCATCTTCCTTTTCTGAGCAGTTATGTGTTTTCAGTTGCTGACCTGTGCGCTGACTAAAATTTAGACCTCTGTAAATATGGTTGCGGGGTTAAATGAAATACTTTTTTTAGTTGCACTTAATTAAAATCTGAACTTTAAAGCTCTACCAAGAATAAACGGAGTACAACAGCTAAGCATTCTGGCTTTGTAAGTTTGTAGTTTTTTTATCCATTCATTAAATTCCTGTAACCGCTTTAGAGATTCCACCAACAAACCTTCTGATGTGCAAAGCACATAAAGACTTTCCTGGACACAAATATTAGTTTAGCGGTTCTGCTCAGGATGACTGAAAATTTCTTAATGGGATACTTTAAAGAGAGCCTCTTATTTCAAGTACACTATTCTTATTTGTAAGTGGCTGGATCCTCGACACAGAGACATGCTCACACACAAAATGCATCCAGGCTGCTGGCAGTAATTTAATCAGCTTTCACGGGCAGTGTCCCTCCGCCTACGCTCCGTGTCCCTGTGAATATTAAAAAACTAAAGGACATGTCTTCTTATATATTTGGCACATCTGTTCCCGGTGTTTTCTGCCGTGGCTGTCCTTCCATTTCCCATCACTTTATCCAATTTAATGCCACCGAACGAGACAACATAGACATTATCTTGGCTCCGACCACGAATTTACAGGAAGTTGAGGATTTCTCAGTGAGAGCTCCTATAAGAGGGGCAGAAATGGAAGGAGATGTCCCACAATTCTAACATAATGGAAATGCAATATCAGCTGTATTCACTTCAGATGATGGTTCCCCAATTATACTTCAACTGTCCATGCCACTTTTCTTCACACAGATCCAGTAATATTATTCATACTGTTCTGGTAACTTACTACCATATGATTGATTCACTGAAAGTCTCATTTTCCTCTTGCACAGTCTTTCACTTTAAGGCACATTATTTAGCACATCTCACCAATGTGCAGAGTGCAGGTACTGCTGCAGGCACCAACCTGACTTTCTTTGATCTGCCAATGATAATAATTGTCTTTGTGAGATGATAAGAGCAGAATTCAAACCACCGACCACATTGCTCTTTCCTCAAATTTACAGACTCAACCCTGTATCCTGTAGCTTCAGTGCCAAACATTTAGAGCAGAGTTCTGCAACTCAACTGCAAACAAGCATATGCATATTAGCAAAGGGCAGTGACTAGTGTTGTAAAATAAAGAAGCAAGTTCATGCATGCAGATTTTTATGGCATCAAAAGGTGGAACAGCCACCCACAACCTTTTAAACAGAATAAATGGGTTCGCTAAAAATATTAATTATATTCATTTTAACAATTCTCTGCGATCTGTTTATTAATAACTTAAGGAACAACATTGCAGTTTTTAGTCTAGGTAGTCCAGCCAAGGCTCTTGAGACATGAGACCCCTGCATAAGAAATGTTGATGCGAGAGATCCTGATAAGTTTGGAATCACTGCACAGTGGAGTCCTGTCATGACTTATGCTTAAGCTTGACAGGGATAATAAAACAGAGCGCTACAGATGAAAATGCTCACTAGCGTAACAAACTTCAGGACTCATTTGACTCACTGTGCCAGAAATCATCAGCACTCACCATATGTCAAGTGAGTCTGTTCTGTTTTCTTTACAATTTTGTTGACTAGAGTCCTGAACTGTTGGTTCCATGTGACATCCCCGCTGTCAGAATGAGCCCTACTCTGAAGAATAAACAAAAAACTCTGGTAAAATAACGGATCTCCACCATTTTGAATGCCAGTCAGTCATAAATATGATTTTTCAAAACCCCATCTTTATTAAACTTATTGTGTGGATCTGTTTTGATTAATTAATTGACATAGCATTTTAATTATGCATTTTAATTATGCAGATAATTGAGTACAGACGATTGATTTCCACCAGGTACAGACTGGAACAATAATACCTAGAATTATTTCCAAACTGTAGAGAAAGAGGTTTAGGTTTAAAAAGATAAAGAAAGTTAAAAGCATCAGTACAGAGTGGGATTAAAATAAATAAAAACATTAGATAAGAATGCAATTTCATTTGAGTAATTTAAAAGATAATAAAGTTTAAAAGAGATGTGAAATAAATTTACCTTTCTAGAGAAATCATCTGGGCTGGATGATAAAAACATCATAATGGACACCAGCAGAGTCTAAACAGTTAAATCTCACCCCCAGAAAATACAATGAAAAAACAGCACATGGGCTTTCCGGTGCAGGTTAAAGGTTAAAGGAGAGAACACTACTTTTCAGCTCTGAGTCTGAAATAAATGTTAATGCAATCAAAAGGGACAGTATTAATGTGTTCCACTGAATTCTAATCATGTTGGACCTGAAGGAAAAGTACGCCCAGTTTTCTGCCCCCGTATTGTTCAGGCTGGCCCTATATTCATGGTAATTCACTTGCTGATGAAGGAGTTATGAAGAAACGCAGACAAATCTCAGTTAAGATGCAAATTGGGGGGTTTGGCAAGCAGATGATTATTATTTTTGTCACTGTTGTGGCAATTATAACTTCACAGAATGGTTGGCGTTTAACATAATCCTCAATGTGCGAGGGAATCCTCCCACTCTTGGCATTTTATTCATTTAATATGATTGAAACAATTGGCCAACAATCTCCATCAGCAGAGATTTACCATTCTTTTTTGCCAGCTTCTTTTCCGCTTGCCAGAAAGCACCACAACTCTAAGCCTTCTCTTGTCTCTTCATAATTACTCTGAAGCAGAAATGTACTTTGTTCAATTTTAGCTGGGAAAACAGAAGATTTTTTTGTGATCACAAGTTCATTTCTGGTGTTGAAATATCTATTGTCTCATTTTTATGGATCAACAGCTTTGCCTCACAGCAGATATGGAATTTTTCTCTTTCATGCAGCTGCAAGCTGCTGTCAGGTCACTGTCTGAGGTATTTTTTTTATTTCTTTAAAATAAAAAATACAAAAGAGACCAAAGACAAAAGAGAAATCCTACAACTACTTAAATATGACACTTAAATCTCTTACACTTTGTGGAGAAGAAAGTTGCTCTCTGTTTCTTCTTCAGAGGTTTTTCTGTCTTTTCCTTTAGTGCTTCTTGATGCACCGCCACTGGGAACAGGGTTTTAAATGGGTTTGGTTCTTTTGAAACAGTGCAATGAGAAATCCTGCAAATTTGGTCTCCAATCAAACCAAGTCTACCAGACTACTAGCTGTGAAAACTCTAAGTCTTTTATTCGACTGAGGTGGAGTCGTTGGATAAACCGACAGCAGACTGTGCTTTACCTGGATCCAAGGTTTCCTCGTAAATGCAGACTTTTACTCTGCCAGTGGGATCTCTTAATGCAGCACTTGGAGTTAAAGCTTACTGTTAAAAAAAGCTTTAAAACATTGTTTTCAGGCTTTGGGCCAAAACTGCATGGTCCTGTAAAACCTACAAAAATATTGCACAAACACAAACTTTTACTAATGATGGTTCTACCTTTTGGTTGCGTGTGTTTTCCCAAACAGACCAAAAAAACAGCAGGACACATTTCACTGTATCTTACTCAAACTTTGCTTCCTTTGCATGAATTTATGAACATTTTCAGCTTCCTCCCTGCCAGGGATATTATGTACTGCTCTCTTCACATACAAAAAACACCAGTTCCTGTTCCCACACGTGGATGGAACGCTATAAAAGAATTATTTGAAACAGCAAGCTTCCACATTCAAAGGCAGCAGAGATTCTTATTTTTTGTGTTTGGTCAGTGCAACCTGGTGACTATAAGCTTTTTAATCTTTATTAAATAAATTGTACAAAGGATGACCTTCCCTTTGCATCTGAAGTTATGTTTTGCATGAAGACACCATCCAAAAAATAATAATAATTCCTTTAACCCTGAAAGTACAAATATATGAAAAAATAAAGTTCTACATTTCTGTTCATATTATTTTATTGTGGAAACAATGAAAAATGTTTTAAAAATTTGGCATTTCTCTTAAAATAAAACTACAAAAGCAATTATTTTTTTAGTTTCATTACTCTGGTAAAGATTTAATTAAAGTGCACTTACCCTGACTAATTGTTTTGTAAAAGTTTGTTTTCTGTCTTAAAATGACATTAACCGTGCAAACTAGACTTTTCTATCTTCTATAATAATGCACACCTGACTTTAATGATCTATTTCATGATGAATCTTGTTCTGTTAAACAGAATATAAAACCTGTAATGACAAAAATTACCAAAATGTTTATTGAGACAACAAATCAACAGAAAATGGGTGTTATTTTTATGTGAATTGCTGCAGCTAGAATTCACTAGTTTCAAATTAAAAAGGAGGTGGCACTTCTACAGCAATCATTTTTATGCACTCCATAATTGCATTCATTTATTCATTGATTCAATCTGCCAGTCGGTATGAATCAAAGCCTAAAGCTGCTCATCTCAGCTCTTGGAAATACCTCAGGACCACGTCTGTATCTCCGTTAAATTAAAATGTCAAGAAAAAAAAAATTGTGTCCAAGAGCCACAAGGATTAGAGATGATGGTGTCACTTCAGAGGCAGTCAAGGTCTGTCAGTCTGCATGCAATATGTCTGCATGATGAAGCAAAACTGAGAAACTGAACTTAATTACCATGGTTAAAAAGTCATTTTTTCAAACCTTTACTCCTTCCTTAAAATACACCCTCCTGGATATATTATCATGCAGCTAGACTGGTCATGTTCTGTTATTGCTGCACTTTATCTCAGGGACTTAATGGATTTTAAACCTTCCCTTCTTAGAATATAAATCCCAGGCAATGTTTTTTTTTTTTTGTTTTTTTTTTTTTTTTGTCAGAAACCAATCAAACCCTCTTTATAATATCTGGTAGAGAGGGGTCACTGCATCCTGAGCATCCCAGGATGCTCAGGATTTAGCTCAAAAAAACCCTGCTTCTTCACAACTGTTGACTGTCTGAAATCGTTAGTGGTGAATGTTATGAACTTTATTATCTCTGCCTTTTCTGAATCAGGGGCAGAGGCATTTTCTTTAACATCTCTCCTCAAGTCCTTCTGGCTGTGTCTCTTCTGCCTCTGAGTGAAATGGTGTAATATGTTGTGTTTAAAATGATTCCAGATTGTTTTCCATTGCATTACATTTGGTGTGGCTTATGTCCAGGTCATTTTTTTATGTCGCAGAGACAGCAGGGTGTATTTGCTCAGCCAGCCAGTCATGTTTCTGTCATGTGGTCACCAGAAACTGTTCAGGTGCTGCAACGTGATTGGTATTAAATCAGTCTTGGTCGGGTTTTATCATCGTCAAGGTCCACATTTCGATGCACTGAAAAATAGAACCTGTACACACTTAGACAAGCACAGTGTCAGTTTTGTAAACGATTAAGAAAAAAGTCACATGACAGGTTGCGGCGCTGCAGAAAATGATGCAGTAAGTATGCCGGGCCAGTTGGTGGCGCTGTAACAATTCCAGAAAATGACACAAAAACATTGAACTCTTTATACCACACTTTTTCCTTACACTCGACTTCCAATTGAAAAATATGTATAATATTCTATTAACAAGTTGCTTATTCAGCAATAGCGTTTTGTGCTTTTCCTGCTGTGTGGAGGTTGTCTCCTAGACAACAGTCCAGTCAGCAGAATTGTCTTCAACAGGGTAGGCAGCGACTTGACAGACAAGCTTCTGTTTTAACATTTTCTAGGAAGTTTAAGTTTGGATTGATCCTATTAAAATGAACAGAAATACATTCTTGAAACTCATAACTATATTTTTATTGAATCTATATCCTGAACATGGATAGCTACACGCACTATAAAGCACATGTAAATAAGGCTTTTCCAGCTACATTAGTTTTAAACCACATAATTTCTAAACCAATACCAGGCTCAGCTGGATACTGGAGATAATTACGCTTTACTGCTGGTATTGATCTCATCAGGAAGCTTCAGGGTCTTATATGCATCAATACCGTTTGCCTGAAGAACAATTGATCCGAGGGAAGGTCACAGACCATGAGAAATCCCTTACTTTGAACAATAAACTGCTTTGCAGGGGTCCTTGTAAGTTTATACCAAACGCTTTTGAAGCCGCAGATCATCTGAGGGAAGTGTTAGCAGCCACGCCGAGCTGAAATCCACTCATGTCCCACTGTGAGGAAGAGACGACACGCCATCTAGTCAGATAAGTTGGTTTCCAGTAGGCGATGAGATGCTGCCATTAATCCCTCACCCCAGTCCCATTACTCAGCTCTCCATCAACCTTGGAACAGACAGGCAGATTGTGACAGGTGAGAAAGGAGCTCCGCCGGCCATCACTGGGAGGTGACGTATAAAAAAAAAAGAGAGAGAGAGAAAGAAGAAACGACTGGCTGTGAGTGTGAAGTGATTGATGAGAGCAGGGTGACAGCTTGTAGTCTATAGCTATATTTGAACACCACCACACACTGGTGTGATTGACACATGGGGGGGAGCAAGAGCAGGAATGAAACAGAACATGCTATTTAATTATTTAAAAGATTTCCACTCTTGCATCAGAAAAGTGTGATTCAGGGGAAGTATAGAGTGGGTGAAATATTCAGGGAGTACATGACCTTTGACCTCAAGTAACTTCTGTCGTATTTGTTCCCCGTTTTCTTAAGCATGTGAACCTGCAGAGTATATACTATAATTTAAAATATTATGAATGGTTTGCAAAACTTAGATATGAATATTGCACACTATAAATAATTTTTTCTTCTTTCTGTGCAGAAATCCCGACTTCAAGGTTGTTGAAGATAACTTGACAAAAGCTGCTGAATGCTGAATTCGGCAGTAGGGGGAATCTTTTAGGCAAAGCTTTTTAGGGCTGGATCTGACTTACAGCTTTAAATAATAGTTTTATATTTTGAGAAGCAACAGTGTTGGGGCTTTTAGCCAAGTGGGAATGCACTGAAGCTCTCTCTTTTTTTAGAAATACGACACATATTAATAGCTACATCAATCTTTTAGGCCAATAGCATGAAGAAGTATGGACCAGGGACACATTAGCATTAATATTGCTCATGGCTTTATTTCAACCTGCCTGTAAAACTGACAGAAGCAAACATTTCACACAAGATGGAGTGGCAAACAAGTCCTGTACAACACCACAAATAAACTTTGACTGCCTTTTTCATTTGCTCAGATGAAATGGCTCTAATTTAAGATGAACAGTTCTTTTTGTCCTCATCATGTCCACTTCTATGATCTCTAAATCTCAGATTGTGGTTTTCAGACATCAGACAGAAAATTAGAGAAAAAAACAGCGAGTCTAAAGAAAACTAAAGACCTTTTAAAAGTCTTTCTACTTGCATAGCCAAAGTGTGAGGTGATCGGAGATGTGGTGCAGCTAAGTGACTGCATAGCTACCTTTAAATTACAGTTATTCAAAGATACTGCATCATATATTGTCTATGTTGATCTAAACGATGAAAGTCAATCTAAGGCAGCTTTTTAAAAGAACTCCAGTTTATGCCATTTTGAGATCTTTGGTTGTCTGAATATTTCTGATTGCACCTGTTATAAGACTTGTCCTTCGAAGGGCAGCATTAGCATCACGTTCCTGAAAAATGTCTGAGCTCATGGTGTTGTGTAGTTGCGTTTATAAAACTCTCAAAGTAAAACCATGATAATGTGCTTGCAAGTATGGCTTTACTTAAAAATACAAAACAATTAAATGAAAACTTGAAAAGTGAGGTTTGGTTGGTTTCTTTAGACACAAATACTGACTGCATTGTTTAATAACTGGGATCAATATGGAATATTTCATTATTGAACTGAATTGCCTATTTTTATTTTGGAGAGTTGTTTTGAATTGCTCCTGCAGTAGACTTGAATAAGATCTTGAAAATTTTTCTCAAGTTCATCTTTTTTAAACTTGTGTTATACCTGCAAGTGCAGCACAACAGTTAAAAACTATATGGATATCATTCAAAATCATGCCAGATGTCCTTATAGGGTTTTTCTCCGTTGATCATGAAATAAAACAAATTGTATAACAATTACAGTCAGCACCATAATATCACTTTATAGAATCACAAAATGTGGTACTGGAATTAGAACTTGTTAAATTGTATGAATCGTTCATGGCAACCAATGAACGATTGGACCTATCTGAGCTTTCTGTTACAGTTCAGAGTAACTATATTTCACCAAAACCATTAAGCTTTATAGGGGCAGGTTCACATTTTTTTCATTTTTATAAGCCAGGGTCACAATCTTTTTTTATTTTCTGCCCTCAGTCATATTAAACTAAACTTTAACACCTTGACTGCAGAACCACAGAGATTTATATCCACATTCTCAAGTCATTTTATGGAAGAGTAGGTATATATATCCATATTTTCTTAAATACTCAACTTTTCCTTTAAGGCCCCATTGGAACTGATGGGGTGGCCTTTGCATATTGGTAAGCCATGTGCATCTGTATATGATGATGGATTACACTGCAGCACTCTCGTCAGATCTCGTCTGTCCCTGTGTCCTCTGCTGCTCTCCTGTTCGCGCTCCTCTGCCGGTAACTTCTAGATGGGCTTGACAAGAAATGATGGTAGTTGGTCCTTGAAAACCAATTTGATTCAAAGGCATAATGTAATAATAACAAATGCCTTGTTTTTAAATTGATGCTTTGGGAAAATGTGCTTTTCTTGAAAATAATTTTTGGTGGTTTGTACTAATCTACCGCTGGAAAATTGTTTTGTCCAGTCAGCACAGCAGACAAAACACTGAGACTTTTGAGTTGCAGCAGCAGCTATTAGCCTGGAAATGATCATCGATGGGAAGGTCTGTTCATGAGCTTGTTGTGTTGAAATTAGGCTGGCATTATGAAACCAACCAATTACAGCAGCACTATTAGCTACAATGGAGTGGTATTTTCACATCACCGCACATTGCACCCATTTACCAACTCTGCTCTCAGACTAATTTCTTTGGTAGCTCAATGGTGTCATATAGTTGCAGACGGACCAAGATGTACAATCATAATGAAACTACTATATAGTTTTTATTTTCAGGTTTAGAAAACATGCTGGGATTGCACAACAACTTTTCCAAAAAACAGACGGCTATGTTTACTTTCGCCTTTACTAAGTAGAAAATGTCTAGAGGCACTAAGTCTTCTTGACACTCGGGTCGTGGTGGGAAGTAAACCCATGTATAAATAAATGCAATAATAAAAGTCTCTTGCTGTGAATTTAAAGAACCACATATTGGTTTATTTATTTCTTGTAACATAAAAATGAAAAACATCCAGGTTTTACTGTGAGAAACTGATATTTTGCTTTCCATATTTATAAATATATATATTGCACCATAATCCTTTTGTAAAAACCGTTATAAGCATACATTGCACATAAGCCTTTTATACTTCATTAGCTTTTTTTGAACACATGTAACTGCAGATTACAGTCACCTTGATTTGAAACACATACTGGTTTATTTGATGGCTAAAACACTTTATTATCCATCTGTTATTTTTATTTTCATTAGTTCTGTATTACAATCAAAAACATTCAAATGAACTCATGTTTGAATTTTGTTTCTGTCTTTGTGATGGGTTTATATATCGTACATAGTAACATTTCTTTTTACATGTTTTCACTTGGATGAAGACATTTTTAACAGTCTTCTAATGTATGTGTAATGAAAATATAATATGTATAACAAGGCTAATTTTGCCTTAAAGATGTGTGTGGTGTTACCAGAAAGCATCAGTGAAAGAATTTAAGCAAAATTATTCTTTTTTTTTCTTAGACATTGTGAAGAGATGCGTGTTTTAAAGGATTTTATAGACTATAATTATACGTTGCAGATGAGCACAATGTGCTGGTGGGATTAAGTTCATCTACCAGCCTCTGCAATTTATTTTAAATTCACTATGGTGTTTGTCCTTTGAGTCCCGATGAGTTTCCCGCTCTCGCTCTGTCCGTTTATCTCTCTAGCTCTCTGTGTACTCTCATTGTTCACGCCCTTGTCCCCTTTCTCCTAAAGCATAAATAAATTGCAGGGAGCACTGCTTGCAATCCTCTGTGTCCTATCGCTGCCCTGCCTCACTTAGGTGCTGCCTTGTAAAATAAAATATTATGGAGTGGCAGGGCTAAATTACATTAGGCTGCAATGATAAATATGTTCCATAAACCTCCCAACATGCCACCTAAATGACAGAATTTGTTTAATATGACAAATGTGGACGCAGCGGTGTTTAAGTTGCGTGGGATGAGAGCCAGGCTTTCAGGTAGTGGAGTGGCATGTGTAAAACCATAATGATGAGTGAGGCAGCTGGATGTGTGCAAGTAAAATCCCCTCCTTTCTCATGTTCAGGGCCAACCCCGTCGCTAACACAGCAGCCATCTGAATTATTTATCCCCACAGCAGTACGACTACTTTTACTGCTGCCACACAGCGGAGAAAAATGCTGCCTTGCACCTCAAAGATCTTTTTCATAAACTTCATCTTCTTTCTTCTTTCAAATTAAGGCTTCTGGGAAAAATACCCTTCATGTTCTTGGCATGAGGTTTTCTTTTTTGTTTGCTTCTGTTGTAAAATAGAAGCTGAACTTTCAAATAATAGGCGTTGATTTGCTGAACAATAAATCCAGATTGCACAAAGTAGCTTTTGTGAGCTGTTAAAATTTGTAGGATAATTACTTTGCTAAATATTTTAATTTACTATTCATTGCTTCCCACATTGTATCATGCCTGCATGCTAAAAGTATAATAACTGAGAGACATAACGACAGACGTTTTTTGGGGTTTTTAGGACTAGGAAAAATGTAGTCACCAGATTTAATCCACTGGTGTCTGTTCAACAAATCACCAATTTTATACAAAACCACTGTAATAAAAATGTGCAAAATCAAAATTAAACTGAACACAAAACAATACAAATTACAAATCACTGTATGGTAGAAGAAATGTAATAGGACCGTGACATGTTGCTGGGAAACAAATCTGTAATTATGACTTGATTTAAGTGTTTTGACAGCTTTATCTGTCAAATTTATCTTCAGATATGATTCTGGTGGTATGGCTGTAAAGACAAACCTCTTGTTAAGCCTTTTCAAGCTTTTGCAAATCAAGCGCTTGAGCAGACGATGTGCAGTCACATGAATGAAGCACTCATTACAAAATCAGACAGTGACAGCTTCCGCTATAATGGAGCACTGATTGAGCTGCACCCCACCTCATACCAAACTGTTCGCCGCAGCAGTTCAGAGGTGCAACGGCAGCAGGTGAACATCAAACTCCTTCTGCTTTCTTACTGTTTCCATAAGCTGCACTAAAAAAGAAAAGAAGGCTATTGACAGTGGCTGGAAAATGGTTTTTGAAAGAATATTGGTACGTTCTTGACCAGAGGGTTTATATTTGTGCTATAATGTCTGTAAGATTGCTGCTCTGCTCCATCTGTACAATAAACCAGCTTTTTCTACTTTGATTTCTGTTTAACCAGCAAATAAACTTGTTTGTAGCACTGCAGAAAATGACTAATTCAGAAAGCCTAGCAGATCTTTTAAAAGTACAGAAACAAGTTTAAAGCTATTCAAAGATTTTTTTTTTTTAATGATGCATGCACTCATACTTTGTTTGTAGTTCTTTGTTTTAGCCGGGAGGTTGTTTAGCATCTAATTTGTTGGTGGTTGGTGTTAACAGCTGACCTTTCATCATGACAGCAACGTACACCAGTAGCCATGACTTCTCTATAGGAGGCACAATACTGCAAACAGGCCAGGTCCTGTCATGTTTGCCCCCGCTCCTCCAGACGTTTGCGCACTCTGCTGTGAATGCTAATGAGATGTGTTTTGTCGGTCAGGAGGAATTTTAATTGGCAGCCAAGTTGCTCGTGTTCTTGCTTGCTCTTTTCTGGAGCTCTGACTTCTGGCTTGAATGGGAGGGAAGGTGATGAGATACTGGCAGCAAAAGAGTTTGATATTTTTAAAATTACACAGACAAACCAGACAACTGAAGAGTGTGAAGCTAAATGTTAAGTGACGTAGCATTAGTAAATGGAGGTGGAAGATTCATTTGGTGTTTCCCACATGTTGTACTGACACAAAAACATCCATATGTCTCCACTGGAAAGTGTTTGTCCTTCCTGTTTTCTTCTCTATTCCATCTTCTGATCCTCCGTATGTATGAAAACAGGTAGCTTTATCACTTTATTGATTCCATTTATTATAATCAAAAGTTTCACACTAAGTTGCAATTAAAAAAAAAAGATATTACAGCTGTTATTCTGATAGTTCTTGAGAAATAAGTCCTAGTCCAACATCCTTCTCACGCCCGGTCTTAAGAGTGAAGACTTGAACCAATACTTGTTTTTAATAATCCTACTGAGAAGCAGCATTTTGAACCATTTGGCCCCTTCATTGAAAAATGTGGTGTGGCTGATTCTGATCCAAATTATTCATTTGACACTTTGGGGCTTGTATTGACCTAATTTATGCAGCAATATAGATTTTTTTTTCTGTGACACCACCCAGGACAGTGCATCATATTTCTTCACAATTCCAGGCTCGTTTGAAAACAGTTTCGTCTCTGACAGCTTTACTTGAAGTGGCGTCATCTGCTCCTGGAGGAAAAGGATGAATGCAAAGTAACTGAAATCTACTCACAAGGTCTAATTAGTGTCTTTACCTCCAAGTTGCTGAACTGGAATCTAGCTATTAAGGTGTTGTAAGAAGATGACCTGACCTTTGACCATGCATGTCGGTTATCAGTAAGAATATAAAAAATGGGTCTCTGGAGTTCCAGGAAGAGTAATTTGCCATATGAAAGATATATGGAAATGTTGAGAACACGTGTTGTGGAGCCAATCTGGGCTTTGTTCACATGCTCATATAAATGTGTAGCAGAGGAGAAAATGACTGCCAGGTAATTACCTCCAATAGTACAGGCTTTGACCAATTTGCCTGTGTGTGTTAATTGTGAAACCTCAGCTTCAGGAGATTTGAACAGCTGTGGTAATGAAATGTATCTGAGGGATCATTTAAAAACCCTCCACTGAAAAAGAGTTGGAGTAATTTGGTGGGTGAAAATGATTTAAAAAAACTGACTGCTGCACAGATAGACCGCACATGGCCATCACTGTGCTTTCCACTCTATTTTCTTTCCCACAAAGCCACTAAAAACCCTCCCTGATGAGTTATGGCTGCAGAGTGAATACATATTATCCACTCTCTTACCCTTTTCCAAAGCTCCAAAAACCCGTGGCGTGTCATTTATTCTGTGCTTAGGCGTATCTGTCAGGAGCGCGTCTGTTTTGCAGAGGTGAACGCACCTCTAATGTGGCACTTCATATTCCTGAGACGCACTGCACCTCTGTGGCAGCGCAGCATCCGCCACCAAATCAATAAGGTCTGTAAAACCTTTGATGGAGGAAAAGCATGTAATGACTATCTTAAAACACAGCAGACAAAGAGTTTAAGAAATGCTAACGACTCTGCCCTTTGGTTCAATTACAAACCATAAAACTTGAAATTTTCTGTTCTTGATTTTAATGTTCAAATTATCCAAAGCAATCACAGAGTCATTTAAACCAACCTACGTTGAACAAAGTATCATTTGAAAATGATTTTTTTTAAGATGTACTACTTATTCTTGTTGTCAGTTGGTTAATAAACACCTTTTGTGTTATTATTTCAGTCTGTAGTTCTTTATTAGGCTGCATTAGCGGTGTTTTGCTTGAGACTGGAAGTAGTGAAAGGCAGTTTCTATACAGTTACTATTTGGTTTTAATCTCTCCACACCTGAAAGACAAATGCTGAAGTGTTTCAGCAGCCAGAACCCGTTATGCTGTTGTCCGTTTACTGGTTCTGTCTGAAACAACCAGTAAGTTAGTATAAAAGTGATTCTTTTTAACTTTAATTTGGTTTCTTTTAATTGGTTTTGTGTTGCAGCCTAAATAGAACCACAACTCTTGATTTATAAGTTTACTGTTCCTCTCCTTTTATTTTTTTTATTTGGTCAGTAGCAGCAAGATAGACGGTTCATCTGGTGATTACTATTCATGAGCTTAAGGGACATAAATACACTCTCTTTCTTATTTTTACTTGTGTAAAACACACACATCTACCCACCCACACAAATATATACTTTCCACCGCTGTGCACTTTTACCTCTGTATATTATTCATAAATTCCTCTGAGTCATATGATTGTTTGTGGTAAAAATACTTCAGAGGAAAAACAAGTATCCGTTCACATTAACTCCAACACAGGTCTGACCAAGTGTTGCCAACACTCACAGGAAGGTGGATGGTAAATATTTTCTGAAATCCAGCTGAATGATGGACTCTCTGCTTTTAAGTGTTTACCTTCTGACAGCTCTTTAGTTGTTTGACATTGCCGAGTAAGAGCTGTTCAGATCTGTTGTGTAATGAAATGAAGTGGCCCAGAAGACTGGACGCAGCTACTGTCAAATATGTCTCGTCAAATATTTTCTGTGTAGTTTGACTCCAAAAGTAGAGCTTAATCTCTTCAAAGTTTGCATTTGTTGTCCCTAATCCTCTTTATAACCGATTTAGCTTTGGTCATTTTCCACTTTGAAGATTGATTTCTCCCTGTGCTTTTTGTTCCTGGCTGATGTTGTGATGTTACATAAATGTTTTCACATAATGTTCTTTTCTAATTACACCATCGGAACCTGGGATGTAGTTCAGAAAATAATTTTGTAGCTTCAATGTGCAAAATAGTGTCTTCTACGCCCTTTTAAATAAAGAAAACTACATTTCTGAAAATAAATTTTCATTCACAGTTGCATTAGTTAAAAGATGTATTTAAGAAAAAAAAAAGTTAATCACAGTTTTGTGTCAACATTAAAAATTTTAGAAATGATTTCTTACAGTTTATTTGTTCCGCCTGGCAGGTGTTCACCAGGTATGGAAAGTGCTACATGTTCAATGCGGCAGAGGAGGGGAAGACGCTGCGCACCACCATGAAAGGAGGGACGGGGAACGGACTGGAGATCATGCTGGACATCCAGCAGGATGAGTACCTGCCAGTCTGGGGGGACACAGGTGCGCTCAATAACACACATTTCTTTTCTCTGAAGACTGTGAGGAAAAACAAAGCTCTTATATTAGAGGCTACAGCTTTTTTTATTATTATTTTTATTTGCTTTTTTTCTCTGCTGTTCTGTTTTTTTTCCCTCATCTGTCATCAAATGCAAATTCTCAAAACTTGTGTCCAATAATCAGAGTTTAGCTGTGAGGAAATTCAAAACTTTGTTTTATTTACTAATTTTTAGAAATTACTTATAATTTATCTTGTATTGGCACAAATTTACAAGAATCTAAAATTCACAGTTTCTATACTGCCTTTCAGTATTTTTTTTTAACAGTTAACAATCTGGGGTCATCTAAAAAGCTATTCAAAAATGCTTCCATTTTAGAAGATTGACAGAATACAAATTATTTTAAAATAAAATAATTTCCATCATTAAGAATAATTCAGTTCAATTTTCCACACTGTTTGAAGATGTTGCAAAAGTATATTTTTAGTTAATCTCCAGAGGAAGCAGCATCTAAAACCTATGACTTTAGGACCTGCAATAGGCATCTTTGTGCTGATCTGTGGAGTGAAACTAACCTGGTTGAGGTTGTTCAGTGATCTCTGACATTATTGTAAGAAAGAGGTAATTGATTATCGCAATTTTATTTAGTTATTTATTTTTTTTGCTGGTTTGCTGGTCAAGGTTGATCTTAGCAAAGTTAAAGAAATCAGCAGAAGTTCAAAAACAGGTTTAAAAGGAAGTCTGGCCTTTGGGAGATGTTTTAAAACCTTTGGATAGTACCGTCATTTGATGACATCCAGTTTAAAACTCTCAGCAGAAAGTAGAAGCTCTGAAATAATTAGCTCAATCAAAGTCAAAGGGAGGTTTGGTGCGAGACCCACGTCACATAATACGAGGCCTGATCACAATCTTGACAGATGGTTGCAGTAATTTTTTATTTGATAGTTTTTGGGTCGTTTTCTCCTGAAGTCTATTCGTCTCTAAATTGTATGTGAAAAAGTGTTTTCCTTTTTCTTCTTCTTCTGGAGCTCTAACTGATTTCTAATCAAAATAGAAGAGCTTCTGGCCATCTCCAAATATTTTGCTAGAAAAGGCTAACACTATTCGCCACAAACGTTTTTGAAAAAGTTAAAAGCTTCTTCTGACTCACATTAGGCTGTTTGTCTTGTCATATCCTTGATCTAGTTTTTGTACAGAAACATCCTATTATTTCCTTTTATTTGTTCAAAACTTTACCATTTGAAATTACAATTAGGTATTTAAGCTTAAACTAAACCATGAGACTCCTTCTTTAAACTTTAATAGAAACTGGATTTTCTATCAGCTCAGATTACTTTGAAGTTTTAATTTCTATCAGAAAATGTTTTGCATCTGGCCTGTAAATGTAGAATATTAAGTGTTTGAGTCTTTAATTTATCTCATTTGTCTTTGTATTTCTCCTCAATTGCATCATTACTACGTAGACATGAGGATAATTAACTAAATATAATCATTGATTATGTGTGGATTGTTTGATTGGTTTATGCATCTTAAGTTTGATAAATATCTAGACCGTTTTAAATTTGTGATAAAGAATGCTCACTGGGGGAAAAAAAAGATCCTCCAGACAGATTTTGATATATTATGTGATTAACTGTGGGAATAATTGAGACTGATTATTTATGTAGATTACTATTTTTTGCTCTTGCACATCAATCTGCTTCATGGGGCTTAAAGCATAAATATTCCCATAAATACTGTTTATTAGCTGTTGGTTAATGTTTTAGGTTTGTCGGCATCTATTTTGAAATTATTGAATAACAGAACTGCAGTTGAGTCACAAGGAGAAACAAAGTATATGGATATTCGTTTGTTTTGACTCAAACCTTGTCAATTTTCTTATTACATCCTTCATTTCTCAGTTCTCTGAATGTATCTTGGTGTAACTTGTTGAACTTCAGCCTCCACCTGAACAGCATGCGGAAAGACTGTCTCTGCAGGTTCCCGGGTTATGTGTCCTTTTTTGTTCCTCTTGGGGTTTAATTAGCTTGTTTAAGGTAATTCAGTCTCAGCAGGAAGCGGACTGCCTCCCGAGCTGAAGTAGGTCTCTGCTCTGTGCTGAAAGGCAGGTCACATTTTTAAAGAGACTCATTATCCATCTCCTTCCAGTGGTTTCCATTTTTCCTTCCAGTCACAGCCCACTCTTCCCTCCTGCTGCTTTTTTATTGTCCATCAGCCAAAGACTAGCAGTTAGTCTGCGTAGTTCTAATAATGCATCGTTTCATGCAGGAACCTACATGCCCACAATAATATGCCTCAGTTTATCATCATGGCCAAACATCACAAGAAACATTGAATGTTGGTTTGTTGCTTGGACACTAAGCACATTTCAAGCAACGCTTGTTTCTCGCACAAATAGCTTTCATCTTCAATAAATTCATGTTACCCCGTAGGACTTAAAAATAAAAGAAACAAATCACATTCAGAGGAAGACCGAATTAAGAGAAATACCCAATTTCTTTTTTTCTTTTTTTGTAATGTGAGTGTACAGACTGAAAAACTGTTGACCTCTACTGCATTAATTGAAACATTTTCTTTAAAAGTCCATCAAAATTCAAGTTTGAAAAACTATTTTCGTTTATAAATCATGTAATTCTGGTTCTTGAGTGGACATTTCTCATTCATAGTTTTTGCTGAAAGCTTTTTGTAAAAATAGAGGGAAAATAACTTTGGCCTTACAAAATGATCCATGTGTGAACCTTAAAGGTGTGTAGAACGCCAATGAAAATTTTAATAAAATGTAACAAAATAGCTTGATAAATACTATTTTGCTAATTGTTAAAGCAATTTAAAGATAATTGCAACTAGATGATTGCATTCAAATTTTTCTGCATGATTTTCCTTTACAGATTTATTTGTGTTTCTATTGTTTTTTTACAGAATATAGTAAGAAATATTATTAGATTAATCACATCTTTTATTCCATTACAAAAGTCTCCAAACTCATTGAATTTAGTTTATTTAGACAAATATTTTGAGAAGCTGTTATTTGGTAAAAGTCTTGTCATTTTGCAAGAAAGCATCTTAAGGCATTCTGAGATTAGAAACCAATAAAAACAGAGAAACTGGATTCTTTTACAGCAAGCAAACGGTGTCTTCTGGCTTGTATCCTTTTACAAAAACACTTGGGGAAAAGGGAAGTTTGTCTTTTCAAAGAGAACTCATAAAACACTTTCAGTGTTTGAACATGTGGGAATAAAAGAGAAGCAGAAATCATCAGTAGAAAGGTGCTAAAAGCTTCAAAGCAGCTACAAAAATAAAAATAAGGCTCTCCTTTTTCACAAGTGTTCCTAAACCAAATATTACTGCTATAATTTTAAACTGCATGTGTCACCACCTTAATATTTTCTACAAATAGTTTGGAAGCAAAACAACAATTTATTCAAACTCTAGGTGAAGACTCTCTCGATTGCATGTATGAGTGCAACAATAAGAGCACAAGGGTGCATTTTAATATAATTATATATAAAGGTGATAATAGTTTTCTGATGACAGGGTGATGAATCAAGAGCATACAAATATGAACATTTACAGAGTAGAATGAATATTTTCCAAACATATTTCCCAGACATGCACATGTTTAACTTTATGTGAACATTTAGCAGGCTGGTACGTTTAAATTCAACATAAATGCTTCAAAATGTCCCCCCTTTATAAAAAGACACGTGAACAAACCACTACCTGTTTGACTTTGAGATTTGATTTTGTAACAGATGAACATTGTTGTTGCATAGCAAATTTGAACTATATAGAAACCATCCTTGAAAATGTACAATTTCAGAACTCTAAAGCAGATAACTGAATCTTCTTCATGCAGTGTTTCTTATTTTCACTGCATTGTTGAAGGACAGCTAAACAGAGAGATTTTTGCAGACATTCAGCTTTCTTTGTTGAAGTCTTGTTACATGGTTTTAAATCTTACATATTTACTCTTTATGTTTTTCAAATGGGATTTCATTTATAGCATTTTACATTAAAGGCTCCTACAGCAATAACTTAGTGTCCTTTTCTTGGCTGCGTTCACAGTGTGGCCTGAAGTGACCCAATTCTGATTTTTCTTGCTTAATCAGTTTTTTTTTTTCCACTTTTCTAAATATATGCGATCTGTATGTGTTCTCCAGTGTGAACAGGCAAACGACCTGAAAGTGTCCCGCATGCGCAGTAGAGGGCGCAATGACGTCAGAGTTCTCAGTGTTTTACCAACCGCCATAAAAAGGAGTGCTTTTTTATGGAAGTAAACATGGATGTTAACGGCGGAGCATAGTTTGAAGCTGTTGTCCGACCGGAGCAGCAGATTAACAACTTAATACTCATGGTAGTCCATCATGGTTGTTTTTCTACCCACTTGGGCGTATCAGGATGTGGAATAGTGACATCTGTTGAGTATCAGTGACGTTCAGGTCGAATGAACACGACCGAGACATTAGGTCACATTTTAATCAAATACATAAGAAATACCCAAATGGCCTGGGTTGCATTTGAAAAGAATCCAATCTGTATTGTTCAGACTGTCATGAAAAGATCAGATGTAGGTCACTTTATGTCAAAAAATTGGAATAGGGTCACAGAGTTTCACTTTGGTGGAGAAAATAAGTACTTCACACATCACCAATGTTCAAGTTTGCTCACTTAAAGAGAGCAGGAAGGTCTTGAGTTTCACAGTTTCACCTGAACTGAGAAAAACAGAATCTAGGAAGAAACAAAAAATCCAGAAACTCATAGAGTATAATTCTAAATAATTCATTAGCTTTTTGTTGCATGTAAAAAGTATTTGAAGCCCTTTTTTGCACTTACAGAGGTATAACATTTTCTGTAGTTCTTCATCCAAACTCCCAAACTAAAGCAGCGGTTTATTCCTCCAAACATAAACCTTCAGCTTCTTCTAAAGATTTTCTTTTGGGTTCGAGCCTGGAGACTGTCTGGCCCACTGCAGAAACTTTACATGCTTCATACAGAGCAACTTCTTTGTTACAAATTAATTATTGAAAATTTTGGTTTCTGTCTTTCACAGTTGAGGTACGATGAAAATTTCCTCTTTCTCTGTTATTTATAAGTGTTAACTTTGTAAATCTCTGCTGCAACACATACTTATTTTTCTCACTTATTTTCCTGTCAGCGTTTAGGTCCAATTTTGTGTTGCAAACAATCGAGTGAAGTATTCAAACACAAGATTTTTCAGTCTGCTGCTGTTAAATCAAAAGTGTTTGTGAAAACAGTGAGACAGGAGTGGAAGGATGTTGTCATTTTTTTCTAGAGACCAGGATTTCTGCCATGTAATTCTATGTAAATAATGTGTTAAAATCCTAAACATCATCATATTTACTCAATTACAATATGTGTTCAAAGAAGCTTGTTTGTGAGATTAAAAGTGCCTTTTGGAAAAAACCTTTTATACACATTTCTGCATGAAAAAATGTTTCTTGGTCTATGTAATATATTATAATCTTTGATCCTATGTTTTTATTAGCTGTAAGTGAAAATCATCATCATCATTATTCTTAAGATAGAAAGGCTTGAGACATCTGTCAGTGTTGAATTGATTAGTATGTTTCACTTAGTTAATTGAGTTTCTGGTATAAATTAACTTCTTCAACATCCCATTTATTAATATGGCTGCATATTTTTCTAATATTATTTAGCAGAAAAGGAAACATGACCTTTTATGTATTTTTTAAAGTGTAGTTTAAAGTCAGGTAAATATATGATTTGAGTGATTGTAAATTTTCTGTTTTCCTTCAGGTCATAACAGCCAGTGGCGACTTTTGTTTGAATCCAATTTCCCTCCCAGTGTTCAGCACAACAAACTCATCTGTGTAGACCTTTTGAAAATCAGACAGTTTAATAAACAACCATTCATCAGAAAGGACAACATTTCTGCAAGTGCCTCAATAACAAATAAATCTAGCAAGAAAAAATGAATAGTTTCAAAATCCTATGAAACTCAAAAGAAACTGCAGAAACGAATGTGTAGTTTGTTGACATTTTGATGCATTTCCTGAAGAGAAAAAACAAACTTTGTTTTTTTTGTATTTGGGATGGAAATTGATTTTTGTATCAGACGTGTAATCTTGCAATCTAAAAATCTTCTGTTTATCAAACTGCCTTTTTTATGCTTTTGTTGCTTTTCCACTTTCATCAGATTTAGTGTTTATTGCCAAGTAGAGGTCCAATCACACCAACAGAAATCTCCTCGGTCGGCTCTGATCCATGATTGGGTGTTTTCACTGAAGATCAATAGATATGTAGGGACATACCTTGATGCCAAAAAGGGATAATTTTCTATTTCTTTCATTTTGTACTAGATTTAAAATGACTACCTTTGTCAAAAAAACAGCAGCACATCTAATCTTTGTCATATAAAACACCATTGCTTTGCAGGAAGAAACTCCTGCAATTTTAAATATATTTTAATACTCTGAATTTTGATTGAAATAATAAGAATATGTTTTAATATTACGCAAAAAACAGAATCTGTCAAAAAAATTAAACTTCTTCAGTTTAAATCACAAACTTTTAAGTTTTTGCTGCAGAAAGAAGCAAAAACTGCTTTCCACAGTTTTTGCTCTAGAAAGCAAAAACTTAAACACTTGTTATGCTAGGTTCTGATTGCTCCTCTCTCTAACTTAATTCCTCCTTCTTGCATGGCTGAATCATTGTAAGTGGAGTGAGTGTGAACCCTCTGACCACTCATGTCTGTCTAATCAGAGGAGCTGTCTTTGCAGCTGATTGAAGCCTGGTTCAGATATAACAAACATCGTTACTCCTTATTCCTTGTAGACAGCCTGACTGCAACACAAACACAGCAACCTTTAACACAAACTTAGCAACATTATCAAAGAGCTGTGCGGATGTGAAAATAATAAATGTGCAGCTAATCGGCAAGAGTTCAATATATTATGTAAGGAGAGTTTTTCTGAGCACTGCCATATGATTGTAGTATTTGTTCTTATTAAGCAAGATTAATGAGAATTACTAATCTTATTATACTCAGAGTAATCTAACTTATCGAAAATTTATGAAGTAAAGCTGCTAGTTATATTTGATTAACTCTTGATTCAACTAACTATGAAGAAAGATTTCTTCATGAATCTAATAGCTCTCATTTGGAAAACACATTATTTGTTTTAAATAGTTGAGGTCTTAAATACTGATTCTTAAATTCTCCTTGTATTAATCCCCTCAAGAAGCACTTTTCAATTTATTTTATTGCCTCTGACTTTTTGCTGTCAATATAGTTACAGCACAACTTCAGAGACAGGATTTAAAGTATTTATTTATGTCCAGATTCATTGTGATTCTCTTTATTTCTCATCATCACAAAAACATCAACATGTTCAATGTGTTTGTGACTGATTGTACTTTATAAAGAGTTGTAAACACAAGTTGCAAACCAGAAGGCGCAAATGTTAACTAGCTTTCAGTAAGGATGCAGAATAAATGCACAAACTGCTTGCCATTACCACTAAGAAAATGCACTGCTTTATAAAAGATGGTGAAACATATAATGAGGTCTTCAATAAAATTGCAAGACTTTTTTAGCCACAATGAAGACACAATATTTAGAGAGAAAATGACGGCACAGCTGAATTATTGATAGATGTTCTATGAGTTTTGACATTCTAGTTACTAAAATCTTTGTCAGGTGTGGCCATCATGAGCAAACAAAAGTAATTATATTATTGACAAGGAGATACGACTGTCAATTATTAAGTCCGGGCAGTTGTTTGTGTTTGCACGATTGCACATATTATTATTCTAATGACAATTTAAATTTGATATTTTGTGCATCCCTAAAGCAAACATGCATTGCAATGTTTTAACAACTTTATAATTGGATTAAAGTAACTTTGATGTGTTTCCTGCATACAGTAAACCAATCACAACGTAACCTCTAACATGCCCTTGTAATCTAATGAGTTGCAGTAGTGGGACTTGACTTGCTTAGAGAAACATAAATCAAGTCCTCATAATGACAACTATAGATTTATGTTTCCTAAATGTAAGTGACATGCACTATCACATCTTCCTTTTCTCTTCTCTCTGAAAACTCAGAAAAGGTCTGTTTGATCCATTTACCTGTTTCTTGGTATGAAACCATCATGCTCCTGTCATGATGGTTTCAGCCTCTGCAGATGTTTGATTAATGTGTGTATCACAGTGGGCTGATGCCTTTGTCCGTCTGTATTTGCGCTGCATCAATTTCAAGCAGGCTGGTCATACTCAGAGACGACCATGTCTTGGTCATAGAGCTCCCTGAGGTGTTGGGCTGATCAGCTGATGGGGAAAAGCCCTGATTGAATGTCAGTGCACTCACAACTGACTTTGAGCACATTATTGATTTCTGCAAATGCTGCTCGTTCTTTGTCTGCAAATGTTGTGCCTTCTTTGGTCTGTACTTCAGTGTGTGGGTGTGGGTGTGTGTGTTGAAGAGCTCCAAATGGAGGCACAGAGCTGCTTTCATCTGTTGAATTAGTACCAAGTTTTATTCTGCATCTGTGTTTGATGTCACAACAAATGGGATGTCTGAGTGTGTGTGTTTTTTTCCTATCTCAGAGACGATCTCAAAAGCCAGAGGCTTACAGTCAGAATTGGATTTTGATGCATTTGCATTCAAACGGTTGAGCTGAGTTAGTTTTTGAATTGTTGTTTTTTTTTTGTCCTTTCTGTTTCTCCATCTTTCTTGCAGAGGACACAGCGTTTGAGGCAGGCGTGCGGGTGCAGATCCACAGTCAGGCGGAGCCCCCATTTGTTCACGAACTTGGCTTTGGCGTGGCCCCTGGCTTCCAGACCTTTGTGGCCACTCAGGAGCAGAGGGTAGGTGCCCCATCATTATCATCATCACTCTTTTTGTGCACTTTCCCCACCTCTACTCCACACATTGGGCTTATCCCTTAGAGATAATGTGATGAATAACCTGCCATAACAGGCATGATTAGATTCTGTGCATCCAGGTTTATGTGTGGACGGGGGATTGATGTTTTTGTTCTTGTTCTGCCTTGGAGCCTTTCGGTGACCTCTTCGGTCTCCTGGTGACTGTTGACAGATGAATGATGAACTTGTGCCTATTGTTTTCAGCTATGACCTTTCTGGTAGAGTAGCTCTCAACCCAATCTAAGCTTTTACTCAATCATACTAAACATTATTGTGTCACATTAAGCTGCAGGGTTTACAGATATACACAGCCGATGCTTGTTAATGTTTTCTCTCCATTGCCATTCTTCAACTTCAGATGGATGTTTATCAAAGGTCTTCACTGAAGTTCAAGTTGTCTATTCACATCTCAAGATGAACCTGTTTATTCTGCCCCCGTCAGACTTACCTGTTGTAGTCATGAAGTGCTTTGTAACACTGACAAGAAGCAGAAACTTAAACAGACAAATGGCGATTGAATGCTAACAGAATCGACCCTGATAAAAAATAACCGTAATGCATAACCTAAATACCGCTTCTCTCCATAAAAATATGAAAACATTGTTCCAATCTGGAGATACAAATGTTACACACTGATCTGATAGAGAAAAATCTAAAGTACTGTGCGGTGAGTATTTTAGGAACTTGAAGGCAGAGTTTAGGATTGAAATATCAAACTATTTAGTATAACTTTGTTTTTAATGAGTATTTATTTTATAACTTAGTTTTTTCAGTGTTATTTCTAATGCTGACCTCAACATTACAACTCTTGAAGTTCATAAAAATTACTTTACGACACCTTGAATTTGACTCGAGTGGGTTTGATTCTTTGTACTGATCTATATATAGTTCAATGCAAAAATAACACCTATGATTCTGTCCCACATTTCTGTGACTTCAAATGGAGTACCAGCATTAATTTTTTCTCCTTAAAGCACTGCTGTCTTCCCAACATCCTTTTTCTCAGGTTGGCATTTGCATAATGCCAACCTGTTACATGTTAACTTTGTTTTCATTGTGCTTTTATATGCAGTTTTTAAAGAGCTTTGTGTAAACTGACAGCTAGATTACACATTTTAAAAACAGAAACTACATATTTGTTTTAGGCGGGTGCCGGTGCCAATTCCTTTAATGAACTAAGAACATGCTGCGTCTCTTTTCATCAAAGGTCTACGAAATTGAAACATCACTGTAACAATGTAGTTTCATAAAAACACATTTTTTTAAAGCTCAGTTTACTTGGTCTTTAACTGATGAGATAATTTCACAGCTACATGAAGCAATGCTACACATCAGCTACCCATTAAAGTTTTTAATACTCAGCTGTGATGTATGCTTAGTTTTGAAAAGTGTTTCTGGAAAGCTCTTAGAAATGCTCTTATATTCCTGTGTCAGAAAGTTACTTTGAAATTTCATTTGAAATTCAAATCGATTTTTATAAACGTTGAAAGGTTTTGACTTTCTAACATATTTATCATTCTCCCATTGAACTGATTAACTTTTACGGTAAACACCATCAGTACAATTTCTTTATTTAATAAATAAATATGGAAAAATTGGATAGCACATGCAAAACAAAAAGCTTAAACGTTTGATGCCAAATGAATAGAAATCTCAGACATCTTAGTGGAAGGGGCTGCTGCAGAAGGTCCTAAATCAATGTTGGCAGCACCAAAGTTTGTGCAGCAGGGGAGTCTCTGTAAATGGTGCTCCATCCAGATGGGTTGGATCAAATGATTATTTTCAGATTATCTGTGATGCCACAATGAAACTAAGCAAAGATGGGCATCCTTCCTGATTGTTTGTTTATGACATTGCTGTAATTTAGCTGAAACTTTCATCATCTGCGGCTTATAAATGCAAAGAAGCAGAGGGAATTATTGAGTTTCCTGCTCTGAGGAAATGTTTGCAAAAGACTTTTAGTACAGAACATTTACATATGTTCTATCCGGGAGTCATGATCACCTATCGGTGCTGAGTTCAGTTTTAAAGTTTCTGGATATGGGTGTGGGCTAAAGCAAAGCAAAAAGACAATGGAATGCATTGTCCCATCCATGTAGGTATGGAAATAGTGCTAAATGTTAAAGTTATACACATAAATGAATACGTTAACACAATTAATTAGGTTTAATCATTGTTACATCTAAATTACTTTAGATGCATTTCCACTGCAGAAACATAAAAAACAGAGTTTTATTCTGGCCGTAGTTTTTCTCTTCCTCTATCACCAAATCAGACAAAAGTAGATGGAAATCTGCCACAAAATTGGCAAAAGAAACTTTTTAGATGGATCCTGAACTAAAAGTAGGGCTGGTATGGAAAAGATGCTAACCATTTCTTATCAGTTGAATATTCTGATTTTTTTTGTCGTCATCTCCTCAGGATTGTTGATCAGTCTCTGAATTTAAGTTTGAATGGATTTCTGTAGCTCTCTGTGTCCATTGTTGCTGTTAATATGAGGCACACGATTTTTACAAAGTACTTCTGAGTCAAATTGATTTGAATTACCTCTCAGAGTATGAAACTGCCATAAATTACTACTTTAGATAGCTGATTGCAATCCGAATCTCAACCCCATTCTTCCTCTCTTTCTGGTAGTCAGGTTTGGTGTGGTTTGTTTAAAATCCAATATGCCAACACAGTTCCACTGGGTTTTTAAATGGCAGCTTTAAACTATATTCACTGTGAAGCAATCTGAAGTCAATATTGTATTGTCTGATTTTTTAAATTAATTTGCCTAGTAGATCAACTATCCAGTGACAATTAGCATCACCCTAATTGGCTTATTTTTTGCAAAAATAAAAACGTTTCACACATCTGCAGAATTTGTTTTGCAGAATTGCAGAAAAAAGTTACTATTTTTACACACTGTAAGAAAATATTACCATTAACAGGGCTGGCTAGCCAAAATTGTATCTGAGGTGGAGCATCCAGTTTAGTATTTTTTCATACTTACTTAGCATTAAACCTCCTCTAGTTAATTGTTAACAATTATTATGACTGGCCTGATGAGACCTGAACTGAATAATTATGCACTGAACAGAAATTCATTAAAAGACAGTTTGCTATCTGTGTACCTTTTACTGATGTTGAAAAAACAGCTATTTCACTGCTATTCCTGTGTTTAGGGTAGAGGTGGTTTGACCGATGTCATGCATATTTTAGATGTGTCTGCGCTGCACCACACCTGAATCAGAAAATGTAATTACCTCCGTGGTTTGTTTCCAGATTCAACCAGCTGATGTTCCCTTCATGCAAATCAAGTGTTTTCTAGCAGGCAAACATTTAAAACATGCACGACCCTTGGGTGGAGTCTGGCTTTAAAACTGCTGTACTTAGAGAAGCCAAACCTAGAATTAAATATTTATGGAGTTCACATTATTTAAATCACAGGCTTGATTTGTAAGACTACCATATTTAAAAAAAATAAAAAGTGAAAGTTTCAGCCAAACCCTTTTGAGCCCTACATTTTATATTGCTTCGAAGGTGTTTGTAATGAATGAATGCATGGTGAATATTTTCATATTAGTGAAAAAGTGCTAGTTCTAGCACTGGCACATCATTTCACTCTCAACATGGAAGAAATATCTTGTTCTGAGTGAAAACCAATACATTTTATTAGTATTATGGAATTGTTGACTTTAAGCAAGCTCATATAAATTGTTGAAAAGTTGCTTGGAAATGAGTTTGGTCTCATTTTCATAAGAAACTAGACTAAAAATATTTTGACTTTTTGCAGTACAATGATTTACTGCAAAATTTTAAAATTGCTGCACAGGTCAACTTTTTTTTTTTTCAAATCCAGTCCTGCTAGTGCATCATCACTGCCATTTTGTAAAATACCAGACCCAGAACGATCCAATCAGATTAAATCCATGCACATCTCATCTTTGTCTTTCAAAATCAGTCAAACGACACTGAATGATTAAATCATCCTGGAAACAAGATGAGATATTTCAGCTAAGAGTTTTGGGACATTTCTTCAATAAAGTTTAAATGTGACCTTCCCACATCAGAGCTCGGTGTATTGAAGCAATAAAACAGTTAGAGAGGAGACATGCTCAACAATGTGTAGGTCTCCTGAGTAATGAGGCTCTCAGGGTCTGTGCTCGTCTGCCAGCCCTGTTCTGTGACTGGCAGGGCGTAGACGAGCCGTCCTCTGCACGCTTGTGAAAACGCTGCTCCTCTTCACAAGCCTGAACAGAAGAGGGGGAAAAAAGGCAAATTTTACCCCTGCTAATTGATACAGAGCTGCTGCAAGTTTGGACCCATCTCCTTCTACCTGAAGTTGTTTTTGATTTAAATCTAAGAAATAATCAATATTTTGGCTCACAGCATACCTAAAAGAAAGATCTGTTTATGGCTGTCTTTTCAAAATGGTGATAAGTGAATCTTGGTAACAGATACCAGTCAGTCTGCCTGGAAATTTGCTTAACAGAGATTAAATTAACAGATTTTAATTAATACCATCAGACCTACATCAAAGCAGCTTTAATCAACCAAACCTCTGGGCCGACAGAAAGAGTCCTCAACCTTTTTTTTTTTTTTTTTTTAAATAAACTCTCTGAATTCAGAATCGGCTAGTAGTAGTCTTTTAAATTAAACTAAAAGGGCATGCTGTTCCTCTACCACAGGAAGCCAATATTTCCATGGACAAAACATCTTTATTTTTTCAGGGAGAATCCTAATTCAAACTCGGGGTCTTTGTATTGCCGGTTAGCGCTCTGCTCAGAAATACAACAATAACACATGAGGGCGGTTTTACTCGAACCCATTGTCCACAATTTGCATTTCAGCTCACCCAGGCAGCACTAATGGGATGACCTCATTGTAACTCATGCTGTTATCTACTTTTTAACAACATCCCTGGTCTGCAGAACTGTATGGCCTAATTAAAGTATTGCTCTGGTACAACAGGGGAATTGAGCATTGATTAATAACACATTGAGTGGCCCACAAGCCTCGGCTTTTATTAGATAAGACCACAATCAGGTCCAGAGGTCTCAACATAGTGAGAAATGATATCGAATTATCTGATTATAGAGAATTAATCAGATCTCACATGAGCTCCATCTGACTTTAATTAGGCCAGAAGGTGAAATGTGAAGGTGATTGTACAGGTTAAGGATTGCTAAGGAGAACATTTTTTAAATCTCTGACATAATTAATAGCTTCTGAATGTCAGTATATGGCATGTATTTGCTGCTGGCTTTGAAAAAGGCATATTTAATTATAATAAGAAACAATCTGCATCCAAATGGATGAAGGTTTCTGGACACTGAAATGCCGAGCTCTCCAGACTGCTGCTTGGATTTAGTCGAAATCTATTGTTCTACTCTCGCGTTGCTAAGATAATAACATCGTCCATCTTGCACCACAGCTAAGAAGCAATATCACCTGAACAGAAATCAAGCCAAGGCTTCAAATTCTGTCATTACCAACAAGCAGAGTGGAGCCAGGTTTAATCTGGCAGGATGCTCTACCCATCCCCAAAAAAATTTCTTTTGGCAGAACAAGCTGACTCACTTGGGATGCTCTGAGATGACAGCGAGGGAAACTGGGAACAGAGGGTGATGGATACAAATCAGGGCTGGACCTCGATGCCTGAGCTGTGGAGCAGATGGGCCTCCATGCTGCTCAGCCCAGTGTCCCTCAGTCCTCATCTGTCGTTCCAGCCTTCACAACCACAGGAGCATCTCTACGTGCTTCCCTCACTTTATGTTGGGGGATTTTTCTCAAAGAGTCTGGCTAACTGTTGAATTATTGTCTGCAGAGCAGTCTTGGTACTTGAAGGACGCTGCCTCCATGTTATCTTTGGAATTCAGTGCAAAACTTTGCAGTGGTTTTCACTTTGTTTTTATTTTCATTTCTATCCGTTTAAAGTAACTGAATAGTGTATAGTTTACTCGTGTTTATTCAAACCTAATAAAGAATCCATCCTTTCAAGGTAACACTGCAAAAACACAAAATCTTTCCCAAGTCTTTTCGGTATAATATCTTAATAAGATAAAAAAATAATAACTTTTCAACAAGGAATAGGAGCTTATTTTAAGTGAACATTTTCTGAAAGAGCGCCAGTTCCACTGGCTGATAATGTCACTTATAATAAGACATTTTCCCCATGAGACAGTGTTTTTCTTTCTAAAATCTTTTGGTCTTTTTTCATGCTAGTGTGTGACTAAGAAAATGTAGCTCTGCTTTCAAAGAATGTTGAGAATTCAAGTTATTTTATAATTTAACAAGAAGAAAATAACTTTACTTCTGGGCTTAAGAATGAAAATGATTTGATTTGATTTTCTTTTCCAGTTGGCAGAGAATGTTGACTGGACTCCTGGTTCTTTTCTTCCCCTCAGTTGACCTACCTGCCTCCCCCGTGGGGAGAGTGCGAGTCCAAAGCTCTGGAGTCGGGCTTCTTTCAGGTCTACAGCGTAACGGCCTGCAGAATTGACTGTGAAACTCGCTACATTGTGGAGAACTGCAACTGCAGGATGGTGCACATGCCAGGTAAGCATCTCTGTTGTACTCTGTGATGATGTATCGAGCGCTCATTCATCAACAAGAGTTTTCAGCAAGGTTGCAGTATTTTCCAGGAGATTTACCAGCATCATATTGATATGACAAATCAATACTGGATTAGTTGTTGGCATTTTAAAAAGCCCTTGGACTACAAGGTGTACCTGGGAGGTACAAGGAGGCTGTTTCTCACAGAAAAATTCTCAATCATTCACATGTTTTCACTTACTTGTTCAGTTTTCCAATAAGTTTGTATTTAAGCGTCAAGACTGATCAAAGAGCTGCTGAAATGTACAATATTTATTCTGTTCCCAGGTGACGCCTCCTACTGCACCCCTGAGCAGTACAAAGACTGCGCTGAGCCTGCCTTGGGTAAGTCGGCCTGGACACACACACACACCCTCATGAGTACAAGTCAAGAAGAAACACATACAGCATCATGGTTTATGCATGATTACAGCCTCTGCAAATGACTTGGCAGAGAATGCTGGAGAGATGAATTTTAAAGAAGTGAAAGATGAAGTAAAAAAAATCTATCTGATTTATAAGAAATTACTGCAAAACAATTTACTCAGAGAACAATTAAAAAATACTCCTACTGGTTTCAGAAACGTCTATTACATTCTGCAGTATAATTAAATTGCACTAATAAAACTGCAGATATTTCAGAGTATTTTTCCACATATCACTGGTGAAGTGCATGAGGTTCAGATGGTAGTCATCTTAATCTTTTCACTTTAGTGTGAAGGACTCAAGTCTGTAACCAGCAGCAGAGTCGACAGAGACCGCAATGTTAGAGTTCAATTTAATGCATGGATAGTCAGAGAGATAATACATCACAAAGCCTGGACTGAAGTAAATGGATGGAGACATGTAAAAGGTTTTAGGAGAGTTAACTTCATATTCAAGAATTCATATACAGGGATTTGAAATGCACCTGTATGAAGTTCAGATCAGATTTGGTTATTTTTTTAACATACACAAAAAATGGACACACGTAAACATTCACAGAAGACCTCAACACAATCACTGAGGTTTCATCTTCAAAACCAGTTTTCTGCTTCTTTTTTTTCTGAAGCTATACCAAGAGATATGAATAGAAACACAATGTTTTACATTAAATAAATAGATCAGAGCGTTAATTTCAAGAGTAGGGTGTAAATATTAAGCAAAATAAATTAAAATCACTAAAAATATGTCTCTAAACTCATACAGATGTCATTATCAGTTGGTAAATAAAGACCTCAGAGGTAAAAATAAAAAAAGTAATGATAAAAATTTGGCATTACAAGCAGCAACATTTATTAAGACAGGAGGAATGTCTGCCAAATGAAAAATGAACAAGCTGCATAATGAGTCACTAGATGGTGTCAGCTTCAACTGAAGGAGAAATAAAAGCCTCTGTTGATGTGGAGACTTATATAAGAATATATGCAAAAGAAACGGGAGATATGGAGAGCTTTACTTTAGAGAGGAAAAAAAACACAACCAGCACATCATTTTATCTGGAATGCAGTTTGTAGACTGATCAAATGTTCTTCAGAATATTTTTAAAAATAAGTTTCTTCTTTATTTGGAAAGAAGCAGAACAATTGCAAAAAAATCTTATTTTGGCTTTGGTTTGATCCAACCTGTGCATGAATTCAGCACTCCATTTTCTACCTTTACATTTAAATGATAACCATTTTAGTCATATATCTAAGTTGTTGCAAATCTATAGATAATCACAGAGGTGTGGCTATACACTTCTTACTGTTTGATCCTTTCATTTAAACATTAGTTCAGAATATCCGTTAAAAAAATAACTGAGGATAAAATATCATGCTTCAGCTTTATGGTGTGTATATTCTCATTTTGTTCCAAAAATCCTGGAATGAGCCAAAAAATTTTCAGAAAGTGAACAACAAAAAAACCCCATCATAATTAGTATTGACTTAGAAGAAGCAAATTGTGTATATGTATTGCAGTTATCATTTACATGGTTGGACAGTAACCAATTTTTGATGCCATTTTAAACCTTACTCAAGAAATGTTGCAGTATGGTATGTTGTCTCCATGGAAATGGCTTTTTCTTCTTCTTGAGGCCCTGATTGTGGAATTTTTAAATGATCCATGAGGAATCTTTACCCTCATTACCTGTCTCAGATACATTTCCCCAGGTTATGTCTCTGGCATTGATTATGAGTCACAGCCATGTTTGCACGGCCAATTTTTACAATTATTGCTTTTTGTCTTGCGCATGGTTTGCTAAGCTATGTTATTCATTCATTCGGAGGCAGAAAATGAGAAGCTGCTGAGGCTCTTTGAACCCAAAGAGCACAGATATAGACAGACAGTCCTGGATTTAAGAGAGAGAGACATGCACAGAACGCAGAGCTTAAACACAAGTCATGAGGTTTTATGATGTTTGAAACAAAGCTTTGAATTTGTGTATTTTAGTTCACGTCTGATTAGCTGAACTACACTTTTCCTTCCTGTTAGAAGCTGTTAATATCGCACTGAAACATGCTTCAGTAATTGCTTCAAAGATAAACACTTCCAGCAACATATCATGTGTATGGTTTGATTGCGATCCATGTTTAAAATCAAATTATTTCTAACTCAAAAGATTTTATATATTAAGTTTGCAACATCTGCTAATGACATAAGCCACAAGTTTAGTTCACTTTTAGCATCCTTGAAATAGACTGATGATTTTATACATCTGGCAACATCAACAATACATACACTTGAGTCTAATTCATGTTCTTTGAAGATTATTGCAAAGTCACATGTTGGGAACAATGTAAAAGCTTGTCTGCCACCATGATAAGGATCTGAATGTTGTAAGGTCATTAGGTTCAAATATGCAATTTTTTGAATGGAAAGAAAATGTAAAAAAGAAAATTAAGAGCAATGAAAATGTCAGCTCTTAGAGGAAAGCTGTTGTGACATTTTTGGGGAATAGAGCGAGTCTTTGAAAGAACTGCTGGTTCTGAACCACGCAGGCTGGACTCCCCTTGATGGAGAGCAATTTGTTCCGTGACCTCTTGATCCCGACTTATTCTACTTATCTCTACATCCTGTCCAATAAGTCTATCTGCCCTCAATGACTTTATTGAGTGTGTTGACATCCCTGGTGCAGATGTTGCTTCCTCAGCTGTCCAAAGTGGAGTGCATAACACTTGCAACTGCAGACTGTAATGAGATCTGCAGTGTACTGCTGCACACACTAAAGAATCAGTTTTCTTAAAAAAATAATCTTCAGTCCAGCCTGGTTTTATGGTGCAAAGTCATTTAATCTAAGCTAAAACCAGGGAATTTTTTCGATGGCTAACACTCAACCCAAAGCAATAACGTCACTGCTGCTTGTAAAAAGTTACATTCATTAATTGCCAAATTAATAGAAATAAACCTTTTTTATTTTTTATAAGTCATGGCTTAATTAAAACTTAAGTAACAATATGAATTGTTTTGTAGAAAATGTATATATATTTGAAAAAAGGTATTAATAACTTGTTTCAAAAGTTTACTGAGTGGTTTCTAACCTTGTCAACTTACACAAGTGGTCAAAACACCATTAGTGCAACCTTCTCTCCCCTCACAGCATTCTGTCTGCTCAGCCCACACTTCTCCCATTAAATGGTAAATTAAGAAAGGTTTCCAAAAAGCAGAAAAAAGGCAGCCAAGGGCAACAATACCTCCAAGCAATTGGCATCAAAGCTGAACACTCCCACACCATGAGGATATTTAGTGCAACATAATGTGACTGAGTAAGCACTCTGAAGCAGGAAGTTGAACTATCTGATGTAGGAAGGCAGAAGGATTTGGTGTATTTTCCTGTGGTTGGTTTCCCCTGTCAGAGGATGCTGCATGCACAAAAGTTTGATTGGATTTTTATACCTCTGTGACTGTGTGACTTAGGTTTTGGAAACAAATCTTTATTGTTTTTTGTTGTTGTTGTTTTTTGTAAGATGCTGCTGCATCTGTTAGATTCTCACATCTTGTTTTTCTAATCTTCCTTGGCTGAATATGATGCAGACTGCCTGATAATTGATTGTAGTTACTGCTGCAGCAGCTCAGTGATCAATTCTTCAAAAACGATGCAATAGTTGGACTACATCAGTAGCTCTGGTCCATTCAAGTTGTTTTTGATTTTTATGAGGTAATATTCCAAAATATGCTGGGATTTAAGTTTGCAAAGTAAGAATGCCGTAAGGAGCTTATGATAATTTGTTCTAAGTAAGAGAAAATGTGTAAAGAAAGTGGACAAAAGGTTTCAAGGCTCGGACAAAGAACCAGTCATTTAAATGTGCAGAGAGGTGCTCCTGTGAATCCAATAACATCACATTTGAATGAAAAATAAGCCACCGCTGTGGAGCTGTATTAAATCCTCTCTCTCCCTTACATGTCTGTGAGGCCCTGCAGCTATTATTGCACCGTGGGGGGGATGTGCCTTTTGCTCTGTGATCTGCAGGTCTGTCACAGAGCTGCTGGAGTGAGGTGCAGCCCTGAAAGCATTAACCCATTTTTATTTCCCATTCAAAGAATAACCAGTGAATTTTCTGAAAGAAAAGAAAAACTGAAAAAGTGTACTGGGTAAGTGTTTCAGTAATGCCATTTGTTTAAGTAATTTTAAAGTCTATAACTTTGGTAAAGGGTGTTTGTGCGGCAGATACTTCAGACTGAGCTATATTTGAAAGGCTTGTGTCTCTTTGCATTATAATCATCACTGTCTGAGTTTTCCCATAGTAAGCTGAAGGCATCGCACACAACTATCCACTGAGGGGTTTTTCCATCTTCAAGCTGCCAAAGCAGAGCCCTGAATGTAGCTTTCTGTGGTGAAAATTTGTTGCTGTCAGGGTGAAGGCTGTTTCAACTGAAGCCGCTCCAGGGCATGTTTGTGTTCACAGCTTTACATTCTTCCCCTCTGTGATGCAGACTATGACTTACGCTGTCATTAGAGCTTCTGTGGAGCAAACATTTACACGACCTGAGCCGCTGTGTGAAATGGGGCAGTATTCAGCCGTCGTGTTTGCTGTCCTTCTGTCCTCGTGTTGTGTGTGTGTGTTTTTTTATGCGTGACCTTTGAATTCAGGTGGAATACAAAAGGGAAATGTCAGATCCACTTGGCTTTCTGAAGCTCAGAGTCTGCAGAGGCAGAGGCTGAGAGAGGCTACTTTAGTCTGAAACTGATCTGTTTTCCATGTTTATCACATTTGTAAAAAAACAGAAAATAAAAACATCCAGCAGGCACTTCACAGTTTCTGTTGAAATTTACAACTAACGCTGAAGAGAACATATTGATTTAAAATGAGCTACCGAAGCTGAGTCATGTTTCTGTACTGGCAGAAAATAAGGCATTGAAAACGTAATTAACTGCAATTAGACGCCTCTCTTGATTATTCTATGAATTATTAGATTCATAATGTCACCTATCTGCCAGGAAATGGGACAAGCAGATTAGTAACGTTGTCAGAACGCTGTCAGCTCCATCCCTCCTGACCCGTCTGAGTCAGTAATCCATCCATTTATTACATCTCAGTCAGATTACAGGTGTTAATCAGGCTTTGCTAATGGGTCTGCAGGCAGTAGAAAATGCAACAGCTCCTCTTGACTGGAAGCAACCAGCAAAATAACACCAGCCCTGGAGAAGAAATCCTGCACTAGCTTCCTATTTATTACAGTAATCAGTTTAAAACTGTATTTCTGTCTTTTAAAAGTTGCAACGACTTGGCCTGACACTTATAATCTGCTCTTCTTTGCTATTACAATCCGTCTTGGTCTCTTGCTCGTTGATTGTAGAGACCAGCAGAGTGAGTCCACCTCTTCTTGTCACTCAAACAGTTAATCAGCTTAAGTTGCTGCTTAGAATACATATTTTTTCAGTTGCTTCACATGTAGTTAAACTGGACATCAATATGTGTGTTGTGCACTTTGGTTGGCTGTGGTTGTTTTAAGTTAATTTATATTATTAAATATGTCTTCATTCTACTTTTCTAATATTAATTTGAATGATATCTTAAGTTTTTATTGATGTAAATTTATGATTTTTCGTAACATTTTCAAAAAATGTCAGAATATTCTTACATTTAGTCCTGGCTGTCTTCTTTTTTTATAACTTCAAGTGCAAAGCTTTTAAATTTTACAAAGTCAGGAAGCGTTTTTCAGTCGGTAATTGTCCTAACTGATAATATAATGCATCAATAACGCTCTAACAGGGCAGAGACAGCCAACCAATCGTAATGTTGTTTGCACGTCATTGCATTGTGTAAAATACGTCCTCACTGTGAAGTCATTACCTTTTTACTGCCCTTGTGTAATCAACAAATTCAGTCCTTAATGCTCCAGTAAATCTGCAATGGAGAAGAAACCGTTTTGTTGTCCTTCTCCTTTTATTAAATGTACATGCAAAGTTTTCATAGTTATTAAACTTTTCAGTTTCCACACACGCAATATAGATTTTTATTTTGCCGTATAAAACTCTCACATATCTCTTAATGAAATAAAACACCAATTAAAATGCCCTGGCTGGCATCAGCTGATTATTTATCTTCTTACATAACATTAGATTAATGTATCCATTGTTTGATCTACAGACGACTTTCTTTTTGGCCCTTTATTTTATGAGATTTATTATCAAAACTCAGTCATAGTCTTTTAAACAAGAATTATTTTTTTATTGTTATATTTAAAATGTCTCGAGGGTAAAAGGCCTTTATGAAATTTTCACAGGGTCAGCACAGTATTCATGAGTCCATCAGAAGCTCCGAATTAATAATGTGATGGAACCCAGACAGCTACGGCCTTTGAAAGTGGATGTGTCAAAATATTTATGACCCTGATGATGGAAAAGACTGACGATGCGCCAAAAATGTTTCCCATTTCTGTCAACTTCATCCCATCCATCATCAACTCATTTCATTTTCACCGCCCAAATTTCTGCACGGTCGTTACCATTTCTGTCCGAAGCTAAACTGTCGGCGGTGGAGAGCAGCAGCTGCATGTGCAGGACGCCGTGCAACATGACCCGCTACAACAAGGAGCTGTCTATGGTCAAAATCCCCAGCAAGACGTCGGCGCGTTACCTGCAGAAGAAGTTCAACAAGTCAGAGAAGTATATCTCGTGAGTAGTTGTGTTTTTCTAGCAGTTTGACTGCAGCAGGACCTTTTAAGTAATATATTAGCAAGTGACAACTGACTGTTTTAGGTTCTCAGACTTTTTCTACTAAAAACAAAACAATTTGTCCAAAAAAAAAAAAAAACAATTTCTCAATTGACTTGCTATGAAATGTTTAAAACAAATATATGTAATAAAAACAACTTATCATTTTTGAAGTTACTCATTAAATATAACATTACAATTATCAGCATTAATGGATCTAAGAAATATTACATATAGGCTCAAGAGTCCAAATCATCTTTTAATATACAATATTTATTCATAGATGTTTTTTTTGGGCTGACATTTAAATTTATGGAGCTTTACAAACCTTATTTTTAATGATAGAAGTGTTAAATATATTGTATTTTACTTGGGTTTCATGTGATACCCAACATAAGAAAGTGCATCGTTGTAAATAAACATTTTTCTCATTTTTACAAGTTAAAATCTGATAATTGTGTTATGCATTTCTAGTTATCCTCCTCTGTTTAGTACTTTGTAGAACCACATTTTACCAGCCTTTTGGGATATGTTCTGACCCACTTTGCGCATCTTGTCTCCTGATTCCTACTTTAGGTCTGTACTTTGACTAAGCCACTCTGACATGCTTAGTATGCCTTGGCTTAACCTGTAAATAATATAAAAATTGCAGCTGTGAGTGAATGTTGTTATTATTCTGCTGGGAGGTGAACCTTTGGCCTAGAATTGAGTCTTTGCAGCCACTGACAGATTTGTCTGTTTTAATCCACTTCACAACTTCACCTCTGACTTTTCTGCCTTGATTCTTGGTCTCCATGTGGCTTTCTAACAAAAACCTTTACACAGCAGCTGGATTTCTACTGAGATCAAGATGATTGCAGTGGATTTTATTTAAGTATATTTTGAAAAAGAGAGGCTGAATAAAAATGCACATCACACATTCCTTTTTTATTTGTAAAAATGAATCACACAAAACCTAAAAACACATTGAAGCTTATGATAAAAAAAAAAGAAAAAGCTTTTAAGAGTTTGAAAGCTTTTTCAGGGTAATGCTTGTGCAACTGAATGTGATTACTTGCTAAGTATGAGATATTTTTGCTGTCTGTTAGGGATGAGCTGCAGCTAACAGGGCATTCTCCGTCCATACGGTTAAAATCCGTTGATCGTTACCTTTTCTACGTCAGAAAAAATCTGACTACATTTCCTCTTTTGCAGAGACAACATCTTGGTGCTGGATGTGTTCTTTGAAGCTCTGAACTACGAGACCATCGAGCAGAAAAAAGCCTATGAGGTGGCAGGATTACTGGGTATGTCTGTTACTGGGTTCATCGCTCATTCATTTATTACTTCTTGATATGCATCCGATGACATTAATGGTAAAGGTTCACCTTGACATTTTTGATTTATTTTAATTTTTATCACTTCTGTCACAGCGAGCCTTTTATTAGAATTGATTCCCAGAACTTCCATGTTAAGTTAGATGGATTTCTGTGTATGTTAACGGTTTGCAGGTCCAGAATTATCCAAAAATGAAGAAACTGCTCATAATCCTGCTCAAAGAACATGTCCTTTATGTCCAAGCCTCTCCACAAGTTATTCTGAGAGTTTTGAACACATCTTTTCCAGTAGTAAAATCTGATAGTGTTTTGCTTTCTGCCGCCTCCTTGCTCAAAGCACTACAATAAGCTACAACAGTGTAAAAGAAAGTAAATAAATTTTTCTATTTGTTAATCTTATGGCATGAGGCCATGTGGGCCATTTCTTCTTTTTTCTTTCTGCAGGTGATATTGGAGGACAGATGGGTTTGTTCATCGGAGCCAGCATCCTCACCATCTTAGAACTGTTTGACTATGCCTATGAGGTCAGTGACAAGCCTTGTTTTAGTTTTATACACACTTTTTTTTTTCGAAAACAATATTGTAAAATTACCAGGATGGTGAAATGAAACTACATGAAGCAGTTTTAATGTTTGTATACCAACCACTACTCCAAGTTAAATGATCCAGGAGATATCAATCTTTAAGTTCAGCCATGATAATTATTTATCTGGTTTTGTTCTGTATTTTAAGGTATTTTACCATTTTACTTAAAAAACAGTTTTACCTACAGAGTCAGTGTGGCATTAGCTTCACCGCAGTACTGAATGGATCTCTGATGTATTTGCCGGTTAGTTTCCATATTTTTAAAAAACATTTCTTTGAAGTTGACCACAGCAGGAGCTTTTGTAGCGTCTCATTTCAATGGTTTCTTTTCCTGGTTCTGTGAAAAGCTAAAGCACCGACTACCAAACTTGCTGAAACTAGAGTCGGTGTCGCTCACGCTAAAAGCAGATAAAAGCCAGACTTACTTTAGAGCTGGCTGAAATAAAGGGCCACGGATTGTAAATTTCTATTAGGTTTTCCCAACTGAATGCTTCTTATTAAGGCTTTTGTGTTTCTTTCAGCTTCATCTTTTTTCTGAAGAGCAGATAATTGTCTACACTTCTTCATATTTCTAAAATTCAGAGAGAAAGTAATTGTAAAGATTTTTTTTCTTATTTTTTTGCTTTTATTCTGATGGCATAATTGAGTCATTGATGTCTAAAACCATCAAATCACCCTGTTCTTTCTATCCAAAGCTAACCTGGAGAGCTTTTGTTCTGAATCATATTGGAATGATTTGCTGCTTTATATTATCCATGTTCACCTTGACTACATCCAGGTTTCTCTCTGCACTCGGTGCAGAAGAAGAAAAACTGTTTAGATGCTTTGCTACTGAGCTCTCTCTGTTACTTTATCTACAGGTGGTGAAGGACAGATTACTGGACTTACTCAGCAGAGAGGAGGAAGATGAGAGTCATGCTGAGGAAGTGGTACTTTTGCATATTCATTTCAAGTCACTTAGCATGTGGATTCTCTGTAACTTCCTTTCAAGTTTGGTCTTTTCTCTCTTTGCAAAAGCAGGTGAAACAGAAGCATGAAAAACGAGTGAACAGTTAAAAGCTTTTTAGCTTAAAAAAAATGAAAACTCACCCTGCAGTTTCATCTGTATAATGAAACCTTTGTGTCATCAATATTAAAGAAAAGAAAGTGTCTGTGATTTTAGTTGAGAAGGGAAGTAGAAAGGTGTGAACAAAACTTCAGCAGTGATAACTTACAACACGAGAAGTCGCTCTGCAGATAATTTTGATTGTCGTCTCTGTTCAAGGCAGACAGAAATGACACTGTTGCAGTTTAAGCAAAATAAATGTTGTTAGTAACAGAGACAACACACTGCTTTCTGAATATTCTGCTTGTGTTAGTTTGCAAATAAAGCAATGGCAGTGCAAATATCGCAGGCAGGAACAGAAGAGTTGGGCTCACAAAGAAATAACAGACACAGTTTGTTCCCTGGCACTCGCCCATAATTTCTTTCTTTCTCACAAAATGAGATGCTGGTTGTGTTTGTGCCTTTTGTTTTTAGATCTGAAGAACAGTTTGTTTTCAAGCATGACATGAGTGCATTTATATCATTGTTACTTCATATGAAAAGCAGGAGTTTTTCAAATTCTACATGAAAGCAGCTTTTTATTTGGCAGGAAGTGAATTTAATATTTCTTTGACAGCATTTTATTAGGATTCATTTAGAATGTCGTTAGACCTTATTACAATGTTTTATGTACTCTTTTTTTAAAAAGAGTACAAATAAAGAGGCAAATATTTTCTGACCATAACTACAGAGATTTTTCTAAGACCTCTGGATGGCCTATATGTGAGTGAGAGTTTTGTTTTGACTTGATCTGAAGTTCAGTTTGGACACTTTGACACTGAAAATAAGAAACGTTCTTGTGAATAAAAGTTCAAATCTGAGGAAAGCACACCTGGCTAAAAGACTTTGTCTTGGTTTTTCTTTGACTCAGAAGAAAAAATCGTTCTCATGTTTCAAGATGCTGAAGTTCATCTTGAAACATTTGCTCCCATGTGTATCTTCACTCTCATCTTGCCTTTTGTAGCACAACTCAAACTTAACAGGATTATTTCTCTTAAAATGTTGCTCTATGTTTGGTTTTACTCCCCATTCATTGTAGCAGAGATGCTGAATATTTCTGCTGATTTTTTGCAGTTTGAATAGCCCTCACTTGCTTGTACAAACCACAAAGTGCTGCTTTTGCATGTGTGTTCCTGCTCGATACCTTTTAAAAGTCTTTCCATCTTTTCTTCTCAGAGCTCCTGTGACCCAGTGGCAAACCACTCAGAATCCATCAGCCACACAGTGACGGTCCCCCTCCAAACGACGCTGGGCACCCTGGAGGAAATTGCCTGCTGAAGCCCAACCCCGCCCTCCCCTTCACAGCCACACATACCCAACAGCGAAGAGAAGTCCGCCTCCACCAGGTTTTGCTACACATCTCTGTTGTAGCATCCTGCAAAAATCTTAACTGCAGGGTGGGGAGGAGGCAGTGGGACTGAAGACGGGCTGTGCTCCGTCACAGCCCTCTGTCTGAGGCACTAATGGGGATTAAAGAGCTGTCAGCTGGATTTCTCCGCCTTTTTCTCTCACCTTGGACCGTAGTGAGGGACGGGGAGCCTCCGCTGTGCCGGCCCTTCAACTGGGTTTCCACATATATGCACAAAGAATAGCAAAGACCGTGTGGGACGCATCCTTACTGAGGGGTCTAATTCTTCTGCAGTATATCTATGTAAAAATCAAAAATGAAATGTTGACATGTTGCTCACTGCCAAAATAGCTGTTCAAAACTGTTCTCCAAACTGCATGTGTTGATCTATCTTGCTCTCTTTGCTGATACATAGGCTGGACTTGCAGCTTTAGAGTACATGTGTGCCATTTTCTCTTTCTGCCTGCAGGAAAGTCCTGTGTTAAAGGCCCAGGTGAAGAATCAGCCTTTGAATGTACAGTTTGAACAGACGGTTGTCAAAGTCACCAGTCACAAGCAGTCGATTATTTATTATTTCAACATTATAAGAGAATAAGCCAGATATAGAATAAGCCAGAGGTTTGGTTTCAGAAGAAAATATAGGCTTCACTTTTTCCCCCCCAATAGAAAACAATCAGATATGAATATTTTTCTGCCCGTATTTTGTTTCGGTCACATCCTGTACTTTTGTTAGTTGGTTTCAACAGCTGGCAGGTTTGATGTGTGACTCCTGTAGCATTGAGTTTTTATTTACACACCTCACTGAAGGTATGTCAGACCCTAACTATGAATTATCAACTCCTGGCTGCCGCATCTCATCGGAGCACTCGGCTAATTGACACGGAGTCTAAATTATTAGCTCACCAAACAAGGAGTTACGTACACAGTAGGATTGTTTGGGCATTATTTGATTAACAGAGTGTCAGGGTGATGCTTTAGGTTGACTATTATTATTTCAACAAATTTCCCTTAATTTTTATCCTCAACCAAATGATAAAACATCACAAGCTTGACAATTTTAATTAGTATAAAACTTCAACAGAAGCACCATGAGGAGGCAGGATGACTTAATGGAGTGGTTTTGCGGTGTGACCTGTAAATACATTTTTATTTTTTTCCTTATGAAACGGGTACCCAGCAAACACACCTGACGCAGATCGGAAACAGCTTTGACTCCAGGTGAAGAGGCGTGGTCGTGTATTTGGCGGTTCTGCTCAGGCTGCAGTTTTTCGGTGTGATCCGCGCTTCGGATTGGCTGAATGTGTGAAAACGAAGGCGGCGCTCTGCTGCGAGCATCACACGTCCTCCTCAGGACGGATTCAGCTGGATCCCTCAGAGATTATCAATGGCTCTACACCAAAAGCTCCTTTGAGACTGTTTAGAAGATTTAGTGAACCTGAATTTTCTATTTCCAGTCCATGATCATCCTAGCATGGTCTCTGTCTTCAGAATAATGCACATTGCAGGTAGGAATGAATTCAAGTGCTTTGTGAGAGTTTGAATTATGATTTCCCATCTGTGTGGCGTAGCCTGCTGTCTCTGTGTTCTCTCTCATGTCATGGCTTCTGACGAACACGGTGCTCTGCCGGCCTGGGGAAACGTGACACTGATGCTTCTTGCCGTGGCAACAACACTGGCTGTTTCCTCTCTTCTTCTTTGGCTTCAGGTGTTACTGCAGGACAGCGTTTTTTCTCATTGTGTGACGCAGCATACAGTGTGTGTTTTTAATGTGAAATGATTAAATGAAAAGACATGTTTTACAGTCGCTTGTGTCTTTGTGGTTATGACACACACACTGAAGGCCAGTCAGTTTATTTATGCATAGTAAAATAGCAAAAACAGGATTAACATTTATATTTTAATACACCTAAAGAAACTACCTTAACAAGTCACATAATTAGGAAATAGATGTCATTTATGTATGAGTTCAATGCATGTCACCAGTAGGTCTGCGAATGAAAACTCACATCAACACAAAGAACTGGGGGGTTCAGTAGATGATTTATGATTCACTAAATCAATGTTGGCAGAGTTATTTTGCAAAAGAGCCCACAGTCAAAATAAAACAGGAGTTTAAAATCATTCATTCTTGGAAATGTTTTTTCCAAAGAGTCAGAAAATCAAAAAGTAAAGTTCTGCACACAGTCAAACTTTGACAAGTTTAATACTTGTAGGAAGGTATTTCACTGTTCTGTGTTTTTAAAAGAACATTGCACTTTTTATTGCAAGTGATAGATCAGGTCACAAAACGTCTCTATTATCAATTTATTAGATTTGCCTGCACAAGTTCCTCTTCATATTCCACTGATGGGCTGATCACATAGTGGAAACTAATTTAATAAAATATAATGACATGCAAACAAAATTACAAAAAAAAAAAGCATCTGCATTTCCATTGACACGCATATTTGCACATTTCAAAAACAAATTTCCCATTTAAAAAATAAACGTGTTTTTTGATAAAGTTTTGGCGATCTGCTGAGGTGGGGGCTTTTTGCCTTATTGAAATTGGTTTATTTTGAAAAACTGCAATGTCAACACTTCGTTTTGCATCACACGAAGAAGACGACAACAGGAAGTAGTAGAAAAATCATGACACGGCGTGATTTTTAATGGCTTACATAAACAAACATCTGCGCACGTGAATTTGCATTTTTTTTTTCAAAATTGTGGGGTTTTAGACATTACTAGAATATTGACAAAGTTTTGTGCAGATTTGTAAAAGAAACACAGTTAGCAGAAAATTATCAGGCACAATAATTACAGCTGAGGTGGCCATTGTAGAATTTAATTTTCTTGCTTGATACAATTATTTTGTTTTCTAAGAAAATCAGCACATTAAATCAGTTGAATTAGTTGGTCGTTTCAGTTCACAGTCCATTATCTTCCTTGTAATTACAGTTAATTTTATATTGGCTCTTTGGGAGCTTTTCTACTACCAATCTACAGCAAATTTTTATTCATGTTTCTTTTGAAATAATAATTGCATGAAATTCAGAAAACGTTATTCACTTTAATGTCGAATGACTTTCAACATTAAATAAAATGCATCAAACTGATTTTGAAAGAAATGACTTTCAGAAAATCAAATTGCCTCACATTTTAAGCATGCACAATATGATCGGTAAGTACAAGGGCTGAAAATGATAATAATAAAAAAAATCTGGACAACTTTTGATTGATACAATTTTAAAAGATTAGAAGAAAATCTGTCTCCTTGAGGCAAAGTGTAAAAATATTATGGAGGTTTAAAATGTAGCTGCTGTACTTCCTGAGCGGTCCAGTGCCTCATCATCTACTCTGGAACATCTTCAAGACATCCTCCTTTGTTTTTGCTAAGGTTTATTTAGGTGACTTGAATCATCAAGAAAAGCTCTTTACTGAGTTTGATATAAAACCTTTTTACTTGTTAACTTTTGAAAAACAACAGATTAAGTTCCAACCGGGAGGGATTTTATATTGTTAGAATTATCTTTTGCTCTTTAGACTTAATTAAGAAAAACAAGGTATTCAAAAATACCCGGCCTATTTAAGGAATTAACTCTCTTTAAGCAGCATTTGTATGCTTCTGGTGTTTTTATTGACTAATTAAGGTCCAAAGTTTGTCAAATGAGACTGAGAAAAACTCCTGCACATAATAACAGTGTTTATCTTTAATATTATTTGTTTTGTTCACGATCATAGACCAAAATGACAGTAGTAAAAACCAAATTACTCAATAGTAGGAGCAATAAATTATTTTATTTAACATATTTAAGATTAAAATATTCCATCAGTCATCAAAATATTTTTATTTCAGAAATGTACACTTAGTGAAAAGTACGTTAAAGGTTATTTTCTAAGGTAATTTAGTCAGAACACGTATACTAATTTATTAAATATAACTGCATATCCATTCTTTAGTTTCTCTTTTCATACTTTGATTTACCCAAGTTGAAGTCTTACTTTGTATTGTGAGAGGAAGCTTTCTTTAAGGAAATGAGATTGAAGAAGAAAATTTCCTCATTGTTAGATACTGAATGAGTGAAGTGATAAACTGCTGCGTGAGGAAAATTATCCTCTTGGGGCTTCGCATTTAGTTTAGATTCAGTGCATGGCATCAGCATCATTGTTAAAGGTAACTCTTATGTAAAATGGCTCATTCTTGTTTACACAAAATGATATTCCACACATCTCTGGGGACTCCTATTAGAAGCTGGGCCTCAGCCTCTCTTCAATTTCAGTTCATTTAGCTGATATTTATCCTTTGGAAATTGCCTGCAGGTCAGGGGTAGTGCATCAGCAACTTATTGAAAATGCACTGATTACCTTAGTGGGGTGGGGATTTATCCATAGCAGAAATGCATTGGTCCTGAAGACTAAGTTATAATCAGATTTCTTATTCTTTGTGCATGTTTTATGATTTAGTTTCGCTTCATAGGAGCAGAAAAAATTTGATATTTAAGGATTAGAAAAATAGACTATTTAAAGTTTGGTGAAAGGAAATTATTTTTGACAAAAGTATTGTTCTTTGATTTTTAGTTTTTGTTCAAGAAAGGTGTGATGAATTTGGATTTTTGTATAGTTAAAAATCGAATAGGTCTGTGGAACAAAGGTGCTAATTAGAAAAGTAAAAAAAAAAAAAGATGTCAAAGATATTTGAATGGTTTTGACTGGAAATGTGATGGTACAAAGTTTTTTGAGGAGAGTGTAGCATAGTCCAAAAATTATTCACAAATTATTTTTTATATTTATATAATTTGCGGCTGTGAAATATTTCAAAGTGGTCTTGTCTAATAGTTCTCCAAGTTTTCACTTAATGTTTTTTTTTTTGGAGACTGCATTTATTTTAATAATAAATGTACAATGATTTAAAAATATCTGGGTAATCTAATAGATTACATTAATATATGCAATCACACACATGAATCAAGCTGATCAGTTGACAGAAATAAACACCATAATCAACAAGAAACTTTGACAGATTTTAAAACGAACTGAAACGCTTCAGTTGCATTGTGTTTATCAAGAGTGCAGCTATATGTGACTGAGTGATGCTGTAGAAGCTCAAGCTAAAGACAACTCCTGAATGATCATCTTCAGATCTCTTTTGCATCTGTTCCTGCAATGTTTCATCTGATTGGTTTCTATGTATATTCAGAAAAAATAAATGGCACACTCTGCTTGTGGCCCCTTAAATAGTTACATGATTTACCAGTACAGTTGCACTCTTTGGCTTCTCTCTCTGACTGCAGAGTCATGCCTTCGTGTTGTTTACTTCATCCTTCTGGTTCTGCCTGTAATGATGTCCATGCTGTGGGATGTACTGTAAATGCATGGTGAGGCTAACTGGTAGCACTGGGCTCATTATAAATTGGTCTGCCTTGCATTTCTCTTCTGGCAGAAATACTGGCTGATGGACCAATTCTGCAGGAGACATTGTGGGGAATCATCTCAGCTCAACCAGACCAAAAGGTTTTTAAGACGTTTGATCATAAGATCACGTCATTCCAGTCAGCTTTGGTTCTCTTTATAATCCTTTTAATGTGTTTTATTGCTGCTTAATTTCTCCTGAAGTCCATTCAGCATTCTCATGTGGTTTAAACATTGGGCTGCAGCAGCAGGAAATACAAATGAACACAACCGAAAGAAGACTTTAAACTCATTCAAAATACACGTGTAGCTATCTACATTAATTATTCAGACATGAAATATACCATAATATGCACAGTGGAAACTTTTGCAGATTGCAAAACTGATATCCTTATCTTCATTCTTTGGAGTACAGCCAATCATCATCAAGGAAAATAAATGGTCCTCCTGGATTGGTTACAAATGCTAGCCAATAGCATGTCAAGTAGTATTGTACCTAGCTATTTTAGCTTTTCAATATACTTTGCAAAATAATCTACATAAAGATCTCTGAATAACTAAACTAAGGAATACTGACCTGCAGGTAGGTGGTGATCTACAAATGGAATCTTGTTTGAGGAGTTTATCCTGATTTAACTGCATCATATAACAAAACAACACAAATAAATAAATTAACATGTTTTACGGTGACAAAGTGCATGCATGTTTCATACATTTATTTAAAAACATTTTTTTTCATGATCTACAATAAATCAGACTAAAATTACATACGTTAAAATAGCCAAATGTTGAATAATATGGGGTCTGGATGACAATGTCATAACTTTGTAAGTTTCAGATTAATTGACAACATTTAATAACAGAAAGTAATAGAAAAATAATACAAATATAAATGACTCAAAATAAAATATTTTTGAAATAATAAAGATGTCTAACTCTAAGGAATGAATGAAACATAGCAATGAAGAATAAGTGTATTAATTTTATTTTACACATCCAAACGGGAATATCCGTGTGATGTCATGGTTAGCGTGAAAGCAAAAGAGTGTCAGAGATAAATTATCCTTAGTTACTGACCTATTTCCATTTAGCACAGTGTTCTAAATGGGAGAGGCTTTCATGGAGTCATTATTATGAAGCTACAGCTTGAATAAACAGATTTTTATGAGCAATTAACAGCCCATAATCCATGAACATCAGTAGTCAAGTGCATCCTTTCACAGTGCAGCGTGCAGCTGCTGCAGTGTCGCTTCCTTTCACTCTTTATTATGTGAGATAAGAAACTTTGCTAAGACTTGAGGGTCAGAGTAGGAGTCTAAGTCGAGCTTCAAGTCTTTAAGCAGCAGGTGAAAGTAATTTTCTGAAATTTACTTGTTGAAATGTTTTCTTATACTCCAAACAAACAATATCCACCAGCAGGATGTCACCTAATCATCTTGGTTGGAACAGGAGTCCTGATTGGTTTTCAGATTAGAACCAACATAAACTGCAATAAGGTCTTCAGGTGAAATTTGAAAATGTTTCCATTTATTGCCCCTTATGATATGGAAATAAAATAACATTTATTTCATATGGATTGGAGATCAAACCACTAACCTTCTGCATTCTTAATAACCACTTTATTCCATTAATATAATATTGCTTTTATCCTTTGTGTCTCTAATCCATAATAATTTTAATAGATCACCACTCAGGCATCACATCTTCATGCTCTTTATTCATGTTAAAGGGAGAATTAGTTTGTGCAGTACAAAGATAATTTTGAGGATAATGGGAGCTTTAAAAAAGAGAAATTGTGCAAAGTGTTTTAACACTGGGACCTCCACTTGAGAGACGAATGCAGAAATTGCATCTGGGAGAAAATTTGGGCCTCATTTTGTCATTTTCAGCTGCTAGAGGAGGTGCGAGTTATTCATTTGAATTGTGCCTTGAAGTGGATTTCCAACCTGATCTATTGAAGCTTTTTGGTCACAGAGCCTTTGATTTTGATACGTTTAACCTTGGTATCCATAATTAATGTATGCAAATCTAATTTTACTGGAGCTACTGAACACATAATTGCATTTTAAAGTAGAAGCAGGCAATACATTGACAGAGCTGTTGACTCAATCTTTCAGAGTTTGATCTGCTTTATCACGCAAGAAGTCTAAAAGTGCTTCCTCCACTTTAGATGCATTTCTCACTGTTACCTGGAGCTGAATTATAATTACCTGTTTATTACTGTTAATTCCTGAAGGGTGTTGATTACTAATTTGATAGCTGGTGTCAGACTCAACAGGATGCTCTTTTTATGTGCACCTAACATGCTCTGGGGAAATCAGTGGCATTCAGAATACTTAGCAAGGCTAATAATCTCTTCTTCATGTAATTAAACGGCAGACTTAGTCTCTTAGCAAGTCTACTGTCATTTCCCCCAGATTCTCAGGTCATTTTCTCTTGCATTGCATGGGGATTCTGTGTGCACCCTGCTAATTAGTAAAGTGAAACTGGAACATCCCACATGCAACATAAATCATCACGCCCTGATGAGTTAAAAAGCTCCGTATCAATTGCCCTAAAAACACTTTCAAGAAGACTTTGAAACTCCAGCTACAGATTCGCATGTGAATTGGACTGTCACATGCGCAGCGTGAAGCACTCGGCGATATTCTCACTAAACTTAGATGGCAATAATGTTCTACAAACTCTGAATTCTCAAGAGAAATATTTGATGTTGCATTCATTTTTTCTTTAATATTCGCTTCACAAGATCTTTTTCTGGTTAAGTTTTATTTAAAGTGGTAAAACATCTAAGTTTGGATATAAAACTAAACTTTATGTATGGGTGGCTGCATGGGACACACATCTTCCTATCCACAGAAAATTCATCCAGATGTCTCTGAAAGGTGTTTTTTTTTGTGAACATGAAGGCGATTCTTTGTGTTATTTTCAGTCTCCAGTTTGTTAAGCCTTTTTAGGTCTTTGGCTTTGAAGGTGCTTAGAAAAGTTTTGTGCAAACTCTAAAGGCAAACACTGGAAAACCAGGATGTTCTCAAGAAATAGTTTGCTCTTTCCTGGGTTTGTTTTGTGACTTCCTGTTTGAGTCATCGTCAGGCTTTTAGAGTCATTTTGGTTGGTTATTTCTATTTGTGACTAATGGCTTTCTTCATTTTTCACTCACACCTCAAACTCTGAGAAATAGCTTTGTAACCATTTCCAGCCTCAGAGATGTTAGTGATTTAATTTTGGTAGTAACCATGCCTGAGTGTTGCAAGTCAAATTTAACTCAGTATTCCACAATCTGTTGTTAATTACAGTCGGTTCAAGATTGAACTTTTTCAGTTTATTCTTTTATTGCTATAAGTGAAATCATATGAAAACTGATTTTTGTATCTGTCTTATTTGAGACAAATATAAACAAGATAATAAAAGTAGGTAAATCAGTTTTAAAGCTCTGCTTCTTGTGTTTATTTAAATTATTTTTAATATTTGTTTAAATAGATTCCGAAGAGGTTTTGTGCCTAGCAGTGGTGCTTTACCTGACCACAATGAATGATGCTTGAACGTTTAAATATTTACCTTATCACTAATGATTGAAGCAATTAACTAAATTGTATGCTGTATTTTAATCCTGCAGGGCCAAAGAAAATGGCAGCAATTTCCTTTCATTAAACTGATGTTGACTTTAGAAAACCAATTAAAATGTGTTACAAAGCAAGAAGCTGTGGATTTTTATGCCAAAGTATTGTATTCAGACTGAAGCAATAAAAAAAAGAAACCATAGTTGCTTCTGATTTTTATAAGTAGCCAGCTTGTATAACATAAAAATTAAGCAATAAACGCATGGATAAATGTCGTGAATTAATCCATTAATATAATTTACAGATGTTCATACAAATGCATGCAACAAGTTTTCAAAGAGCATGCTGCAGTATTGACCCAATTTATATCTAAAGACTCATTCTGATGTAACTCACTTCTGACGTCATTTTTCCTGACGTTTGTTTTGTACATGTTGCTTGGAAAGACTAAAAAGTAACAATAGGTGAAATATCTGCACAGGTTTTAAAGATATGGCTGTTATATTAATTTACTGGTTTGAAAGTTTATTTTTATTTAAGTGTTTTGATCCACAATGCAAAGTCACTTCCTCTATGTTGCATAGGAATCTGAGTTTGTCATTTTTCTTTTCCCTAAAGACTTAAAATTTTGGTTCCTGAACTTCCAGTTTGTTAGATTTTTTTCACCAGTGGGCTGCAGTTTGGGTACTGGTCCGTCTCAGTGTGAAGAGGTGCTGGCGAATCCCACGTAGCAGGTTTGAACAAAGCTGACACCATCAGTTTCTCCTGCTGAGTTTTTTCCTGACTTCTAATTGAAGGCGAGGGGCAGCAACATCAGTCTGATGTTGTTGGAGACGACAGCGGAGCAGCAGGATCCATGACGGAAATGAAAGTGTTGAGGTGTAACAGGAAGGCTGAAGGTCAAGAGAAGGTTGAGTGGTTTGTGTGTCTGGGTAGGAGAAGAAGATTCTTAATTTGTTTTTGAACTGAACCTATAAAAGAATGCGTTCAGTTCATTTCCCAGATACATGATCTCTGCTTGAAACCTGTGAACTTCTTTATCACTGACCATAGTTTATTATTCTTCTGATGAAGCTTGTTCCCCAGCTTTTCTCCTTATCTTGACTTTGGGATGTTTTTGTTCACTCTTCAGTAATTTCCTGTCTCCACCCTTGAAGGCTAGTGTTTTATTTGTTCAGGCCACCGCTGACCCAGAGTTTATTGGGATTTACCTCAGTGTCATGGTGGGGAAGGTTTTGTTCACACTAAAGTTACGTCAGTAACACCATCAGTAATGGCTTCTGTCTCTCACCATTCTTTTAAAGATGAGTGTTATACATATATTCCCTGCCACATACTGCCGTTTATAGCACAATCAGGTCATTGTTTCACCAGTAGTTGATACTGTATGAATATGCTGCTTTTGTAAAACATGATTTAAAAGAAATTTGAGTTTGTAATTTGACCACTTGAAATGAGGCCTCTGCCTTCAGCATGTCAACACAACAATGACAACTAACTGAGAAGTTGTTTGTCTGAAAAGCTCAGCAGATCACCAAGTTTGCTAATTGCTGCTGCTGCTAGTCTTGAGGGAACTGAGAAGGAACAAACATGCATGAAAAGAATCAAAGCAACACTCCAAATAAATTATGTTTTTGATGAGGGAATAACATTATAACATAATGTAAAGTCTAAAAAAGTAAATCTTGCATAATAACCCCGTTAAAATCAGAAGTTGAATCTGAAAAAGAACATTCAACTTCAGTTAGGCAGGGAAAGACAAAGTTTTGATCTGCCTTTCTATGAATAAGTTTTGCAGATAACTGATATGCATCATTAATGTCTGCATAAGACAAATGCAAAGATGTATATTCTTTGGTGAAAACATTGACATTCATTTTAAATGTCAAAGGCGTACAAGAGACATGCCGTCAAAATTTCCATATATCGTCGCTGTTTTTATTCACAGACTTTGGTTTCGGAGATATAATCCTTCAGTTATATGAAGCTCAACAGACTGTATTCCCGATACTGTGACTGAGTGCTTGTCAGCGCTTGAAGTTCATCCATCCTATTTGCTAAAGATCTCACATTCCCCATAATGAATAATAAAAATAGACGAATTGAACTTCCTTGTTCTCTCCCTCTATTTTTCTGCTGCTCTACATCCATAACCCCTTTTCAACTTTTCAGAGATTTGGGATTGCTATTTAGGTATTTCTTGAGCTTTTGAGCTGCTTGTAAACAACTCTTCTGTTGATAATGGCAGGTGGTTAAAAAGGGAAAAAAAACTCAAACATAACATCAAAATCAGAATGTAAACAGCAAAGTTTAAACCCAAAAGATGAAAAATCTGAATAAACAGAGTAACTGCAACATGCCACCATGTTTTGCAGTGCTGTACAAGAATCCACTAAAAATATTTTTATATTTAACTGAAGAATAAGAACCTCAAGTAAGACCTTTAGTTAATTTGCATTCTCCTTCATACATCACTTAGAAATTAGCTTTGTTCCTGTTTCATTATGAAGAAAGTGTTGGGAGACAAGTGGGTGGCCTGCATGCTGCATTACACCTAAGAGGCAGCACAGATCAGATTAGATCGCCTGATAGCAAGGAAGCGGCTTGTTGCTGAGTGTTATTATGAGCAGATGCAGAAATCTGATTCAATAACACGTGGCCTTTATCGGCATCACCCCTGAGAAATATGAATTTAAAGGCTTTTTATTTCCTCCCATATCTCACAGCGCAAGTCAACAAGTAACACGCCTATCTGTGCCCGAAACCGATTACGGTTGGGATGTTAGGATCGTCATTACAAAACAATTTCAGAGGAGAAATGTCTTTAGAACCATAAATATGTCCTTCACTGGAGCGTCTGTGCTTTGCTTCTGCCATCTAGTGGTGACACAGGAGCTTATTATGATACTGGTGCAATATTGTGGGTTTTCTGATCACATTTTGAAGATAATTTAAAATATGTACAGCCATGAGATGATTAGGTCAGTATAAGAAGACATAATTACAAGGTTATGCAATGAGTGCTGTCTCTCTTGCAATTTTTATTTGTTTGCTACTTTCATTTTTTATTTCTTTTTGTTTTTATTTTTTTGGAGGCTAATATTTACTGTGTCTATAAGTGGAGAAAAACTGATGAGGGCAAAAAAAAACTCTAAAACTGATTTCATAAAAATGCATGAAGAAAATTATGCATTTAGACAATCTGTTTTTCTTTCTTTAGAACACAGATATTCAGATTGAATGCTTGTAATGCAGATCATTTACTAAATTCACCCCTTAAAACTGAATATTTAAGCAGAAAATTTAACAATATGCCAGTATGTATCTACAATTTTTTCCACTGTTTTGTTTCTTTTTCTAATGGAGAAAATTTAATTATGACATGTAAAATTAGTGCACACAAAAAAACAGATTCACACCAACTTCCAGCTTCAATTTTTACACGATTCACTATAAAAGGCAGATTGGGTCTCTGTGGTTTGCAGGATTTCAAGCCATAGAAACTACTTTGCCATGTTTGATATAATACTTTACATTAAAAACCACTTTTCCTTAAATTGCTAATAAATGTTAAGTGCCTGCTTCTTCACTTAAACAAATGGAAAAGGTTGCATAGTTGCAGCATTAAAAGACATATTTCCTAGAAGATAAAAATGAGTGGATCTTTTATTTTACATTCTTTGTGCTGACTTCCATTACTTCAGTATTACACAATTATGACAGACCCAACTGCTGGCAGGAAAATCTCTTTAGGGAGAAACATTTTTAGCAACAAATGTTCTTAAAGGATAATGAAGAAGAGAAATCTCAGCCAAATGATTAAATCAAAGTTATCAGAGTCGTTTCAGAGGACTTTGGTTAAAACTGTGAAGCTGCAGTATGTAACTTTTACAAAAATATGTTTTTTTTTTGTATTTGTTAAAACTGTCACCACGTCGAGACAGTTTGGTAAGAGACAAATAATCTGTAAAAAAAAGATAAAACTCCTCCAGCTCCTCCCTGAGCTACTATCGCTGTGTGAAGAAATCGCTCACAATCAAAAACAACTAATCAGAGCCAGGAGGAGGGGCTTAGTGCTGTCAATCAATACTACTCAATGTGTTTATGGCAGAGTATCAACTTACTGTTTCAGGAGAAACGTTTATGCGCCATCAGCAGTGGTGATGATAACTAGCATTAGCATTAGGCCATGTTGTGGTGAACCAGCTGTTGCATAGCAATGAACAAGGGGAATGGGATGAGTATAAGATTGATTGACAGCAGAGGTGGAGACTCGAGTGACATGACATTCAGCAGGAAGCCGATGGACAGTGAGCAGGCCTCCCGTATCAGTGTTTTCCTACAAAAACCACCTCCTCCCCCCAGGGCTCTTACATTAGATGTACTGCCCCTACATTTCGTTGCTTTGTACATGTGACAGTGCAATGACAATAAAGTTGAATTCTATTCTATTCTATTCTATTCTCTGACAGCAGAGACATTTCCCATATTCTTAAATCCAACATACAAATTCACAAGAAACACAAGAAAATGGCTTTTAGATAACTGTCCACTGCAGTGACTGCTATGCATGGAAGGGATATACTGTCACAACATAATGGTCTTGTTAGGAAATACGTAAAAAAACAAAAAACAAAAAGAAAACATGTTTTAGAAAACTTATAATTTAAGATTAAAAAAAATATTTCAAACAATACTAACTTATAACCAGGTTCTGTAAGAACTGCCGTGTTCTTCTCCAGTGAGATAAAAACTTTACCATCACAGCGCCGTCTATCGCTGAGTTATTACCTCTTTGGTAATACCTGTCATCATTAGCTTCACATCAACATGAGCAAAGCTGAGGGAGGCAGCCATAATGGTCTGGTTCAACTGTTTATGCAATAAATCAAGAATCCATGAAGATGAAACAAGGTTAGTTGTTTTGATCTCATCCTCTTTAAATCTAGAAAAAAGTATTTTAAAAAGCACTCTTCTCACTGTTTTTAGTAAACCAGCAAACAAAATGTCAGTTATTTGGTCCATCTGTGCAGCAAATTATCATTCCTTTTTCCTGCTTTCTTTAGAGTTTAACAAGTACTAGAAAGAATCTATTCCTTAATTGTACATTTTGAAAGATGTGCGACGTCGTCTTGAAATGTGAGGAGACTTTAAATGGTCCAATGAAAGACAAATGGGTTCCTTACCCAGAGGCATTTTTTTTCCTTTCCAGCTGAACTGATTCCTATTACTCTCTCTTAAGCTGAGATACAAACTAGAATGACTCATTTAGACACTCTGCTGTCTGAAAAGTACATTCATAATTAATTCAGACTCTGTTATAGTCTAATAAAATCATCAGGATGAGGCTCCACTAAGGGTCAAATGAGTTCAGAGTCTGGCATCTGGTGCTAGCTGTACTTAAAATGTTAGAAACAATATGAAGCAAAAAGACTAGAATGGAAGTTTAAACTGGAGATGTTAATTTTGGTCATCAATTTTGATTTCTACTCTATCCATGGTTAGATTAATGTTTCCTTTTCTTTTACAGGAAACATGTTTATCTTTACAGCTGTGATTCATTGGTGCCTCATGCTGCACAACGCAACGCCAAATATGTGAGTAAAAAGCCTCGTTATTTATGTCTGACTGAATGATTTGTTGCCTCATTACAATACAAATAACACTCAGTCTCTGCACATAGTTTATATGAAAATATATAGGTATGCCTTTCAAAATTATTTGCTTTCTATGACCTACTTATTGTTGTGCATGAAAATGCTCTCCTCGGAGTTGTTACTAAAACAGCGTTGCTGTTCTAAGCCCTGAATACTGGAATATAGATAATGTGACCTGCAGCTGAGCTCCTGCAGATATACTTTTATTTTTATTTTTATTGAACATGTCAAGAAATTCTCTGACATGTGAATCATAACAGGAAATGACACACAAATTGTGCTGAAAAATATTAAACATCACTAGGAGATCAGTTATGGTTTCTAACAAAAACACTGAATAATTTCACTGGTGTCTGTAGTAGAGCAGCAGTAACAGAGCAAACAGTCCTGCATGCATTCTCCTGATTCTGACATCTAAGTTTTTCTCTTGATTGAGTCATCATGTATAAACTGTTGTATTCTGCCATGTTATCTATATTATAAATCGTAATATAATGGAAAAAACCAACAGATTTAATCTCTTTTGATTGACGGTCAGTTCTAAAAGATTGGATGACTCTTTTATTTATTAATATTCTTGTTGCGTGTCAAATCTGAAGCTCCACACTAAGAAATGAATCAGTTAACTTTTTGGCATAAAGCAATTCTCTTGTTTTCTGGGCTCTTAAATTGTTACCTTATAGAGTCATCACAAAAATAGTTTTTCTATAGAAAAAAAACATGTTAGTTTGATTTATGTCAGATGTTGTGTTCAGTTTCATCTTTCCCCCGCTGATGTATTTGAACATTTAGTCACTTTACAGAAGAGGACAAATGTTTTATGCGCTTGCTACAGCCTCCATAAACATGAACGAGCTTGTAAATTATACCATATTTTGGTTGTCCGAGATGAATGGGGATCAGTTTCCACCCTCGGCACGCCTTCAAATATATAACGTAGCTTCATTTTCTCAGCAGAGCAGCTTTGGTAATTAGAAAAGTGGTAACACACTTTAATTGAATCTCCCGACTGCAGAGACTCAGGCTGCCTGCAGAAGTAAACAGTTGGTTTTAATGGTGGAACTTCCATTACTTAAAAGCGGCATCACAAGCACAATAATTGGTTTCTTATCTTTTTAATTAAAATATTTTTATAATGTTTACTGGAGTAAAATAAATATAATACTTTTCCTGCTGGTTTAGTCTTCAGTTGACATCCTGCCTCAGGTTTTAGAAGAAAGCTGATTTGTGTGAAAAGCATACTGAACAAAAGTTACTGTAAATGCTAAATTATTAATAAAATTTGGGGTAAAGTTTGCACTTTTTAATCTGACACTGAAATATTTTATTGGCCTTGTATCATAAGTATGGCTTTTTGCACTCTGCTTTGTTTTAGCAAGCAAGAGTCTAGTCATTCAGTCATTAAATGCAATAACTATGTCTAGCAAACATTGATGTTTATATTATTGTTTGCACAAACTTCAGTGAATGATTAAATAAAAGAAGTAACTATTTAAATTATTTCTGTGTGACACTATACAGTTTTGCATTTTCACAGCTAGATGTCACTAAATCTCTGCATTGCACCTATAAGTTAATTACAGTCAATATTGTCAATATCAACCTGCCGAAACACCAAAAAGCTGACCTTTGACCTATGAGGGCAAGTTTACAGTTTATGACAAAAACATTTAGACAGTAAAGGTTGCATTTTAAGAAAGAAAGGTTAACATTGACTGGCTCTTGTTTTGTATTGAGCATTTCAATGTCTTTGCCAGGTTTTGTTTGTTTCCAGTTGGTCACTCTGACATTAATTCGTCCTTAGGGCCAAATACCAGCAGAGCACGGGCAGAGGAGATAACTGAAGGAGCAAGAACTCTTAAAACCCGGAGCCAAGGACTTCTGGCAGGGTTTCTGATGCCTTTGAGTCGATAATGGTGCCAAGGTAAAATCACACATTAAACATTATGATGCTAAAATCTCTGAGGTAGCCATAACAATGATTAAAGTTTGAGTCAGCTTCCTTTATTATGGCACTTTGTACATGACAGGTTACAAAGTCAACATTCTCGGTTTTGTTCACACAGCTCAAACTCCGTCGCATGTGACAAAAACAAGTTAACAAATATGATCTGGAACGTGTTTGATACTTACATTCAACACAAAATGTGTTTATTCCTGATCTGCGTTGTCAGTAGATTCCGATCTTTCAAGTTTTAATATAGTACTGGCATGCCAAAGAAAAGCTCATAGTTGCTACAAACATTCCTCCCCTCTTGTCCTATTGTGTTTAGGCTATGAAAAAAAAAACAAAGTCCACCAACGTTCTGCATAAAAAGTTCTTGTGTTGTTCAGCCAAAAATACAGATATATTCAAGAAACTGTACAAAATCCACTCCAATTTGCAAAACAGAGACAACGTTAACGTATGTTGACACACACAGCAACATCCATCCAGAGAAAATGTGTGCACAATGTTTTTACAGTCAAAATGACGAAGGTAAACAGGTTGCATTGAAGTGCTACGACATCTTTTCGTTGGCACACTAGGAGTAACATTTATAGTTTTTACATCTGAGAGTAAGTAAACTGTCGACATGCATTTTCTAGAACCAGCTCAGCGAAAAAATATCCCCTCATTCCATCTGGATATTTCTTTAGTTAGTAGCTTAGTGATTAAGCTGTATCATGACTTGTCAGATGTCTTTCTCTTCTGCAGTGGATTGTGCGACAGGCTCTTGTTCTGTACATGATGCATGAGCAGCAGGAATAAACCGGAAGCATTCAGCAGCTGCTGTTTAGTAAAGCTGTAGAACTAAAAAAAATAACATGCTACTAAAAGCTGATATGTTACTGTAAAGTTCAGCGTTTTGAGGAATAAAATTGAACTTGTGCAAATTAGGTAAATGGTAATTAAACTACAGAGTTGTCAAAAAGCATTCTACATGCTGTAAACGTTTGCAGGAGAAGACTTTTGAAAGGAAGTGATTTAATTTGAGATGTTTGTCTTTCAGGAAAACTGCTCTTCTATTTGGACGGGAATTCAGTAAGAAGAAATTCTTCTGAATGTACACACAATTTAAAAAAAGAATTGGTAATTATGAAACCAAATATGCATAAATGTGACATGTAAAACGTTTTATTACTTTGGGAAGTTAGGCAATGAAATGGTCAGCCTTGCTGCAAAACTGAGGTATTTCTTTGACTTCATCTGCTTGTGGTGCTGCTGTAAATTAGACGGCCCTAGTTCAGTAAACTCTCTGGGTTGGCCACCAGCCTGGGGGTGTAGAGGTGTTTACTCATGAGAATACCAGTGCAAGGGTTGGCTGCTTCAGAGGATTTTCCAGGGGTTTGTAGGTATTGCGTTTAGGTCCGCATCCAGCTCAGAGGCACCCAGAAGGAATCGCGCTCCAATCTTTCCAAAATGCCGCGCAGTTCAGCGCAAGCGCTGGCCGAATCCTCCTTGATGAGGACGCGGTCCACCAGGTGTCCGTACTGCTGGTCGATTTGAACAGCAGACTGACGCATTTCCTGCAGATCTTCATCCTGAGGGGGAGGAAAAAATAGCAGTGGTAGGTACTCAGCAGGACTAAAATTAGACTTGCGTGACTTTAGGCTAAGTTAGGAACTTGGATTTTAAACATTCCTGCCAATGAGTGATTCAGTCAGCTGCTGAAAGTAATGAGTCAAAAGAAAATTTTCTACTACTGAGGAATTAATCAACCATAAGATCTAGACTGGATAAAGCAAAATGTGCTACGATGACGAAAGTATATAACATCTAAAACAAACATTCAATCTTTATTTTAACAGAATAAAACAATCTTTTTCAAGGTACTCCTCCTGACCAAGTGTCAACAAAAAATACAATACAATACATTTTGTCACTTGTATTGTATTGGACCCTATGGAATCCATTTTACATTTTCTTCTGCACTATTAATTGATTTGAAACAAATCAATTAATAGTAGTATTTTTTTTATCTTGCAGATAAAAATACCACGTTTTACACATTTGTGTAAAACATAAAATTTGTTTTCTTTTATAAAAATCGGTCTGTCCTGGTTTTATTACTTGTCAAAGTTATAAAATTTTCCTTTTGTCAGTCTAATCAAGTGAAGAATGATGTCCAGTTCATTGAAAGGATGTCTAAATATGAGCAGTACTCACCGTAAGACGCCCGTGTTCGCCCCCTCCTGGTGAGGTGGCTGCACTGCGGCGACGCCTGCTCTCGGGAATTCGAGGTTTGACAAATATAACATATGGCTTGAACTCTCCAGTTCGTAGCCTCTTCAGCGCCTGCAGGGAAGACAGATTTACACACAGAGGTCAGGAAGAAGAGGCGGAGCGGCAAAGTCGAGAGGGAAATGTCAAACAGTTTGCTGAACACATATAACAAGACTGCAAAATGTAACTCATTTTGACATGTTATGATAGAATATTTTGGTATCTATTCTGAACATTCAAAAATAATGGAAAAAAAAACCCATCCTTCTCACCTCAGGCTGCACATCAACTATACACATCTTATTCTTGGCTTGAACAGAGCGGATGGCCTCTATACTGGTGCCATACTGGTTTTCCTTGTACTCCCCATGCTCTATAAATCTATGGGGGGAAAACAAAAGAAAAGATATTTTATCCAAAGTAGATGAGTCTTCTGGTTTCTTCCATTTTTATAAATTAAGATCAGATGGACAAAGAAGTTGAAGCAAACAGCTAGCTGGAGAAAAGCTAATGCACATTTCTTCAAAACTATCTTAGGAACCTTTACACTGTTGCTATGTTTGCATTGGGTGGATATTAAAGAACCCAATGAAGGAAGTGACACTCTGCAAATGATCTTCCAGTGAAAAACGTACCAAGTGTATAGTCATTTTGTCAAATAACAAAATGAACAAATTCCCAGCTGTTCTGCTAAAAAGATGGAAATGTTTTATGAATTTAAATCAAGAACATTTTATGTCTGAGTTTGTGAATGAATCGAACAAGCTGTGCTTTTAACTTGAGTTTCTTTTGAGAGACGTCTCTGCAGTCACTGTTACAACACTGAAACAAACACAAACAGATTACACTCTCTGTGCACAAAGCTAACATAACTAATCAACATGGTAACACTCATTTGCTCAAGTCTGGACCTGATTTTAAGACAAATCTAATATTTCTTGACTTGCTTACGTTGCAGGCTTACATCCCAATCTCTAACATGTACTGAGAAACATTGGCAGTCAGCAACTGATGCAAAAGGCAAATATATTATTATTACTATTATTACTATTGTTAGACATTAACTGCTTAAAAAAAATAGAATCAAATGTTTCAATAAAAATTCCTGATGCAGGAAAAACCTACTCGTTGTTTAAAGCGTCTGCATCAAACTGCTGTTTGGTGACAAAGTGATACTCCACTCCGTCCTTCTCATGAGGTTTCTTAGGCCTGGTAGTATCTGTGTTAACATTGAAAAAAGAAGAAGCAACATTTCGCTTGTCATTGCTTGATTCTGTTAGACTGCAGAGTAAAAATGCTGACAGACTTACGTGGAACAGCTACAGCATAACGATGTGGGTTTTCAGCTATCACTCGCTGCTTCAGCTCATTGATTCGTGCCCCAAGCGAACCTTGGAGAGAGATATTGAGGAGAACATACTATGATAATATTTGGATGTCATAAATGAAGATTGCGTCTGCTTTCAGAGGCTTGGACTTACCAATCAGAACCACCAGCCGTGGCCTCTCACTAGACCTGTGCTGGTAGCGGGTCACCTCCTCATAGGTCAGGAAGTCTGACTCTCCGATCTCCGAGTCCTCTCCCGACGATCCCTGCCGATCCTTACGACTCAGTCGGAAGCTTCTCCGTAAACCAGCTGGAGCAAGAATGAGCAGCTCTGCTCAGCTAGAGCACACACACCGCTCCTCACACATTCTGAGCATGTGCATTATGTACAATCTCAGCATCATGCATTATCAAAACATTTGTCGAGGTGCATATATGCTCGATCAGAAGAAGAAGTTATTGATGGTGTGAATTTCATGCTTCAGAGAATTGTATTACATGCAATTAACAAAAACCTGCAAGGTTTGGTTTCTTGTAACAAAAACATTTCATTGACAATATTAATATCAGTCAATTTTTGTTCAGGACATGCTGCTTGGCAAGAGGTTACAGTGCTGAGGCAGGACACTGAGGACCGCCTGGCCCAGGGAGACCCGCACTGAAACACAGGGACTGACCTCAGGGTCTCCCACGGCCAGAACGGTCTGGACCCCCTCCCCCTGTCAGATGATTGAGCCGGCCACTGTACCTGAATAAAATTCCCAGGAAAACACCTGGCCACAGGAGGGTGCCACTGCTTTACACTTAGAAGAGACTATAACTGGTGTTAGAGCATCACACAACCCAGCCTCACACCTCCACATAAAGGTGAACGAGCAACAAACGTGCCTGGTTGAGTGTGCAATGCGTCCAACGCAGGAGGGCCCTCGTGAGGGTGGGGGAGGATGTGAAGGGGAGCTGGTTCTAGGGAGGGGAGGAAAGGGTGGAGCAGCGCACTGACCACAACAACAGGGGCAGTTAGGTGGAAGCAGGGCAGAGGGGAGGGGGGGTTCAGGAGGATCCAAACACTGTGAGGCAAAGACAGCGGGAAGAGGAGGGAGGGTTTACGGCTTCAAGCAGGTCGACAGGAAGCACAAATACGGGCTGTTAAGGTGTTTCATGTCACAGCAAATGTGTGGCGTCAGGCTTTCAGCTGTGTTTAGGTCACGCCGTGTGCTCAGCGTCATTCGGGCAGCGGGGCAGGGCGGGAGAGCAAATGACGTTCAGGTTTAAGAAGGGAGATGGAGGGAGGAGGGAGAGCTACAGAGGAGGCTAATGCATTAGCTCCACAAAATCACATGAAGAAAAAAACTGCAACTCAATCATACATACCTATGGCCTGGCTTTCTGTTTTGAATACATGAAATGTAATAATAGTGAATTATTTTATTAAAAAAACAGCTAGTTTTCATTTTAGAATTTAGTCTGGCTTCCAGAAAATCAGAATATTAGTAAATGAATCATTTCTTGATTTGGCAAAAAGGGTCTGCGCTTCCCCGACTGTATCCAACCCAGGCAACTTAACCTCAGACTTAAAAATTAGAAATATTTTTACATTTTGTCACATTATAAACTCTTAATCAGCCTTAAAAAAAAAAGTCATTTTGACCCCAACCCAAAGCCCAGAGGGGAGCAGCGCACAGCCAGGCTGCAGCAGGCAAATAAAGCAGAGAGGAAGAGCAAGTTGGAGAAAGATGTGCACACTCTCACCTATGTACTGTCCATTGAAATAGCCCTCACAGTCACAGTCCTCTGTTGGGAGGCAAGCAAGGTAGAGAGGGGGGGTAAGCATTGGGGAAGAGACCTGGAGAAATTAAAGAGAGGATGGAGGGAGAGCCGAGGGTGGAGGAGAGGAGAGGCATGGCCCAACCGGAAGCAGACAGGGAGACGACAGGTGGAGAAGCAACGGTAGAGCTGCACTGATCCGATATCACTATTTGTATTGGTCTTGATAATGAAAAGAAATCTTGATCAGATATGGCAATGTGCCTGATTCATAAGAGCGGATCCATGTCATGACGTCATGTTTCATTTTTTATTTCACTTTTCTGAACCATTTCAAAGAAACCTTTGACTACCTTGTTTGACCAAAGTAGTCAACCTGTTGTTTTTGTCAGTTTCTGTTTATTTATTTTACATTGGATGTTTTTATTATTATTATTATTATTATTATTATTCCTAACTAAACAAATTAAAGCTGTGTTGTTTTTCCATGATTGACCCAGCTGTGAATTTATGTAAGTGTGTTGTTCCGGTGCTGAATTGTCACACAAATGTACATTTCACTATGTCTGCGTTTTAAAATAAGAAACGTTTTAAGTCAATTCTGCACCATTTTTCTGCATCGGCCAATACTAAACTGAAAATACTAAAAGTAGATCGGTGCATCCCTAGTTTAAGCTTGTTGCCTTTTCCTCATAAAATCTATGCAAAACTCAACATTATTTACTGGAATGTGTTTCTATGAGAGTTTAGAATACATTAAAAAGCTGAACACATTGCAAAATGGAAAATAGGAGAGCATTACTCAATGCTTATCAGCCTTTAGCTTGGTTGAGCTCATGTTTCCAGTCATGCTTCTCTACCTGTGCATCACCTGCTGCAGTAAACACAAGGATCTGCCTTGATGCTCCAGCAGCAGGAGGGGAGGAAATAAGCTCCAAGCTGCAGAAATCCCAACGTCTTTCACCCCCACACACACAAACACACTCAACCTTTAAGGCCTCATGATCTGTATACATGTTGTGGATGGATGAGTGTAGCTGCACATTCACCCACCTTTGTCGCATCCTTCAGCTGATGCAGAATGCAGCAAAGAAGAATAAACAGGATTAAAGACAGAAAAAGAACCTGGTTTTATATTCATGACCACTGATAATGGGTTGAATGAGTTCCAAATACGGCACTAGGATGATATCAGAGACAGGAAGGGAGACGCACATTTTAAAAGCTTATGTCAGGTTTGGTTGGATAAACTGAGCAGGAGGACTGGAGAGTCCCTGCAGGTTTGCTGCTGCTGCTGCTTAAAGTAGAACAGCGAGCTGCATCCTGCTAAGCTCCTGTCTCCCTGCGGCCCAGGCCTAATCGGATGGCATACAGTTAATGCACCACAAAACATCCTCTCGATGTTTGCATGTTGTGTACCGCATCAGGTGAGAAGTGTGGTATATTATTGATGCAGGGAACAGCTGCTGTTTTGCTGTCTGGAGCAACTTGGACTTGGCCAGATGGAGTGAACATTAAAGAGATTAATTCATATCTGCAATCCCTCCCCTTCTCCTCTCCCTTATCCCTTTAAAAACATGCCATCACCAAGGGATGAACAGTGAATGCTAATGGATCCAGGAACAAAGAAAGAAGAATGCCAATAAAAATCACTGAAGGTGAATAAATATCTGTGAAAGACATGTTATTACATTAGTGACAAAAGAAGAGGTATAGGTGGGGGCAGCTGGTCATAAACTGGGATTAGTAAAAATGTAAACGGTGAGGTGAAACCCTGAGAAGCAGAAACTTACAAGCAGACTTTTTAGGGGATTTTGGATTCGGTAGCGTGCCCATTTTCATCCTGTAGGCCAGCCGCCTGGAGGGATGTGCAGCATAGAGCCAGAGAGGATAAAGGCAGGCGGAGAATCATCAGGGCAGAGACGAGAGTAAGCAGAAAGTAAGAGGGGATTGTCAAGAATACAAGACCAAGCAAACATTGACAGAATATGACACAAAGGATTACCAGATTCAGTAACACAAGACAGCTGTATGTAATGTTTAGCAGTTAAATAGAACCAGGACAAAGCCATGTTGTTGTTTTTTTCATGTTTTGCATGCGTGGAGCCCTATATTTTTTTAATCTTTTGACTCTTTCTAGAAGTTCACCTTTAGAGTTTGGCTGATCCATAAATTTCCATTTCCAATATTTACAAAACTATTTTTTTATTGTTCTCACTGTTGGTGTTTTAGTCTCTATATCATGAGGCTCATGCTTTTTATTTTTTAAGACAACAGTGTTTAGATCTTTGCTTTGACAGTTCAGTTAATGAAATGTTTTGTCTTAGCAATTTAAAGTTTTTGCACCTAAAAATACCATTAATTTCATTAGACTGTTTAGTATTGGGGACAAAAATCGTAATTTTGACATTCCTACAAAGTATATTCCAGACATTTTTGTCCTCTACTTGTCAACTGTCCTCATGTTTTTTCAAACAGAAAAAATAGTGAGAAAACTACCAAAGTCTTAAGAAAAACTTTCAGATAACATAAAAAGCAATTTTTGGGGGATCTTTTTAAAATATAATTTGTCTTTATTTCCTTGTAGATACCGGTGATTATCTTTCGTACTTATTTTGTTTCAGCAAAACTGAAGTATTTCCTCAAATAGAGAAATGGGCTCTAACAACCCACTCAGTAATTTTCTATTACAAATTGAAGCTTATGCCAGTATTCTTGTTTAATCCCTAAGATTAATGTAAACTCCACATATGTGCATTTTCTTCTCCACATTCCTGTTTGTTGTTAATCCAGCCGTGGCTGCAGAGTTTGGCAGCCACCTCCCTGCTGAGATCATCTCACTGGTGGATTATGACACTCACAGTATCAGCTTGTGCCCATTGAACGCTGTATTTCTGCTTATTTTTTCCCCCTCTTCTCTGATGCTCCATCTAATCACAGCTGACCTCTGTCAGTGGAACACATGAACGTGGATTTGAAGGGATTACAAATGGCAGAATGAGATGAACCGGTGATGTCCGGGTGAATCCGTCAGCGCTGGAGCTGCCGAACGTTCTCACCTCTCCTGGAACTGTTTGGATGGGATGAGTCCGGCCCGCAGGTTGCTGTCTCCCACGCGTTTGGCCTGCCACCACGTGGGGTCGTCCTGCGTCACAACCTGCAAGATGTCGCCCCGTTTGAAGGGAAGTCCCGCTTCCTGGCAGGGGGTGGCCTTGTCTTCCAGAGGGGTGTAGTCAAACAAGGCTCTCATATAAACCTGTGGTAGAAAATTAAAGAACAGTTTTAATGAGCTCAGGTGTTTTTAAGTGGTCCTAATGAGTAGTGTATGTTAATAAAAGTAACATACACTTCCAGTTGGACATGTTTTCATCTCACCTTGCTCTCCCTCAGTCTGTCCTCCTCTTTAATGGCTGGGATTATCTTTAGAGTGATGGAGCCCTGGGATTGGGACTAAGTCACAAAATAGGAGGGTTAGAACTACAGCTGGATGCTCAAAGCAGAAAAACATGAAGTTTAGTTCTGGTTCATTGTTTTGGATCAAAATTTAGGGTAAATATACTTTTTGTGAAATATTTGTAATTCCTAACAGTGACTTTTGCAAAGAAATTCTGTCATTTTATTTTTCTCTGTTATTGTTTTAATGTTATGTAAAGTAATTGAAAGCAGCTACTTCCTGCCTGAATTCAACTTCCTTGGTGAAAACTTTCACAGGAATGTATAGTGTTATGTGTGTTCTTCTTACCAACAGCTGACTGATCTCGTCTGGTCTTTTGTGGATCACTGAAACTCCATTGACTTCCCTGAGTTCATCTCCTACATGGACTAAACCTGTAAAAAGCAGAAATGGGTTAAAACATAATGATAAAAAAACAGTCCCAGGGAACTCCCAGTGTCGTCCATGTTGAGTCGTATCCTAACATCTGTCTGGTTGTCACAGCAGCAGACTACGGCGGTTTCTATCCTCCACAAAAGATATTTTGAGCTGCAGCCACAACAAAGGAAACAAATCTGAGAGAAGATCAATATTCCCTCTGGGCAAAGAGGCTCAGCGAACACATTATTATACAGTCACACATGTATTATGTATGCATTCAGCAGGAAACACTCCTAAGCTCCTTTCTTAACACTAGCAACACATTTTTAAGGCTGTAAGAATTCAAGAGGATATTAAAATTTAATGGATATGGGAACTAATTGGTTGATGCACCCAGCAGACTGATATTTCGTAAAGACCTTTATAAGTGTGTATTGCATGATGGATTCTGACTCATGGAGTGCTTTGTGTTTCAGCTGCAGCTGCAGAACCTCTCATGTTTCTCCTGCTGCAGCATCTCTCCTTCCAACTTTAATCATTCTTTACAGAAACCAGCTTCTTGTTTTTCAGCCCTTATATTTCTGCATATTTGGTTCTTTTTACTCTTTTCAATTTCATTTTCTGCAAAAAGAGAAACGCAGTGGCATTTCCCTGTTGATCAGAAACTCTGATCATCATCCTGCTTGAAAGGGAACTGAGATACACAAATACAGCTTTTATTTTGCATGTAATTTTTATTTATTGCTGTTTTTAGAATTTAAAACAAAAATCCATCTTAGTGTTTTGAAACCCACAGAGGAGCCTCATCTGTGCTCGCTGTAAGCTTATCTTGTAAACTCAAAATCCCTTATACTCTTATTTAATATGCCACACTTTTAATCAGTAATAAATAATTAGCATTATCAAGTATGTAAAAATCTGACCAATATTTTTAGTGAAATATGTCAAATGCTAACACTTTTACATAGTGTTTTTTTTGGGGGTTTTTTTCCGGTTGAATTTCTCATTTTCAGTCCCGTTTAATTTTGTCAGTTCAATCGAACTCATAGAAAGTGAAAATGTTTAGAGAACAAACAGACATCTGAAAAAACTCAGATGATTTGACAAACTAAGCAAAATAAACATGGATCAATAACAGCTCAGATTACTGAGCCTCATGCACAATCTTGTTCTATTTCTCGAAACAGTGTAATTGACTCTTCTGAACAGCAAGAATATTCTGAATCTGTGATTTAGCTGCAAAAACATTTGAGTGTGTGTGTCTGTTTTACCTGTTCAGCAATTACATTTGCATTAATGCTGACTTTATTTGACATTTAAAAGTATATGTTTGTTTCATAGTTTTTTTTTTGTCAAGATAAAATAATTTACTGATGCAAGATAAACAGGAAAAAAGTTGAATTTCAACATAAACACAACAAAAAGCATGATAAATTTTTATATGCCAAAAGAAAACTTTAAATCTTAACGTACCGCTTCGATCTGCAGCACCTCCTCTCATAATCCGCGCCACGATCACGGCTCCTGTTGCCTCATCCCGTCTGATTGTTGCTCCCTGACAAAGAAACAAAAGTTGACCGAAGGAAGCACCTTTCTCCTGCAGGTCCTTCATCCTGTTGTAACTCACCAGAGGCTCCTTGTTCTTCACCAGTCTGACAATCTTCACAGATTCCTCATCCAGCTCGTCTTCGAAGTCATCGGGCAGCGGAGGGAGCACGGGGTCAAAGTTCTTCTGGGCCACGGTGTCATGCACTGAGAGGACAGCCTGATGGGATTTAAAATAGAGAATAAACTCCTGCTGCTGAAATAAACTAAAAGAAAGGTTATTTTAGAGGGGGCAGTATTACATGTTTTCCAGGCACATAGTCCAATATGTAAGAATGTTATGCATACAGCTCTGGAAAAAGTGAAGAGCCTGCTGCACTGAACCCCATTGAAAACCTCAAGGTTATTCCATAAAATATAATATCTGAACTCTTCCTGAGTTAAAATGAACATAAACTTGTTTTCTTTGCATTATTTGAGGTCTAAAAGGACTGAATCATTTTCATTGTTTTGACCATTTCTCATTTTCTGCTAATAAATACAAAATTTTTGCTTGAAATTCCAGAGACATTTCAAGCAAAAATTTAAACGCCTCTGTTTTTGTTCTATTGCTCATAGAATAAAAGAATAATGCTCATTTTACTCAAACATAAACCTATAAAAAGTAAAGTATCTGAGAAACTCATAATTTTATGTTTTCTCTTAATTTTTTCCAGAGTTGTAAATATGACTTGAAAGAAATTTGACTTCATAATTTAGCGCCTTAAAGTTGGGCTTTAAAAACTCCTGCTCTTTCTGAAACTCCACCCTCTGGAAGACGTCTCAACGTCAATCCTATATTAACCCTTCAACAACATTTTTACCAGTGTTGAACTGAGAAGTAGCTGGTATAATGAGTTCTGTTTGCTAGTTGACCCTGGCTAGTCTGAAGGAACTGAATAGTGGAGTTGTGGGAGAGAACTCCACCTCTGTGAGGTGGAAGCTCTGAAGCATGAAAACCTCATCTCGGAGGAGGAGCTGCATCTTGAAAGAGGAGCAAAGGTCCACCCAGATGTTTTGCACAGCTGAATGGTGAGATTAAAGAATTCCTCAAACAAGAATGAAAGAATCAACGCAACACTCCAGGTATGTTCTGATGTGGGAATTAACTTTACAACATTATGTAAGATTCAAAAAGGTAAATTTTACATAATACTCCCCCTTTGAATGTGTAAAAATGTAAAGTTACAGCTTTAGTTGCAGCTCCTTAAATGAATTTTCTTAAAATGGAAGCACAGTTGTTGGGATTGGAAAACAGAAGCTGCTGATTGTGTGTTTACCTTCAGATGTGGTGACGTCAGCAGGTGCAGCAGTTCCTTCTCCTCTGAGCTCATTGGTCCAGTCTGCAGCTCCTCTGCCACCTGAGAAATCCCCAAAAACCTTTAAATGCAGCTGAACACAAACGATGTTCCCTCAGCATACAGTGGAGTAATTAGAGACTGCTACACAGACAAACAGACGGAAAGAGGAGTAGCAAATAACGGAGGTCAGCACTTTCCTCCCACTGACGTGAGGAAGAGAGAAGCAGGATGTTAGGCTTCATTAGAGGAGCGTCAGGATGATTCAGCACATTTGGCAACATTAAAATTCATTTTTGAAACTTGCATTGCTTCTCCACAAGAGCTAACTCACAGAGGCTGGAAGCTGCTTTGAAGTGGGAAAATAAATTATGGAGTGTGTGAGATGAGCTTACATTTTCAGCCAGAGAGGAGGCGCTGTGGAGCACCGGCGTGGGGTTTTGTCTCTCGTACTGTCTCAGCTTCTCGTGAATCTGTGGACACAAAAATATGTCCAGGGATGATTTCAGCAAGGCTGTGGGTTAAACTCTGATCGGCTGTGGCACACACGCTAATTTAAACAAAGATGGATAAAATATTATATTATTACAGAAGACACACCAGAAATTATGAAAAAGATAACATTTGAACAATATCAAACTACCATTTTTATGTAGCCTTGGAAAAAAAACCTAGCACACCCTCTTTCCACATTTGGGAAGCTGATGAGTCCCATTAGGAAAGCTTAAAGCTGAACACACTCATAAACCTATCTGCCGGGAAGTTAGTAAAGGAAAAAGCTTCAATATTTTTTGTCCACCTTTTGGGGAAAAATTACTGTTCCACTGGTCACCGCTTCGGACATATAAACCAGAAACCATAAGTCCAAATAGTGAGAATGAGGATTTTATCTGTTCAGGAGAAATAACTCTTCAACCCTGCTGGTCCCTTTTCCTTTAAAGTCAACAAAAGTGAACTCTTCCGGAAAGAAAAAAATATATTGCGAAATCAGAATCAGTATTTTTCTTGTGCTCTTTGGAAAAAACAAACTTTTTTATGTGTTAGGAGCTCCATAACTCCCAACATGTCCCGTTGACGACAGACGTGTTGTTAGACAACAACTGTATTGGTGAGAAAAGAAATTAATGGTTACCAGTGCAGCTTGTGTTGCTGCAGAAGTATCAGAACGTTGGTGAGTAAATTGGTGATTTTGAAAATGTAATGATACCAATATGAAAGACACAGACTCAGTGAAATGCCGGCATTATGGCTGACGTGGCCCCAGGTCTGTCGCCAGGTCTTCTCAGGTCTCCAGAGAACATAACCCTCTGGATTACTTTCTACTCACGGCGGATCTAATTTTAGCTTTGGAAAACTCCTGGGATTTGAAGACCTCAAATTGCTGAATAAAACATTTTTGCTGACAGAGATTCTCCTGACAGGTGTTTCAGCAATACTTGACAAACTTGCATTTCAGTCTTCATAAAACTGCAATCTGGACCATGCATTGGAAATAAAGAATATTAATGTGATGGTGTTTTAATTAAAAGCAAAAATAAAACAGTACGGTCTTTTTCAGGAGGATTTCTCACCTTCATGAGGTATCCCAAGCTCCTCTCACTGAAGACATCTTTGAGGAAAACCATGTCCTCTTTGTGGTTGGCATCAGGCCGCAACTGAGAGGTCAGCAGGGCCAGTGTTTCATGCAGTCCTGTGGAGAACAGAAACACAGTGTAGACATGAACCCAAACAGACGGAGCGCAGTACGGCATACCGGCTGTCGTCTTACCCGCTCCTACTGTGAGAACCGGCATGGCTTCTTTCATGTGTCAGTGAGGTGAGGATGGGAAACCTGAGGGGAGGGAACAGGAAAATATTAATCAACTTTTGTGTCACTCACACCTCCTGCGTGAGTGAGACAAAGCTCTTATGTCACACTAATGCAAAGCTCTTTTGGCTTTGCATTAGTGTGAAACTGGAGTTAAAAACCTTTGTAAAGCAATCACTGTCGTACACCTGAAAGAAAGGAGAGTCAGTCTGCCTAAAGAATACATCATCATTACTGTATGAGGGAGATATGCTAGGAATGTGCTTCTCCTCAAAGATTCAGTGTGAAAAGCTCATTGCAAACTTAGTTGCACTACAAGTAAGTTTGTGAATATCTTAATTTGCTTAAAGTACTTTCTTACTTTCAGCAAGAGAGCTGTTTCTTGCTGAAAGTAACTTTTCAGAAACGTTACTTAGAAATATGAGCTTGTTGTGAGTCAATAACTCCTAAATATGAATTGAAAACTGTATTAATTATTGGCAGATTACGTCACTTTTTGCTAAACATTTTTCTAAGATATTTTTTCTATGATATTTGCATTAGATTTATATTCACATCATATAAAGTCAAAAACCAAGGAAGATTTACTACTTTCAAACTGGTCTCTGTGGAGTCATATTTCTATGTGAAAAGTACATGAGTGACTACTGCATCACTGCAGCCTCCTGCTGATCAATAACTATAACACCGCTCAATATTCACCACAGTCGGTGAAAAAAAGTGACTTGCAGTAGAAAACTGCAGCACAGAGAGAACAGTACAGAGAAAATCCCAAATTAATCAACATTTTGTCCTCAAACAACAACAGGAATGAGTCTGGAACAAAGTTTGACATTTTGCTTAGTTTTTTTAATAAATTATGTTTTATTTTAGAATTTCAAAAATTATTTTTCTTAACTACTCACAGGGCTTTTTGCATTATTTTTTGCTATAACATTTGTAGAAGAACTCTGTTATATTAGTGTGAAAAGTGCTCAATAATGATTAATTGAATAATCAATCAATATAATAATGATAAATTAAAGCCAAATGAGTTTTATTTTGTTGTAGAAACCAGATATTTCTAAATAAAGAAGACAGATAGAAAACAACATGAGAAAAATACTGACACAGTGTCTCTGGATATCAGCCAGGAGTTAAAGCTTGGGCACAAAAAAATTATTTAAATGGATAATATAAGCAAAACTGACAAATTACCTGCAAAGAGGCTTAAGGACAACAAAGTTCAAATTTTGGAGAGGCCAGCACAAGTCTGATTTAAAGGGTCAGTGTTATGTGCCATTTCATAGCACAACTAACTGTGTTACTTGTATTTGTTATAAAAATGTTGTATATACCAAACAAAACTTAAAAGAAATTTTAACTTCACAATTTAATGCTTGAAATTGGCCGTGGGTCAGACTGACAGGGGCCAGACTGCTGTTCGACCGTGCTTCTGATCACCTCACCTGCAGCCAAAGTAGGTGAAGGACACAATGGCACAGTGACAGTCAGATGGAGATAGATGGAGTATGGATTTGAACCAGCAACCCAGAGGTTATAGGATGAACTCCTACAGTCACAGCCACTTCGGTTTCTTCCCATTCCTTTGTTTAGCAGCTAAAAATGCATAAAACTTTCAATTAAATTTCAATTCAAAGTTTAGAAAGTAGTTGATGTATTTTAATTTTTTTTGTAAAAGCCAATGCCAATTTTTTCTTAAAGGTATCTGCAGGACATTCAACACAAACTTTTCTGTAATGTCATAAACTAGGACAAATATAAGTGTGTTACCAGAGCAGAGTTGTATTCTTAGGGCTTTTAACCTAAAAACATCAACATGGATATGCAGCACAGCATGTTGAGGTATACGGCCACTTTAGGCTACAAAGCAGCTTTTCTACATCAGGATTAAAGCTGCTTTGGTTCAGGATGGAAATTAAATTTGCTTAAAATCATTCTTTCAAAATTACCCGAAGTTAGGAGAAAGGTAAAAAAAAAAGAAAACTAGAAGAGGAAGGCTGCTCATCATACAAACTATTTCTCAGTCCAACGCCCTAAAGAACTATTGTAAATAGCATAATGGAGCAGCATTGTTGTCATGTTGTGCTGAAGGTGGAGTGTTGGAAAAGACCAGGAGCTTCTTAAAGAGACAGAGGCCCAATTTAAAAGCATCAAATGGGATAGTCAAATTTATTCTAAGTCATGTGTGACATAAATATTTTTTAGAACTGCTGAAGGCAACATAGTTACATGATTGTTCTATAAAATGGCACCATGTGCCTGGAAAGTACCCAACACAGCCAATTTAATTAAAGCATGATGTTTTATAATGCAGAGAACCTCTAGTAAAATGGACGATTAATAATATGATTTTGGCCAACTTTTACATAAATCATGCTCACGTTTGAGTCTTTCATAAGGTTTTATTGTTGCCAAATTTATTTTATTTAAAAGGAGCAGAAAATGCATATGCATTAAGACATATAAATCGTTTTCCTGTGATTTAAACTGTAACAGGAAGAGGAGGAAGAATCCCCTTCCTCATCAGCCATATTATCAGCTCTTGAATACCACACAGATTTGTGTCTCCCTCTGAAAACTTCACTATTTTGCAGTCTCTCTTATAGCTTGTAGTCTATAAGAGATCACTTTCATCATCTCTCTGGGAGTGATCATCATTTAATCATGTCTTTAATTACCACTGAAGCTTGAAGGGAAAAAATCCAGAAAAGAAACAAAAGGTTTCTTCTTGTGAATTTAATGAGCTGGAATCTGGGGTCCACTAATATTTCTGAATAATGAATGTTTATATGGATGTGGTTTCTTTGAACAATCAAAACAGAGTCACGGCTCACTATGCTGCTGCTGAGTTCATTCTGGGACAAAGACAACATCAACAATGCTGTTGCCAAATCAGTGTGATGAGGTCACCGTGGGAACAACTAAACGAGAGCCATGTGAGGGAAATGATGTAGATAAATTAATAACAGAGGCTCAACAAACTATTCTTCTAAATGAATGCTTTTAAATGTATTCCTGTAAACTTTAAGGCTAAAGTTCAAGGCTGTCATTGTGTCATTTGAAGGAAGCTATTCTTAAAAACAGGGAGAACAAAACAGGTAGACTGATCAGTGACGGAAAGAAACTTCCCTGAATGACCATCGTGTGGCACAAACTACTGCTTCGCTCTTTATATGACACCATCCTTTTTCAAACTTTGTTTCCACGTATGCCTTGTGTCTATTGGTGAAAAAATATTCACTCTGAAATCAGTTATTTTAATTTTATGAGTGTAATCTGATTTATTTAACAGATGCCATCAGCTAAATGTGAGCAATTTATTTGCTCTGCGAAACAACTTTTATTTTTGGCTCACTTAAAAAATCAAAATAAAACCTCTCCTGAAAAAAATGCTTGAAAGCAGAGTCTATGTCAACAAATTTAAGTCCTTTCTGCATTTTATGATGCTCAAATACGTGAATACTCCAATATTGACGGATACAAACCGTCAATATTGGATTGACGGTTTGTGGATACAAACCTCTAACCAAAACAGTATGCAACTTATCCCACAATATATATTTTAAAATGTATGCTTACTGATGTGAACAATGTTTTCTCACCTTGGCTGTTGTAAATTTTTGAAGTCATACAGGATTCAGTCTGGGTTTCTCTCACTAAAGGAGGCTTTTCACGCTCCGTCACTTCAGAATGATTACCAACATCAAAGCAACAGACGTTACTGATCCAGAAATAAACTGAAAGACGATGCTTTTTGGATTTTGTTCCCATCAAAAATGATGTTTCTGCGTCTAATCTAGTTAAAGACTTATCTGCAGCTCATGCTAACATGAGAAAGCTCAGAAGTCAAATGATTAGATGACAACCTTTATCGAACGTCAGGACTTCTCTGAAAAATTTAGCTAAAATGCAGATGAATCACACGCTCTAACAACAAATTATGTTCTATGCACATTACTATGATTTCTCAGTTATACACTAATCAGATCTATGTGTGGCTAAGAAAGCCAAAATTTGATTATTCACAAATTTGAATTAATTATGTTTCCACAAGGCAGTTAATTGTTTTTAAGATGGGGACAGGTTGGGATAGCTTTTATCCTTAAAGAAAATAATCATTTATAAATGCCCTTTTTTGTTTACTTTATGATGTGAACATTTGTTTGGTATAAAACATTTAAGTGAGAAAATAAAATGAAAAGAACAGAAATCTGGATTTAAGTGCTACAAATACTTCACACCACTGTCTAATACGTTATCGTTTTTGCTAACTTCAAAAACGGTTAGCAGACTTAGCTTCTCCTAAATTGATTTTCCCAGATAAATTCAAGGCTGATTAATAAACTTTTAGTTTAGCAAAATTCAACATCTCCGTTGAATCAACTGTAAATAATTATTTAAGTACCGAAGTTTGACGGTTTTCCACACAATAAGCAGAGGAAAACATAAAACATGGGCAAAGAGAACAAGATAAACAAATGCAATATCTCTGGGCACATATAAATTTTAATTTAAAAATGAAATTGCCGCTCGAGGACTGTTGTCTGTCAAGGACAGTTGTAATTTCAATTGAAGTTAGTGCTTTAGCATTAGCCTCTGCTAAATGCTGTGTTGTTTGTTTAGCAGAGCTAATGTTTATGAATAGTGCTCTAGAGTTAGCACAGCTAACTTTTCCGTTAGCAGTACCACCACTGCGTATAGGAATCAAACAGGAAGGACATGACTGCGAATTATCATGTCGACGAAACAAAGAAAGCTGGAAAAAGTACAAAGGTAGGCTGTTTTTAAACTTGACACCTACTATTTCCAAGCAAAACATTTACACAATTCATTTCTCTGCTTCTTTGATTTAACCAATAAACATGCATCTGTTATATATAAAATCAGTCTGAGGCTGGAGGAAAATAACTTGTGCAGAAAGGGGTTAAATCACAGCAGATGGTCTCGCTATAATTTTGAGGTGGGGGATGTTGAAGTCGGTACAGGATAGGGCTGACCGTTCATGTATTTTTGTTTGCTGGAGTCAGTCATCAGCCTGTAATGCAGTTTGTTGTTGTTGTTGTTGTGTGCTGCTAATATGCCCCTCTCTGTGTATATCTAAATATGCTAGTAACACAAACTGTGCCATCTGGAGTGTCTGCTATGCTGATGGTGCTTATGTTCAGGAATTATTACAGACATCCTCTTAAAATTTATTCTTATTGGCAGTGTCTGGTATTCTGTGAAAACTCCTCAGCACTAGGTCAGAGAAACAACAAATGCTCAGTCATGCTGTCATGCTGAGGATATAAACATCACAATTTGATAATATACTTAGCATCTCAGTTTCAGACACCAAACAACGGCTGTAAACAAGAACAAAAGGAAAGTGGGTGATGAGTATCTACACATGGATAGATCTGATAGTGACAACATCTCAGTCTGGTTGTGATTGAGCATCTTGCTGGTCTCTTTGCCGCTCACATACAGCTAATCCACTGCCCTGACAGGAATGGGAGGCAGAACTAAGCATGTCTGGCCAACATCCAACATGCCTTTTACACACACACACACACACATATCCTCACTCATCTGGGAGTGAGCCTCCCATCATCTAATCTCATCTCACAGAGGGTGTGGCCAGACCCAAACTTATATCATCTCCAACATGGAGGGGAACTACTAATGCTGACAGCTGTCTCTCCTGTACACAGATGCTGAAAGGGTTACACTCCCTCCTCACCATTCCATCCCATCGTTTCCATGCAGAAAAGCAGAGGCAGATGTCAGTTTTTTCTTCCTGTTTCCACTGGTTTTCCTCACAGATCTCTGTTTTTACTTCCTCTTATCTGTAGAGTGTAATGCAGCCCTCCCTCTCCACCTCCCTCCCGCTCTTCTCCATCTCTCTGCAGTGCTACAGCACTCTGCTCCCTCCACACACAGCGTGCCGTCAGCTGGCAGACGGAGGAAGAAAGGGGGGGGAAATGCTCACTGAATGGAAGATCCACCCAGCCTCGTCGGGCAGCTGATGGCTTGTGTTCACACTGAAAACAAGCGAATGCTGACAGAAAATGCAAGCAGCCTTCTTACCTTCTCTTCTCTCCAGATCTCCACCTCCCTGTTTTTGTGTCGCTCCTGACTGCAGCCACACAGTTTCTCTCGTTCCAGTTTCTCCTCCTGCTTACTTCTTCCTCCTCCTCCTCCTGTGGCTGCTGCTTTCACTAACCTGCTGCTGAGTGGCTGCTCCCTCCTTCCCTTTTTCTCTCTCCTCTTTTCCTCTCAGCCCCTCCCACCTCTCCTCTCTTTTCATGTCTGATGTTCTCTGTTCACGAAACCAGAGGAAAAGGCCAAATAGCGCATCAGAAGTCCTGAAGATTATCCTTCATATTAACGTTAAAAATAGATTCAGTGTTCATAAATGCCATCCATGTCTAGATCTCAGAGAGACAGCACAAATCAAACAAACATGCAACAATATGCTCTTACTCAGTTAAAACTGGTAATATAAAGGGAGCTGAATGTGACGGTTTGTAAGCTGAAGCTGAAAATGATGTGCAGAGAAAAATAAAAACGTTTTGTTTAAAAAAAGAAAAAGGAAAGTGATAGTGGAATTGGACTTTTTGGCACTTTACAGTTCAGTTGAAACCAAATGTTAACATACACTGCATAAAGACAAAAGCATTTTTTTCCTATCTCTTTGAAATTCAATGAGATCAGACATTTCCTGTTTATGGTCAGTTTGGATTAGCAAAATGATTTCGATTTGTGAAATACAAGAATCCTGAATGATTTTGTAGCACTACTGGTTTTCATTCGACATGTTAAGCTTCACTTAACAAATGCAACTGAATATTCAAGCCAGCCTGGAGACGATCAAGTACTAAGGGAAGATGTTTACAACAAAAGTCTCCTAGCATAGCTAAAGACAGAATAGCTCCAAACACAGAGCTTTCAGAGTCCAAGGTGCTGAAAGTTATTTACTGAGGCGAAAAAAAAAGATAAAAATGATTCCATCATTGTTACTACAAGTTGCTATGTCATCATTACTCAAAATTACCAGGTACAAGCTTTATATAGATTTACCATAGACTAAATAGTTCTCAAGCTTTTCATAAGTATCACCAATGCAGCAGCATTTCCAAATATTTACTATTATAGAAACAAACAAAAAAACCATTCTTGCATAATAGGTTGCATTTTATTTTACCAATATGTTTATGGTATATATTTTTAAAAGTTTCCATAAAGTCGGAATTGCAAGTGTGAAAGCTAGAAATCAAATATACACTATAATACACATATATTGTATGTAATGATTCCTTCCGTTTTGTATAAACAAGTGAGATTTGAGTTCTAACTCAGTGTGGAAGACAAAGCTTTGTTTTCATTCTTTCAGCCCTTTACTTAGCTGACTTCACTTTGAATTAATCTGATTGGCTGCTCTTGACAGAACTGAGGCTTCGGCTGTATCAGCCCTCATCCACCTACAGAGCGTCTGCTCCCTCTTTGTCTGGCTGCATGTCGCTCTCTTAGCAAAACACACCATCTTAATAATGTCATGACCCTCCCTTCCAAGACACACGCCCTCCTTCATTCACATGGTAATCACATGTGGATCCAGGCTGTTTTTGTGACCCCTTCTTTTCAAAATCACCTCAAGGCTTGAAGAGGTGAACGGAAACATGCAAACCTCCTATAAACATACATTTTATTTCATACAGTTCAGGAGAACAGCTGAAGTATTCAGGACTTCTGAACATCTGCAAATATTTGCAGCTTAAGCGAAGCAATAAAACATATGTCACTGTGGGTTATAAAACCCTCCTCGCTTCGTTGATGAAAAACCACAAACAAGATCTTTAGTTACAATCTGTAATCTGTAAAGGTGAAAATAACATCTTATTCCACACAGGCAGCATGCCAAGGTTCCAAAATATGTCAGTCGTTGTGGTCTAAAGATTTTGTCTGATTGCCTCTCAGTACATCTCAGTCCAAAATATAAATGATTATTTCACTCATTTAGAAATTCAGAAATCTTTTGAAAAATGTGTCATTATTTGTTCAAATATTTATCTATGAATCCTTGAATTTCTTTCATTCAGTTGCTTACATGTTTCAAAACAGCCCCTGTCATGACCCGCAAAATTAAAACCTGCTAACATTTTCAGAAGAGTGCAAACTCAGACCACTCTCCTGAAAGCAAGAGGAAAGAAATGTAGGCTCTGTCTTAAAAAATAGATAATGATAGATGCTTTATCTGAGAAGCTCTATTCGCAGAGAACGGATTACAATCTCATGAAAAGATCACAACAGGATTAACTCTCCTGAGATGGATCTTGTTCTCAATGAGAACAAATTAAGGTGAGAAATATTCTGCTCCCTTAAAGGGCACAGTCAGATTTTGTAAAAAAAAATAACACCTTTAACAGGCTTAGTGTTATTATCAAAACTTACAGTTTGGTAGGAGTGACCTACCAAACATACTGCAGTAAAACTAATTTTATCATTCATAAGGCACTTTGCTGTATCTGTAAAGTTTAGAGTTTTTGTTTTCTAGTCTAAACAAATATGCTGATTGTTATGTACTGGCTGTATTAAAATGAGGACAGAATCAAAAATAAAAATAAACTTTGCTCTGAACTTTTGCAGTTATGACTCTGCAGAGCAGCTGAGGGGGAAAACTCTTACACACCCCAAACGGTGATTTAGAGACGAGGTCCTTATGGGTCTTAACCAAATTGATTCAGCGACATCTGCTCAATTCCTTTTGGGGCAGAAGGAAAAAGATCAGACTGATGCTGACTTCAATGGGCGGAGCTGGAGGTCCAAGCTGTCTGCTGACCCAACAAATAGGCCATAAACTGGGTCTCTGCATGTTCAGCCATCTCTGGAGGGGCCAAATGGACTGAGCTGCCATCAGATAATAGAGTTTATGCCAGAGACAGAGAGCCATTATTCTGAGCTATTTGCAGATGCATAATGACCCAGGAGGAAGGAGGACACAGAGTGTCTTCTTATTGGAACAGGAGCAGCAGGAAAAAAAAAAAAAAAATGTCCAGTAAAATCTTTCTGCAAACGGAGATTTGTCTTGTATATTATTTTTTTAAAGCCTTTTAGTAGAGTTTTCTACTTTCTAGCTCACATTGATATTAAAATTATTTATTTAGTTTGCAAGGCTGTAGAAAAACACGTTTTGCCAATTTTTGAGGAAAAGTAATATAAAATGCTATAATTGTTCTTTAACAAACAGGTCCTTCATGCAAATATTACCCTCAGTTTTACCCTAAGGATAAAGGTGTTTTTCTTACATTGTGTAGCAATATCAAATGCATGGAAAATGCAGAGACCAAGCTTTAAAAACAACACCTGTGAGTCTGGGACTTTAAATAGCTCTAATTTTAAACATATTTTTGATCGGATTCGTTTGTTTTGCATATCTTTATATATTTATGTAGCAAGAGTAGGTGTCTCAGAGTTGTCAGAATCATTCTAATGAATCCCAAATTAATTCAAGGCATGAAAGAACAGAGAAAATGGTCATAAAGTATGTGTTTTGAAGTAAAACTAAGAAATGCATTTTTTATGTAGGTGAGTTATGATAGCCTTTGGTGAAAAAAGAAATGAAAAATAATGGTAGCTGAGCAAGCACTTCTGAGTGGAGACAGATTAACAGGGAGGATGGTATCGCCTGTCTGTATAATATTAACTGCTATCATATTTACTGCTCTCCCTTTCAGCAAATCACTGCCATTTGTCTGGAAGTAGGAGGTTTACTGTCCTTTAATATCCGCCCGGCGCCACGACTTTCTCAGCCTCCCGGGTTCGTCAGTATTACTGCCTGCCTGGCCCTCTCCACTCTGTTTCACGGCACTTCCAGATCCCCTCGACCTCAGACTACTCTCATCTAACAAAGACAACAAATAACACAATGAGAATCGAGAATAAACTACTAGATAGAGCATAACAGATATATCCCCTTTTTTTTGCATTTCACAGAGCTGCCAATCAGTCAAGGCAAATAGGAACTTTTTTTATTTTATTTATTTATTTTTTCAGAAAGTTGCTAATCTACTCAAGAGTGACGTCCCAGGGACAAAATAGGGGGGAAAAATGCAAAAAAGGAACCAAAAGTTTCATTTTATAAGCAAAAAAGTTTCAGTTTTTTGTTGAGAAATTTGAGTAACACCATATAATGATAACTCACGTCATCCATTCAACGTTGAACTTTTCTGTACACTAAAGTATTTCAGAGTCAGACAGAAGGTCATTTATCCGACAGCTAATGCTTGACCCAAAGTGAATTTTCAACATAAAGAGAATAACAGAGACTGCTAAATGGTTAAAAAAAGAAAAAGAAAATACAAAATATAAACACCCGTAAAGAACATTCAGATGATTTGCACTGAAAACCAGAAAAGCAAATGACTATACATGTACATACACAGAGCTGAAGTTTTTATAATGTCCCAGTTGCTCAGTATTGGTGCAGAGTTTAAGAAGGAAAAAATGGTGGTTTAAGTGACAAGTGAGGAGTTATGGCTGAGAGCTGCACTGCTGCTGGGAAATGTTTCATAACCTCATGTACTTCAGCGGCTGCTGCAGAGCTGCATTAGACAAAGTGAATTACAGCCTGCAAAGTTACTCAGAAAAAAGGAGGAGGGAGAGGAGGAGAGGGAGGGTCTGATCACTCTCAGAAGTGAGAAAGGAGCAGGTGGTTTCAGCTTCCTTTCTTGGGTTTTTGGCAGAAATTTCTGAGATAGTTTGTTTGTCACTATCATTGTGTGAACTCAAGTGGTTGGAAACCGTCTTCCGCTTCATATGCCGGGGTTGGACTGGAGTCAGCATCACAAACATCTCCAGATTTTGACCTCAAATAAACCTAAAATCCTGCATTTTAAGTGAAAAATGTAAAACATTTGAATAATTTCTGGAAATTATTTTACATGTGGAAACTATTGATCTGTTTTTTGTGTCAAAAGCTGATGGAGAGGAAAGTAGTTCAGAAAAATATTGGTTCAGATGGGCTAAAGAACCAAACACTTTATATTTTATTTGTCATTTTGTACAAATAACCATAAAAGTTTTTATTCACCAAAATGTCCAATGAAATAGATTAGTAGCTGGATAAAATGTAGAAAAAGTTTAGCAGAACACAAAAATTTAATAACAAATTTGATGAAGAACGTCTTATTTTTTCGATGAGTAAGTTAAATGTCGTCTGTAAATTATCTGAAAAAAGGCAAAACTCATTAAGTCTGCATTATTTAATTGTCATCTTGTAAAACGCCTCACGACTCATAGAAAATGTCATTATTCATGATGTACAAACTGTGTTTAGGTTGGGAATCCCATCTCAGCAGCAGCAGTCCAACAATCAAATTATGTTCAAAATTAAAACCAGATACATTCACAAGAACAATCAGTTTTAACAAAAACTTTTCAATTATTTATCACTTTGTCTTTTACTGAAGTGTTTAGGAAATTATTCATTTGAAATAATGAATTAAAGTCCTGCAATACAACCGTTTCCTGCATCTGGTTGTGCTATGTCATGTAAATAACCTGACTAGAAACTACTCTTAATGTGCTTAACTCTCCCCTTTTTATAACTCTTAGTAATTAAGCCACGTTTTAGTGTGCATGAGTGTGCAACCACAGCTGTGACACCTGATCTGTCGAGCTTCTGCGTCTGTCTGGATTGCAGGGGGGAGTTCCTTAAGTTGTCAGTCGGGCGCGTTTGGTTCTGTGGCTCAATGCTTATCAGATTGTGTTCCCATTCCCACAGCTCCTGCAGGTCAAATGACTGGGAAGTGTGTACCTCACGGCTGCTAAGTGGTCTATCGATCAGTCAGCTGAGCCTGTGAACTGATGGACTGTGCTGCAGATGGGAACAGCGCTTGGCAGGATGGTAATGGCCCCACAATACAATGCATTCCTTCACAGATGAAAACCGTGACCTGGTTGAGAGAAAGAGCCTTATTAGGAACGAGATTTTATGCTAATTGCAGTTCAAGGCCTCGCACATAGTTTAAATACAGAAAACTTGAAAACGCACTTTAGCCCTTTCATTTTCATGCTGTCATTGAACAAACACTAATTCCATATAATTTAATGGACTTTATATGACAGGTCAACACAAATTGTTTGTTCAGTGGAAGAAAATGATGCACTTTACAAATGTCTTTATAGATGATAGAAAGATTAAGATATAAAGTTGTTGGATGAAAGCCAAAGAAAAGTCTGAGTCAACAGGCAAAACATTGTGAGTGATAACTAAAACTGCACATCACGCACATAGTGAAACATAAAAGGGTCTGCATCATGCTGTGGGAATGCTTTTATTCAGATGGGATGATGGTTAGAAATGATGGCAAATCATAAAGGAAAACCAAGCTTGGAAAAAAACGATTTCAAAGTATTGACTGAATAAAAATAAAAACACCTGGTCTCTCACATAAATCCAAATTTAGAAGTCTGAGGTTCTAACGAGATAAAATCCAGAGGTAAAAATATTGTTTTTCAGTTCACAAGACTGGAAAACTCATCCTGGAACCAATATGCTGAATATTGTCCATGGTATCAAACTAAATATTAGGTGTAAGTATTTGTTCTGGAGCTTTTAATTTGCTAAACAAATTTAGCACAGAACTACAATTACTTGGAAAAGATGGAGGGAAAATGTACAAATCTTTATTCAAATCAAATATCGGGATGCAACCAGATAAATAATAATAATAATAAAAAAGTTCCAGTAAAAGCAAATATAAGTTTCATTTTAAAATAAGTGTGCAAACAGGTACTGAGGTAGAGACTAGATGACTGCTACTCAGGTGAGAGTGATTACTAACCAAAAACAGGAAGTTAGATTAACCAAAACTAAGCATTTCAAAATAAAACAGGAAGTAAAACTGAAACTGTTGTCAGAAAATATATGTTCTTTGATAACTTTAAATAATTCCTTTACCAATACCTGAATAACAACAAAACAATGGGCTAAAAACAAAGTCTACTAAATAGGGAAAAACCTCTTTAAGTTGGTGTGTTTTATTAGTCAAATGCAGTAATGATGACACATTTCATGTGTTTAAATTATTTTATTTCACCAGTCAGTCCACGCATACACACACACTCTCACACACACTCTCACTCAATTTTAAAATATTTACAAAACAAAATGTCACTTATAAAACAGTGTGTGCCACATAAAGATAAATATATTAATATAGATTCTCCCTCCAAAAAAGTATACAAGTGGTAATTGGCACATCCAGGAGACAGGCTTTATCACCAGCGTTGCATAATGTTTCCTATTTGTAAAACGGACCACTAAACCAGGCACATTCTGCAATACTCTCTGCATTAGACTGGTACAACATTTTTAAAAAATATTCAAACCAGGGATCCAGCCCTTTTAGTCGTACAAGAGTTGTTTTTCTATAAAGTGATCATCCCATTCTGAAGATTAGCTACAGTAACTTTATAAAACTAGCATTCAATTCACCTTCAAAATGATCAAAGTTGAGGTAAACTTTAGTGCAATCAGCAAAGGAGGCATGATTATTACAAAAAACAAAACACAAAAAATAAACAGGTGAAAAACGAAAACTGAGTTGATATTGATGAGTAAAGTTGACAAATGCTAGCTGGACTTCTTAAAAGCAGACATGATTCAGACACACAAAAAAATAACAATAAAAACATCTCAACTTGAATGGACCTGCTTGGATAGACTGAAAGTTCTCCAGTTGTCCCAGAGAATTTGATCATCATTTCTTTGTGGACTTTCTCTTCTCATCACCAGGAAGGAAGTAGGGGTTCTCGTGCCCTTCGACCAGATAAGAGTAACGGGACGTGTTTTTACCTTTGAAGGTCTTCATCTCCTCTGGATTCAGATCGTACGATCCTGACTGAAATGTCAGGGGAAACACAGTGTTATTATTTTTAAGCTTTACGTGTTTATACCCAAACACCCCAAACAAGCCTAACACACAAACATTTATAACCCTACTTATTTATTGCTATTCATGGAACTAAATTAGCTACAATCGACCTCGAGAACAAAAACAACAAAAGAAAAAATTGGCAAAGTTTCTCCATCACCCTGAAACACCCACCATGATTATGCATGCATGCAGTCTAAATTATCAGCGGGGGCATCAAGGGAAGTTGGAATCTGAAAGCAAAGCCATACCTTACCTTTTTCCATCTTTTCGGCTTCAGCTGTGCACCCTAAAGCAACATACTATAAGTCAGGCAAAGCAAGGAGCAGCGGTGGGTACTAATGCTAGGATCACTGTGTTCACATACTGGATGAATAGATTAAACGCACTGCTGTGAACAGGCTTAAAAACATAAGTGTGTTTGCTGTTAATGCTTCACAGGCAGGTCAAAATCCTTTAGTTGACCTCTGTCTTCTGTTGATTTTAGACTTTCTGTCTAAAGTTTTATTGTGTTGAAATTAAGCAAGTTAGTCAGGTGTTTTCAAAGTGCAAATAATCAAGTTTGTGTTTTGATGAAGGTTAGTGATGATTGAGCAGATGGTCTTATTTAAAAAGCAGGAAAGTTTCTCCCCGGATGGGATCAACTTACAAAGCCATTGCTCTCTGGCTTTTTGTCCGCCAGCATGTTGGTGCTGCCCCCTTCTGTCATCTCTATGGAACCAGCTGATTCCCAGTGTGTGTTGGCACGTGGGATTGGGGTGATGCCAACAGGCCATGACTTGTTTAACTCATCAGAGTATGGACTGATGTTGCGGTCAGGGTTGGTCCTTGAACATCTCTTCCTGATAAACACAGAGAAAGTAGAAAATATAAAATGTATGGCTGGTGCTATTTTTATTCTGTTAATTCAATGCAAGTTCTTTGTTGTGATTCCAAGGAGTCACATTCTTTTGGTATGTCTGACGGTCTTTTAAGCCTTTTTGTGTGTCTAGCACTTTTTCCCCTCCTTGATGAATAAAAATGTTTCATTTGCAATGGAGGTGGTGCTCAATAGTGTACATGCAACTATTAAAATGCCTACTTTTTGTGAAAAACAAAAAACAAAATAATAAATCATTTTAAAACGTATGCAAATATGTGACAGTTATCCTGTTCAATTCATCTCAAAAACAACCAGAAGATGGATACCAGGTTATGTCATGTCTGTTCTTACCAGCAGCAGTAAACCAGCAAAGCCAGAACAAGGATGAGGAGAACTCCTCCTAACACACAGGAGATGACCACCACTGCAAGCAGGGACGCTGAAAACACAGGTCAAGTCTTTATTTAATGAACTTTGCACAATAGACTAAAACTTCAGCTTCATACTGAATAAAGCCACTTACAGTCATTGCAGTTGAAACCGGCATACCCAAATGGACATCTGAAAGGAAACGGGCATATTTACAACAATGCATTCAACAATATGCCCACCAGGGGGTGCTAGTACTTTAACGTCAATACAAAGCCCTGTGTGAAAAGTGCATACTCACGTTTCACACTTATCCTGTATTGCCTGCTGTCCACTTGGACAAGCTGCAAAAAAAAAAAAAAAAAGAAACAACAACTCAGTTGCAACATGTCTACAACTGGAGAGCAGAACAAGCTACAGTTTCAGGTTTGCCACTCTACTGCACTCCGGAGGCAATATAACGGCTTCTATTAGCAAACACACAACAGTACATTATGTATTTTCTTGGGAAAACAACTCATTTGAATCTTATTCAGTTATGGACTTCCCTACAGCTGATCTCATTGGTCACAATCCTGCACCCTCAGAGGCAAAGCGGCGATTCCTCCTCATGTTTCCAGGGTAACATCCCAGTTAAAAAGAAATAGATTAGAGAGATAAATGAAGATTGGGTCAAGGGTCTGCATGGAGAAAAGGCTATAGCTCTTGACCTTGCCTGTGAGTTTTACTCCCTGTTGTTTCTTTCCCTTATTCCCACACAGAAGTAATGAAGGTTGTGTTGTTGTTCTCCAGACTACACATAAGCTAAGAACATTCAATTTTGTCCACCTTCACAGTATTTACAGGAAGTTTTAATAACGCATACAGTATCTGTTTAAATAATCACATTTTGTAGCAACACAGCCACAAACATAAATTTATTTTAGATGGATTTTTTGCAGGATATCACATAGTGCACAATTTATAGTCAATACTGAACAATAACTTGCTAGAAGCTGAAATATAATCATGGAGTGGGGAGAAGGTAAATAAATGGGCACAGGTATAATTGAAATGTTTATTTCTAAGCAAATTAACAGGCTAGAATGGCCCAGTCAAAGTCCAGACCCAAACCTAATTTAGAAACTGTGAAAAACCATGAAATTTGATGTTTTGATATCTTTCAGACTAATCTCATAAAATCCAAATAAAATACATGAATGATTGTTTCTATTATGTTTAAATGTGACATATTAGTTACGAAATATACCTTTGCAGCTGGTGTTGGAGTAGATCATGGAGATGTAACCGTCTTTACAGGAGCAAGAAGCTTGGCCATTTACACGTGTGCATTTTGTACTAGAGACATCACAAGGTAGCGGCTCCACCTGACACAGATTGGTTCCTGAAACCGAGGACATACAAAAGAAACTCATGAGAAAATAATTTCAACTGTTTGACTCAGGAGATGTAAAGCATGGAGCCACTTCTTGCCTGTGTATGTGGCATTGCTCAGAAGTCCTTCAGGGTTTTTTAAAGCCTCTCTGATGATCTTATCAACAGAGGTTTGAGTGGCAGGGCTGTCTTCAAATATGTTATTTACGCTCGCTATCACACTACCAGGTCTGCAGAAATAGGGGAAACAATCACCAACAGAGTTGAGATACTACATGCAAACAAAATCTTTGTTCAACGGGAAGAAAGAATACTCACTCGAGCTGAACAACATCTGTTCGTCTATATCCAGGCTGATTTTTCAGGACGTCTCTGAGCTACAACATAGAAAATACAATTTGATGAGCAAGAATGAAGCATCTATAAGAGCTACTTCCAATGCTTTGAGATCTCACAACTCACTGCTGCTGAGACTTTTGCTGCTGTCTCCTGAAAGATCCTGGAGGACCTGTTTCTCATTTGATCTTCAAATGTTAAAGACAGGAAATGAAGCCTGCCTGGGAATACTTGCGCTGCCAAAAAAAGGGGGTATAAACGCTATCACATTTTAATCTTGTTTATAACTTGTGTAAATATTAAAGGACAAACAGCATTACTTATAACATTTATAATTCAGCGATCTTACCAGGAACACAACGTCCATTGAGTAGGTAGTTGCCAGAGAGACACTGGCAAGTGCCGTTGAGGCAGACGCTTTGAACAGGACAGGGGACAGAGGGACACACTGAGGAGAGAAATTAGAAAACAGTATATTTTAAATGTCTTTCTTTTTCTTTTTTCACTTTCAGCTCACAAAAAGATAAAACTTGTGCCATTGTGGTGCCATTCATCAATGAAAATATGTCTAGTAGTTGTGTTTAGAAAATGAAATTTTTTTTTGTTCCGATTTAAATCACTAAGTTAATGTTTGATGGAAATTTCAGGACTCATGTGTTCCTCAAAGGTTAGGAAAACCTTGATATTTTTTAGGGTAACAAAAAAACCCACAAATGAAATCATGAAGAAGCTTTTCATCACTTCATGTGGTGACAGTTTATGCATTTTGACATACAATTTGTCTTCAGAAAAAAATATTTCAGACTTCCAAGTTTGACAAAGAAATTAAATGGTCTGAAATCTTAAAGAAAAGTTTGAGTTCTGCATGCAAGCTATTGTACTATACGATCAGTATGGTTCCTGTTCATGTAAAACACACTGAAAGTTGCAGGAATGAAAACACCTGCAACTTCACAGTACATGTGAACTTTCTTGTAATATTTAAATGTGTAAATGGAAAAAAAAAAGTTCTAGTTTGAACTGCTGGCAACAGATAAAACCACAACAATTTTCACATACCTCTGGTTTTCAGACATTTGACCGATTTCAATTCAAGATCAAATACAGCATGTGTTTTATGGTTGGCAGTCAGTTCCATAAATGGCAATCAACTAAATAACTCCCACTCTAATAAAAATCTCAAAAAGCTCTAACTCCAAATATGACTAATAATAGAACTAAGTCTGTTTGCTGGAGTTGTTTTTTTGTGCTGAAACCTTGGCAGTTCTATGGTCAGTCAGACATAAAAGGAAATAGCACAAACCGATTACAGGACTGGGAGTGGTCGGAGCCTCAGTGGGGAAGCTGCTGGTGATTCCCTCTGTTGTCCGAAAGGTGGTGAAAATCTCGGTGGTCCCATCGGTGGAGGTAGGAGTGTTGGTGTTCAGGCTCTCAGTGGTGTTGGCGGGTGAATTTGTCGGTAACATGGTAGTAGTGGTTTTTCCCATAGTAACATTGGACTCTAAATCAACAAAAATTAAACCCAGTCAGTGACAGGTGGCATAACTAATAACTACACCGATTGGGTAACCTGAATGAATGATAACGATTTTGTCATCAAATCATCATTACACTATTGAAGAAATGCCATGAAATGCAGTACAAAATTCTAGTGTATTCTAAGAGTAAACATTGCTGTTTATCAAAAGGTTAGCATTACCTGCTGAGGTTGCTGGTGAAGAACTAAGGGTGGTGGCATTGCCGGTTGAGGGAGTGTAGCTAGTGCCTGTGAAGTTGCTGGTAGGAGAAGGGGTGCTGGTGGGCGAAGAGTCTGTCATGTTTTTGGTGTCAGTCGAAGTAAAGGATATGATGGTTGATGCAGGAGTCTCAGAAGTTCCAGGAGAGCTTGCTAGGGTTGTATTAGCTTGCTCTGAGGTAGCTGAGTTCATAGTTGTTGTCATGTTGCTAGAATGTGGGGTACTGGTGATTAAAGTTGTGGTGTTTCCCATCTCTGTAACTGATGTAGTGGCTGTATGATTGTCTGAGGTATCCGTAGTTGGGAAGTGAGTGACAGGTGTGATTTGTGGACTTAGAGTCACATTGTCACTTGTAGTGGCTGTGACATTGTTTGTGACTGTGACAAATGTGCCTGTAGTGTTTTCATTAGTTGTAGTTGCCACGTTTTCGGTGGTGTGGCTGTTTGTAGTTGTCGTTGCTGTATCATTGTCAAGTGGTGTACTTGCAGTTGTGTGGTTGACTGTTGGTGCAATTGATGCATTTGTAGTCATGTCAGTGACTGTCGGTGTAATTGCAACCGTTGTAGTCACATTGTTGTTTGTCACTGTGGTCAGGGCATCTGTAGTTGAGTTGTTGCCTGACATTGTGGTTGAAACAGCTGCAGTTGTGTCATTGTTTGACATTGTAATTTGAACTTGCGTTGTCATGTTGCTGTTTGTCACTGTAGTGCTAGCTTGTGCAGTGTGGGTTGTCATGTTGTTGCCCATTCCTGTAGTCTGAGCTGGTGTGGTCATGTTGTTGCCCATTCCTGTAGTCTGAGCTTGTGTGGTCATGTTGTTGCCAATTCCTGTAGTCTGAGCTTGTGTGGTCATGTTGTTGCCCATTGCTGTAGTCTGAGCTTGTGTGCTCATGTTGTTGCCCATTCCTGTAGTCTGAGTTTGTGTGGTCATGTTGTTGCCCATTCCTGTAATCTGAGTTTGTGTGGTCATGTTGCCCATTCCTGTAATCTGAGCTTGTGTGGTCATGTTGTTGCCCATTCCTGTAGTTTGAGCTTGTGTGGTCATGTTGCCCATTCCTGTAGTCTGAGCTTGTGTGGTCATGTTGTTGCCAATTCCTGTAATCTGAGTTTGTGTGGTCATGTTGTTGCCCATTGCTGTAGTCTGAGCTTGTGTGGTCATGTTGCCCATTCCTGTAATCTGAGCTTGTGTGGTCATGTTGTTGCCAATTCCTGTAGTCTGAACTTGTGTGGTCATGTTGTTGCCCATTCCTGTAGTCTGAGCTTGTGTGGTCATGTTGCCCATTCCTGTAATCTGAGTTTGTGTGGTCATGTTGTTGCCAATTCCTGTAATCTGAGTTTGTGTGGTCATGTTGTTGGCCATTGCTGTAGTCTGAGTTTGTGTGGTCATGTTGTTGCCCATTGCTGTAGTCTGAGCTTGTGTGGTCATGTTGTTGCCCATTGCTGTAGTCTGAGTTTGTGTAGTCTCAGGTTGTATAGTCATGTTGTTGTTTGTTGCTGAAGTTTGAACTTGTGCAGATTGTGTAGGCATACTGTTGCTTGTTGATGTGATCTGCACATTTGTAGTTGGGTTTTCTGCAAGGTTTCCTGTGGTGATCTTCTCAGTACTGTTCCTTGTGACTGTATCTGTCATGGTTATCGCTTGAGAAGTTGATGAAGTTCCAGTTGTTTCTCTTGTGTTGTGTTCAGTAGTTGCATTGCCTATTACTGTGGTAAGGAAATTTGTGGTTATGTTGTGACCATCAGTAGCAGTAGGAGGCTCCGTTGTCATTTGTGCTGCAGTTAAAACAGAAGCATAAAAACAGCAATATTATACCTTCTCTGCTCTGGTGACATGAGACACAGTTAGAGAATTACACAGGTTGTCCAAAAAACCAAAATAGTGTTAATAAATATATTCTTAACATCTACAGATATCAGCTAAACTTTCTTCAAAAAACAGTTTTCTGAAGAACACAGTTTCTGAAGAAAACAGTTCTTTTTCTTCCCCTTTGACCTTAGTTTTGTATTCATGGTGGAACAGAATTAGTACCAGGGCTGTTTGAGCTGCTCTCCAGCAGCAGGGGGTCTTTCCTAATAGCGTTGCTTGCTTATATCCTGTCCTCATCTGCATGCACTGAATGACAGCATTTCAGAAGCCAGCAAAACGATTGGACAGCCAGGTGGACGGCTTAATTTTTCTAGGAAGCAGTGGAAATATCAAGACTAATCCCGGACTTCATCTAATTATATTAATCAATTTGTTTGAGTATCACTTAGTAACCATTATTTATTTATAGACGACAAACCACACCCAGCGACAGCACATTGTATGTGGGCATGACACACACCTGCATCACTGGAAATAAATGTAAATGTGTTCTGAGTTCATTCAACAATCGAGATAAAAGATGAGGAAGTACAAATGGGTTGAAAATTAATTCTGTGAAAGGAAGTTTATAATGAACATAAAGCAAAAAGAGCAGTGTAGTTTGGGGTTGATATCAACATTAGAGACTATTTAGGGTTATATTTGACAGGAAGGTTTTTTTCTGATAAGAAATGGCTAAGATAATCACATTTTAACAAATTACAGTTTTATTCACTATTTGTGACACACTTTTGCTACAGTACTTCTTTTTTATCCCACTTGGTTCTCATTATGAGGAGGCATACAATAGACCTCAAAGTGTAAACATTCTTGTCAAAATGTCAGGTTTTGTGATTTAAATAAAAACCCACAATCATTCATTTAAAACCTTTATCCACATTTTTAACACATATTCACCACTACTCAAGTAAAAAAGAAACAATTCTGTTCAAGGATGAAAATTTAAAAATAACCATTTCCCTAAGTGTGCACATTCCTGAATCTAATAACTTTTTGATTAATTTCAGCATTTAATGTTTGGGAATTCACACCTGCCATCAATTATAATGAAGAGAATTACTCTCAAATAAAACACAGAGGTCCTTTGAGGGTTTTGCTAATATTTGCACTTTTATAATCCTTAGCTAAAGGAACAATTTGAAGAGAGCTTTTGGCAAAGAATATTTCTTGGATACTAAACCTCCTGCACTTTTATAACTTTGACCATTTAAAAACCAAGAAATTACTAAAAAAATGATAGCAAAAAAAACATTTTACGTCTGTATCATTTTGTAAAGAAAGTTTCCTTTTCAGAAGAAATAGGAAAAATAAAATATGTCTTGGCAAGGTCTTCACTGTTGTTAAAATTTGTTCTGAGCTGTTGAGAATTTAAATGTGAAATTATGCAAACCAACAGTGCGGCTCATAAATGATTCAGGTAACCATGGCGGAAAGCTACAGCAAACATCATAAAAACAATCCCTACCCCTTCTCTGAATTGAAGCAAGGGGAAGTGACAGACAAAAGCAGAGCAGAGAGATAAGAGTTTCTGTGAAATGACGAACCACAAAAATCAACAACGCGGCTCTCTTCTCACTGTCATTTTCAAATGTGCTTCCTTATATCCACAGACAGGAAAATGTCAGTCACAAATAAGGAACTCAGAGTACAGCATAAACAAGCTTCCATATAAAGATGAAGCATACTAACTATGTTACCAGTGTTTTTATTGTACTTCCTTAATGCATGTCAAATAATTTTCCACACCTCATTCTACTAACTCGGCACATCAGTGTTTAAATGTACAATTAAACCCAAAATTATTCATAAATCTCGAATATTTAGGTTTTATTTTCATATTTTATTTTACAGCATGTTTATCCATGTTTAATAGATAAAAAATAACATTTTGGAGCTGTTGCCAATACCTAAATATTATCAAGAATCAATGAAAGGAGTTAAAGATTAGAGTGGTGGAAAGGAGGCCTTCCAACCTCATCACCAAAGATAAATAATCAAAATATCAGTGGACACAAACAAAAAGCTTCTCAGCAATTACAAGAAAAGTTTCAAAACTGCAATTCCAATAAGTATTTTTCTGTTGATTATTGAGTAGGGCATAAATTACTGTCAATATATCAATCTAAATCTGCAAGGGGTGTGAATAATTTGTAATTTAACTGTATGTAATGATATGAAGTTAAGAATCTGAAACCTGAAAGATGATGCCAAAGTGATAATGCTGAAACAGCAGCGTAATTAAAAGCACACTCTGCGCTGCATGTCTAACTGTGAGTCCTGGCTTTAAGGATTTAAGCTACAGGCGGATAATCTCTTGCAGACACAAAAGAAATGACTGGGTCAGGCTGGGTGACAAGTGGGTCTAAGGTCGTCCTGCAAAAGCCCCTCTAAGGGGGATGTGGTTCCTCGTAAAGTCTGGCTTTGCTCTATTTCTATTCACAATGTCTCAAAAACTGTCATTAAAACCAATCTATTCTCCTTTTCTAGGTCTAGCAGAATAAAGAGTGGCATAGGAATGTCACGGAGAGGATTTCAGTTTTCACTCCTTTCAGATTTGTTACTGTAACAGAAATGGAGACACGTTCCAGCTTTGGCTGCGCTGCTCATGTTCCAGCTCTGGACTGCAGGTCAGGGGATTTTTATCCCTGTGGCACAATGGCACTCCTGTGAAGTACCTGCTCATGACCTGACCATCAGATCCTGTTCCTGGTGCACACACCCTGAACTTCCCATCAGAACTGCCACTCCCATAAAATAAATCCTCATTGGTTTTGATAACAGAAGCCAAAGTTTTATGATACGCAGAATAAAAAGCCAGGAGACACGCTTTCTTGGACCTATCATCCAATATTTCCAGTACATTGTTCAGAAAGGAGGAAAAGTATGGTTCTGAGATAGTTTGCCAGCTCATTCAGCTGCACTGCATGAAGGAAGCAACAGATTAAACTCTGCACACTGAGCAGGAGATGAAATGACATGTTTGCAACTCAATAATCAGTGGAAATCTGAGCTCTAGACACAGGGTTCCAATAAAGACTGTTTTGTTTAAGACATAATTCACAATACATGCAATTAGCTGCATGTATATGCAGCTAATTACTGCATATACATGTCATCAATTCTTACAAACTGACTTATGATCACCTGGTATTTAAAAGTATTTAAAAGAATCTGCCAAAGGGGTTTCCACATCAAAGAGACTCAGTGGACATCAGTTCAGCAGGGGGACAGAAAAGTCTATCAGTGTCCTGATCAGAGGCCAACAGGATGCCTCATACAGAGGAGCTGAAATATAGCCAACATACTTTTCTGGGAGTCCAGGTGTAATATACACATGAACACTACTGAAAAGCAAAATCTCAAAAACACAAACTCATTTTTCAACTGTCTTGGGATTGTTCAGCACCGAATTTAGAGTAATTTGAAATCAATCAAAGTCCACAAGAATTGAGCCTGAAATTACACTTGTTATACTTTGGGACAACATAAAATTACCAAATTGATAATCAGATTTATGGGCAATTAAGACATAACTAATTTTGTTTCACTGTGCTTAAAGAAAAACAATATGGGAAATTAAGACATCCTTGCTCCCTTGGCATGTATGAAGAAGACCAAAAAAACATAATCTGATGCGCAACTCCATTCAGATGTACATAAACTATACATTTTCAAGGTACTTTCTTTTTAACTCACATAGAATGCTGTCTTAGCCTCTTTCATTTTCATTTCCATTTAAACATAAGACTATTATTCCAAAAATGAGATTATCAGAGAATCTGACAGCGTGGATTAAACCACTGATCTCCCAGTTAAGAAATGAGAGCTTAAGAAACTGAGCTAAAGGGTTCTCAAAAAGGTCATGTTCTCATTTTTCCCCTTTGCAAAGAAAAACAAAGTAGTTGGGAAGAAACTTAAAATTTCAAGATTACATTTTTTTGTGTCTGTAAAAATCTTCAATAGTTTATCATTTTCTCTATGTTTATTGTTTTCTCTTATGTATTAAAGAGATATGATGTCTGTCTCTTTAAGTCTTAAGTATCATCTATTGACTGATCACAACTTTTAGTTTCTTGATAATCAAAACAAATGAGATTGTTTAAAGTAATAAACCATGAAAGATGCATTTGACCAGATAGATGAGATGCACATAAGCACCTCAGTGAAAACAAACAACTATACTTGTCAGTGTCCAGGTTGTTACCATGGAGAAGATCAGATTTAATTTTTTTTCAGTATCTCCAAAGCATTTTAAAATTAAATGAGGAGAAGAACAGAAGTGAAGGTATTCAAAAGTAAACTTGTAAAAAAGAGGTTTAGACATGTCTGCTGTTTATTCACTCTGCAAGAGAGAGCAAAAACATTTACTGGAACAGGAAGGCTGCGCAGTATTCTTTAAACTTCAATTTCACATAATTAATTTGAATACCTCTTAATGAATGGAGGGAGCTGCAATTTATAGAGCATTAGATTTTGCTACTAAACCTTGATAAAAATATGAAGTTCAAAATAGGGGTGAGTGACATGGACTTAAATTTTTATTGCATTAGTATTGCAATATTTTGCAGTACTAATGTAATCATTAGTACTGCAATGAAGTGACCATAAAAACTATTATTACTACTTGTATGGCTGTGACTGCATGGCACAGAAATTGTAGCCATAGAAGTGGAAAACATTTCTTTAAGTTACCAGTCACATGAAAGTGTGATTTGTATCACCAAACTTCACACAGCAGTTCATCATGTATTGATATGTACTGTATACTTTCAGTGAACAAACAGTGGAGAAAATATTAAAATTAACAATCCTGAAAATATGAACAGCTTCGGGGTTTTATCATTAATTGGATTTATCGTAAGAAATATATCACGGTAAATGATACAATAACCCTACTTAATTTTTTTAATTTATTTTCTTCAATGACTCTTTCAGACAGGATGTAACATCACAATCTGGGTAGACCATCAAAACTTTGCTACTATCTACAATAAGTACTGATAGTGGATGAGATAAAATAAAGCAGCTCTCTACTCCTCATCTGGACTGTGTCATAAACTTCTTCCTGACTTGGACTGCTTCGTTTCCTGCAGCGTAAAAGTCGGCTTGGTGCCTGATACACACACGATGCTCGGTATGTTTAGAGGACAAGCAACAGATATAGTATCTAAAGCTGATTGTGTCATACTGTGTTTTTTTTCTTTGCTAATTGGTGAGTATTTGATTTAAGCAGCTTCCTGAGCTGGAGGTGCTGCACAGCAATGACTTCTGTGCATGTGGGCAAACAGAGCTCTTTTGCCGCAACTTAGAGGTAACAGATGGCTCCCTGAAGCAAGAGCTCGCCTACAGGGCCTCTGCACATATCATATCCAATTAAAGCTCCGCCAGCACATGCTTTCCAATTACAGGACAAGATTTACTGCCCCAAATCAGGCCTAATCCAACAGGATGCTGCAGACATGCAGCGACCGAGGGGAAGAAGCGGGAGCAGAGACGGCAGCAAGCGTGTGTGAAAAGTGGGCCGAGAGGCAACATGAACCAGGAGGTGGGGGTGAAATGAGGAAGATAAACAGATATGGGGAAGCTTAATAGGACAGTGGAATTAATATCAGAAGCACAGAAAAACAAAAAGAAGGAAGTATCTGTCAATTTTCCTATAAATAACCCTGAAAATTACCAAACAGATACCAGAATGTGAGTGACAACCTAAACATGGCCTATTTTCACAATTAACATTAAATCAAGAGGATAAAATTGACTTTTTGAACGTAACTGCATTTTAACTCCCACTTATGAGCTCATGATGAGTGATGGCCCAAACATGACACATGTGCAGTCATGATGCAGCGCATCACTTAAAGGTCTCTGCTCCTCTTTACGCAAAATTTATTGTCGTGTTGGCTCCACAAAGTGTGGCGCCAGACTCAGAAGAGAAGGAGAACCCTCATGAGGTCGTCATCTGGACCTCTTTACTGCTCCTTTTTCCCCCTGCTTCTGCTGTTTAACACTTTATACAGAAGCAACCACAGTGAAGGAGACAGAGTCGGAGGACTGTCAGCATATGACCAGGTCTGTGTGACACAACAACAAGCTTCAGAATAAAAGAATATATAACGTGAGCAAAAGATTTGGTATCTTAGTCACAGGCTACACAATGAAGAGGACTTGAAACCTCGCCAAGCAGCTCCGTCAGCCTGTCAAGAGGCCAGGGAGTGAACTCTGAGGGAAGCCGAGCTTCAGGAGAGCCGGCTGTTGTTTGACCGATGCCTCCTCTTTGGCATCTGCCCACTCTTGGAGAGCTTTGAGTCACGCTGGAGGAGCAGTGAGTCAAGTCTGACACTAATTTTAGGAATTACTCCCTAAGAATGTGAAATTGGTTACACCAAAAAAATCTGACTTTTGTTCTTTTTTTTTGTTAAAATATACATATATTGTTCAGAAGATTAGAATTTCAGATTCTCCTGAGTTTAATGCAATTTGTATTAGAACATTTACCTATCAAATATAGTTCCAGATTTTAATGGCAATTTTATTATTTGACTTTAAACTAGTTACAAGCCCGTTTGAAATAAATATGTTCACGATTATGATGTTTGGCCACCAAATTTTGCAAAATTACTCAAATAGAAGGACCCTTTGCACACAAGTTAACTGCATTCTATACAAGACAAATATGCATAAATGCTATCTTATTGTGTTACTGTAAATGTAAGACAATTTTAATCCAGGTTTTATTTAAAATTCGTTTTAAATATATTTTTAAATAATTATTAATCAGTCTGCAAGTCTACCTGGCTGTGCTAGATAACATGTTCATAGCTTAGCAAATAATGGCAATAAAAAATGCTTTATGACAGGAGGGGAAATGTTTTCTTCATTTCAAAATAAAAGTTGAATCTATTAGCATTTTGTAGTCTGTCTAAATGAAAAGTAAAGAAACGACTTATAAATTGTGTTCTGGATGGAGCTGAAAATGTTTTATAGAAATTCCAGTTTTTAAGAATAAACATGACGTACATATTTAAACTATTTCTTCTATCAACTAAAAAGGTTCTCAAATGTAACATTGAGGTGTAATTTGTCGGATTTTATGTTATAACTAATATCTAAAACAACTCTTGAAACGTCAGTCTGGTCCTAATTCCGTGTAAAGAAAACCTGACTCACCTTTGGAGACAATCCCGAAGAGAAAAACGACGAGCAGGCATCGTGGAGGCATGTCGCAGCTCTGCAGGGGATTTTTCCGGAGCTGCTGAGTGAGAGGAAGGAAGCTGTGGCTTTGAGGCGCTCCGTGTGCCGCCGTGGGGAATATAACGGTGCGGTCCAGGTGGCGTCTCCTCCGGGCTGCTACAGGTGGCTCCTACCGGGGAGTCGGTAAAAGCTTCAGCGCGTCCTCTGATTGGCTGACTCTCCTGTCACTCATTATTATTGCTCTGAAGCTGTGAGGCTCCGCCCATAGAAACGAGACAGACCTGACAACTCGACAAATGAAGACGCTTTAATGATAAACTATTTTTAGCTCGATGTTTGCATAGAAAGGAACGGGGTGATAGCAGCCCAAGAATGAATAGGCAGGGTTGTAAAACTGAAGCTTTTAATAGATTTTTTTTTCTGTTCTTATAGCCACTGAAAAATAAGGTGGCAAGTTTAGAAAAACAGCACATTGTTTCACCATTTTACCCCAGACAGCATACCTCAAATGTCTAAAAATGTTGCTGTTTGGATCACAAACAAAAATGCATCTTTTCTGCTCTAAATCTCTTCATCTTTTGCTCGAGGTGAAGGATCAACCTGATTTTTCTGTTTTCATTGTTTTAGGTCTCTCTGCAGCTGGTTTCTATTAGTTGCCCCAGTACAGTTTCATCAGGAAGTGTAACTGAAGGACAACTTGGTTTTAAAATTAATTTGACTTCTTGGGATTCAATCATTGAACGGAATGCAATGTAAATATGGTGCTGCCTTTTTGCCCTTATTGTCTTAGAAAGCACAGACCCATTTAGACGTGAAACAAACAAAAAAACAACCCCAGTTACTGTGCACCATTAAGTAGATTTAGCCGTTCCTGTAACTCAGTTCTGTCAGGATATTATAAGAAGAAACCTTACCCAGCTTTTTGTAATATATATGTTCCCATGTTATATAACCACTAAGTGCAACTAATGAACAGCGTTTCATACTTGCCTGAAATATCCTGAAGTTATTTAAAAGTTTTCCTCCAAACATGACAAACTTTTATTTCCACTTATCTTTTGGAGATTTTCGGAGGGGGCAGTACGGTGGATCATTGTTGCAGATATCTCATTTGTAAAGGAATCATTTTGGATTAGAAATGTGCATCAGTATCTGAACAAACAAGCTTCTTATATGACTACAACCTCAACTAAAACTAGAAAATAGAGTACAAAGGACTTTGATGGTAGAGTACAACTAACAAGTCAGTTCTAAAACTTTCAAAATGTTTACATGTGGTGATAGGTCCAAGATTTTGTGAAAAGAAATCTGACGGCATCAGGGAAATAGGAGGAGCATGGGAAAATATCACATGCAGTTTAATGCCATTGCTTCTGTAATAAATGGGCAGTTTGTAAATGCATCAAAAGGAGGGAGTTAATGTTCACACCAGTTTTTACTCTGTGTGTAAATAAAAAATTATGTTCTGTCAGATGTGTATCGTGTCATTCTCTCATACATTTTGTTTGCCATCTGCAAAACCAAACCCTGATACATATAAACGAATGTGATGTCATGGAAAAACTTGTCGTCCAATGTATAAGGACCGCTAAACGTTTTTATGCAAAGGCAGGGAGGTGCCACCTCAACCTGTGAAACACTTTGACACCCTATGGGAATGTTTCAAGTTACTGTAACATTCAGAAAATATTTTTTTTTTGTTGAAAAATATGAGTATGTATCCCAGAATTACAGCAAGACATGTTATGAGAACATAGACCGAAGATGTTAAAAGGATGAAACAATCCACAGTGAAGCAAGTCTTTTACTGGCACAGACTGACATGCCTCTCAGCAAGAAAAAGCCATTTCTCCAAAGTTAATATAAAAACACAAATAACCCTAATTCTCGTCAATATGTGGATGGCCAGAAGAAAATGTTTGACCATAAAGATCATTGTTACATTTTGGAGAAAAAAATGCAAAATCTGCAAGCCGGAGAACAAAATTCTAACTATAAAGTACAAGTAACAGCATTATTTTTGCTGCAGGAGGGTTTGCTATTGCAAGAGGGATTGGTGCACTTAAGACAATAGGTAGGATCAGGAGGAATGAATATTACTTGGAAATATTTAAACAGAATCTCAAAGCTGGGTGATATTTGGTCAAATGGACAATCCTCCCTAAGCATGATAACAAAGAAGTTGCAAAGTGACATTAGAAAGACAAAGTAAACAATTTGCAGAGGTAATCACAATTCCTTGAGAACTAAAAATATGTGAAGGAGCCTGGCTTACCAACCATATGTTTGACCAAAGATATACAAATGTACAGATTTAAAGTCACTTCCAGAAAATATTAAGTATATTTAATGTTTTCATACATTGTTATGGTATTTAATACATTCAAATATTTTTTGTTACTATTAAACCATATAATACTGAGCCTAATCTGTGTCAGAAAAGGCAAATTGTTTCTAAAAGATTTCTGTTTAAGATACAAAAATCTACTTTTAAGTTTTGGATTTGTTTAGAAGATAACTCTAAACAACTCAAAAACCACAATGACTCACTTATAAAAACAGTAATTTTCTGTTAGCCAACCTTTAATTTTGATTAGCCTCACTTTCTATTGCAGCTCACTCCGAAAAAGACGGCCGCAGTTTTCAGCAAGGTTAGATTTCACAACATGAAACGCTCCACCAATGTGTTACCGTTAAGACATTAAAATGAGTAAAATACTTTTTCACAAAGGTCAAGTACTTCAAGTATTTCTTGAAATACCTCCAGGTCTGATAAGCAGAACCAGAAAGTTAATAATTACACACGTCCTTGCATCGGCCATTATCAGAACCTCGTCACAAGCGCTCAAAAACTGTCAGTTTGGAAAAACAAAACAGTGCTTGGTTTAATAGGTCAACAGTTAAAAAGAGAAGTGTTCCAGTATTTAAAGGATAGAAAATGTGGTTTGCAGTCTGGGTTCATTGTTCTCTGCTTTTTATGTGTGATTAAAACCAAGGAAGCGATTAGCCTCTGAGGTGTGGCGTTTCCTTGCAGCCTCTCGGTTTCATGAAAACTGAGTCAGTTTTTCGGTATTTGTTTGATTGTTGATGACACATCACCCAGTATTTTTTATAGAAATGGCCTCTATCAGGTCATCATGACCATTCAGAATTTATAAGCCACGATTTCCTAATCAATCTGGGTTCCCTTTTTATCCATATTAAAATGGTGATTTGTGTTACTCACTTTATTAGTTGGAATGAAACCAGATATTTACACACTTTGAAAAATATGAGACACTTAAACTTTTATGGTTCCTCACTGTCTCACATTAAATCAGAATATTTTATGTTTCAGGTTAGTGAGAATGACCAACTGAATGCCTGGATTTTACGTCAAATTCAAATGTTCACATAATTTGATTTTAAACATTATGACACGTTTTGGTTCTTCCACAAACTTTGCATAAGATTTACTTGGAATTTAGGCCCATTTTCAGTTCTGTTCAAGAAGGTTTGTTTGTTGACTTTATAAAGCCATTCTCTAACGAATTTGGTCTTATGCTTAGGGTTATTGTCCATTTGTATATCAATATTTAATATTTCACTTCCTCGCTGAAGGTTTGAGATGTTCCATCAAGTTTTCCATGTTCATCCCTCATGATGCCATTGCAACGTGCCGCAGAACACCAAGACTTAATGATGCTGCTACCTCAGTTCTCCACTGTGAGGGTAAAGATTATGTGGATCAACTTCATCAGATGACAGGAAATGTCTAAAGAAATGACAACCATTGCTTTGAAGGCATTGGCAAACTGTAATCTGACTTTATAGTTGCTTCTGCAACAATGGCTTCTTCTTTTCTGAGTAACCTTACAGCTCATGTCGTTGCAAGACTTCTTTTGACTTCTACCGCCTGATTCGTGATGTCACACAATGAGGTTGCAGGTTTATGTGTGACCTTTAAGCACATGTACAGGTGTGCCTTTATTTAACTAAAATATTGTAAATAAACCTATCTTCTATGACATCATCATCTCGGCTAAAAGGACAATCCTTTGCTTACTAATGATAGTGTATGTAAATATCTGACTTTTGATTTCCTGGTAGATAAAAACATTTAAATATTAACTAAAAATTTATTCTGATTTAATATCAAATGGAGAAAAGACAAGAAGGTCATGAGATTTTTTAAATAGAGAGCAAATATTTGATCTCGACTCTGTTTACTTTATAAGTGCCGTGCTCTACTCCAATAATAACTTGGAATGTAGCAATAACATTTCTATAAAAAAAAATACTGGGTGATGTATGAAATACTTTGTAATTGTTTAACCAAGTTTGCGGTGCCATGGCCTCCAACAGCCTTTCACACTATTTCATTTATTCCTTTATTTTACAGGCAAATTTTCCATCCCCCGTGTCTATCTTCAAAGACATAACAAACACCCAGCAGGATGCAAACACTTTGCTAACCCCACTCATATCTCATGCAAATAGTTGCACACATTGCAACATATTTCAATAACTTCTGCTGCTTGGTGCCAAACACCAAGACTTTTCTCCATAGATATAAGGGTGTTGCATTACATGCCAGGAATCTGGGACAGAGTTTTTTTTCCCTTGTAAAAATAAAAAAATAAAAGGTCCAAGGATGTTTCCCAATAAACCTTTGCTTTTCCACAGATGGTTTTTCCAGCTATTGCTAGGACCTCAAAAAAAAGAAAAAAAGCAATAATATAAAAGAATCAAGATAGTCAATATTCAGTTTCTCTGCATGCATTTAGTTTTTTTTTTTTTTTTTTGCTGATATTTTATGTCCAGTTGAAATAATTTATTGGATAATGTATAGTTTATGCAGCCTTTTGAAGCTCAAAAGAAAAAGTGTTGGGGAGGACATAATTTGAATCTGTTCTTTTTTATCTTGCAAACTGATTGGTTCCCTCATTATAAGTGTTTGTTTTTGTTAAAACAATCAACTTTAGAGAAACATATGTCTTTACAAGAATAATCCTTTGCCTCACTGGTATAGTTCTGTGTTTGGCACAATAGTAAAAACTTAATGTGATTCAAGCAGAAACATAAATGATGATCAGGATTAGAGTAAAACTGCTGATTGTTATTCCTCTAGACCAGGTAAATCAGAACAGTGGAGATATAAAGGAAACAGGGCATTGAAAATTATTTAATACCTCTGAAACTATCACATTTTCTTGTTTTACAGTCACAACTTTAAAAAAATTTCATTGGGATTTTTTTTACAATAAACCAACCCAAAGATGAACATCTTATGCCAAATTATTGGAAAGCGCAAAGAAATTGTTTATTTTGTAAATAAAATTTTGAAAAGTCACCCTGACAGTGTTTTGTATCCTCTGTGATATCGCTTTACCCAGTTTGTGCATCTTTTTGCCAATTTTCCGTAAAAACATCTGTCACATCTGTCCTTGGTTAAGTTCTGGACTTTGACTAGGCCACTTTAATGCATGGATGTACTTTGATTCCAGAAGGTCCAGTTTTGATGTCATTTGACATAAACATCTTTCACATTTTTGCTTAAACAAGTTTATCTCCTCTGACTTTCTGCATATCGGTCTATCACATAAAATCTCTAAAACAAAGGCATTAAAGTTTGCATTTACAGTGTTACAAACTTCCTGTGCAAACCCGGCATAATGGAACAAAAATGATAAATACGAGCCACCACAGACACGGGGAAGAGGAAGAGGAACACAGATGGATGGAGAGTTCAGAGTGCTTAAAGGGACCAGTGAAACAACCTTCCACTCAAATGTTCACATCCTCTAAAGTTAAAAATTGAAGTAAAAAACAGATTGAGCTTCTTGTAATTTAAAAGAAAAACGTTGTCTTCATTGCTTTTACGGATAGACGGTGTAGTTTGTTTCTTTATTGAAGTTGGTAATAACAGTTGCCTGTAGCTCTGCCCTTCAGTGCCCATTGTCCTGCTTGAATGAAATGTGTTCCTATAAAAGCTCACATGATTCAAGGCAGAATGTCATCGTGTCATAATGATGTCAAGTTCTACAGAAACATTTTAATAACCTCTTTATTTAAATAAGGTGTGAAGCAACAGGGAAATATCTAAAGGGAAATGCACAGAAGTGTTATCATTTTTTGTTAAATGACACTAACCGGCAGAGTGAGTTCAGCTAATAATACACCATGTGTAACTATCAAGGAATATGATTCAAATTCAAATTAAAAAAATAATTAAAACAATAAATGACGTGTTTGATAACACTATAGAAGACTGAAGTCCAGTCATCTCATTTCTGTGACTTGGTCACAAGAAAATGTTCTTCTCTTCTTGTACCAGTTTCATATTTGTCTTTGATCTGAAATGTTAAATCAGATATAAAATTATGATTCATTGACCATAAAACAAATACACCTTCTCGAGTAGATGTTATTAAAGCTGCTAGAGACAATAAGCAGCCTTATTAACAGGTGATTTATGATGGGCAATGTATGACGATTTGTTCCTGTGGATCACTTTGGGCAACTATTGCTGCTTTTAAAAAGAGAGATTCATTGCAACACTGACTGATAATTAGAGAGCCTTCTACCTGCATCATCATCATCATCATTCACGACTCTGAAGATACTTGGATGATATTAGTTACAGCACCATGTCGCTTACTTTTGGGATAAATGAAGTATTTCTGAATTGAATTTGAACTGCCCTTTTTTTTAATTGATCTGAGTGACTGTGTTTCTCTGAGCCATAGATATGAAATGATACATATGCTCCTAATGAATTTAGGAAAGACAAAAATGCATGCCGTTCAAATAAACAGAGGTTTCTTCATATTCTGAACTTCGGAAATGGATCCAAGAAAATGGCTACACGTCTGCAATAATGTACCTCTCCTTGAAAAAAAGATCAATAAATACTTTGAGCGGTCTTACTCTGATATCAAAAGGATGAGGATGTATAAAAAGAGCACCATAACCACTATGAAGTACGGTAAAGGATATGTAATGCTGTGGGCCTGTTTCCATTTCAAAGACTTGTAAAACTGTGACAAACAGACTGGACAAGTTGCAAGTTTTTCTTACAATTATGCGCCATGAAAAGGTAAACGGTCTGTGTATCGCAGTTTATGAACTCCAAGTCTTTCTACTACAATCAGTCATCACTGATTAGCTACAAAGTAGCCACAGCTGCCCTGCCTTGACTGACAGAAACAAGGTTTCCATTCAATTGGCGTCACGGGGGTGTCAGAATGGGGAATTGAACTGGCAACCCAATGGTTACAGGACGAAGCTCTACCTCCTGAGCCACTGGTGTGTAAACCCCCTAAACTCATTACTGGGAAACGACAAGATTTTTTCACAACTGCAATAAAGGACTACTTTATTATTTTGCTTTATGCACATATTAACTAATGGTGTCATTAAATTGGCAGGGTGTAACTTGATCCTTAAGGTGGTTGGAACATTTAAGTCACTTAAAAGTTTACTTAAAGTTACTTCAACATGCCTTACTGCAGGATAAAAACACCAATTTGCATTCTTTATGGAATTATTCTTCAACCAACTGCTCATATTTCAACATCATCAAAGCTCACTTCTTTCCTTTATAGCTGTTTTTCCCTCTTTGCTATCTCTCTGTGCACACAGCCCAATATGTGGCCATTTACCAGCCCTGAAGATAAGAACATCATTCGCGTCACTCTGAGGGCGGCGAGAGCAAACAAAAGCACAGACGCCGAGGACACAAAGCTCACACACTGGGTTAAACTGGGCATCTGCTGTGGTGGGCCGGAGCAGCTCTTTCACATCGTTTTAACTGCCTCGTCACCCAAATAAACAACGTCACATTCCTCAGGGTCACACCTTTCAAATTTTTTATGGCACATTTCTTAAATTTTTTCCGTGAACAAAGAGAATTTCTCGCTCATCAACGCTGACGCATAAAGATGCTCAGAAAGGTTCAGTCAAATCAACTGAACACGACCGTTCATTACAATATGCTCACATTTAAAATAAGAGATTATGTGGTGATTTATTAACAGGACGGGGTTGAGTATTTTCCGTCAAGGTGTGGAGGAAAGTACACAAAGAGCCTAAGACTCCCTGTTTTGATGCAACGCTCTTGTCAGATTCTGTATGAACAGCAAACTTCTCTCTTTTTATAACAAGGAAGTGGCTTAATTCCTCTTACAGAACATGGAAATACAAATTATACATCAAATCCCTGATGAGTGACACAGTTTGTGGTTAAACAGGAAGTAAATAAGCGAGGGTGTATAGTGATGACTACAAAAAGCATGCAATTTTTAGCAAAATGTTTCTCGTGAGTTTTTGTTCCATTAAAGAGATGCTGGAGAAAAATAGATACCAGTTCAGAAAACATAAACTCTACGTTGTATCTAAAGCTGAGGCAATGTTAAAGAAAATGCATTTGCAACACAAATGAACCCCTCTGCTTGCAGACAGGATGCCCTCACTGTTCAAACAACTTTATCCACTGAAGTAAACTGAAGGAAAATTGGGTTTTTAAAACTGTGGATTTTGGGGAAAATTGTGTTTGTTTTAGCTAACCTGCTGTCTAATGAATAACTCATTCAATGTTAAAGAGACGGAAAAAACATTTCAAGATAAGCTTCTTGTCAGTGTTTGCAATACTTCCTGAAACATCGTCTCTTGGGTCACTTTTATGGGAGGTGTGATTTGACTTTAAAAGGCAGCCTGAACTCTGGAGTTTGTCAAGTTCCTCTTAAAAAAACATATCAACTTTGTATATAACATCTCAAATTCATTGCACTGCATACAATAATACTGAGTGAAATTAAAATATTGAAAGTTAATACCTTTTTAGACACCTTCATTGTCATTTATGGTTGTTCTCAAGACATTTGCTGCTTTCACGTAAGTTTCCAGCGGAAATATATATTTTTTTATCTTTTAAGTAACATTCAGGATTCAGACATAAGGACCCTGTACTCAAAAGATTAATTCAATATTGTGTCTGAAAATAACACTTACTTAGTTAAAATAGTTACTCTATATTAATAATGCTACTCTTTAATAATCCTACAGCTGCCCACAGCAATGACCCAATTTTTTCCCCATATTTAGGCCACATGAAATATTGATTTATCACCCGCAAAGTAAACATTAGAAAACAATCAGATGAATGAAAACCAAGAAATACACATCAGGAAAAGTTTTGAATATCATTTTTAAAATTTTCCATGTGAAAGAATAAAAGTAAGACACTGCAAACAAAACAAATAATGATAATAAAGATCTTTTTTTTTTCATGACTGTTTGCTGTTATTGTCACATACAACTAGAACTACAGAAAATATGTAATAAAATCAAGCAATGTCCAAAATATAACTTGCAAACACTGTAGAGAACTACTTTGGAATTTTGGGGTAAGAAGCAATAAATTAATTTGACAACTACTCTATGAGAATTACTGCCACCTGGTGGCATTTGTCACTTCTGTCACTGCCTCTTACAACTAACGCTAAGACCGGATCAGCAAAGCAAATGAATCCCCATCAACACTTCAGAAAACAGAGAAACACCTTCATGGTAACAGCAGTTTTTATTGTTTTATCCCCATTCAGTCACATTTTAGTTCACCAAACAGACCGTGAAATATAAAATTCGTAGACACCAGCTACAAGATTTGACTTTGTAGGGATGAAACACTGTAAAATAAAAATGACATAATTAAGTTGGGTTTAGTGTTTTGTACATAGTCTGTAAACAATAAGAAACGACACACTGATTGGAAAATGAAGCTGAGAGATGCTTAAAGGATTGAACACTGGCTGGTATCAGCTACACGTAATGGCGGTTCACACAAGTCATGTACAAAAAAATTCCCCCAAACACACTTGCTTAAATATAATCGTAAAAAACGTGACATTTTAAACAGCATTTCTGCTACATACAAACCTCCACATCTTTGTCCCTGGTTTGCAGTGAAATGAGGTATATGTGAGGCTAATTATTGTTGTCTACCTCAACATGACGTTGCACTATTTTGATACAACAGCTTTGCATTTTGACACTGCCATGTTTGACGATTGCTTAGAAAAAAACACAGTTCTGTTCACAAGTTTGACTACACACATTTCAGGCTCATAATTTGAGAGTTTTCTTCTTGTTGCTTTCTTTCTGAAATTGATTGAATTAAGTTATTTGATTCCACATTTCTGAATTTCCAAGTGCTTTGAGAAAACAGAAAGGATACAGTGCACCACAGAGTTTTACTGTGACCATCGACATGTTTCTGAAATAATTCTGGCTGGACTTTTGACCACTAAATTGTTACCCATTTGCAGGCAGAAACCCAACTTTTAACAGGCATACCCCAAACATTTTTGTGTGGGTTGAAGTTGGGGCATTTTCTTAAGGTTTAAAGTTCGCCTGTTTCATCCATTTTTACCCCAGTTTTAATGTACATTTAGGACGATTGATTAAACAACCAACTGACTTGAAATACATTTTAAGAATTTCAGCTTTGTCCCTCTTTGTTACCGCACCCATTTTGTGAAATTCACCAGTAAGACTGGCAGCAAACCACACTAAAAAAAGTGCTTGCAAGTCTAATCTTGACTTCAAGTCGAATTTTTTCTGTATAGCTCAAACCATTTCGAAGAGAGCATATAATAAAAACAAAACAATAAATAAAGTGGCAGAAGCCATAAAAAGTTACATTAATCTATTTTCCAGTTATTATCAATCATTGACAACTCCGAACAGTTGTGTTTTCAGCCATGATTGAAAGGAACTCAGTGTTTCAGCAGTTTTGCAGTTTTCTGGAAGTTTGTTCCAGATTGAAGGAACATAAAAACTTAACGAAGCATCTCCATGTTTGATTCTGCAGAGCAGACTTGAACCAGAAGACCTCAGTGGTCTGGAGGATTCATACAAACTTTCTGAATTTGTGGTCATTTAGCTCGATTTTGCTCTCACTTGACAAGCTGGTGCTGTTTTCTTGAAACTGACTTTACTATAAACAGTAATTCCAGTTTGTTATAGACTTAAGACTTGGTAGAAGTCTCTACAAATATATTTTTATCTAAAATGTGAAAGTTTGGGCGAGATGGTTGAAATTCGGACACAATTTGTTATAACGGGACAATAATTCTAAAAGCAGATCAAAACTGATTGGAAAAGAATAAAACAAAGCGATACTAAGCTTCTGGAATGACTCCTAACCTAAACTCTACTTAAAATATTATGGATGAATATGGACTGATAACCAATTAAACTGTTTCTGATAAGAATACTGGTCAAATATCCAGAATTATGTCAGAAGCTAGTCGACGACTTCAAAGACCTCTTGGCTTCTCTGGATCTTACCCTGGGAAATGAAGCCGTAAATTATATCATAAATCTGATTTGAAATCGGAACAGTGAGAAAATTGACAGGACAATCCCGCCAAAAAAAATGGTGTATGTAAACTTCTGACCAGAACTGTATTATTGGGGCACAAATGGGCTCAAGAACTCATTCAGAGCAGCACAGAGATATCATTTCCAGCAGTCAAGGTCAGCTAGTCATAGGGAAGTTTCCACAATTATTGTTGTCCTTACCAAAAGGTTGGCAATTCAAAAATGTCAGCAAGAAACTACATATATTTATTAGACATATTTCTTCCACCAGCTTTTTGGGAATAGCTGGTGGATGATAATGTTTGCACAAAGTATCTAAATTAAAAGATTCAGCACATGGCTGCAGAAACATTAGATCATAAACATCGTTTATCCTCAAAGTTAATAAAAATCTGCGAAAGCCGCTAAGGTCGGTATCAAGGCAACTAAAACTAGGGGTTGTAATTACGTTTACATTATCCCGATTAAATATTACGTTACTTTAAAAAGCCCACCCGCAAGCCTAAGCTACCCCCCCTTCCCACAATAAGTAAGTAAAGACATTTCCAACCCATCGACTCTCAACATCCTTCATCGGAAACGAAAGGCCGTCCCACCCCACAATCACCCCCAAACCCCTGCATGCGTACGCCCCAACAGCAACTGTCAAAGACTTGGGTAATTCCTTGTGTTAGCTCTTGATTCGATCAGGTACTTTAAAACAATGTGAGAAAGCAGCTCAAAGTGCTGATCGCACACTTTTAGATAAATAAGAGGAAGATGACAAGAACAGTAAAGTGGGAAAAAAAAGGCCATTCTGCTGCTGTCCAACAGCGACATCTATTGGCTGAAGAAGACATCCCCCAAAATAGAACAAGGACTATTTAGCCCAGGGGTGGGCACTCCTGGTCCTCGAGGGCCGGTGTCCTGCAACTCTTGGTTGTCTCCCTGATCCAACACACCTGAATCCAATAGCTGAATCACCTCCTAAATGCAATCAAGTTCTCCAGAGTCCTGCTAATGACCTCATTATTTGACTCAGGTGTGTTGAAGTAGGGATACATCTAAAAGTTGCAGGAGACCGGCCCTCGAGGACCTGGAGTGCCCACCCCTGATTTAGCCCAATAACCAGCACTTATTCTTCCCTCTACTTCAAATGGCAGAACCCTACAAGACCTATTTTACATATTATTTATATATATATATATATATTCTTATAAATATATATAGATATTCATGTGTGTGGCCCTTGTTGAAGAAAACACTAGCTTCACATTGACATAAAAGTACCATAATCTCTATATAGCCAAGTAGAAAGTGTTTTCAGTGTTCAAGTGAGCTGGCAACAGTCCATTTTAGGTCACACTCATTCAACATGTAAGAAATAAAAAGTAAGAAACATCTTTTTTTCTTTTTTTTTTTTAAATCACAAACATGCACTTCTGAAAAGTGAGCTCCCTGTCCTCCGTGAGCTTCTAGTTTCCCACGTTTTCCTGAGTAACACCTTTGACAACTTGATTTATTATTATTATTTCCTTTTTTGCCGCTTCAGTTCTGGGCATTTCCCTGCCATCATTTCTTATTTTAAAGTTGAATCACCTCATTGGATGTGATATCCACTGCTTCTGCTAAAAATAAAATGCTTGAAAGGTTCTGTGAATTTTATAAATAAAGACCCAACCTACCGGCACCGCTATGACACCAATCGACAGGTATATCGCAAACTCGACATATCAGATTCTTTCAAACAAATTGCATTTGCAGGATACCTTGCAGGCTTATTGCATGAAGAGGAGTAGGCATAAAGACAGAGCATCAGTGTAAATAAAATATACATGTCACAAAAATAAGATTAATAAAATAGGAGCAGAAAAGATTAAAATAAGAACAACCATTGAAGAATATCCTCCCAGGTTTCATCTGTAGCTTTGGCTTGTTGGTGTTTTGGAACCTGTACTTACTGGCTCATTGACATCAGATAACAAACTATACCCTGAGAAATCCGACACAGGCGTCCGTATCCTGTGATCCACCTCCCCACCAGAGTCAGTGCTGTAAGACAAACCATGAACTTCAGATTTAAACTGGGAGCCGAAGGCCTGGGCGAAGTTTTCTATCTGGTAGGAAGGCTTCGAGGAGTCCAGAGAGGCCAGATCCTGCGAGGGAACCAGAGGGTAAACGGCCGCCGAGTCGCTCTTGACCGCCGGATGCTCCTTCTGGTTACTCAGGTCGGATGAGCTGATCTGGTAGGTTGAGGGAGGGGTGGTGGAGTGCTGTTTCTCCATCTGTTCGGTGAGCTCCTGAGAAGGGGTGAGCTGCTGGTGTGAGGGGGCCTCCAGACTGCTCAGGTTGAAGCTGTGCTGCGGGGACGAGCAGCTCAGCATCGCAAAGTGAGACTTTGGCACTGAGGAGGGCAGCGAAGGCAAAGCCACCGGCTGGACGAAGCCGCACTCCAGATGGGACGTGCTGTAGATGTTCTTGTCGGCATATAGGGGATTTCCTGCGTGGGAAGTGGTGAAGGGTCCTGAGGAAGGAAGAGGTCCGGGGCCCAGTGGGAAACCGGCACTGTGGCTGGTGCGCTCCAAAGCCTGCAGCAAGAAGCGGGAGTATTCATGCATCATTGAGCTTTTGTCTCCTGACGGGCTGGGGGCATTGGCATCGGATCCGTCTGCTGAGGCGGGGCTGAGCTGCACGTGTTGGTCACCGATGTCAAAATGAATGTCGGGTTTCTGGGTGTAGAGGTCCAGAAGGCTATGCAGCATCTCATCGGTGATCCCCGACTTCTCCAGATTCAGAGGACCGTCGCTGTCCATTACTCCTGGAATCCCGCCCTGAAGAGAGGACGGCTGTGAGGACAAATGAACGCTGACGTCGTAGTCGCTCCCACCTCCGCCTGCCACTGCGGCGCCGGAGGGTGTTGCATTGTTTGTCGCTTGAAGATAGCGCCGCTTCTTCACAAACTGCATGGCGTCGTCGTAATTGCTGCTGGTGGATTCTACCTTAGCCTCGTTGCTCTGCATCAAGCCAAGGTCACCCTGCTCCAACATTTCAGCTTTAACTTGACCCAGACCTGCCTTCATCAGGCTCTTCCGGTTAGCTTTCTTGAAGGCCATCTTGGGACCTTGATCCTGGTGACCCTGTTGCATGCTGGGTCCTGGCTCAGTAGAAGAAGACACAGTGGGACTCTCCACAGAGTATTCATAGATGCTGTAACCTCCAGATACAACTCCGTGAACGTGCGATTCCTTCGGGTCTCCTTTCTTCTTCTTACGCTCGCCTGCTACTGTGGAACTTTTCGACTTTCCCTTCTTCCTCCCAGTGCTCCCAACATTTCCCTGAGTGATTCCATAGCTGCCTTGTCCCATATCCACAAAACCCAGATCCATCATCCCAGGATCCAATCCCTTTTTAATGGCTTCTCCACAGGTTCTCTTGTGCTTAAGAAGTCGATCTGTTCTAGAAAAATACTGCAGAAGAGACACCCCATGTAGCCTTTATTAGCCACAGTAATTCATGTTAAATAGCCAGCAAAGACAAGGCTTTATTAGGGTCACCAACCTGCTGGCAGGTCTCACATCTGTATGGCTTTTCTCCGCTGTGGGTTCTCTTGTGTCTCTCCATGTGGTATTTCTGAATGAACCGCATGTTGCACTGGTCACAGCCAAATGGCTTCTCTCCTGAAGGAGGAGGAAAGCGTGAGGGAAGGTTAATGATCTTTGGCTGCTCTGAGCAACGCCAGAGCCTCGGGTGACCTAATAATCTCTGCTAATTACTCACCACTGTGTATTTTCTCGTGCCGCTGGAGAAGATACTTCTGGATGAAACTCATGTTGCATTGACTGCACCTGAAGGGTCTTTCACCTTACGTAAAAATCACAGGAAAACAATGATGTTACAACAATATTTCCACAATGTTTCCATCATATTCTCCATAGATATTGCCCAGATCTGTCACATTATATGTTCTCCATAAACCCTTTGAGATCATTTAGTACTGTAATACCTGCATTTCTCGTGTTATTGATTATTTATGTTGAACTTTAACTGTAACTCAAATTTGCAAACTTCCCCCCAAAAATATAAGCACCTGGGTGTGATTATGTTTTCATATTTTTATACATTTATGACTTTAGTTACTTATTAAGTTAAACTGAGTAAAAAAATTCAACACCAGAGATATCTAATGTGACCAGCTGTGAATAACCTCTGAGTTTTCTTACTCTTGAAATCTATTTTCTAGCTCACTGAACTGGCAGCTTCCTGATGACACAAAGACAAGCCAAACACTCCCACACACAGGAAACATGAGATTAAATGACAAAAGTAAAAGGTTACAACTAAAAAAGGGATGCAAATGAATGCTCTACATCCGGATCTTTAAAATAATTTACAATCCTGAGCAACAACCTCAACCAAAATCAAAATTCCCAGTGAGTTTCATTTTTTATTTGACATAGAACATGGAATCAGGACAAATATCAGATGAAGTCCAAACAAGTTACCTGATTAAACTGATGAGATAGTAGCTTAGGAACAGAGTGCTTCAGAGCAGTAGTGGCACAAACCAAAGATTCCGGTCATAAATTTAAAATAGTGCTATTCATACAATTTGGGATTTTGATTTTCCACATGTTTATATATTTATTTTAGAATTGAAGCCATGAAAACAGCAAAACATCTTATTTTGATGGTTAATAGTAACACAAAATGTAGTGGTTTCCCAGTGACATAAACCTCCAATATGAAATTGCTAGAAGAGAAAACAATTCTGATAATTTTATGTTGGCAAATCTTGGAGGAAATATGAAGAAATCTGAAAACGCTAACCTGTATGGATGAGGACATGCCTGCGCAGATGATAGGAGCTCCTGAAGGATGCACTGCAGTGTTCACAGATGTGAGGTTTTGTTCCTGGAGACAGACCGCCACCGTCTGCATCCATTACTGAATGCTGCACAACAGACAGAGACGAACAGATTAGGTCAAATAGATGATAAAATCCCAGATTAATTAGTTGCAACTCATACTTACAGTCTGATTTGTACCTTACAGAACAGGCCCCGTGTTTTTACGCTTAGTTTATAAAGGATTAAGCTGACAGAAAGCTACAGCGCAAAAACATTAAGTAGGTGACAGAAAACACTAAAAATGAAAAAGAACAATGAAGACGAAACAGGACTGACAACAAATGGACAAATAGAAAGCAAACCTTTGCTTCACTTCTCTTCTTTCTAGGTTTACCCTCATGTCCATCAATGTTTGACCTCCGACCTTTCCTCCCGGTGGCCTCTTTTTCCAACTGATTTGACAGCTGCGAAGACGACAAAGGCAGAGGGCCGTGAGAGCAAGGAAATCACTTGAAAGAAGGTTGAGGCTCTTCAGTCTAAAACTACTAAGGAAACAAGTCTACATTTGTAATTCTGGTAACCAAACAAATCACTGACAAAAATTTGAGACTCATTGTGGAAAATGTGAACTGAATGGGCAGTGGAGTCGCCACAAACTGATTGAGGCATTTAAAACAATAACCAGAGGGGAGGAGAACACGTATCTGGCCCTTCCCAATCTGGGCCAGATATTGCCCAGCTTGCACTTTGCTCCTTGTTACCATATGGAGGCTGAAAGCACAAAAGTCGCTGCACCTGCTCATCTTAAAAATCAGTTAATGAAATGAAATGTCTGACTTAAGCATTTCAACTAAATTAACATCTTGGAAAACATGAGAAATTTATTTGTTTTTTTGCTTTTGTGTTAAACTGGAAACTGGGATGAGGTTTTAGGACAAAATATATATTGTTTTCTGAACAGTAGCAGGTCTCCAAGAAGCATTATTTGTTTGCAGCGATGCTGAAGAACATCAGTCTGATGGATCAAATCTATTATGTTTAAACACATCAACATAATTCTAAAAAAAAAAGAACTACATAAAGACAATAATTGAACCTGTTGAATATTCAGGCCTCGTGACCTCTGATGGCTCACTATTGTCAGCAGAGTGTGGTTGTTTATATTTCTGTTTGAATGAGCACAAAAGACGTCTGAAATGAAGTGCAAACTCAAACAAGACAGCTGCGTCCTCGCAAAGACGTTCTCATTCACGCTGCAGCCGGATGACATCATCCCTCTGCTCAGAGAGAAACTGCTTTGCATCTGAAGCCAGCGGGAGATTTATGTCTCCATAAGTTACTTTCACACAAGCTTCTGCACTGCACCAAAATCATGAATGACGTCATGAAACAAAGATTATATTAAATTGAACCTTTAAAAAAAAAAAAAAAAAAGAATATGGAAGAGTGTGGTTACTTCTTTAATAGGAAGATACATCTCAGTTTAATATAAATATTTTGATTAAAAAAGGTGTCACTAATGGTGCCGTTTTAAGATTTATTTTAAACTATCTTTAAAATTTGTTTTTTCAAAATTTCTGCAGAAACTGCGGCAGTACAAAATGCATCAGTCTATCTATGCTGATACAGCATTAAAAGAAAAAGAAAAGCTTTTCCAAAATGCCGAAGATAGATCTGCCTTTCGGAAAACATATGCAAACTGGAAAAATTCTGCTTTGAAGGCGCAGATTAAACTAAAATATTAAATGCAAAATTAAAAGATGAGAATAATAATCATGGCTTTGAGTAAAAGAAACTTGCAACTGCTGCAGTATTTGTTCAACCCGACTGAGATCATGCATCGTTAGTTTCCCAAAATCAAGCAAACGGCTTCAATTGGAGCTTTTCCACCAACAACATTTCTTAAGCAGCCAGTTCCTAACTGATTTTACTAAAAGAACCAATTTAGTCAGTCAGAATAAATGTTCTAATCACTGTTGTGCTAAGAGTTCCATGTAGATGGAAACAGGTTCATAACCAAATTATACTATTTATCTCTGTATCTTTATTGTCCCAGATTAAGATTTGTTTGTCTCACATTTTATTCTTTAATTGCCTGATATTTTATGGTGAACAGATTTTGCAGGGTTGAGGAATAACCAGAGCTGAGCGGCTTATGGATCGAGAGGCATCAAACACACAAAGAACATTTTAGTTCACCAAATTAATTTGCTAAAATGTAGGACTATTTTTTATCATTTTATTTTACAATATACAATTAAAATAATTCTGGCAGTTTATGGGAAAATGCCTGTACAGTGGGAAGTGTTTGAATATACTACCAACAAAAACCCCCTGAAAACTGGAAGGATAAGAACAAAGGAAATAAGTAAAGATAAAGAAGGTCACAAAGGAAGTAGAAATCCTGTCAGGAAACATCAAATGAATAAACAAAGGGATAGATAGAGCTCAGAGAGGCTTAAGAGAAAAGTAGAAATAACAGAGGAAAGAGAAGGAAGGAAAAATGGAGAGAAAGAAAAACACAAGTCATTAAGGGGGGAGTCTTTTGGCATGTCATTATCAGATTAAAATTCAGGAATTTACGTTGCTATTATAAATTGATTATTGACATAACGTGGCACAGACGTTGCTGCATCCGTGTGTGCATCTTGTCAAATCATGAAACAGATTTTACATCCCCAACAGGAAGGAGTCAAAAGCGAGGAAGGATACACCATTTAGACAATGGAATCGGAAACGAAGTCTGGAAATACTAATATTTTTTGTTTTCATGCTTATTCAGACCTGAAACAATGAACAAACAATGAATCCCAGGATTTTCTCATTGTGAAGGAACCTTGTGAATGATTCAGCTAAGCAGCACAGTTCTGCTAAAACCACAACCTTTTCAGCCTTTCTAAGCATCTCCATCAAACGCCAGCTGCAGGGTTGATCAGCAAATTAAGAGTTTCGGAAAATATGTATAAAATATTAGAGTAATGCCTTGTCTAACTAAATAAACTGTGAAATAATTGCTACTACTTTAAGAGCAGTGTGTTTTGTGTTTCTGAAACCATTTCATTCTCCTGGTCTGTCAGCTGTACCCACGTTGCCAATGTTGAGGTCGCACACCAGCAGCTTCTGGTGGTTACCGACGGTCACCTCCAGCACCTCGCCGCTCCGCCCCAGACCTCCAGGGTAGAGCGGCAGGCGGTAATCATGCTCTGACTGCTTCTCCTGCTTGATGCCCATGGTGTGAACATAGTCTTCAACCGCAGCAGCGCCCACGCTGCAGTCAGGAGAGTCCCGCTCTTTCTTCAGGATCAGGTCTTGCGGCGGAAGTTCCTGCATGACGGAGTGCGCCGACAGCCGGGTGAAGCTGGCCACCGGAGGAAGGTGGCTGAACATTATCATACCGGCTCCAAAGTTGGAGTCCATGCTGCTGTTGGAGCGCAGGAATTCATTCCCTAGTTTATCTTGAATGATGTTCATGCTGAAGGCTGGTGGGCAGGAAGACTACAGGACAGAAATTCATCCTGTGAGGAAAAACGACAACAGCAGCTCATGTTTATAACAACAATAACATGTTTCAGACAGACAATCTGTCGGCAAACAACCAGTTAAGCTTGGTCTTCAGGAATCAAAGCCACGGCCTCTGATCTAACAACGAGGTGCTTAGTCGGATTAAATCGACGTTTTGTGGGTCAACAATAAACGGCCGTCTGGATCATGACAAAACAAGGTGAAGAAGAAGAGGAACTGAAATCTCTGCTTCAATAAACTGTTTATGTCTGGCCTTAGTGGCCAAACAAAAGTCAGTGCCACGTTAGGCAACACAAGACGAGGAGCAACAGGACCGCTGCGTGGTAATCTTTATGATAGGCCCGACCGTCTGACCCAGTCATCCTATTTGTACCAGCTTATCTGTCAATGAGAGTGCACACACACACTGCAGCAGAGTGACTGTTTACCAGCTTATGCAGCAACAGCAAGGTCCTAATAAGTCTGAATGAGAATTGTAACACACGTCTGTGGATGCAGGATTTGCATATATTTCAACTGGAATTTGATACTTTTCATTTTTCAGAAGTCAATCTTTTGTAATGATAATAATAATAAATAGTTTTTACAATGTTTCCACGGCTGACAGGGAACAGTAAAAATGATAATCATGCAACACAACAGCCTTTTATTTTATCCTTACCTTCAAAACTTATGTGATATTTATCAAAAGATAATCTTTGAAAATTAGAGCTGATACAATTACTTTTGATGCTTAAATTTGTTTTTATACATTGCATTCAAGGTTATTGAAATTTTATTTTACCTGCACATAAGCAGGTTTTCATCTTTTAGAAATTGAACAGGAAAAAGGTTTTAAAATACTTTTCATGGATGCACGAGAAACCTGTTTGTTCAACATTTAAGTATGAAGATGCTTACTCTGCAAATAATTTGACAAGATTTTGAATTAAGGAAACAAATTGAAGAAGGTTAAACTCTTATCCAAAGAAATATAAATAAATTAAATATATGTATTGTCTGCTCTGATTTTGCCCTACAAAAATGCTGAACTTTTTTTTAACTAATCTCTTTGCAGTTTTTTAACAGAAACAATAGATTTAAGCAAATGATATAAACACTTAAGGAAAATGACTAAAATTCCAACAAATATGGTTATAAATTGAAGGTTTTAGACAAGCAGAGGTAGAACTTGCAGGATATAAGAGTGATACAATAATACAGAATATAAAAGTGGCACAAATTCACCAAATTTGAATTGAAAATAACCTGAAATTAAAATTCCTGAAGTAATTCAGTCGAAGTGCCTCTGAAATGCCTTCATCTCTGCTGCAGCATTAGCAGTCACACCGCCTGCTCCAAAGCAGGTTTGGAAGAAGGAAAAGCAAACCATACAGGTTTTACTTCGATTGAACTGCTTTTTTTTTTTTGGTGCATTTCAGCAGATCAGCTGAGAGCTGGTAACCCAGCAGGAAATAAACCTTGCAGGATGTGAATTAGCTCCCTGCTAACCGTCTCGGCTCAGCAGTTCTGCGGGGCCCTGCTTCTTTGTGATGCCAATAATTAATATGGCCAGGCAATAAGAGCAGCTAATCTTCCTTTAAATATACTCCAAGAAACGTATAAAACCACAATTAAAGCAGCCTAATCAAATTAAGATATTAATTCGCATTAAATCGTGCAATTGTGTCACTTTTATGTTAAATTTAGACAAGTTTAATTAGAGCAAGATGTGAAAACCATTAAAAAAGCTGGAGAATGATGAAAGCCGGCTAGTACAGCTACAGTGAAGGTGTTTATCCTCATGGGTGCTTTATTAATGCAAACGGTTCCGTTTCCTGGACTGTGATGGAGAGACACAAGCAGAACCGACCCAAAACAAAACGGCCCAACTAAACTCGGCGAACAATGATGCTCGTCCCAACAGACAGAGCGGCTAACTTAGCCGCAGCTAACCCCCCTGAGCGCTGCGCTCTGCCTCGTCCGGGTAATAATGGAGCTATAAACCGCAGCAGCCCAAAACATTAACTGGTATATATTCATCTTACCGGTGCAGGACCATGACCCGCTGCTGTGGTCCGCTTAGTTCACCCTGAGCCGCTCCGCTTCAATATCTACAGCCCAAACATTGTTCTCCTGCTGCAGCTGGCTTCTTCCATCTTGGCCCGCGCAGAGCATTCTGGGTCCGGTAGGCAGGAGCATCCTGAGCGAAACCCGAAAGTCACTCTCGTTTTTTTTTCACTCTATTATTTCCCTCCTATTTTTATTTATTTATTTATTTTTACCAATCACTTTGATATTTTAGCATTAACCTTATATATATATATATATATATATATATATATATATATATATATATTATATATATATATATATATATATATTTGGTGAATTTGTGCCACTTTTATATTGCTATATAATATATATATATATATATATATATATATATATATATATATATATATATATATATATATATAATATATATATATATATATATATATAAAATTCCCTTCTCACCCACGCGGGTGGTTCTTATCCTCTGAGCTCGGGTCCTCTACCAGAGGCCTGGGAGCTTGAGGGTTCTGCGCAGTATCTTGGCTGTGCCAAGGACTGCACATTTCTGGACTGAGATGTCTGATGTTGTTCCTGGGATCTGTTGGAGCCACTGCTCCAGTTTGGGGTTACTGCCCCGAGGGCCCCGATGACCACAGGCACCACTGTGGTCTTCACCTTCCAGGCCCTCTCCAGTTCTTCCCTGAGGCCCTGGTATTTCTCCAGTTTCTCGTGCTCCTTTTTCCTGATGTTGCAATCACTTGGTATTGCTACATCTACCACAACGGCTTTCCTCTGTTGTTTATCCACTACGACAATGTCTGGTTGGTTCGCCATTACCATTCTGGTCTGTCTGGATCTGGAAGTCCACAGGATCTTAGCTCTGGCGTTCTCCACCACCTTTGGGGGCGTTTCCCACTTTGATCTCTGGGTTTCCAGTCCATATTCTGCACAGATGTTTCTGTACACTATGCCTGCCACTTGGTTATGTCGCTCCATGTACGCTTTCCCTGCCAGTATCTTGCACCCTGCTGTGATGTGCTGGACTGTCTCAGGGGCCTCCTTGCACAACCTACACCTTGGGTCTTGTCTGGTGTAGTAGATCTGGGCCTCTATTGCTCTGGTGTTTAGGGCCTGTTCCTGGGCGGCCAGGATGAGGGCCTCTGTGCTGTCCTTGAGTCCAGCTTTTTCCAGCCATTGGTAGGATTTACTGATATCAGCCACTTGGGTTATTTGCTGGTGGTACATCCATGTAGGGGCTTGTCCTCCCATGATGGTATCTCTGGCACCTCAACCTCCGTTCCCTGTTGTCTGAGACATTCACTGAGCACATTGTCTGTTGAGGCTTTGTCCCTGATGTATTTATGGATCTTAGATGTTTCGTCCTGGACAGTGGTCTCACACTCACTAGTCCTCTGCCTCCGTCCTTGCGGCTCGTGTACAGTCTCAGGGTGCTGGATTTGGGGTGGAACCCTCCATGCAGGTTAGTAGCTTTCTAGTCTTAATATCTGTGCTTTTATCTCCTTTGGCCAGCTAATTATTCCAGCAGGGTATCTGATTACTGGCAGGGCATAGCTGTTTATCGCACGGATTTTGTTCTTGCCATTGAGCTGGCTTCTCAGGACTTGCCTTATTCGTTGGAGGTATTTAGCTGTGGCTCCTTTCCTTGTGGCCTCATCGAGGTTGCCATTTGCTTGTGGTATACCTAGGTACTTGTAACTGTCCTCTATGTCCGCTATTGTTCCTTGTGGGAGTGAGACTCCTTCTGTGCGGATCACCTTCCCCCTCTTTGTGATCAGCCGACCACACTTCTCTAGTCCGAATGACATCCCAATGTCAGTGCTGTAGATCCTGGTGGTGTGGATCAGTGAGTCGATGTCTCGCTCACCCTTGGCATACAGCTTGATGTCATCCATGTAGAGGAGGTGACTGATTTTTGAGTCGGTATCCGTAGCCAGTCTTGTTGATAATTTGGCTGAGGGGGTTCAGGCCTATGCAGAACTGTAGCGGGGACAGAGCATCTCCTTGGTATATGCCACATTTGATGGACACTTGTGCAAGTGGTTTGCAGTTGGCTTCAAGGGTGGTTTTCCACAGCTTCATCGAGTTTGCAATGAATATATGAATATATATATATATATATATATAAAAATTCCCTTCTCACCCACCGCGGGTGGTTCTTATCCTCTGAGCTCGGGTCCTCTACCAGAGGCCTGGGAGCTTGAGGGTCCTGCGCAGTATCTTGGCTGTGCCAAGGACTGCACATTTCTGGACTGAGATGTCTGATGTTGTTCCTGGGATCTGTTGTAGCCACTCCAGTTTGGGGGTTACTGCCCCGAGGGCCCCGATGACCACAGGCACCACTGTGGTCTTCACCTTCCAGGCCCTCTCCAGTTCCTCCCTGAGGCCCTGGTATTTCTCTAGTTTCTCGTGCTCCTTTTTCCTGATGTTGCAATCACTTGGGTATTGCTACATCTACCACAACGGCTTTCCTCTGATGTTTATCCACTACGACAATGTCTGGTTGGTTCGCCATTACCATTTTGTCTGTCTGGATCTGGAAGTCCCACAGGATCTTAGCTCTGGTGTTCTCTACCACCTTTGGGGGTGTTTCCCACTTTGTTCTTGGGGTTTCCAGTCCATATTCTGCACAGATGTTTCTGTACACTATGCCTGCCACTTGGTTATGTCGCTCCATGTACGCTTTCCCTGCAAGTATCTTGCACCCTGCTGTGATGTGCTGGACTGTCTCAGGGGCCTCCTTGCACAACCTACACCTTGGGTCTTGTCTGGTGTGGTAGATCTGGGCCTCTATTGCTCTGGGTTTAGGGCCTGTTCCTGGGCTGCCAGGATGAGGGCCTCTGTGCTGTCCTTGAGTCCAGCTTTTTCCAGCCATTGGTAGGATTTACTGATATCAGCCACTTGGGTTATTTGCTGGTGGTACATCCCATGTAGGGGTTTGTCCTCCCATGATGGTATCTCTGGCACCTCAACCTCCGTTCCCTGTTGTCTGAGACATTCACTGAGCACATTGTCTGTTGAGGCTTTGTCTCTGATGTATTTATGGATCTTAGTTGTTTCGTCCTGGACAGTGGTTCTCACACTCACTAGTCCTCTGCCTCCTTCCTTGCGGCCGTGTACAGTCTCAGGGTGCTGGATTTGGGATGGAACCCTCCATGCATTGTTAGTAGCTTTCTGGTCTTAATATCTGTGGCTTTTATCTCCTCCTTTGGCCAGCTAATTATTCCAGCAGGGTATTGATTACTGGCAAGGCATAGCTGTTTATCGCACGGATTTTGTTCTTGCCATTGAGCTGGCTTCTCAGGACTTGCCTTATTCGTTGGAGGTATTTAGCTGTGGCTCCTTTCCTTGTGACCTCATCGAGGTTGCCATTTGCTTGTGGTATACCTAGGTACTTGTAACTGTCCTCTATGTCTGCTATTGTTCCTTCTGGGAGTGAGACCCCTTCTGTGTGGATGACCTTCCCCCTCTTTGTGACCAGCCGACCACATTTCTCTAGTCCGAATGACATCCCAATGTCAGTGCTGTAGATCCTGGTGGTGTGGATCAGTGAGTCGATGTCTCGCTCACACTTGGCGTACAGCTTGATGTCATCCATGTAAGTAGGTGACTGATATTGCCCCATTTTTGAGTCTGTATCCGTAGCCAGTCTTGTTGATAACTTGGCTGAGGGGGTTCAGGCCTATGCAGAAACAGTAGCGGGGACAGAGCATCTCCTTGGTATATGCCACATTTGATGGACACTTGTGCAAGTGGTTTGCAGTTGGCTTCAAGGGTGGTTTTCCACAGCCTCATCGAGTTTGCAATGAAGGCTCTCAGAGTCCTGTTGATGTTATACATCTCTAAGCATTCAATGATCCAAGTATGCGGCATTGAGTCATAGGCTTTCTTGTAATCAATCCAAGCCATGCACAGGTTGGTGTGTCGGGTTTTGCAGTCTCGGGCAACTGTGCGGTCTACGAGGAGTTGGTGTTTGGCGTCTCTGCTATTTACACCGATACCCTTCTGTGCCGTGCTCATGTGTTTATCCATGTGTTTGCTTATCTTGGCCGCTATGATGCCTGACATGAGCTTCCAGGTTGTGGAGAGGCAGGTTATTGGTCGGTAGTTGGGTGGGACTGGACCCTTTGATGGATCCTTCTGGATTAGGATTGTCCGCCCTTCAGTTAACCATTCAGGGTGAGTCCCACTTTGTAGCAGCTGGTTCATTTGGCTGCCATTCGCTCATGGAGAGCAGTGAGTTTCTTTAGCCAGTAGGCATGGATCATGTCAGGCCTGGTGCTGTCCAGTTTTTCATACCTGAGACTCTTTCTTGGACATCTGTCACAGTGATGGTTACCGGGGCTTGCTCAGGGAGGTTGCTGTGGTCCTCTCGTAGAGAGATCAGCCACTGTGCATTGCTGTTGTGGGACGCCTCCCTTTCCCATATGCCTTTCCAGTATTGTTCCGTCTCCAGCCTTGGTGGGTCTGCTCTGTTGTTATTGTTACCCTGCCATTGAGAGTACACCTTAGCTGGTTGAGTGGAGAAGAGCCGGTTAATCCTTCTGGATTCATTCTCCCTTGTGTATCTCTTTAGGCGGCTGGACAAGGCTTGGAGCCTCTGTTTGGCAGTCTCGAGTGCTTCAGGTATGGGCATCTGCCTGTACTTTCTGGGTACTGGTCTTTTCATTGCACCCTTGTGGAGCTCTGACAGTTGGCTCACTTCCCTCCTTGTTACCTTGATTTTAGCCTCTAACCGTCTTTTCCATGGTGGGTATTGGGTCTCATGGTTGCTCTTATAGCCAAGTATCTCAAGGATCACTGATGCTGAGTTGTAGATCAGCTCATATATATATATATCATATATATATATATATATATATATATATATATATATATATATATATATATATATATATATATATATATATATATATCTCATAATCATAACTTGTCCATATATATATATATATATATATATATATATATATATATATATATATATATATATATATATATATATATATTTCATATTAATGGACCCTTTATAAAATTGCAAAGACAAAATAAAAAAAAAATCAATCTGGAAAATCCTTTAACCTTGGCTTCTGAACACAAAGGTTTCATACTGATTCAAAAAGTAAGCTACATTACTGTACAAAAGTCTGGAATCATAATCACTTCTTAACTTTTGGGTAACATTTTCAATAGCCTATTTCAAATTGCTACTCCTTTATCAAAGTCTTTCAACGTTTTCTTTGGAATTTTGTGCCTTTTCCAAACATCTACAAATTAGAATAGCATCAAAAGTTAATTGATTTCTGTAAATAATTTTTAAAAGGTAAGCATAGACCATCATTTTTATGTGGATAAAGATCTGAAACATTAATTTACTTTGGAGCAATTAAGCAAAGAGTCAGAGCCTTACATAGTGCAGCTGCATGAATATTGGTGTCTGCAGATTGTTGTCTGCAAGTGCGTAGTATAAATCTTATTTAATCAATCCTTTCAGTCATTATTGTACTGGAAGACTAATCAAATATTCATCTTAAGTTTTCTGGGTGAAAGAAAAAGATTGTCATCCAAGATTTTATAGTGAATGGCTTCAACCTAGCTTTCTCAATAAGCCAAACTCATCCTGCACAACCCAAAACATAATTATTCCACATTCATGCTTGACTTCTTTACATTTTATCACATCAAAATGACAATTTTTTTTATAGATGTTTTGGCTTTTTATGTGAGAAGGGTAGTAATTAAATGAAATAGAAAAAATATATTTTAAAAATATTTCTGAAAACTGTGTTGTGCATTTTTTATTTTGCCCAGTGTAGCCAAAATGCCCAAGTTAACTGGAGCAGAAGTAGAGAACCAAAGCTCAGCTGGGAGAATCTGATGACGTGGCAATTATGAGTGGCAATTATAAGGGCGAGATTCTTCAAATCTCGCCCTTATGATTAAGTGGAAGGAAGAAATACTTTCCACTAGCTACAAGAATACTCATCTATAGTTTTGTCAGAATCTATGCAGAGAACACAGTCTACATGTGAAAGGACATCATTTATGGGGCTACAAGCAAAATGCAGGAACTAAAACTATGTAACACTTTGAATACTGAAAAGTGTTACATAAATGTGGTTACGCTGCCCCGCTGACAAGCCTTGGGTCTAACCCATGAAGATAGAATGGAAGGAATTTATTTTGTCTTGTAAGTTGAGATCCAGTTTATCTTTATTATCAACTGATATTGATTTGTTTGCCATATGGGCACCTGGCTGATCTGTGGGAGTCAGAATCATAACTTGTCCACAGAAGGGCAAACAATTTTTTCACTAAATGCTAAATACCTTTCATCTTTCTGGATTTATTGCCGTTTAAACACAGAAACATTGCAGATATTTCTTACTTTCTGATATTTCCAGTTAGGAAGACTTGGTAAGATCTTGTGATCTCCTCTGTTATGCTAATTTGGATTTCTCTGTGTGGGAAAGCCTGATGGTTTTTCCACATAACAGATGGCAGTCCTGGCTGCCCGCACTCTAATCCTCAAATCTCAGGGGGATTGTCGCTGTGCATGAGCTCCCTCTGCTGAGATAAAAGACCCTCAGCAGGTTGCAGAGAAATGAGCACAAGACAAATATTTACTTGCCAATTGATAGCTTTTTTGTACAAAGTTTAGTGGCTAACCAAGTGTATTACCCATTGTAAATTTTTAACATGCACATAAGATATAACAAATATGTTAGAAGCTGAATTAAGATTTTTGCATGGCTTTAAATGTATAAGTGCAACTGAGTGTCATGTAATTGATGTTTTTCACACATTTTTACGTTGTTTTTCTTTTCTTTTTAGAAATAATTTGCAAAAAAGACATTTATTGGTAGTGGAAATACATATGTTCCTCTCAAACCAATGCTTAAAAAAAGTAATAATGTGAGTTGATCAAAAGATAATGATGTGGAGTCACAGTGTGGTGCAATCTGTGACTTGAAACAAGAGCAGCAGAATCCATCTTTGAAAAATTTCCAACAGCCTACAGAAGCCAACCAACATGATGTCACCTCCCTTCCTTTATCCTCATTTCTACATGTAGAAAAAAAATTGCTCCCTATATGATTTATTACATTAAAAGTATTTTACTGCTGTGTGAACATAATCCGAACAGGATTTCTTGCTGTTGCATCAGATTAAGTTATTACAGAATTAAAAGTCATATCATGCCTCTATTTAAAACTTCTATGCAAATGTGACTAAGGATTTTTTTTTAGTGAAGTTGTTTAACCTAAGCAGAATATAGTACTTTAGAAAAGTATTTATACCTCAGTATTTCCCCATCCCCAGTTTGTCAAGTTAAATCTACAAATTTCATGGCTTCTTAAACTTAATTTAATATTTAAATGTGTAATAGAAGGACAATTCTACTCTAATGATGCCCTTAAATAAAAATCTAGTGCAACAAATTATCTTTAGAAGACACCTAATCATTTAAAAGCATTAAAATTTGTATGATTTGATGAAAAATCTTGAGGGTTTTTTCTGCGTCAGAAAAATAATAAAATTATGTTTTACCAAAGAAGTAAAGTAATAAACATCAATGATGTAAAAACATAGACATAGAGACATAAGGTTTGAAAAAGTGATAAGCTTAGCCATTTCTGTTGCAAAACCTTCTAAAAAACTAAAGAAAAGCCGCAACAGAAGCCAGCATTTCCAGAAACTTGATCCAACATGATTTAAATGCTTTATTTACATCATCCAATCAAACCAAACACATCTCTCTCCCATAGATGCTCCATTTAGTCTCAACACAAAATTAAAGGACTGAACAAAACCACTTTCTATGTGAAACAAAATCAGTCAAGCAGCTTCTTTACTCTTTCAGTGACTGAGGCTGTATTTAAGCGTTTAATAACATTAGCTTGCACACTGTTCTCCATGCACCATTGTGCAAATCTTTAGGTGTTGGTGTAATTAAAGAAAGGGCAAATCAAGTCAGGAGGAGGGTCACTCATTCCTTTAACAATCATCCTTGGAGGGAAAACAATGGTCAAGAAAATCTTCCACAGGATGTCTAAACTGGGTGGCAGTGGGTGGAGGAGGAATCAATGAGAGTCGAGAAACTGATTTGATAAACAGAAAATAGGCTTTTATAGTCATAAACATAAACTAATTTTCCAAAAATGGAACTTAGGTAAATTTTCTGATGTTAAATTGTGATTTTATGTTAAAAACCAATGCAAATAGCATCCAGCTGTTAAATTTAAAGAAAATGTGTGTTTCAATGTCTTTCAAAAGTAAAATCCTGAAAGGTTTAGCATTTATATTTTGCCCCCAAAGTAAATCATTTATGATGACTTCCATTGCAACAGTTGCAAATGTTTTGTCTGCATCTACTAGATTTGTCGATCAAAAAAATGACATTTTTCTCCATTCTTCTTTGAAAATAGATCAAATTCAGTCAAATTATACTGAGGGCAAAGACTTTGGTCTTTACGACTAAGAAAGTCTGTATACTTTCTGACAAAACGGCGGAGACTTTAAAAGAACAGCTGGATTCTTCTTAATAAATTGTAAACATCTGGACTCTATTAAATAATGAAGTGACTCCTGAAGACAACTTGGATTGTTACTAAGCAGAACTAAAATAATGGAAGCTGAATATGAATGCACTACAAACTTTTTTCTCCCCTCCAAGGGTGTGAATACTTTACTGAACACCGTCACAGCAGCGCCAGAGTTCACCTGCAACCCAGTTGGTCAGGTTTTAAATGCACATGGACGGACCATCCAGCAGGTGGCACTGTTTGACTTAGTCCTATGATTCTCTAATATCATCAATTTCAGTATTTGTTTTCATCTTCTATCAATGCTCCTTAATCACAGGAGAATACACCTTAATTAAAACTCCCATGAAAAAAGAAGATGAATAAATTATCCATCTGGTTAATTTTTCAGAATGAACCTATGATCTATTTACTGACCAGCTGAACTGGAGTCAAACTGCCCACTTCTCACATTGTGTAACTCTCTCCTCCTCTTTTCCTGCCCCTTTCCCTTCCTCTCTCTGCATCTCCAATACCCTCTCGTTCTCTCTTTAACCATAACGTCCCACCAGAAGCGGTGTGTAGTGGACGGACCCTGCGCGTCAGTCAGAACACACAGAGGCAGAGCGCACGGAGAAGAGCAGAGACTCATTGGTGTGATGTGAAATGACCAAGAGGACCGTGGAGCTTTTCAGCAAGCGAACACCTACTGTGCAATAAAAGCAAAGAGGCAGTAGGTATTTTCTGTTTGTTTGTTTTTATTTTTCATAATTCCCAGGATCCGCTGTGCGCACTGAAGTGGCCATGGCGTATTTTACGCACTGCAGGTAACCAATCCGTTGGAGACTAAAACTCTAAACACATCATGGATTAAACTGGGACTGTTGCGCGGGTTAACACCAGACGGGCGGACATGGCAGCACTTCGGAGGAAATTTGGAGAAGACTACCAGGTAGTGAACACCAACCGGGCAACTACTTTCTCTGCCCCGGTGAAGAAGAAACGCCAACGCTTCGTGGAGAAGAACGGCCGCTGCAACGTGCAGCACGGGAACCTCGGCGGGGAGACCAGCAGGTACCTCTCCGACCTGTTCACCACTTTGGTGGACCTGAAGTGGCGCTGGAACCTGCTCATCTTCATCCTCACCTACACCATCGCTTGGCTCGTCATGGCATCGATGTGGTGGATCATTGCCTACATCAGGGGGGATCTAAATCACGGCCACGATCCGTCCTACACCCCCTGCGTGGCGAACGTTTACAACTTCCCTTCAGCGTTCCTCTTTTTCATCGAGACCGAGGCTACCATCGGCTACGGCTACCGGTACATCACTGAGAAGTGCCCGGAGGGGATCATCCTCTTCCTGTTCCAGTCGCTGCTGGGCTCCATAGTGGACGCCTTCCTCATCGGCTGCATGTTCATCAAAATGTCTCAGCCTAAGAAACGCGCGGAGACGCTCATGTTCAGCCAGGACGCGGTGATTTCTCAAAGAGACGGCAAACTCTGCCTCATGTTCCGAGTGGGCAATCTGCGCAACAGCCACATGGTGTCCGCGCAGATCAGGTGCAAACTCATAAAGGTAAGCGAAATGCGCAACTTAGCGCAACGCCAAGTGGAACAAGCCTAGTACAATTAAGCGACAAGAAAATTCACAGTGTTTTACATCATAAAAACATGGAACAGTCACCAATTATGAAACAAGCAATGAACGCAACATTTTCTCAAGTGCCCATAATCAAAATGATAAAACAATAGGTTGATCTATGTTCCACTTACTACAAATCCAAGGCAGCTCTAAACAGCTGGGTCTTTAGACTAGATTTAGAGGACTTAGTGTTCCCGCTGTTTTGGAGTTTTCTGGAAGTTTGTTCCAGATTTGTGATGAATAGAAGCTGAATGAATTTTTCACAAAGCAATGCAGATAAGAGGTTGGTTGGACTTCACCCTACCCTGCTCTACTCCATGAATTAAACCTTTTAAACTATTATTTTCCTCTCAGGCATGACTCAATCCTTTCATTTACATAATAATAAATATTTTTTAAAAAATCAGCCTGCCCCTAAAGAAGCCTTATTCACTTTGGCTTCTTTGAAATAAAAGAAGCAGCTTCAAATGAATCAAAGGTTAAAATTAACATTTGATCTTCAGCTGCACAAAAACAGACCGTTTTGCACAGGTACGCCTTGTTTAACAAAGGAGACTTAAGGTGGAATTACGCATGATAATCTCCACGCATGAGATTGATTGGCAGATCTATAGGTTGGTAAACTTCAAACCACCAGGATCTATGAGAAAAAGCAGTGATGGTTTATGTCTGGAGAGCTGTAGAGTGGACAGTTACCTCAGTTTCTTCACAAAAACTGGAGACTGAGTTAATGTGACTGGAAGATCCAAAGAAAGTGAGGAGATCCCCAATATTGGATGCAAACTTCAACTGCAATCTTCGAAAACAGTTAAAAGAAGTTTAAACAGAAGGAAGTGAACAAGTAATAAAGAACTCAGCAGATTTTATTTTATTTTGTAGTTAACACAGCTAATGAACCTCACACTCTGAAAGTGAGCAACAATGCAGAAAATTACAACACAAACAGCAGCGAGGTCCGTTGGCTCTTCTTTTAATTATCACCACGGAGCTCCTTTCAGCCACATCCATGTTCGGTGAGCAAAATGGGCCATAAAAGAAGACAAACTGCATTAGCGATGTGCTTGGAGCTTGTTTATGTCTGTGTTCTCTTCCACACACAGCGTTGGTCAGCTTAATGATGCATGCAGGCAGGCTGAGAGCAGGAGGCAGAGAGGATAGAGCTGCTCTACATTGAGGAGCACGAAGGAGGGAAACCGACCCACAAACAGGAAGTGGAGTCATGAAACTGTACCACAAATCTATGTAGCAAAGTCTACATTCAACCTTCAACCGTCTTTTGTATCTTTGGAAAACTAGACATAAGCCCTGAAATCTTGCTGCAAACTGTACAAAATTTGCAGTTTCTCTTTCTGTGAAAAAATAAATAAACATAGCAACCACCGTACACTTACATTTGCTCCAGGGCTTTGTGGTCTAACCTTGTTCTCTCGCTTCAAAGACTCTCTTAGCCATACTGCAGCTCTGCCAGAGCGCAAATCACCAAAGAGACAAACGGATCAGGTGAGTCACTCCAGAAACAAATGCGTTGTTTGCTATGCAAATGCCTTTAAACATCACATGCCACATAAGTTTTTTTGGATAAATGAAAAATCATTGAAGCTGAATGCTGGAGATGCACTTCCTTCTTGGAGATGTTGGTGGTGCTGTTGAGCTACAGCTCTGTCACATTCAGGGCAATGAGGAAAATAAAAAGAAAACAGAGAAGATATTTTAAAGCTGTTGTAGAAAGGGGCAAACTTTGACACCAGCCTGATCCTAAAGCTGTGAGTAAATGAATAGCTGATATACTCCTGTAATATTTCTAATAATTTCACATATGAACACATTTTAAAAGTGTTATTGCAGTGACTTGAACTCACTTTAAATTGTGCTTGGAGAAGTTCAAACCGAAGCTAACATCATTGTACTTTGCTTCCAAGGAGGAACACTTACTTAATGTACTTTATAGTGACCTTCAGATATAATTCTCCTGGCTTTATATGCAATTTTTCTGTTTTATTTTCACGTAGATAATTTTTTTTGTTGTCATTTTTGACTCAGTATATGTACCCACCCGTTCAAAAAGCATGTTTTAAAGATTAGGATATCTGGAAAATAATTCTGATACCACTGCTGAAAAGTGCAATGACGACCTTTATTGTGATTTTAATCTTTCCGTCCCATTACACAATGTAATTGTGTGCAGAAAGGGCACTTAAAACTCATGCCATTGACCGAATACGTCATTGATATCCAGAGCAAAAATCCCTGAAGCTTGAAATTTAATAATCTACCAAACATTGCATCCAAGCAATCCTTTGCAACGGCAATACTGCACACACTGATACTGTGATTATGTCTGTGAGTCAATATATTGTGCAGCCTTATTAAAAATTATGAAAGCAAACATGAGTGCAGTAGTAGACATGCCAATTTTACTGTAGAGCAGATGGGCATCTGTCATATCTGAGAAATGAAGTTGAACCCAGCACAACCTGACTGACAACCTGACAGATGGATCATAAAATTGACTTTTCAACTATTATGATCCTCTGCATGATTTTTCTGTGGAACATAACTACAAAATGCTCATATTTGTGAATTATTTTCTGAAATACTCAAAAAAAAGGCAACTTTGGGAGTTGAAATACCCATCTGCAATGCTACTAGACATGCTATTAGCTATTGGTAGCAAAGCAGCCAATACAGAAGCACCTTTCATCGATTGGCTACTCTATCCAGGAGTGGAGTTAAGGAAGAACAGATATTAGCATCTGCACCAAAGTGTTTTCTATTGTACATATTAAAGGTATATTTAAAATAGGCAGCTTTTAGTGTTTTTATAGGGGATTCCTAGTTTTTGGAGATTTTAATTTAGCTTTGTGACTATGGCCAACTGTAGTAGCATTTTGAAAATCAATGTGTTTGATTGAACTTGCACCCTGCACACTGTGAGGAAATTTTTCATGGACTCACATTATGGAAATGGGAAGAAATGTGACTTCAATGAGATAAGACAAGCAGTCCCTGATGCTTCTCTTATGTCTGACACACACATGCAGAACAAAATAATTGGTTTTCTTCTTTTTTAGTGCAGACATGATCAGCACTGGCCTGTTTAACTGAAGGAAACAGAAACCTGGATGGGTTTTTGTGGTTTTCAGCCTTCTGTTTCTCACAGTTACTTACATGATGAATTGCTCTGCAGATTTTGGCAGACATTAATAAGGGTGACTCCCTTATTAATCTGGCTCCTTGGTTGTTGCTTGGCTCAAAATTAATTCTGGTTATTCAAGTGAAAATACAATCCAAGTATATCAGTGTTGATATTTATTAAAAATGAAGCTGTTGAGTCAAGAAAATTGATGGAAGATGGTTGATGATCATTCATAATAGAGTAAAACATAATGATTTCCTCCTTTTTATTATTTTCCCTTTTTTGATTATGTGTTAATTCTTTAATTTTAACATGTCTAATCTAAAACTTTGATTAATTAGAAGTTGAGCAGGCCAGGAAATATCGCCAGAGGTTATTAAACATTTTATATGACACATTAAAAGAAACATTCTTGAAATAAGCAAACTGGGATAAGATGTGACTTTTTCTTACAGAAAATGATCAAAACAATGTAGCCACTTTTATTTAATGAAGCCAAATATGACCTTTACTAAGCATATCACTTCTCTATATGTCAGCAAGATAACCACCATATTCAGTGGTGATATGTAGATAATCCAAAAGTGCTACTGTGTAGGATAAAAGCTGCAGTCTTTCATCACTGAGTGCAATACATAGACCCACTGACCTTTTTTGGTTTGAAGTGGTTCTGTAGGCATCTGCCTACACCTTCATGCTGAGTGTTGGTTCTCCTTTTTTTCTCCTTTTTGCCTTTGGTGATGCCCAGGATCCTAGAATAAGACGTTTTGGCTCACATGTTTGGAGAGCCTGGCATCAATCTGCCTCTCCTCTGGTCTGCAGGCGAAACCTGGTGGTGGAGACATTTTGCCAAAGTGTCAGTTTTACTAAATAAAAAATGCATAACATTTCCTGTATAGTGCAAAAAGTTTATTTTATCAGTGGGATTTTGATAACTAGATAAGGTCAATTATTATATTATTCATAATTACCATGAACAATTGTGACTTCAATAAACTAATCATAGTTTGCCAAATACAATAACTTTTTTTCCACTGATGTGGAACATTGAGTAAATATGATAGGGATAAAATTATTAAACTATTACCAAAAAAGAAGAAAATTATTGCAGGGATGCATTTAATTGTCTCTTACAGTTCTTACAATAATTGTTGCAAATTGTGATAAAATTTGAAGTCCATCCCTAAATGCTACCTGGATTCAAACAAAAACCAATTTCTCAATCTCGTTCAAGAGGTGCATTTCCAGTTTAGCCCAAATTTAAAATACTTTTCAGTCCATAAAAGTCTTAAATACCTCTTTTTTGACTTATGCAATGTGCATTGAGTCGACACTGACAAGGAAAATGTTTGAATTGTATTGAGGGAAATTAAAAGATAGCATTTTTATTGAAATCAAGTGTAAAATTTATTTAACTTACTGTTAGATTTTTGTGTTCTAGAAAATTAAGAAAATGTTTATCTACTACTGAATTAAATATTTTTTCTTTACTTGTCCAGATCGAGAGAGTGAAATTCCACTTCAGTCAAAGCTATGATGGAACAGATTATGTGCTTTGGCCAAATTTAAACACAAATTAAATACAGAACGGCAGCTTTTTGAAGTTGCCATCTGCAGAGACGTTGAACTACGAACAAAGTTTGTAGCTGATTATACAAATACAGGGTTTGGAAAAAAAATTAGAAGGAAACATTCACTAGAATGCATGTTTGATCCTGTAAAACAAGATGGAAGCTCTTGTTTACGTGGCTTTGGGCAACATGTTGGTGGCCTCAGCCCTGCATTGCTTGATGACAGGAGGCAGAAATGGGGTGAAACAGACCAGTGAGAGCTGTCATCCACAGAGTGGCAGATCTGTTGGGCGTCTGACAGCTTCGAAGGGCATGCTAGTAAATAATCCTCCTTGAAATGTTAACTGGTTTTACTGGGAGGAGAGATGAAGGGTGGGCATGTAAAGGACTAGGTGGAAAAAATGGCAAAACAGCTCAGACAGTCAAAGAAAGTTGGTACAATAAAAATGAGTAACATGTTTTTCTATGTATTTTCAGTACTTGAGAGGCGCAATCTATTTCAGGCATAAGTGAAATATTCTCAGTATTGCTTTCCCAATACGAAACAGTTCCAACTGCAGGATTGAGCGGAGCATTGCTGGAGAGAGCTCTGCAGGCATTGATTACTCAGCCTCAAACCCAAAAATCATTTCAAATCTCTGCAGCTCAAGGCTCTCCTATTTAAACTTTTTTTTTCCTTTTACGTAAGTTTTCACAACTTGTGCACAGCGCAGGTTTGGCAAAAGGTGTGACAGCTTTTTCCCCGGTGAAGTATTTTGCAAACAATAAGACTGCAGAAGTTCGATTCTCTCTCGTCTGTGGATGGTTTTCTCCTACCCACCCGTTCAAAAACACTGACGGTGTGCATGAACCTTCAGAACTGAAAGACTAAAATGCCATTTTGTTTCTGATTTAAGAGTATAATTTCAAATGACATTTTGACACACCTCTCTTCTGCTAAGTGCCTTACGACTAAATGCCATTTTGTTTCCGAACTAAAACATACTTAAATAGGGAAAAGGGGAAAAAAAGAGCATAAAGCCTAAAAAGAAAATGATTAGACTTCATATTTCAAGCACCATCCATTAGTGTCAAATTTTTAATATTTGAAGAACACAAGCCTCCACAGTAATCTCATTTTAGACACACTAATATAAAGTCTAGCCAAATAATAATGAGACACGATGGGCAGGATTTCTTCTTATTATTGCAGGATTTAATTGAAAGTTATTTAAATGTTCGTGTGCAGCAGTTGTCTAACTAGTATTCATGTTTCATCAAGACATGTCCTTCCTTAGACCAAGGAAAATAAGTGCTTTAAAAACACCTGTCAGTTAGCATTTCAGCCTCACATTTTGCATTTTCTATTAAATATTTTTAGATATGTTTTATGAAAAAAATCCACAAATAGGAGGGTTTTCTGCACTGAAAAAAAAAATTCACCAAGTATTTTTATCAATTTTTTAGTGCAAGTACCTAAATATACTTGCATTACGACCAAACTAACTTACAATTAACGTTTTAGAAATACATAGTTGCTTGTTTAAGTAAATAGTTTTTTAATGTTTATGAAAAGATGCAGATTATTTTACTTATAAGTGAAAAACTCTGTCATTGAAATTAGTCATTTTTCATCAATATTGAGGAAAATTTTACATAAAACAAGCTCAACTATCTTTCCAACAATTCACTTGTGCAATACTTTATATTTTTTAGTGTACTTAGATGCTTGCACTAGAAACTAAACCAGAATACTTGGTAAGATTTTGTTTCTACAGTGCTCTGTAACTTGAAATTTTACAGGAAAAATCTCAGAATAGATCAGGACCCTTTGACAAGCAAGACCGGAAAAGGATCTGAGTTTTTCTTGACATCACATACAGTAGAGAAAATGGTATGAGAGGTACAAAGGTCTCCAAAGTTCACTGTTGAAGTTTGCTTAATACTGAGCAGAAAAGAAGAGCAAACAAGAAACTGAGAGATCCAGAGATCTTGTTCAAGAGGGAATGGTCAATGGTGAATCTTTAAACCCATCTTTTGTTTCTGTGGATACTGAGTAAATCTGTTCTAGCAGAACATATGGGCACTTTATTCTTGTTGTAAAGATCATTGAAATCTTTTTATGTCTTATGAGAATTAAAAAAAACCCAGCTACTCTTCTATTGACATGCAAATGTAACCATTGCTCTCCAACACAAATGTCTAGTTCTTTTTCTACACCATTTCTCTGAAAGCATTGAATGAAATGAATACAATGAGAGTTTGTTGTCTCATCCTCTGAGCTTCAGGATGGAAATCTGCTCTTTTGTTAGAACAGCATGTCAGATTCAAAGAAGAGAAAAAAAAAAACAGTCGACAAGCTCGTCTATCTCTGAATCTCTGTGCAGGGGGGAGCACAGCACATTGCCATGGGGGCCCTGTGTGAGGAGCTTCAACTGTCAGTATTTGCATACAGTCATCCATCTTCTAAATCTTAAGTGACAAAGACAGAAAATGAAATGCAGAACTTCTCACAGCGATCCCGTCCTCACCCTCATGGAGGGAATGACACTAAACAGAATTCAGCAGCCTGGAAGGGCCAAACATTCGAACACTCTCCGAACCAGCATCAAAGGCCTTCTCCAGCTAAAATGGGGGAATTTCACTGACTTGCACAGGAGAGGAAATAAAGCTGGTGTTTTCTGGCAATTCAAAGCCTGTTTACTCACCCCTCTTCCACAGTTTGTGTCTCAGACAGATGCAGTGCAGAGTGAAATCCCCGGGAGGTCAGAATGATACTCAACTCTGAGTAATATGTCTGCAGGATGCCTAAAGCTTGGATAAAAAACAAGACCTGCACTAACACCAGCTATAAGTGCATTGCTGCCACTGTTTTCACCTGGTGTGTGAGAGAGAAATACCAGCGACACCTGGATAAGGCAAACTGACATGACCTGAAAAACTCAATTTGTTTGTTCATATAGTCTCAAAATCCTGCTGCAATTGTATGATAATAAAAGAAGTTTTTTTTTTATATTATTATGGAACAAAAACAGTAAAACCACCAGACATTTTAATCATATGCAATAAGAGTGATTTTTCTTTATGTTCAAGCTTCATAAAATAAATATTTCAAACAGCAAACCTTAATGAAAATGTCTTTGTCATTATAAAGCAAAATTCTTAGCATGCAAATATGTTTTTTCCACATTAACGTTGAATACTATGCTCACATCTCCCAACCCTAATTCGGATGTTTTAAACCAGAACAAAGACAGTTGATCTCTAGATGTGTATTTGCTCAAAGTGAGATAGCAATTATTAGCATGTGTAGCTGGTTTATCTCTAACTCTATTTAATATTTCTTTAAATATTAAGAAATATCCTTAAAGTTTCGATACACCACTACTGTATGGGTGAACTAGGTACTGTGAAGACGCTTATTGTGGAGAGGGGCAGAATTTGGCACATGGATAACGAAGCCGAAATGCTATAGCGCTAATGTACCCTAAATAATGCAGTGCTAACATATCTTCAAGACTGGACTAAATAATAAATAATTAAAATCTAAAAATATTAAGTACTTCACTACTAGTATTTGACTTTTTTGAAAATACTTCCTTTAACTTTATATACCATAGCTACATAAATACTAACATGTTAAAGACTACATAGTTTGTGAGAATTGATTCTTGTAAAACTTCATGAATACTTTGTTTGGAAGGGAGCAGAGATGAGATGCATGTATATTTGTGTGGGAGATGATGAAGAAGCTGTGAGTGGCGCAGAGGTGGAGATTTTTGTGTAGGAGGATTGCTCGTGCATGTATTCAGAAACACTTTTTGGAAAAAATGAAAAAAACGAAAAAGGTAAGAACGTTGTTGGGCATCCAGAAAGAATGATTAGTTTTGGAGAAAACCTGCAGATTGGGCATACAGAAATTATTTAAATTACAATTAGCTGGAAAATTTAGAACTGAGGGAAGCAAACATTTTGCCTGGGTTAGGGAACCTTATTAAGTGTCATTTCTTGTGAGACTAATGGACACTACAACTGTCAGAAAATCCTCAATGTTTGACATCTAAGTAACTAACATATGCACTGATGACTTGTATGAGAACGAAGTTAGTACTTAAAAATATGTATCAATGTTCATAAAATTATTTTATAATATTTATTATAATTTCAAACTGGTTTCTTGAACATAAGAAACCAGCTTTTCATAGCCAAAAAAAGTTGCCTAAAAAGTGCAATTATAATCTTTCTAAACAGACTTTTGTGTTTATTTTTGTCTTTATTTCCATGGACTTCAAAAGAAACTAAACAAAACCTAATCTTTGTTATGTGACGTGTCTTCCTTCTTTTTCTCCCATTTTGGTTTTCATCGTTATCCTCCAGTCTCGTCAGACACCAGAAGGAGAGTTCCTGCCCCTGGACCAGTGTGAGCTGGATGTTGGCTTCGGGACGGGAGCAGACCAGCTCTTCCTGGTGTCTCCTCTCACAATCTGCCATGAAATAAATTCCAGAAGTCCGTTTTTTGACTTGTCGCAGCGCTCCCTCATGAACGAACAATTTGAGATCGTCGTTATCCTCGAAGGCATCGTGGAGACCACGGGTGAGAAAGCTGTTCCTGTTTCTACTTTTCTGCTGCCACTGATTCCAATCTTCAGTATTCACACAGCGTTAAAATGTAAATATCAACTTATTTTTCTACTTTTCATGTTGAAAAAAAGAGCTAGGGAGAGAGAAAGAATGACATGTGAATGAGCGCCTGATTGAATTATGAGGAATATTTTATTACTCCATAATCAGTTTAAGCCCACTGTATGCATAATAAATGCCTGTGGTCACACAAGTGTGCATCACTGTGATAAATGTGCTGAGTTTTCATGCAGCATTTCTCTGATGACGGTTAGAAGGAGGAGTTGGTGTAGAGCCTGCTTACTGCAGAGAAAATCCTCAGCAGCTCCACTGATCCCCCTGTTGCATATTTAACAGAACGATTCCTCCCTAAAGTCCAAAGCAAATAAATTCATCTTCATCTTCGTCCTGCTGCACTCTGCCACTTTTGTGGTGGAGACAACAGAGCTCAGGAGGAGGCAGGAGGGAAGGATCAGCGTGAGAGCATCAGCTCGTCTTATTAACATTGCAGCGCTGCTAAGAAGCTGAGAAGGAAATATGTTAAAATACTCAAACTCCAACACCTACACAAGGACTCATGCACATCTTGCAGGTCCTGACATTTCATTTTCTTCGTAACCCAGACAGCTTAGCGGGCAGATCATTTATAATTGTTAGCAAAAAGGCTTTCTATTTCATTTCTCTGATAAAGCCAAACAAATAAAATCCAAATTTGACTTTTAAACCCAACAAAACGGTTTGGATTCCACTTATGAGATATAGTCACAAATAAATAACAGCCGGGGTAAAGGTTTATCCTCCTAAAATACACCACTAACCATATACACACACACAAACCCAATGCACTTACATTTTACCAATATGTTTCTAACATTTTTTTAGTGGTCCAGCAAGTGTTTCCATTTAAATCTGCACAAAGCTAAAGATTAGGCTCTTCCCATTTTAAGCATTTGGATGTCGTCATCAAAAGTAAATGGTAAAAAATACCACTGGAAATGTAAGAAATGCTTGTCAGACATTTTACATGGGGTCAGACGCTGTAGTGCTAATAAAGAGTTTCCCATTGGTTATTAAGAAGGGTGTGATCTTACACAAGCGTTTTTATGGAACTAAAATACTCTTTTTGTACACTTTCATTAGAGAAGGATGATCTGTATCCAAATCTGACAGGAGTATAAATAACTTTGATCTCAACTGCACCATATAGTTGGACTTAAAAACAGCAAAATTGGCAACACAAGTTTATGAAGAAATTGGCAGATAAACCAGTTAAATATCTGTTCCTGACAGTACAATACAATCCAAAAATTTCCACTTCACCTGAAACTCAACATAAGCCTCTGAACCTTGATTCATGCATCCCAAAGCTAAGATTCAGTGGAAGCTGCTGCCAGAAATGTTCACAAGAACCTTCTTCTGGGATGTCCGGCTTGCTGTCTGCCAAGTATTTGTGTTGCTGGGGGCTTTTATTTTTATGCAAGATGCAGTGAACATTATCCAGGTGGGTGGATACCCATATGATGCCTGAGAGATGAAGCTAAAATGGCATGCCTGTCAAGGACACAAGCCACAAGCCTCCAATGATCCTATATTGTTGTTGTCATGTGTGTTGACCAGAAATGAGAAAACAATAAATAACAGCCCTCTTTGAATAAAAGTGCTTGAAAACTAACACAGTCCTCATTGTTGTAATCAGAGCTAAGACTTTAGGCTAAAGTATTTTTAAAAAGTGACCTTTGAGGTACTATAGCGCTGTTAAATGGTTTCGTTACATGAAGTGTAGTGAGCCGGGAATAGAATCAGGCTATGACATAACACTGCACCCCTCGTCGCTCAGAGGTACGCGATAATACTCCTACTCTTCAGCTAACTGCAGAGCTCTACAGAAACACAGACTGCAACACAGAAATTACAGCTGTGCATTTATTGATCATCATAAACCTAAAAAAAATTGTTTTTCTAAAAAAATTAAATATGAGACCTTTTGCAGCGCTTTGCAAAAATAATCTCCACCGGTGCAGAATGGTGCATATCTTAGAATGCAGTGAGTAGAACTGAGACCCAAAACACCATCACAAACTTAATGTTTATATTTGGAAATTATAATTATTTCTCTTGAAATTGGCTCAATTTCAGTTTGGTACATAAAAGGAATTCTTTTTTTTAAGCCACTTAAACCCTAACCAATAAAACTCTAACAGTTTAACCTGTTTCAAAATGGACATGGATTACCTGTTAGTAAAAAACTTGACATCTAAATATTATTTGTTTCAGTGAGTGGTTCTCAGCTGCTGCAAATAGCTATCTTCTGTCCTCCACTGTATTTTAAAAACAATTGCGGAATAAGGTGTTATGAAGGACAAAGATATGAAAACCTTCCAAAGAACAGTATTGATGAAGATTGCAAGAAAGTTTGGTTTATTTGCAAACCAGTCTAAATTGACTAAGACTGGTTTAAACCTTCTGCAGGTCATTATATCTTATTTTGTGCTTCTTTCTGCTTCAATAAAGAATGCCAAATGGCAGATGAAGAATTACTTACAGACATATTCATGACTTGATGTTTTTTTCAGATTTCGTCACATTAAAACATCAAACTACAATCTCTTTTATCTTTAGGGAAGTTATGTGACAGAGCAGCAAAAGTAGGGCAAACGTGTAAGGTGGAAGAAAATTTTTACCAGTAAACATTTTATAACACCGTTTACTACAATTACAGCTGCAAGTGGTAATTGCTATTTCTCTAATAACTTTGCAGATGTACAGACTGAAATGATTGTTTTTAGATCTGGACTTTGACTGGGCCAGTTAAAACATCAATATGTTTTGATCTGAACAAGTCCACTATACTTCTGGCTGACCTTTGAGGGTCACTGTCCTGCTGGAAGTTGAGACTCAGCCTCATTTTCAGCCTTAAGCAGGTGGTTATAGACTTGACCTGCATCTGATCTACCCATCAACTGATCAGCTGCTGCTTCAGAAAGCATTGTTATGGTAGATTCAGAGCGATAAACTATTTTAGTTTCCACCTCAACAAGTCATATGAACGGAAGCCAGGAAGCTCTGTTTCAGTCTCCTCTGATCAGCTTTTTGTTTTTCAAACTCTTCCATGCAGGTCAGATTTCTTCTGTCTCTTTGGTTAAACCAGAAACTCTTTATAGGAAGCTCATTTCACTTTCCCCAGTGTGGAGTGAAAAACAACCGTCTCCATTTAGCTCTGCTCTTTTTTAACCATTAACAGAGCAACCCCAGTGTGGCTGCTGTCAAAACTAAACTGTAAATCTTCTGCTCTACCCTCAAAGAAAATACAAAGTTTAAGTCCTCCACATGAGGGAGCAGTGCACTCCTGACCCACATCAAAAACCTCTGATGTGTGTATGTGAGTGGCTGCTGCCTGAAGTTATTGAACTTCACTTCAAAAAAACAAACTCTTACCAAGTGTATATATATATTATATTTTTTGGTTTCTAGTGCAAATATCTTAGTATGCTTGATATACAACTTAAAACTAACTTACAAGTAATTTTAAGCAAGGTATAAGTGCTTGTTTTAAGTGAAGGATTCCTTAATATTGATGAAAAAGTTCTAGTTCCACTGAAAGATTATTTCACTTTTAACAAGACATTTTTCCCATGTTAAAAGTGAAATAATCTGACAGTGGAACTAGTCATTTTCATCAATATCATGGAATTATTTACTTAAATAAGCAGTTATATGTTGCTGAAAAGTTATTTGTTAGCTAGCTTAGTTCTTAGCTTCTTGCAATGTCGTCCTTGTTATTTCACTACAGTAAATGTTTTGTGACAAGAAAGATATCAATATATTAGACTTTAAGAGCTCATATTTGCTTTCCTGAACTGAGAAATCCATTAAATGCAGATTGTTTTTGCATTTTCAGGTGATTAATTTGTTTTTGAGTAAAAAGTGTATCCCTCCATACAGGCATGCCTTATTTGCACCTCTTTAAAGTCATTGAGATAATTAATCATCCATCATTGTTTTGCAGGTATGACATGCCAAGCGCGGACATCATACACCGAAGATGAGGTTTTATGGGGCCACCGCTTCCTGCCCGTCATGTCTCTGGAGGAAGGCTTTTTCAGAGTGGACTACTCTCAGTTCCACAGCACATTTGAGGTTCCAACACCTCCATATAGCGTCAAAGAGCAGGAGGAAAAAAACTCGTTGCCTTCACCTCAGTCCACTCCCACCCCCGCACTGACTGAGAGCCACGGCGCCCGGCGTGACCGGGTGTTTTCCGTGGATTGCATCAACACTTCAGAGGAGAGGGGCCGTCAGGGAGGAGCAGGCGGCCGGCTGCCGAGCAAGCTGCAGAGGATGAGCTCGTCCGGGAAGGAGGACCTGCAGAGGAAGGTGCTTTTGCTCACCTCCCAGCATGCAGAGAAGGCGTGCAGCACAGGGGACCTCCCCATGAAGCTGCAGAGGCTGAGCTCCTCCCCCAGCCCAGGAGCACAAAATCGGCTGCAACTCAAGTCACTCAAGGTGGGCTTTGAGCCCATGACACAGTCAACAGGAGACCTGTACCAGTGCAGCCCTCCAACCACGCTGTCACCCACTCCTGTGCCCATGCATAGCCCCCTTCTGTCAGCTGGAGGGAGGCTGGAGGACAATCTGCCACCAAAACTGCGAAAAATGAATGCTGACCGCTGAAATCTGGACAGCAACCATCAAACACGAGAAGGTGCTGCATACAGTAAACAACAAAAAGCAATTATAATGGGGCAAGAAAGTCTTTTAGGCAACTTGTGGGTCTTTTTTTCTTTGAGAACAAACTATTACTGGAAATACTGTGATTTCTGTGCTTCGTAACGAAGGAATAGACAAAAGACACGTATTTACTGGATCATTCTGAGAAGAATTGTGCATGTCTACAATAAATCTATTGTTTTATTTATGCACCACTATACTCAGTAGTCAATCTTAGTTTTAATCAAGTATAAATTATATCAAAATGAAAATAAATACAGTTTGATATTCTCTGTTTTGACTGATTCCTGCCATTTTGGCTGAAATCAAGGTAAGTGTCGTTACAAGACTTTATTTAACCCAACCTTGAATATATATGATAGGCTGAAATAGGCATACAATTATAAGCAAAAGTCATAAAAATGTAATTCTTTTGTACACCAAAAATTACAAAACTGCCACTCTATGACAGAAAGATCCAAGAGGGAAATAATGAAATAGATTATCTCAAAAGTTGTTACAAATTTATTGATGTCTTCAAAAATATCAAAATCTTTTTTCTGTCGTTGGGATCAGAATCAGATTTATTGGCTAGGATTGTGCACATAAATAAATCATACAACTTTAGTTTCACTTGTTAAAGTGCTACAGAAATTACACATAAATACAAAACTTTAGAGGAAGTAAAATAAAAGTCAAAGAAACAATATGTAAAACCTTTCTGTGGAGAGCCATATTTTTGTTTTTGTTTTTTTCTTTTTTTTGAAGAATGTCAGGTTGGAAAAGTGAAATTAGGCTTACAGAGGTCATCTACATCATGCACAAATCAAGAGGAAAAATTTTTTTTTTTGATGTAGAAATGGAAAGAATAACCTGATTGCATAACTCTTAAACTATGGGCACCTCTTGAACTAATTTTAATATTTAGCTTTGTGAAAATTTGGAGAGCTACCAGATGCCTGGTCACTGAGGCATTAAATTAACAAACTATCCAAACAACCAGGGACACAGTCCTAGCGTCCAACAAAAGCTTTTGTTTCGCTGAGTCTTTCAGCATAGTGTGACAACAGCAGTTAGAGACATAATAATGCAACAGAACCTCCCAGCTGCACATCTGGGGTCAGCCTCTCCCAAGTATCATCAGGACCTCAGCTTTCATTTTACCACGGTACAAAAAAAAAAAAAAAATCAATGATAGAGAGAGTTTCCTCTGCCATGCCAGTCCTCACAAACAGAGCAACCCAGGATCCCCACTAGCATTATCAATCCACTCCTTCAGCACCCATTCACTTTACACAGAGCCTAAAATGCTCCCTACAGTCATCCTGTGATCTGGCTGCAAACAGAGGCAAGTGTGTTTGGTTGCTCACATGCTTTATCCAATTCTCATGCTGTGTTTTTGATTTTACCAAATAACACCAATGAAATAGCTTCATTATAAAGAAGAGCACAAAAAAACAAAGTAGAAAAGGTGGCATACTGTCTGACATCATGTGCAGTTGTTTTTTTTTTACACTTCAGAGTTAACAAAGATGGGGTTTGAGGTTTAATGCACAAAACTGGCATGTGAATAGCCACAGTGATTGTATACAGAAAGAAAAGAAGGCATGCCTCTAATTGGAATTGTGTTAACATTGCAAAGGGATTGTCAAACTTTCCAAAACTAGCAATCAAATTCAAAGCAACACTATCAAATATGTACTGCATGGTTATTATACTGACAAAAACATCTCATGTTGAACAATATGTTTAACTGAATTACAAAACAGATTTTCATTTATGTGAACATGGTGTGAAATAAAATACTATTGCCTGTCATCGTGATGAATGGAGCTCACATAATGTTTGAGTCCTGAGCTGTAAAACTTCTCAAAATGGCACCTTCGCCCCCTCAGCCAGTTTAAACCAACAGCAGGGCAGACTTTAGGTGGCACAGTTTTTATCAATTTTTGGAAATCCAGCCACAGTGTGGCATGTTTTTGGAGCCTCTCTATAACGACCCCGACACTGATATCTGTGGTTAAAAATATCAGCATCATGAATACTTAATAAGAAGACAGGGAGGGCATGAAGAGGCTCATTAGGGGCCAGTCCTGCTGACTTCTTCACACAGTCCAAGCACTCAAATTCGCCTCAAAACCGCCCAAATGACAGTTGTTAATAGGCTTTACATTACAAAAAAAAATCCCTCAGTCACGTTGTAAAATAAAAACAAGTGTAAATTAATTTCTCATTATTTGCCAGTTGTGTTTTGATGTAAAACGGATTCATTTTCAATCTACCGTTCATTCTGCCGGGATGCAACGCTTACGAATGTATGCTAATTAGGACACTTGTGGTGTCTAAAAGGGAAATGTGCCACACTGAGTTACCCTACTGAAACACACACGTACACACACGCACCCCGGGACGAATAAGCACAGAAGCTGTCAATCAAAAACAACAAGCTCTCCATCACACTCACCACAGCAACGTAGCCTCCTCTTTCCCCTGAAGCATTCAGAGCCAAACCCTGCAGCCAGAATGTGTGTGATTGTGTGTCAGGAGATCATTGTTTTCATCGTTGCCCTCCAGTGCTCTCTGTCACTGAGCAAATTTAAATACAGAACTTCAAATGTAAACACTTATTTGTGTCTTAGGACTTCTGTATGCAGATGAGCTCCTGACCTGATCTGAACTCCAGATATTTAGCATTTTCTTCTGCAGTGTAAATTTATTTGGCTTCATCCTTATAAGATAGCTGTAGGACAATGACAGAAAATGTTAATCCTCAGAAGAAACAGGTACTGTATATTTTATTTTATTTACATTATTTATTACTAGAATATTTGTCAGAGTAAGATAAGGTGGAGTGTAAATACTTGATCTTCAAAACCCTAATAGGTGAGTGCTGGAGAAGTACAAGACTTGTAGAAAATGGGCCAATTACTGCACTCCTCAATCAGCCTAAGTATCCCAGGACTGATCAATACCCCTCTGACTGTTGCAACCTGACCCATGACCTTCGGCACCAGCGCTCACAGGCTTGGATAATCACTTGACCCTGCTGGTGTTGGGAGATATTGGAAGATTGGAGGGATATCTAAAGTTCAGAGAGAGCTTTAGTGCAAACTTAGCACAATGTCCTCCTGCAGAAAAAAATCAATCCCTTTGAACTCTATTAACTGCAGCTGCACACAAAAGACATAAATACAATGTGACAGGCATTTAAGACTTCCACACATGAAGCATGTTTCATTCAGCACCATCCTGTGCCTTTATCTGGTCTCTAATAGGATGACAACAGTTATGCAGGACTTTTGAAACTATTGGTTCTCCAGTGTTTGGTGATCATTATATTCTCTTAAACTTTTTTGCAGTAAGAAAAACCGAGGAGAGATGGTAAAGGTAAGATCAATAACTTGCAATTAATGCAATTTTTCAACACCTTTGACTCACACACATTATCAAATATTTATTTTTGTTTATTAATTTCAACAGTTATAATTTAATTACCACTGATTCGTCTCCTGCCGCCTTGATTTATGTTTTTATCTACATTAAATGATCATCTGTCTATCTAAAATTTGATGGTCTAAAGCCGTCCCCAAGTGATAAAATGATTAACTTCTCAAAAATCTTGACTTTTTTACTCTGTGTGGTTTGGCTGTGCTGGTTTCTGAGACACTGCAGGAGATTGAATGTTTTTCAGGCTAAACTTTTTTCAGTCCTGAAGAAAGTTGAACAGTTTCAGTTTAACTCCGAAAACAACTTCAGGTTTTTGATGTTATCACACCAGACAGGGAAAAAACTCATTTATGATTTTGGGTCCAGAAAAAGCAGTCAATTGTCTCCAAATCTGCTAAAAAAAAAAGAACTGCTGCAGTCTTACTTGAAATTAAAAAAAGAAGTGCTTACTTTGTGCTTTAATGGATGAGAAGAAAACAAGTTTATCAAAAACATTTGAATGTCATTTGTATTTAAAATTAAAACTTAATTGCAAAAAATGAAGCAAAAAATAAATATTTAAAAAATAAAAACAAAGTTTATGTTTTGCACATTGACCCTGCTGCATTTCTTTCTCATAATATCTGTCAGTTTGAGTGTGTGAGGGACTTTGAGAGTAACACAAACATTGGAGGAGAAGTGATTAATTAAAGTTCAAGCCTCCAGCATCACGAAGCCATTATAGAAGCACAATTAGGCAGCACACAATGAACAAAACCACTGACACGTTAACATCTCATGAACAGACTCATGGGAGAAATGCTTGGAACAAACTGCATGTATGGCCCTACGCTGGGTTTCAATTCTGTCCATTTTGCAAAGAATTAAAACAGCACATGCTTTGTGTCAGGAGTGATTTTATGCTCTGCTACACCATCATTACTGCAAACCCATGAGTGAATACTGAAGTATGACACGTGTGAACAAGAATAATGAGTTTCTTCCAGGCTTCCTTCATCTATTTACTCATCTCCCCTCCTTCCTCGTCTTTTCATTTCTGGCTGTTGTCATTGAGCAGGTTGCTGTTTTACTGCTGAACACTCCTGGCAACATTGTGCCTGTTAAGCAGTTTTTCTGCGAGGACCAATCACTTGTCTGACCCTCACGTCTTCTGTGAAATTGTACTCATCTCATGCAGGCGTGCGGGTTGACAAAATGTGGTCGCTGAAAATCGAATCACACATCTTTTCTTCAGGGGTTCGGCCATCCCTCCCTCACTTGTTTTACCACCTTTCAATTCCTCACTGCTGGGTTTCCAGCATAAAGAGAACTTTTTACGCAAAATCGATCTGCAGGCACTGACTTTTTAAATCCTGCTCTTCTTTTTGGGGGACTCTCAATCATCCTTTTCCTGCAGTGAGTGTGGAGCGTGGGAGGGGAGGTGAGCATTAGAAGAGTGACAGTGATGTGAGCAGTGAATGAAAGCTAAGAGAATTAAAAGAGACCCCATTATCAGACGCTGCCGATCTTCAGCTCCATTAGGAAGAACAAAATGACCCTCATCACCCCGTCCTCCCAGCAGACATAACTGGGTTTTTCGGGAGGGAGACTTCTTGAGACTTAAATTGCATTTATTCTGTCTTCTCCTGCCTCTGCCCCCCATCAGCCCACCCTGGCAGCCTGTAAACCTCCGGGGCATGATGGGAAATAATCCATGTTGTCACACTCTAATGGTCATGCAGCATAGCTCCACGGCCACATGGAGAGTAATGACATTAATTCTGAGGCCATGGGGGTCGGTAAGTTACAGATGAAGCTAATTTTTGGGGGGATGCGAGTAGGATGAGGTTGTAAAACTATAAAGGAAGTAGTAAATGACCCATTGGTCATTGGGTTTGTTGGATTGCTTTTGTCCTCTGTAATACCTGGAATGGAGGCGTTATTAATAACACAAAATGCTGTTATAGAAGGATTTAATCACGCGGGGTAATTGCGAGCGAGGCCAACAAAAGGTGCTTTCAGCCTTGGATAAAAGAACCCAATTAATGAGGGAGAGATGCTGTTTTTAGATGTGGTTTTTATTATGCTTCCAAAACTTCCCCAACTAGCCGGCATAATCTTTTGGCTGGAATAATCAAATGTTTGTAGGAGGTTTCAATTAGACATTTGTATTCTGAATAGAATATCAGTTTTTTTTTAATCTAACAATGATCTTCAGGGCAGAACTCATTAATTGACCATTAAGTTATCAAAGTCATATTTTACAGTCTCTGCAAATATATTAAAGAAAATATTATATTCTGCAATAGGTGAAAGCTTGAGATATTTAAACCAGATTGTGATATGAAAAGCAGATCCATTTAAAATAATAATATTGATCCCAAGTTGGTATCAGTATCAAATACTCGCATGATAAGTGATACATTAGTTTGAGAATGTCTTGAAATTTTATTTCATTTTTGTATTATAGTTTCTTAATTATACGATAAAACATTTTTGCTTGGATTTTATAAGAAATCAATACATTTTTCCACTTTATTTAGCAAATAAAGTGGAAATCTTGTAAATATGTTGAAGTATTTTGTAGGATTGTTTTTTAACAATCTAATTCAATGGAAAAAACACAAAAATGCCTAAAGGTCAGAAGATATTTCAAATATAAAATAATAAATATTGGTATCGGAAATGCTGGCCCCGTTTTAACTTGGTATTGGATCGATTCAAAATCAGTGTAAGGTCTCATACCTCCGGCTTATAATGGGTCGGCTTGTTTGTTCCTCCTAGCGGTTGCTGAATATTTGCTCAAGATGAGGAATTGTTTGGTCTGAATGAACGTTATTGAATCCATCTGTATGAATGAGATATTAGATTTATTTTGATCATATATTTCTGGTTATGAACTGGATCTGTTTGTCTTGTAAAATGCCTGAAGATGACGGTTGTTGTGGATTGGAGCAATATAAATGGACCGAATTGAATAAACCAAACTGAATTTTTAATATTAATCTCTCCGAAAAACCCTTTAAGGAGCTGCTGAGCTCCTCAGATCATTTCAAAAACTTTTACAGCTATAATCATAACACAGAAGCCAGTTTCTGAAACGCTTGGAGTAATTCATGGCCTGGAAATCAGAACATGTTGACTTACATCAGAGAGCATAAAACTCAAACTAATCTTTTCATTCATATGAAAAACCACTATATTAATTTTAGACAATATCTCCCCTTTTTGGTAAGCCTGCAATCTTAGAAGCAGTTTCCTTCTTTCAAACTCAACTGTTCAGTTGTTTTTCTGCAAGCTAGCAATCATCGCAGAGCACACACACACACACACACACACACACACACACACCACCACCCTGCGTAGTAGGATGTATTGACAAGGTGTTAAAGCAAGATAAAGACAAACCCTTAATTTGCCGATAAATCAGTCATGCTCAGTGAATCCGTCTCACTTGCATTCTCTTATCTTCAGAGTGTTTCTCCTCTGCCTCCTATCATGACGTTTCGAACAGAGTGGAGATTGCCATGCCTGATGTTCGCTCTTCCTTCTGTTAGCTTGGCTTTGATATGCAAAATTTGCCCCCTGCCTGCCCGTCGTCCCACTCGACCCACTAAACACCGGTTGCACAGCTTGCACCTAATCTCCATCACACTGTGTGTCTTTTAAAAGCGGCCAAACGCAGCAGAGCCCTCCAAACAAAGGAAGAAGGCAAGCTCGGCTTCAACATCTGCTTGTCTGTCAGTCTGCCAGTTCGCATGTCAAAGGAGCCCGGGACATTTACAGCCACTTCCCTCCGCGGCCTAATTAAAGCACATCGGCACCTTCAAAGTGGAGTCAACAGGATGCAGACCACAGGTTTTTCGTCTGGTAAACAAAAAGACTGCAGCTTCACTACGATGTAATGTTTGAAGTAAACTAGTTAGACCATAAGCAACACAACTGCCTCAGCATGACTCACTAAATAGACAACAGTTTTAATTAAATTTCCATTTTATGAAAAAAAAGTTATTAATTAGAAAGACTCAAAAATTGGTATACGACACATCGTCATAAAGATTATTTCACTTGTAACTTTTTTCCTGCATTATAAGTGAAAATCTCATGCCAGTTCTTAAAGAATTAATCATATATAATCAACCATTTTTGACGGGACATAAACAAAATCCCTTAAACCTGTCCATAAATTTTACTTGCAGTAGAACGACAGCCATACAATCGTTGGAAAATAGTTTTATAAACTTTTCAAATTGATGTTCAGGAACAAGTTCCTCTCCTAGGTCTTTGCATGCAGCTATAAAATACACCTGTTCGCTCCTGACTGTCAAACGTCTACCTTTTATAATTGGTCAAGACGGTCTAACTGGCAGCACCTTGTTGTTACTTTCCTTCTTATATTATACAGACGCAACATGTGCAGATTTTTATTTTTGCACAAACCTTTTCCATTTTAACTTCATCCTTCTTTATTATATAATGACAAAGTGGAGTGTGTTTATTTCTGTGTACTTCAAGTTAAATTTCAATTTCCATCACTGGTAAAGACCACATTCTTTTTCCTTTACATTTTAATTTAGATGCATTTACAGCAGGTCTGTGCAGTGTCGGGAATAAAAAATGTTAGAAGTAGGTCTGAAGCTTTTAAGGATCTAAGTCCTGGTGTGAAATCAAACATGAAGGCTTCACAGTCGTGCTTCTGTGATTCAGACACATCCACTTTTCTGCTCTGCCTTGTCGTGACTCAGCCTATAGTCCAGTGATGTGAGACAGAAACCTGCCAACCGTTTAGATCCGAGCCACGAAGCTTTAACTAAATCCCAGACTTGACAGACAGAAAAGACAGGGGACATCCAGGAGAAAAGCTCAACCCATTTTTTCTTACCCTTTCATGTCATTTTTTGCTCTTAGATTGTCACCTGTGACAAAAAATGTCACAACATGCCAGTAAAATATTTTGTATGCATTGTGACAGTACAAACTTTGATACAGCAATTAACTTTTCCTATTGGGCCACATCCTGTCACCACCTTTGCAGAAAATTAGAAACATCATTGTTCTACCTACAGCAGTATTTTTTTCCTCTTCTTTCCCCCAACTTTGCTTCATCTCAGCAGTAAGTTTGACAGTTTGTTAGCAGGGGATAATATTCTCTGTAAGCATAGAAAATCCCTGCAGGGAGCTTTCCTCTCTTCTTAATACCAGTAAAATACTGTAAGACTGACTATTCTGTGAAATGCACCAACACAAAATAAGGACTGGCAATCGTTTTTCTCTGGATAGCATTGTTTTATTTCATACTAATGTCATGGGATCCACACAAATGGGCAATAAGCTACAGCTAATAATTTTCAGAATTGAATGTCAAACAGTTGCCATTAAAAATAACAAATTTAGAAAGTTTGGTTTTGGGATTTATAATTTATATAAAGACAGATATAATGTGAAATACTCGAACAAGAAGCTTTAAATCCACCATAAAGGTCATAAACTATATAATTACAGAGGCAGTACTTTTTTATTAATAGAAGCCAAACAATTAAAAATCACAAACTCTTCTGTGCAATCTTTACTAAACTTTAATTCATTTGTGTGGCTTTGTTACCAAGCTGGAGCTCTGGCTCCAAACAGCAAAAACATAACGCACACATACTTAAGTTAAGATTTGCCTTATTAAAGAAGTCTATCACTGGATTTTGAATGTCTCATTGATTGGATGGCAAATGATGCTTTCATTACCTCCTATTCATACCTTTAAACCAACAAAATGTCCCTCACCTGAGAATGGGGGAAAATCTGAGAAATGAAAAGATTTGGTAGGAGATTCTAATTTTCTGAATCAGAATATATTGTTGTTAGCCTGAAAGTTCTGATTGTGACGAAAGGGGCAAAGTGCTTAGGATTTAACTTCTTATGCAGAGCCCAAAAGACGTCTTTTGACTACAATGTGACTGGATGTGTGATGTACTTTGTCATCAGTATTTGGTCCATTTTGGTCACCAAAGCAAGCTAACATTTGTTACATAAAACAGCTGCTAAACTCAATGGATTTGCCAGTGTATTCAGCGTAGGACATACAGTAGAATAGTTTCCAAACAAGTACAATCATTTGGCAATTATTTTTGAGCAAAAATCTTGTATAAGCAGGGCTTTGACTGACTTCCAACAGCCAAAAGGATGAGGTGTTAAAAATTGTTGATCTTTTCTTCATATTATGTTCCAAATGTGACAAGAAAGAATTAACAACTGTGAGGATAAGCTAAGCTAATACAATAAGCGACCACTGCTACTTACTTCTGAGGTCAAAACTTTGATCTGGACATCACATCACATCTAAATTAATGTTTCAGTAAAAGGCAGAGTGCAGAAAAGCAGAAATGAGGAAACATATAACAGCATAAACTCCACCAACTGACCCCTTCAGCCTAATTCATGAGATTAGAAATGTACACGATTCAACCAGAACAAAGTGTGGAAAAATGTGCTTGAGGTCAAGGAGAGTCTCACAACAAAGATACAAAGGCTGGCTTTGATATTCATATTTTGATGTCTCTCAGATGAATGAGAAAACATTGTTAATGCACAACACAACTGATTAAATCCACCAGCTGCCCAAAGCAAACAAAGAGTGAAAAAAACTGATTGAAGTCACTTTAATTTTCCTACCAATTTCTTCCTTTTCCAAATCTCTTTCTGAGTGCGGTCCAACCACTCTGGTCATTTTGGGTGTTTGTCTCAAGCAAGAAAGCATTTGCTGACTGAGAGATGAGCAGATGGTTCTCCAGATGAGACCGACAAATACACATTTACTGGAGAACACACTCACATGGACAAACGCCTGTCCTAAAAGATAATGACTGCTGGAAAAAAAAAAAAAAAGTTTAGATTAATTATTGTAAATATGTTAATTAATATGTATTCTCATAATTGGATGCTGGCTACAGTATGGTCGGACAGAAGCAGAACAAATGTGGAGCTCAGAGCTGCATTGTGTGCAGAGAAAGCCGATTTTCTCACAACCAATGAAAACTGAGTGTTCCTGTCAAGATACAGGAACCGGCTCAGAGAGAGAGAGACGTGACGACGAGTCTGGTGGAAGTGTGATTAGGCTCTTCTAGCTTTTTTTAAAGGTCTGTCTGAGGACACGATCACATCACTGGATTCATCAAGAGACTATAAAAGATGCCTTTATGTGTTCCGAGGACACAATAAAAAAAAAGAAGAAGAAGAGATAAAGTTTAACATGCCTCCTAGATGTTGCTGTTGTTGGAAAGTGGGTATTATTTCCATTCATTTAGCAACAGATTGTTTTGACATGACTTCTAGTGTTGTGCAGACATTATGTGATAAATTCATCATGAAACATCTAGGAGACAAAGCCAAATCGGGGTTAATAAGTGTCGCTGTGGGAAGCTTGGGAGCTGTTTGAGCAGATTTATGTATATTAGCGTTAATCTTTGGTTGGGATGCTTTGACAGACTCCAGTAATTAATGCTGCATTAGTTAGATTGCTGTCAACTCGGATGTGACGCAGTTCTTGACGACATCAAAGATACATAGATATAGAAAAACATATTTATTTTGAAATCTTGGCTTTTGAACTTTGAAAATGTAAATTTTTTTATATGGTAGTAAATAATTTACCATCATTATTATCTCCATTAAAAAATAATCTTTATGTTCTCAACTTCTTAGTTTTTTTGCTTGCCTTGCTGAGATTTTGAATCTTCCAGATGTTTTCACCTCAAAGCCAAATGTGTTCATCTTTTTCAGCAGTCAGTCCCCACTAAGTTCAACAATAATGTCTCAAAAATGTTTGAAGAAGAACAGCTTGAATGCATTCAAGCTGAGGCAGAAATCAAGGATCCATTTATTCAGATATGGTGCCACAACAGCAGCGTGGAAGTGTGACAGAAATTATATGATTTGTCAGATGTAAGGGTGTCAAGAAGAACAGTCTGAAGTCAGGTCACGGTGATCTTTCTTGTTTTTGATTTTCTGTGGCACAGCTTCTGTCAGACTGTCACATTACACAACCATAAAATGTGTTTTCTCTCTCTCTCTCTCTCTCTCTCTCATGGGCGCCTGACGAAAGACTAATGTTCCCCTTATATGATTTTTTTTCTCAAGTAAACAGGTAAACATGAGGTTTTGGTTTCCAGGGCTTTTGTTTCTTTTGCAGACAGGTTTGTTCAAATCTAAAACTGCAGGAGCAGGTCATTTTGTCTGAGATTTTAAAAAGGGACTTATTTTGCTTACTTTTAAATGTTTGGTAAATTATAAGCAAAACGAGCCTCAATTCTTGCAGAACAAATATCTGTAGAAAATGTATTATTTTAAATGGCATAAAGATCTCCAAAACACAGCACAACGTATTTTCAAAGTGTATTTTTGCATATACTGTGTTTCACTTTCAATCAGAAACAAACTTCTTGGTTGAAAACAATTTCAAACTACAAATATAAAATTATATTTAAGCTATGTACATTTTGCATAAGACATGAAAATAATAGACACTTCATTGGCATCCAAAACCATCATTTCCCAATTCTCACAACAGATATTATTAAAGTTGAATTTCTAACCAGGGGAAATAAGTCATTTTCTTAGAATATTGACAGCCCAGAGGAACCTTCACACTGACTGGAGAACATGCTTCATGAGTCCAAGGGTCTAAAACATTCTGGACAGGAAGCGGTGCATTTGCTTTTCCCTCTGTAGAGAGCTCATTATGAATATCTGAGTCTCATTACTGCATGGAGTGCCTCTTTGCATTTCCTGCACATTGATTGGATGTAAAGCGAAGACATCATATGCTACTGCCGTTTTATTCCATCTGCTGAGTTTGGAAAAAATAAATAAATAAATAAAAAACAGAAGTTTTGATCAGAAAAGGAGTGAAACTTAACATTTAGAAACCTTCTGATCAGTCTAAACACCAGAGCCTAGTTAGAGTAAACACACTATTAATATTTCTTCTTTTCAGGAGTTTAATTTAGCAAAATCCTTCCTGTGGGAGCAGAAGTCAAATGAAGCATTTCAGTCTATCATAAGACTGAAACATGGCTTCTAAACAATTCTGGAGAGGAGCAAAACCGCAGGTCTCCTGCCTTTACCCTGTCAAACACAGAACACGTTGTACCGACACATTCCCCTGGTACCGCCTGCTGCAGCCTGAGGAGTGAAGGCCGGCTGGACACTAAAGACTAATTAGGGTGTTTTATATACTTAACAGCTTGGTGTGGTTTTACTTGTCAAAGTATTCTGCAACTCTTCAAAAAATGTATAAATTGTGTTTCATGCCAGCACATACAAAATAAGCATTCATTATCCTCTTAGTTACAAAAAAAAAATGAATCAGTCCTCAATTTCCTTCATTTGTATAACAATTAGCTATCTATAAAAACTGAACATGTAGTAGCCTTGCAAAGTATGTTGAAGAAGTTTTATTTGTATAGACCTTTTCAGCAACAAGTCAGTTCAAAGAGCTTTATATGAATTAAAGAAAAACAAACAACAATATAAGCACAACAAAAGAAAAACTACACTTTAAAATGTTTCAGATGTTCTGTGTTGCTAAATAGACTTGAAACAGAAGATCTGATTGGTTTGAAGGTTGATATAACAATAGCAACAATTGTTTAATGTATTTTGGTGCTAAAGTACTCCATAATTTATAAACTAAGAGGAATTTCTCGGTCTTGCTAATGCTAATTTTTGGTTCTCTATATTATGTTTTTAAGTTCCTGCATCATTTTCTTCTTCTTATCTGATAAATTATAAAAGGCAACAAGTTGAGAATAAAAATTGAGAGATCTTTCTGCCCAGTAACTTTGATCTTATTCTTTTTGTCATAATCCATATCTCATGGTTAGATGTGAGAATGGGATTGATGACAGTTTTACAAAATTCGAGCTTCTTACAGTAACAGGCTCAACCTGCTTTGCTGGAAATAGGCCTCGATCTGTTCATCCATCTTTACATTATACTCCTCCGCCTGAGGCAAAGACGAACCCAGACCTGGAGGAAAGACTTTTTCAGACAAAATCAAATGCATTTGGTTGTTTTATAAACACTGACCTTGATATCAAGACAAATATGTCACTCAGGAAAAAAAATTTCTCAACTCAAAATGATTTTGAATGATATTGTCTACTCTGAGTTTGACTACTTATTCTATTTACACAAGTGTTAACTGAGGTTTCCCTTCATAGTTGGTGAGAAAGTTTGTGACACAGAAAGATTGTCCGGCAGAGCTTTACTTCAGAGAAATCTGCCTTGAGATCGTGTAAATAATATCCTCCTCTGGATTCAAAAGGAAACTGAAGCTTCTTTCTTTGTGGAAAGCTTTGATCGCGCCTGACAATTGTCGTTGATCATGACATCCTTTCACAAGAAACTGGATTTATGCTTTTATAAAATATATTTTAAAAAAAACATAAATAATAAAATAAAGTGATTGAACATATGTTTTTCTTCGAAGCTTGAGGAGTAATATTGTAGTAAAACACAAGTTCAATAAATGTAAAAACTACTGCTGACAAATAATTATGTGTTTTCCTTCCATCTCTTAAAGCTGAGCTAAACCTACAGATGGCTTTTAAAACAATTCTGGAGAAAAAATCAAATATGCGAGTATTTTTTATTTTATTTTCCAACACAGTCTTGCTTGGACTTGTGAAGAGGTTTATTCGTATTAAATGATGTTCCTTTATGTCTCATATAAATGTAATGTTTTTTTAATCACAGTCAAGGTGTTTTTCTGTGCAGCTGGAAACGGTGTGCAAACTAATGAACCAAGATGTGTCTACTGAAGTAAGGTTCCCAGAGTTGCTGAACTTCCTCAGACAGTTATTTGGGAACTTGTTGTTTTTCCCGTGGCCTTCCCTGCATGGAGATAGAGTGTTTAGTTTTCACCTCCCATAGACATTACAGTGAATGAGCATACAAGGTTTTGTATGTTTTCCTTTGTTTCTTTTGTTTGGTCTTCGAAGATTGAGTCTCCGCCTCGGTAGTAAAGAGAGATGAATAAAGTAACTATGCAACTCTTGGTTCCTCAGAGCGGATCCTAATTTGTGCCTAATGCAGCGTATTTCTTGCTCTCTGTCTGCAGATGTATTAAAGATTGTTTTTGCTCCCTGACTTTTGTCTGGACCTCAGTCTCTGAATTGTGCACTTCACAGACTACAACTTTTTTAATGAAAAACTGTTTAAAATATTTATTCAGGTCATATAACTTTTCCCTAAACAGCAGCAAACCTGAAGGATAATTTCTATTTCTTTTTTATACTAAGGGAGATGAAATTTGATCGTTTTGATTTCTCATTCTGCATTTTCTTAGTTATGGAGAAACTGACATGTTGTGTGTGGAGACCTCAAACTAATACATGTGGCTCTGAGCAGTGGTAGACTTGTAGCTTTTAGAAGATCAAAGGCTTTGCCCCAAAAGTCTGCAATCAAAGTTTATTAAATGTTATTTCCCACAACTCAAAGTGCACCATGATATGTCCTGGACATCAAAGAAAAGAAAAATAAAATAGCTATACCCCCATATTTCTTTTTATTTTTGAAAATAAGACTAGGTCTGCTATCTCAATTGCACTATTTAAAGAGGCATTTAAAGGTAATTTAATGGACTTTGAGTGAAGTTTAACACTGTTTATTTACAGTTGCAGTTTTTGTAAAATGTCTCAGTGAGAACTTAAAAAGGAAAAGAGTGAGGCTGCAAGTGACCTTGAAGCAATGACTGGAGGTTTAAAAGCTGCACTTTAGGAACATCATGATTTTTCAATAATTTCAGAAAGAGAAAAGATTTCCTTCAAATAAATACAAAATTCTTGCTTCAAATTTTAGTAACACGCTGTCAGTAGTTCAAAGAACAAAAGAATAATGTTCATTTTACTCAAGCATATACCTATAAACAGTAAAATCAGAGAAACTGATCATTTTAAGTGGTTTCTTAACATTTCCCATAGCTTTATGCACATTCAAAGTGAAATGCTAGATGAAAAGATTTTGTTTGCAAAAAGAAAATATCTTGTAAAATAATTGAAATTAGAAAATGGCTTGAGCCACTGAACATATGCAATGTGACTGTAGATAAAAGCAAAAGTTAAGTATTTTCTTCTGGCATTTAAGAAATGATCAACAAACAGAAGAAAAATTATAATTTCTACAGTTCTGATAAAGAAAAGAAATAAGCAGAAAATAGGATAAATACAGAAAGACTGTTCTGCACTGAAATTTCAGCTCATTGTTTCCAAACTGCATTCTGAGCTGGAAAGATTGAAATATAAATTAAAGGTCAGTTTTGCAAAAGAAAGAAGAAACTCTTCAGTGGTCGCACATTTTTTATGTTTTTATCCAGTTGCAAAGACAAAACGAACTCAGAAAGAGAAACTGGATGTCAGAATGTGAATCCGTACCCATCCATCATTCTTTTCTGGCAGCTTGATACTTGACTTGTCTGTTCGCATCTTTTTTTAAATCCTGTACTCATTTCACATTGCATCAGTTAAATAAAAACAGAGTCACTCTGATGTGTTTTTGGGTCAACCATCAGTGATGGTTATGATGTGATCAGTGAAAGCCCAAAAGGAGAAACTCTCATCAACTGGAGCAAAGCAACTAGGAAGTAGTGCAAGCAACTAAAGTTAGTCAGTTTTTTCCTCTCCAGATTACAGGAAAATCCCAGGACTTTGTCCCAAATATTGGAAGGGGATTTAGCTTCAAACTACAAACTCATGACAATGCAAACATCAGAAAGTTAATCCCATGCATTTCGTACAAACACACACTTTGCCTGCTGAAGATGACGATCAGTCATTTGCTGTCTCTGAGAGACACACAGTAATGGACAAGGTTAATGCAGCCAGTTATCCTTGATGCGTTCGTGTAGGAGTCATTGATGCTTCATCCTCCTCTTACTTTCTGCTTGGCTCATGCTTTCAGACTCTCAGGCTGCTGGATAACCTGAAACAAACCATCTGAGACCGCCACGGTTTGACCTTAGAGCTAAGAATACCAGAAAGGTTCTCACCGACTCGTCTCCGAGTGAAGGAGAATCGACCGGGAGATGAATACTTGTGCAAAATGATGATTTAAATGAATGTTTCTTAACAAAGCCAGGTGCATAACAGTAAAAGGAGGGAAGATTGAAAAAAAAGCAAAGCTAAAAAATTTATTACAGAAAAGGACAATGTACAATGTCCCACTTTAAAGCTTGCAAATGAATTCCTAATATTTCTAAAAAATAGGAAAAAAGAATCAGGTGGAACTTATATTCAATTTCTTAATAAATGATGTACTTCCTGCTCAAATGTTACAGCTGAATTTTGTTTACGGCAAAACTTGTGCTTAGACGTGAGAACTTCAGGAAGTGTGAATGCATCAGAAACAATTATCTAAATTTAAATTTAAATGTCCCATAAGGCTGTTTTTCTCTGACCTCATAATTGGCTGCTTTACTGTAATATCCTCATGAGGTGAATTCAGAACATTAATTTCAGAAGCTTTAAATCACTGTTGCAATGTGCCATGGTGGACAGTATAAACAACTGCACACTTTAATGTCAATAGCTCCGCACTGAAAATGTGACAACAATTTAAAGGTCAAATGGCATTTTTCCAGCTTGAAGCTGTTTCAGCTTTACAGATTTGCATTTTGTGTCATTGTTTCTCCCACTTGACATCAGCAGGAGAAATAATGTGCATTTTATCTTAAAAAAAAACATGCTGAACTTAACACATCGATTGGACATGACTGTTTAATTTAAGGCAAAGTTTTGCAGATGCTAATTTAAAATAAAATATAAAAATAGAACATTTTTTCACAGAAGTGCTACAAAACCAGTGTTTCAAAATATTATTTTATTGAGATTATATCCATATACTTTTAGGTCTGTGTGTAGGTGGGTCTATTTGCAGATCTTCGGATGTCATTGGCCAAGACACTTCCCAATTTAATCTTTTACTTTTTCAATCTTCTTGCTTCTAACTTTATATCTGCTTAAGCACAAACAGAAAACTTTCAGTTACAAATTTTTATTTTGTCTTTTTACATTTTAATTTGACACAGGGTTAAATATAAATGTATTTTTATTTTGATTGTACACTTTGGTAGGCGTCCTGCAAGCCTCTACCCACCCAACTCCACTCTCTACAAGCTGAGTCCACCTCAATAAATATCAAGTCTAAATTTGATGCTGTGTGTTTTGTACCCTGAGGGGTCTTTGCTGCTGCAGAAGTCTCAGAATAAACCCATTGGAGCCAAGATTAGGAAAATATTCAGTCACCCAAAATGGACATCCATGTGGAGAAGTGGTTGAAGTTCGACGAAAAGGGATCAACATAATCAGACGGAGGGAACGTCTGTCCATCTTTCACCTCTCTGACAAACCGGTATCTGAGCACCCTGTTCGTCTCCCAGCATCTCACCCCCACAGAGGAATCAGCTGTCAACACTCCCACCAGTGACAGCTTTGTAATATGTGTGAACGCTCTTAAAAGAAATCGCTCTCCGTCTCCTGACGCCGTCAAGAGCCAACAAATAACACGACCGACGTCAAAGGCAGGAGATTGTTTCAATTTATCAGACGCAGCTCTTCTGATCCGCCCTGCAACTGCCCTGATAAGGTTTCAGAGGGTCATAATTTCACCACGTGTTATTTTAACGCTGAGGGGATTTCTTTTTCCAAGCACAGTCTTGCTTGGACTTCAACTTTTATATGAAAAACTGTTTAAAATATTTATTCAGGTCTTGTAACTTTGCTGTAACCAGCAGCAGCAGACTTGGAAGGATAATTTATATTTCTTTTTGATATGAGATGAGATTTGTGAAAAATCATTATTATTCAGAAGGACCTTTCACGCTTTGATGGAGGGGAAAAGCTGCAAATAAATCCAGTTTAAATAGGATCACTCAAAAGCTTCTTCTGTGCTGTAACTCCATTAAGAAGACTTCACTCAGTCAGAAGAGTCCATAGGAAATTCATCCACACATTAACTTTAATGGACTTTTTAATTATGAGGAAAAATACTGAGGCAAACTGAAACACGTATTAGCTTTAATCAAAAATATCACTCAATATTTTGACATAATCCTAATGATGAATGTAATTTTCTAGCCTCAAAAAATGGAAAATGAAAATCAGAGCACGTTAAATGTCCTGTAAGTGAATACTTGTCCATAAAACTCACGGGAATATTTCCCCACCCCATGGCAAAGTTTAAGGGTGTGTGTGCACTTAAAGTTCCTCCCTGAGAGCAGATCACGCGGCACTCGGTAGAGTGTGAGGACTTCACACGTTTATGAAGAGGCAAACAAGATGTGAGCGGGGTGAAAAGTGAGAAGGATGAGCTGCTGCGATGTTCTGTCACAGAAAGAGTCGCTCTGGGACATCAGCAGCTCTCTTTGGACGCAGCAAAAGCTGTTTCACCCCATCTGGACGCATGAAACAGTTTATTCAGAAGCAAAAGGTCAGGTTCGCACGCTGTAGCCTGTCAGCACTGCCCCTGCAGACCAACGGTCGTGATATTATAACCATGCCAACGTGACCAACGTCCTCGCAGGCTCAGATGTGTAGAAAGGTTTTGTTAGAGGACTGGAATATTAAAAATTCAAGCTTGCTTTCCTCAGCATCTAAACAGGATGAGGACTAGCCAATTTGAGGTTTAATTATGAAAACGCAGCTCTTTAAATTATATCTCTAATATTGTAGTTTGTTGGTGCAAAAATAAACGAGAATTGATTAAGTGATGACTTGCCTTCTGGTTTATTCTTCTAGTTTAAACCAGAAGTTTATATGAGATTTTGAACCGTAATAAATGCCACATTGACCAACATATTTGTGATGACTAACAATGGCAACTGACAAAATGCAAAATTGTTTCAAAATTGTTGACTATATGATCCGGTTATAATGTTTCCATTATGCAAAACACTTTGAACTACCTTTTAGCTAACGTGTGCTATGCAAATAAATTTTATAGATTTATACAGGACTTAATAAAAACAAAACAAAAACATTATTTATTTAAAAAGTTGACATTTTTCTTGTTTTGGGTCAGCAAGTACCAAATCTTTCTATTTACTAGAGAGAATCTTTTCATATTTTCTCTAAAGTTATAAGTTTACAGTAATATTTAGAAAAAGTGACTAAGCACAGCAGCACCATTTTATATTCTGTAGATAATTCACATTTCGCCCTATTTTTGACAAGGGTCCTAACCCCTGTGGTAGTTTTATGTTTTCACATACAAATTCTGTATTTATAGTTTATTTATTTACAGCCTCCTCTGACCTGCCCTCGATCCAGCATACAACCCAAAAAAAGATACAAAACATTCATTATAAAACAAGTTGTGTTGATATTCCCACCGCTCTCACTTTCTCTGTATATATAAATATACAAATGTCTCCAAACATCACGACAGCAAAGTCGCAAACAGAAATAGGGAGGCAGGGGAGCTATATTACATTCTGGCTCGCTCTGACACGGCGCTGTGGCGTGCCGTCCTCATGCAAGCCAGGAGCTGCAGGAAAGGATGTGGGGCACAAAATCAATTTCCTTTGTTGCCTCATCCGCACCGGCTGCTCCTCTCAACCCACTGAAAATTTAATTCACCCGAGCCACGACTCTTCAATTAAATAAAACTCCACAAAAAGTGTTTTACTATACATGACCTCACTCGATCATTTCCGAAAGGAGATTAGCTGTGGAAGAGACTTCTTGACAATAATGGGAAAAAATACTGAAAGGGGTTTTATCCTCCTTTCAAAAGCTTTTTGTTTGAGAAAAATCAGTTCACAGGAGATGAAGACATTTCTCATAAATGTGGACTGGATTTTTAGAAGTCTGAAACAGCAAAAGGGCTTAAGATATTGTGAAAAGTCACAAGAAACTCCTCAAATATTAATAATAATAAAAAAAATCAAAGAATAGAAACTGTAAAAACATAATACAGTGAAAAATATTCCCCCCTTACACTTATTTTTATGTGTGAGCATGCTGTGATATCTGCAGGAGTGACAGCGGAGATGAAAATGAAACTGAGTGAGTGGCAGCAAAGGTGTAAATGAAAACCTGACAACTGCATTGTAAGAGCCCCGTCTGAATCCTCCTGCAGCTGCGGATGTCTTTGTTCCACCTCTGACCCTCCAACATGCCACTGAGCTCCACAGGAAGAAGATGACAGCGCTCTAATGTGCTTGCTGTCACAGAAATCACTCGACTTTCTGATAGACAGGAAAAGTGGACAGAAATGAGAATGGACAGGGGAGATTGACGCCTAAGGATGCAGGGAAAGAAAATTGCACGGCAATAGCAAAAAGTTTAAATTCAAGGAAAAAGACATTTTGATATGAGAATGCTGTTCTTTCCTATTCATAGATTTTCAGGGTTGCTTTGCATTTCGTTGAGTTAAATGATTATCACAAATAACTACTAATTTGAATGTCTATAAAGAAACAAGCAAGAATTTCACATAAAACATGCATGTTTGTCTCTTTTTGATATAAGCAGAGAACTGCAAACGGGTCTTGGAGCAGAGGTTGAGGTTGAAAAATTACAAAACATTTTGTAAGTACATATGATAAGATATGAACATTAATGAATAAACATTAGCTGAGCTACTTTAGCAACTGATAATTAGTCTCACGTCAACAAACCTCATCAGTAACGTTTATGGTGACTGATACGTTACAAATTGGCGTAACCAAGCTAATAATTTGATGCTGTCTGTGCTGCTGTCAGGATCACTGTGTTCACAGTTCCACATGGATGTGTGGACCTCTGAGGCATGGTGTGAATCAGTAATCCTCTTCTTGACCTTACACACCTCCTGCTGTTTGAACAGCCCCACCTCAGAGCCACTGGTAAATGTTAGCATTAGCATTTTGGCATTTCCACTGTTTGAGCATTTTGCATGATGTGGTTTGTGTTTTGCAGCAGTTCAATTTGGATACTCCAAGAAAATAAGAGGGAGAAAAGTAGAAAACACTAGGAGAAGAGTACAGGAGTAGAAATCTAAGATGTCAAGAACATCCTTAGTGGATATTTTGAACATGCTGCCTGCCCTTTACAGGGGGTCAAAAGCTCACTTTTCACTGATCTCATTACAGTCAGTGGCATTTCATTAGCAAGGATCTATCATAAAGCACCATTATCTCTCCATCAGATTGTCTGATTTTTATAGCCTCCCAGGCCTGCTGTGAATGATGGCTAATAAAATCCTGAAGCTCTGGTTGTCAAACGTGAGGAAGGTGGAGCGAAGAACAAGATGTGATGAAGGAAGAGGGAGACAAAGAAGAGAATTTTAAAGTTTAAAAAAGAAATGAGAACCAAAGAGAAAGTGTTGCCATTTTTGGCACTGCTGGTCTAAATCTTCCTTCCATTTTCGATGGAGTCGGCAGGAATCTAACTTCAAATGAAGCTGCACGCCTTAACATTTCAGTTCTGCACAACAATAATGAAACTTACTGGTTCATTCCCACCTACTTCCACTCATTTTGAGTTTATGATTGAGCTAAATTAGCATCTTCTGCAACCTGAGCAGCACTTGCACTGCTGTGTGACCCATGTAGGTGTAATAGGACTTTACCATCCTCCAAGCCTGAGGAGCTCATGAATAGCCAAACCAACAGCAGTAATTAGCTCAATTTACCAAAAAAATAAAAAATTAACAGTTTCAAAGCCTAATTGATGGGTTCTCCTGCTGTGATTTATTGGACTTGAAGCAGACGCTTGATGTTTAAATGGGCTGTAAGCTGTCTGCCTGATGAAGTTTGAACAATTCCAGTTTGTAATTTGCAGATGAAGATCTGTGAAGCTGAAAAGAGAAGATTTCATCTGAATTTGAGATATACTTTTGCAGGATTTGTGTGAAGAGTTGAAGGGTTGCTAAGTCACAGACGGGCTGAAGAGGCTCTCAGCTGCAGGCTGTCAGATGAGTGACAGCTAATCTATGAAAGCTTTTGATGTGTAAAGCACCAGAGCTTTATTACTCTGTAACATTTTCCTAAACGTTTCAAATGATGTTTTAGAGATTTTCAGACTAAATATTGAGAACGTGAAACTCTGTCAATATTTATTCAATAATCTAAAGTAAAACAATCAGATGTAGAATCATTATAAATGACTAGAAAAGTAAAATCTGATTTGTTTATGCAGATATTTTTTGATGGATCTCTTGAAACATTCTTTTCTCATAAGGTTTTCAATATTTGAATGTTTATATTTTTATTATTTCACTTTATCTTACATTGTGTATTTTAATTAACCCGGTACACTTTGTGTATCCTGTAGCATTTCTGATGTTTTCATTGTTTTCTTGACATAAAGCACTTTGTAACATTTGTTTTAAAAGTTGCTGGACAAATAAAGTTTCGTTATTAGTGACTCATTAAAAGATGGAGGAAGAACACCCCAAACACAACGAAACAAATGGAAGAAAAATCTGTACAAACTTAGAACTGGAGAAACAAATTAAAAATGGTTTCATTATTTTGATTCCTAGAAGCAGCAGTGGCAATCCACCAAGCAGACTGCGACACTGCAGTTTTTTAAATGCATTTGATCAGAAAAGTAGAATGTCCATTTGCTGCTGACAGTGTGGAGGAGGGTTTATTTTCATGTGAAATTGTTTATTTTCACCAGATTTCATCATTTTTTGAGTCCATCCTGAGCCCTCTATGTTTTTGGTTTTCTTGTTGTGAAAACAATATAAGGTCTTCAAAATGTGCCACTTTCAGAAAGTCTCTACTGCTGCTGCATGTCAGGTGGATGTGATATTATAGCTGTACATTGGATTCAACAGTAAATCAGGCGACAATCTGAGAGAAAACTCAATTTCAGACTGTGGTTACACACACATCATGGAAACAAAGACAAGAGGTAAAATGAGGAAACCTCTTAGCAGAAAAAGCCATGTGGCTTTTTACAGGATCTTAATTTTGTGTATAACATTTTAATTGTGGTGTGTATTAAATACCGTTCTTTCTGCAATTAAATACATTCATTCTTAATAAAAGCATACAGAAAATATATTGTCCTTGTTTTGTCTGCTAAAGGTTTTCAAACTAATAACTCCAGCATGTACATAACTTTGTTTTAATGAGAGTATTTGAAAGACCTTGAAAACGAGACTATAGGAAAGCAAGCATAGAGATCAGTTTGATGTTCTGGCTTAAGATGATAGCTGGCCCTTAGGCCACTTCAGGCTTCCAAACATTGTTTAAGAAAAATCTGGAGCTCCATCTGTACATCAGCGTGCCAACAAGATGCAGTACAACAGTTTGGGTCACCAAAGCTGATTGAATCCAATAAAAAGATTTTAATTTCACCTCAAACTGCACATGCTGGTGTTTCTGTTTAGCTGTGATGCTATTTCTTTTTTAGAACAAACAAACAGATAGAGCATATTTGCTTCAATTCATTGCAGCTTATTGAAGAAATGTGATGTGCTTTAAATTGTTAGCTTGTTAAGATCATACTAAAAACATGCAGATAAACCCTGCAGAGAAGCAGGAAACTGTTCTTTATGCATCTCCTGGTTAAACTGAATCAATAATGAGACCCTAATTGTATTTTAGAGGCAGTTCGTAGAAACCAATAGCTCCCATTATCCCAGAGTGCAATAAGAGTCAGATAAGCATCTGCATGGCAGCAGTTCCACGACCTCCCTCTCTCGCACATACACATATTTCTGGCTTAATTGGAAAGCTGGATAATAATTCCTCTCCAATATTAGTTTCATATGGAGTTTCGGGAGGAGAACAAAGTGATAAAGAGCCGACTTTGCATAAACATTTAAGTTCTTCATCACTTATTCTTACATTTTCCAGACATGGAGAACTTAAAGCTTTTGTTTTTGGGGTCTTAAAAAATGGCAAACACTGCCTCACTTTACAGGAAGTGTTTAATAATTTATTTTAACAACTCGTCTGCTGGCCACAGCTTTCTTTAACCAGAGTGCTTGGGAAATATTTAAGAGTTTATACTTGATCCTTTTCTCTTTTTCTTTTGGCTGATCATTAAAACCCGTTTGATAAATCAGAGTAGATGGGTGGTTTATTTACCAAATGGTTTGTTATGCGTTGAAAGGTAATGTTTTTCCCAACAAATTATGGTTTAATTAGGTTTCTATTCCAATGCAACAAGTCAGTTTAATTGTCTGGCAGAAAATGCTGCTGCAGAAAAAGGTGTTAATGTCTTAAGTTTTAGGTTTGTTCATGAATAAATCACAGCTGAGTAGTAATTGAACAAAACAAAATGACTACACAACTGCAGAAAGGCAGGCGAAGACCAAAGAAAAACATTTTAAAAAATTAAAAAATACATTTTAAAGTGTCCCTCATTTAAAATACATATTTTCTTTTTACAACAAAAAGTTCTAAATTTGTAATCACTTGTATACCATGGTCCTCAGTGACAACTTCACTTTATCATTTGTGCTCCTCGGATACAAAAATTTAGTTTTTTGATCTAGTTTAATCAAAATATCCTGCTTAGGCTGCCAAAGGGGAAATTTGGAAAGAAAGAGGACGCAAAAAATTGTGGTTAGGATTGAAAACAAATCCTGGTCCTGCATTTAAAAAGTACATCTCCAAAAATTGGAATATCATTAAAAGTAAATCTCAATATAATGTGTTAATGAATTGCCCAATGGTTTATTTCACAATTTTATTCATTTTAATCTAAACTTATTTATTGAAAATCTGAATGTTACATTTACAATAATAGCAAAATAGCAAAGACCCATGAAGTATTGCTAAGCAGAAACGGGGCATTAGCGAAAAGTTGTGGTGAAAGAAAAACGGTGGTTTCAGAGCAACAGGGTGCAGCTTTCTTGCAGCCAATAATGTCTTAAGTTTTAGGTTTGTTCATGAATAAATCACAGCTGAGTAGTAATTGAACAAAACAAAATGACTACACAACTGCAGAAAGGCAGGCGAAGACCAAAGAAAAACATTTTAAAAAATTAAAAAATACATTTTAAAGTGTCCCTCATTTAAAATACATATTTTCTTTTTACAACAAAAAGTTCTAAATTTGTAATCACTTGTATAGCTATCTTAATCTAAAAGTTACTCCTTTTGCAATTAAGTAGCAGCAGAGCCAGATAAGCGACATTATTCCTGTGTTGTTTATTTTGGTTTATCATCATTGCTGCCAGTAGGATTTTTTGGACAGCAGCAACCATTTCCAAACAATTTAAAGTATAAAATACAATGAAACAACCTAATCATCTGAAGGCCAGTTGGCCATTTTATATTTTTCTCTAAAAAGAATAATTGTTTCACACAGAATAAAAGCTCTGAATAAAAACAATGTCCTTGCTTCCATAGAAGTACTCGACAACAACAACTCCTGCAGAAGGCATGCTGGCAACCGACTTTAATATTTATTGCCAAGATTTAGGCTTTGTTGTTTTGCAAGTGGCATGTTTACAACATTAAAAGAAAAAGTTTGGAGGATACGGATAACAGGCCTTCCTAACGAGCCAAACTGAACATATCCAGAGACGAGATACAAGCTGAAAGAGATCCACCGGTCTTTATAACGCTAGTTCAGAGTCAGAAGTCAGGTTTCTGGCAAAAAACGAAGAAGTAACTAACAATCAATATGGTCAAAAACATAGTTGAAACTCTTCTTCAAAGAAGGCATACAATATAACCCTGTGTCAACTTTCAGTCTCTGTAGCAGTTCCTCTGCAGTGCATCACTGAACCACTCCAGTCGTCCCTGATTGCCAATTATAGACTCCTGATGCTTTTGTACCTCCAGCAAAGACCAGCGGGGAGCGATGATGGACGCATTTCAGTGATTAGTTGTCATCCATCTATGTGTAGTTACAGGTGCAGCTAGGGCCGATGTATGTAACCTCATCACTGCCATATTAGCATCTGTAGCTGCGCGGGAGCCAAGCACAAGCAAAACTAATGGTGGAACAGATGGAAAAACGGTACCCACTGGGAGATTATGATTAGTCGAGGGTCTGGGAGGTGCTGTACTTATGACCAACATGAATAAAACATCAGCTGATGACTGATGGTCGTACAAGATGCTAAAAGCCCAGATGCGAGTGAAAATAACACATTTACTTTTCATGCTAGAATTCCAGAAGCAAATATGTTTTAAAATAAGACATATCACAAATGTCACAAAGTCTCAACCTCAAACAGAGTTGCTAAATATTTTTTTCACCTTTGAGCTGTGAGGACAATAAATCAAAACTGCCTCACACAACATCCCGTTATCTTGTGTACCATAAAATATTTAGAAAATCTGCTGTGCATAATAATTTGGAAAAGTGCATTTTGAGAAAATACTGTTCTCATGAGGAGCTTTGTTCAGTAAAATTTGATTTATACAGTAATAGTTCATGACTTGAAAATGATACTGCCCATCATTTGCATTGACCATTTAAGAAAATCAGAGAAAATATCACTTGCGTAATAATTTGGAACACTGTGCAGGTTGTACCAATATGATTCAAAAAACGTTTCCACATGCAGAGACAAAGCAAAAGAGAGCTTGTGATAAAGCATAATCTGTTTTGCCTCAAGGAGCTTTATGGGTTGCTGTTAAAAACTGAGCTAGATCTGTAAAGGCTTCACATCTGAAACTCCAACAAAAAATACCACATATGATGGAATTAACATCAAAATTAAAAACAAAGTGTACAGCGTGTTTTACTTGGTGTGATTAAAAATAGAAAGACAATAATTATTAACAGTGTTTCTGGGAAAACCTCCAAAATCAGCCCAAGTGACCAAAAATATGATTGGCATGCAGAATTTGCAAATATGAAACTTTGAATCTACCAAAAAGCCCATGCAAGCATTTCTCCGCACTCTAAAATTGTAATAATTAGTACAATTTGATAGATCTATTTACAAATATCAGGGTAGAAACAAAAATGTATTGGACCATGCATTTGAACGGGAGAAGGGGCAAACTGAATTTAAAGCAAATGCTTCTCTGTTGACCAAAATACAGTGTGAGTGAAACAGTTAAACAAAAGCCCTCACCCAGACCAACAATCTACACAAAGAGTTGCATCGCTTCCCATATAATTAGAAATAAAAAGCAAATTCATCAGTGAATCATTAGTGAATAGCAGCAAGCAAACCGTCATTCTTTATGGAAATAACGGTTATGGGTCGGAGCAATCACTGAAAATAATAAATAGAAACAGAAAGCCTTTTGAAATGTTTGGCCTCTCCAACAAAACTAAAACTGAGAGTTTACATTATTTCCTTTGACAGTCGATTTCACCTGTATTATTGATTTTACTGGATTAAATACAAGCAAAAAACAACACAAGCCAAAAAAGGTACTAAAAAACTTGAAATTATGAAAATGATTTTGATTTTCTCATAAAATAGAGCTATTGTTACAACAGGGTCACTTTATGCAAACTCACAAAAGCAGCAGATTGTACTTAACATCTGTTAGGCAAAGGGAATAATATCAGTGATAAAACGTGCAGTGATTTACTCTCTGGCAGAGTGAAGTCGGTGTGAAGCAGAAATAAAAAGTGATGTTGGGAATGAAATTGGAATGGGACCGAGCGGCAGCAGAGGCGACGGCGACTGTGGAAAGTGAGTGCAAATGAAAGACAAGGATTCAGATAGACAGCGAAAGTGAGTCCGGGGTACCAAGAGACAAACAGACCCCCTGAACAGCGAGGCGGATGCGTGAACAGGCGATCAACAGATGATTAGCAGATGTGACCTCGCGGCCTTGCCCTGTCATGACATGTTATCTGAATGAGGCAATTAAAAGGCCTGTCACAGAGACCACCTGGGAAGGACGACGTCTGTGGAATCACTTGGACACATTTAAACCTCAGCTTCACCTCACAGGTTTTTGATTGCAACAATGAACTTATTTCCTGAATCTATCAGAGCAATTCCCGTCACTGTCAGCTCGTGAGAAAGATAGCTATCAGCATCTTTGCAAGCAGTCGCCATTTTGGACTCAAAAAGTGACAATGGTGAAATGAGAATCTCTGGCGTTTAGCTTGTTTCTGTGGCTACCTGGTTTTCAAATTGATGTCAGCGCTAAATAGAGGAAACAATGGCATAGTTAACTTACCAGGACCTCCATTTTGTTTCTAATATGGTTGACCCAACAGCTCAACCAGTGGCAGATTTCCAGTTCAGTTTTATTTAAAAAGGTTTGTTCTCCTCAGCACAAAAACTTCTAGTTTTGTTTTTTTCAAGACACCAAACTCCTAACTTTTCTGTCCTTGTTGTATATGTCACAAACACAGGTGGAAAGTCAGCCTAATCAAGGCGCCTTTCCAGGGTGGTGCATTTGCTGTTGCAGGACATTTGAACGCCAGAGAACAAGTACAACACACTTTGATTTTCAGCCAAAACCTCTGGAAATGTCCCATTACTCTTCACACCAGCATAACAAGTGATTTATAAAATAAATGATTGCAGTTTTCCCACAAAAATCAGCAAATTCTAGTCAGAGCAGAGAATAATCAACAAATCTGTCCTATAAACACACACAAAAAAAGAAAAATGACCAAAGTTTATGAAGGTGGTGATGATTAGGAACAGTTAATCACAAAAAAGTTGTAATTTTGGGTTTCTTTTTATTATTTAAAGTAATGTGACTCAAAAATTTACAAAGCCAAAACTGCAATTTTACTGTTTTTGTGAAACCAGTGGAAACATTATTTTGCCCATTTCCTCACTGCATAACAACTTCCATCAGCTTTCACAAAATATTTTTCGATTAGTCAAACTCAGATAATATTTTGTCCTCTAATAATCATAAATATATCCATGTTTATGCAAATTTGAATGTGCACCTCATTTGAATTTGAGCCGGTTGCATAAGCACAATCACTATCATTTAGCCATCTAACTCAAAATATAAAAATCCATTTTAAGAAAGCCAGAGCTTTCATTCAGATGGTTAAAGAGCACCTGGTTACAGCTTAGAATATAAACCAGCTTCCTTCTCTTTCTCTAAGCATATCGTTGAGGCCAAATTTCTGTTTTTAATATATTCGGCATATTATTCATTATGCACACCCGCAAATGATAAATTGTGCAAATGATAAGGATGTACATCCCTGTCGACATAATGAGCAGAAATGCCGGTAGAGGTCACGAGTGGAGCAACATAAACACTCACACTGCTAAAGACGTCTGCGTGGATCGAAACAGGCAGCTGAGCAGAATGGATAATCAACAGGCTGCCTGATATTTCCACATAAGCCCAGCCATGATTTAATAACCTTTTATGGATGAAAGTAACTTCCTCATGTAGGGAACACAGTAATTATAATACCAGCACTGAGGCGGTAAGCAGGGCGAGTATAGGAGTCGAAAACAGTTTATGTTTTGACTGAGAGGGCTATTAACATCTGCAAATGGTCATGAATGCAGAAATAGATTCGACACATTTAATTTAAAGTTTAAGTAAAAGAAGGAGCCTTCGTTTTTAAAGTTTATACTAAACTTGCACAGGTGAAGAGCATGAAAAAGGTTATTAGTCTTTCTTTGAAGCAGGTTTGATTGTTCATTTTTAATAACTAGAATGTAGCGCATGAGCTATTTGCTGATACTGCACTAGCTGTTTATTAGGTACAATAAACCCCATTCACCTCAGGCTCTGACATTTGGGATAGGAGCAATTACAAAACAATGTCCTAGATTGTTGCACAGGTACAGACAATTACAAAGGATGTGTAAGCCGTTATAGCGCTCAGACATTTGCAATTTAAATGCGACAATCAGGATCCGGGAGCTTATTCAGGCACTCCACAATCAAAAAGACATGGCTTTTGAGAAAAATAAGTGTTTGTAGGATCCTTCTGTGGACCAAGTATACTTTGCATATAAATGCCATTTGACAAAAAGAACGAGTATCAATTACCAAAATGATGACAAAAATGATCACACATCCATTTTCCCATCGTATCCATGTCTGATGCGCAGCAATACTGATAAAATCAAGCCACATGAAAGACAAAGCAGCCAATGATTGCACTATAATCATGTTGGTACCTCAAAAGAAACTATAATCTCTGTAGAAAAAAATTATCTTGTGTCAGTGAGATAAGAAGATTTATTTCCTCTGATAATGAGTGACTTTCTTATCTTAAGAAAACCAGAGATTACAGCAGGGTCGCCTTTCTCAATATGCATACAAATCAGCTCTCAATTCATCGTTTTGTGATCGTCATACATTTAATTCATCTAAAAAAAGCTGTGTTTGTAAAACATGAAAGAAAATGTACTTTTTTATTCAGTGTGGAAAATGCTGTAATTTTCTCAAAGATGTTCTTCATTTTCTCGGGAAAGTGGAACAATATCCGGCAGCAGTAGATGAAGTTCAGTTCTTTCTGCTGATGCTGAGGAGGCAGTGAAGCTGGAAAACCATTACTCTGCTTTTATCACCCGAGTCTTCATTCACCGCAGCCTCAGTTCTCTCTGAAAGCAGCCTCCGCTATCTGCTCATCTTTGGCTAGATTTCAAATTGAAATGCCTATTCATCTTAGACCGGGATGTAAATGGTATTCATGGTGTAGTTCTGGCGAAACGGAAGAAAATGGACTTCACCCAGAGGAAGACAATGAGAGAAAGAAGCCGCTCGCTGTGCTAACGATGTCGATCAGAAGGCTGGGACAATTCGGCTCTGTGCTTGAGTCGTTATGATTCTTCAAAATGTGTATTTTAAAAGCAGCTTTGTGAATCCCAGCGTCAAAACACATCCTGAATCGCAGCGTGACATGCGAGCTGTGTTTGCAGAGGAGGTGGTGCTCCTGGCGATTGAGGCCTCCATATGTTGAGCTTTTGTTTACTCAGTCATTAGACGGCTCTCCACTCTGCCAAACCACACTGTTGTCTTAGGCGACGCACGCCAACACACAGCGCTCTTTTCTTCTTTTCATCTCCAGCCTCATGGGCACAGCAGATACAGGAGAAAGGGGAGAGTCCACAGGAAATTAGGAGTGTGACAAGATAAAGCCCAGCTTTCTTCTGATACCGTTTCCAGGCAACTAGTAAGTACAGCAGAGTGACATAGAAAACAAAAAAAATATTTTAACTGCAATGCAATAATATGGAGACCCATCACACTTGACTTTAGCTCCAAGACAACTCAAGAATCCTGCATTTATTTTGCCATAACTTTTATTCGTAAGGTCATCTATCTGCCGAGTTGATGTTCCACTATCACTCTGCACAACGCTGCCGGAAAGATGCACCTATCAAACGATGTGCTTTTATGGGTTTCCACATCAACATGTCCTGATAAAGTGTTATTAAAGCAGCTGCATCAGCCAAGAGAGTCACAGAGAAACTCATAAAAACTTACCCTGTTGAACAAACACGGCTCATTTCTAACTTATCGCAGATAATGAAAGTGTCAAACAAAAATAAAGGGAGATGACAAAATTGTAACTGCAGCTTCTTAATATTTTAATATTTTACAGGGTCTTGGTAAAGATCTACAACTGAAAACAACGCTAGACTGCAGGAACAGTTCTGAGATATTATCATGTTTCTCAGCAATAAAAGATAAAGTGTTTCGATTAGTAAAGATGCTACGGAGCCCCGCAGGGGACATGGGGAATTTTTTTTTCTTTTGCGTGCCCTCGCAAAACTTTTGCGTATTGCAAAACTTTGATTCCAGCAATACTTGCAAAAAGTATTGCAAGTATTAATGCAAAAGAAAAAAAAATCCCTATGTCCCCTAGGGGGCTCCGTTAGATGCAGTATGTAGCTCTTATTTAAAAAATATTCTTACATATTTGTTAAAACTGTCACAAGATCAAACTTCTCCACTTTCTCCCAATGTTACTATTGCCAACTGAAGAAATGCAACTGGTCAAAAACAACCATTCAGAGCCAGGAGGAGTGTCTTTGCACTGTTCATCAAGCTCATGTACTCGCTGCTCAATGTGCTAATGGTGGAGAAACAACGTATTTCCAGTGTCTGAGCCATCAATATTTATTTACCTTAGGAAAGGTAAATAAATGTAAAACTTCAAGTGTCAATGCAAACCAAACACCCAGACCTAAACTCAATTTTTAGTCAATAAAAAAAAAATCTATTTTCAATTCCCAGTTCTCATGGCAAACACTGCAAATCTCAAGCCAGATTTCATGTGGCCCTCATTTCCACAAACATAAAAAAATTATCATTAAAAATCTGAGAGATTTTTCTGGCAGAAAGCAATAAAAGAAGATGAGTGTCCCTGTTGGTTAGAAAAAATTATAACTTCAAGATAAACTTCCTGCTTGGTATGCAACATTAATTTGTACATATCCCATTCACCTGCTGATGAACAGTGTTGATGATTTCCACAAATTACCACATTTTTCGTCATTTGTTAAGTACAGGTGAGAACATGGAAGACAATTTAATAAGAAACGTGTTTTGTTTAAAGAAATCTGACAGTAAAAGTGTGTGGTAATTCCTCAAGTGAGTAGTTAAAGTAAGATTTTCCAACAACAGAAGACTTGATTGTGTAGCTGCATACTGTCAGTCTGTCATCCTGTCCAATCGAAACTATCTCCACATGATGAAGCACACTGATTTAACAATCCCTGCGAATGAAATCACACACAGAACCAACCTGGAATGATCACCGTTGTCAAAAAGGGAAATTTATTTATTTATTTTTATGATTACCTTTCATCACAGTGTGGCTCAGAAATACTCCCCATCAAAAGGACTATAAGCACATGAAATGTGCATGCACCGCATGGCTCTTCAGCACTATTCACAGCCTGGATGTGACCTCAATTACACACAAAGAGCAACAGAAAATTGTTGTTCATTATTTGCTTTAACGTGTTGAACCAGACAATGCTACTACTGCACACTGTGGGTTTATCACTGTTAAAAATAACCAAAAACAAACTAGGACAAACATTTGCAATAATACTAAAATTCACTACGGCATGAAAATGTTGGACGTTGTTTATATTTAACATATTTAAATGCAGAAAATCAATAAATTTACCATTTGAGTTTAAGAGCGCCATGTGCTCAAAATGAAGAGCTTAATGGTGGGGTGACCACACCTTTCCAGTGGCTGAATTGGAGGGCTATGCACCCACCTATGTGACCAATTTTAAAAAGAGTTGGTTTTTTTTATTTGATTCATCCTCGTCTCCTTCCCTCAATACAAACATGATCATTTCCTAGACAAATCAGAGATTTCTGCAAGAACCTGTACCTTCACAACATCGTCTGAGAGTATGCGCTGATGCTAAACCTGTCCTGACTCCATCTGATTGTCTATAAACACTTTGGCCTTTTAATGTAGCTCCAGTAAGTGTCATATGAATCTGTTCTTTTCAAGCACATTGACACAAAGCTGAGGGCAAGCATTTTTCCAAATGTGGATCTGGGACACAGGGTGTGCACCATTACCCTGCTGTTCCCACCCACAGCCTCTGCAGTGATAGTAATGAGTCATTTCACCTATGATGGCAGCTGATGTTAAGTCTCTCTGACAGGCGGTGCTTTCTTGAATTTCATCTTTCATCTTGACCTGTAGTTAGAAAAATAAAGGAATAAAATGGTTAGTAAATGAAAAACATCTGGATGCAGAAGGTGCTCAGTTTACCAGCAACAGAAAATAATTTTAGACAAGATAGATTCCAGCAGCCCTGCTTACAATTTACTCTTATTTTAAGTAAAATATTTGACTTCAAAAGAAACAGATTCATATGAACATGTAAAAATAACTCCTTAAAAAATCTTTAAGGAGGAAAGCATTTCTAAAAAATTGTTTTTTCCTTACCTTGACAGAGCTAAAAATTTAGCAAAATATCTTTTTAAGTGAGGACAGAAACAGAAAGAAGCATGGAAATATGGAGAGCCATAAAGAAAGAAGGAAAGAAAGAATGAAAGAAAGAAATGTGAAGTAAAAATTGTGTTATTTCTTTTAAGAATTTTATTTATTTCTTTAGTCATTTAACACTAGTATTGTTCAGTCTGTTAAACCGTGTAGGTCAAGGAGTCTTTAAAGAATCAGTTAGACAGGTTTCCTTTTGACCTCTCCTTGGAAAAGTTTCAGTAGGTTGTCAGTAACTAAAATCAGGCACCAGTGTTTCTTAACAGATAACAATAAACAGGTTAGGTAATTGTAGTGAGATGGAATAAACCCTAAGACTTAACAAATTCCTCCATTAAAATGTCACAAGCTAAGGCTACGTGCTGAGTGAACGTACAAAGTCTGATAATGTTCTTGTTATGCAAAATTGTTCCATTAGTAAACCTGATTTTTGGATATGCACCTATTTTTGAATAAAGATGTTTATCATCTGAACAATTAACTTACCCTAAGAATGGATGTTGCATTCTCTCTATACCCTGTTAAGAGTGACTGTGCATTAACCTGTTCGACTGGCTCTGGGCCAGTGAGTGACCACATTGTATAGAGAGTCCTATATATTGTGAGAGCTTGCAGCTCCAAATCAGAACTCATTGTAGGTACAGCTGTTGTGTTGTGGTAACTGTGTGTTCTCCGTTTGCAAACGACTGAAATAAAGATTTTGCTCTTTGCCATTTGCCAGTCTCAAGCCTGATCTGTTACTACAGATTAGATTTTGTTTTTTCCACTGAAAGAAAGAAAGAAAAAGAGAGAGGAAACAGAGACAAGTATGCATATAATTAATTGTCTTCTTAATTCAATCTTCTTTCCAACAATTACCTTATTTGTTTATTTAATTTTGGCTTAAATGTCTCTCCATATTGAACCACTTGATGGACACTATATATAAAAAATAAAGATCTAAATGCTTGTAGAAACTCACTAACATGAATCACAAAATGCAGATATCCCAGACTTCACGGCTTCTTTGTTAAACACTAAAAAGCAGGAACTGAGAAGTTCTGCATGCATGAAAAGATTGTGAATGAACTCATGTTTATGAACTTGCAAGACGCTGAATAAAGTAGTCTCTTTGTGCATGCTGGATGTTTGTTAAAACAATGCCAGATGTAATTTTCACTCCAATGGAGCTGCTGTGGCCTCTAAAGAAACCTGGAGGCCACAGAAAGTAAACAGAAAACAGAATGTGTCTCAGCCTTTAATACGCCACTAGATTTTGCAACAGCATAAGACAGAAAAATCCGACCCAAAATCTCCTGCAGGCTGTGTTTAAAAAAATGTGCCAGGTGTCAATTCCAATCATGACAACATCAGCGAGCCAATGCGCAGAAAAGCAGCAAAACAAAATTGCTCTGACGGATGATTTTTCTAGCTAGCCGGAGGATTTCTGCACCTGTTCACATAGACTCAATGAAATGGGTATTGCTGATGCACAGTTTTATATTTTTATGTTGAATTGAAATGTATTTAAATAGATAAATGATGTTTGACAATCTCTATAAAGCAACTTAAAGAAAGAAAACCTTCAAATTAGGTTTTATGTTCTGACCTTTTTACAGATTGCTTGACAATGCTTTGGACAATTAAATTGATCAGTGGTGAAACCCCTTCTCATTCGAGGGGAAGCACACGTCTGCAGTGCACTTAGCAAAAGGGCAAGAGCAACTCAAAACAGATCAAACCCTGCTGGAGCTAAACAGAAGCACCGACCTTCAGCGCTCCTCCCTGAGAACCTAAAATTATGAGTTACCAATAAATCTGACAAACCGTCTGGCAGAGACACTGTTAGGTTTAGACCCCTAACATTTTTCACACTATCTGTAAAACAGAGACACAGGCGACTGTTATTTTCTTGCAAGGAGAGTGCTCAGAGACTGCTTCAGTTACAATCACCCAACTCACTCTGAAGCAGCTCCGCTCGCCAGGCTTTTTATTAAACAGGAACGCCCTAACTACATGATGTCTCAACCGTTAAAGGGTGGGGAAGAAACCGGTTGAGACTAGTTTTGCAAACAGTTCTTCACACTTAAGTGTATACAAATAGGAATGGAAATGTTCCAACGGATAAGGATGTGGTTAACTATGACACACAGAAAAGGGGAAATAACATGTTCTGTAGGTTTGCCGTCGTTGCAGCTAAAAAGTGAGATGACATACATTTTTCTAACAGACACAGCTTCAGAGGAACGCTTCGATGTATCAGTGAACATTTCCTGCCACCGTCAAAATGACAGGAGCACTTTATGAAAAGTGTGACCAATAATTGCAGCCGTCTGAAACTCAGCAGCTTTTATATGCAATTGCAACCAATATCAGCTGTCATCCTTAATGTCATCATTAGGCTGGAGATGAAATGGGGATGAGGGTAAACTCTCAGTGACAAACCAATTCAACGCAAATGAAAAAGCTTTTAAATTATATCTTAAATTGTATATATATGTGTAATATAGATATGCAGCTGGCTCTCAGAGTAAATGTCAGGAAAGTACAGTGTTTCACTTCCAGCCCAGCTTCTCTTTCCTGAAACCAAATGCATGTTGATCAGCATGGTATCGTCCTCACCGTTGGGCAGCATCACATTATAAAAGCCGAACGTCACTCCGCATCACGTATCGGATCTTCTTCACCACATGATGCCTCTTTGGCCAATGTTTCCCCTCTCCTACATTCTACATGTGTTTAAACATTCAGTATCACTTTGGAGATGGAGCCTCTGTGGGCTACAGATTCCTGAAAATTCACAAAGACCTACCATTCAGTCAGACTGCCTTCTCTTTAAAAGAAATAAAGAAATTTAATTGATTTTATTGATCATCTGCAATAATCTGAAGTGTTGTCAACGGGTACCTTTAATATCGGCTTTTCCTATCTGACAAAACGAATCTTGATATTTTTTAAACATTCAAATGATCTTGATGTTACATCGTCTCTTGCATCCATTTTGCTCGGTGTCTAAGAGCCTAGTGATAAAGTTTTCAGAATATTTAAGCTTCACAGATAAAATAATGCTAATAATAATTCGCAAAAAAAATTTTTTTAAGGGAAAAAAAAACAAAAAAAATGTTTTTTTTTTAATTAAAAATGTCAAAATGCAGGGAAAAAAAGTTTAAATTTAGAGAGAAAAAAAATCAAACTTGTTTTTCTAGGAGCCTTAGTCCTTTTCTGTACTTCTTAGATGTCTGATGTAAAAAAATTATATATGTATTATTTATTGAAGAGTGTTATTACCACTTGATTTCCTTTCCTGTTTTGCAACCTGGCAAATTATGTACAATTTGTCATTCTGCTTGTGCTTCACAGGAACATGCCCACCTGTTAATGTTATGTTTTTTGAAGTGATTATACAAGGCCGTGATTCTGACTCACAACATCATCACGTCAACATCCCCCACTTCTATTAGAGTTCAAGAAGGAAATTGCAGGAAACATCGGGTACTTATCGAGGCGACTGTTGGGCACGCAGTGCTCACAGAAGATAAGTCAGATGTGAAAAACCCACTCTGGAATTAAGCATATGCAAACAACCGCTTCTGAAGAGCCAAATATTCCAAAACTCAAAAAAGTCAGCCCAGAACACAGATGAGAGAAAACACCTGTTCTGTTCGCCGGCTTGTTAAAAATAAAAGTCAGGACCGGATCAAACCATTCACAAGGCACCAAAAGTCAACAGCCCACACTGCAATGTGAGAATCACTGAAACAATCTCAAAAGGAGAAAAAACTCAAGTACATCTGCTGGTTTTTATGTTACAGCTGCTAGAAAAAATGCTTACCTGAAAGTAATGAATAAAATTATTCCCGATTACTATTTGAACAGCATTCAAACATGAAAAAACACAAATCTTTGCTCCAAAATTAACACCTTCAAGCTGAAATCAAACATACAGATTTTCTTAATAAAATAAAACTGAACCTATTTTGAAAATATGTCTGTCGGGAGGAGTCAATGTGAAGCTTTCAGGCATAAAAATCTTGAGTAAAATGGTGGAAGTCAGATTAAAATAAAATTTTAGGAATGACTTTCCTAAAACCAAGTGTTGTGACATTAGGAGACAGAAAAATATACCAAATGTTATCTTACAACAATTCTGAAGGTGAGTGAAGTACGTAGCGCTCACTTGGAGACGTTAAATCAAATGTTAGTGGCATTAAGCCAAAATATTTTCATGACAACTCATTTAAGCTGAACTGGAGATATTTATTAGAGAAACTCTCAAACATTCAACAAAACAGACCAGCCGCCATCTCATCGTTCTTCCTCCTATTCTTCTTCTTGGAGACTTTATGACAGTTGACATTCACATTGTTGCATTACCGTCCCCTTCTGGATAATTTGAGCAAATAGGGTGAAATATCTTTCCCTAGCACTCGAAAACTGAGACAAAGGTGGGCAACCCGCCAGTCGGAGATTCGGTCACTTTCCAACTTTTTAAATCAGTTTCAATCTCATTTTACTTTAAAGACAAAACTATCACAAATGCTTTTTTGTACATTTTTTGAACACAACCATTATATACATTCTATTGTAGAGTTAAAAAAGCGACAAAAAATAATCCCCACAAACTCTCTCTATTGTACAGAATAATACAAATAAATCCCTCAAGTCCAATCTAGTGAGAATGTTCTGGAAACTCTGTTAATGCATGAAATTAGTCACAATGGACCACAATGTCTCTTCATCTATCAGCATCAGTACTGGCTCTCCTCAGGGCTCTGTGCTGAGCCCTCTGCTCTTCACGTTGCACACACACGACATACAGTTTGACATAAACAGCATGTTAATACAATAACATACAGTATTTCATAATTCTTTTTTTGATACAGAATATGCCAAGAACTACAACAGATCTCTGAAGGAAAATGTGTCATGGCTGCACATGATATACAAAGATAAAAATCCAAATGATCCCATTTAACATATACAACAATTTTCAGCTTTATAGACATGAAACGCCTCCAGTATTTCATTCCAGTTTTAAACCAAATCAGTTCTATAGTGAACCTCAACATAGGATATGTATGGAAAATACTTCTAGTTTTCACCCTTTGTGACGCCTCGTGCTGAGTTAAACTAACTTTGTAACAAAAACTTTTCCCACAGTTCACACTAAAAAAGAATTTTCACCTGTGTGAATCATCATGTGCTTAGTTAAACTTAGTTTGTGACGAAAACCTTTTCCGCAGTTCACACATGAAAACGGCTTTTCACCAGTGTGAATCCTTATGTGCTGAGTTAAATTCTGTTTATAACTAAAACTTTTCCCACAGTTCACACTAAAAAAGAATTTTCACCTGTGTGAATCATCATGTGCTTAGTTAAACTTAGTTTGTGACGAAAACCTTTTCCGCAGTTCACACATGAAAACGGCTTTTCACCAGTGTGAATCCTCATGTGCTGAGTTAAATTCTGTTTTCCACAAAAACTTTTTCCACAGTTCACACATGAAAACGGCTTTTCACCAGTGTGAATCCTCGTGCTTATTTAAATTCTGTTTATGACTAAAACTTTTTCCACAGTTCACACATGAGAAAGGCTTTTCACCAGTGTGAATCCTCATGTGCTCAGTTAAATTCTGTTTTCGACTAAAACTTTTTCCACAGTTCACACATGAAAACGGCTTTTCACCAGTGTGAATTCTCATGTGCTGAATTAAGTCCTGTTTTCGACTAAAACTTTTTCCACAGGTTACACATGAAAATGGCTTTTCACCTGTGTGAATTCTCATGTGCTCAGCTAAATTCTGTTTTTGAGAGAAACTTTTTCCACAGGTCACACAAGAAAAAGGCTTTTCATTGGTGTGAATCATTATGTGCTGAGTTAAACTTCGTTTGTGACAAAAACTTTTTCCACAGGTCACACATGAAAATGGCTTTTCACCAGTGTGAATCCTCATGTGCCGAGTTAAATCCGGTTTTTGATGAAAACTTTTTCCACAGTTTACACATGAAAACGGCTTTTCACTGGTGTGAATAACCATGTGCCGAGTTAAATGCTGTTTTTGAGCAAATCCTCTTCCACAGTTCACACAAGAAAACATCTTTTCATTGGTATGAATCCTCATGTGCAGAGTTAAGCTTTGCTTATGACTAAATCTTTGTCCACAGTTCACACATGAAAACGGCTTTTCACCAGTGTGAACCATCATGTGCTGAGTTAAATGATGCTTATGATTAAAACTCTTTCCACATTTCACACATGAATAAGGCTTTTCACCCGTGTGAATCCTCATGTGCTCAGTTACATGATGTTTTTGACTAAAACTTTTTCCACAGTTCACACATGAGAAAGGCTTTACACTGGTGTGAATTATCATGTGCTGAGTTAACTCTTGTTTTCGTCTAAATGTCTTTCCACAGTTCACACACGTAAACGGCTTTTCACCAGTGTGAATCATCATGTGCTCAGTGAAATTCTGTTTTTGTCTAAAACTTTTTCCGCAGTTCAGACATGAGAAAGGTTTTTCACCAGTGTGAATCATCATGTGTTTAGTTAAATTCTGTTTTTGACTAAAACTTTTTCCGCAGTTCAGACATGAGAAAGGCTTTTCACCAGTGTGAATCCTCATGTGCTTATTTAAATTCAGTTTATCACTGAAACTTTTTCCACAGCTCACACATGAAAACGGTTTTTCACCCGTATGAGTTCTCATGTGAGCATCAAAAAAGGATTTACCAGTCCAACGCTTTTTACAAATGACGCATAAAAAAGTTTTCCTTCTTTTCTGATGTTGGTTCTCAGCTTCATCAGGCCCTTGGAAGATGTCTTGGTTCCCATTTGGTTCTGATTGATTGTGGTATGTTTGCTCATCAACAGGAACCACCATGCAGGTATCAGTCTCCTGTTTTAATTCAATCTGTTCTTCACCATGACTGCAGTAAACTTCACTCTCGTCCCCTTCTATCTGCAGGTGTTCTGGATCCTTCTGCTCTTCTTTTATCTGATGATCTTCTGGCTCTTCCTGTTCTTGTTTCACCTGCAGAGATTCTAACTCCTCCTGGTCCAGAGTGGATCTCCTCTCCTGTTTAAAAACGTGACACTGCAGGCAATCTGGAGAAGAAAACAGACAAAACGAGTAATTGTTAACTTTAGTGAATTAAATAGGAGAAATCATTCATCATTTAAGACAGTTCCTTTGTCATTTGCTTTTCTAAGTAAGACAGGAAGTACTGTGGGTCCATTTTTAATCTGGTTGAATGAAACAATGGCTGCATCAAAATGGAGACTAGAAACAAATAGAAAACAGAGAGTTGTGATTGGCTTGTTACTCGCTGTGTCACCAGGCGCAACGATTTATTACTAAAAATAAAAACTTTAACTGTATTCGGGTTTAGGTGAGTTCTCTGTTTTATGTGCTTCATTAAAATCCTCCTGGATTACTCGACACATCACTAATGAAAAGTTTGATCTTTATTATTTGCTTGTTAAACTGGAAAAATAAACTATGAAAACAATCTTCAAGTGTTTTGGACATTGAACTTCTTTTATCTACGTATGAAGCGTCACCTCAGAGCAGCTTGTTGATTGAACTTTATAGGATATTTGGTTTGACAAACAATCGCCACAACAATTTATTTATTACAAATTATTACATTTTACAGCTTCTAACACCGCTATTATTAGTTTATGCTGCTTTCTTTACTAACCTCGGGCTGCATTGTTCACATTTCTCCTACTTTCAAAAGTAAGACTCAGTAGTTAAAGGAGGAAGAGCCATAAAAAAGGTCATTTTCTCTCCACAAATCAGCCGTTCTCATTGTGATGTCTGCGTTCATTTACCTGCTAACAAAACATTTATCCGGAAAAAGAGCGTTTACTAAAATGATCCTCATGCAGAAAGGCGCAGACATTTAGATCTTAACCTGCATCCAAACGCTGCTGTTTCCTACCTATTCGGTGTAAGATGATCTGGGGAGTCCGGGAGAAATCAAGCAGTCTGCGCTGATCATCCATCTCTTCCTCCGACTGGACGATGATTTCTTTAAACTGTCAATGTTTCTGCATTTCACTGCTCGCTGATTAACTGGTTTAAGCTGGACTGGAGATATTTATTAGAGAAACATTCAACAAAACAGACCACGTGCCGTCCTCTTTGTCTTCCTTTTTCCTTCTTCCTCTTCCTCTTCTTCTTCTTCTTTGGAGTTTTATGACTGTCGTTCATTCATGTCATCGCATTACCGCCACCTTGTGGATCCTACGATCATTACATCTACAGATTTCTCATAAAGTGCCAGTTCTCTTTGCAGAACCTAAAATCTTTTCCTAGTAACAGAAGAAGCTGCAACAGAAAAGAGAAAAATACAACTAAGACAAAAGAAACGCTAAATTAGTTTAGACTATAATAATCAACCATACTACAGAGACAACATGCAAGTTTTTATACAATGATAAGGAATAAAAACAAGGTCAAGACAGTCTGGTCCTTAGCAGCTGTAGAAAACAACCTTCTATTTGGAGACAGAAAAATATGCCAAATGTTATCTTATCTTACAATTCTGAAGGTGAGTGAAGTATGTAGCTCTCACTTGGACATGTTAAACCAAATGTTAGTGGCATTAAGCCAACATATTTCACATAGCATTTTGAGCCTTTGTGAAATAGAGAAATTAGGAAAATGCAAATATACAATTACAGCAGTTCGTTAAAATAAGCAGATAGAAATATTTAACCCTGAAAAACATTCAATGTCAAAAATAAGATGAAATTCCTGTTATGTATAAATTTATTTTCTTCAAAGTACAACTATAACATCCTTCTTTAAAGATAATTATATTAATATTTCCTACATTTTTTTGGTGTTAGATCTATGAGGAAGCTTTTTTTTTTTTTTTACCGCAGTTTGTTGTTTCTAAGTAGAATATGTGCAAACCCAGATCCACCCACTCTTACAAATTTCGCCATTCCCTCCAGAAGTCACGTGTTTTGTGCTTTTACGACCCTTGATCTCAACATTAGTATGCGAAAGTCCGCACATTTGGCTCAGCCACGGGCAGTCAGACAGGCACGCAAAAAGACAGGCTGTCAACTCTGATCAGCCGTTGTTCGTCTGTGACTCAACAGCTGGACGCAGAACCACGGGGGCTAAGAGGAGAGGAAGGTGAAAAAAGGGCAAGCTGGATGTTGGGTAACATGCTGGGGTTGAACCTCTTTCAGCCTGTTCATCCACAGCTCTACGTTTGCCTCCAACTGGCCCTGAAGTCACAGAGGATGGCAAAGAGACAGAAAGTCACCAGCAGAGATGGTTAACGGGTTAAGAAGTGAAGCTCAGTCACCTCCCCATGGGATCCTGACGACTTTGACGAACAGCAGCGCTGCTCGTTTGCAGCCTGATTCAGCACCGTTCTTGTCGTCACTGTGCTGCAACTTTTGTATCTTGGTGTGTGATTTTTCTAGTTCAACTCTATTATCCAAGGTTTCATTTGAACATCTGGATTCCTCTGACCAATGCTGTGAACATCTGGTCTGAAGGCAAAAGAACATAAGGGCTTTTAACAAATGAGCTAACATATACTTGGAAAAATTTCAAATTCTGATAAATAAAGATAAGCTGAGTTTAACATTTGAATCTACAGCAACTTCATATCATTTCTATCTCAAATTCAAACAACTCAACCAGGCAGTCAAATTGGATTTCAAATATTTAATCCAAATTATAATACAGTCAAATTCAGTTTGTGATTTAATCTCAGTATACTTTGTGATTGACAGAAAATTAGTGAGCAATCAGCATCATAAAGACAAAACAATACACCAAATGCATCACAATGTTTTAGCTAAACCTTAAAAGAAGTTTGAAAAAGTAAAAATATTATAATAAAAATAACATTTTCCCACTGCTGGTTCCATGAGACCATCAAAAATGTAAGCATATAGAGAATATGATTAAGCCGTTTTTGTTTCAGTAACAGACTTGCATAATTTAATTTCAACAAAACAAGCTTTTTATAGTTTAGCTTCTTTTTTTATTTAAAAATAAAGCTATTAAAAAAAAGGCGTAACTTATGGTCTTGCAATTTAAAAACAAAGTAATGGATGAAGGCAAAAGTAGGTGTAAAGCCCTTCACAGTTTCCAGTCAGAGGAAGAAGAGAAGTTTCTGCTGCCATGTTGGACAGTAACTCTCATCCTTGATGAAAGTGGTCTCACAGACCTCTGCTATCTCCCTCCTGCTGCTTTAATTAGTGCAACACATCGGGTTATTTGTGAGGCAGCAGTGGAAAATGTTTGCACCTCGCAGGGAGATAAACAAGAAATCCTGAAAGAAAAATCTTGAATCCGAGGCAGAAGTGTTTTTTTTTTCCAAAGTGCCACTGTCATATTTTTTTTGTTTTTTACAATTTGAAATTTTATAAAACTTAACATAATTGGAACCAGAAAATAATAGCTCACTTTGTAAACAATTTTTATTTATTGGAACATCTGAGAAGATAAAAAAAACTAACAGGATTTCTACTATAAGCTTCATAGTTTAGACACGACTCATTTCAGAAAATTCAGCTTGTTCGTTCTCTATTTGCATAAACAGAACTGAACTCCTGTTTATTCATTTCATCTAGTCTGAAAGCAAAATATTCAGCCTCTTAAGTTAAATGCATGCTCCTGTTTCATAAGCATTTTGGCTCAGTGGATGATGGTCAAGTGTAATTAAACGAATTAGTTTGACATGTTGCGCGCCTCAGATTGGTGCAAAGTTAAATCAGAATGAACAGATATGAGGCTGAAGTTTGTTCATTTAAGCTCTGAAAAGCTCTAAAGAATGAAAAATAACTTACTATCTGATCTCAGAGTGGTTTTTCAAAAAAAAAATTGAGTATTTAAAAAACTATTTTTTGAGAGAAAATGAGATTTTTGAGTCTTTCTCTCTAAAACAGGACGGCATGTGGATGATGAAGTTTGTGTGACCATACAGTTGCACAAACAGAGCAACCATTCAGTGAAAATAACTTTCATTCTCATTGAATTTGACAACTGAAGCAAAGTGAAAAACACTAACTGTATAATCAGACATTGTAATTCCCTCTTTTTTGTTTTAGTGTGTGTTTTATGAGAAAAGGTCAACTCCTGAATTGTCTGGGTTATATTCAAACATTAAAAGTCATGGTTACACAGAGATAATATATACACATTTCTATTGTCTGTGCACCTTCTAACCTCAACATTTCAAGACTGCGACCATTTTTGGGACATTTTTAAAATTTAATTAACATCTACAGAAGGGCTTTTACATAAGCTTTTGTATTTTTGACATTACCTCTGGAGAAAGATAATAAAACATTTTCATCTTTATACTACAGGCATCTGAATTTAGTTTTTGTTTAATTTTGCCTTAAGATGTTACATTTTAAACGTTATGCAGTTTTTAAAAGTTAAAAATTGTCCTTTAAATGTATTTAATCTTACCTGCCAAAACTATTGAAAGAAATCCACTACAGTCAAGCTCTTTTATGCAAAGAGACCACCATTAGCCAAAATGTGTGTGGGTACTAAGAACTAGAATATTCTCTGTGTTTATCATGTCCGGACTATTGGGGAGAAATGTAAAACAAGGCTCAGGGACAAGTATATTTTGTCCTGCACTTCAGAGGAAATTTAATGAGCCCCTTGAGGAAGGCAGACGGCTGCAGATTATGGAAGAAAGGGAGAGAGAAAAAGTTTATATAAGAACTAAGAGAATAGGATAAAAATGGTGGAAATTAATGAAATTATGAGAAAAGGAGGTGCAAAAGAGGATCATATCTTTACATACACAGAGGTTAAAATGAAAAACACTAAATAGTTACATATTTAGTATTTATTCCTGACATTACAAAATTTTGGTGTGTATTTTTCAAGGTAAGGGAATTGTATTAATATAGCACATTTTCAGCAACAAGGCAGTTCAAAGTGCTTTTTTCAGGTATATTGCCATTTTATAGCAAAATCAAATATCTATGTTACCTTTAGATGTCATAAAAATGCTATATAGCAAACATAATTTAAAAGAAATTGACTTTTCTCTTGGGTTTCTTAAACATGCATGGAAAAAAATCAAGGTATGTTTTTGATGAGGTGATATAACACAAAAAAGTCCATTTTTCATACAACACTAGTATATAGTGTGATGGAGGAAGGGTTTTGGACTTCCTGTTACCTCATCTGACCCATGCACACTGACAGTCTGCACAGAGATTATCCACACACAGCGTGATGGAGCTGGAAAAGGTCAACAACTCTGATTAGTTTCTCACACTTCTTTGCTAAAGCACCTGCTCCTGATGAGTCTGGACATATTAGTCTGTACACAGAGCTGTGAGGTCGGCTCAGACTTTATGCTGCTTCTCTATGACCAGGCACTGCTGCCATCTTGTTTGTGTCTTACCCTGAAGGTGCTTCAGCTTTGACCTTCAAGGTTTTACAGCAAAACCAGGTTCTGAAAGTCTACATTTTCTCTAAATGTGCAGGAAGCATGCTGGCTCAATACAATGCAAGTAATTCTTAATAGTCGATATGGCTTCAAAGTAAAACCTAGGTTTTTTTTTATATCAGATCTGATTTTAATTGTTTTTCTTGCTTTATTTTTTAAAAAAGAAATTACAAATGAATTGTAAAGGTGTGTTTCATTTCAGTTATCCTTTCTATGAGCGGTACAACCGAGTACTAGAGCCAGGCTATGAGAAATTTTATTTACGAGAGTATAGTAATAATATTAGCATAATAAAGATGCACAATAGAATCAAAATAGAAGCTGCAAAACACACTTGTCACACAAGATGCACTGACATCACTCACTCTGAATGGAAGAAAAAAAAAAGTTTTTCAAAAGCCAAACATCTGATTAATCAATAAAATCGCCCAGCACTGCGTCTTATGTTTCTAAATTCAGCCGTTCTTTCTGGCTCTTCTCTGCTGAGACAGGCAGCTCAGAAAGCCAGACAGCACTACTTGATCCGAGTCCAAGCAGCCTGCAGCTACCCAGCTCCACCAGCTGGTCAGGGCAGCCTCACAGAGCAGAGGAAGAGGAGAAGGAAGGATGGAAAGGAGCGGAACAAGCACTCTACACAGTCCGCAGCGTCAAAGTGTCCAGGGAGGCAGCCGGAAGCAATCTGCGATGCACAGTCAGCCTCGGGGGGCTGAGGAAGAGCCCTACAGGGATTCATCACAAAAATACACAAAGGATAAAAACAAAACACACGGCCTATCGAGCAGTTGAGAGATGTGCCTGTGTTTGAGGGAAGGCTTTGTTTGTTGAATCCCACAAGGCCCTAAATGTGTTATGTCCCTCATGAGACGATATGAGACAACCAAGCATCTGCCACAAAAACTTCATTTTGTTTATTTTTCTCTGCCCAGCAGCAGAGCAAAAAGCCTGTGTGAATCTCAGAGGAGTGACTGAGACGCATTGCATGGTTAAAATCTCACACATATGTTCTAAGACTGCGCATGAAACAACCTGTCAGGCCTCCATTGTCTTGCAGAAAGACTAAAGAAATTGCAAAAGGCATAAAGCTGTACCATTACATAATGATGTGGTTAAATTTCATAGATGAATCTTATTGATCAAGAGATACAAACAAGTTGATGGATGGAAATCACTTCAACAAAATATTAAACTCCTTTAAATAATTGTAAAGTTTGTCCTACTCATTTTCAGACATTCCTCTGTTATTATGTTGGATTATTTTGATCTTTGCTTTACTGTAATTTTTTATTTATTTAAATAAATAAATGCTTAAAATCAATATCCACCAAAATCAATGATCCAACCACTTAAAATCTACTGCAATGGTTCTGAAGGTTTGGCTATAAATATCAGATGTTCAAAAGAAAAAAGGACTACTGACAAAATGAATGGCTTTAAAAGTTGGATTAATAATACAGTTCTCTTCTTTCTTTTCAGTTGCATCTCAATGTGAGACATTTTTCAGAAGGCAGACAAAGGCTATTCTGGAGAAATGTTTAAAAAAAAATCACAAATGTACTCCTGAACTTTCTCTGAAGATTTTCTGTTACAGTTGCACAGATAAGAAATTGGATGTCACTCTGGTAAATGTGTGCTTGCAGGCAGATGAGGAAAGACTTTTGGCCTTGTGCTGCATCACACTGTGCAATGGTTCTGGGTGAGTTTTGCTTTAATTAAAAATGATATGCACCTGTAGATTTAAATTTCATTTTATTTCCAATTTTACTAAAAATAAAAAGCAAAAAATCAGAAAATAAAAGTAAAAGTAAGAGTTCAGTAGTTGTTATTGTGGGGTTTTGCACAGGGTCACAATTTTTGCTTATGGAAATTCTTAGACTCTTGTAAGAACAGTCAACAATTGCAGGGGAAGTTAAAACACAAAGTCAGAGCCCACTTGTACTGACAGCTTGATGTTCCTTAATAATGAAAAGTGTTTTTACTTATTTGCAAGTCTGTTCCTGTCTGACATTTGCAGCAATTCCCACAGAAAGTGATTTTCTCTTTTCTGTGGAGAGTACTGATAGCAAAAATCAGCACCAGTTGTTGGTATAGATTCAACACATTGTAATATTCATAGTTCAGCTATCAAACTGCCCACCAGTATTCATGCACCAATGTCTAATTAGTCCCACAGTGTTGAAAGTTTCTCCCTCTTGTAAACAGTGTTCTTATTTAAAACAAATTGACAGGCTTGGCTCGGCAGAGTTGTGTTTGTGCTGCAAACACAATCAAATCAAAGGATTTATATGGAGCACAGATCAGAGACTCCGACTTAAAGCTCAGCTTCAGGCTACAGTGAGCAGATAATAGACATAAGTGTCAGTGTGTTACTGTGGCTAAAAGTCACAAAAGCAGGACTGAAGCAATAATAAAAACATTAAATTTACAAGCCAACCTGCTGTAAGCTCCCTTTAGACACCTATCCAACAACATGCCTTTACAGCAGCAGAATCCCTCAGCAAATAAGTTTACCAGAGATTTTACCAAAGTGGTGTCAGCTGGAAAATTGTCATACAGTACATGTTCAAGTGAATAATGTTGCATTTGCAAAATCCTGTCAGTTTTTCTGCTTTTTTTTTCTCCTCCACATTTTTTAAGATATCACTGTTGATCTGCTTTGGATACATTTCAAAAATATTAACCTTTATTCTTTCATTGTAATTTTTAGAGCACATATTGAGAACGATGCTCTTGTCTAGCTAAAAAAAGAAATAGATGGAAATGAAACCAAAGCACTGAATAATCTTAAGAACTTCAGATAGCTTGGAGAAAATTACTGATCATTTAAAAATCTTTACCACATAGGAAAGAAAAGCAAAATGGATCAGGTATAGTAAAAACCTTGCAGGTTAATTTAGAAATGCCTGCACTGTCCATGTGATCGAGCCTTTGGGAGGCTTCAGAAAAATCCTTTCCATATCCCGGGAGTTTCTGGGCTCAGCTTGCAAGACCAACAAGCTGTCATACTGGGAGTCCCCTGAGTAACATCCACCTCACTGGGACTGTTCCCCTTCTGAGAGAAATCTGCAAATCCAGACTTCATATAAATAAATGGACAATTTGATTAATACTACAAAAACAAAAATCACAAGGCTAATCCACTATAAAGTTGCTGTGCAATGAATTTTTTAAGGCGTGATGAAAAACTACAGGTATAGCCCCATTTCAGTGAACTCAGTCAGAAGAAGTGGATTCCAGTCAAATTGACACACAGGCAGTGCTTCCCTCTGCTTCACTGCCCGTTGCACACCTGAGTCTGCAGCATCTTGCCTGGATGCTTCAGTGCAAAGTCGAACAGTGAGAAAAAGCTCCAGTAAAAATCAGACTGTTCTTCCCTCTGAGGAAGGAGGGGAAGTGGCGGAGAAATCCGATTTCTCAGAACCTCTTTAAAAAGTGCCGAACATCGTCTGACACATAAAACATGTAAACTCTGAAGCCACTGCTTCATATGCTGAATTCACATTTTGTACATTTTTGTATTGCCATTTGGGCCTCAACTGCTTCTAGAGATCCCCCTCCAACTTCCGCTTAAATAATAATAATAATAATAAAAGAAAGATACAAAGAAAGAAAGATCACCTAGACGTTTTTTTTGGCAATATGTTAATGATTTTTAGTGTCTGGAAAATGAGTTGTTTCAAAAACTTTCTGACTGCAAATGGTGTGTTTTTACACCAAACACGTTTTGTACGTCATCCGCATCTGGTTTACATTCAAAGTCTGTGTGGAGGCACATCAAGGGCACGTCAAGGTCAGCGTCAAGGTCAGCGTCAAGGGCACGTCGAGGGAGCGTCAAGGTTAGCATCAAGGGTGAAAAATCCCGACTCTCACCAGTCGACACGTAACATTTTTCAACGTGATCTGAGAAAAAAAATAAAACTATGGAAATAAACTAAATGTCGCTGTTTGCTCTCATCCTATAATCTATGACCAGTCAAGTTATGACCACAGAGACTGGATAAGAAAAGACTTAGCTAGGAAGAGAATCAGCGAGGAAGATGGAATGTCGGGTAAGTTATAACTTTTACTATTTGAAAATATTTCCCTGCATTTGAGTTGCCCAAATCCGTCCAGCAAAAACATTGAGTCATCTTAAGTCAACGTTAAATAAACATATTTATTTAGACGAAATGTGCAAAGACATTGGAAGAGTTTGAGGGACATGTATGTCCAGGAACTTAATCTCGACCTCCATATAGAGCGACTTTAATGTGTCTGAAGTCAGACGCTGGACATTTCGCTTTAGACGCTTCGAAGACTCTTTGATGTGTGAAATGTGTTCAGTGTGAACGCACCATAAGTCTTAATCAACAGGCACTGCTAGCAACACCCACAAAGTCCCCAAGTGGTACTCCAGCACGTTTGGTCAGCTGGTTTAATGCTGTATGCACTGTTGTTACTATTCAGTAAAAACGCTGACATGATTTTCAAATACAGCTGGATAGTTGCACATCCGTTTGCAGCCGTTTTCACTGTGCGAGTGACAAGAGGCCCTATAGCAGCTCAATCTGAAAGGAGCTCAAACTGATCAGTCTGAGATCTCATTATCTCAGAATTATTTTGTGTAAAAAAAATATATATACAAAACATGTTTGTTTCGCTTTTAACCTACCCTATTCTGTTCAAGGAAGCGTCACAACAAGCTGCTGTTGACGCAGACTCTGGCTGAGAGATGTTCCAGACGAGTTGAGGAGATCGAAGGGACAGCTTGATGCAAACTGAAGGACCCGGTAGCATCAGGCTCTGAAACCATTTCCCCAACCCTGACATTTGATATGACTTCTGGTCTTGGGTTTTCAGGTGTGTGTCACAAATGCTTAACTCTCTTACAAAAACGGTGAATTAAAGGCCCGAAATGTCCAAGCAGAAAGCGGAACAGAGGCCTGCATGCTTTTCTCTTCCTCTTCATGCGCCGTCTCACTCATTTCAGTGACAACCATGAGTCAGAATGTTGTGGCGAGATCACTGTGGGAGGAACAGTTTCATTATGGATATGTCTATTAAGATTGCGTGGATAGATTTTGCACAAGTAAATAGAAATAATATGAAAAGCGGAAAGCTGCTGGTGCGTATTGATTTTTCTGTAAATGAATTATAGCAGAGGCATAAAGTAGAAAAAAACTCATTACAGAAAAAGAAAACGAGTTTGTTCACATCAATACGTGTTTGCGTTTCCATACCAGCCAACCACCGCCGACATCAGAGCAGAATGGGTGATAAATAGAGAGCGTGTGTTGCAGGGCAGCTGGTTTTATTTCAAATCTGTGCAGTCAATCAGTCAGATGAGAGAATCTTGCTGAAAATTTCAATATGCCTACCTCTGCTTATTTTCTACTGAAAAGAAAGGTTTCGTTCAAGGTTTATAGTAAGCCAAGCGTGAAATCTGCTGTGCAAAGAGATTTCTGAACAGGTTTAATATTTTAAACTCCATACTCCATACCATGCAATGTGAGTGATTTCATTATGCTTATAGTTACATTTTCATCCGGCTGTCTTTTTATGTTTGTAGAGATAGAAACTCTTTTTCAAAAATGTATTTAAAAGGTATCGAAACCTATTAGAAGTTAGGCTGGAAATAATCTGGAGGTTTTTCAAATGTCTCGTTTCCAGACACCAACAGGAGTTTTTTAAGCACTTGGACTGTTGAAGAAGCAGTTGAAACCCAAATGGAGGTAAAACAACATGCAAAATGTCAATTTTGCACAGAAATGACTTGCCCTCATGGAAACAAGTTTCAGTGATAAACAGAGTTCAGGTGTAAGGTGGTAAACAAATCCTTTAATATGAAGAATTTGTTTGGAAACTACCTTAAAGTGATTATTTTAAAGATTAATTCGTCAACGGCTGATGAAGAGATGCAGTTCAGTGCTTACTCAGAGCCGCTGGCTCCACGTTCTCTGGTTTAATTGCACCCAGGTTTCAAGAGATGAAACAATAAAATCAGCCACGGAAAAGACAAAGATCGGTCATGGTAATGGTTGGAATCTCACAACACATAATTTAGCTATATCTTCTCATATGCTCTCTGCCAGAAAGAACAAATCAGAGTCAGTGTGCCAGAGTCAAGATATCAGGTTGCAGATTTTCTTGCCGTTTTTCTTGACAGCTTGACAAAAGTTGGATGTCAGGTGTGACGATCATGAAGGAGCAAAGCTGCAGAACATTGTCAACTTTAAAAAACAGAGAAGAAAACTGAGATGAAACTATGACACAATCTTCTCAAGTCACACATTTATATTTCTTGATTGTCATTTAATGTAATAAATTTCAAAGCCTGAGAATTAAATAAATTTCCTTCTCCCAGAAAGGCAAACCATTAAGACTTTGATAGGTTATGAAACTAACTCATTCATAAAGATTAATATTTTAGGTTTACCTTAATTGCTGTAAGCAAAGATTTTAATGTGAATTATACTACATATCAATCTGATAAGAAGCTAAAATTTGTGTGATTAAAGTCACTTTCCGCCAGCTCTAAGCTGTAACTAATATAAAACCGAGCTCAGCATGCAATAATACTTCCTTAGCCTATTTTAAAGATTTATGGAGAAAGGAGCCTCACTAGAGGCAAATAAATTCAAAATATTTAAATAACGGTATGGGCTTATATAAATGTGCCTGTATAAACGCTTTTATCCAGTGTCTTCTCACATATGGACTGAGAAATAGACATAAATTACAGCTGGTAGGGGTGAAGTGCTGTCTGAACTTTTATAATTGATATGAAAAAGGATTTTAATGCAAATGACATCAGATAGGTTAAGATTAATGACCTTCCTGAGGGAAAGCAGAGCATCCAACCTGTCTGTCACAAACACTTCTTCTCACTGTCTCACACATTAACTCAAACATCCACATCCTTGAATTTGTTTCCTGCTTTAATATGGATTCTGCAGGCGTTGGTTTCCCCAGAGAAAATATACACCGAGACAAGCAAGCAAGCATTTTCCCATATTCATCGAATAAAAGCCATATGGACATCGAATTGCGTCAATTTTTATTTCAGCATCTCCAGGGAACGAAGATATCTGATGAACGATATGCAAATCCACCTTTCCTTTTTTGTTCTGGAACAGCCTGGTTTGGTCTAATGTCTGCATTTCTGGGAACAATGAATAAATTATTTTTAATCAGGACACACCCCCAGATGTGGAAAACAGACAAGGACATCAGTTAAAGTCAAGCTGAGGACATGAGAAAAACAATCCAGATAATATAAACCGTGGCTCCATTTTGTTGGACCCTATAAATGATTTTAATAAATAACTAAACGCTGCAGCTTAGATTAAGTTTTATGGTTAAAATAAATAGCTACAGGTACATGTCGCATCTAAAAAACAAATAGGAAATGTAGGAAAACTCCCAGTAATTTATATTCTTATTCTATCCAGAAGTAGGAACATAGAAACTGTAGCTTTTTAAGCTCTGAGGAGTCTTTTAAGTTTAAAAAGACAATTAATAATATTAATAATATCACAATTCAATATTACATTATTAAATTTGTAGAGATGCCTCTTCAGTATTCTTTTCAGTCTTGAGACTCCAGCTCATAACTACAGAAACATGAAATTAATAATAAACTGTTCTGAGGGAAATCTTGCAAAAACTGGTTGGCCACAGAGACAGGCCTGCTGCGGTGGTTTAATGATAGTATTAATTCATAATTAAAGTGGATCTCAGTAAACCAAAGAAGTATTTCACAAAGTGATATAAAACTGAAGATAGGTTTTATATTTTTAGAAAACTGGGACTGTTTTTCTTTTCTCACTGCTGAGTCTGCAGCACAAACCAAAGGAAACCTTTATTCACAGTGATGGATTCAAGGTACTGTACAAGTTTCTTTCTGTTAATTGTTACAACTAGATTAAAAGAAACAGCCAACCCCACCAGTCTCTGCACATTTGTCTTTGCTGTTTGCAGCTTCTTTTAGTCCCGACTTTCTTGTCACAGTTGCGCTGCAGAGGTTCTGTTAAGCATGTTGCATAACAAATCCATTCGCAAGTGGAAAAAGCTTCCCTGGTTTAAACTTCTCTAATCGCCGCTGGGTCTTTTTCACTCTTTTAACAGAACCTGCCAAGGAATATGTACACTAGTGTAACACAGTAATATTTTATAAAAGTGATGAGAGAAAATACAGCACTGAATACAAACAATGCAAAAGAAAGAAAGCAAGTGAACCTAGTAGCTTCTTGTGAGGTCTGTTCATAAGTTCAAAACATCTGAGAAGATGGAAAGAATGATTTGGTGGAAAACATGGAATTAACACAATATCTTAGTGTTTTTAATAATGTCAATAATGTAGCTATGAGTTACATCTATAAGTATTCCAGAATTTTAAATATTACCCATTAGAAGCTGTTAAGAATCTCATATTAAATGGATTTTATACTTGATGTGTGGATTGAAGTAATTCAGAATCCACACTTGCCTTAAATCGTTTTCCTTATTTTGGATTTTTTTATGCATCTTTAATATTTTTACTTCAGGGTTGTTGTAAAAAAAAAATAAAATAAAATTCCAAAAATGTATTAATCTCTGAAATGAAATAAACTGTTTGATTAATTGAGCTGGAGCTTAAATCACTCTGAAATGAACCAAAAGCAGCTCAGGAGGGTTAGTCATGACAAAGACTGACTTTAAAATTTACAATTTTAAATTTGTGTTACTCATTTCTACTGCAGCAAATAATGAATGGAAAATTGAAGTTATTCTAAAAAACAGAGATCTCTGTGGGTCTGGAGCAAACAGGTAAGTGATACAATGCCAAGGTAAACTCTAGGGTGGCTTGCAGTCATTAAGTTGACCATGATTCCCTCCGCTTACCAAATTATATGCATAATGAGGCCATCTGGCCAGCAGCTAAAGCTTGGGTAAGACAGCTTAAGGTGTCAAAGTGCTGCTGTTTTGGCACCTTAAGAGAGAAGTGTTGGAATATCAGACTTTAAAAACTGTAAACAGGAATGATAAAAAGCTTCCACAGCTTTTGGCATCTGTGTACCGCTGATGTTTCACTTTTATTACACTCATTCTGCAGGATGATCAATAGGCTAACAGCACCATTCTGTTGTGCCACATCTGTTCATCGCTGATATATTATTGCAAACATTGGGGGTTATAAATTGTAGATTTTGCATCTTAAAAAAACAAAAACATAATAATAAAGAGCAGAAAACAGACGTTTTCTTTTCCTTCCCATCAACCCAAATCCTCTCCTGTTTCAATTAAATAAATTGAAGAAAACTTGCAGCACATACTTATAGATGACAAATACACAATAAGATCACCAATTGCATAATTTGCATCACATTTCTAAATTATTTAAACTTTAATATGAAAGACGTGAGTCGGGTGTAAACATTGAGTCCTACGTAAATTAAGTGGGAAATAATTTTGAAATGTAAATCAAGTTGATTTGTTAAAATCAGAAATAAATACATTACACGAAAGCATGCTGTCAGTGTCATATAATCTCTTTAAACAAAGGTTGTTATTGTTTAAAAAACAAAAAAAAAACAATTTGGGGATTAAGCTGTTGGTGCAAAACAGTGTACACCTTAGAAGTTCAAAACTGTTCAGCAGGCAACTAAAAAAACAGCAGCAAATGTTTGCAATTTGGATTTCAGAGTGATTAAAAATTGATTGTGAAAGCTGAAACAGGCTGCAGAGAGAATTATAAGTCAGTCGTCCAGTTACTTAGAATAAAGAGCTGAAGGCACAGAGAGGCAATGAGCTAATCACCTTTGTGAACCAGCTGTCATTAGTAGCTCTGTGGATCAATAAGCAGCATTTCAAGCGATGCAACTTCTCCTCTCTGCATGTAGTTCACAGTATTTATGTGACTCATAAAACTACTTGAAATAGTGAAAGTGTCTGAGTTAATACAGCCGAGTGGCAATGTCTGACAAGAGAGATCAAAGAGGAAAATGCATTTGCGTCATCTCCTTATGTCTCGACGCAGAGCGCAGGTTCAGGTTAAGAGAACTGCATTGAACAGCTAAATTTAGATCAACTCTTTCACAATACATTATTTACTACTTTTTATCTCACATCCCCAGACAAAAGCACACAAAAATGAGGTAAAATTAAATGTTTGCAAACTCACAGATAGTCCCACTTTGCAAACAGTGTCAGTTGTGCAACATCAGAAGAGAGAGTCAGACTCACAATTAGAATCAGTTGTGTCAAACTAACAAAACCATTTGAAATACTTGTTCCATGTAAACAGAAATGGAGGGTTATCAGTTCTAAGATTAATCTTTTATCTTTGGTAAAAGACCAAAAGCCATTTCTAGTGCTAGACTCTTGCGCTTATTTTGCAAGAACGATACAGTCTGCATCCTGCTTTTGGAGAGGTCTCTGGTCTGCTAGGTCCAAATGCAAATATGAACCTAGCATCACATTTCTAAATTATGCATGGTTCAAATACGTATTTGAACCATGCCGGCAGAGTTCACTTCAACAGACCAAGAGCTAGTTTTTTGATGGGTCAGAGTTCGAGTTTGGTCTGCATCAGAGTTTATTTGCACAGACAAATTCGAGTTTCTAGGCAAATAAACTGGTGTGAATACAGTCTAAATATACTTACCAAATGTTTCTTTTCCAAACACACACTTAACTCCTTACAATCTATACATGCGTTTCCAGAAAGGACAGTTAGTTTACCTTTGAGTGTATAATATTCCCTAATTCTTAAATAATTTTTTTAATTCCCTAATATTTGCAAATAAACAAGACCCCATTACCGTTAATCGTTTCAACACAGGCCCATTGTGTAACTAGTCTGGAGGTGCTGCTTCATTCAAGTGACTCACAGATAAAAACTCATATGTGATGATATAAGACAAGTGACAGCTTCTGGAGCATTATGCATACCCATGCTGGCATGTTCGTGAACTAAATAAGCACTCCTGCTGCAATTGGGAATGTCAGCAGGATAACAGAGACATGGCTACACATCCTTCATGGTTTGTCTCTGAATGACACAGCTTTGTTCTCTGAAGCAGCAGAACAAAGTGTGGGTGGTGGTCTGAGCAGAACAAAGCCCAGATGAAATGGTTTGTCTGAACTCTTCACCAATCTACGGCGGGAGTGGGCGAGGAGCAGGGGTGATGCAAGCTCAGGCAGTTGCAAATTCTTATTTTTCTGCTTCAAAAAGCTCACCGCTCAGTGGTGTTTCATGCCCCGGCAGCCGAAGTTTTCCATTTGGTCCAAGGTTGAAGAAAATCTGACCTTAAATCTGGTGCTTTGTGTCACAATTCTCATTAAAAGTAGTGGAATATGAGGATGGAGCAGAAACAATGTACAGCCTTTTAGTCTCACTTTAGATTGTTTCATTTCGCTCCATCAAACAGTTGATTGTTCTCTCCATCATTGACACTTTCTATTCATCATGCAATCAGAGAGCTCGATCCCGCTGACCCCATTGTTCAGCATTAATTATTACCCGGACCTGCCTCCAATCAGCAGTAATTGAAGGACACAAGGATAATTAACCAGCGACCTCTAATTGGCATGTCCTACCGTTGCTGATAATTAAGTTAGCAGATTTGTCATCAGTACATGAAGCTCCTATTAATTAATCAAATGGCGCATAAATATAGTGGGGGAGAAATATACAACATTTAGGAAATAAAACAAGGAAGTTTCAGTATTCTCTGGCTTGCAAAATTAATATTTCACAAAACAAATTCTTCCATGAAGGGAAAAAATTTACAAAAAAGTTAGAAAGAATAGGATAGATACTGCAATCCATATTGTAATCCATAAGGTAGCCCAGAAAATCTTTGGGAACCACTGACCTGAGCTAAGAGATCAAGCAGTAACTGTTGACTGCATAAAAAATCTTCAAGCAACATGAAATCATTTACAAATGTTTGTGTCTAAACACACATCTGAAAAAGCTGGACAAATAGCACATCAGTGATTTATGAGACAGAACTGGAAGGTAATTAAAAATGCAAGCCTTCAACTCAGCTGCTTGTTATTTATGTATATGAAGGTGAAACGGATTTGCTTTAAAAGCAAAAACTACACGCACAAGAAAATAGAATATAGTTGCTGTTGCACATCTTGCACCAAAAAATTATTAACCTTAAATAGATGTATAAGTGTGTGAATATGTGAAATGATTAAAATAAAAAAGTAATTTCACTCATTGGGGTTGTGCTATGATGGCAGATGAGTGTGTGACTCATTTGGCCCTGGGTGGCTGTGTCAGGCCTCTTTTCCAGCTGTTGACTAACTGCTCCTTGTTCTGTAAACATAGACAAATGAACCCCACAGGAGTGGCTGCCCTGCAGCTCCCCGGTGCCTTAAACTAATGAATTTTTAAAGAGGGCATCAATCAAAGCGCAGGTCAGATCAATAGTCCACGTCTCAGGAGCAGATTTTCACTCAAACATTGCTTCCATGTAGTCATCTTGTCAAGCGTTCTTTCACTACAGACAAGCATAACATTTGTAAAACACTTTTGACACTTGATATGTAACAAAACAATCAATTTTGTTATAAACAGTAACTTATTATCCTTCCTTGAACAATTTTAGGATAGGTTTATGGGCCAAACAGAACATGTTCATTACAATTTTTGCACAAAATTTTTTTAGTCTACTCAGTTCTGCGAATATCAACTCAAATGGAAGGAGTTTCTGAGAACTAAACTCCACAATAAGATGGATGCACTTATAACAGGACAGTAATAGTTACAAGCTCAAACTAACAATGAAGTTGAGAAAATATTCTTTTATGATATATAAACTGTTATGTCTTGGAAATCTGTAACCACATTGCCTGAATAAAAATTCTAAATCAGATCATGTAAAGCAGGACCTTAAATGGCATGGGAAGTAAAAAGACAGTTTGAAATTTTATAAACATTTTAACATTTCTCTAAAGACTATAGAAAGATATTTAAAGATGCTCCTGTCTGATGTTAATACAGACCCAAAGTCTGGGGATTTCAGCGAATATTAATGCTTTATTTCAATCTGATACAACCATCTGCGGTTCAGATTAATCTTCCTAAAGTTTCAATGACGCATATCTATCAATTTATCTCACACAAAACCAGAAGGATTTAAATATAAGGAAGCAATTTTCTCAAATGCAAGCTGCAGTGATAGGAAACAGAGCTAATCTCTTTGATCTAATTTTGACAAATTAGATCATAAACGCCAGAATAAAAAGAGAAAAAAGGACATAGCAAAGGTAAATGGGGGAAGAAGGTACATTGTGTAACAAAAAAGTGAAGACCACCTTCAGAGGTTGAGCCAAGAAATTACAGAAATAACTCATTAATTGGTAAAAGCAGAAGACAGATGACTTATCTGGTTGCTGATATAACAAAACACTTCTGCCTGCGAGACAATTCTTTCATGTTAAGTCAAAAGGAACAAAACACAGGGGGACCATATGTACAGATCAAGAGCCAGAGGCTCTTCATGTTGCTGAGCAATGCTTCATTTCCACTGCGAGTTCATTATAATTTCTCTGCCTTTTCTTTAAAAAGAGTAAAAATAAACAGAACAATGTCCTACAGAATGCAACCAAAAAACTCCAGGTAAGCTTTCTTCTGGCTTAGTGAAACCGTTCCTATTGATAATTTTTATTATTTAAAAAAAAGGACATGTAATAATGCTATTAACTTCATTCATTTACTAAAGTACCTTCTAACAAGTGAACAATACAAGAAAAAAAATCTTCTTTTCTATTTAATGTGAAACATAATTTTTTTATTGCTAAGATAAAGATGCCTTAGTAAAGATCCCCCGTAAACCAGCTCAGTTCTCTGTGAACTTGCTAAATCATGAATGAATTAAGCCACATCCACACCTGATTATTGTCAGATCTGAATAAATTATTTAAATATCATCCACCCAACAATATGTGACGCAAGCTAAAACTGCTAATAAAACAAATCATGCCTTAATCTAAAGAAATGTAATACAAGATAAGATCTTTGACAACTAGCCTGCATAGGCAAACTACCATTTTACATTGATGCAGTATTTCCTCCAATGCAATATAAGCCTGGTGGGCTGCCAGGCTTTATTCCCCCCCTCAAAACAAATATTTAGTTAAGCATGGAAATATGTGTACACATCATTGTCCATTTTAAGTAAGATTTCTTTTCATTTATCTTACTTTTAAGGACAAAAAATGTAAGTTCATTTTGATAGGATTTTTTATGTCTCTATAGTTTGCGTCCCTAAACCTAAGACATCATTGCCAAACTTCCTTTAACATAAAAACACCATGGTTCACTGGTGGCACCCACCACCAGGCTTACGAAGTTTTCTGGAGGGAAAACCTGTAAAGGAGAAAACATCCTAAATGTAGGAATTTCTATTGAAATTCCCACATTTGAATTGTTTTTTCAAAATGCTCAAGAAATACAGCACATTTATAGTGGAATAAATGATGCCTGTGCACTCTTGAACAGTCTCAGTTCAGTTTTGCTTCTCTTACAGCATCCTTCAGCTGCTGGTAATAAGAAAGCCAACATGATCAACTCCAAACGGCAGACTGAGGCAGCGGCTGCTTTTAGAGGAGCATCACATTCATTCTGGCATCTATCCTGCTACTTAAACCACGCACATAATCTTCACATGTTAGGATGTTGTAGCAGCAAACAGCCTCCAATAATCCACAGACACAGAACCACAGTGGAAACATTTGCTGTGTTTGCCTGCCAAGGAAGAGATTTCAACAGCACCAAGGAGGCCGAGAGGAGCAGAATAAAGAAGCTGATCTGTTTGACTAAAAACTTTCTGCATTGTTTCATTTTCAAGGACATTTCTGTGTCCTATCTGGCATCCAGCCCTGCTCTCTTTATCTAAAGTCCACCCGGCCCGTTGTGGTGCACTGAGCTGCAGAGAGCAACCCACAATCCCATCTGCTTGTCAAAGAGAAAAGCATGTAAGCTGCTGGAGCAGCAGGGATTGAAGATCCCTGGGGTAAAGCCTGGGACATTCTGAAAAGCTCTATGGCTTCACTTTTGTTATTTTTCCTTTTTAGTTCAGTTCCAACAGTTTAAAGTTTTAAAGCAGCTCTTCACTCAAAACTTACCTTCTAAAAAGGTTGAAAGCCATAAGACCAAGTCGATGAGGCTTTGCACAGAAAAGAAAAGCCTGGACCTCTTCCACAGTGATGCATTTCTCAGTGAACAAATCCAGTTAAGATTTTTTTTTATCTTAGATCTTAGGTCTTACCCAAGGTTTTCCTATTTTGGGACATTTTGGTGCCAAAATTTGAAATAATATAAATCTTCTCTCAGTTATTATAGCAACATAAAATTCTTATTAGTTTTCTCTCTCTCTCTCTCTATGTTTTTTACATTTTACTATTGTTATGTAACACAGATTAAGAAGAATTTAATCTCTTGGCAAGGAGATGCTAATTATTCTGATGCTGTATGTCTGGTTGTTGTCATTATTACTCTTATTATACGTAGATTTTCTTGTTTTGCTATGAGTTAATTTGTAACCATTTTGTCTGTCGTATAATTTATTTGTTGGCTCTTTGCACAGTATATTTATTGAATAGGCACATGGATCTAGTCACAATTTATTTTTCATTATTGAGTAAGTAAGTAATTTAATGTATGTAATTGAGGTAAGGGGCAGAATTAAATAAGTGTTCACTTCTTTCTACTCATTTTTAAACAGAACAGTTGTGGAAAACAAATATTATTGTTCTTGTTTATACAGACATGTTTTCTCTGTCCTACTGTTTGCGTTTTTTGTTTTTATTTTGTTTTTCAAACCTGTTTGAAATAAATAAATCAAATAAAAGAAACTTAATGAGTTGTTAATTCTAAACAAAAAAGAAAAGTGGGAAGCAATCATATATGTACACACTATAACTACACAAGACAACAAATGGCAAACACCATCCCATTATTAATTAAATCATTAAAAACTGCTTAGAAGAATTTAAGAGCTCTTATTAAACATTTCTTATTTTTCAATCATGTGAATTCACTTCTGGATTTGGCATATATATTATTAACTACCAAAGAAAAGAGCATCATGTGAGGTAATGTTTATGACCTTTAACTAGAGAATGTTTTTCAGAAAAGCCCAAACCAACACACATTTTCAGACCAAAACAAACGCATTTCATCTGAGCGCTAGGACAGAATGTTCCTGTAGGTCAGAGATCCATTCTGGAGCAGAAAGAAATTTCAAAGACATGCACTTTTTCCTCAGTTCAGCACAGACACACCTAATGATTCACTGCTGTGACTGACAGTATTCTATTAAGTCTATTGGTCTCTGAGCTCAAGAACACCGCTGTTGAGACGCATTCAGTCGGAATCGAACAGCGAAAACAGGAACAGAAAAGAAACGTCATCAAAGTTGGCTGCACAGAAGATGAAACAACAAAACAAGATGAAAAACATTTCTGCACAGACACAATCCACCCTGTATGTGTGGACCATAAGGATTTTGTTCAAGATAGATAAATACAGTGTAAGCCTGGGATTATCAAGGGCTTCTTATAAAGAGTCCACTTGAATACAGCCTAACCATTTGTGGACCTCATGTATTGAACATAACCCTATTATGCAAAATTAACATTTGCATGTTTTTTTTGCTTCCATTTGGGTAACAGGGTAAAACAGTCAAAGCATTTAATTTCTTTCTTTCTTTGTTTTTTTGGTATTTAGAAAATGATCAATTTCAAAAACCTTCGGAATGTGACGTCAAATCCGCAGGAAGTTCTCCTCACCTAGCAACCCCAACGAGCTCGTCGCCTGGCAACCCAACACCTGCGCTCATCACCTACGTCAGCACAGAACTCAAACTTACCGGAAATAAACATTAAAAGCCAAATAAACACAGTCGTTTAGCTATTTATTTATTTAGTAAGTTGTTTAGTATTTAGTAATCTCCAATTAAAAGCTCCAACGTCTGAGCTAACATGTTTTAATCTTAACATTGTACGCCTTAAAATTTTGACTAAGAAAAATAAGAAACCTACGGAAGAGGATTAGGGCCACTGGAAAAAAAAAAAAAGTCAGATTTTTTTTCTCCCAGTGGCCCTAATCCTCTTCCGTAGAAACTTGAGTTTAACCTAAAGAAAAGTAAGAAAGAGGTGTGTTTAGACTGTGTGCTATAACCTCTTGCCATAAATGAAGTTTCCCCATCAGTCAGCCTAACAGCTCCACATAACATCTGCTGCAGGCTGCAGGCTGCGTGCGCGTTCACGTCTCAGGTCTGGGGGATGTTGGTGCCGTCTCCGCGCTCCCGCCGCCGGACTGAAAACTATTTTGTCTCTTAAAGAGAATCGACAAAAAAAAAAGCGAAATGTACAGGTAAGTGGCCAAACAATAAATATTTGTCTGTTTCACGTCAATAGCGACTTTTATAAAGTGTTTCAAAAGTTTTTGAAGAGTTAACTTGAGGAAATTGTTCTTGGGAAAACTCAATATGTGGGTGTGTGTCTTTCGGTTCATTGTTTCATGGCTCAGAAAAAGAAGCTTTTCGTATATGCTTTTCAGTAGTTTTCATTTAGATTGTTGTTTATTCTTTAGGAGTTATAATAATTAGATGATACGTTTTAAATTGCACCAGATTCTTTTCGTTTTTTGAGGTTGAATGTTGCAAAGAATGATTTTTTTCCTTTCTACTATCTTTTGTCTGGAGCAGATCCTCTGATCAATGAAAATGTAATTGTTTTTCTGTACCGCTGCAGACAGGGGGAAAGCAAAACAATTTGATGGAAAATTAAGATTTGCTTCTTTTTGATGTCATCGGTTTCAGTTTTTGCCGAGGTATAGGTTATGTTTCATGTTTACATTTATGTTGTTGTTGTTGTTTAGCTGAGTTCCGAGCAGATTTGATCAAACTGTTGGTGAGAAATGAGAAAGTTCTCAGGCTGGATAAAGAAGCCCTTCATGATGCTGCGAGTTTAACACAAATTAATCAGATTAAGTCGTTACAACATTCCATACTGTAATCTCACACAATCATCCAGGCAAAAATGCAGGTTTGCCATGTTATAACATTTGAAGTTTAGCCATGTACCCAGTGCACCTGGAGCAGATTCTGTAACTGCTGTGTAAATGAGACCATGATGATTCATTTTACCTTTACTTTAAATGTGTTTCTAAATGCTCGTGTCATAGTTGGAGCTGTTCATTTACTCAGCACTGACAAAAATCAAAATTCCAACTGGAAGAAGAAAAGTTAACCCCAGGTCATGATGCTGCCATCACCGTGTTTCACTCTGAGGTTTTGTTGATATCCAGATTTTTGAATGCGGACAAATAACACTGCTAATTCTTAAAGAAGTCAGGGTTGTTAGCAAAATTACCTAAAGTTAGCAATCTACTTCTGTTCCAAAATTTTTGCGTTTTCACCTTTCAGACAAATTTGTACGATGGCGCAGTAAGGTCATCATAGAGAGAAAATTTGGAAGAGTACATTTTTGCCAAAAAAAAAAAAAACAACAACTCAGAATTTCAGAAATTTCAGAACTCCAACAGTAAAAAAAAAAATAAAAATAAAAAATTCAGAGAAAAACTCAAATTTTGAGATTTTCAGAAATCTTCTGGAAAAAAATCAGAAATGTTCAGTGTTTCAAGTCAAAAATTATTCAGTCAAATTCTGAAATACATATATATTTTAATTAGACTGAAAAATTTACTTTTGTTTCCAAAGAAAAGAAAAAATAATTATTGTTATTATGGTCTAATTTCTAACAGGACAGAACACTTTTGAAATCTGCCAATAAATACAGTTTGAACAAGAAGAAAAATAACCACTTTTGAAATGAGACGGCAAACAAGTCAGGGTTTTGTTTTGGTCTGATATTGCAGGTTTAATTAAGGTGTTATTAAAGCTGAGAGTGAGAGTTGTTTACCCAAAGTGTATTTAAAGCTCTTGACTTTATGAGCCATTAATTATTTTCATGTTGATTATTTTGTTTTTGTTCCAATTAAACTATTTTAAAAAAGCAAGTGCTCTTCAAGTGCTTCATGTGCGTCATATTTAAAGCCAGACTAAAGGCTGTTGATTATCTCATCCTCTCCATGGGTTCAGTTATATTTCATCTTAGCAGCTCTGACATTTCTGCTAGAAATATTCTGAAGTAGGGTGGAAATGTCGCCAATCAGGCTGAAGTTAACAAGTATCCTCTCCTCCACAGATGAGCATCTATCTGTAAGTCAAGCTCGGACAATCAGCCAAACCTTGATTGGACTCCTTTCTTCTTGACGAGTCGGACGCTTAGGGTTGGCCATGGAGACGGTGGTGATCGTGGCCATAGGGGTGTTGGCCACCATCTTCCTGGCCTCCTTTGTTGCTCTGGTGGTGGTGTGCCGACATCGTTACTGCCACCCTCATGACCTGCTGCACCACTTCGACTCCAAGTCAGTCAATCTGCACAAAGCCTCTACAGAATATGAAACATTAATATGAATATATCAACTTTTAGCACGGCTTGGGCCTGAAAAGCAAAAGGGTTGTTAGTGTTGGCTCATAAAAAGAAGCTTTTGCATTGGGTTTGGAAAAATTGAAGAGACCACTGCACTGAACCCCGTTGAAAACCTCAACGGGGTTCAACGTTTTCCCTCCAAATATTAATTTCTGAACTCTTCCTGGGTTAAAACATTAGCGTTGTTGTTTCTAAATGAATCTAATCTTTTTTATTTGCGTTATTTGAGCTCTGAAAGCACAACATCTTTTTCATTAATTTGACCTTTTCTCATTTTCTGCAAATAAATAAAGTGTTTTTGCTTGGAATACCAGAGACATGTTGTCAGTAGGTCACAGAATAAAAGAACAATTTATTTAAACATATACCTGTAAAAAGTAAAATCAGAAAAATTGATCATTTTAAGTGGTCTCTTAATTTTTTGCAGAGCTGTATATTAAGTTAATGAAAAGTAAACTGTGTGTTTGTGGGTTTTCCTTATTTTGTTCAAACCAAGGAGAGAATTTGGACACACTGACGAACACATCAACATGATAAATAGAAAAACTAAAAGTTGTGTGCATCTTTTCCTAAAAAAAAAAAAAAAAGAAGAAAAAGACCAAAGAAGCCATCCAGCAGCCCAGCTGTGGAGGACACTTCAGCAAAAATATTAAATATTGCATATTTTCTTAAAATCAAAAGAGAAAATTGTGATGGAAAATTGGATTGTTTGGTAATAAAGTCAGCCACAGGAATAAAATCAGATGGTATCAGACAATATTTATGTTAAAAGAATATAATACATATTGAATCGTGTGTAAAAAAAAAACATTCTAAAAGTTGATATTTCTTCACATATTTTGTAGCATTATCTGTGGTTTTGCACAAGGGGTCACAAAGGTCATGGCATGAACGAAGTTGGGAACCCCTAATGTAGTGGACATGAACTGGTTTCACTTTGGTTGCAAACACATCTTTAGCCATTCTCACCTTAAATACCAGCAGTACATTTTCATTAAATTCTTCTTAAATACATTTTCACCAAATTCTTCTTTCCCTGTTGTCGGACAGACCCACAGTGGATCTGATCGGGGCCATGGAAACGCAGAGCGAGCCTTCGGAGCTGGAGCTGGACGACGTGGTTATCACCAACCCTCACATCGAAGCCATCCTGGAGAATGAGGACTGGATAGAGGACGCATCGTATGTCGAACCACAATAAAGTTCAGACATCGTCTCTGTTGTTTTTAGTTGCTAAATTTTTAATTTGTGTTTAACAGCGGCCTGGTGTCACACTGCATCTCTATTCTGAAGGTAAAGTTACTCCTTTTTTTTTGTTACAGTATAATATTATTGATTTAACCAATATATCTATTCCTCACACAGATCTGCCATACTTTGACTGAAAAACTGGTGGCCATGACAATGGGATCAGGGGCAAAGGTCAAAGCACCCGCCAGTTTGAGTGACATCATCACAGTGGCCAAACGAATCAGTCCAAGGTAACCTGTCTCACTAGAACTTGATGTTATTACAGCTCTGACACCAGCTGACTCGTGTTCTCGTTTTGTGTCCTGAAGGGTGGACGATGTGGTCAGGTCTATGTATCCTCCTCTGGATCCAATCCTCCTGGATGCCAGGTAGTCACACCCGAGTTTGATTGCTGAAAGAGAAGAGTTTGAGCTGCTTGTTTTTTCAAATTTATGCATCTTGTTCCTCCTCAGAGCCACTGCTCTGCTGCTTTCAGTCAGCCACCTGGTGCTGGTCACCCGCAACGCCTGTCACATGTCCGGCAGCCTGGACTGGATCGACCAGTCGCTTCACGCGGCGGAGGATCACATGGTGGTTCTGCGTGAAGCGGCGCTGGCGTCTGAACCAGAGCGAATCCTGCCTGGAGCTGATGCTCAGAGAGAACAGGCCATTTGAGGAAAAAACCTGGAGCAGCATAAAATCTACCGTTAAAAATACAAACCGTGAAAAAACAGTTGCATTCCAACACTGACCTGGTGATACGTACTAAAATAGACATTTCAGTTTCACATCCATGGCTCTCCAGTGAACAGAATGTTTTTAGAAACATTTTCTGAAACCCACCATCCAGTAGTGGGTCTAAATCCAGTCTAACCAGCACTGCAGTCACAAGGAGGCTTAGTCAGCTAATCCATCCGGACGAAAATAACATCCATTAGCCAGTGAACCTGAAGGCGCTCCAATTCAGTGTAAAAAAAGTTAGAGAACCTTGGCTTGATCAGTATGTGTGGGGTCAAGTTAACTTTGGGATTTGGTGAGAAAAAAAAGGAATGCATTCTTCGAATACTCTGATATAAATGGAGTAAGTAAAATACAGTTCTTTCTCTGGAATTTTTTATTAGTTTTTCCCCTTCACTTGTGACACACTTGACATGTTGCAGCTCTTTTCAATGGAGGACCAATTCAGCTCAATATTGGAAATCCTGCCAGCGTAACAAAAAAGCTCAACCTCTAAGGTCCTGCGTTGGATACACACCATAGTTTCTGCATGTGAAAGTTTGTATTTTCAAGCATATTTCACTTCCAGTTTCATTTATGACAAATTGCTGCCATCTTGGTCTTGATGCCAAAACCAATCCGATGTGTTTTGAGCTGTATTGGATGCACAGCTCCCAAAAAAGTTACACTTTCATCTCATCAGTCAACAGATTTTTCCTAAAGTCTTATCAAGCCTGTAAAAGACAAAAACCTTTGAAAAATTTGAAGGAAAATTGGAGAGAAGGCTTTGTATCATTTTTCATCAGGGGAGGAGTGATTTTGGTTGATGGAGTGATTTTGGTTGGCCGGTCACTCCTGGGAAGGTTCACCTTTGTTTTGTGTTTTCTCCATTTGCATTTTCCTGAAGCCCCAAAAGCCTTAGAAACGTCTTTGTAATCTAGACTGAATACCTTTTCCCCCCATCTGTTCCTGAGTTTATTTCAATTTAAACATGATGTGCAGCTTTCTGAAAGCTACTCAAATGAATGAAACCATCATTTGAAAACTTGCTTTTTCTATTTACTTGTTAACTGGTATTAAGATACAAAAGATTTTAAGGGCATGTTTTTACAGCGATGTGTTGGTGTGCCATTTTTTGTTGATTGAAACAGAATTAGCTTTTGTCTCTTTGGGCCGGCGGGATGTTATTGGAGCATGTCTACCTGCTCCTTCATGCATAGATAATAGTGAATCCCCAAGGAGCTGTAATAAGGCATTACCCACGGACTATGTGAACACACTGGCCTCGGTTACAGTCCATGTCGCTTTGTACGCAAAGTCCTGGCATGAAAATAACAGTTGAATGACAATCAGAAATTGTGGGAATAGAGGAGGTGTTTTCTGCTAGATTTATAAAAGAAAAGCGAGAACTCAAAACACACAGATGTTTTTTTGTAATGAAAGAAGACTTAGAAATTTCTTATTTTCTTTTTTTGTTTCCATGTTTATAAGCATTGACATGCACTGATTCATTTTAAAATATATGCTTTGTTTTTCCCATTTTCATTTGATGTTTCTTGCTTATTGCCATTGATTTTTATTTTTCATTAACTTGCACAGAAACAAAATGTCCTATAGGAACCATGTGGTTACTTTACAAAAATCGTTTTCCAGTTAAAAGTTCACACACTCATTATTTTGACATAAATAAAGTGATTTGTCTTCCTCTGTTTATTACGCTCGGAACAGTCTTTGGTGCGATAAAAATGGCGCTATCCCAGCTTCACCTTCCGTTCTTATTAAAGGCAGAAATCCCAGGTGCAGAACCGCTGCTTGCCTTTAACTCGATCCGGATGTCTGATAAAACAACCCTTTGCTTTTCTTCAGATCTGTTTGCTTCCAGCTGGGAAGAGAGGCATATTCATCCCGCTTCATTTCCAAAATAGCCTGAAATAGAAGCAATGTAGAAGTTAGTTTACAAAATCAACAACAAATATTAATAAAGTTCTGCCTTTATCTCTGAATTATGACTCTCCTATGAGAAAATAGGCATTTATTTCAGGTGAACACTGCACTCTGCTGCTTGAAAGATGCCACTGCAGTAGCTTTCAGGTTACCTGGAAGTCCTGATCAGACAGGTAGACCTCCAGGTGCTGCGGGTCCACGCCTGCAGGTAAGGGGCTCCGCAGCAGCTCTTCCACAGGGTACTGGGTCTTCATGAGCTGGGCCAGGGCGTCCTGCACCAAGGTCAGCTTCACTTCCCCAGAGTCCCTCTAATTCACATCAACATAAAACAGTGACACTAAGCAATAGCAAAATGGAGTCTGTACCAGAGCAATTATTAAACGAAAAAAAGAAAATGCTTAATTTAAAGTTTAAAAAATGATACTAGTTCTAAAGTTTTGTTTTAGAATTGGAAATATTTCAAAAAGAAGTTGACGACTGATTCCTTTACATAAGAACGAAAAAGGAGAATTTCGTCTGAGATTTTGTTCACAGCAGTTATTGGTGAGGAGCTTCCCTCCAGAAAGCTGCAGAATTTGTTTCCCTAAACATGTAAAACAGTTGAGTCACTTCTCCCAGGGGTCATAGCGTGTAGAAGCTCAAATAAATATGCAACACAACATCTAGCCTATTTTCTGGAAGGAAACACTAATCATGCATACCTGTGTGAGAGGTCCATGGTTCCTCTCCCAGCGGGGGAAGACATTAGTGAAGGTGAGAGGCTCTGATCCCTCAAAGATGAGGTAAGCCTGTGGGGGCCTTCTTGGGTTTATCTCTGGTTCAGAGTGGATGCATGAGAGGATATCAAACACAGAAAAAACATTACACAAATGCCTTCATTTCTAAGGCAATTAGCCATGAAAGTAATTCCCCTGACCTTTGCAGTACTGCAGAGCCGTCTGCATGGCACACTTTCTCTCACTGTGCCAGAGGCTCCAGGCTGCAGCAGAGCTCTCTGTTTGCTCAGGCTGGCCTCTCTGCCACAGGTAGACCTCTAACCGGTTGTCAAGCAGGAATAAGGCTGATGACAGAAAGCAGAGAAAATTAAAGGATAACATGGAGTAAAATTCAGTTATGTCTGACTTCAGGGATTATTCGCGCCTGACACATTTGGTCCGCTTAAATGGATCAGTCTGTTTCCTTGGTTGATCCAGACTTTTTGTGCAGGTGTGAATACACTCATAAAAAATGCCTTTTTGAGGTGGTCTGGCTCCGCTACCAAACTAACTTTGGTACCGTTCACTTCAGCTGTAAATACAGACCGGCCTCAATGCAAAACAACTACAGGAAATAAACGTCTAACTGGACTTCATGAGCCACCATTGCCAGGCCTTATAGTAAAAAGGAGCCCTTCACGGGCGTACAAAAATGTAGAGTTTGAGTTATTTCTATATATTTTAAATTATTTACAGCTTAATGTGCTTAAAATTTTTCCATATTTTTCACCTGGTTGAGGAACCGAGTACAGGCTTTCCTGGACAAAGGGCATCGCCATCACGACCCCTGGCAGCCGAATCGGACTCCGAAGCTCCTCTGCTTCAAATGTACCAGAAGAGGCACTCAGATGGAAAAGGCGGGGAGTAAAGTTGTACTTGCCAGGATCTGCAAGAAGAGAACAGAAATGTTGTCTCTTACTGTAGTTTCAATGATAAAACCTAAAATGTGTGTCATGTTGCACCTTGCAGCATGCAGTCATAAGCCTTTCTGTCCATCTGGCCCAAAGCGGTCCAGAAGTCTGAGGGTTCTGAACCCTCCTCTACAAAATGCACCGTCACAGGGTTGCTGCTGCAGAGGCCCAGTTCTGTCGGACTCCTGAAAAACACCAAACTCAAAAACAGAAAGCTGGAAACAAATACAGCACTCAGACAGAAAACTAGATTCATGCTTTACATTTCAGTGAGATGCTCCACTGCCCTCTTACTAACTTCTCGGGTGCTGCTGTGGGCTTTACAGCCGGTCCAGAGATACAGCACCCCCTGCTGGCTGTTCAGCAGGACGACTGAGCCCCTCGACCTCAGGCTGGAACAGCAGCAATCCCCCTCTAGCAGCAAAGCCTCCTCTGGGAGCTCCCCTCGCACGCAAAACAGACGCCAGTCTGCTGTGAGAAAAACAAATGTTATTACAGTCAAATACGAAACCCGGGAAAAAGTAGAAGCAGATTTTACTCCACCTGTAGTGGAGGTGGGTTCTTCTCGCTTTCCTTTGTGAATAACCAGACCTCCCTGGAAAAGCTGCAGGAAGCAGGGGGGTTCCTTACCCTGAGGAACAACCAGCTACAGAAACAACCCACAGACTATAAGACCCAATGCTTTATTAAACAGTACAAAACATAATTTCACACATTTATGGCTGAAAATGAGCAGAATCAATGGTGTGAAGATTTTTGAGTAAATATTTTGTATGTTAATTAAGAAGACTGCAAACACTGACACTATTTTGAAAAGCTACCTATTCGTACATATTTACAACACCATACACATTCTTCCTTAGCAGTTCTAGAACTGCTATAAAACTTCTATAAAATTCCCTAAACATTAATTGGCGTGTAATATTTTGACTGTACTGGGTCTAGGATCTTTAAATGTATCCAAGAGTTTACCCTGGTTTCTACTTTTGAGTGACAGAACTAGATTTCTACAGCTTCTTTGACATTTAAAGTGAAGAAGTCATCCATACTTGTGAGTCTTCATGGCTGTTCATCCCAATGGATAGAAAAGCTGCCGTGTCCTGTCCGCTGACACTGGAATGGCGTCCTCGCCACAGGAAGAACGCTGTGTTCTCCTTTGGTTTGGAAGCATTCCCACCATCATCCTGGCTGTTCCTGTTATCTACAATGAACAAAAAGAAACATTAAGGTGAAAAAAAATCAAGTTTGTTTGTTATCATAACTTTCCATCATCAGTAACCACTGACCAAACCCAGTGATGCTGTATGTCCAGCGGATCACGTAGGAATCTCCTTCGTGAAGCTGCCCTGTGCTCTCCACTTGAATTTCACTGTCGTCAAACTCCTGGACGTGCCAGGTGTCCACGGAAACGGTCCTCAGCTCCATCTGATGGCCTTCCTCCGGGGTGATGACACCCTGGCCTCGATGAACATCAACCCCGGAGAGAACAGTCCGGACTGAAGCGTCTCCTTCCAGCAGGCCACCAGATGCCAGAGCTTTAATGTCGCAGGGAGTCAGGACGTCTATTGATGGTGGTTCAACGGGGAGGGACTGAAAAATTAATATTATAAATCATGGATATGTAATATTGTTTCATTTTAAGTGGGTAGTGTTATGTGTATTACAGGCTAGTTTATAGCCTCTGTATACCACAATGAAGAACATTGTTAACTTCAGTTGTTATAAAAATGCTGTATGTATCAAATATGGCTTAAAAGAAATTTGACTTTGTATTTTAAAACCTTCTCTCTTTAAGAAACACCTGCTCTCTGTGAAAATCCACCTTCAGAAAATTATCACAGCACCGCTCCTTTATGAACCCTTTAACAACATTTTTACCACTGTAACACTGAGAAGTAGCTCCAACAACAAGCTCAGCAGTTCAACCAGGTGTTTGCTAATTGTTGCTGGATAGTCTGAAGGAGCTGAATGGGGATGTAAAGCTCAAAAAAAGTACATTTTACATTATACTGCATTACATTATATTACAAAAAAAAAACACTATTTTAGCTGTATTGGTTTTGCTCGAGAGGACAAATGAGATCAGAGTGTAAACCACTGAACCGTGAGATTAACCTGCATTGCATTCCCCTCTGAAGCGACCTCCACCGTGTCGTCGCTTCCACACATCGGGCTCAGGAACTTCTCCCTGAACAGCGCCGTCTGGTTGTCCTCGCTAACCACGGCGAGCAGGGCCCAGTTGGGACGACCCTCTCCCCTCCTGAGCACAAAGCCGCATCATCATAAGACCACCATGAATACTAATGCAGTTGTTACAGAAGCTAAATCTGAAGCTGAGTCCAACACGCTTGACGTACAGAAAATCCATTCCCAAAATATATAACACAGCTCCCAGCAAGGCTGGAGAAACTGAAGTCAGCAGTTTGAAAACAAAGTTGGAGCCAGTATGTTTTTTCTCCTAGTTTTTTTATATTAAAACTGCATGATTGTTTTCATGCACGAATTGTTCCCCAATAGGACTGAATTTAAATCAGAATTAAAGGGTGGGTGTGTAACCAAATTATTATTACTCCTCATATTTTTATGAACATATTTCTTTGTTTTTAAGATCGAATCATATTTTACCTGCCACGTTTCATTCACAATATAAAATACATACACAAGTGCTTCATTTTTTATAGTCTGACTGCACTGAACCCCATTGAAAACATCATGGCTTTTCCACCAAATATTGATTTCTGAACTCTTCCTGAATCAAAACATGAGTGCTGTTGTTTCTAAATAAAATTAACTTCTTTTCTTTGCATTATTTGTGGTCTGAAAGCACTGCATCTTTTTGTTATTTTGACCAGTTCTCGTTTTCTGCAAATATACAAAAGAATTTTGCTTGGAATTTCAGAGACATGTTCTCAGTAGTTCATATATTGAAAGAACAATGTTCATTTTATTCAGACATTTACCTATAAAGACTAAAATCAGAGAAACTGATCTTTTTCATCAACACTAAGGAATTACTGAATTAAAACAAGCTTCAGTTTCTTGATGAGAAGTTACTTGTCAGTTAGTTTTTTCTTATTTCAAGTGTAATGACATATTTGCAACAGAAAAAAATACATATACATGAATTTGCTGTCTGCCTCTCAGTATCATTGAACAGATTATTGCATCTTGCAGTTTGAAGGACTGCATGTCTGCCAGAGGTTCAAAATATGTCATGTTTGGACGTACGGCTGAACGCTGGGGTTACACTGTGTGGGATCCAGTGGGTTGACTCGACAGTTGCTGTAGTCGTACTCTCCAACCCACACCTGGTGAGTCAGCTGGAGAGCAACATTCTTCCTGCTGGGTGAAACATCGCGTCCATGCCACAGATACACCTCGCTGCCAAAATCGAACACCAGGACCTGGAAGCATCAGAGCACCGTGTCACGACCGGACGTGGGCAGAGTAGACAAAAATTGTCTACTACCCATATTACATATTGCCCATACGTAATATTTGTACTCTTGTAAAAGACAAAGTAGATTTTTTAAAAAGTAGCAAAAAAGTATTAGGTAAAAAAGGCTACTCTATTGCTGAGTAGCCGATCATAAAATCTGGTTTAATATTTTTAAATCATATGAAACAGACAAAACATGAAGCTATGTGCAAATTCTGATATTTTAAAGATTAAAATAAATTTCAAAAACACTAGAAATATGTAGAAGAAACACTTTTACACAAAAAATTTTACCATCTAAAAAAATTATACTTATGGTAGGTAATGTGTATGTTAGGAGAGGGGTTTGTACTTCCAGTGACAATAAATATTGTTCACTGTATCTCAAAATGACCCAATAGGCTCAGCAGATAGATAGAAAATAACTCAATAATCAAACTGGTGTAATAACAAGTAGTCTCACTTTGACATAAACTTTATGTTTGTGACTGTTTCACATATTTTTGATTAAAATATGTTTGTTCTTTCTGTATTTAATAGCGTATCCAGTCGCAACAGTTCATAATAATATGACTCAAGTAAAACGGTAACATACAGTGCAGTAAAAAATACTACTAAAAGTTTTTTTTTCTCCCCCAAGAAGTAACTCAAGTAAATGCAAATGAACGTATCTAGAAAATGGATGTTTACTGAGGCGCTGACCTCAGAGGAGTCCAGCAGGGCGGTGCTGGGGATGGAGGCCCAGGCCTGTTCATGAGGCACCAATCTGTCCTCCATAAGGCTGTACACACAGTTGGACTCAATTATGCCTTGTTCAAACAGCTCATCCTCATCTGGAGCACCAGCACCTATGAGAGGACACAAGCAAATACCTGCATAATACAACCAAACGAGCATATATGTAGCTTTTGTTTTTCTACATGACTGCTGAAAATTGCATGTAAGTTTCTAATCTAACCTCTGTAATGTTTTCTTCCTCCAAGAAGACTCCAGAAGTCTGCAGCTTCTGGGCCGTCAGAGTTCAGCCCTTCCTCCAGGTGGACAACCTGGGAGGCGCGACAGCCGAACTCCCTTCGGCTCTGGATGAAGGCGGCCAGTTCAAGAGCCTGAAAACAAAAACAGTTCACAGTTATGTCAACAAATAGAGAAGGTCTTGCAAAAATAAGAAGAAAACACTAACTGGACTTCCTGACAGTCCTACATCACAGATGACAAACTGAATGCATCAAACGCCATAAACAGTTTGAAGGAACAAACATACCAGTAGGTAATAGCAGATAGTCTCAGAATTTTGATGGGTTATATTTCTGTTTAATGTCCCTATAAAAATTAGAGGCCAATTTAAAGTATGATAGTTTAACCCAGTAGTTTTCACAGTGGAGGCTGCCAGGGGGCGCTGTGGGGGTCTCAGACAGTTGGAGGGAAGATGAGAAAGAAAACAAAAAATCCCCAAAACCTTTAAATCGTAACTGTTTCATCATGATTGTTGTTTTCTGTTATGGAATCACATTTTTAAATAAAATATTACCTAAAATAATTGACTTAAATGTTATTTCTGAAGGTCAAACTGCCATAAAAGACATTAAAAGGTGCAAATAAACAAATAAGTTGATTATTTTTAAAAAAATGTTGCCTAAAACGCATTTAGTAAAAGTAGTAAAAGATGCTTCTGCATCTTTTTCACATGTTCTCACATCAACATGTGAAAACCTCTGCCCTTTCTGCTGGGATAACATCAGTAAAATATAAAACTGATCTGTTGATTTGTCATCGACCACTAATTGATTAATAATTGGTCGCAAAAGGTGCTTGATAGAAGATTTTATTTTATTTTTTCACAGACTTTAGACTGAATGAATCAAAAGCTATGGTACTTGTAAAATGTATATATTTTTTACAGTTTTAGTTTATTTACTGCTCTGATTATGTTGTTCTCTCAGCAAATGGATCAGTTTAGAGTCCACTTAATGATGAATCAATTATTAAATTAGTTGATTCAATAATCCACTCATCACAATTAATCTGATGAATTGTTTCAGCCCCAAGTTTGTCCTTTGGGTACCTTGGCTCTCTCCTCCTTGTTGGCAAACTCTCCGCTCCACAGGATGCAATGATCGGGATCCACGAGCAGGAAGCAGTCTCCGCTGTTCAGAGATCGGACCGACGGTTCGACCACACGTACCTGGACCTGCCGCCTCCCTGCCAAAGTCGAGCAAGGACTATTAAATAGACGGCAAGATAAGCAAACAAATCACTAAAATATTTACTTACCTTTGATGTGAATAAGCATCAGGTTTCTGAACGGAGGAAAAGATTTGATTATCTCCTTCTCTGAGGATGTGACAGGATGTGAATCTGGTGAGGAAGAGTTTTTACAATCTGCGGACAGACAGGATTAAATGACATGAAGCAGCTGAGTGAAATAAATGACAATACAAAAGAAAATTATCTCACTTTTTTCAGTTTGGCCCCTCTCCTCTGCAGCATTGTTGTCCCTTTCCCCCATGTAGTCCTGCCTGATGTCCTCTCTGGCCGCCAGAGCCCTCAGAGGGTTTCTGGAGCCCTGAGTCCGACGGGACGGACGGACTGCCCGTCTGTGCTCTGCGACCGCTGAGCTGAGTCTGCACACAAATACATAATGATCAAACACAACCAACAATAGAGCCTCTGAGTTTTCAACCAAATAACCAATGCTCGTTTTGGTTGTTCAACTATGTTGAGATGTCTGAACAAATCTAGAGGTAACCAGCAGATGTCGCTCTCACAGCAAAAACAGATGAGCAAACTCTTCAACACTGACTACATTAAAGGGAAATTGTTAATATAATTTTATTAACTTTACTCCTTTGTGTTTCATGTTTGTATCCAATTCTTCACTTTTCAGAGGGAAATGTGTTCAGCAGCAAATGCTGCTAAACACAAGACATAGAAGCTGGTTTTAAGTAAGTTATTTTTTAATACAGATAAAAATAATTTAAAAACTACTGACAGATCATTTCACTTATAACTTGACATTTTCCCCATGAGACAAGTGAAATAATGTCCCAGTGAAATTTTTATCAATATTAAGGACTAAAATAAACTTATGTATCTTGCTGGAAAGTTTCTTCTAAGTTAGTTAAGACATTTAGAAACTAGATGACAAATGCTGAAGAAGTTTTTCTTTGCTGACTAATTTTGAAGTAAATTAGAGGTTTGATACAGAAATCTAAAACAAAGTAGGGATCTTACTGCCACAAATTGGCAAGATTTTCTTTTTATATCACCTTTAACATGATTTCAAAGGTATTTAATGTGAATAAATTACATTAAAGTGCACGAAAAGTATTCAATTACTTGTCAGTATATTCAAAATATGTCCAAACTTCTTTATACGTTTCAGAATTTAAAATAAAATGAAGCAGGTAAAAATAAATCCCCCCTTTTTCTACTTAAGCCATAATGTTGAGTAATACTCACATGGGCATGCTGCTTTGGCAGAGGATAGCGAGGTCCTGATCCGTCTCTGCAGCAGCAACATCGCCGCATGGTGTGAGGCCGCCAGCTGGAGGAGGAGGCGGCGGGCTGCCACAGAAACTTCGGTCTGATATCTTCAAACTATCAGCAGGTGTCTCTTCATGAGGCAGGTCGATGTGCAGGACAGTCTCTGGAGAAGCAGCAGACAAAGAGAGACAAGTGAAGGACAGAATTTAGCATCTAATAAAAACTTTGAGTTTGAAGAGATGATGCAGCTCTGACCTGCTGAAGCATCGCTGGACTCCATGTTCTTATTGGAAATATCACAACTGTCTGTTTCAGCAGGAGATCCTGGATGCAAAGTTTTCAAACACAGGAATGTTAAATGAAGGAGACAAACCCAGATCAAATCCAGATGAATAAAACTCACTTCTCTCGATGTTCATCTCAGTTTCCTGCTTGTTGCTTTGCTGCCCTGTTTTCCTCTCTTCAGCTTCTTCCATCTGAAGCTCAGGCTCGGCTTCTTTACTCTGTGTAGAAACACAAACAAATAGATCACCTTCTCAGAAATACAGATAATAGAAAAAGTGACAGCATATATCACCTTCTGTCTCCATTGCGGTTGGATCGGGCTCTTTGTGGGAGAGGAGACTTCCTGGGCCTCAAAGCACATGTCAGTCTGAGGATGAAGAGAAAAGAAAACACAATGAACAGATGATTACATGGACATTCAGAGACATTCATGATCAATCGTCTTAAAGTTACTCAATGAACATTTAAAGTAAAAGAAGGATGTAGTATATATAGAGAGGGAAGCTTTCGGTTTCAATGTTGCAACAGCAGTAAGTCTGTATACAAAAGTATATTTGCAGTCCTGCCGTAGGATTACAAACAAGCTGCAAAGCTGAAATGATGAGGATGAAATAAGATCTTAAACAAATCCCTTGAAGAGGCACAACTCTGGATGAATAAATAGCACCTTAGGTGACAAAGAGGCAAACTCATGCAATAAAAGCGAGCAAACCACTAATTCTCAAATTTCACACAAAGAAACATCTTCTCCTAAAACCAGGGAGTGTTTTAAAGAGGTGGGAAAAATTATTGTTCTTTTTCTCTCTCTTCCTTTTAATTTTTCTTCTGTATAAAATTTAATTTGAAGTTCTTCTCTCTTTTTTTGATTATCTATTGTTTCTTATTGAGTCAAAGAAATCTGAAAAGCACGAAAAAGTTGCTTGTTTTGTTGGACATGCTGCAGAAGGACCACGCAAAATGTGCAAAACATGGAGTAAAATGGTTATTAGAGGGAGTGACTTTCTTTGAATGTGCTTTCAAAAACTTATGACTGCATGCTGAACACTCGAAATCATGACAAGCAGCAGGTCAAGTCCCATACAGCAGGTCACACAGTTACCTGATTAAAACACATGATATATTGGGGTGTATTGAGAGCAAAGACAGATGCAAAGACAGGTTCCTGGGAGAGAAGAAACAGTAAAAGGCTAAAGGCTAAAGTTCAAACTATATTGCATAACGATACAGAACTTTGATTCATTTTGGAAAGCTTTACCCAGCACTGAGGTGTCTCAAGAACAAGAATTTCTGATTCCTCCTACAAAAGAGAAACAAAGGAGAGGAAAATTATGTAAAAAATGATTATAAAAATAAAAGATGGATGAAATCAAACACAATAAATAGAAGACATACATGAAACATGGGTGTGTTGCTGCAGAGAAGATCTATAAGTCATAAAGGGTGTAAAATTTAACTACCAAATAATTAAATGTTTGTTTGCATTCCACATTCCCACCAACTGTTATAAACCACATAACTGGTCTGAATATGTTTCCCAGTAACATGAGTCTGATCTCAAAACATTAAGCACATACCAAATGCAGAGTGCTTGTGCTGAGAGATGCTATATCGTGTTTCAGTGACACGGCCAAAGGTCCAATCAAACCGCAGGTCCAGTCTCAAAATCTAAAGCCAGCTGGACGAGTGAACCCACTTACCTCTAACACAGCAAGTACATTACGCAAATGAAATGAGAGCAAAAAATTGTAACGTACAGCTCTGGAAAAAATTAAGAAGTAAATATCTCATGGTTTTTCCACCAAACACTGATCTCTGAACTCTTCCTGAGTAAAAACATTAGTATTGTTGTTTCTAAATGAATACGAACCTGTTTTATTTGCACTGAGGTCTGAAAATATTTTCAGACCTAAATACTAAATTTCTCCTTGGAAGACATGTCGGTATTTCATAGAATGAAAGAACAATGTTCATTTTACTCAAACTTATCCATAAAGAATAAAATCAGAGAAACTGATCATTGTAAGTGGTCTCTTAATTTTTTTCCAGAGCTGTATAATGTACATTAAGTTTAAATGCTTTATATGTGGTAAATAATGAAATATCCATAACAATAGATTATTTTTCTCATACTTTTTTTGCATCACAGCCAAAAACAACAGTGTAATTTCTTATGATTTTTTTGTGAATGACCAACAAAAAAAGTTGTAAATCGGAAAGCAATTAACAACTTTCAATTAAAGAGAAATAAAATCAGAAAAGTATACCAGGCAGGGAAGCTTCTCAGAGAAATAAAAATCCTTATAAAACACACCAAAGTTAGTGGCTCTAATAAGAGAGAGAGAAAAATAATAATTTTGTAGAATGCTGTATTTATAAAGTGTCTCCATCTACATGTTTTTTAAGAAACAAACATTTTATGCTATGGTGCGTTCACTAAACGTTTAGAGATATAAATAAACTCTCATTTATTTGTGTTACTTATTCATTTTAATTGTTTGCAGGGACATAGATGCATGTCTATTCCTTACTTTTTCTCTCAGTGACTCTGCTGTTTCTTGTAGTTTCGGTGAACAAACTCCGACAGAAACCAAAGCTTTTTGTTTGGGTTTGTCTCCTTTCTCAAGCGTCCCAACACTCTGCTCTTCACCTTGTGTTCTGGACAAATCATGCGGAATAAAAAACAAGTATGCGTTTTAAAAACTTGTTCTTAGAACCATTAAAGGGTGAGAGCTCATGCTACATACCCAGCATCAGAGACGTTTCCCACAGAGGAAATGATCTGTGGATCCAGGTCGGATGACAGTTGTGTCGGGGTCTCCCTCCTGTTTCGAGCTCTCTGTCTCCATGGAGCTACTTTGACTGATGTGTCTCTGTGTGGTTCCAGCCTCTCGGGTCCTTCTGACCTCCCGAGCATCTCTGGATCTGCGCAGTCTTCACCATTCTGCTGGTTGAGTTTCTGCCCATCGGTCCCGCTCCGCTCCGACTCATCAGGGCGGCTCTTCTTCAGGATTCCCTTCAAGCACGGCTCAGAGTTGTGATCCTGTAAGTCCCGTTGTGTTGATTCTGGTTCTGAAAGTTCGGATTTCGGTCGTGTGAGGCGCACCTCGCTGGGTTTCAGGTTAACAGACGAGGCCTGCTGTCTGTCGTACAGATTTGGGGACAAACTGAAGGCGGGAAGCTGAATGGGGCCTTTCTGAAGCTGAAACAGGACAGAAAACAGATATAAATACACACACAAGTACACGCAGGTGTTTTAGGTTCACACTCAATAGGTTGCCACAAAATACAAATTGCTATATACTGTTATACTTTCCAATGATGTTATGCATGTTGTTATAATATATGCATATGTTGTTTGTTACTGTGGTTTTGCTGTTTTGTTTTTTCTCTTTTTGCATGTTTAGAGGCAGCTTATTCTTTCCTTTTAAACATTTTCCACACTTTTCTCCCTTTGTTTTTGGTCTGTGTCTGCTACATTTGAAATAAGCCCAAAAGGTTTCATATGTATATCAAGCAAAAGTCGTAATGCTCCACAGAGATCATTGAGGTTTTTCTGAGTTAAACTTCCAAATACAAAATTCAAATTCAAAACTATTTGACTGATCGCAAAGGAAAATTAAACCCATTAATTCAGGATTAAAACTAAACTCTGACTCGTTTTCTCCTCACCAGACTAACTTCGTCCACGGTGATAGGCTGGGTGCGGTACCGGGCCCCTTTCTGTTTTCGCCTCTCTGGTGGCCCGTCAGCGGGACCGGAGCCGTTCTTTCCAGGTACGGACAGCCTGTTGAAGAGGGCCAGCTTCTCCCTCATGCTCATCCTGCAGCTCTCATCTCCGTCCTCCACTGACTCAGACTCTCCAGACTGGACCTCTGCTGCAGGAGGAGCACTGCATAACGTGACAAAATAAGCTGCAACCATGCAGAACTGTGCCATCAGAATACTTATTCTTTTTTCATGACCTATAAAATACTGAGAACACATTAGTGAGCACATCATGTTCCTCCACTGCCTTTATCACATACAGTGTTGTTTATTTTTAGTGAGTCCACCACACTCCATTCAGCAGCTGTAGAGCTAAAAAAATCTGCAGCTAAATTTTATCCAAGTAACCTTTGATTGATTGCATGAGCTAGAATTGCATCTGTAGTTTTTTCACGTAGCAGTGGCGCTGGAAAAATAAGGCCTTTTACCTCTTAGAAGAAAATCTGACACTTTTTAGACATAATGCTCGAGACTGCAAAATTACAACATTTCACCCAGTATTTTTGGGTGTTATGTTTGTGCAAATAGCTTAAACACTTGAAATAAGGCAAAACTAACTAACATGTAACTTTTCAGCAAGCTATAGCAGCTTGTTTTAAGTTAATAATTTCTTAATATTGATTTTAAAACGAACAAGCAACACTGGCAGATTATTTCCCTGACAACACGGGGAAAATGTCTTGTTAAAAGGGAAATAATCTGCCAATGAAACCATTCCTTTTTCATCAATATTAAGGAATTATTGACTTAAAACAAGCTCCTATATCTTGCACATCTCTACCCACCTCATTGAAACCATTTCCTCACAGGTGATTGGCTGAGTGAGAAAGCGGAGGTCGTTGTTACGCCGCGTCCTTCGCTCATGTAAGCTGCTGGCGGAGCGAGACTTCAACGGAGCTGAGGAATCGGAGGCAGATGACTTTTCCAGTTCCTAAAGAAGCAAAATATTTATTAATATCAACTCATCAAGGCATCAAATGATCCGAAACTTTCCGCAAAGGTGGATCCTAATGTAAGGATTTAGCAGAAAGACTATAAACTAATTTTCCTTCATTTCTTAATATGTGATTTTAAACATAAAAAACTTTTTTATAATCATTTTGAGGGGTATTAGTCAGAGGTTTGAGGCTATTTTATACATTTAAATTACAGAGAGATGACTCAGCGCATTGCACTGTCCTGTATTGATGCAAGAAGGCAGGCGAAGCGGCATTGTAACTCGTGGATAAAGCATATTGGCAGTTTACTTTCAGCTTACTTTCAACAGGTCACGGTGTAACTGGATACCTGCAGGTTTCGGTTTCATCGCTGCCCATCTCTGCAGCACAGCAGGCTAATTTTACCACAGCTGCCGGCTGTTAATGGCACTACAGTGTCTGGCACATTTTCACCTGAGTCACTGGGAATAAAACTGAAACATTTCAGCTTCTGAGTGCAACAGGAACGTCAAGCCTGGTCCGCGTTTCCACCACACAACCTGCATGTGTCTCAACTTGTTCAGAACAAGAACTGCATTTCTGCTGTATTTGATACATTTAATTTCCTTAACTGATGAAATAAACAGGTCAAGATTTGCAACAAGGTTCTTGTTTCAGAGCACAGGCTTACTTTAAACAGAGACATCTTGGCAGCCACGCTCATTTTGGCTCTATCGTCTGTTTTCACATCCGCTAGAAGAAGAAATAAGAAAAGATGTAAATGTTGCAAGGCAACACACTTAAATAATCATTACTAAATATTAAGATGGAGCCACTAATGAATATTCTTCTTAAAATAAATGGAGTATAATTACTAACATTTTACCACTTTATGGTTTTTTATGTTTCATCTGAAGGTATTTCAACTTCACTTTCTTGAGTATTAACAACTTTTTTTATTTTTTTAAGAGATAAGTTCTCGTTTCTCAAATGGTTGAAAGACTTAATAAAAATAGTTACTTCAAATTATAATATTTCAACAATTTCTTAAAAAATAAACAACCCTGAACTTTTACAACGATTTAGATAAAACCTTATCTATGTTTTAGATTATCTAGCAAAGAATGGCAAGAACTGAATTTTGCAAATGATCTCCATCCAATCAGATTGAACTTGAGTTATTTTGTAAAGATTTTAGTTTCAAGATGTCAAATTTAGGACATGCACCAAAAAAAATTGTATGTGGTTGGGACTGAATAGAAATGTATGCCTACCTTATTTTTAGGCTTTTATTTGTTCAAAGCTTTAGCAAACAATTAATAATTTATCTCTTACTTCTTTAAAAATAAGTGTATATTTACATATACATTATTTTTATACATGTTTTGACAAAATACAGTGAGAAATAGTCCCTTCTGTAAACCGAAAGTGCAATATGAGGCACCTACTGTTTGTTTAGCACTGTACAAACCATTAAAACCACTTTGCGTTAACTTATAATCTTTTTCTGCTGAGGTCAAATAAGAAGAGAGGTGACTTTGCATCAAGCCTCACTCGTAAACCTATCATCTCTCACCATATTAAACAAAGTGGGCCTCCCAAATATAACCTGGTTTATTTCCCGGGCAGTTACAAGAATTTACAGCGACAACTGGTCAAGATGGATAAACAAATACAAAACATATTTCCTCCAGAGCATGCAAAGAAAAGAACATTCTTGCTGTAACTAAACCTCCTTTGTACTAAATCAAAAGTTTTACCTTTCTTGTCATTTTCATCTGCATCCAAGAGCCTAGAAGAGGAGACCATTTTGTTAAATATAAATATGAAGAGCTCAGAGTGTTCTCACACAAATGTGCTGTGAATGTCCTTCTGTTGGAGGATTCAGAGAATCAAGATAACGCAAAAAATTTGCATTCTTGATAAAATGCCGCCGTTGATCTCAGAATGAAGAACAGACTCATGCAAACCACCCAAAGGTTTCTGTCTAAAGCCTCAGATGAAACGTTACTTTTTAAATTGAAATACCAAATAAAAATGTTTCCAGCTAAGAAAAACGTCTCAGTTTTCTCAAGAACAATTACAGTTGAGTATTGGATGACATCTCAAAAGTAACAGTTGATTTATAGCTTAAAATTAAGCCGTCAATCATATTATTAAAACACAAATAGTAAGTCAGCAACCATTTGTTAGCACCCATCTGAAATTAAAAGCAACTAAATAAATTAAAACTGAATTTAATTTCAGTACATTTGAATACGTCATCTGGGAAAACATCCAAGTTAAGCAGCTCTTCAAAATGGGAAAGACAGCATGTACAGCTGGCAACAAATAAATAATTTCTCACCTGAAATCACACATCTTTACAGTTCGATAATTAATTAATAAAAAGAAGAAAAAAAAAATCTCCAAAGCTAACAGCAGGAAAGTAGCCACGTCTCCATAGCAACCGTTCCGTCAATAACAACTGACAGTTTTAGAGGCATGATGGGAAAATACCTTTTCTGTCTCATCAGCTTGATGTCAGCTAGTAGAGCTTTAACTTAATCAACAGCAATACATACTGCAATAAATAACCATATAACATACGTCAAATAGAATTTTCAATAATTTCACTGAACTTCAATGTGGGACCGCTCAGAATTCTGGGAGATGTAGGCAAAGGAGAGGCTTTGGCTGCTCAAACTCTCACAACTCGCAACAACCTGTTGAGTAACTTACAGAGCAGCAGCTTCATGCTGATTGGATAAAACACAACGATGAGGTGAGGAGGGAGAAAACGAGATGAACAGTTTGATACAATCAGAAAGATCGTATCACCAGTTTGGCAATATTTCAGAAATTTAAAGGGAGAAACTGATCAATAATTGTTCAATATTGACCGATATAAAACCCTTAAACTGTGATTTGTTTGTCAGTCATATTGTCCAGGCCTAGTTTAACTGGAGCTATGATCTGAAACAAAACACTCTGGAAAACCAATGAATGGCAATATGCAATATGCCAACACAGTTGAGGATAACGTCACTAGAATGCATGCATTTTTAAAAAATACAAGAACATTTTGACTGGAAAAAGATGAAAGTTTAAGATTCCCATTTTCCTTCAACTTTATAAAATATTAAAGAAGAATTTTGAGTATTAACAGGATTCCCATTTTTCCCATTTGCATGATTGAAATTCCGAAATATGAAATTGAGCTATAAGAAAAGATTCATTTATCTTGAGGTTTACTTTGTAAGAGTTGCTACTAAACATGAGAAACAGCTCCTACCCGGTGCTCTCCTCCATCTCGTTGGCTGTGATTGGCTGTGTCCTGAAGCGCTCGCTGGTTTTGCGACCCCCTCCTGACCCTTGAAGGTAGCGCCTGCTCCGCCGCCGGCCTCCCTCAAAACCAGCTGCCAGGTCCAGAGAGGATGTGGTTTGGCCAGGATCAGGACCACTGGTTTCCATAAACACAGAGAAAAAACAGAAAAAGAAAAGGAAAGCTGGTGGTAAACACTCGTACGAAGGTCACGCGGTTTGGATCACGCACATGAAGGCAACCCTACAGTTTCTCCTGGCCTGCTCCGCCCTCTGTCTGCTGGAGGAGGGAGCTCCTCAACTGGCCCACCGACACCCGAGTGTGGAGCTGCAGGGCATCGGGTCCTGGATGGACAAGGAGCCCGTCCTCACTCGGGACGTTGGCAGAGTCTTGGCAATTCTGGCTAAAGTGAGTGAAAATGCAGCAAACGTAAAGAAAATTCACAGGCGCAGTTTTCCATCAAGGGTTGAAGTGTTGCAGAGAAAGATGCAACTTCAAGGATAAACGAAGAGCCTCTCAAATCACATGAAGATTCAAGACAGAACAGGGGCAGCAAGAGAAAAAATCAGAGTGGTTGTAAAAACCCTGATGGATTTGTAGCAGTCAGTTTTAAATGGCAACAAAAGCAACTGAGGAAGTCAAGCAAAGAAGAGAGTGAGCGGTTTGAATGACTTAGAAATTCCAAATGGCTGCTGGGATTAATATTCATTAAGTAACTTCAACCTGCTGTATATTTTGGAGGCCTTAATAAGTGCAGAAAAAAGGCAACGTCGATTTATTTATCGGCCTGTGGGTTTATTGTGCCTCTTTCCTTCAATTTGGGGGATTGGTGATCCGTCGATACTTACATGTGAAGACGATCTTTTCCACCCATATTATCTACCTCAGCAAAGGTCTAACAATCAGCCACTGTCCTCTTCTGTTCTCTTGTGAGAGACGTTTGACTGACAGACAGGCCCACCAAGTCATGTCTGCACGTTTGCATTTACTAATAGTCACTCACTTTTGCCAATTCAACAACTTTCTTGCTACATTTAGCAACATTTAATCAAAAACATCGGTATCGGCAGATCAGGATTTTTGAAGATCGGTAATCAGAGATCGACCAGAAAATTGCAATGGCACACTCCTACTTGAAAGAGTGTGCATACGACTGACATGGCAGTTATTACATCATGAACATCATAAAAAACACAAACCTGTCATGAACATGAACATAAATGTTTTAGTGCTGTCATGAACGTGTTAGTCCGTAAATAATGACACTTTTAATGCAATCTTAAGAATGTATTTGTTTACCAAATGACACTTAATGTCAAACATTGATGTTCAGGTGTTACATCATGTTTATGATGGTGTCAGTCTGATGCACATCCCTTCAATCAAAGTGTTGACAAAAACATTTCTGAAGCTAGTTTATAAATCTGCTTCTACATTTCACATTTCATACAGATTGGTACTGCATTCATGAAGCTCCAAATTCAGCAAATAAATTCAGTGGACAGCATTTCAAGTAACTACACAACAAACTTATGAAGGGAAACAGACAAACGGGAAAAATACCCTTTTTTTTTACCTCACTGTAAGTCCTGTCTTCACATTTTTTTAAAAATTGAACCATTATTACAAATTAAATTCTCTCCAGTTTTTCTGGATGGTAAGTCAACAACAAAGCACTTGTCTTTTCCAGCAGCCATTGTACAGCCTATCCAGTGGTAAGGCCAGTTGACCAAAAGTGCTGGAGCCGGGTGTGGGTTGCTCGGTAATGAACTGAGCTTCCGGTTGCTTGCTAAATGAGGGGCAGTTCCTGCTGATTTGTGACGTTACATTTTGGAGGTTTTTGAAACAACTATTCTCCAGACGGCCAAAAACCTAAACTAACAGCCAAAAACTGTCTGGGTGTTTTTTTTGTTGTTGTTTTTTTTAAGTGCTTACACTTGCAGTAGAAATCCCAAATGGAAATACAAAACCGTGTAGAATGTGAGTTTTGCACAATACATTCCCTTTTAGACAAAATATACCTATGACAATTTCAGTAATGTAACAAATCTTAATTTCCATGACAAATCCTGTTATAGCTATGGTTAACAATTACAAAGCACCTTGGACACACAGGGATTTCTAGCCCAACTAGAAGACAAGGTCTTTGGAGCATAAAGAAAATTTGTAAACCGCCTGAATGACAAAAATTGGACCGAGAGGAAAGTTGGAGTAAAAGCGTTGGGGCAAACTCTTTATATATGAATAAGAACCATTCATTTTAGAAATAATCATCTGTCTTCCACCTCACCTCAGGTAGTTTGGCTCCTCAGGAGCGTCGGCCTTGACTCCATTTGTAACATCTCGCGTTCTGGTGTTCACTCTTTCACCAAGGCTGTCTGAGTTTAACTCCCCGCCACGTGCTGAGGTCGGTGGGTCGTTCAGCTCCTTTCCATCTCGCCTCACCCACTTGGAGGGAAGCTCCTCTAAGTCTCCGTAGCGTTCGGCCAGCTCTCGCCTCCTCTCGGCCTTGTAGCGGGCAATCCGCTCTGCTCTGGGCTCCAGAACCAGCTTCTCTGATGCATCCATGTCCCTCTGATTGATTCTGGTGTTTATCTGTTCCTCAATTAACTGCAGAGCATGGGGGAAGAAAAAGTAAATGGGAAATTTGTCCTCTGCTTTTCAGCTTGAGCTCGAATTTTTGCAGTATTCAGATTCCATTCGAACTGAGGACTTTTTTTGCTTTGCTCATCGGTTATCAGGTGTTGGAGACCATCAGTACCTTTGGAAGAGAGATGTTTCTCCTGAAAGATTAAAAATAAAGGTGGTATAATAAAAGATCAAGAAACATATTGGATTTTATTTATGGGTGTCAGAGTAAAGTTGAATGAATACAAATGCAACTTTTCAGTTTTACAGCTGTCTCCATGTTGTCTTGTTTTGAATATTTTAATCATTTTGTTGAAGCCATTTTAAATACATTTCACTTACAATAATTTAGGCCAATGCAAATAGAAAATAAATACATATTTCATTACAAAATTTTCTCAATTCTGACATTTATTGGCTCAGTGTATGTTCAGTTGAAGAACGGTTCTACAACAAATCTATAGGAGGAGTTAGTGCACAGAAAATGTGAAGAACAGTATGAGTTTGTTTTTCTACTCTGCAAGAGGCAATTAAAAGTTTGTGTGCAAAATGATTAAATGGCAACATATAAGAGTTGGACTTGTTCTTGCATAATATCCTTGATCTAGTTCCACCTCTTTTCATCCTTCTCTCCTCCACGTAAGATGATAGGCACCAGCCTGCCGAGTCAAAAATCTCCTCTTGCACTGAAATTCAACACCTCATCTCCACTCAAGGTGCGAGTCTCTGCAAAGTTTGCTGATCTTTTCTGCAAAACTTCTAGTAACTTAAGCAACCTGCATCACCACTAAACAGATGATGTTATGCTTTGTCTGATTAAATATGTTTTCAAATGTGTATAAGCACACATGCAACATCTTGTATGAAATAGTATGTTCCCAAGCAACATGGACACAAACAATCAAGGAAAGTCCCTTTAGTCTACAAGGGAAACCTGAACCTGAAATCTATTTTTAAATGTCATTGATGTAATATATCTAAAACTATGAACCATGACCCCAGTGTGATAACACTTAGGAAAAAAACTTTGCAAAATCCCCAAAAAGTGTGGAGATCTATAGATCATTACCAGTTGGGATAGCATTAAAGTCTTTCATAACGTAAACAAATGAGATGTGGATCAAGACTTTAGCACAGCACTGTATGCAGAAAAATAAATGTGTGTTTCCATGTGTGTATATGTGTGTGTCTGTGTGCTTTACTAAACTGTAGATGTCAGCATTCCTACAGCAGGAAGCACAATGGAGGACGAACAAAGAGGTAGGAGTCACAGACGCTCTGCACCAGATGAATCTGCTGTGAAGCTGAATGGATGTTCTGGCAGCAAAAATCAGACTCTAAAAGATACTAAGTTTATCGATTGAACTGCTACCCACTGGCTGGTAGATGGAAATACAGCAAAAAGCAAAAGAATACAGATTATCGAAACAAGCGTTCTGTAATAGCCGGTCAGAACTGACTCATCTGAACAAAAAAAAATTTGATCTCCTACTTCAAAGGAGCCCCAACGTTATAATCTAAAGTTTTAATCTTTCCCAGCAAGAAAAATCTTTAAGCTTTAATATAGTTTGAGGATGGTTTTATGACTTAAGTGGAAATGAGAGAATGCACTTCTACTAAATTCAAGGGGAAAAAAAGTCAACTGGCAGGCATTCGAAGGTGTTAAAAATTAGCTGGAATAAGGAAGCTTACTACTGCTACGGCTTTCTACATAGGAATATACGAGTCCTGTTATCTTTATGTGCTTGAATAATAAAGCACATGGAAGTAATTTGTGCATCCTCATAATATTTGCGTATTTGGAACCATTCAGAGGAAGATGAGCTGCCCTGTTTTGGACTAATTGTAGTTCGATTAAATGTTTTTCTGAAGCACTGGACCACATCATGAGGAAATATTGCAAGTGACAAAAGGCAATCTTAAAATGTTAAAGTTTAAGGATATCTAATGTAAACATCTTTTCAAAATAAGTACCATAGTTGTCTTCCCATAACTGTAACAGTGCGTTCAATCAGGAGATCACTCCAGTCAGTTGTCCATTGGGACTCCCAGAAGTCTAATTTCTTCCACCTGTTCCACTGTCCCATTTATAGACAGGTCTAATTTTAGCTCAGTTTTTAATTTTCAATTTGATCCAAATATTATGCTTTTGGTTTTAGATATGCTTAAAACTCATTTATTTGTACGCAATTCCAAATATTCTATGAAAATGTCTGGTTTCAAATGTGCATGCATCGACTGCAATAAACTGTTTTCTATTTGAATGTAAAAGCAGAATAAGCTTGTTAAGATATCAAGATGGCTTCATGATACTGGGAACATAAGCTTAGGAGTGGATGCAGAGATTCTGCATCAACACATGCATACGTGCTTAAAACAAGAGTTCAATCCTTTTAAAGATCCCCTCCCCCTTAAATCGTTGTATGCTCTTTGGTCATCTTTGGATAAACACAAGAAAGAATTGAGATTGCAGGGATCAATAGTCATGTGAGCTGCAGAGAAGAGAATGCAACCCAGGCTCAACAGGGATCACACACTTCTAATCCTGGAGAACTTCCAACAGAAGCTGGAAATACACCCAGCAGCAGAGAATGCTCTTAGATTAGTATAATAAAAAAAATGTCTTTAATGTATTTGTTTAACCAAATGTGAAGAAATAACATAAAATTAACCACAACCAGAATCGGTTGTGGTTGACAGAATCAGTTCTGAACATTGGCAGTAGGAAAATATTTAACTAATTATCAAAAGTTAAAAAAAAAAAAAACTCTGTCTTTTATTACAAAACAGTTAGAATAATTCAATATGGACATTCTAAATTAACCTAAAATCATTTGAAGTTGGAGGGGAATCAAAAGGTTTCTGCAGCAGACCAGATTAAAAGGTTGGCCAAGAATAAGCCTCTGACCAATTACACCTACCCAGCTGGGTTACCTGCACCAAAGCTCCCAATGATCTCTGTGACTCAAGGACAAATTCCTTCAATCCACAAAGACAGCCTTGCATTCATTACATGGTCCATAGGTAAGATTAACACTTAACAGATAGGCCCTTTACTGTTATAAACACAGGAAGAGCTGTCTCCCCACCTTATGCTTCCACTCAAAGTGCATTAATGGTTTTGTATTATGCATGATGTTTAAAACCTCCTGCATCAAGTACAAACAAATATTTAGTTTTAAGCCTCTAACATGGTGAGTTTATTTACAATATCTTTCTAATTATTGCTTGTACTAGCTTAGAGTAATTTATGGATACTACAAAATATTCAATTTATCCTCATAAATTTGGAGAAAACAGGAGTGAAGTATGCAATTTGTACTAATATTTTTGGAAAACTCTTACCCTTAATTGGTGCGTAAACTTGAAATTTGTGTTATTGGCTATTAAACATCAACTTCATAGTGTTTCCCACTCGAGATAAAAATTATGAAACCAACAGGTGGGTCATCTCTCTCGTCTGTCTTGAGGCTAAAATTACAAAGTTCATTCCGAACTGCTGCTTGCTGGTTCTGGACTCAAAAAAGTTAGACATACAACTTTACTAGGTGCTTATTGAAAAGAAGCGTGTACTTACTTACATTGCATGCGCGCCGTCAGCCTCGCTCCAGCCGGCCGGCGGTCCCTCCCCACTGATCCTTCCCCGCGGTGAGTCTCTCCAAATGTAGTCACAGTCGCAGCTGGGGGTGGCTCTCCGCATTAAGGGGAGAAGGTATAAATAGACGGGCGAACCCTGGGACGGGCTCTTCCCTTGCAGCCGCTCTGATATTTACATCAACTCTTAAAGCTGCCATTCAAAGTTTACCGCCACATCATTTTAAGTCGCTTTAAATATATTTTTCTTATCTATCTACATATAAATACATATGATGACATGCCGTGGTCAGTTTGTCTGAAGTTTTTTTTTTTTGCATTATTTTGTTAGGATAAAATCTACTCTGCAAAATGAGCTTCAATGCAGTGACGTCATAGGAGGTATAATGAAAGTTATTTTTTTCTTATATTTATGCATTTATCACAACTTGAGTTTTTACTTGCGTACTGTATGTGAAAACATAGGAACGCAGCAGACCAATTAGTTTGGATTAAATAACAATTTTGAGCCAAATTGTTGTACAATCAGTTGCAATATGGAAATACATTTGATTGCTTTGCTAGCAGAGTAAAATCATACCAGTCACCCTCACCTGAATGCATTTTCCCATCATCTCTGTAAAAAACAGAAAGATGTAAGAAAACAAAGGAAGTTTACTAAAGTAGTACAGACACATGCAGAGCTACTGTACCAGTAAACCAAGAAAGGAGGTGAACATGAACATCAATCAAATTTAAAAAGGAATAAAAACTGATCCATACCATTTAAAGTCCTTGAGATGATTGTGGTCTTCCTCACTCTTTGCTTCAGGTTTGCAGCATCCATCATTGCAGTAATAGATTATTCTGTGTTTAATGAGTATGCAACTTAGAAGCATCTTTTAGATTTGTTTCTTTTTCTCTCTATCTATCCACTTTTCTTATTTTTCTAAGGCATATACTTCACAATATTTTATCTTGATCAATCACAACTTTAGACAAAACTTCCAACAGACCCATTAAAAGCACATCCATCAAAAATTATTTGGTGTTTATTGAGAGTATTGCTATAATAGTTAGCTAATCACGTCATTTATTTGTCCTTTTCCTTCCTTTACCAAATATGTCGAATTTTAGTTGTGGTTGAGTTTATGTTACTTCTTCACAGTTGGTTCCAAAACAAATACATTATTTTTTATTAAACCAATCTAAAAGCAAAAAACTTTTACAACTTAGTTGCAAAAACTTCATAAAATGAGATTTTTTGAGGGCATTGTAGAGAAATGCCACAGAATAAAAACAATATAGAAAAGTGACAAAAACAAATTATTCTCTCAAAATGCAAAAGAAAGCTGAAAAATATTAATAAGTGTAGTTTATGGCACAGACATTAATTTTAAGCTGCTTAAAAAATATGTATTTATATATTTTTATGTTCATAATTTTATTTACCTAATTTATTTTTGTTTATTGAAGTTATTCATACTGATCTGTTTCTTTTGCTATCTCATTGGTTAATTATTAATGCATATAAAAATACTTTCTGAAAAAATTAGGTGTGAAAAAATTGTGAAAGAAGAGACAGGGGCCAAGTTGAAGCAAATCATCTTTTGTAAACAAACCAAAAATGCTACAAGAGCGCCCTCTTCTCATTTTTAAATGAAATTACATCTTGATAAAAAAAAAATGAGCAGGTAACAGAAAATAACTTTTGTTGCTTCTAAAAGAACAGGCAGAACAAATATTTATCGAAATGTTCCACAAATGAACAACATAACTGAGAAAGAGGGGAAAAATATACTTTTCACAATATGTTAATACAAACGTAAAAACAGGTGCAATCTGCATTCATTACACCATATATGTCTTCTCAAAAATAAAATGAATAACATCTATAAAGTGCTGCATTGCAAAAAATAAAAAACTCCAGTAAGGAGATACTCGTAAACTTAAAGGTGCTCATATTGTTTCTTTAGCAGCATACAACCAAACAGACTCCATATGTCGAACGCTAACACTTAACACAGAAACTCGACATTTAATCAGAACACGGCACAACCTAACTGAAAAACTTCTGTTAATTTCGTTTACACGAACATCTATAAGGTTTAGAAAAAAGGGGTACCGAGTTTGAGAAAAGTATCAAAAATAAATCTCGCTTTCCTAAATGTTTTGTGACATAAGTTCCACAATCTGTGAGTCAAGCTCATTTGTTCAGGCAGTTTCCCGCCTCCAATGCAACCAGAGTTTCTCATGATGCTGCTGATTACAGATTTAAAAGCTTTAAGCGAACAGGACGGTGGATTTTATGGCACAATGCTGATTTCTCCGTTGGATATTTCTGATCACAGAATCGCAGCAGTTTTGGCTCGTCGTTCGGCGGGAATCTTCAGTGCTTCACAAAGAAAGGGTGAGTCAGGGCCTTGGCGGCGGAGATCCGACGGCTCGGATTGAACAACAAACAGTGCTGCAGGTAAGAAGATTTCACACCGTTTTAATGCTTTGAACATGATTACTGATCAAAGGGCATAGGTTGCTGTCCTCCTTTGAGTCATATCTGGAACAAACTTCCAGAAAATTGCAAAACATTCAAAACTCTGAGCAACTTTAAACACAGACTAAAAACCCACCTGTTCAAAGTTGCTTTTGAAACAACCAATGAAAAAATTAACAATGGCACTTTACTAAACTTTTGATTAATATCAACTAGAACATTTTATAGTGCAGTTTCTCCTTTTGCTGTAAAGCTCTTTGACCTGCCTTGTTGTTAAAAATGTGCTAAGTAAATAAACTTATTTGTCTTCTTCTCCTTCTTTTTCCTTATGTGACAGTTTTTCATCAATACTTAGTGCCTCATGACCGCAAACACCTGTTGCTCAAACGCAATCAATTTCTGAAATCATTCAGAAAGTTTAGAAAAAGAAAACAAACAACAAAAAAACAAGACAGCACTTTAGTCTATTTTTTTTCAGCTTTCTTTACAAGTTTTTTTTATTGTATATCACATTTCGCCAACAAGTTAGTTAAAAGTGCTTTACATCATAAAAACACAAAAATAAAATGAAAACATCATACACTCACCAGCTGAGAAAACATTACATTTTGACTTTATCTGACCAGTTAAAAGTCTGACTTGTATTATATTTGTGATGGTAGATTTTAGATTTTTTGTGCATTAGCTTCTTCACCTTTTCATGCATGACTTATGATCCTTTAAGTCACAATTTTTTTTCTAAGTGTTTTTGATTTTTTTTAGGTATAAAAAGAGGTGGAAAGGAGGAATTGGACATTCCTGAATTGCTTTTCTGTCTGCCTTATTGGATTTAACAAAAAATTATTGCACTTGCAGTGGATGGCCAGTAGTTGGCAGTGAATTGTATGACACACTAGTGTCCACTTCAGTCGTCTGTGTGCTTTTGTAACATAAAAATCCACAAGAAACACAGAAAACGGCTTTTAAATAGCCGTCCACTGCAGCGACTGCTATGCATGAAAGGGTTAAATGGCATATGAATTATTATTCCAAAAAGATGGTATTTTAGTGGTGATTGATTCATGTCTCTTGATTTATTTTGCATAGAATATGAAGGAAAACGTTCCTAATAGCAGCCACTGTTCTTCCTTTTAGCACTGTTTGACTCGGTTTGTGTGGCTGGGAGAGAATATCAGGACATTTCTGGGTTAAACAGGGAAGTAGAAGCATGGATGTGCTTACAGACAGCAGGTCGTTCTCATCTTGGTCCAGGTTGGGCAGCAGGTTGGTGCAGGAGCCCCTCGGCCCCAGGCTCTCAGAGTACAAGATAGGGCTTTCCTGAGGCCAGTCGTCCTCACTGGGCAAACCGATCACCCTGTCAAACAGAGGACAGATCAATAACTAAGCGTTGCCAGGAGGACGACCAGAGTTTTTCCTCTATTGATTACCGTTTTGATTTAATTCAATAAATAAAAAATGTGTTCAATTTCAGTTTTTGTTATTCGTCATGATGATAATTTATTCTGGTCGATAAATGTCCCTGAAATTAGTGAGATAAACAATAAATATCATTTTGAGATTATGTTCAGATAATATGAAGACAATGGCATAATGATATAAATTTGTCCTCTGAAAAATACAATGAACTATAATTCTGTAAACACGTAAATCTGGAACTAGAATAAATATCCAAAACAACCAAAAACAATAAAAACACAAATGAAAACCACACAACCGAAACTATGAGTAAAATAGATTATGAAGTTTCTGTAAACAAAATTGCCCTTCAAAATATATGAATATCAGAATGGAAATTATCATTTTTAAATTATTTTGCCTTTTATACTCACTCAAAGATTTTTTGCAGCTGTTGCAACTCTGTGTAGCCCTTAAACAACGGCCTGCAGAATAAAAGGGCAAGGCTGCTTTATTCTGTGCTTTACTTGCGTTTGTGTGAAAAATTGCAGCCTTAAATATAAGATGAAACTCCAGAGTCGGATGTTTGTGTTCCTTTTTACTCACCTCAAGATGAAAAGCTCAGCAAAGATGCAGCCAGCGCTCCACATGTCCACTGAGGACATGTAAACAGAGTTCAGCAGCACCTCTGGAGCTCGATACCACAAGGTCACGACCTGAGCAGAAGTGGGAAAAGAATACGAAACAGAAACATATTTGAGCAGAGGTGGAGAAAAAGATGAAAACCAACATTTCACACCTCAGGCATAAAAACAGACTGCTGCAGTGGAGAAAATCAGTAAAACGTCTGACTGAAATAACACTTACACCGGGTGTAAGAGCGATATTATAGGTGTGAATTCGTGCGAGGCCGAAGTCTGCGATCTTGATCTCTCCTCGACTGCTGACCAGGATGTTCTCCGGCTTTAAGTCTCGATGCAGGACGAGGTTTGTGTGCAGGAAGTCCAGTCCTCGCAGCAGCTGCTGCATCACATCCTGGGACCAACATGGCAGCAGTTGAACAAGCTGCAACGCTGAAGTGAAATCAGATTAGGCGGTCTCACCTTTATCAAGTCACGGCCCAGACCACAAGCAGGAGCCTTCGACAGAAAAGTGGACAGGTCCTGATCGATGTATTCCAGCACCAGAGTGAGGTCCAGGGCAGAGCCAATAGGAACAGCAGATGCATCTAAGAGCCTGTAGGACATAAAAATTTGACAAGTCATAGGACATGAGAAAGTACAGAAAAATATAAACTGGAAAAAAACCTGCTCTTTTTTTTATTATTATAGGCTTAACACAAGAGACAAATCACAAATCTTATATTTAGTATCTGCTGCCTGTGCCATTCTTCACCAAAAGTTGGGAATATTCTGGCTTCAGGTGAAAGCCACAATATTTACAGGTGAACTTAAAGTGATATTCTCTAACCCTTAAATTTAGTTCTCCTTTTCTATAAGCTCGGTATTCAAGATGGCTGAAACTCTTTTTGTGAGAAAAACTGAAAAATAAATAACCTTGTTTTGATGAAGCACGCAAATGAAAAACTCAAGAATCAGATTTCAACTATGGACTAGTAATGCATAATCTTAGGGAATAACCTACTTGACAATGTTTGGATGGTTGAAGTAGCCCACTTTGCGCAGCAGCGCCACCTCTCGGATCATGAAGGGAGGGATTCCGGCCTCCTCAGACTCCCAGCGAAAGTTGAACTTCTTCACCGCCAGGAGGCGCTGTTTCTCCCCAACCTCTCTGGCTTTGTAAACTTTCCCGAAGGATCCTTCACCGACCTCCGCTAAAAGCTCATAATGCAGCGATTCAGGGCAAAAGTCCATTTTCCCCCTAAATTCAGCGAGTTTAATCTGAAATATAAAGAAATAAGTTAAGCTTAGAGCAACAGCAAATGAATATGTCGCGTTTTCTTGCTTTAGCTGCACTCGGAATAAGCTAGCCAGCGTGGCTATCAAAATAAATATTTTGAAAAGAAACGCGACGAAATTAAACTATCCACAACAAACCCACATTTCATAAAGTTGCTACATCGCAGCACCACAATACTAAATCTTCTGTTATTTCGACAAATGATTATTTTACCGTAGCTCGTCTCCTCTTAGCAAAATCACCATCGCCCGCCAGCGGTGGAAAAATGTATTTGCATAACTCTGACCAGCATAAAAGATTATGAGGAAAAAAATAATCACACCCCTTTTTAATCGCCAGCTAATCAGAAAGCTTAAAGTCCCCATTTTAAGACGTCCAGTCGTGGTACACGTGTCCCTGTTCCTGCTGATGCTTTCATCTGCAGCCAAACAATAAAAAATGGAGTCTGTGTGTAAATGCATAAAAGGCTAACATTAAATATAATGAGGATGGAATGTGTTTTGAGTGAAAGAAAAAGCAAGAAAACTTGTCAGGCACGTGTTATAACATGTTTATTATTTGTAGCAACTACACAAAAAACAAACAAATGAAATTGTTCAAAAAAAAGAGTACTATTCAAAACATATAATACATACATTTAAGACAAAAACATTATTTTTAGTGCTGAAATCACTCTGCCTCATGCATCAGAGATTACTGACAATTATATTGTCTGACTATTAAAGCCAGTAATGAGCATGCTGATGCAAAGACACAGCATATTATGACTTTTTCATAAGAGTTTCAGTTCATCTCTTGTTAGTGTTATTGAGCTGTGTTGTTGTCAAACGTCATTTAATTTCAGTAAACAGAAGCAGCTACTCGTCTTTTGACTTTTTGTCGAAATATTTGGTTTTCATTGCCAACAGGAAGGAATCCAGATGGAGGTTGCGGTTGAGAATGACCGAGCCGCAGGTTAGCGCACCGGCAAGGGCACCGGCGAAACCGCACAAAAACACATCCTGGCCTGTAAACAGGACATTTAAAAACCATTATAGGGGCTAGATTTGAGATTGGGACACACCAATCTTTATTCTCTGATTGGTGTACAGAAGCACGGAAGGACACACCTGTCAGGTAGAGGTTCTTCAGGGGAGTCTGAGGTCTTATTGTAGCGTTGAATTCAGGGCTGAACCGAGCGATGTCGTGGTCCACTCCATAGATCTCACCTTTTGGGGCGCCAATGTAGTGTGTGTTTGTGATGGGGGTTCCAGCTTCAATGTACTCAATCTGCAAAAACACAACACGTTTCTGAGTAACAAGGATTACCTAGCTAAGAAGTGTGGCACATTATTAGGTAACCTTTTATGTGTTTTCACACCAATATCTTCACAGGCTGGGTCAGACTGAATTTAAATTTGCTCATTCTAATTTCGAGTATAAAACAAATACTAAAGAAATGGAAATTGACTACTTTGGTTAAGCATGTAAAAACTGCAACAGACCTTTCAAATAGTTCATTAAATGCAATTAGGAATTCTAAATGTAACGCAAAGCAAATTATGAAGGAGAGAGCAAAGATCATAGAATTACATTGAATAGACCTGCTCTTATAGATCTATTCTAGAGCGGTATTGTAACCAATATCAACCTAGAATTTACTTCAACATCTGGACTGATACAGATATCAGATCGAACCAGATTTACCCAGAGAAAGACAGAAAATGTAAATGTGAGAAGCTCCAGAATCCTTTACCTTGTCCCTTGTGATTTTTGGGAAAACGTCCATCACCACATCCAGAGCGGAGTCAATGAACGCTTGTTTCAGCTCTTTGTAATCAGGCCCTCTGTTCGTCACTTTATCGTCCTTCCACTCCTCAAACCACGAATGTTTGGCAAAACTGACCAGACTTAAAGTAGACTTTCCTACAAAAATAAAATAGAGAGAGACTCTGATTAAGAAAACATTTAAAGATGAGGGTATATTCCCATCATTCATCAGTACCTGGTGATCTCTCCTCCCACGATGGATCTTTGGCAGACGGCGAAGCGACAAACAGCAGAGGTATTTTCTTAGAAGCCTGTTCTCTCCCGTCATTTAAATATCTCTCCAGCCTTTAACGAACAGACAGAAATCTGGTGAATGTACACAAATAACAGCCAGGAACAACTAGCACTTCCTGTGCAACAGGAAAGAGCAAAAGACAACTGGGATCAAACAGTTTGAATAATAAAAAAAAAAACTTTTAACAAAACAGGCATACAGTTCATCAAAATTGTTGTCAGCAAAGATCCAGTAGTTGTTTGCTTTCAGTCCCAGCTCCTCCTTGGTTCCATTTAAACCAATAAAGATGCTCAGACCTCCTTCACCATGTTTCACCAAACTGAGCTGCTTCTGGATCTCTGCAAAGCAGCAAAATAACAACAAACTTCTCTAGGAAATATATGAAATATATGCAAAGGCATGTTTTTAAAATGTTTGTTGTCATGTTACAAAGCATAATCTCTAAAGTATTTAATTTAGATGCTATATAAAGACCCAACACAAATAAGCATGAAAATGAAGTAGCAGAAAAAAAGATTCATATTTGAAAATAAAATAAATTTGTGTTTGCACCAATTTACTTCTAAATAATATTTCTAATTCAAATCAAATGCAATATAGGTTTAAGCTACTGACAAAAATTAGAAATGTTTAACCCAAGATTTATCCTAACATCATTCCAGGTTATCTGGCTTGAAAGGACATTTTTTAATCAGGCACTTAAAAAAGGCCTTTGGGTCTTCAGAGCAATTTTCTGTCTTCCTCACAAAGAAACTGTGTGCTGTGTCACTTTTCAGTGTCAAATGTATTTACATAGCATATTTCCAACAGCTCAAACTGCACAAAGCACTTCAAAAGTTAAATGCAAACAAAGACAAGTAAAATACATATCAAATATTTTTTTTAAAATTGTGGGAATTAATAAGAAAGCTTGACAGTTGAAGTAAATCTAGGATTATTTAATGATAAATAATGATTGTCAGAGCACTGACAGTTTCTCGAATCATTTTTATAGCAAATAATAATTACTGTGTAACAGTTTTGTGGTGGAAACTTTACAAAATCAGAAAAAGTTAAAGTGATGTGAATATTTTTGGGAAACATTGTAAATTATTGAGATCATCCTTTGACGCTGACTGACCTGGCATGTCCTGGAGCTCCTTGGGCAGCAGCTTCTCGTAGGTATTAAAAATACCGGCATCCGAAATGACCATAGGGGCTTTTATATGCACCTCCTCCTGACCTTTCAACACACTCACACCTGAAAACAAACAAACAAAAAAGAAAGAACAATAGATTCATCTAATATAGAGGATCAGGTTAGTAAACGAATGAAGTCAAGCTCACCGCAAGCTTCCTTTGCATCATTAAATAAGATGCGGTTGACTGGGGCTCGCACCAGAACAGCGCCCCCTGCTTTCTCGATGATGGGAATCATGTGGTAAGCAATCTCACTGCTGCCAGCTTTAGGATACCAGGCGCCGTTTAGGTAATGAGTGATCAGCAAACTGTGCATGGCAAAGCTGGCATCTTTTGGCTTTTGACCTGCAAATCAAAAGAGAATGAAAAAAGAACAATGTAAGAAGTTTGTGAATAAACAAAACTCCTAAATGCAGCAGAGCGTACCATAGGTGCCAAAGATGTAGGTGAAGACAGCTCTGAGGTCTTTGTTCTCTGTCAGCTCGTTGACCACGTCTCTCAGGCTGCGTGGCGCCATTTTAAAGAAGAAAGACAGATGTTTGACTAGGCCGGTGTGGATCAGGAACTTGGCCAAAGGTAAGGGGCAGAGCTTCAGCACAATAAGGAGCCAGGCGCCAAACTCGGTTTTCTGCAGGAAGAACGTAAAACAAGCACGTTTATTCACTTTGGTCACATTTTTTAAAGTAAAGTTTTCCACACTTTACTTCGGAAAACTAAACACTGATGTTTTGGCTTAAACAGTTCCTGTTGTTCCCTCAGGGAATGTTTCATGTGACTATTATCTTGTTATTACGCCCTTCAACTTTTCCAGTTTCGGTATCTTTAAACACCATAAACATAAAAACAAAGATAATATTTTATTGCCAAAAACAGAATAAATATTTGCAATTCTGATTAAGTTTACCATCTTCGAGGAATGTCAGACCAGAAATTTGAAGGGCAAAATGGCTCTTAATCTTATTTATTATTTGTTATCTTCATAAAAAAAAATTTAAAAAAACGATAAAACTTTGAAGTGCGTTTCTTTATCTGCAACCAGATTAAAACTGCTGTTGCTTGTAACTTTTTGACCTTTGATTATGATGAACCAACAGCTGAAATTTGAATAGTAAAATGTTTCTGTGTCAAAGTGCAATGGGAGAAAATGCATCTGCAGTTAAGGTGATTAGCAAGTTCATTTCAGGCTAAATACACACATGACAAGATTCTACCTTCACCAGCCTCAAATACTCATCGATGGCCTTTTCCTCTCCAGGGAATCGCTTCTTCAGCTCCTCAAGGTAGCGGGCGCTGCCGCTGAAGATGGGATAGGAGCGTCGGTTTTCCAGAGATCCCAGCACAACGTGATCAAACGCCTTCTCCAGAGGCTCCCACTGCAGCTGACCATTGGTCATCTGGTCCAGCATGCAGCAAAAAGGCGAGTTGCCCAACAGATCACCAATGTAATGGATTCCTAAGGTTGAGTCGGAGTTCATAAAATGATAAATAATAATGAGTCCCTATTTTTGAAGTATTATTTAAGGATGCATGACAAGTATCTCACCAACATCAAACTCAAAGCCCTTCTCTGTGAACGTGTGGCAGCATCCCCCAGCCCGATCATGCTGCTCCAGAACCAGAACCTTCTTTCCAACTTTAGCCAGAAGGACACCCAGGCCAAGTCCACCGATGCCACTACCAATGATGATTGCATCAAGGTTGTCTGGTACTTTACTGGCCACGAAACCTACAAAAAGGCAAAGTATGAAAACATATCTGGAAAAAAAATACTTAAGAATCAGTAGTATTATTCAAAGAGGGAACAAATGCATGAGTACTGTATGTGAAATTGGATATTTTGTATAAAACTACACAACCATTTCTCTAGACTCTATGTCTATTTGGTCCTTATCAGAATTAATGTTAATTTAATTCTTTCCAGAGTTACTTCAACAAGAAATTGAGTAATTTTAACACTTGAAAAAGTTATAATGTTCTGTTGTATTTTAATTCCAAATCAGTAAAATAAAAGACAAATATTGATCAGTGCCATTACAAATCATTAAGATACCCCCAAATAACATTGAAAATCATTTTCAGTTTAGAAAATCTCCTCTTATAGCAGGTGTGCTCAACTGAACACTGATTTTCAAGAATGACTTTCATAGAAAAAGTTGCCAATTTATTTTTTAAAAATGTCCCTTGATAAACTCACCTTGCTTCAGGACTTTATTTTTCGTTTTTTCGTCGTAAACTTTCTTTTTCAGCGGTTCTCGACAGTCCTTTGCAAACGGGTTCGACTCTGGGCTGCCGAAGACATATTTCAGTGTGAATATTACCAGAATTACCAAAACAATCAAGAAAATGGTCAACATTGCAGAATAACCCGTCTCCTCTGAGTCCTGTTAACTTCTAAAACTGCACTGAGTCGTCTTCCTCGTCAATCTCACCTTGTTGCAAAAGCAGTAGCCAATCAGAGAATTAGATTCGTCATACGTCATGAGATTCTATCCAATGAGGGGCATGCAAGATGTTACGACCCCCATGATATGGTTTTTGTAAATAGAGGCTAAAATGGAAACCAGTCTCGTTCATAAGCGCTCTAACGTGAGTTTTAAAGGTTTTTTTTAACAAAAATGTTTAAAATTTCTAATGAAATATAGTTAAGAAAACTTTGCTATTAAAAAAACCCAAAACATATAAAATCCCTGCTCTATACACCAATTAAAAGCCCAAAAATAACTAATGACACAAAATGACAAATTTGCTCTATTATTTTTTAACAAATCAAAAAAATTAAATTAAAGATCGAGTCATGAACAGTACATGCATTTTTAGATCTTGAAGATTAAAAAGGTGCATTCAGACTTTTTGGGAACCTCAATTCAACTGAAACAATTTCACAGGTACGTGTGTGGAATTACCAAATAAATGTATTTTTAGACAAAGATAAGAAGAGTGAAAATAAAATACAAGCTTGAAATTAGAATTGTATTCATTAAGAGAAAATGCTACATCTAAATTAACTTGTCCACATGCAATCAACCTATTACTTTTAGGAACTAGGAGGAACCTGGGGTACCAGGAGTTCTCCCTGTGCATGCACAGGGAGAACAAACAAACCCCATGAAGAAAAAGAATCAAACCCACAACTTTCTTGCTGTGTGCTACCATCTGCACACCAATTAATCCCATCACTCTTCATGAAAAAAAAACATAATGGCACAGACAGTGTGAAGAAATATAAATATGTAACAGAGTTAAAATGAAATTATACAACAATGTGGAAGAGCTGTTTATATTAGCAGTTTTTATTAAAAATGTTACAATTAAGGATTCCCATATGAGCAGCAAATGTTAAAGGAAAGCAGAAACAACCTGTGGGAGTTTGAACTGCTTTCTACTGGTTTAGTAACAGAGGCACATGAGTGAAGATTATTAGGATTGAAAATTCATCCTTATCAAAATTAGGGATAAAGAAGAGCGGCTATTCATCTTTCAGCTTGTTGTTCATATATTTTGTTCTCTTTGCCAAGGCGATGGCGTCCAGATGGAGGTTGCGGTTCAGAATAACTGAGCCACATGTGAGAGCTCCAGCAAGGGCGCCAGCGAAACCGCACAAAAACACATCCTGGCCTGTAAACAGAACATGTAAAAACCAGAGAAGGTTTGATTTATGCAGAACAATGGCATCGATTTTTATTCTCTGGTTGGTACAATGAGGCACAGAAGGACTCACCTGTCAGGTAGAGGTTCTTCAGGGGAGTCTGAGGTCTTATTGTAGCGTTGAGTTCAGGGCTGAACCGAGCGATGCCGTGGTCCACTCCATAGATCTCACCTTTGGGGGCAGCAATGTAATGTGTGTTTGTGATGGGGGTTCCAGCATCAATATACTCAATCTGCAAAAACACAACACGTTTCTGAGTAACAAGGATAGCTAGCTTGATTTTTTTAAAGGCATGTGCAACACCGCAACATTTGATAATGTAATAAAATTTGGATTTGAAATGTAATAAAAGATTATTAAAACTGTATTATCTAATAATCAATGCAAAATGGAATAAAATCCTTGAATTGGCTGTTGATTTTAACCTCATAAAAAGGTGGAATTTTCAAATGCAGAATGGTATTTAAGTGTCCCATATTATTTTAACTATTTTAACTAATAAACACTAAATTTACAGTACACAAGTTAACAAGAGCAAACTGCTCCTTTTGTAATAATAACCAGCAGACAATAAAATAATGCGGAAGAAAGTAACAAAATGCGATCAAGGATTTTATTACTTTTTGCAGTGTAAATGATGTTTGATTACATTTCGAAGCCCAAATTTGCGATATTACTTTACATTGCTGGATCAAAATTGATTCTGTCAATCAATTTGACACAATGTGAAGATTGTAAATATGACTTTGTCCAAAGCAACAAACACCTACCTATATATATATTTATAGTTTGTACAATAATTCATTAAAAATGTTCTAACATCAAACCCAGATTACATTTCTATAGATGTGGAACGATATCAACATGGCTTTTCAGCACTGATTTAAATGAAAATTTAGCAAAATTTCCTAACTCATGGAAATCATTCTGAAGCACTATCAACTTATAGAGATTCCTTATAGTGATAAATAAGTTTCTGGTGAGCTTACACAGACAAAGACTAAGGAGGAAATAGGGGGAAATCCAGAATCCTTTACCTTGTCCCTTGTGATTTTTGGGAAAACGTCCATCACCACATCCAGAGCGGCGTCAATGAACCCTTGCTTCAGCTCTTTGTAGTCGGACCCTCTGTTCGTCACTTTATTGTCCTTCCACTCCTCAAACCACGAGTATTTGGCAAAACTAACCAGACTTAAAGTAGACTTTCCTATTAAAACAAAACACACTATGATGAAGAAAGCATTCCAGTTGAGGGAATGATGCCATCATCCATCAGTACCTGGTGATCTCTCCTCCCACGATGGATCTTTGGCAGACGGCGAGGCGACAAACAGCAGAGGTATTTTCTTAGAGGCCTCTTCTCTCTCCTCATTCATATATTTCTCCACCCTTTAAATAAACAGAGGTAAAGCTAGTGAAAGCTGTTAGCTTAGAGCAGCCTACCATTAGCAATAAGAACATGAGACTTGATGTCACTTGTATCTTAATTGATGCTAGAACAGCCAAGGAGTTCTAGCATCATATATAGTTGGTTACCAACAGTTACCAACTATAAAATAATGCAGAAATCGTTTGTGCATATGTAATAGCAAAATCATTTCTGGCCTTGCTTTAGAACATGACTTTAAAGAATTATGTTGTTTTATAAGGAGGAACTCAAATCCAAAGTTCATTGACCAATACTATAGAAAAACAAGACCAAACAAAACTTAAAAATATGAATAAAACACCCAGTAAATGTCATTTGTAAGCCCTGCAGATAATCTCACACTGAATTCGCTCTCAGACCCGCATAAAACAGACTAATGAAGGCCACAAGGAAGTAAAAGAGTAAGGACTCTGAAGTAAAACAAAAGACCTGCTAATGCTTTGTATGGATAGCTCTGAACTTCATGTTGGTGAAGTATTTGTACTAAATATTTTGTAAGTTAAAGAATAAAAAATATATATTTTTTCAAAAACACAAGTCACAATTCATCTGTTTTATCTGTTTATAGTTTTTTCTGTCTCACCAGAAAAAAATATTACTCTTTGAAAAAGTAATAAAATATTTAAAAAAAAAAAGAAAAATGTATTTTTGTATGTAGCTGCAAATAAAATCCTGAAAAGGCGATTTTATGGTTGAATTATCTTAACACAGATTATATTATGCTGGTCAACTATAATTTATCTACAGTGTATAGAATTGTTGATATTCAGTTAGGTTAATTGTTTAAATGTAATTTTTTGTGACTCAGGTATTTTTGAAATTAGCACAAAATGGCTCCCTCTGGTGGTTCAAAGTAAGACTGGACTATTAGCTGCTGTAATACTGACACTAAACCAAGAGAAAAAATAAAGGAATTAAAAGAGAAAACATACAGCTCATCAAAATTGTTCTCAGCAAAAATCCAGTAGTTGTTTGCTTTCAGGCCCAGCTCCTCCTTGGTTCCATTTAAACCAATAAAGATGCTCAGACCTCCTTCACCATGTTTCACCAAACTGAGCTGCTTCTGGATCTCTGCAAAGCAGCACAGACAACAACAAACTGTTGAAACATCATATAATAAACAAGCACAAATCAGCATAAAACTGAAATAGCAAGAAAAATATCAATGATTTTCTTGTTATATTTAAAATTAAGAAATTAGTGTCACATTTAAGCCCCCCTTTACTTTCCTATTTCTAAATAAAATCAAGTGTAATAGAATGTTCTACCCTCAAATGTGCAAGATTTTTAACTTGATATTTTTACATTTATTTTACAAATATATAGGTCAAACATATTATTAAATATATTCAGTTAAATATATTTCTCAGCCAGTTTGTTCTCAAGCTACAAAACAATATGTTGTGAAACAAAAACTCTGTTTTCTAGCTGCAAAGGAATGTTTGTAATCAGGCACACCACAGACGCCTTTAGGTCTTCAGAGAAGTATTCTGTTTTACACACACAGAGAGACTGTGTGTTGTGGGTAATTAAGAGCACTGACAGTTTCTCGGATCATTTTTATAGCAAATAATAATTACTGTGTAACAGTTTTGTGGTGGAAACTTTACAAAATCAGAAAAAGTTAAAGTGATGTGAATATTTTTAGAAAACATTATAAATTATTGAGATCATCCTTTGACGCTGACTGACCTGGCATGGCCTGGAGCTCCTTGGGCAGCAGCTTCTCGTAGGTATTAAAAATACCGGCATCCGAAATGACCATAGGGGCTTTTATATGCACCTCCTCCTGACCTTTCAACACACTCACACCTGAAAACAAACAAACAAAAAAGAAAGAACAATAGATTCATCTAATATAGAGGATCAGGTTAGTAAACGAATGAAGTCAAGCTCACCGCAAGCTTCCTTTGCATCATTAAATAAGATGCGGTTGACTGGGGCTCGCACCAGAACAGCGCCCCCTGCTTTCTCGATGATGGGAATCATGTGGTAAGCAATCTCACTGCTGCCAGCTTTAGGATACCAGGCGCCACTCAGGTAGTGGGTGGTCAGCAGACTGTGCATGGAAAAGCTGGAATCTTTTGGTATGTTGCCTGTGAATGAAATTAAATACAAAAAGCAACAACTGAGCAGTCAGCTCACAAATCCAATTTGACTGGAGGTGAAGAGTAATATCCAAAAAAATAATATGAAGGAAAATTATTAAAGTGGGTATCATGGAAAAGTAGATCTTTTTATTTTTAATCTTCCCACACAGAATTATGAGCTTCAACCAAAACTTACTGCGTTCGAGAAAATGTTCAGTATCAAGTTCAGCCATTGTGTTTTGGATATACCCAAAAGTAAAAATCTTTCTGTTATTTAGACGGCTTTTCTTTTCTAAAGATTGACATGTTTCCTTACCCGTTTGTTGCAAAATCAGTGTGTGAATAGGAATGACTGATTTGATTGTAAAACGTCTCTATGTATCCTGAAAAGCGCTATACAAGCCTGACATTTCACTTTGTTTCTAAATAGCTCAGATTCAGTCAGATTGGATGATGAGCATCTCAAGAGCAAGTTTTGAGACTTAGCGCAGATTTTAAATAGGATTTGGAGATAATGAGTTTTCAGGTCTCTATTTTGAGCAAAGTGTGGCTATTGTTTTAGAACCCAACTCTGCTTTAAAGCTCTCGACAGAAAACTAACCAGTCTGCTGTGTTTGCCGTTTGTTCACTAATGTCCTCTAACAAACCTCCTCCAGCTGCATTTATGCTGAGATTAAATTACATACGGGTGGACTCAATTTACTAATTTAATAACTTCTGGAGGAAATAGGCTTCCCTGCATTTTCTTTATGGGTATCACAGTGTCATTTGTAAGAAGAAATAAAAACATGAAAAGGATGCATCTATTTTTTTTCCTTCTATGTCACAATTAGGGCCTAATTTGTCCAATAAATTACACTAAAGTTCAATGAGTATGATTAAATTTTCCTGAAACAATAAAAATGCATCTGATTATTTTTGCACTTTTTTTTCAGATAAATAGTGGCTTGAAAGAAATCAATGACAAGAAGTGAAACCAGGCAGACCCCACAAGTCAGGATCAGTGAGTTTATACAATTGCAGATACACTGAATAATACTCAAAATAAATAAAATGGAAGAAACGGACAAGTTATAGTCAGAAGGACAGCAACAAAAAGGGAAAAAAAGAGACAAATGTCTCATATATAGACATTTTTGGAGGCCGAGTTAGCAACATCTCATCTGATAATCATCTTTTGACCAGAAAACAAAATTGCCAGGCGTACCGTAAGTGCCAAAGATGTAGGTGAAGACAGCTCTGAGGTCCTTGTTCTCCGTCAGCTCGTTGACCACGTCTGTCAGGCTGCGTGACGCCATTTTGTAGAAGTAAGATAGATGTTTGATAAGGCCGGTGTGGATCAGGAACTTGGCCAAAGGTAAGGGGCAGAGCTTCAGCAAAGCCATGACCCAAATGCCTCGCCCGGTTTTCTGCAAAAAAAAAAACACAGCACACACAGATGGTAACATGGATCTTTTTTACTTCACCTCTGACCTTAAAAGGACTTTTGAAGTCCAAAGCATTTACATGCAAGACTAAAGTCTGAATCATTTGAAAATGATTACGGTAATCCATTTATTGTTTTATCACAGAACCCTACCTTCACCAGCTTCAGGTACTCATCGATGGCCTTCTCCTCTCCAGGGAATCGCTTCTTCAGCTCTTCAGAGTAGCGAGCGCTGCCGCTGTAGATGGGATAGGAGCGTCGGTTTTCTGCGGGTCCCAGCACGACGTGATCAAACGGGTTCTCCAGCTTCTCCCACTGCAGCTGACCATTGGTCATCTGGTCCAGCATGCAGCGAAAGGGCTTGTGGTCCAACAGGTCACCGATGTAGTGGATACCTACCATATGAAAATGCGTTATAACAGAAATAGCTTTTACAAATAAAAGAACATTTTTTTTAATTGATCTTCCTGCGTATGCGAGGGACATGTAAGAATCATCTCACCAACATCAAACTCAAACCCCTTCTCTGTGAACGTGTGGCAGCATCCCCCAGCCCGACTATGCTGCTCCAGAACCAGAACCTTCTTTCCAACTTTAGCCAGCAGCACAGCCAGCCCGAGTCCACCGACACCACTGCCGATGATGACTGCATCCAGGTTCTCTGGCACTTTACTGGCCACAAAACCTGTCACAAAAACAGTAAGAATTATGATTCACAGCTGTGGGTGAAAAGAGCAATAGACCAAATATTCCCTGAGCAAACAAACTCATGTTTAGAGAATATTTAACTATAGATTTAATTAAAAATATAATCTTGAACTGTATCGTTTTATGCACTAAAGTACTTTGAAATAAAATGAAATGGTCAAAATGAGGATAGCAAGCCTCTAAGAAAACTGGACAATCAGTGCATCTACAGCAAAAACAATCTTTTTTATTAATATTCACAAGTTTTTACCAATCATATTTTAGAATCATTAACTCCTATCACTACAACACATTAGGGCTGTTGCAAATATTTTAAAAAAGGACAATTTATTTCTGTATAAAAATTGTAATTTTCTAAGTGTCAAAAGTCAAAACTTTGCAAGAAAAAAAGTCTGATTTTTTTTAGATTATAGAAATATTCTATATCTTGTAACTTTCTGAGTTTTTTGGCAGGAATGTACGTCTTTTCTAGCTTCCATATCCCTATCAATCCGTCGCACATTTCACATTTTTGATGTTTTTCTTAATATACCTGTATTTAAATTACTCCAAGAGGTGGGATAAATAATATCTAAATGATCTATTAAATCAAAATAGGTGTTTGGATATGAAAATATTCTCTTAAGCACGTCTGCACATCTTGCTTTTCAGCAACGAAGTTTACATCAGTGTTATGAACTAAGTTAATAAACTTGCATGAGTAAAATACAAATAAACTCACCTTGCTTAAGGACTTTGTTTTTCTCTTTCTTGTCGTAAACCTTCTCTTTTAGCGGCTCACGACTGTCCTTCTCAAAGGGGTTCGGACCTGAGTTGCCGAAGACATATTTAAGTATAAATACGACCAAAGACACACAGGCAACGGCTACAATCATCAACATCACGCCAACTTTTCTTTTCTACGTCCTGTCAACTGGTCAAACTACTCTTGAGTTCACTTCCTTGTTCGGAACAGCGTAGTCCCGCCCATTTTACTGACAGATGACAGTAGCCAATCAGATAATTAGATTTTCTATACGTAATATTGTCCCGTCCAATAAGCTTTATGTTTCACATGCTTTCTTTTCTGAAAGCATGAACGTACTGTCCGTGTCGTACTGCATGGCTGAGGTTTTAAACTGACCTTTGTAACAGTAAAAACGCGAAGCAAATCAGACATTTAAAGCAGTTTAGTCTTATGCTGCATTCTAAAAGGAATTAGTTTAGTTTCACCACTTAAAAGATGAGTCAGTTTGTTATACCGACCTAAAGTTTAATATGTTTACTGTACTGCAGGCACTTGGTCATAGCTTCTTTTGTATGATTACTGCATCAACTTGGATCAGTCTGTGGTTTTTACTTTGGGTGTAAGAGAGCTCACGTTTTCTGTTCAACTACATGCTTTATGTTTCACATCTGCCTTTTCACAATATTCCAGATTCTCTTAGGATTTAGGTCAGGTCCGTTTGCAAGTTCAGTGATTCAGTGGTCAGTTAACTATTGATACTTTTAGCAGTAAGATTCCAATGCTGCTGGAAAAAACATCACCTGTCATTTCCGTAAAGATTATTTGCAGAGGAAAGCGTGAGGTGCTCTGATTGTTGACTTTAAAAAAAAAACAGTGGACCAATACCACCATATGGCATGGCTCCTCGAATTATCACCAGTTATTAAAAAAAAAAAAAACCTTCACACTGAATTTAAGATACTTAAAAATCTGTGTCTCTGCCCTTCCTAAATATTCTCGTTCTACCATACTTTTTCCTTCCACAAAACTTTAGGTGGTTGTAATCTACAGCTAGTAATGTAAAGAAAAACTACATCTGTGTATAATAAAATGCATACTTTCAAATAAACATACTTGTTTAATACTGATTGCTAAAGATTGAACTCCTGTTTGATAAGGTTTGCAATAATGTGGTAACTTCTTGAAAGCATTTCCTGCTCCAAATTATAAAACGACATTACTTGAACCTTCACATTATATTCCTGCATTATAATCACAAGAAGATACATTTTTTGGACATGCTTTGTGAACAAATCCAAGTTTTACTTAAGAAACACTTTAATAGAGTCAATGACACCCAACTTGTACCTCTCATTCACTATAAAATCTCACCCAATTTAAAAGCAGCCCGACAGTCAATATGAAGGATACCTTAAAATATGCCATGCTGTATAATAATATCAGTCTTGTCTTTTAATTCAGATGAACTGACAATTATCTGTCCAGCACTCTAATACTTGATGACAACTCCATGTTCGTTTACATTTCAATAATTTAAATCTTTATTGAAGTAAAACATTTCAACTCATTCTTGGACTTTCCCACATTCAAAGCTAATAAAGATTTCTGATCTCGCCCTGAAACTTTTCAAGTGTTTGGGAAACATTATTTCAGGGTGAACACTTTTTCAACGGGGGGGACATTTATATTAAAATTTTTCATAAATTTCATCCCTGCTAACAGATGCGCAGCACAAGACCCCCGCCCATCAGAATACTATTGGCCTCATTTCAGCAGTCCAGCCTGACCAATGTGGATTGATTTGTGTCCAACTAAGCAGATTCAGGATCAGTCTGTGATTCTTTTGTTAGTACAGTAAGCTGAAGAATGGCCTCAAAAAGTTGATATAAATGAGTGGAGCTTCAGAAATTAAACACCAACTCTGGGTTTAATTCAAGCAGTGCAGAGCAAACTTCACGGCTGCTGAAACAGATTTAAACAAAGAAGAAGAATAAAAAAAGGGTCAAGCATGACAAGAAGGATCGAACCAGAAGCCCTTATCTTAAATCCATTTTTGGTATTTACCGCATCTTTTTCAGCCTCCTCGTTAAAATTTCTGTCACCCATTTTTTTTTATTTTATTTTTTTATTATTTCTAAAACTCAATTTCATTTTAGTTGCAAAAAGCACTTCCAATATTTGAAGATAAAATCAAACAGTAGGTTCTACTCTGCATTTGTTAGGGTATTAACCGCAGTTATGTCTGACTTATTATGTACATGTACTGTGGGTCTCAAAGATAGCAGTGGCCAGTAACCCGTGCATTCGGTCGTGTTTTGGTACATATTAAGACAGCTTTCAGAGGAAATACAGTTGTTTGCAATGATAAACTACAAATGGCTTAAGGTCCATGTGGTTGAGGAAGGGGGAAAACCTGAGGGCTCTCCCAGCCTTTGTACACCTGGCAGCAGTAGTGCAGGTCAAAGTTCAAAAGGTCAGAAAGTAAAAATGAGGGGGAGGGAGTGGGTTTTCTTTTCTGAAAGCATGAAGCCATCAGTCCATGGTGCGGTTTTCAGGCCTGTTGGTGACGCGTGCTTGTGGCGTAAAGGGATGTCACTGCAGAACCAAACCAACCTGGAAAACAATCAGAGCAGCTGTTAAGTAAAATACACAAAGGAGATTTTAAAATCACAATTTACTCTACATGACCACATCTTGAACTGGGCAAGAGGAAAACCTTCTGGAGAAATGACTCAAAAACAAAAAGATATTCAGTTATATTCTTTGGTATGTCAAAAAATAATCAATAAAGAATCGGTGGGTATCAAGTTCCAAAACTCTCAAACAGCGAAACATGTATTTTTAAAATTATTATCATTGTTTCAAACTAACATTTGGAGAAACTGATAGGACATTGCATAATTTAATTTTAAAATTAAACTTTTTTTCTTTTTCAAACAAGTACTAAAAGTTTTGTCAAGATGTTTGTTAAAGCCTTAAGGACAGACACACCTATACTCCAATAAAAACAATGCTGCATCTCAAATAAGATAATCAAAAAGTCAATTTCTTATAGCGGTTCAAATTAAAAACCGGAAAAAGTAAATATTACAAACAAAGGGAGAAAAGTAGGCATTTATTTCAATTAAGCTAATGAAAACCAATATTGAATTCATCAGAAAATTTGGATTTCTTTAAAAAAAAAATAGGATTTATAATGCAGAAATGTTGTTTTAGGGTCTAATTAAGCATGAGGAAAATTAATGGGAGGTAAAGTCATCGTAGCGATCCAACACATAGCCTTATTCAGGACACCGACTCCATGATAGACAGAAATGACCCAAAACAAAAACATTGATTTGAGACAATATCTCAATTAGGATCATTTACGCATCATCTTAATGGGTAAATGTTCATCACAACAATGAATGTGGCAAAATAATCTTTTGTGTTTACCATTAAAAATAAAACTCAACACAATTTGTTCCAACAAAACAGTGACATTGTCTATGCTGATGAAAATGTAGACATTTCTGACACCGAAAAGTGAAAACGCTGTCATATTAAGCTGGTGTTAGGATACAAACTAATACTTTTAGAATCATTCAGGTAACTTAAAAAAAAAAAAAATTTGTCCAGGAAAAATATACCTTTTCTGCTCCCATGCTGGGACACTTCCAATTGTACAGATAATACTGTAGATTCCCATCCCCAATGCCGAACTTCAGCTTCTCCAAGAAAGTCTTGTTTTCCATTAGATCCAGTGCATTAAAGACATCGAAGCCTTTCTGTATAAGCACAAAGCAGAAGGAGTTCAGTGTGTGAAGAAAAGATCGCTTATGTACGTTTTCATAAAAATGTGTTAGACGAACCGATTTGGCCAGAATTAGAGCGTCGGACATCAGGTCCAGCAGGGGTGTGGTGGTGTGCACGTTGTAGAAGGAGTACGCTGCTTTAAGACTGCGATGAACAGGGTGATTCATTATGGTGGAGGGCAGTGTGTAGAAACTCAGGAAATCTGTCACTTTTCCTTCGTTCTGTTGGATAATATCATCATTATTACAATAAAAAGGTGCAAACCATTTCTGAGACATTAACCAACAAAAGTATTCATTACCTCCACCACATATGTATCAATAATGTTCTCCTGTGGGAGCAACCAGTGCTCTACCTCTTCCTCGTTCATGGCAGGAACCAGGTTGAACTGGTTAAGGTACTTGCGGAGGAGGCGGCTCACCACTGGTACATCCTTCTTGGTCATCGGTCGCAGACCAGAAGTCTTTGGGGACTGAAGGGCGAAAAGAATATGATGAAAGAAAAGCTCAGCTGATGATATGCATCAAAATCTGTTTCTATTTGCCACTGACCTCAGGCAAACGGTACAACTTCATGGTGCGCTGCATAGTCATGTTTCTGCTCAGGTGGGAGAACTTCACTTCGATTAGTTTTCGTGGGTTCAAAGAGCGATGCCAGTACCTGTCCAGAAGACGAGTATGTTAAAGGTGCAGTATGCAACTTTAATAAAAAGTGTTTTTTTACATATTTGTTGAAACTGTCACTATAGTCAAGACCGTATGTCATGAGACAGAATCGGTGGAAAAATAAAAAAAGAAGATCTCCTGCCTTCTCATAGTGCTAACTAGAAATAAGGAATCAGAGCCAGTAGGAGGGTCTTAGTGCTGTCAATCAACTCATGTGCATGCCTCCCTTCTTTGCTCTCTGCTATGTCAACAAAGCCAACAGGCAAGACCACCAATGACAGCAGAAAAGCTGTTTTCTTATAACAGTAAGTTGGTTCTTTGCCATTAACATTTAGCATCACGTTCATGATGTCGATTGACATCGCTTAGACCCTCCTCCTGGTTCTGATAGGTTGCTTTTGGTCTGGAGCTGTGCATTTCTTTGAAATCCAAGGTGGAAGAGGTTCATCTTTTCACTGATTATATCCTCCATTATACTGTCACAACACAGTGATAGTTTTAACAAATATGCTAAAAGTATTTTAATGAAAGTTACATACAGCAGCTTTCAAGTAGACAGCATTCAAGGCTTTACAATAAATTAAAAAAAAACAAAACAGATATGGCATTCTGCCATGCAGACCTGCAGGTTCCCACAGGCTTGGGCAGTACCACACCGGCAGTGTACACCGCCTGGAAGATACCCTGAAGGTTGACCCGTCTGGTGATTTCTCGGATCAGAACTGGAGCAACCCGTTTGGCTCGCAGCTTCTTGTGGACGCACAAGAAATTGATCTCTACCATTTTCTTTTCTCTAAAAGCACAAGAAGTACAAGTGATGAGATGTGGAAGTAGGCTGGAGATTAATGATATGCTCAAAAATACAAATTAAAAACAATCCAATGGATTAATTTACATCTCATAGATGCGGATGGTGGCTGGAATGGCACTGATGAAACCGACCAGCTTCTGATTGGAGTTCACCCGGACTCCGCAGTGCCACTGGGGCAGCCAACCTGGAGGCCGCAGAGCCCTGAACAAGAGATGGGTTAATTATTTCGATGCCAAAGTATTTATAAATGGAAATTAAATGGAACTTTAAAATGACAAACTGAATTTATGAAGCTACCAGAGCAAGAACTCAGGGGAGTAGTCAAATCTGAACATGTTGTCGTCATCCTCCACATAATTTTCATTGAGGAGAGTGTAGAGTTCCTTCAGCTGGAAGACAAAAGACACATTTTAATCCCATTAAAAAAATCTAAACTACAGCAAGTTTTAGTAAAAAAAAAAAAAAAAAAGTTTTGTAAGATAATTTCTCCGTCTTCCATTGCCAGTGTAAATTTGACACTAATTCTATCTGTTCATGTGTGCAAAGAGAGTTTAACCCCCCATGGTACATTCTAATTTTGGTCTCAGTGAAATAGGTCGATGACTATCATTTAATAATACAATCCAGATCATTTTAGATATTATTTATAAGAATCTGCAATAAGTTCCCTTTACTTTTGTTTTAATTACTAACAACCCAACATGGAGAAGTAGAATTCAGCTCTTATGCTCCACAAACCTGAAGAAACTTTCAGAAAAATACAGAGACAGATGAAATACAGAGTTCTTTTAAATCTAGAAAGTTGCCTCGGATTAACAATAACTAGAATATTGATCAATATATTTGATGGGCATTTGCTGGATGATTTTGATGACAGCATTTGACAAAATGTGATGTTTATTGATAGTTTGATAATTGATGACTGGATGATGTTTTTATGATGTAAAGCACTTTGAACTGCCTTCTTCAAAAAGATTATAGTGTATGAATAGTTTTGTGAGGAAATAATCTTAGTAATCAGATTGCAAATATGATGCAACTTCGTCTTCTTTAAAACCAAATACAGTGTCACTTAAAATAATCTGGTAAGCCTGACCTGAAAGTAAACTACATGGAAATGCTGCACAAGATTACAATAAGTTAAAAACTTTTCAAAGTGGAAGAAAGAGAAATAAAGATTTCTTTATTTGAAGTGTGATTTAACTCGGTCTTACCACAGCGGGGTTCCCCAGGTCAAGCGTGTCCCAGGTGAAGCCCTGAGGGAGGCTGTACGGCTCTTCTCTAATGTGGTCTTTATCAGGTTCGATTGAGCCATGTGATGTTACGGTCTCCCCTAAAGGAAAAAAAAAATTTGACATGAAGCAGAAAAATACAATACAGCACATAAGTGGAGTCAATTTTTGTTTTAATGACAGCCATAACAATCGTCATACCAAGCTTGGGCACAGGTTGCGTGTCCCAGAACTGGTAACTCCTCCGAGTCGCCTCCTCCATGGTTTTAGCTGGGCCTTGGCCAACAGAAAACAGTTCAATGGCCTTTTGGATCTCCTGTAGCTTATCAGCTGGCAGTGAATTCACCTGTTCAGGAAGTTTAAAAAGCTCATTTGGAATAAAAGTGAAAAAACCAAAACAACTATTAGGAATAAAAGGTCAACATTATTAATTACTTCAACCTGATTGTTAGCCATTCTGGTGTGCTGCTCCACGCTTAGAAGACCTCTACAAGTTGTAATTTGTTCCTGTACCTTAGATAATTTTTCAAAGCTAAAAAATGATTCATGCCTTAGCAAGGGGATCCTGAGCTGCTTCGGTGGTACCGGTTTTCTTCTTCTTTTTCTGTCTCTTTTTCTTCTTCTTGGCACCAGTGTCATCCGCACGTTCACTGAAAAACAGAGAAAACCTGATCTTGATAAAAAAAAATTTAATATTATTGCTTTGTGTAAAGTTCAAAGTTCACTAAATACTTGTTTGTAATTTTAAATGTGGAAAGGTAAAATGCACTTAAATGTTTATTATTTAACAAAATGCTTTTATAATCACTACTACTAGTATTATTAACACTATATCATTGTTTGCATTTTATCTCCATCTGTGTTAATTTTTTCTATAGTATGGGCCAGAGGTCTGCAACCTTGACAATCTAGCCAAAAAAACTTTTTGAAAAATAAAAAAAAACATTTTAGATATTCAGTTTAGTATCTACTATAGGAGATATGCTACATTTTTAAAGAACAATTATTTGTATCTCTATTTTTAGGATTTAAAATAAATATAAAATTTTCAATGAGAGCATGGGTAGTTTTTCTCCCTATCAGATGTAAAATTATGTAAAATTTAAAAAAAAGTTTGATTCTAACCTAATGGAAACAAAAATAGATCTAAAAGTTCTTTACTGGTTCTTTTAGTGTTGTTCTGCATGGAAATTTAATACAATATTGTGGGAGGAAAAAAAGAGAAAAACTGTTAAAAACCTGCACTTGATATTATATCTGTATTTAAAACATGAGCTGGCCATTGTGGATGGGCCAAAGAGCCACATATTGCAGCTCTAAACCAGGTGATAAAACAGTCTTACTTTATCATTTAAACCGACACAAAAGGAAGGAATAATATTGAGTTCAAACTTGATAAAACAACACACTTACTCACATCCATCCTGACAATGTACTTACAGGGGATTATCTCATTAGAGTCCAAGAGAGGACAGAGGCCAGGCTATGGGCCTGCATTTCAACCCTCTGCACCCCCACCGGTGCAGATGGCGAATCACATGACCTCTAGTTGAGAAGTACATAGTATATAGCATGCCTACATACTCGTGTACAGGAGGTCAGTGAGTGACTGGGACAATGGACAACTAAACATTCAATAGATTGTTCTCTACGGTTCCATTTCTGTCGAGTAGGAGCATCGAACAACCAGACCTATTTTTTGTTTGCATGGAGAAGCACCTCATGTACTTACTTTTGGAATTAACAGGGTCATCAACAACCTAACACCACACTCAAGTGATAGCATGTTTTCATTATTGTGGATCTAAAAGTGTTTTTTTTTAATATGTTGATTTTCTCTTCTTTTTTTTTGACATTTTGCAACACATGACCTTAAAGAATAATGACATAGGAGGGGCCGCAAGATAACTCTCTCTTAAGTTGCTTTTATAAGTAGAAAAGTACCCTGTACTGTGGCTTGCAGCTTGGTAAACGCTCTGGGGGAAAGGCCAAGCCAAGTAGGATTTCCATCAAAGCCTATTTTGCTATGAACTCTTCTGACTTCAGCTGTTTCTAGACGTTGCAGATTTCTGTCAAAGCAGTATGAAACGAAAGCTCGCCACACACTGCCGGTTACAAAGGTAGAGCAGAAAGTGCATTATCATCATCATCACTATGCATCCGCATCTGCTTGTTTCACTTTTAACTCTGAATTAGCAATCGGACAAAAGGGGTTTGACAGCTTTGTTAGCATGACCAGCTAACTCGCATCTGTCAACTGGGCATGATCAGTAACTACCTGCAAAAAGCGACATGCTAACATCTTGAAATATAACAAACTTAAACAATTTCGTTTATTTAATCTTCGCAGGGGACACGGGAATATGTGGTTTATTGCGAGGTCATTTTTCAACCCAATTTTGATCATTTTTAACCCCCTACAACAACGCCTTGCTGTAGGTATTCGACGCTAAATCCCTCCTACTTTGCAACAAGAAATCCAACCTCACCCAATCACATTACAGAGTTAACGCGCAGACACCGGCTGTAGCCAATAAGAACGCAAGGAGGCTGAACTTTAACGAACGGCAGTTGCCTTGGCTTCTTGCTAAAGCTTCAGTTAGCATTCGCTTCGGTGTAAAAGTAAGGCAGTATAACTCGTAAATCGCCGTTCTGTGAATAAAGCTGCATTGTTACCCGTCCTCCAAGTGATGCTCTTCATTTTCACAGTCGCTACAGTGCCCGTGGTCCTCTACATCTTCTTTCTCCGGGATCGCTGCTGTCTCATTCTCATCCGCCATCTTCGACCAGGAAGTGAGGGTCCACGGCGTGCGCTGGTCGCCTTTAAACAAGCCTTCACGCTATTGGCTCTGCCATAGGGTCGCCTTTAATGTCGTCCTTTGTGCTCATGTCAAAATGTTTGCCGTAAACAACAGTACATTAATACGTTTATTGATTTGTTTTTCTTCAATATAAATTTCACCAATATATATGATAACGGCAACCAGGAGACAGGGAATTTTGCAGCCCACTCAGTTCAAATCATTTTAAGAAGGGACGTTCCTTAAGATATTGCTAAAGTTTAAATCCTTAAATTTTCTATACACTTTACACAATATAAATCATATTTGGAACCTTTTGGGAACGTTCCCTAAAGGTTACACTGCGCAAAAATAACCATGAGGACATCTGGGAAATGTTTAGTAAAAGTTAAAGGAAATTGTGCCTTTCAGGAAACTTTTCTGTTTTAGGGATATATGTGGTAAGCAAGTAAACAATATCTTGTACAGACATTTTGGTATTTTTTCCCCATATTTATTTTAAAAATGTTCACACAATCTAATAATTGTGTGAACGTTCTATATATTACACAGATAATGCATCTAATCAATGATTCATATAACCATTGAATCATTGATTCATATATATATATATATATATATATAGAGAGAGAGAGAGAGAGAGAGAGAGAGAGAGAGAGAGAGGGAGGGAGAGAGAGAGAGAGAGAGAGAGAGAGAGAGAGAGAAAGAGATACTCAGATGAAGTGTTTTAAAGAATGATAGACGGACTAAGAGATGGATAAAATTATTGAGGCATTATCTAAACTAAAGCCCTTTTCAGTTTGCCAAGGGCCATCTTGTGGCTCTCACCTATCATGACGTAAGACAGAACAAATTAACTTCTTCCATATGGCTGCCAGATTCAGTCAGACACAAGTTGATGAGCTCTGTCCTGCCGTAGCTTGGAGCAGTTCTTGCCTCCTCGACACGTAAGTTTGCAGAATTTCTGTACACTACTTTGAGATCCTGTGAAAATGTAGAGCAGACTTGAAAAACTCTGTTGCCAATTTTGAATATTCAAGTAAAGGAAAGTCAGTATTTGAGGATGAATGTATAATTTTCACACAGCCTCACGATGGTGCACCTAGATAGCTATTTAAATGATGATTTCAGTTGTGTTGTACGGTCATTCACCCTGGAAAAGAGTGGTCTAAATAAATTAACAAAAGCCTTAAATTAATATGGTATTCAGGTCAAACGTGAGCTGATATGAGCGTTAAGTTATTGAAACATCCACACTCCTGCAAGCATTTAAAAAACAAAAAGAGAAACAAAATATAGTAAATAAGACAAGTCTCAGACAATGATGTTATATCTATATTTAAAAGGTGATCTGGTTCTTTTTATTTTTTTAAAGAACCAGTATACTGGTTTATACTGTGCAGTATATTGCACAGTAAAACTAGTGCAATATACTGTTTTAGTATATTGGATTAAAACAGTGCACTATACCTTCACTCGTCATACATGTCAAAATTTACAAAAAAACCTTGTAGTTACAAGGTGCAAATATTTGTTTTTGCTATCTTTAAATAAGAATAAAAACTGGCAAAAATCAATTCATTAACTGATTAACTGATTCAACACTGATTTAGTTAACACTTTTTTCAATAAGCTTGAAATGACACTCAGGCTAATACCCCATAGCTACAAATTAAGTTCAAATAAATATTATCTACATACTAACATTATTTTTTTAAGTAAGACTGATAGCACAAACTCTAAGACATTGTGAAAAATACAATCATTTAAAAGCTTAGTACATCTTAATTAACAGTGTTTCAGTTAAAAAAAAACAATGCATAGTTTAAGGCATATGTAGGTATGGTTAGCTTTTTTTGTAGCAAAAAAGCATCTGATGATAAAGTGCTCTGTTTTTGTTCATCTTATCTCATCCTTTGAAAGTAGAACATTAAAAAATGCTAAAACTTTTTCTCAAACCAACTTTACAAAAACCAGTAAAAACAAATTTCATCTATGGAGATGTCTCTTAAGAGTTGGCATTAAAACATTAAGCCTGTTAAGGGTGTTTTATGAGCCTCAGTCTTCTTGTTTTCACAGTGCATCTGAGAGCCATCTCGCCTCTTCAGCTACTCTTTCCGGTATTTTGCAGCAGAAGAGCAGAAATGGACCACTTGAGGTCTTGTTGACAAGAGGGGCTTAGCAGTAACAGCAGCAGTCCCCTTGGATTAAAATGCTTCTTCCTCTGAAGAGCTTTTCATATCTAAAAATGTATATTTTCATCTGGTTCAGGCACATTTCACTTTTTTCCTTTCGCCATGGCCATACGCTCTGCCACACTCCTGACAGGAACTCCTATGTTGCTCACTTTTACATGGATGAAGAGTGAGGCTGGGGACAAGCTGGAGCCATCTGCCTTCAGTAGGTGAACATGTCGATATCCTGAGTGGAAAAAGTGTTTCAAACATGTTATAAAACAAACAAATAATAAAAAAAAAGTGACACAACTGAAATAAGACATACCTGTACGGAGGCTTGTGAAGGGCAACGTGAACTGCCCCACAAAGTCATTTTTGGCTGCATGGTCATGATCTTCCACAACAAATCGCACCAAGGCCAGCTCAGGGACCTGCAGCTGGAAGCTCAGAGTGCAGTCCCATCTTGGGTTGAAACCTATAGAGGGCGCAAGAGAGCTTTAAATGCATCCTCCTGTGTGTCTTTCAAGCCATTCCAATGGACAAAAACACCTAAAGTGCAAAGACAAAGTATTCTCCATTTTTGCTGCTTTATCACACTTTACTGATCAGACACAGTAAATACAAAAGCAGTTTGCAAATTGTGATTCATTAATTGAGACAAAAACTTTTACAAGGTCTTTATGCATAAAACTGCATATAACATGTTGCATCACTCTTAGCGGAAAAGTCTGCCAGAAGTCCAGAAGTCTCTTGCTTCACTGTGGATAAATTTTGATTCAATGTTTTTTGCAGAATTGTTATATTGTAATTACACTGAAACATTTTTAAGCCACAAATATGTCCCAATTTGATTAATATCACACTTGAACTAGACAAGTATAAAGTCTTTACTTTGGACTTGCATAACCAGTTTTCCTATAACATTTGACCTTCCACATAATTTCTGTCTTGTCAGTTTGCAGAACATTTTCTCAGAAGTCTTGAAAATTACTGAGATCAAAATACTTTTATGCAAAATGAAACAGACCTTTTTGTGTGTTTTTATTTTATTTTATGCAGCAGAGAAATTATTGACTTAAAAACAAGCTCTTATGTCTTTCTGAAAAGTTACTTATAAGTTAGTTTAGTCTTTTTTCAAGTGTACTAATATATTTGACAAGAAACTAGTAAAAAAAAAAAATACTTGGTAAGATTTCGTGTTTTTTCATTGAAGTGCTTTGGTTGTCATAGTTGGTTTTTGTTAAGCGTTATTTAATAATACCAATAATAGGATATTTGGAGAACATATTACCGTTGTTGTCAATGCGGGGAGTTTTATTCTTCGCCCTATCTATGGCCACTCCATGGATTTCTACCGCTACCTGTGGGTCCACAATGGAGGTGGCTTTCTCTGTGTTTATTTTGGGTAGTTGTTGAGCGGATATGATCTAAGGAAACAAACAAAGCAGTATAGAAAGTTAGACGGGAAATGAATGAAAAATAAGAAAAAGTTCTGCTTTTAATGGCTTTAGTAGCGTCCACAGCTCACTTTTATGGTCAGCTGGGTGGGGGTGTGGCCGGGGCCTCCGCCCGTATTCTCAGGGTTAAAGTTGGATGTCGGGCTGCACATAAAGCTGGGCTTCAGAATATATCCACAGCGACCATTGGGGAGGAAGCGTCCCTGGTTGAGGTCCATCTGCTCCCCGGGCGTCTGGAAGTTTAGAGCCACTGATGGAAGTGAAACAATCAATCAGAAATGAGCAAATATAAAATAATATTTTCATAAAGTCAAAAACTTCTGCTCTCATTAGCAACCCTGCTTTTAGTATTGATCACCCACCCATGTGGCAGCCGCAGTTCCACATTTCCTGAGGATCAAAGTTGGATGATTGGAGGCGCTGGCCAGAGGGGTAGATCCGGCTCAGCTGCCTGACGTTGTGTTGTACAAAAAGCTTCCCTAAACGTGAAAAGACAGAAAGCAGCACATAGTGAAGCACAAGAAGATGATTGCACATTCAGCTGCCCAAGCTGCACAAAATGCTTGAAACCATAAATCCTTTGTGCCATTTCCTCTGCTTATACCAGAGTCTTTGATGAGCTTGAGTGCCTCATTTTCAGAAAAAGATGACATTTCATCTGCTGGTAGTTTCGATGCACTTTCAAACCCACGGAAGGAGACGCTCTTGCAGTAGACCACCAGCTCTGACAGCTCAGGGCTAAGCTTGGAACAAACCTGGAAACGGAAAGGTAAACCGGTACATTAGGTTAAAACATTTGCTTTTAATGGTGAAAAGTCAGAACAATCCAAACTGACCTTTGCAGAGTCACTCTTGGGTGTGTTCTTGTTAATGCTTCCTTGATCATCTTCACAGCTTGAGGAGAAGCTAGCGAAGCTCCCATTCTTTCCCAGCTGACCAAGGTGAGGAGTGTGTCTCTTTCCCTTCACAAGTATACGGCCCCTGAGCTTCTGCAGGAAAAGCAAATGATAAAAATGATTTCATTAGAAAACCAGACAGCCTGTGAAACTATAAGTGAAAACCCAGCTGTGCGCGTGCGTGCGTGTGTGTGTGTGGGAGTGTGTACTTCAGGGGAAGGCAGCTCATTGAGCGGCAGGTCACTGAATGGCTCAGTGAGCAGTTTCTTGCCCAGAATGGTGCGAAGGTGTTTGGCCATGACAGCCTGCTGCTCCACTGAACAGTGGTTCTCCAAGGACAGAATCAGGGGGTACGGAGAAGCCTGCAGGGACAAAACATAAACATTTCGGCATTAAAATAGGGATATCAACGTTATTAATCTAAGAAATTTAATACTTCTTTGATTAAGAAGTGTTAAACCTCACCTAGAAACCCTTTACTTCAATATTTTCTTGAAAATGTGCATATTTACATTTCAAGCTTACAAAGTTAAAAGTGACCTATTATACTTTCCTGAACAATTTAGAATTGGCCTATGGGATATACAAAACATATTCATTTCATTTTTCTTTGTACAAAATCATTCTTCGATAATGACATTTTAGTCTGCTAACTTCTGCCTATTTTGAGCTCCTTTCAGAACAAATTATTTTAGGCCCTCGTGTCACTTTAAATGTGAATTTTGAATAATTTGTTCCCTTTAATTGTTGTGATTATTCGTAATTAAACACATCAAACACACAATACTAGTCACAACATTTACTTTCCTTTTGGGATCAAGAAAGTATTTTTGTATTGAATTAAATTGATGATTACAGTAAATGTCACAGGCAGTGACAGGAAGAATGTTTACTAACAGTAAGGAAGAACAGGTATAGGTGGTGAGTCATACCTTAAAGGCGTACTGGTTGATGGCCTCAATGACCTCCTTGAAGGGAATCTTGGAGGTAAAAGTGTGGCCGTGGTAAATGGCAGGCTCCCCTTTATCTCCATCCCAGCAGTCCAGCTCCACACATCGGCATCCCTGATTCAGAGCCCTGAAGAAGAGAAAGACGACGTGTTAAACCACAAACTATCAACCTGAACTCCCCAATTAGGTTTTATTTCATGTCAACACACCGGATGTAAGGCTCAGTGCTGCTGTCGCTGGTGACCTGATCCTTGGTGAGGTAGGTGTTGTGGGATGAGGAGATGAAGTAGTGGGTCAGGGGGCGGGTCATGTCCTGGTATATCTGGGCGTGGTCTGGGTTAAAGACGTCATTTTCCATAGACAGCATGTACGTGGTGAAACCGTCCTGTGTCATCACCATCTTCTTCTGAGCTGCAATAAATAGTAATCGTTATGTTTATATGATTGTTGCAATGTGTTCTTGGGCTATTGCTAAACTATAAGCACATAAATAGAATAAAATAGAAATATCCTCTGGGAAATTTCTGTGCAGCAGCAGCAAATAGACTCACACAAAAAAATATATATATAAGAATATATATAAAACAGAATGAAGTCCAGTCCAGAGGAATATTTAACAGTTTCTTAATTAAAAAATGAACAAAATAAGTTGTCATTTATGTAAGAACGTAACACATCCTTAGATTTAAACATCATTTATACATTTACTTCAAAATGATCAGGATCTGGACTGAAAACAAGCACAAAAAAAGTGAAAAACAAAACTGAAATACTGAAAATATATTGCCTAAAAACACTTAAAATGTTACATGATAGGCTCCTTTACTATACTCATTTTGGCTACATAAATTAATCATAAAACGAACCACTTCTGTGCAACAGCAGGACTAAATTGCAACTTCTGTGCAGTTTATGTTTCCAGACAATCACTATCATGACTTCTTGACAGAACTGAAATATTGACACAAAAATAAATTGAGCTCCTCCTGTCATTTAGCTAATAGCTGGTTTTAGAGGCCTACCCAAGTCGTTGAACTCGTAGGTGAGTATGAGATTTTGAGCGTGATTCAGCGAGGCGTCCTCTTGCTGGTCTCCCAGGAAGTCACGCAGCTCCGCGATGGAGAGCACAGAGCCGTTGCTGGAGTAGTGCCTGAACACTTTCTCCAGCTCGGGTCGTCGCATGAGCCGCTTGCAGAACTCTTCGATCTCATTGTGATCCAGGCGGCCGTCGTGGGATTTGTCACAGCCCTGGGGCACGCAACAAAGAAAATACCCCAGAGACAGTATGTTTTTTTGTTATTAAAGTACTTCAAAATCTCTGTTGAGTGAAAAGAGAGCATGAAAACGAGAGATTGTTGCAACAAAACGCTGACACAGCAGGAGGTAATTCCACCTAAATAAAGAAAGCACAACTCACAGAGCAGATAAACACGCAAAGGGGAGCTTAGTTGATACACTGCCTGGTTACTATGAAGGTCGACCATAAAACAAACTCTTCTTATGCAACAGCAATAACTTCACTGCCTGAAGGTATTATCTTTGGACCTAAAGAGGAATGATCTAGAGCCAGTATGCTATTACTGCTAGAAACTAGTGATCAGGTCCGAAATCTGGGTGTAGTGATGGACTCAGACCTCAACCTTCAGAGTCACATGAAGACAGCTCCAAAGTCGGCCTTCTATTATTTGAAGAACATTTCCAGGATTGAAGGACTAAACTTCCAGCAAGCTGTAGAGAAACTCATCCATGTTCGCTTTTAGTAACATTGATTACTTCACAAGTCTGTCTAAAAAATAATAAACAAAATAAAATAAATCAGATTCAGAATGCTGCTTATTAAAATTAAGAAAATAGAGCAAGCACGTCGCCCCAGTTCTACAGTTCTTACATTGGCTGCTTGCAGCTCAAAAAACTAACTTTAAAATACTTGAGTGAGTTCATAAATCACTGGATGTATCAAAATAAGTTAAATATTTTTGGTGTTGTATCAACTTTCCAGACCACTCTGGTCAGGTAAGTTAAGTTTACTCTGCATCCCCAGAACCAAACATGAAGAAGAAGCATTCAGGTTTTATGCTCAACAAGTCTGGAACAAACTTTGATGAAACTAAAACAGCCAAAACACAGCTAAACTTCACCTGTTTATAGCTGCTTTTGATTCATACTAACTGGAACATTAATCAATATAGTTAATGTGTATTTTGTTGATAACTTTCATAATGGTATTTGACAAAATGTAATGGTTATTGCTGCTCTGTAATTGGTGACTATATTAAGTTTTTATAGTCAAAAGCACTTTGAACTGCCTTGTTATTGAAATTCGCTACACAAACAAACTTGACTTGACTAGAAATTGTACACAGACTGAAATTGACTCACCGTAGGAAAATGAAAATATGCAAATCAGACAGATGAATTCTCAGAGTTTGTGCTGACATTGCTGAGACCAAACAGAGAAAACACAGATCATGTCTCTCACCTTGAACAAACAGCGCGCGTGTTGCTCGTTCAGGTCGATGTTGATCATCTGCAGCAACCGTTTAACCTCGTCGTAGGTCATCTTACCGTCCTGGTTTTCATCTGCATGCTTCAGGTAGCCTTGAATCCAATTGTAGAGAGTTAAGGGAACCAAAAGACGCTGAAACATAAAGTCTGTACTGCATAGTCTTGCAGTGAAAAGCACAACAAAATTCTAACTTAAAAAATAAACTAAAAATTTAGAAATTTTGAAAATAACAAAAACAATGCAAATTATGCAAAGAAAACAAGTTCATATTCATTTAGAAACAACAATACTAATGTTTTTACTCAAGAAGAGATCATAAATCAATATTTGGTGGAATAATCAGGAGTTTTTCAATGGGGTTCACTGCAGTGGTCTCTTCATTTTTTCCAGAGCTGCATTTTGTGCAGTTTTAGCTTAATTAATGCTCTCAATATGTTGTTTTTTTCAGTAAATTACCATTTTTTATATACTTTATACTCCAGTTAACCAATTAATCAATTACTAAATTTGTTGACGATTATTTCAATACTCATTTAGACCAATAATCAGACCTTGCTTCAAATCACATAAGTCAAGTAATAAGGACCTGATCAGAACTCTGTAAACTTGAGGATGCAGCCATTTTAAGATTAAGACGCACTGGATCAGGTCCATATTTATATTTGAAAGTTCCAGGATAATCAGTCTTGAGCAGTAATCTTTTTGTTTGCTCCACATAATAACCGCCCTCAATTAAAAACTGGATTTATGTTACTGAAATTAAAGATGAGGTTATTTAAAGGCTTTTTTAAATAACCGGAGTATCACACCATCTGATACTGAGACTCAGTCTAACCTGGATGATTGTAATTAACATCAATAGTTGGACTATATTTAGAAGGGGCTTTTGAAACATAATCATTACTTCTCACCTCAGCTGTACTCAGTGCATGTGACACCACAGTTAGATACCATAGCAACATTGCTTTGGTTACAAAGGGTCGGGAGGATATTGGTCCAGCTTTTCCTTCTGCGTCATTCTGGTGACGCGATCCTTCAGGAAGCGGAGGCCTCGCACCCAGCGCTGGGCCTCCTCGGCGGTGGGGCACTTCAGGTCCAGGCTCTTCCTGGATCCCTTGAAGATCACCGTGAAGCACTGGTCCTCCGGCACCGACTCGGACAACCGCCTCAGGGCGTCTGACTGGCAGCCTTCGCGCACGCAGTCCACCTCTGTCACTGCAACTGCAGGGGAAGCAGAGGCAGAGTTTTTGTTTTCATGTTTTCATGCAGAAGATTGCAACAGCACACACAGAGCAGCTAAAGGTCGGGCTGTAAATCCCAGTAAAGCAAACAGATTGTAAAGTTGCAGGTTGTGAAATCTAAGTCAAATGCTAAGCCTTTAGTTTGTGGTGTTTGTGCTTTAAATGTAAAAAATTGAGAACATTGAAACCACAATGCAGCTGTTCAGCCAACAGGATGTCCTGTTAAATTCCTCGGTAGCCATTTTGAGCTGGTTTTTATTTAAAACCTGAACGACAGAACCGTTTATCTCCAGGCTTGTCGCAATAAATCAATTAATCAACTTTAAATTATTTGCATTACTTATAATTTTTGTCTTTTCTTTCTCTTTCCACCAAAAACTGGATAATAAGTCTTCACTTTTGTTCCTTTTTCTCAACTATCCCTTTTTTTTGCAGGACAGTTAGACTTCATGATTCATTTTATTTATTTCTGTTTTGCTTACCTTGGATATGTAAAAAGTCTTCCAGTGTTAAATGTCCATTTAAATTAAAAGTATTCCATTACTTGAAAATGGTTTCAAAACAACAATATCTTTGTTTATCACAATAACCTCTGGGACAATATAACGTCCAGCAAAACTTGTTACCACCACAAAGCTTTTCATCGCAAGACTATATTAGTTTCTTGATCACAATTAACTTTTGCTGAAGCAGCAGGGGATTTTCTAAGAGGTGTAAATCTGCAAATCTCACGTTTAAGAAGAGTCCACAAGCTCTTAATGAGATTTCAGTCAGGAGGGGAAGGGGCCGGTTCATTAGTCGGTCATCTTTGAGGCCTTTAAGAGCCTCTAGCAATCCGACAACACTCTTATGGATGTTTCGTGTGCATGCATGGACCCTTTGAATTAGAAAATGTAGGTAAACTAGTACCTGGTGGACTCTTCAAACACTGATCCCAATTTTCAAATGTTATTTTAAAGCTTTTGTCATGTTCAAAGCTTAATAATTCAGCTACTTCTAGAAGGTAGCTCCCCAAAAGCTGAAGCCCTCTGAACATACAAAGTACATTTTAATAGAGCAGACCAGCAAACACATTTACTAATAGTGTGTTTGAATTGAAGGCATTAAACAATTAAACGGCCTAGTCAAAGTTTAGATCCATATCCTACTGAGAATTGAAAAATGAAAGCAATTTGAGCTACGTTGCACAGAAGAATGTGGAGGATTTTAAACTGACAGAGACACACCAGTTCACACAACTGAGTTTTGCTCAGTTAAATACAAACATGTCATTAGTTCAGAGGCTGCTGCGTTTCTGCACCAAGAAGCCCACAGTCTGTTGTGCAACAAACAGAGTCTGTGCTCACAATTGCCTCATTCTCTCACTAAAAGCCATGAAAGTCTCTCTCCCTCTCTCCACCTCTTCAAAATTACTGCACATTCTTTGTGGTTATCCCAGATACTAGGCAGAAGTGACCTGCATGTTTCTGTGTTTGGAGACCAGCAGCACAACATTCAGGAAGTGATACAGAAGCTCTATCATTAAACACAACAGTCCATACCTGCAGGTATCAGTTAAAAATTACAAAAAAATCCAGAAGCAAAGCAAAGCCAGATTAGATCGTCAGCAGTCGGTAAAGGGAGTCATTAACAGCGTCAATCAGCTGAAGTTGTTAGTCTGGTCTCATGTTGTGTTGTTGTCATCGCTGGAGGGAGTGTAGCAATCTGAATGCTTCTATTTTTAGCTGCAACACAATCAAGAAGGCCTTCAGCACGAGTTCAACCTGAGTCTGCCCACTTCTCCTCCACCCTGCAGGCCTCTCACAGGTCCAGCATCCACATAAACACAGCAGGAGCAAAAGAAACAAAGGTTGGGCAATAAAAAAAAGTGAGAGATATTGTTTCTATTTACGTCAGCACTGAACTGAGCAGTAAATCTTCATGAAATGGAGAATATGCTACTTTGGGTGCATCAAATGTAAAAAAAAAGTTTAATATAAGTTCAATTTATGTAATGCTCACACACCAGCCACACAGTATACATACATTTGTTGTACAGGCCTTTAGGAAAATGTGTTTTATTCATTAAGCAGCTCAGAGATTAGCAAACACTTCAGATTTATAAAGTCATATAAATTGCTCCATTCATATTTTACTCATGTGATGCAATGGTGACAAATAAATGAGTCAATGCAGCTGGATTGAAGTAAATCAACAATTTACTACGGTTGGACAAACAGGAAGTTTAAATTATGTCGGTTCTTTATTGCAAAGTTTGTGGTATTTGTGAAAATAAAAGACAAAATTGTATTTAAGTAGTTTAGACTCAAAGAAATTAAATATGTCAATCTTTATATTCAGTCGGGAGGTTGAAAATCAAGATGCAATGCGGCAAATCAAAGAAAAAGCATGTGATTTCTATATAAAAAATGTAAAAACAAATGTACTTACCAAGCATTACCAGGTTTTCATAAATTAGAAAAGTGATATATGAAAAAACGATTAGAAATTTTAATGTTTTTTTTCTAACATTTATTTCATTTTTGTATTCTTTGAGCATGTATTATTTGTTTTCTATGTCTTTAATTTCTTTTGTTCTCTTTTTGATCATTTTATCGTCAAAATAATCATAAATTTTCATTTAAAATAATTAACGGCCCTAATAGTCACTCCTGATTATCTGTGTTTCTTCTATCAAATAAACAATAAATTAAAGTAAATATTCTTCACAGTTTCAATACTACAACATATTTTAAGGCACTCAGTTTCTGCTCAGGTGATATTTTTCTTTTACCAATCGACAGGCAATGTTTGGTTTTTTTAAAAAAAAAAACAGCAACTAAATTGGTGTGTCTACTGTAGAGGGAGTTCAGAGAATTGTGAGTTCAGAGAAGTGAGAGAAAAACTGATTAACCTGAATGAGCTTTTGACGTGTCACTACTCTGGAATCCTAAATTTAATTCCAGGTCAAACTTTGAGCATGCCACAACACAACTCACTGTATCAGTTTATTGACCAACTTCAAAAAGAAGATGACTAAGAAATTACATTTGTCTATGAACTCCTATTCAAGTAAGGAGAATACTAAGAATACACTAAAACAGGTTATGAATCAAGTCTAACCTCTTGAGTTTGTGAGCTGAAAATACAGATGTGTGGCTGAGATTTGACAGACGGATGAAGTTTCTGCATAGATTTCCAGTTATCTTTCAGTTTCTGCTGTGTCGAAATTCTTTCGCTTCTTTCTTGTTTGCTAGTGAATAATTTGCTGGTGTCTTATCTCCAGCAATCTTTCCAGGCGAGAGGTGGGGTACACCCTGCACAGGTCGCCAGTCTTTCACAGGACAACATGGAGACAGATAGGACAAACAACCATGCACACACACACTGATACCTCGGGAGAATTTAGAGAGAGACAAATTAACCTAACAGTCATGCTTTTGGACTGTGGGAGGAAACCAGAGTACTCGGAGAGAACCCATGCATGCACAGGGAGAACATGCAAACTCCGTGCAGAAAGACCCTTGGCCAGGAATCGAACCCAGGACCTTCTTGCTGCAAGGCAACAGCGCTACCAACTGCTCCACTGTGCAGCCCCTAGCTGTATTTCCATCAACCATAAAATTATACAAATTGAAATAAATTTCCTTAAAGCAAACATGCCAATTTAGAATATCTCATTTAACTGTTTACATCCGTCACTGCCATGACTTTTATAGACTTCTCTATTTTTTGACAATAGCAGAATACAGATAGAGACATTTGTAATAACAACACAACTGAAAACTAATATTTCAGTTTTCTTTCTTCTCATTTCCAGGGACTATATTTGTCCCTGGATATGCTAAATCTTAAGCGGCTATTTTCCTCCTCTGTTCTCCACTTCCTGTTAGGTCATCGATCCAATTTCTAACTTGATTAGCACTTTTACAGTGAGACTCACATGTCTGCTGGGATTTGCCTTTGCGGGAGCTTTTCGTTTCACACCATACTGTGAGTCCGTCCTCCAGCAGCTGCAGGCTGCGGTTCTTCTGCCACCTCAGAGAGCGAACCTTTACCATGCTGCAGCCCTGCATCATCACACGGATGTCCTCATTGTCCAAAATCCCTGCAAACAGTGGAAAAATGAGGAGTGGTGTTCAAAAATATATTTTTTTAAAATTAAAATAAATAAAGAATTTCTGTAAGGTTATGAGCACAACATTTGCTCTATTTACTCAGGCTCTTTTTCAACAGATACAGAAGAATAATACAGCTATAATCACCACTTTCCTGCTTACACTGCAAACCTCAGCTCGTGTTTTATACACAAACCCTGTGTGAAGCCTGTAGATCAGTGTTTACTGGGGATGTTTACTGGGGACGTTCTGAAAGGTGAACATTATGCTTTCTGAAAGTAAATTTCCATCAAACATTTCCCTCATTTTGATAAACATTTCTCCTGATAATGTGTAAATCTATTAAAACTTAGCAGCAGGTCTGGTCCAAAGTTTGTGATTTTCAAAAGTCAAGCTGTGGTCAAAACAAAATTTATACAAATGTTTCCCAAACCTCATTCCGAAGGTTCGAAGACACACACAAATTTCAGAGTTTAGATCAATACAGTGGATTTGAAGTTGAATACAAACTCCACGTTGCAATATAGAAGCTGATTGTTTTTTTGTTTTGACACATTTTGACAGTGAATTGCTTCAATGCACTTTTTCAAACCTTCTGCAGATTTCTAGCTGAGCTGTGCAAAGAATGTAAACAGGTAACGTTTCTGACATTCCGGAGCAAAACCTGGAAACAGGAAACACCAGCTAATTACTGTGCTTTATTACAGAGCTGCGAACTCCATAAAGTACCTGTTGTAGTTTGACAACGGCAAGAGCCAGATGAAATGAAAAGAACAAATTTTGATTTATTGTATCATTTACTAAGTCACAGTTTCCAAAACAACAGCTAAGTTTCCTGGCTACAGTTTACGCTGAATAGAAATCCGAGTTAAAAATCCCTGAAATAAACATTTTTCACCAACATTTGCTACAGAAATGTCATCCATTTCCATAATAGTCCAAATTTAAATACCTCTTTTGACATAAGACTGCTGGAATTTTTTTACTAAATATCAATAAGATGTTGAAAATGTCTCAAAAATAATCCTTAAGAAAGATGTTTCCGCCATCATAATACACCTCTAGTCTTAATATGAATGAATACATGCATAGTATTGAACCATTTCACATCTTCACTGTAAAACAATTGAGCCACATTTAATTGTGTCTTCTAGTCAAATAAATTTTATGAGTTTTAGATTTTGAACCTAAATGTGTGAGTTTGTGAAAGACAAACTTACAGTAGTAAGTGGTGTTAACTTTTTGTTAATTTTGTCAAATCTCCAAGAGTTTAATCTTTTTTTTCTTTTTTTTAGGTTAGCACTTTAAAAAAAACTGAAAGAGGAAAAAGACAGGGAACTATTTCCCAGAATTCTTTGTGGCGTGTTTTTGTATCCTGAGTTGGAAAAGCGTTGATCTGACTCTTGTGTTTTATTAAGGCAAATGTTCATTTTAGTCCAACTTGTCCTATTCACACCAAATGTTTATGAGCAGAATTTATTGTGATGTTTAATAAAATTCATTATCCGATCAGAAATTTAATTCCTGCAAATTGAAACAAAAGGTTTAATGTAAAATAAGTAGTAATTTTAACTGGAGTTTCTTCTTGCTCAGTGTGAAATAATTTTTTGTTTTAAATTGCACCAACTAGTTAAAACTCAAACAATGCTTCGACAACTTGTCTCGTGTTCAACTTCATAAATTTCTGAGTTAAAAGAAAATGATTTTCTTGACTTAAATTGCATTTTCTACGCAGCAGGTGGACTTTCATTTTCAAGATAAACCACTTTCAAGTGTTTTACAGAGTTGAAACATTACAACTGCAAAGGATTAGATGTCTCATGTGAATATTACGAAGAACCTGGCTTTTCTTTAAACTTCGTGCCTTATCCGTGTTTGTCTGAGCGCGTCCCACACCACAGCACATTCAATCCCCTATTCAAACATCCATGGTCTCCTCCCCCAAGCACTCTGACCTGCATGCTTTTCTGCTCTACTGCTCCTCACCTGTGGAACATCCTGCTTTACAAACAGCCCAAAGTCACTGGAAAAGGAAATAAAAACCTTGCTTTTTAAGAGACATTTTAACCTTTAGGTCCTCTGTGCTTTTATGCTTTTATTACTCAAGCTCACGTTCTCACTAGAACCAGGAAGATAGAGACATAACACCAGTTTTAAAGTCCCTCCACTGGCTCCCTGTAGCTCAAAGAATAGATTTTAAATTACTGTTGTTAGTTTACAAATCACTGAACGGTTTAGCACCACAATACATCAAAAATCTGCTGCTGTTGTATAAACCTTCCAGACTGTCAGGTCTTCTGGTTCTGGTCTGCTTTGCATACGCAGAACCAGAACCAAGAGAGGAGAAGCAGCTTTCAGCATCTATGCACCAAACATTTGGAACGAACTTCCAGAAAACTGTAAAACAGCGGAAACATTGACTTCCTTTAAATTTCAACTAAAAACACACCTGTTTAGAATTGTATTTGAAACGTAATATGCAACAATGTATTGCTTATTCCATGATGCATGACTTTGTGTTTATGATGTAAAGCACTTTGAAATGCCTTGCTGCTGAAATGTGCTATACAAATAAAATTTGATTGAGTGATTTTATCCATTGTGCCTCCAGATTGCTTTTATTCACTTATGAAGCACTTTGACATTGTGAGCTGTTTTATAAATAAAATCTATTCTTCATCCTCGCTGTGTTCTATTGGTCTCTAATTTTCTCTAAGAAACCTTTGAGGCATTCATAGAAAAGCTGAGATTAAATTACACACAACAGGTGCGCTCTGTTTACTGAACATGAACCTCTGACTAAAACCGAATCAGGAAAGTTTCTGAGATCCACTGCTGCAAAAAATAAAAATAAAATATAACTATGATCTTCAATACTTTAAAAAAATGTATTTTCTGAAAGAACTTAAAGGAGAAGTTCATATTTATTTTTACCCATCAGATCCAAACTTTGTTACAGTAACATTTAAGTTGGTTAGCATTATCATGCCATAACGCTTCTTTTTCTTCAGCAAACTACCAGATTTTGTTGCTAACAGAAGGATATTTTGCACAAATGTGTTCAAAGGTCAGGTTAAGATATGTTCTGGCAGACTATCAGATGTTTTTATTAAAAAGATTCTTCAGAAGATCTTTTTTCTTTTCATCTGAACTGAGCCGTAGCTAATATAGCCACCTCATTTGCAGCAAAAGCAAATGAGGTGGATTAGCCGTGTTGCTGTTACTGAGCTGTTACATGTCATGGCAGTCAAGAGACTGTCCTACAGCAACAGTCTTCAGTCAGAGGCCTCTTCAGATTTGCTGCAAAACTGACTGCTACCAGAGATCATTTCTGCTCACATTTGAATCATCTCCTTTCAGTGGAATGAATTATGCAATCTAACTTTCCGTTGGGATAAATAAAGTACTTTTGAACTGATTTAGTTCCTGCCAGGCCCATCTTGTTCTGTACTTTGGCCTTGCCATAATGTTGGCCTTTGTAAGTGAGATGTGTAGATTGTTGTGTGGATGGTTTTATGGATTCTACAGGACGTTCCAAGATTTTTACAGCATTAATGAGTCTTAAAGCCATTTTAAAATAAATTAAATTAAATTTGGGAGCAAGTCAAAGGTTATTCATTTTTCTGAAGTCATTAATCTTCCACTAATTTCTCACTGAATCCCGATTACAACACATGAGAAGGTCGGTTGGTGGAACAGGTTGGTTTAGTTAACTTTATTCCTCAACAAAGCAATGTGTGTAAAATTACAAAACAGAGTAATTTTTACTCAATTTGTATGCTGTTTTAATGGCAATTGAACCCTGTCATCATAACTGCTAATCATAAGTAATTGAGAAGGACATGTTTTAGTCGTGGTTCCTCAAAGGTAAGATGTTAACTACACAAAACCGTTTCACAGAACCCTGCTTAAAAAAATGTTAATAGATCCCTGCCTCAGTGATTCTACAGGGTTGAGCAGAGACAGAGCTTTCTCAGTCCAAACAACTTCCACACAAATTGTTCTTCTGGGTTTTGTTCCTTCTAGGCTACCACTAAAGATTTCTCCACTCAGAAGCTACATGGCTCTTTTCTCCTCTGCTTTTAAATCCCAGCCTTCATGCTGTCAGTGCCAGTAGGATAACAGGGTTGGGGCCCTGCAAGCTAAAGCACACAGAGCGTCCCCTCCCTGCACACTATTCACCCCATTGAGCTTGGAGACAAAGAAACCCCCCTACCAGAGCTCCATCCATAACAAGCCTGTTTTTTCAAGCTGTTGCTACCATGTGATGCATTCCCACAATCAGGCCAGCAACCACACCAAGCTGACTGAACAGCATCAAGTCAAATTATTACTTAAAAAAAAACTTTTAAATATATCATACTTAAAATATTTCAAACTTCTTCCACCAACAACATAATGCAACATATAAGCAAATAAAAACAGGTGGAATTACCTTTTTGCACAGTGTTGCAACACCTTTTGTTTCCGTTTCAGCATTCATTCTTCTTCAGTATGAGTCGAACATCATTTCACGTGTTAACCCGACAATCCCTGAGTTTCTATTCACAGATCCGGTCTGATCTTTAAAAGTCAGGAAATGGCTGAAACACATCAAATCCCCCTAAATCTGTCCACATCGACAGTCAGAGAACAACTGCGACAAAAAAATTTAAAATAAATCAAAACGGCTGGAATGTGAACAACAAAATGATCCAAGTTCATCTGACATCATAAGAAATAAAATATGAGTAATGTTTATGACTCAAAGTTACTAAAGAAAAACCGCAGCAATATGCGGCATCTTGGAGTCGCCACGTCTCCATAACAAGCATTTCTTTTAAGACCTTTACCAGCGGTGATGGTACTTGTGGAGGTGTCTTGTATGTAGGCTTTTTCCAGACGTTATGCAGTGTTTCTAACTCATAATGACCTGCCAAAAATACACTGCTGCAGTTAATGGGAATCTTTATACATTTTTCACTGTAACTATTATATATTATGAGTAGGATTCCTTGTTTGAGGACACATACATCTGGTTCTGAAAAACTAAACCCTTTTTTTAAACCCTGTTTGAAAAAAAAAATCATAAGAATATCTGGCGATTCAGAAGCCTTGAAAAACAAAACAAACTGTATATTAACTGGTGAGATGACATCTGCAAAAGTTCTCTCCCATGATTGCTTCCCAGCAGCTCCTTGTGAAAAAGGTTTCATGTTTCTCTCAGCATAACAACTGTCATGAGAGCCAGCTAGCACAGATTCTGCACTACATACGGCACAAACAGTTTCTGCAGCTGCTGCTGTCCCAATTACATGTTTCTCAGTTTTGTCTTATAAGGAGCAGACGGAAGCAGCCAATGTTTGCTGGACAACTGATCAGGAAATCCCTGCAGACCTGGATGAATACAAGCAATTTTGAGTTAAATCATTCCACTTTGTTTAGTTTAAGGAATCAGAGCATGTGCTTTTAAATAATAATTCACTAATAAAAACTAATAAATCAGTAGCAAAAAGTTGGCCTTGGCATGGAGAAAATTACAAATTCTGGTGTCAATTAAGTCTGTGGTTTCTGTCATAAAGCATTCTAAAATATTATGACAGCACTTTCTGGTAAGATGTTTTTTTTTTTTTTTTTTTTTACAGAAGTGATACCAATTGCTTAAAATTCTCATAAATTTTTTTTACAATTATGAAAGGATTTACAAAAATGTCCAGCAGTTGGTGTTGAGCTATGAAAGAGCCTCCATCATAGCTCAACACCAAAATTGTTTTACAGAAAAACAAATTTCTGACTTCAGTCCCAGAATTCTGAGGAAAAAAAGTCAAAATTCTGACTTTAATGTTAGAATCCTGATGTTAATCTCGGAATTCTGAAATTAAAGATTTAAAAAGATTAAAGTTAGAATTATTTTTTTTCAGTGGCCCTGGTCCTCTTCCGAAGTTCAGCACACGTGTCAAGAATCAGAGAGATATAGTGGTTCCACCTTTATTAAACAGTAAACTCTACTTTGTGACACACAATTATATTTATGCTCTTCCACAAAAAAAAAAAAAAAAAAGAAGAACGTTTTCTCAGAAGAATTGTGAAGCATTGCAGCATCTGGAGCTGTGAAGCCTGGATTTGATTATTTATCTATACATTAATAAGTGACTCATTACGAATTACTTTCACTGAGATATCGTAATGACTCTTAGATTAGAAAACAGAACATTTTTACTGTCTTCAAGCTTGACTGAGTGAAAAGTTTTTTCTGTATTGAAATCAAGTCGTAGTTAATGTCAAAAATACGTATTTATGACAAGATATAAAACCTCCAAGCCCTGTTATCTGTTTGTTTACAAAAACCATAGTTCAGCATTTAACAATTCACAAATCAAAACTGGGTTAAATTTGGATCCAGGTTTAAGGCCCAGACACCTTGTTTTTCATTTGAGACTCTGAAAATGAATCCTCAAAAGTCCAGAAACATATTTGTCTGTGTGTGATCATTCTGAACTACGAGATCTGTAAAAGCACAAAATCTTACTTAGCACTTTTGACCTGGCATAGTGCAAATATCTTATTATAGTTGAAGTAAAACAAAAGTAAATTAAAAGCAACTTTTCAGCAAGATATAGTAGCTTGTTTAGAATCAATAATTCCTTAATATTGATGAAAATTGACTCGTTATAAGGAAATAATCTGCAAGTGCAACTGCTACTTTTTCATCAATATTAAGGAGTTATTTATTTAAAACAAGCTCCTATTTCTTGCTGACAATGTACTAGCTTTGTCTTATTTTAAGTTAACTTTCACTAGAAACTAGTTCAAAAATACTTGGCAAGACTTTGTGTTTTTCCTGCAGTGCAGAGGAAAGTTGGAGCGGTCTTATGACACTTCCTGAAAACCTTTGACCTCAGTTCATTAGAGGATGACAAAGCGTTTTTGGTTTCATTAGCTCTGATGAGAATAGGAATTAAAAATAAATCAAATGAATTGTGGACTGAAGGCCATTGGAGTGATTTAGAGTGACATGTGGTGGCTCAGAAGGAGTCTGGTGGGCAAGAGGCGAGTGATCTCACCTCCTTCAGAATAAATTATATTAGCAGGAGATTCAAATATAGCGTTGGCAGTTGCATATTAGATTTTTCAGCAGAGGGATAAAGTTACACGGCTGAGACATCAGTCGTGCTTCAGCAAGTGTCTGGGAAGAGTAAGAGTCTCAAGTCAGAAGCTTTAATTGCTGGATTTAACAAATGTTTGGTTTTATTGCAACAGAAATTTAGCTGGAATTATAAAATTTTGTTTTTTCTCAACATTAGGGGAATATAGATAAAGTTTTGTGCACATTTGTAACAGAAACGCAGCTTGAGCCGGAGTCCATGGCTTAGAAATCTTTCTCAAACACTTGAAAAGGTTTTGATTCTCAATTCTCTAAAGAATATCACTGTTGCTGTGTGTCACATTTCCTCCTTCCACTACACTTTCCATTCATACTCTTTGAAATAGCATTCCACAAGCAGCCAACCTACTCAAGAATCTTTGTGTGACTCATCCTCCTTGTGGCCAGTTTCATCAACAGTCTGCTGGACAAAATGTCAAGTCAGGATTGTCCCCATAGTGTAAGCCACAATATTTCTCAATTTAAAAAATCTCCATGTTAGGTGATGGTCATTTTCCAAGAAATGAAATTTACATAATCATAAAAAGGACCAAAAATAAGAAACTGACATACATTTGAGTAATGAAAATATAAAATAATATATCAGCTTTACTTTTGGAATTGTAAAATAAATGTACAGAGAACTTCAGGGTGATTCAGCCAAGATAATTGGGTCAAAAGGTGCAGTGAGCCTAAAGTCTGGTCAACGTTTCCAGTCATCTGGTGTTTTGTCAGAGATTCTGACAGGCGCTCAGTGGCTGATCAACAGGAAGCTATTTTGGAGTCAACACAATGTTTGCATTAAGACAATGCCAACCGAGGTGCACTTTCGCTTCGTCTCACGCACACGGCTTTATGACAACACTGAGATTTCAGATTTACTTACCGAGCCTCCTAATGGGGTCCCTGGTCCTCTCAGCCGCGGTCCCCTTCTCCTCCTTAGGACCGGTGGTCGCTGACTTGCTGCCGCTGCCCAACATTATTCAAACTTGACGAAACTGTAAAGTTTAGGCGACTTCAGCTTTTGGCTACCAGGGTATTTTACGCGCGCCCTTAACTTTAAGGTTTGAGGACGCAGGTGTCTTAAAGCTGCCTCAGACAGTCCCGGAGCTCTGGAGGAGACAGCTGAGAGAGACATTTATTCCCCTTTCCACATGTGAAAAAAGTCCCTCCCCCAGACGGTGATCTCCATGTCTGGGCGTAACGCGATTCCCAAACCAAGCGAAGGCGCACAGCTCAGTTCGGGCGCCCTCTCCACCTACGTGACTCCTCCTCCTCCTGCGTCTCTTTATGTGGCATCAACAAACAGGAACCCGGATAAAAGAGCAAAAAATGAACCTCTCTGGAGCTAAAAGTGCCACAACAAATTTTTATAATTTTTTTTATTTAGAAAGTTCAACAAATGCAATTAAGAATATTAAAATTTTCAGAAAACAACAAATAAACAAATTATTTTGTTCTTGGTTATGTATGCACATGTTTTTCTCTGTCCCACTGATTGTTTGTACTATTGTTTTTAAGAACTGTTTGAAATAAATAAAACATGTCTATTTATTTATTTATTTGTTGATGCATATAAAATTGTCTTTAGTTAAAAATTGAGTTTAGTTAAATTGGCAATTTTGAGGGATAAAATTAAGACATTTTTAAATTTACAAAAATATGTTAAAAATCATAATACAAATGTATTATGATTATATAGGTTTTATTTTATAGGTTATAACAGGAAATAATATTAGCTACCACAACTATGCGGATGACACACAGCTCTACATTACGATGTCACCAGGTGACTCTGAACCCATCCAATCACTGAATAAATGTTTAGAACAGATAAATGTGTGGATGTGCCAAAACTTTCTCCAGCTGAACAAAAACAAAACTGAAGTCATTATTTTTGGACCTAAAGAGGAACAATCTAAAGTCAATGCACAGCTTCAGTTATTACAACTAAAAACTAGCGATCAGGCCCGAAACCTGGGAGTAGTGATGGACTCGGACTTGAACCTCCAGAGCCACATAAAGACAATTACAAAGTCAGCCTTCCATCACCTGAAGAACATCTCCAGGATTAGAGGACTAATGTCTCAGCCAGATCTAGAGAAACTCATCCATGCGTTTATCTTTAGTCGCATTGATTATTGCAACAGCGTCTTCACAGGTCTGTCCAATAAATCAATCAAACAGCTGCAGTTGATCCAGAACGCTGCTGCTCGTGTTCTCACTAAAACCAGGAAGATAGAGCACATAACACCAGTTTTAAAGTCTCTCCACTGGCTCCCTGTAGCTCAAAGAAGATTTTAAAATACTGCTGTTAGTTTACAAATCACTGAATGGTTTAGCACCACAATACATCAAAGATCTGCTGTTGTTGTATCAACCTTCCCGACCTCTCAGGTCTTCTGGTTCTGGTCTGCTTTGCATCCCAGAACCAGAACCAAGAGAGGAGAAGCAGCTTTCAGCATCTATGCACCACAAATTTGGAACAAACTTCCAGAAAACTGTAAAACAGCAGAAACCCTGACTTCTTTTAAATCGCAATTAAAAACACACCTGTTTAGAATTGCTTTTGAAATGTAATATATAACAATGTATTGTTTATTCCATGTTGCATGACTTTGTGTTTTTGTGTTTATGATGTAAAGCACTTTAAAATGCCTTGCTGAAATGTGCTATACAAATAAAATTTGATTTGATTTGTATTGTTTTTTGATTTTTTTGTACTTATTGCATTTTGTTTACTTGTGGATTAATAGCATACACATTTTGAAAAATAACGATAGAAGTATTATATTGACATGTTGAACATTGAAATGCTCCAAAATGCCTCTGCACCATAGAAAAATTTAAAAAATTATCTCAAGTGAACCTTTATAATGACAGGAAATAATTCAATATGTATAAAAAAAAGATTATTAAGCATACAAATTGTGGAACAAGGAAGTGATCATGATTTAGCATACAAAAATCAAACATTATGTGGTATTCTAAAATTAATCTGCGATCTTTATTTAAATTTAATATAATCCCCTATTCAGGACTCATCTGAGATTGTAATGTGAATTTACCTTTTACAGCAATCCACTAATTGAGCTTTTATTTTGAAAGCCTCAGTAAAAAAAGATTACGCCGCTTTAATTTATCAGTAAATGGGACAGAAGCGCCATCTGTTGGGGATTTCTATAATTTGCACAACTTCAAAAAAAAAAAAAAATTCCCAAAGCTTAAACTGCCTTATTTACTGCATGCAATACATTGTGCATGCGTTTATTGTGATCCATTATACTGAAAGTGAATGTTCTTCTTCATATTACATGAGTATTGATTAGATGTTTAATATTTTTGTGTGTGTCATAACACAGAGCAGCTGGGATACTTGGAGAAAGAATATGATCTATCCAGGAGAACAAACATAATGACTCAAATACAAAAAGCAGGTTTGGGGAGTTGGGAGGTACAATATTTGAGGTAATGTTTTTCTTTAACTTGATGGATCAGTTTTTGAATTTCACTTCCTGTCTTTATGAACCCCCAGGTATTTTGCCTCAAATGACATGATTTAATATATTTTATCTCTGCTCAATAGCAGCAATAACCAGGTTAGACTGAGTGTGAGATTAAGTCATGTCTGCTAATCCTCAGAGGCTGTGATCTGTGCAGGAGCAGCTTGGGCAGTGTAGCTGCAGCCCCTGCTCCTTGATTTGAGGAATATGGGGGCAGCTCTGGAGTGGTTTCCCAGTCTTACCAGTCGTCAGGGTTTCACATTAACAGCAGTGTACCTCCTCTTCCTCAAAGAATTCACAGTTCAGCTTGCTTATTCGCCAGGGGTGAAACTGGGCCTGTTTCTATTAGTGTTGTTTGGGAGCCATTGAATTCCTGATGTTTACAGGCACAGTTTGGAGGAAACCAATAACTCCCAGTGACTCCATGTTAAAGGTCACACAGCAAATAACCCATTTCTCCTTTTTAATGAAAGCTAAATAGTTTAAGGAAGCAGTGAGGGTATTATAAAAAATATGTGGATGTGTTAGCTTAGCATGTAGAGTTGAAGATGAACAGTGTTGTGAACTCAATAATAAATTCAAACACATTGATTGATGTTTATCTGAAAAAACAGAAAAAATCAAAATAACACTGCAATGCATGGTTTATCTATTTGCACCTATCCTACGTTGTTTAATTATATATTTTGCAAAAGCACATAAAGGGGCTGTGTGGCAGTTTAAACTGTAAAATATTAGGAAAGTGCAATTTACAGGCTTGTTAACTATCCGAGAACTAAAGCAAAGATCTGGTGCTGACTACTTCCTGAAGCAATAGCAGTTAATCGAAGTTGTTGTGCGGCCGTTTAATACAAACAGCAATTATTCCCAGTTTGCTTATAATATAGGACAGATTGTGATTTGTATTGTTCTGAAAAGACGCAGCAACCCTTAAATTTATTAAACTAAAGATAACGATGTAAAGGAAAACTTGCACGGGAACTGTGTTAGTCCAGGAATTAAACGGTGCCAACGAAAGCACGTTGGCCTAGTCAGCTGTGGAGTAAATACAATCATTTCTGTTGCTAGTTGTATTTTAATAGACTGCCATGGACAGAATTAGAGCACACGTCTAATAAAATGTTACATAGCTTTAGTATTTTTGTTTTATTTACTTGGATTATGACAACATAGAACCGTGGAGCGAGCTAGTTAGCTACAGCTAGTCTAGCTTTATGCAGAACGTCACGTTTTCTTCAACTATGCCCGTCAGGAATTATTTCCCGTTCGGGACTGTCATGTCTAAGCTTCGGATTAGTTATTTTTGGTTCGAGTGATTTCACAATATCATGGAAAGGATGCAGTGTTTTAATTTTCGAGCAATATCACGCAGCGCTCCGTTTGCTAACTAACGTTAACAGCTAACGTTAGCCAACTTATCCTTAGCTTTTAAAGCAACGGTGTAAAAACACTGTACATTTGGGGCTGTCGAAAAACGGATCTACACCATTTCGTCGATGATAGCGGCATTATTAAGCAGGTGTGAGATCGCCTGACCCTTCGACAACGAGGGGTTCGAGAGTGTGACCGTAGACTTCACAATGAATGTCGTTTGTTTACGCTGGTTTAAGTGTTCACCCCCAAAGCTCCAGCCTTACGACATATCACTCCGCACAACACGTAATGCTAAAACGAACTCACAAATCATGCTAGTAGCACACAAAAGCAATATATCTTTATTTATATATCCGTTTAAAATTATTTGATTTAGAGAGTAGATTGCTTTATTTTTATTATTTTACATTAACACTGAAAGCGGACTACATTCTGTGTAAGGACCGCTTCATATTCCTTGCAATACAGGGGCCTTACATTTTATTACTCAATTACTTCTCGCCGTTTTCGGCTCCAAATAATTCTGCGTCGCACGTTTAGGTAAAGAATACACAATTAGTCAGTTCTGGTAAATATTTAAATTATTTTAGAATATAAAACCAGTTTCTAAATCAAAACATCTAGTTATTACCCCTTTCTTTGTTAATAGTAGTGCCCATAAAAAAATGCCCGGGACTGCTTTTTTAATGTAGCTCGCGCTCTTTTGATTGACAATATATGCTGTCCAATCAGAAAATTAGTTGAGCTTAGCAACAGCAAAGTTTTCCCGCAGCCCAATCAACAAAAAGGAGGGTGGTCTTTTTTGGGCGAATGATTGTACTCTCTCATTGGTTAAAAATCTCATCAGTTACGTCAGACTTGTGGACTTTGTAGTTTAAAGAGGACGTCTCACTTATTAGCTCTACTGTAAGGAGAACAGCAAATCCCAGAATTCAGTAGTCGTAGCAAGGAGAGGCATGCGCACAGAGAGAGGCGGAGCTGCTATATAAACACGGACTCCCTCTTCTTCTGTAGCACACTGGACACAGTTGTGACGGTGAAACGCAGTCTCTGAGTGACGGCCGCCTTTGACAGCACTGAAACAGTTAATGGTAGTTAGCGACAGTTGCTCTGACAAATCCTTGGAGGAGTAACAAGTGTTTACTTATTCGGAAGTTTGTTTCCATACGTGAAAGTTAACTTTCTTTAAACATTTTAAGCCATTCTGGAAATCCCATTTTTTTCTTTAAAAATTTACTTTTTTTCATCTTTTAACGAACTTTGAATTTCTGCCTTTTGAGCATGAACATGCTCTAAGATGTGCTAAAACGGAACCAATAAGAAGGATATCATCAGGATGACGGAGCCAGCGGAGCAGACCCATAGCATGGTAACTTCAGGCAGTCCATCAGGTGAGAGTAGCGGGGACCCTTTGGAGCATCTCCCAGTCAACAACCGTGGAGGACCGCAGAACGGCGAGAGGGGGCGCCAGAGAGCAGAGAAGCATCAGCGTCGGGCGGAGAACTGCGAGGATATCAACACAGACAAGTTATGGCAAATGAAAGGCGGACGGAGGGAGGTGTGTCCCGCTTCAGCAGCCGGAAACGAGCTCTCCAAGTACCCGAATGCTACCGAGCCTGACAAAACAACCGATTCCGACGCTTCGCCCGATTGTGATGACAAGCGACGCGGGAAAAAAGGCGAACACGGCCCGCTGCAGGAGACTTTGAACCGATCGGGAGTGGAGAATTTACTCATCGACTCCGACACTGGCTTGGAAGCACGTCTGGGCAAAAAGAGGCACAGGCGCAGGACCTCGAAGAAGAAACGCCACTGGAAGCCTTACAACAAACTTTCATGGGAGGAGAAGAAAGCCCTGGAGGAGCGGGAGACCGTGAGGGCTTCGCGGATGAGGGAGGAGATGTTCGCCAAGGGGCTCCCCGTCGCGCCCTATAACACCACCCAGTTCCTGATGGACGAGCACGACCGAGAGGAGCCCGACCTCAACACAGAAGCCGGGGTCCGGCGGCTCTCCGGGGTCGGCGGTCGCGTGGAGGACACTGGCAGCGAGGAGGAGCTCTTCGACAACGAGGAGGAAGACGACGACGACGGCAGCGGAGGAGGCGGCAGCGACGGCATCGGGAGGCCCGGGAACGCAGGTGGAGAGTACCTCCAGCGGGACTTTTCCGAAACCTACGAGATGTACCACGTCGAGAGTCTGCAGAACATGACAAAACAAGAGCTGGTGCAGGAGTACCTGGAGCTGGAGAAGTGCATGTCCCGACTGGAGGAGGAGAACAACCGGCTGCGGCGCGCCGTGGAGCCAGTGGCTGCCGCGGAGAACTCCCAGGTCCGACTCCGGGAGATGGAGCTGGAGCTGGAGAGACTGAGAGCCGAGAACACCGAGCTGCTCCTCCAGACTCAACCCAGCAAGGAGAGCAGGCAGGTCGCTACGAATTGAAAAACACAAAACTCAAAAACAATTCAAGAAGGTTAAAAAAAACGGACTACTGTTCTTTTTCTTTAAAATGTTATCAGTTTCTGTAATCAGTCTGTTGTCTGGACAAAGAAGTCGATGCACGGCGATGCAATAACCAACATGACGTTTCTTTTTCATTTGGGCTGTAAGCTGTCCTGTTAATTTTTCTTCAGGAGATGTAAATATTTCAATATGAATATTCTCCATTTTTATATATATATAAATATGAAAAAAACATGTTTAACAATACCAGATTTTTCCAGTACAACTTTATAGAAATATCTGCTGACAAACTCTTCCATGTTTCAACTAAAAAAAACCCATCTCATTTTCTCTCCAGAAATCAAATAAGAAATGACAGCAAAGTAGAGCAGCTTGCAACACCTTTTTTGTTTCTTTCTGCAAAAGCAAACTCCAGACTTACCATTTTGACAGTTGTGTGTTATAATCAGTTCAAATGATAATAAAGTTTTGATTAAAGGTGTCTTGTTGTACAGTTTGATCCTGGAAGATACAAGAAGCTGTTTGATGCTTTTGATCACAAGGGTTTGTTTTTCCCTTTGTAATTATTTCACATTGGGACAGTGCAGGAAGAAATAGATTCATTCTCCCAAAGGAAGTAAATCTAAAGTTAATTTGTGCATGTTTCTTATTATTAAAGTGCATTTGCACTTCTGATTGCATACATTTGAAACCGCAGCATTTAACAGGAAGTGGCCTCAAAGACTTGGATGCAGTTTCCTTTTTGTGCAGAAGCAAACATTAAGACTGAAAAAAAAAAAACTATTCATTTGCCCCCAGGGGGCGACATTCAACAAAAACCCAACTCACAAGTCTTTTAAACATATTTCTGTTTATTTACATCATATACCTTTTGCTTTGAAGCAAACAGCCACAAGGGAAATAGTTTCAGGCGGACAAGCTTTTTTTTTTCTTCTTTCATTTTTTTTAGTTATCAATTATAGTCAAAATCAATTCCAAATGTACACAATACAATATGTTACATATTAAGGTATGTACAAAACAATTTAGTTTTAAAATACAATAAACATTAGATAAAATCACATTTCAGTACATCACACAACAACAGATGAGGTTTGTTCATCTTTAGGAAATTTGATATCTGGCGTGACCTAAAGTGGTTTCAGGGTAGGACTTGTTAGGTGTACCATATTCACATGACCTCAGTTTGTTTCAGGAGGGGGAGCAAAAGCAGCTGAGGGATTTCTATGCCTTTTATTATTTCCTTCTCTTAGCAGCATTAGTAACAGCTGCTATAAGCGCCTCTTGTTGAAGGTGAAGGGAGTGCATAGATGCGTCCTTGGCTTGAAGTGTGCTTTTTAGTTTTCCACTCGGAGTTTAATGTACACGTCTTTGGGTCGGTCAGCCACGTCGGGAGAAAGGAGGGGATCCAGATACAACAAAATGAAATAATAATAATAAAAAAAGACGAGACCTGCGCATGGCACCGCAGAAAAACACATTCCAGAAAATCAGGCACTTGTAGAAGAATCTCGAGGTAAGAAAAAACTAGAACTTTATCGTCATTCTTCACTGGAATATTTGGTCAGAGACGTTGTTTGTGGTTCTTTAAAACATAAGACTTTATTATAGTTTTGTGAAAAAGTTTCCCATCTTAGACATTTCTTTGTTTTTGGTCACATTTGGATGTTTTATATTAAGGTACAAATTAATTACAAAAAGCAGTTTTAAAGGTGGCTTTCTTACCATCTCAACCGTTTCATCCCCCTGAATGAGGATTTAATTTATTAACAGAAAAGAGCAACCCAAACCTGTTTGGCAATATTTTAGAAAATGTAATCCCCAGAGAGCAAAATTTGTGGTTCAGCAAAGCAGGCGCAAGACGTCTCACTACCACCCCTGTATTCGACTGTCGCATACATTTCTGCTATTCTAATAAAGTCCGAACAGTTCCACTCATTTTCTGGAATGTTTTGGGAATCATCGCGTTATTATTTGAACCTTTGTGTCGTTTCTGGACAGCAGTGTCTGTCTTGGAACTCTCCCAATGATGCCCATTAAATTAACCTCTTTGTTATTAAATCACAAACATTGAATTTAACAGACAATTGCAGTGCTATAAATGTTATTCTTGGATCCTGTCTGACCTCCTGGATGAGTCATGAATTGGACTAATTTTTGGTAGATCAGTCACTCCTGGGAAAGGTTCTTGCCAAGTTGTCATTTGTGGTTCACAGCTCTTAATGTGATTCACTGCAGTCCCACAGGCTCAGAAATGGATTTCCAGACTGACAGATGTCAAAGACTTAGTTGGGTCAGAGCAAGTTGCTCTTTTAAATATTTGTTTCTATGTTTTGTTTTAAATGATTTCTTCAGGGTTACAGAAACTGGACCAAAACAGGATTAATTACACCGTTTTATGATGCAACTAAGGTGTAGGATTTAATACTTTTTCCCTTTAATAAATTAAACCATTATAGAAAAATTGCTTCTTGTGTTTTCTCAGGTTATTTATGATGGTACACATTTTCTATTATCAAATTTCAGCTGCAACAAAAAGGAGAAACAGAATAAATGTGTGAGGCGGGGGACACTTTCCACAGACCTGTTTTCAGTTTCTCCATTGTACCATTTCAACCAGTTAGGATTCATTAAGAACCTGACCTTATGGAAAACTCCCAGCCAGACACATCCCCCAAGGTAAAAACTCTGCCGACAGATGAATGCTCAGTGGGGATGGGCTGAAAAAAGATCCCAAACTAAAAAGGTAAATATATGATATCTGAGGTAACGCGAAAACAACGATGAGCTCAGCCGTCAGCATGCCGATGTGGCTGCAAACTCTCCCAAAGGGATCTGCTAGACTTGCTACATGCAATCCCCAGATAGTTTATTTGATGGATGTTTGTTTAAAGTAGATAGCTTTCATTAAAAAGTCAGTATCTCAGGAGATAAAGGTAGTCTGCACAGTGCTGTGAATCAGAAAGGCCATCTATGGAGAAATAAGGAACAGCTTTAGTTGTGTTTATCTCCCTCCAACAGGTACGCTCAAGAGGTTCAATGAACAATAAAAGTACTGTTTTTTTTTTACTTTAATACAAAATATATAATATATATTGAATATAAACAAAAAAATAATATATTAAGGGAAACATTTCAAGTAACGTCTTGAAAGAAATGACTGCACTCTGTGCACGTTTTGTAAACCATATAAAAATAACTAAAAAAAAAAAAAGATCACAGGTGAAAACAAACATTTATATTTACATAGGTTAACTTAACAAGGCTTTGTACAAAATGCTACAAAACGTGATCATTTCTGCACAAACACTCATAGATGTTATTAACAAGTAGAGAGAGACATCTGGTCCATGTGTTGGACTAAAAACGGGAGTTTTACAGTGAGTGAGGTCAGGAAGACTGGTCGCAGGATAAAAGGAAATCTGCTGAATTTACTCCTGTTGCATGATAGTTTTTGTAACATTTACCATTAAGCTGAATTAGCTAGAAGCACCATTTTTTTTCTCAACCAGAGCAAAGCTGCACAACAGCGCCCTCCTGTGACCAATTGAGAGCATCTCTCCTGTGAGTCGGGAAGGAAGGGATGCCCGTTTTTACTAAATTGTGGATTTTTGCCATTAATGAAGAGTTTTGTTTATGTCTTATACGAAGCCGGTAAAGGGACGTTGAAAAAAATAAAAGTAGACTAATAAGTGCACAAGATACAGTGTGGTGTGCATCACATGTTATCTTGTGCGCTCCATATAGCAAATGATGCGCACGGGTTAACATGTGGATCACAGCCATATTGTATCGTCTATGCACAGGAAAGTTTTTTTTTAATAAGAAAAAACAAAGAAAAAAACCCCCTAAAACTTTGGCAACACTGGGGTACCCCTTGCCGTGCCAAAATGAATCGCACCTGGAGGTTTTCACAGGTACTGGTGGAATCTGGAGGTGGGGGCTTGGCGTGTAACTGGTTCGTGGTCCAGGCTGTCTGCTCCTTGAGTTTTCACCTGGTTTTGGTTGACACGGGAGAGCGGGAACTCATTGACGCTCAGTGGGGGTCTCTTGTCGGATGTCTCGGTGGGGGAGGCCACCACGGTGTGTCTCCGCCACGCTCGTTTCTTCCTCCGTGTCTCGGGTGATGGAGGTTTCCGCAGCCCCACACTGCGCAGGTCGTCGGCAGAGCCCAGCAGGCGAGCCCGGACGTGCTCGGCTAGAGACCTGCTGCCTGGGCCGGTTGGGGTGAAGGAGGCAGCTTCGCTGGGCGGCAGGGCGGGTCTCGGCCGGGACAGGCGCAGGCTTTCCTGGCTGCTGCCGGAGGAAGCGTTCGTTCTGGAGGGGTCTCGCTTCGGTTTTGGTGCGCTGTCGGACACAGAGCCGATCCCCTCAACCTGAAACTCCGGTAGGTCCAGGGAGCGGACCTTGGTCTTCTCTGACTTCAGTTTCTTTCTGGCAAGAGTGTCGCATTGGATCAGCTTGTGGGAGTTGAAGGAAGGCCGCGAGTGGAGCCTGTGAGCGTTGGAGGAGGAGGAAGAGGAAGGCGTGTTGGAGCGCGCGCCTCCTTCGCTCCTCTCGACAGAGTCGGCTGAGTCAACGGCAAGCGTTCCTGGGGCGAGGAGGTTCATGGACGAGAGGACCGGCGGTTTGCACTGGGAGTAGAGGAAGCTGCGAGGTGCCGATGGCGGCTGGTTCGTGGGCATCGTCGGTTGTTTGCTGGGTCTCTCCTGGGTTAGGGAGCGCGAGACGAAGCCGCTCTCGTTGTCTGTCTCGCTCACCAGCTCACTGTGCTCATCGTCGGCGTCGTCGCCTCTGCCCTCCGACCCCAAGCTTCGCCCTAATGTGGAAAGGGTGGAGTAGCCGGAGACAATGGAGCGAGCGTCCTCTGGCGCTCTCCACGACGGGCCCTTCACCTCCTCCGCTTGCACCGCCTCGTCCTGCAACAAAATAGCTGTCTGCCTTGCTCCTGCCTCCTCCTCCTCTTCCTCTTTACAGCACGGCCGACTGGGAACGACCGCTACCACCTCCTCTTCTGCCTCCTCTTTCTCTCCACCTGCTACAACTTCCTCCTCTTCCTCCTCCTCATCGTCGTCGTCTTCCTCCTCCTCGTCCTCTTCTCCCTCAGCACAAGGAGCAGTGTCTCCCCCTGGCGACTCTGCCTCCTCTTCCCCCTCCATCCCAAGGTGTCCCGCTTTCACCGGTTCGTGCTCTGAGTCGTCATCAGTGCTGCTTCCAAAGCGGCGGGCGAGGTGGCGCTTCCTTCGCTTGCGGCCTGTGACGGCAGACATGATGGACAGAGCCAGGAAGTCCTTGGCGGTGAGGTCTTTCTTTGACCCCCATGATCCCTGAAACAGGAGGAAATGCTGCTGTTAGCATGACAAACTTTCTGTTTTACATCGAAGTCCAGGCCATAAGTTTAAAGAAAACAATTTTAAATAATTAAATCCCAAAAATACCAGTTTGTGTAAACTTTGGGCCAGAACGTTGTGCTTGATAAACCGTCATGCATGTGTTTGAGAGATGTTACCTTTGATTTAGCTGAGTCACTGTTGGTTGAGTCTGTAGAAGAAGAAATAAAGATGTCAGAAGTTAAAAAGTTAACAAGTCAAAGCAGTCATGGTGGAGGACACAGAGGCCGTTTCAGCAGCACAAAGCTGCAACACAAAAAATGAGTCATTCTTTATTTTTATGTACTGCTCTTCAAATGAGTCAGATTTTATTATAGTATTTCGAAATCTTGGTAAGCAGTTTCCCATCCAGTCTGAGGGACTTTTGGGATGATTTCATACAAGTTTCCATTTCCATTTCCAGCAGAAATTTCCTCAAGAAAGCTTTAAAAAGCAACATTAAAATCTGACTCATTGGAAGCAAAATCTAAAAAAAAAATAAGGAAAGACTCACAACAAAATAAATGTGCGTTCATTTGAAGTTGTAAACTTCCACTGTGTCCTCTCATCATGTTAGAACCCAGAACAAACACACCGGTTTACAGACTCCAGCATTTGGAGGGAAAGACAATGATTTGAGGGGAAGCAGCGGCTGGAGGTGGGAGGAGCGAGTGCAGCAGGAACCACAGCAAACACTGATGGCACCAATCATCAACAGGGAAGGAAGTGGGAAACACATTTCCTCACAAACACAGACACACAAGGCTTCAGAAGGAATGCTCAGATTTGTAAACATTTAACAGGTGGTAAAAAGTACAACCAAATGTTTTTTGTTGAATGAAGAATATTATGACAGGATGGAAGAGAATTAGGGCCACTAAAGATAAGAATTTTGACATTTTTCCTCAGAATTCTGACGTTAATCTTCTGATCTCAAAAAATGAAATTATTGGTCTAGCCTGGCATATATGTAAAGACATGGGAAATTATAGCAGCACATAAAAATGCAAATATATCCTTAGTATAGTTTGGCTACAAAAGGATAAGAAACTTAATGCCACCAAATCTAATCAGAATGACAATTAGGATGTAACTACTTCAGATTAAGTTTCTAATCTTTGGATTGTGGAGGGTCTGCATGTTACAATTTGACCACCTGCTGTCTGAAATGTTTTGTTTTATCACCAGTTTCTAAATGCACTATTGTGTCTACTTCTGTCAGAATTAAAAAAAAAACACTACAGAAAACATAAACAGTTTATATGGCTAAATATAACCTTTTAAGTTCCAACGGGAAGAAAAATAGCAGATTACTTTTAGCTTGTATGTTTGTGAGACAAAAATGAAACTCAGGATTTTAAAATAAATCCAGAATCAAGACAACTCCCATTTTCTTTTTCTTTTTTTTAATTTGCAATGTACAGTGGAGCCCCTGGTATTTCTAGGATTGAGGGATCAGAACCACAGAATAGATGTGGTCTACCAATACTTGAAACCCCCTCTAGAATACTAATATCTGCTTATTTTAATAGTTCAAGCTCCACGTGTATCTTGATTTACATAAGAGAAACAATCTAAGAACTACTGCAAAATTTAATATTCTTGGTTTCTCTTATCTCGGCTCTTGGACCTTTGCTCTTGGTGACTTTTATGGTTAGTAATTCGAAGTTAAGTATTTGGTAGTTGTGAATACATAAATTCACAAATATCAAACTGAATAGAAATTAGTGTAAAAGAGTTAATATTGTTTATAAATTCAAAATTTATTACATTTATTAAGCAAGACTCACAATATATTATACAACTACTGTCATACACCAGTTTTAAAAGCCATTATCAAAATTTATAATTATTTTATCATAATAAGAAATTTGATTTCTCATTGTCATGATAAATTCCAGTTGATGATGCTTGAAAACCCCAAAGATGTTGACATTGTTCAAATTGTTAGTTTTTCCACTTGTTTGTTCAATTAGAGTAAGTAAATATTGAAAATATGATTAAATGCACTTACTGTTGCGGTTTAGTGATGCAAATCACACTTTATGTGATTAATGTCCTAAAGAAACATATTAAAAATTGATTTTGTCCTTCAAAAGCAATATTTGTATGTCATATACATACAGTTCAAAAAGAAGATATGAATAGTTGTTACGGTCGCTTTTATTGTTATCAATAGTGCCACAAAATATTGTGTTCACCGCTTGTTCGCACTACCAAAAAGGAGCCATTTCTTTGTCAAAATAAACAATTGTTGTTCGCCCTGCGGCTCTTTTTCAGGTGCAAGCAAGAAGGTTTGGCTCACAGTTGGGAGCTTCACACAATTTCCAGGAAGTGAATTATCTCTCAAGCTTTGAAATGGCACATGGGAAATGGCAAAACCAAGAGTGCCATAAGAGTCACTAGTGAGGTTAGAGGAACCCGATGATTGAGCCCACATTGATTTGGAAAAAAAAAAAAAAAAGCGTGGAGGATGAGTGGAGCGCTGTGCTCTGTAGTCGGAGTTAGTTGTCTCTCAGAAACTGTTTCCATTATAAATGTATGTAATATTTTGCTAATGTCAGAAAAACACAATTTTCTAATTAAATAAGAAGCACAATTAAGATCACATGTAAATAAGTCATTTAAAAACATGCTACAATGTCATTCTCCCACTTTTTCTTCATTGGTTGAGCTACTGGTAACACTTAGTTGTTGATTATGTTACTTGTGTGATGTGAAAAAAAGTGAATCTATTGCAGTTTTGCAAAATAAACCAATTTCGATATGTCCAAATCCTCATCCTAGGATCAAAATTGATCGAAAACCAAGTTTTTTTGAATTATCAGGTTTCTTTTAAAGCTGCAGTATATCACTTCTATAATCTTTGTTTAATATATATTTGTCAAAACTGTCACCATGTTGTGACAGAGTAATACGAGTCATAATTTGTGAAAAGAAGTCAACCAATCAGAACCAGGAGGAGGTTCTTAGCACTGACTCATACCATACTGTCATCACATGGTGACAATTCCCACAAATACGTCAAAAAATCTTTTTTATTTAAGTTACATACTAGAGCTTTGCGCAAATTTATTTTCAAAATGGCCAATGGAAACGCAGCTGGTGACAAGTGAACACTCTGAGTCAGAAACAGCAGCAGCTTTAGCAGGCATTAAGTCACCCATTAACTTATTAGTCAAACTGGGACGACACTGAAGTGGCAGGGTTTTTATTTTAAAGAGACCTCAATCTGACAGTGACAGGGAGGACGCCAACTTCCAGGGGAAATGGAGACCATGGAGACACAAGCCGTCACCACCAATAACACACTCGCTCAGCACATACACACACACACACACGCACACGCACACACACACACACGCACACACACTGCCAGGGGAGTTCCCGTCCTACCGCAGTGGCTGCTCCACAGGCTCAGCTAAGAGAAGAAATGCAGAAACGCACAGAGAGAAAGTGATAGATGAGCAACATGGAAGGAAAAAAAAATCAGCAGAAAGGAGAGAAGTATAGGCATGCTGTCAAACACAGAGACACTTTGATCTAAGGATTCGGTTCTCATGCTGCGTTCCAGTTCTGGTTGGAAAGTTGGACATTCCAGTTTCAATGACTTTTTATATTCTCTTTTCGTAATGTAACAAAAAGGGGAACGAAAAGCAGCAATAGATTCAAATGATTCTCACCTGAAGCCTCTCCGAGCAGAGCGGTCCTGCCGATGTTGGACAGAAGGTGGTCGATGTTGGGGGCGGGTTGGACGTCTTCTGTGTCCACTGGTGTCTGGGGAGACATGCAGAAAGACTTTTAACTGTGGAAGGTTGAAATCTAGAGTAAAATCACAATTTTCTTAAGTCAATAAAACTCAGAATCTGAGACTCCAAAGCCAGGGGGTGAAGTGTCCTTGTGAATAATTTACTAGAGACTTTTAGTCATTATTTATAGCAACTGCTGCACTATGAATATGCTACATTTGGAAATAAAATAAATGTTTCTGTGAAGATAAAAAGAAACTACAAGGAGAAGCTTCAGTGGCTGTTTATTGCTGAATGTTTTATTAGATGAGCAAAAATTTTTTAATAATGACGCCGCCTGGATTCATTTCCTTTTTTAGTCTGGTATATGAATTTTGTATGTTCCTTGAAGAACATCTGAACATTAGCATCTGGTTGATGCTCACCCTATTGGAACAGTGAGGGTGGACTTAGAATTTACCCAGAATTGCATGGAGTCATGGAGACTTTTGTTTATATCATAAAATCTTGCAGATTTTCCCCAGAATACCCTACATTTAACTTTTTAAATTTCTGATTCAAATACAGTTTTTTACCTGTACTGCTGACTGTGTAATCTCTGGTTTTTATTTTCCTTTAGCTTGTAAAGATTGGGCTCATGCAGCGGGTTAAGCTTTAACAAAAGCCCAGTTTTATTGTCTATTCACAGATTTAATATGCCTAAATGAATATCACATAGTGGGACTTATCCACAGTCCGAGCTTAAAATAAAAAGTAGTGCTTAACATTTTAGTTTCTCTTATTGTTTATATTTAGATGATGCAATTCTCCTTTTAATCAGTTACAGAAAAGGTGTCGCTGCTCTGATAATCAACACAACCTCATCTAATCTCAAGTTAATTTAGAAATTACAGATAAAAACAATCAGACTAAATTGATATAACACATACCACTGAACTTGTCCTTCCTGTGTAATTATTTACTGCAGAGGTGGTAAAATCTACATGAACTTTTGTGCTTATGACTGTACTAAAAGTTGGAGTCAAGTGTTTCTAACCTGGAAATTTTTGATGAAGTAAAACTGAAGTGTAGCAAAATGTTGGCCTAAACTAACAATGAGAGCATTGACCACTACTCCTGTGGGAGAATCTGTTGAATGCAAAGATAACGGAAAACTGGATTTTTGCTGGAGGAAAAAAAAAAAAAAAGTAAATCAAAAAAGGCGGTAAAAGACTAAGACAGATGCAGATTCACCTTCTAGCAGAGCAACGATTGTAAAGACTCAGCAAGAGCAGTGTCTGAACTTGTTTCCTCTGAACCAAGAATGGTTCAGAGGAAACAAGTTCAGACCTAAATCTAGTTGCAAAATGTTGGCAAAACTTGAAAATTGTTGCAGATTTCTAAGAAGAATGAACAACAATTAGTAGAAGTAAAAAGGTGAAAGAGACATGAGCTGCAGCTGTAATGGAAAAAAGAGGAGATTCTAGAGAAAGAAAAACATAAACATTTAGTTTAAAAAAACAAACAAATTTTTCCACTTTACAGCCATGTACTATTTTGTGTTGCTCTATTACATAAAATTCAGATGAAATCTATTAAAGTGTTTTGTTCTAACATGACAATGTGGAAATGTTACAAGGTTTCAGTACATTTGCAAGGCACTGCGGTCTTTGTTTTACGTTTTCTTATAATATAAGTACATCTATTGTTTTCCATTTGTATTTTTATTGGTAATTAACCAGTTTTGTTTTGCTACCACTTAAAAAAATGTCACCCTTTGCAGATCAACAAAAGCTCTGAAATTCATAAATGAAACAAGTCCTAAACATGGAAATTGCATTTAGTATAGGAAAACTGAACATTTAGGGAAGGCATTTTACATTTAATAAACATTGTAGCCTTTTTCACACAGTACTCTGTGTAGATCTGAATGCCACAACTGGAAAACCTACCTTCTCATCCTTGTCGAGCTCGTCTGTGAAAAACCAGATGCACTACAACAGTGACAGAGAAAAAAATGTTCAGTATTACAAAGACATTATGACACATACAAATCTTAAAGGTTAGGTACTTTTATAAAAATATATGCTTTTTACATATTTGTTACAATTATCATTATGTTGTAACAGTATAAAGTAAGACAGATAATCTGAAAAAGAAATAATCAGAGTCAGGATGTGGGTCTCAATGCTGTCAATTACCCGCCTCCTTTCTCGTTGCTAAAAGCTACAGCTGGTTCACTACAGCACAGCTTTTCAGCAATGCTAAGGGTAGTTAGCATGGCCACAAATGACGGCACATAAATTGATTTTCTGTAATGGTGAGTTGTTTTTCCACCATCAATTCATTAAGCATCACATACAGGAAGATGACTGACATCTCTAAGACCCGCCTCCTGGATCTGATTGGTCGCTGGAACCGATGCATTGTGCAAACCACAACAAGAGCAATGGAGGAAGGTGGAGGAGCTCAATTTTTTCACAGATTTCCTCTCTTATTACACTGTCACAACATGATGACATGGAAAATACATTTTGTAAAAGTTACATAGTGCAGTTTTTGTTTGTGTGCGCTTCTCTCACATGTTGTACAAGCGTCTCAACGATCTTGTAGCGGTCGGGCATGTGTGTGACCATGTCTTTCATGTTGTCCTCAGAGGTTCGAACCAACGTAGGCCCAAACACCAGAGCCAAGTTACGAGGCTCCATCTGAACGCACCAGGAGACGGGAAAAAAACACAACAACAGTTGAGCACAAAGGACTCTGAAGTGGTGCGTGTGATGATTTCAAAACGGCGTTCGACACACCTTGTTTTTGTCGGAGTGGTCTGCAACCGTCTTCAAGTGGCTGATCAGGAATTTCAGAGTGTGATAATAATGATCTGGAAGATCTCGGATCTGCAACAAAACGATAAACATGGGAACCCGTTCAACCAGCCAGGTCGGTTAACTTCCCTGAAATTCCTGGAGGATTAAAAGCAAAGACGAACCAGTTTCTTCATGGTCTTCAGTCGCTCCGATGGATTTTCCATCCGATTGGCATCGATGAAGTCGTTGTACTTGTCTGTTGGACAGATTAAAGCAAGTGAGTTGGATGATCTGATAACATTTGCAAGAATGGCGTCCATGCAGGCTTGTTGGAACATATGTGGACTCACCGTTGGTAAAGAGAGGCTCTGGAAGCTTCCTGAAGAAGGATTTGAGTAAACTACTGACAACGTTGAGGTCCTGCCACTTCTAAAAACAACAAACATCAAAGTATTTCACCTTCTGACCCTGAAATTTAAGTTTCTTATTCATTCAGAATTTCTACACGTTTTACATAGATAGTTTAAAACTTTCCTATACTGAACAGACTCCAGTTTTTCCACATTTTTTTCAAACAAAAAATACTTAAGTTTACTTGATATTTATTGCAGATATTTCTATAGCTGAAAGACATTAAATATGGAACCTGGACAAATCAGAAACTGGAGGGAGGACACAATGAAGAAATGGAGGAAGGAATTCACAAAATATCTTCCACTCCCCAAATTTTTTACATACTTCTGCAGACATTGGAAATATAATAAATTTTCTAGCTTCTCCATATAGTTCCAGGTTGAAGCTTCATGCTCTGCCTGCTTCTTTTCCTCACCTCTTCTGCAGGGTTGATGTCCACGCCCTTATTGAGCTGTTCCTGAAGCAGCGAAACTATGGCATTGTTCCCGGGAACTCGGTAGATCCCGGTGTATTCCAGGCCCATTTCCTCCACCAAACCGCAGCAGAACTCAATGATCAATGGGACAAACTGAGAAGGAAGGCGCAAAACAAACAGAATGCAGTCTAAGACAGGAAAAGGGAAAAAATAAACTGCATTAAAACTCAGATGGAGTCAAGAGTGGCTCACCTTGTTGTTGATACCAGGCTGACATTCCTCCAGTCTCACACCAAACGCTTTGGGTCCGGCTTTCTTTGACTTCTTCATGATGTTAATTCCCCAGGGAGACTTCGGAGGGCTGCTCTCATCTGGACACATTTTTTTAAGATGAACTGATAAGAAGCTCATAAAGTATTGTGCTAAGTTTTTGAAACAAATCAAACTTCTTAACATTTTTCATCTAAGAAGCCAGACTTTCTTGCTATCTTTTAAAAGACTTGATCAATAGTTTTTTTGGACGTTTTGACGTTTTTTCATTGATTTCAGTCAAATTTAAGTACAATCACTTCAAGTACTTAACCATTTACTCTTAACTTTGACTTATAAGGCGTAAAACATGCCCTGGAGTAAAATAATCTTGTGTTTGGTCTCATATAAACAAACAATCCAAACTGTTTATTAAGATTAGCGCCAAATTAGCAGAGAGACTGCTAGAGTGGAAAGAAACTAAGATAATACTGTATATTACTGAACATTTACAGACAAAAAATTGCTTGAATTTGATGCATTCAGCAGAAATTTAATGTAATAGTGTGGAATGCAGGTACTTAATTCCTGCATTTAAGCTGAAAATGTTTATTTTTATTTTTGGAATGTGTGCCCATCTATGTTTATGAAAGATATAATGTGTAATTCAACAATAAAAGGTTGCACTGCAAGTATTTTTTCAGGCTAGTTTCTTGTGCAAATATCTTAGTAAACTTCGAAAAAGACAAAATTAACTTACAACCTTTTAAGAAGAAATAGGAACTTGTTTTAAATAAATAATTCCTTAAAAAGTACTAGTACGATCATTTCACTTAAAATCGGACATATTTCCATGTTGTAAGTAAAATGATCTGCCAGTGGAGCTAATAATTTTTCATTAATATTAAGGAATTATTGACAGAAAATTGGCCAGTAACTATAATGAAAGGAAGTGAGCTGAGGAAAATTCAGCATCAAAGAGTAAAATCTTCTTGAATCTGTTGGATGTAGCTGCAGACTGTTTCTGCCAGACTGACCTTTGCCATCTGGTTTTGGGGAACGCGGCGCTCCAGCTGTGTTTTCCGTCTTATTGAGGAGGAACGGAGGCATCATGCGGTGCATCCGGGGAGACGAATCTGGCTTACTTGATGTTGGACTTAAGAGGGAGACAGAGACACAAAACGTAAACTTATGAAGATCGTCAACTGGATTCATAGACCTGTGACTATCCACATTTATTTTATTCTGAACAGAACCAAAAGGATGTGACGTGTTTGAACACAATGTGGCTTGAGTTTTTTGTGACGGTATTTCCTGATGTTACACTAAAGTTTCTATTTTACTTCATAGTGAAACTTGACTATCCAATGACTAATCATTGGTTAAGCCACGACTCTAGAGATTTCAAAATAAATAAACAAAAGAGATAAATGCAGCAACATGACAATTTATTTAAAATCTTGTGCTTTTCTGCCATGCAGTGACTACTATTTAGAAAGATCTTTCCTTTGAAACCTTTCTAAAAAGCTGCCAAATACTGTGATAAGCAATGCAAATTTTAACAACACACCCAAAGCTGTTTATTCCAGCCAAGCATTTTCACAAGTTCTCCAATTTGGCAACACTGTCTGTCTTTCAGTTTTGACTCCAGAGCAGAAACTGTTCTCAAGATGACTCACCTTTGTTTTCTGTAATCATTGAGCTTCTTGTTGATGAGAGCCTGTCTGGAGGATCCGAGCTCCTGCAGAAAACAAACATGAACATGTTCTGTCCCATAAGTCAGAACAAATAAAGCACAGAAAAGACATAAATCTGACATCGGTGTGCCCTCTGACCTCGCTGTCCATCTTGTTGCTCTCTCTGATGACCTTTATCCAATCCAGCATGTCCTCCCTGTCCTCCGCCTGCAGCAGGTACTCGCAGAAGTCCTGGGTGGTCAGCCGCAGGGCGTGCTTGCGTTTGGTTTCACTGTATGCGATGTCCACCAGGCAACCCCGGATGTTGATTGGCTGCTCATCCTCGGCCCCGCCCTCAATCGAGGCGCCGCGAAACACCGCCTCCCGCTTGTCTTTGTAGAGGAACAGCGAATGGGCTTGAAGGACAGAATACACCCTCTTCCACGGCCGTATCCCGCTGCCAACTTTCTGCGATTCAGAGAGGATGACATGAGTAATTAATGCGATGGCCTTCCCAAAATAATCCAAACTCTGCTGCCCACCTTTCCCTTCTCTGTGAGGATTTGCTTGAATTGCAGCCATCCTTCCCGCCGTATGTTGCTGTACGTGATGTTTCCCAGTTCGGAGGTGGAGTGGCGTTTGGACCGAACCTCCTCCGCCGTGGCAAGGATGTCCAGAGACTGAAACGCAGACAGAACAATCAAGATTTTATTCTCATTTTATGATGTGTTGAAATGCATCTAGCAACTTGATAAAGCAGGTTTTTGCAATTCAAAAACTTTTATCCTGAAGCACTTTATTGCATGTATTTATTTTTATCAATTTAAATTTTATGTTGTTTGTTTAAATTTGATTTGGGAAATTTTCAATGGTTTTTTTTAAAAAAAAACATATTTTTAAGAATAAGTGGAATCCTAAGCAGGTTATTTGATTTTTAAAATATCAAAATCTAGAAGGTTGACATTAATAATATGAAAGTAATGTAAGTATTTTGCTATAATAATAGAAGAAAATCCCCTGACCATTACATTGATAACAGAAAAGAAAATAATGAGAAAAATGTTGATCATTTCTGAACACAAATTATCTTTTAAAAATCTGATTAATTAGAAGAACAATGGATAGATTAAACAATTATTAGAATAATTGTTAATAGCATTTGTTGTTGTTTTTTTTAAAAAAAGAGTGATTTTAACACAACTGGAAAAATAAAAATGAGCAGATATCAATCACATAGATCTCTTGAAATTACAAAATAATAAATGTAAAGATAAAGGACTCACCCCATCTCCAAAGAAACTCTTCACTCTTTTTGGAACCCTTCTATAAAGCCAATAAAAAAAAAACAACAAAGATAACGTTAAATTAAAAAAAATTGCATTTGAATTAGTTGTTTTCCCACCTCCCTGTACTTACGAGGCCCGTTCCTCCCTGAACGTGTTGAGTCCTTCATCGCATGACTTGGATCGCTCCGTGGTGATGGCTAGAACATAGGAGGAACGGCGACTGGATTTAATACTGGCTGCTTGGCGCAAGGGTGATCAGTGGAGAGATGGAGATGAAGAAAGGAGAAATAAAAAGACAGAGAGAAAGAGAGACAGGATGTTGATGTAATGCCGATCACCCGAAGAAATAAAAAGACAGTGCTGGATTAGGAGGCGGGGACGGTGATGTGGGAGGTTGAGGGTTTAAAGACTGGGAGTGACGTGGAGGAGGTCGACGGTTGGGGTCGTGAACTGAAACAGTGGGTTAGATTTAAGGCTTCCCTGGACTTCTTCTACACCACAAGCATGCACTGTCAATACAAACTGGCATGCATTTGTGAAATTCAACCATGCAACCTGGGTTGATCTAGATTCTACATCGAACACGTAAATTTGTCTGGCAGCATGCAGAGCAGGAATATTACCGTCAAAACATAAATTACACATGCAAATAATTTTTGCACCGCTAAAAACTTCATGTTGTCAAAGACTATTTATCTCTTCTTAAGCTCCCAAAATTATTTCTAATAAAACCTTGAACTTGTTAAATTAGGCTATTAATTAAAACAATTGCTAAAATTGTTAATTAAAGCTGATTGACTAATAATTAAAGGTGGGCGATATGGACAAAGGTTTATCATAATATTTTGTGTTGCTACAAATTTATTTATTATGAATTTATTATGTGTTGATAATCTGTGAACAAACTGGAGAAAATAGTAAAACTAACAATCCTGACAATAAGGATATTTTTGGGAGGTTTTAATCAATCAGAATGTATCGTGATAACAATAAATAGAAATTTTTAACATGACAAGAAATTTATCACGATAAACAATACAATTTAGGCCCTCTGCTAATTATGAGGTAATTAACTGCCAAGTATTCTTAAATAATAAAGTAAATAATCCTCAAAAAAGCTTGAAAAGAGAAATTAAAGCAGCGTAGAAAGCAATAGGAAAAAAAAAAAAAACTATATCTGAACGTAAAATCTCACACATGCTGTGAAAATCCATCGCTGAAATCAGAAGCCACAACTAAAAATCTAATTTCCTGCTTCATGCTTTGGCGAAGACTAGAGCAATAAGGGGGACGAGGGGGAGTCCCACTCACTGCAGTCGTGTGAGAAGAGCCTATTGAGGGGGAAGGTGAAGGTGGGGGAGGCGGGGCTGGTGCCCACGGGGGGCGCTGAACTCATGCCGCTGGACACGACGGAGGAGGCCGGCACGTGGCGGGCACGCAAATCAGCGCCCGGGCTGGTTGGCTCGTCTGTGGGAGGTAGGGAGGGAGGCAAAGGTGGAGGTTTGAAAGAGAGGTTGGAAAAGGATAAAGGGACAGGATTAGGGGTTAGAGAAAAGAGTCAAAGAAGAAACAGAAACGAAAATGCAGGGGTTAGATTGGGAAAGGTGAGGATAGGTTTTAAGAGGACCACGAGAAGCCCAGTAAGTCAAGATGCTGAACACAAAAATCATTTTGCAGTCTCAAATTTCAACAGCAGTAAGCGTGAAGACAAAACCGTTCTGGATTTCTTTACATCAGACTAGGACTGGGCAATACATCAACAACAGAAAATATGTCTGATAAAATAGTCAATCATTTTGCTGAACTCCAATCCAGAACCGCACGGCATTATGGGGGATGTAGGCAGAGGAAAGACTTTTTTTGCCACTCAAGCTCTCACAGCTAGCTAGCTAAGAAAGGTTGGTGGCATCTAATTAACTCACTTACTCTCTCTTTGGTTATCTAGCAACTCACTCACTGTTTGGTTGCAGCAGTTTAAGATTTTGCCGCCGTGCCTCATAACGGCTTGAAAATAATCAAGAACAGCGAGGACTGAAAGGAGAAAACGAGAACATCTCCAGAGGAAACTGTAGTGAATATACTTCAGATGTTTAAAACAAAAGACTAATGAATAATTACTGATATGGAGGTAATGTATTTTTCAGCCACAACACTCTACATCAGACACAGACATGAAACCAGTGATTGAAGCCGTTTTAAAAAGCCATAGAAAGACTTTCACAAAGTAAAACCTGCCTCAGCCTCTCCAGAGTGTTTAAACATACCTTTAACCTGAACATAGAGGAAAAACTCCCACACAGATGGAGTAAAATATGCAAATATCTAGGAGATAAAACAGTACCTGTGTCGTCTGCTGCCATAGGAAAAGCTACTCAGGAGCTAGCAGAGGCAGGTAGGTGACAGGGACCTAATGGCTGCAGGTTTCAGTTCTTTATAAAAGTCTACAGCATTGTGGGATATTATCACATACAGGCAAACAAGGTTAAAGGTCACAAAGAAAATGCAGCTTTTGTGGGTGTATGTATCTAAATATTTACTTTTTTTCACTATATGAAGAAAGACGCTTTGCTCAGCAAAATAAGGTATAAATCACGTCAAATAGGTTCAAAATGTTTCAGAGTCAACACTCACTTAGAGGGATATGAAACCTTAACACACACATGCCCACACACACACATTTACACTTCCTTAGAGGTAGAAAGGACAGGATCCTACACTGATATTTGCATAACGTCAGCAGCGTTTTAAAGCTGTGCAGAGTGGAAACAGCAGAGGGCAGCACCACCACAAGCAAACTATGCAGACATCTCACTTGGATTCCTTTAGTATCATTCCAACTATTTAATTTCATAACTTGTAATAAAATAGTTGTAGCAGTAATTATAATTAATTTCCTTTGTCTATAGCGCATTTCTCCCTGAGCAGATTAAGAGTTTGAGACGGAAAACATTCCCGGTCTGGGACGAGGAATCTGCCAATCCAGAAATAGTCAGTCTGTGGGTTTAACAAAGCCGGTCATTAGAAGGCCGACCACAGAAAGACAGCGGCAGCCCGGCAGAGGGAAGCAAAATCCTGTCCCACAGCATGTTTTATCTCCACACTACATCCCACAATATGTGTGGGGAACAACAACAGGCAATCAGGGGCGAAAGGAAAGGAAACACCAGGAGATGCAATGCGATTTAATAGGTTAGATGTGTGCATTCACAACTTTCACCATAATATACGGAATCCATTTGTGTAAAGAAACAGACAAGAGAGTGAGATCCTTCTTATTCACGTGTATAAAATAAAATCTGGAAAAAGTTGAAGATGTCATATTTTGCTAAGCCCCAAAAATGAACAATACATTTTAAAAAAGTCTAAGATACAGTTTCCCACCAAACTGATTTACTTCAGGTAAGGACAAGTGAAAACTTTTAAACTTAAGTTATTTATTGCAGCGACATAATCACAACTAAATATTTTAGGAAAAAAAATCCAGTCTACGGTCATATAGAAGAATAAGGCGCCCCATACAGCCGACCCTTCGTATACCAGAGCATCACAAAGGCAGCATTGAAGGCAGGATATAAGTGGAAGTGAAAGAGTCACAAACACCATTCAGTGAAGATTCAAGATGGGCAGTTTGTCACAAAAGATATTTAGAACATTTACTCTAAGTTTCAGAATCTTGATTAAAAAAATCTCACAAAAGCATATTTTCCCTCAAGCACAGCCCTGTTTTTGTGCTCACTGTCTTTTAAACAACAAGAAATCTGTCACTGTCTGAAAAAGAAGCAAGATCCCCAACAGACCCAGATCATATCAGCGTCCAGATCGGAAAATGAAGGCTGAAGGAGAGAAGAGAAAATGTCTCATCTTTGGGGAGAAACTAGCCTAGTTTCAGTTTATGGCTATTAAACAAGTCCCGGCTTGCCGCTCTTGCTGCTCGGTTTCATTTAAATCAGGTGAAGCTGCAAGGCAAGAATGTAGTCACATGTTCAATGGATTCCTTCAAGATACCGACTCTCTGAGGCAGAGCGCAGCCTGGCACAAATATCTAAGATCACAACATTTAGTCAGTCGATCTGAATCTGTTCTGCACCTGTTTGACTCATGGCCTGATGCAAGGCTCGTTTCTGCTACCACAAATTAATTTGCGTTAAGAGTTAATGGCTTTTGTTTGTGCAAAGCAATAGAAACCAACCTGAAGGCTGCAGGGCGGCTTTACTCTCACTCTTTACCACAGAAAACACAAGCTTGGGCATGACAGCAGCCTAACCTCCAACGTGCATCCAGCTACAACCACACAAGATCAAGGAAATCCAGGCCGATCCAATTTGGCAAATAGCAGGAATTTACAAGATACAAAAAACTAATAATGCAAGCTATCAATTAATGAGTTAATCTAAAGTCAATTGATTTAATCAACTAAGTAATGATTAATTCATAAGCAGCAATTTTCTTAAAAACCTGAGTTTTTATCCTATCTCAAGAGGGCTCAATTTTTTATAATCTGCTGAATTAAAACATTTTTTTTATCAGGTGTGTTATATACTGACGGGACGGACAGAAAATTGTGGTTTAAGGTAAAACTTAATAAGTTTTTATATTTCAAAACAGAACGGCAAAAAGTGCATTTTGCATCCAAAACCAGAATCTGTTTGGGCCCGGTTTCTTTCCCCTTTTAGGAAACTCCCCCATGTTTAATTCTGTATCAAGTGGATCACCAGCAGTGCCCTCTGCTGGATGGAGGCCAAACTATAACTCTAAAGAAGGTCTAAGCAGACGTTACTCGTTAAACGGATGGAACTAATTTTGATCAACAATTTAATTGTTGACATCCGTCACCAAACAAAAACTTACTAACACCTACAGCATGGTAGCTTCTGAACAAACACTGGCTTATGTTTCTAAAAAGATAAAGGAGCAGAAATGAACTCACCTATGAATGGGATAGAGGCCAGGGAATCGTCATCTAAAGAAAGGGGAGCAAGGTTGCCATTTGCTTTCCGAGGGGCTACATCTTCAGTAGAGCCAGAGTGAACATTTGTGTCTTTGGGATCTGGAGAAAACAATGAGGGTTCTAGTTCGTCCATAGTTATGCCGTAGTGAGGGTGTCTGTTGGCGTTTCTCCGCCCAGTAGGGGGTTTTTGCCTCAACACCACTTCCTGTGTTTGCGCCGCTATCTCCGCCTGTCCCTCCACTGTCCCTCGTTCCCTCTCGTGGTTTGTCGGCCTGTGTGGCCTGTCCTGGGATTCTGGAGAGACCGAAACGAGGGGTATAGAGGCAGAGGCAATGAGAGGTGCTGACGATCCCTCTGTGGGACCGCTTTTGGGGACTGGGTTCCAGTTCAAATGGGGGCCAGAGTAAGACGGGTCCCTGAAAGACTGAGCTTGCTGCAGGATGCGGCCTGTCTTGCGGTAAAAAGACGGGCTGTAGCTGCGATATCCCACCTGCTGCTCGTCCATGGCCTGCCCCATAGGAAGCCGCCTGCTCTGGAGGACGGGCTGCTGAGGCTGGGAGTGGGTCTGGTTGTGGCTTTGGGTGATGTTTAGACTGCGACGGTCGAGGCACTGAAGGAGCTTGCGCCACAACTGTGTGGCACCTTGGTCTTGGGTAGGCATCAGTCCTGTGGGGTGGCTGTGAGGCTTGTTGGGGCCACGGGTGCCTCTCAGACCGAGGCGAAACCAGTCCAGCTGATGCTCGGTCCAACATCTCCAATGAGCGGCCATGGCGATCGTACTGGGCCAGCAGATTTTCAGAGCGTGTTCGGGTGTAGTCAGGGCGGCCCCTATCGTGTCCTGCCTCCCAATCTCCGGTGGACCAATAGGGCTCACCATGAGGTCCTTGCCCTGACTGCTGCAGTAGGAAGAGGGTGTCCTGCGAGGCGCTGTGTGGCCAGCCACCTGCCCTCTGCTGCTGCCTCCTGTGCTCGCTGAGCCGGTCTTGAGAGTAGCTGCGGGGGCGGGTTTGCATGCTGCGTCCTGTCCGCTCGGGTTGCTGGCTGTAGTACCAGTCGGAGAGAGCCTGCTGGCAGCGATCGCTGCGGCTGTGGCGGACAGGAGCCATAGGTGGACTGGTCCAGGTTGTGCTGGACTTGCGAGGCTGTGCTTGAGACCCGGCACTCTGGTGGTTGGGGTAGTGGACTTGCAGGGGGCTGGATAGAAGACCTCCAGAAGAGGAAGACGAAGAGTAAGAGCGCCTCCTGGTCTGACCCTGAGGTTGCTGGCTGGTCATACCGTACTGGATCTCCTCTGTGCGGTGCGCTGGACTGCTGTGACCCACTCCACCTGGCTCACCTGCCCGGCCCTCCTGCCAGCTGGCTGGGCTGGCCACACCAGATCTGTTATCTAAGGGCGACGAAGGGCTTGAAGACCCCGGCCAGCAACTCCAGTTATCCAGCTGGTTCTGGCCCATGGGGGAGGAAAGCGGGGCTCCAGGATGGGGGGCAGTCCTGGTGCGTGGGTAACAGAGGGGAGGCGGTGGCGGGAGGTTCTCAGCTCCCCCGGCGAAGGGTTCGTTCCCGGTCAAGTAAGCATCTTGTGAGTATGCCTGGAGGAGAAAAAAAACCATGAGTGAATGATGAAGTATTTCAGCTTGATGACTATAACCATTAGACTGAGTCATCAAGCAAAAATAAGATTCATTTTTGCAAAAGAATGCTCCAAATTTTAAATTTAAACACTTTATGCTTGAAGACAGTGGCTTGCTTCAACATATTCTTTATTTTGTGTAGAGGTTTTGTCATCTCTCAACACAAATTCATATCCACTAAAGAAATGTACCCAATCCCCAGAGGAAAAGGAAGAAAACACACCACACAGCAGTCTGCTGCACTGACTCGTACATACAGAGTTTTCTCTGAGTTCCAACGTGAGAAAACAAGCCTAAAAGGAAATTGTTTACTAATCTAAGCAGAAATGTTACATTTTTCCACTCCCCAAAAACTTAATCACATTGTTCTCTACAACATCATCCTATCATCCTAAAAATGATACAACAGTTTAGCAGAAATCAAAACACAAACCGCAGATGGTGGAAAAAAACACACCGACACTCCTTACAAGACACTCCTGCTGCTTAAAAGGTGTCCGTCGTAATTCACCAAGTCCTTATTAATAAAATCCTTTTAGCCTCTTTTCCTTGACGACTTCCTGTCTGATGATCGGCTTGTTTTCTCCTCACAGAAATCCGTCTAGATTCCCACTTTTCACCCTCTGGTTCTCGGACTTACTCCACCCTGTGGGAGCGCGGAAGGAGGCGCAGCTCCGGTGATGTCATGACAGGAATGCAGGAGATACACCAGCGAGAGGAGGAGTGTGAGGTCAGAGGAGTGGGTTTAAAATGTAAAAGAGAGGCAATTTTTTTTTTAAGTAAAGATCACACCGTTGGCAATATTCTCTGGGGAAGCATACGAAAGCGTTTCTGAGAGACATTGCTCAAATGTGGCTCGGTGTGTCGAAATGTTGCTCCAGGTCGGTGGGAGGGGCAACAGCCGATGCATGTCGGATCATGCAAACGAGAACGGAACAACCTGTGGAGCGACAAAAATGCGTTGCTGCATTTCATGGGCGTGTGTAAATGAGCGCAAGGAGCGGTTTTGTTCTAGACTTCGACAGTTGGGATACATGAAGATTTTAATGGACAATGTAATTGGAAAACAGAGCAGAGCCTTGTGAGTCACTCGCCGCATTCTTCAGCAGTGATCTGATGAACCGACTTCGAAGATGAGCGCACAAACAACTTTACAACACCGACCTAAAATAGGAAGCATGGAAGTATATTAAGCTTCTTTCTGGCTTTGTGGTTAGAAAATCTTACAACACCTTTCTCAGTTAGTGGCAACTCTGGAAAAGAAGCATAAAAGGTCTTCAAATTATTTTATCTATAAAGGAAGAAGAAAATTTATATAAAGAAAGGCATTAGGACAGTATTGTTATGGCCATTCTCTGTTAGCACTCTGAACAATATAAGCGCCATTTAGCCATAAAATGTCACGGTACTTCAACAAGTTGAAGTATTAAGGTAGATATTTGGTAGAGAAACCAAATATCAGTAGCACAGCATCACAGATTCTCCTCTGCTTTCACTTCAGAGTCTAAGGGTGTCACCACTCCTGATAGTCCAGCAGACTTGGTTTGATTGAGGCACAAAATTGCAACACTTGTTACATTTTCACACTACATTGGGTCAAACTAATTGAAAAACCTTTTCACCCCCTCGCCTGTGGTGGAGCTGCAGTAAGAACCATCGAAGGAAACGACACAAAAACCTCCAAAAAAAGAGAAAAGCGCAACTTCTTTTTTTTAGCAAAACATAAACAAAAATACAGCAGTGTCAGATTTTAGTGGTTGTCTTTGGTATAAGACCAGGAAAACTCTCATGTTTGTTTTGGTTGTATTTACCCAGAATGCACTGCACTATAGACCACTTATTGCTTTTGGAGCGATCTCTGGTCCATTTGGCATTCAAATATGCATTCGAACCACGCCAGAGTTCACTTCAACTGAACTAAGACAGCGGACCAGAGTTTTTGGCTCACACCTCTCCAAGCAAACTTTATAGGCAAACGAATTTGAGTTGGATTAAACTGGACTAAACAAGACTGGTGAAAATGCACCATTAGTCTCATATGAATAGAGAAATCCTAGTCGCATTCAGTAAACCCTGCATGCCTTGGAAACAGGAAATAACTAGAATGTTCCTTTGATTAATTGTATCCATTATGTAGGAACTGCTCAGGATGCCAATCACAATGAGAACAATCATTTTAAACACTGGATCTCTTCCCACACTAAAAATCCATATAAAGTAACTTGGAGTATGGTACAGCAAAAAAAACTTTCACAAATTTTAACCAGGAGTGGTGGTCCAAAATCATACTGACCAGCTGAAGCACATCTTCATCTTTTGGCATGATGGAAAGCTCCAACACACTCTCGCTGTAAACGACAAAAAGAGGAAAAATCAACATCCAAGGATGAAATATACTTTATATAGTTAAGACACAAGGTCTTCACAGGCAAAATCAGTGCCTGATCCCACATCTACTTTATTTCACGGGGATTCACAAGTTAAAATTTTGCTTATTTAGTGTCTCAGCTGCCTTCCTCAAGTTGCTTTGGGTAGATTTTAGTGTGAATAATAAACTCCGATTTCAAAATTTAGTCTTAAGTTAAACAAAATATAGTCTCTAACAAAACAATTTCTTAGATTAGTAATGCGTCGCATTTTTGCAGCGGTGGAACATCATATAAAATGCAGAAGTGACAAGAAGTGAGACATTTTTGTGATCTCAGGTGATCTTACCTGTTCTGGATGAGAGCGATCACCTGTGAGTAAGTCTTTCCAAGAACGCTCTCGCCGTTTACCTTCACCAAACGATCCCCTGCAGAAAAAGAAGACATGTCGTCTTGTCACAGCCAACAGGTTAGGCAACAAGGTCCTAGTCTGCAAAACTTCAGAGCAGGTGGGAAAGACAGGATAAACAGGCGACGCTGCGCAGGAACTAATTTTCCTGTGAGGTCGAGGGACGGATCAAAACAGGAAATGTGAAGGTGAAAAAAAAAGTTGTATTTTTGTGTTTATCTTCAACAGAAACAGAATCATGCAGGCAAAACATTCATCTGATTATCTTTATTGAGCCTTAGAGGACAGAGAGGTGTAAACACATATCTAACATTAACATGTTCCTCTATTTAAATGCCATTAAAAAAGCAAATCAATAAAACTAAATTCATCTGCAGTTTCATGAGCAGAAGCTAGAAAACAGTTCAGCAACTGGGAAAAATTGGCAAGGAGTTTGTGCAAACTGAAATGCATACAGTGTTTTTATTGTGTGTGTTGTGTTGTGTGTGTTTGCATAAGTTTGAGTAAGTAGCATGTGACTGGATACGTGCACAGATGGGACTGCTACTCTGCTGAGGCAATGAGAAAAACTTTAACAGCTCTGTCATTTTCATTGCATAAGTTCAAATAAATCTCGTTTTCATCTTGTGACAAGCTTTCGTCTCACTTCTTCACATTTCGGATGCAACGTCACAGTAAACTGTGCAAATGTCAACAAATTTCAAGAGTAAATCTGGAGGCTTGTTCCTTTTACCTGTGCACAAACCCGCCTTGTGGGCCGGACCCTTTTCTCTCACATTCTTCACAAATATGGTGTCCATCGGCTCCAGTCGCTCTTTCTGAAACCCTGCATCACAAACAAAACTCAAGATTAGGGGCTGCACTTGTTAAACAGTAAATGCTGAAATGTTTTCCTGGGAATTATATTCATTTAGGGAATCAGTTGAAAACATAATGTTTTCAACAGATGTGGGGAGCTTACAATTAGAAAAAAAAACTCCATATGGAAAGTTTCTGTGTTCTCATGAAGTATCCGTTTCCATCCATCTATGCAAATATAGCACACAAGATAAATCCAGCACAAGTCAGCTGACTCCAGCATGTTAGTACAGACTGAACAGTTTTCATTTCAGTTGGTGTAATTTAGTACATTTCCTTGTTTGTTTTTCACAAAATGACTTAACAGCTGGGGTGTGCTATAAAAATATTAATAATTCTGTTGGAAACCCAAAGAACTGGCTGCTTTACTTTTAAATCCTGACATGAAGATGAAATTGAAGAGGCACCATGATAAGGCAAAACCACTTCATTTCTAAAATAAATTGATATAGTTTCAAAATATATATTTATCTAAATAACATTAATAAAAATTATAAATTTCTTATTTAATTTGTTTAGAGTTTAAAATGAACATGTCACATTCTGATATGAAAAACGTTTCAAATGAAAAGGAGTCATTGGAAAAAATCTTAAAGTCAAAAGTAAAAGGATATTTGTTACAACTAAGCATTAATCAACCATATATATTTAAGCACAAAACAGACAATATGTATATTAAAAAATAACAAAACACACAATGACACTGGTACATTTTTAAACAAATAAATACACTTAGGATTTTTGACAAAAAATTATTTTAAATTATGTAAATAAATTTATAATTATACAAAAAAAACAGTAGTTTTTGTAACTTATATCTGCAGTCTAGAACCAGCAAGTGCAGGTGCAGTGTTGCATAAAATCCTGCAGGTGGCGCAGAGAAACAACAAACCAGAGGTCTGTAAGGAGACTGAAGGAGTCCCACCTCATTGCATCATCTCTGTTTGACTGTATTGCGTTTAACTGATGTCTGAATGACGGGGAAACAACTCACCCTTCCCGTTGCCGTTCTCCTCATCCTACAGATGACAGAAAGAGAAAACAAACGTCAAGAAAGAAAACTGGAAACTTGATCCTACCGACAGCTAAATTATATTTTACTAATGTTGGCTAACATTAGTAAGATCCTGTGAAGAGCTGATGCTGTTGCAGTCGTCATGAGAAGGAATTTTACCAAGTGGTGATTCAGGGCTTACATCGTGCAGGAAAACTACGCACCCCTATGCAACTGAAACAGTTCCTAACACATTCTACAAGTCATATCGTCAACATTGGTATTAATTAACATGAGTTTCCTGACAGTAGAAATTAAACCTCCTGGGAAGAACATGTTTACTTTTAATGAGCTCTTAAAGCCCGATCATATGCAGAAATCGACTTTCAGGTCTGACAGACTGGAGGCAAACGTGACATTATGCCCTGCAGCAAACAAACAGACAGAGTGGAGATCAGATAGGTAGATCAGATCACCTACATACACACACTTTACTGAGCTGAGTGGGCAGTTTGGAGTTCGAAACATGGTGGGCTGACTGCTGCCTGGCTTTACGCTACGCTGACTGGGCTCATTCCAGGCTCGGGAGACAATGCAGGGGGATTTAGAGACAGAGAAAGGACAGCAGTCGAACCCAGAATAGAACTGGGAGTCGGGGACATGCACCGATGGACCAGTCCCAATTTGACCTCATCCAAAACCAAAATGGAGACAGCAAGAGGTGGCTTGGAGTGCATATGGTGCACCTAAAGAGCTGCTGCTGGGCTGAAACCTTTACATACCGGTAGCCTACAAATGAGGGAACTGTTCCAATTAAATCATTTATTGCAGGTTTTACACAAAGGCTCGTCATTAAAAGACAAAGGGACATTGTTCTCTGGATTTTGTTTGACAAGTTTTATGTGTAAGATCTCGACAGGTGAAGAGGGAAGTCTGGATTTGCAGCCCGATCTTGGACAAACTGAAGAGAATGAATGGATGTAAGAAATGCTCAGAGTAGTTTCAGGTTATAGGGATATATTCTGATCTAAAAAAAACATTTCAAGCATTTTTAATTAATGGTGAATTAAATATGTGTTTGTGCTTTAATTGCAAACAAGAATGCTAGTTTTATCACAATTTAAACAACAAAAACTTGAGCTCTTATATATCTTCAAGGCCTGTTCTGCATTTGGTGTAAAATATACTCAAAAGATTCTCATTTATAAGAACAAACTTGCTTCTATTGATTACATTTTTGATAAGATATTAGCGTGAAGGTATCTAGACTGCTGCATTCACATGTATAGGAGATTATTTTTTATGTGAAGAGTATAAATATGTTCTAAAGCTGTATTTTTTGTGCCTTTATTTTGATGTAGATCAAAATTGTAGCTTAAAATACCAGAAGTTTCACTTTTCCAATGCATCTTGAGCCTTGAGAACTTACAGGACTAGAAAGACATTTAACCCCAACTGAGTAACACTCACCCTGAACCTAATTGAACTTTATGTGGGTAATTTGGGATAGGGCCAAACAGGTTTTCCAGATAAGAATAAGGGGGTCTCTGTGAGTCTGATTGCCCCAAAACAACATGTGACCTTGGTGTCCATTGAAGCAGGGGACATGAGGACAGAACCAGGGCCAAAGGCCAGCAGTGGGCCTATTGTCTCGGGCCAACCTGGTACGTCCTGACAGACAGCGATTGGTACCATGCTCCAACAACAGAACCCATTGAGTCAGGGCTCCTGTTTTCTGCAGCTGGTGGATGGTGGGGTGGAGGAAAAATAATAGACGTCTTGTTTCAGCTGGCTCACCCCACCCCAGCCTCCACATCCCTCAATTTCACATCTGGAGACATTTGTGCCAGCACCTCAAAGAGCCAAATAACCACTTTGCTCACACAAAGGCTCACCCCCAGCCCAGAAAAAAATCAGGAAAAGCTTCACAGAGAATGAAAAAACAGAAATAAACAGGAGTAAAATCTGCAGGGATCTTCCATATTGTAAGAAGGATGAAAATCTGAGTAGCTTTATTGCCCTTTAAAGCCCATCAGCTGCTGGAATTTGCCAAATTAGTTCTTCCAGTGTTTGTTTTATTCGACTACAACTGGATCAGCTTTAAATCTCAAACGCTACGGTCTTAAATAATGAGACCAATTGAGCAACAGGTCTCACCCTGAGGTTGGTGTGCAGAGCAGACTCTGGAGGGTAAACGATGAAGTGGCGTAACGTGAAACCAAAACCCTGGGAGTTCTTATGGAGGACCAGCGTCCGGGGGCCCTTCCAGCCCACGCCGACCCCCTCCCTTTCCGGCCGGGACGCCATCGGCGGCCGAGGGTTGTCACCTGCTGAGGAGTGACCATCCCTCCGCCCCTTAGCCTGTAAACACAAAAACAGTAACAAGTCAATCAAAACAAGAAAAAAAAAAACTATATGGTGCTATTTATTAGCATAGATAGCATAATACATAGAGCAAAATGCCTTTTGTTTAACTTTATTAATTAATCTGAAGCTTATTGAGAACTTACAAAATTAGTAAGACGTTAGAATTTGCCTAATTACATTAATTGTTAGGTTTAGAACATCATTTTCAGTCTAAAGTTTGAAGTATGATTTTTTTTAAAAGTGCAAAAATAGACACGAACTTTTAAAATTTAAAAAGCAAACTTAATTTGAGGCAATAGTAAACATTGCATTTTAGATAACACTTCACTTTCAGTGAAATTTGAAGTATGAAATAGATTTTTTCTATCATATTTCTAATCTATCTTTTACTTTTTTTTTTTTTACTATTGATCAGCAAGAATTGTCCTATGTCTTATCACGTGAATAAACTTAATGAGGTGTGATTTTAATGTGTTAAATTTTCAAAATCAGTGAAATATTAAGGTTTTGTGCAAATTTTTAACAGAAACGTTGCCATAGTCCTTGATTTGTCCAAAGAAAAAACTACAATAATTAAAGCACGAATGTCAAATCAAGCACAGGAAAGAGCACAGAAATCCTCCATACATTTGTTTCCATTATTAGCACAAGCATTCCAGTTTTCCAGATGCAACACATGTTCTGGTTTCTCTAGGAAGAACAAGGTGACTCTGCACCCTGTGACATTAATCCTCAGCTGCTGGATTTTACATTAGCAACTTCCTCATGAGCTCCTGAATGCATTTCATGTTCCGCTCAATCCTGCATGCCAACCAACCTGAGAACAATAGGCCATAAACATAATTTAGAAAGAGCGCTGCAATCAGGAAGCCCTCCAGGCTGCACAGAACCAGGTCAGGAATCCGGGATTTCTTTTTAGATCGTTCTGACATTGGACTGAGGACAACAGGTCCAAACTTTTTCAGGTTTGCTGGAAGATTTCCACCCACTTTCCAAATATTTCATTCCTCCTGCTGAGTAAATAAGCAGAGTGAGCTCAGCTCACAGCCACATGTGAGAAGTCTCACCCTCATGCTGCCCTGAAGACCCACATCTGTCAGTCAAACACAAGGAGGGGATGTGTATACCCGAGGTCAAAGGTCAGATATGCTGTGTGAAATACCAGAAAGGTGTTATCTGACTGCTATCACTTAAATTTCCAGTGTATTACTACATAATACTACACTGGAGCAATAAATGTGTCGACTCCCAACGACAAGAGTCTAACTTCAATTTTATTTTTTCTTTCTTTCTGGTTCTTTAAAAGATTGCAAACCTCAAAACAACAAAAAGTTTTCAATAATGGACACAATGCAAAGACTAGTCACACTAGAGACTACGGCTGCAACAGAAGACTAGTTAGTAGCAATCCTAATTGATTATTTCATCCATTAATCAACTAATTGGATTTTTAAAAAAATACACCACATTCTACAGATTTTTAATCTGACCACTTCACCATTCTTATAGAACATTAGAAATTCATTAAAAGATGCAAAAAAAAAAAACCCAACAAATAATTAAATTCCTTTTTTAAATCAGAAAAACATTTAGTTGCTTAAAATGCAATGAAATAGTGAATTTGAACCAGGTATTACTAAAACGATGATACTTAAAGTTTTAGCTGAACATATTTATGGACAAAGTTGGGGGTTTTATACCATAAGTGTAAAATGTGTATATATTTTGTACAGATTTGGCCTAATTAAGGGTCTGAATATGCTTTTGTCAGCAAATGGAAATTTTTGGACTCTGCACACTCTAGTTAACCATTAATTGATTACTACATTAGTTGATTAATAATTTCAGCCTAACTGGAGATTCTTAGGAAAACTGACTAATGTTAGTTCATTCTTTCAATACTAACAGCTCTGAGAATGTTCATGAAGCCTAAAGAAGTGGCTAACAGTCTGACAGTCTCCAGTTCATCATAGGGTCATGACAGACCAATACGTGTGGATACAATCACACCGAAAGCCGATGCAAAATGAGAAATTGCAGGTGAGAAAATACCTGGACAGAAATAACACCGCATACAAGGAGAACATCAAAACTTTATCCGTTATTCAGTTTTGCAGCTGTGACCTTTCTGTTCTTCATATAGTACAAATTAAGCACTTTTTCTTAGTCATTTCTCCATTTTAATAACAAAACTGTAACTCATCTATGTTCCTCTAAAATACCTGCTACTATTACAGTTAACGTATATCATCTCTCTGCGAACAGTTTATTTTCTTTCATCCAAGTAATTTAAAGACACCGGCTCTCAACAACTTCAAACATCTGAAATCATAAGATCAAAAGAACAAGACGGATATTTGAAGCTTTTTTAATCCCACTAAGCTACAAATCAGCAGCGAGTAAGTAGCACCTGGTTTCACAGACATCTGTGATTACTGATGTGCCTTGATATGGAAAGGTATGTTCTTTGCTCCATGGAGCCAATTTAAGACACATTCGGTGCTTATACGAGGGATCTGCAGCTCCTCCTCCTCCACTTCACAGTTACTTGCTCGTGAGCTTTGGCTCATTGTCCGGCTGCATAATCCAATTGTGTTTGAGCATAAATATAGCCAGACATTCAGGATTTTCTACCAGAGAGAAGAATTTGTGGTTATATCAGATACAGAAAGTCCTCCACCATCAGGTTTTCTTTTTCTGAAACCCTCCACAAAGTTCTGTGTTTGTCTCGTCAGTTCAGAAAACATTTTATCAAAAATCTTGGGTTCTATCAGGGTGTTTTTTTTTATCTGATTATCAGTTTGAACGCTCAATTTTTTTTACTAATGGATTATTCAATTGGTTATTGTGACAATCGTATAAGAAATGGCACATTCTGCTGATTTTTCATTTAATCACGTAAAACTTTTTATACAGTATACATTGAAAGATGCAAATGAGCAAATAATTCATTTTATTTAAATAAATTCTATATTCAGGCTATAATAAAAAAAAATTATAGCCTGAAATGCAATAACATAGCATTCGTTTATTGTACACTTGATTAAGCATTTAAAATTATCGACTTGACTTAACATAAATACGATGCAAGGCTGGCCTGTTGATTATTTCTGGATTAATCGATCAATAATTGGACAGTAATAATTGGATTCTCATAAGAGAAATGTTGCAAAATGAACCAGGTGAAGCTAAAACTTTGCCAGTTGAGGAGTTCTGGGTAGAACATATTTACAGACATGTTAAATGCAAATTGTGTGTAATGTTTTTTACAGTTTTGGATTAATTTCTGGCTTCTGGTTTATCACCGGTAATTTATAAATTAATAAGAGAAAACTGCATTTTCCCAGCGATACAGGTCTTAAATAAAATAATTACTTGAAAACATATTTTTGTGTTTACTCATGTTATAACAATTTGTTTTTTGATAAGAAAATGTAACTATTTTCAAGGATGGATTCTTAGTGTTATGATTACATTTTTATTATCTCCAGAATTTGCGTTTTCTCCCTTTTTTAAAATGCTTGTCTGAAAAGACTTTTTTTTTATTTTTACAAAATTGACATTAAAATCAATAAGATACTTTATTCATGCAACTAATGAATAATGCATAAATACTTAACTATTAAGTATTTATGTTTAAAATAAGCGAATGTTAAATAAACTCTGATGTTGACACATTCATCTAATTTATCTAATTTATTCAAATAACCAATTTTCAGAAGCTAAACATTAATGCCTCTATTTTGTTTGGAATGTGAGAATTTTTTCTCATTTTTTATTATTAGAAAGACAAAGACCCTTGCAGCCACTTTCTACTTCCTATAAATGCTAAAACCATTAGCTAAAACACACACATGTGGCAGGTTTGTGTGTGGCCACACAACAACAGGAAGTGCCTGGCTTGAGACAGGAAATGGAACAACCAAGAGCTCCTATAAATATATTCCTCATCGTCGAGGTACTTCCCATTCCTTCACTCCTCTTTCTTCCTCTTTCCTTCCTCTCCTTCTCGCCCAACCTCCTCTTCCTCCCGCTCAACATGTGAGTTCATGCAGTGGAAATCTTTCACCGCACAATTTCTTTTCCTTCTACTTTTACGTTCCACTGAGGAAAGAGATAAATACAGGAAAAGATTTGTTTGCAGATTTGTGTTGGGGAACACATAAATGTCTGCATATTTCCGAATTCGACTTCCATAAATCTGGAATATTTCAAGCAAGCCTGGCAGTCTAAACAATGGAACGTGAGGCCTGCCATTTTCTCTTAGAGGAATGCAGAGAGACGTGGACAAGTGTGAGTGGAAAGAGTGATTGAATCAAAGCGATAAAAGAGAAAATGAAAGAGCAGAAGAGGAAGAAAAGAGGAAGAATCGAACTGAATTCCTCAGAAGGAGCGGTTTCTGGTTTGGACGAGTCAAAACACACGCCAACATGTCACAGGGGGAGAGTGAATGAGACAGATGAGGAAGAGGAAGAGGAGGAGTATCGTGCTGCAGCAGAGGGACAGGCTCCAGCACGCCAGTTTCGACCACATGGCCCCTCCCGGCGCTGGGAATACCATAACCCTGTGATTACCCAAAACACACGGGGTCTGAGCGGGTCTGGACCGAATCCCACTCGGATGCTCTGGACCGTGTGGGCTGCGTGTTCCTTTTCGGATAATCGAGTCTGCAGCTGACCTTTCCGCCCGCCCTCCTCCCTCAGGCCGGATAAACACCTCTCCTGTCACCTCTCACCTTCTGGTTTAAGAAAACTCACTCAGACGTGCCGACGCGGTCCGGCTACTCCAGGAAAGGACATTGTGTTTAACGAAGAATGTTCATGGAGGTTTTTTTTTTTTTTTAAGTTTTTTCAATCTTTTATCTTGGCTTCCCAAACAGGCTTAAGGGAAAAGCTGAGAAAGAAATGTAACATTTTCTTCTCTCTGAGCTTAAATATAACTCAGAGAGAAGAAAATCTTGTAGTTTCTTCTCAGAGATGAAACTCTAAGAATTTGACATCTCTAAGATTACCTGGCATCTTTACCTGAGGATTACCAGGCATCTTACCTAAAGATGCTATATTAGTCTTCCTTGAACAAGTTAGCATAGGTTTTGGGTTATACAAAACTCGTTCATTAAATATTTTGCACAAAATTATTCTTACACGTTGACATTTGGGCCTCTTAAACCTAAATTAGCTGCTGCTGGCTACGCCTCCCCAACTCAACGTTTATGCTTGCAGGTGAAAATGGCTGCAAACAGATGTGCAATTACGCAACTGTATGTCTTTGAAAAGCAGAAATGGAGCCTCCTGCGTAACCAATAAGAATGCAGCAAAAGGTTTCTGGATGGTAAGTCAACAACAAAATACCAGCCTTTTTCCTGCAGTAACACCAGCTTACCAAAGGTGCTAGAGATTAGCTTGGGTTGCTAGATAACAGGCTAAGCTTTGCTGGGGTTGCTAGCTGAGGGGCAGTGCCTGCTGATGAGTTTTTTTTTTTTTTTTTTTTAAGTGCTTCTATTAATCCGGAAGCACCTAATTTTCCAGACACCTAAAACATGAACTTTTTGTCAAAAACCACATTGGTATGTTTTTTTTTTTTATGAGTGCTACATAAAAAAAGTTTCCCATTCATACCAATTACTACATTGGAATGTTTCCTGGTACACATCTCTGTGGAATTCCATTTACACGTGATGATTTTGTCACAAAAACACACTACAATGGAAAACAACCGAACATGCAGAGTAACCTGAATTGCCACACGAGTGTAGTTTTGTTGGTACACACAACAGCGGCCAGAAAATGCCCTGCAGTTGTTTCTGCTCCTGACGTCAATTACAAAGCCTGAAATTATAGATTATGACCTAAAAATACAATAAAGAAAGCAGAAATTGTTTCATTTCCACCAAATTGGGACAGATTCTAAACTTTAAAATTGCTGAAAGTGATAAGAATGATCTATAATCTTCCTAAACTCCAGAGACAAAGGGATTTTATATGCGTAAGAGGCTTTACTGGTACATGATCGTATCAAAAAGCTGAATTTACAGTCATCAGGAGCTGCAGGCAGCAGCCATCCTCCTGAAAACCCGAACAGAACAGAACAATAATGCTCTTTTAAACAGCTGAGAGCTGCAACCTGTTTGAAAAGTAGAGCTTTAACAGGCCGCTGTATCTGCTGATGAGCCGTTAATCCGGACGGCGCGGGCAGAGCAGAGGAGAAAAACGCAGATGGCAGCGTCACGACTTACCGGCCACACAGAGGGAGAACTCCTCCATCTCGGCACATCCAAACGCATCCTACATCCCGACAAGGTGATCCATGACCGGACCAGAAGCAGCGGAGGATTCAAAATATCCTTCCCAACGCACCTGTGTGTCAATATGTGTGTTCAAAAACTAGTTTAACGCAGCTCACTGTCCAACCAGGCTGGCAGGTGATGACGCAACATCAGTTAAACAGGGTTTTCTACTCTGTGGGTAAACATGCAGCTTTGCTGTTGTTCAATTGCTACATGCCAGCCTTGGCTATTTTGATTCAAACCTTAAAGTATAAGTGTTTCCAAGAAGAGTTGCAGATTTACAATAGTTTGGTTGGACAGTGGGCAGAGGCACACAGGGTGCATGACGCAGGTTTAAATGCAGCCTGGGGACTTTTTCCTCTGGTCAAGAGGAAAGAAAAACAAAAAAAAAAACAACTGCAAAAACTTGGTTTGGTTTTGTTTTAAGTCAAACATCTTCATTCAAAAAATAAATAAATAAATGTTTGGAATAAAATCCAGAAATCAGACAAGTTTTTTTGCTTAATTTCTGCATAAAAAAAAAAAGATAAATTTTTTGGAAAAGGAGGGAAAATAGAGGAAGTTTTGTCAAGATGAATAAGGAAGACCAATACTAATCTACCGGCTAACATTTTCAGTGCAATTTGGGTCAAAATAATGAAGTGAGTTCTGATTCTCCAAGCAAAAGCAAAAAACTCTGATATAAGTACAAGAAAAGCACAGAAAGTTTGACGGAAAATCTCAAGAAAACCTACAAAATTTATTTGATTGGTATTAAAACTGTATGGCTTTCTGCCCAGAGCTGCACACCATAATGGGCGCCACAAACACTTCAGTGTAAGCACAAAATGTGTCTTAAATGGCAAATGACTCGGCTATTAGATCGTTAAATTAAAGGGCAATTTTTTCATCTTTTCAAGCAATCATGCTGATATTCTCTCCGTTTGACCTTAAAGAAGAACTGAAACTATTCCTGACAAAACCGCCGCTCACTGAAAATATAAAGAAATGAAAGATTAGTTGAGACTTTTTCCAGCCCATTGTAAAAAAAAAAGAAAAAAAAAAGACCACAATCCATCTCCAACATGAGCCTAAGGCTTTTTTTAGCCTTGCATGAAATGACCTGACTCCATTCTATAAAACTTAATTCCAGATCAGGTTTATTATAATTAAACTTGTGGGTTGTTTTCTTTCCACAATTTTACTTCTGTTTTTATTACACTAACCTCAAACCAAGCAGTTCGAGTATTTTTCTGCCGCTCACACATCATAGGCATCTTAGCGATATTATCAACACGAAATTCCAGACTTACGCAGAATCTGTTAACTTTAACGGCATCTGCAGCAGACGGAGCCAGAAATTGTGTTTCTTTTTGACCTTAAGAGAAAATGAAACACATTTCTTGTTTATCCGGGAGAACAAACATCGTATACAGTGAGTGTTTGTCTCCTGCCCCCACGCTCGCATTCCTGATTGTGGCATTGCTTTACAGTCAAGAATGAGGGGGATGGTAGCAGAAAAAAAAAAATAGGTGGAGAAGAGGAAGTAATATTCCACATAAAAAATAAAATGACAATGAGTTAAAATAGTGATTTAAACACCCTAAATTTTTGGAATATATTGGCACAGCTTGCTCCTTTTATGACAAAAGGTAACCAAAAGTGGCACTTAAGCTCTCCCTTCATCATTCTCTAGATGCTAATTAGAAGAAGGTCAACAAGAATCACACACATAAACTCTAGATGATAGGAAGACTGATTACTACCTATCTTCAAAACTGATTTACATCTTGGAAATCCACCCTCAAACATAATTCAAAAAAATCAAGAATAAAAAACATTAAAAGAAGGAGAAATGTGCACGTCTTTTGCTGCAAATATTTAAGCGGTGAAGAGTTTTAAGCCTGGAAGCAGCGAGGTATGACGTCGCTCTGCCAGGTAACGCTGAGAGGTTAAGCAACCTGTCAACAGCTGAGCGCTTAAATGACTCCAAACAATGAAGTTACAGCAACGCTGCTGACATGCACAACTGACAAACCGCATGCAGCGGTTTCCAAAGAATACTCAGAGTTTGCAAAGCTTATTCTGAGGATAAAAAAACAACAACCAGGATCTTTATTGGTTCTGGTTATAAGCAACCGGATGCTTATTTTAACGCTAAAACAAACAACTTGAGGGCTAATATGAAGGAAAATTTTATGTTAGTTATCCGGTGGATTTGAAAAAAAAGGTCTGGTGACGCTTCAGGACTTTAGGACCTTGGAAAAGTTAGCGAGGGAGATGGAGAGCCTCTGTCTTTACCATCAAACATAGAGACAAAAACATCAAATATTACCAAATATTTTCTATCTAGTTTCAAGTTAACATACCTCAGCACACTTGAAATAAGACAAAACCAACTTAAAAGATGAAAGAGCTTGACAACATGATTCCTCAATATTGATGAAAGAGAGACTGGTTCCGCTTTCACTGATAACTTGCGAAAAATAATCTCCCAGTGAACCCAGTACTTATTTTTTATAAATATCAAGGTATTACCAGCTTAAAACAAGCTCTTTCATCTTACTGAAAAGTTACTTGTAAGTTACTTTTGTATAATTTCTCTTGTAAACAGAAATTAGACAAAAATACTTGTTAAGAGTTGGTGTTTTTGCAACAATCTACATAATGATTTTTCACCCCATGTTAAGTCCAGGAGAGAAAATGATCTGTTTGTTTTTATGGAACAGCATTCATCCAGAAAATAAGTCTGAGTTTTCTCAGCAGATTAAAGACAAAATTTTAAAATTAAAGTCAGAATTTTAACATTGAAGTCAGATTTGTGGGCCTAATGTTCTTCTGCGGTTTTTGCATCCTTTTCAGTATACAATGAGAATGACAGTAAAAGTAGCTGAATTAGTAAAAATGTGTTTATAGAAAGTAGTAAAAAAAGCTGCAATAGGTTGTGTAAATATCTCTCTGCTTTTGTATTGCTGAAGGTAAATTGAAAGCTTTTATGTGAAAGCTATACATTTATCTACAACTATTCTTGTAACCCAGTAAGAACAGTTGTAGATCTATTGGAGCTATGATTTTATTTATTAGTAAATAAATAAATATGGAACAGAAACCCAAACACCAGCCTCAGTCTCTGGCTGACCTCTCCTCACCCTGGGCTGATGTGAGCTTTGGCCGGGCGAAGCCGGTTCAGCGCGCGGCGTTGGACTCGTCGCTCCGTGGAGAACGGCCACCCAAATGCAGCGCGGCTCCGGCGAGCTGCAGTCCACCCCCACCGGGTTCTGGAAGCTCCAGTCCGACCCGGCTGGCGCGGAGCACGGGAGCATAGCGGCAGGCATCTGTGTACCGAGTTCAGTCAGACCCACATCGCTCACCACCACCATGGACCGCTGGGCTATCAGCACCGAGTCGAGGACAGAGTCCAGACGCAGAAACGGATATCGGGTGAAAGTTTCCTCTTCCAGTCATTCAGTCAAACAGTCTGGACTCCAATGCATTGCCTCAGGAAGTTTAATCCCACATTTTCCACACCAGATCTGTTGGATCATCAGAAGGCAGAGGTTCTGGGCAGCAGATGGAGGAATGAATGTGTGTGTGTGTGTGTGTGTGTGTGGCATCAGAGGTAGGTCTAGTTTCAGAGAATAACTGGCGGCGTCCCGCTCACGTCAGTGTCCGGTGATGTTCTGCAAACTGCTGTCTCAGAGGGCTGGACCCTGCATCTGTCCTCCCTCCCACTGCCTTCTCGCTCTCTCTCTGCCAACCTCCCTCTGAATCTCCCCTTCCAAATAAATCACTTCATCTTACCCTCATGTCAATCCCAATCTCCTGTTTACTTGCTGTAACAAGAATCAGCCATCCAACCCTTTTTCGCTCCTCTTTTGCTTTCTGTTACTTCTTTCCTTGAAAGTATCCAAACCGGTCTGACAAACAACGGGCAAACTTTCCAAAAAAGCATCAGACATTTGGAATGAAGACTGAAATGGAAAAAAGATTATAACTCCGTGGTGGATCCATGCTGGTGCTGCGTTGTGTGCGCAGTGACAAAACTGTGATCCCGACGCTAAATTTCACAAAAGCCGGCACTGCCTCCTCCGCCTCCTCTCCCCTCAGAGGAGAGGCAGACAGGGGGAAAAAAGAGAAAGAAACCAATTTCCAGCACAAAGAGAAAAGAAAACATTTGCCCCTGCGTTTGTCTTCTTTAGGTTAAGAGCGGAAAATAAAGAGCAGGGAGGATAGAACCGAACATGGATAAAGAGGGAGCAACAAAAGCTGCTGAGAATAAAGCAACTGCATGTCAACGTGACCCACTCGCTCACATTCCTGTTTTAAAAATACTGGCACCTCAACCTGAAACCAGATGTTTACGTCCACCAATAAAAACGCAGAGAATATAGCAAGTTTACTCAAATTATTTCGATTATCCAACTGCCACAATGAGAAAAATATTGCTAATTACTTTCTTCAAAGTCAAATGTTTGCATAAGAATATGTTGTAAAACAGTTTGCATGGCAAAAAACTAAATCTTGCCAAGTAATTTTGGACTAGTTTCTAGTGAAAATATCATATCACACTTGAAATGTGACAAAAAATAACTTAAAAGTAACTTTTCAGCAAGATATAGGAATTTGTTTTAAGTCAATAATTCCTAAAATATTGGTGAAAAAGTCATACTTCCATTATTAAATTATTTCACTTGAAACATGAAAAAAAGTCTGGTCATATGTGACATTTGGAATGAAAACTGAAACCACTGAAAATGCTCAACAATTTAACAAATTGTAGAACAAATTCTTGTACAATTTTAGCAATTCTATGGGACTGAATGAAAAGAAAAACGTGAGAAAAACATTGATATGTACTTTTCTATACTGGTCATTGCTGCACTAAATCCGTCAGGAAAAACACAAACATGGAGTTCTCAGCAAACTGCCAGGATTTCTCACCAGGTGCGAGAGCGCCCCACAGGTGCCCAGGTTGCTGCAGACACCCCCGCCTCCTGGCGCTTGTCACCTCCGCTAGCAGTGGGCTAGCAGTGGGGTTAGACAGGTTTCACCTGCCACACAGCGGCACAAGCACCGACTTGCCTACTGAGGTCCATCATCCACACTGACTGTACCCTATAGGTATGCTGCACGGCGTCAAAAAGGGAAAACACAGCAGGTTCAAACGGCTTGCGCTCCGTGATGGGGTGAAAAGTTAAAGAGCGTTAATCTGATCGCTGAGGGATAACAGGAATCCAAACATTGGTTTACAGCTTACTGTTAGGAGTTTGTTGTTATTTAAACTCAGTGTTAAAGCCTGCCAAACAGAGATGGCCATCCCTGACACTGGACAATATTAAGACTAATTTTATACCAAGATGGACTCTTGGATGACTTCTGAATAATTTGTCACAAAAGATTTTATTTCCAGAGCAGTTTCACATGAAATCCCAATAAAACCTTGTTTAAACATGGGGAAATGTTTTTTTCTATACTGATGCTCATGAGATTGACATGTAAAATATTACATTGCTACATATGTTTCCAACAGCAGACTGACATTTATTTTGCTTTCATACAATATTATATGAGGCTAATAAAAATGTTTTTTAACAGTAGAACATACCTGTGTACAGGAAAAGCAGAAGTTTGATGGGGATTTCTGAAACTATTTGAAACGGAAGCTAACGTGTCTGCATAAATCAAAACAAGTCAAACTATGGGGTACCCCAAGGTTCCTAGTTGGGCCCACTGGATCATTCAATCATTTCATTATACCTTCTTCTACTAATATGCAAATGTAATACAGCTGCATAAGATTTTTTTCAAGAATTTGGTGTTTCTTTTAACTCTTTTAATTATTGGGGTATATAAACCAGTTTAAAAATGTTTAAAAACTGAAATAAACTCTAAGAAGACAGAGTGATCAGTGACCTGTTGATAATAGTTCCTCAAATATGATTATATATTAATCATTTGAGTTCTGCTCTTAAGTCAAACTTAAAGAATTTGGGTGTTGTTTTCAACAAATTAACCAATAAGTATCTGATCAGCGTCACTCGAAATAACTCTGGTCATGTGAGAAACAGAAAAACAGGAACTTGAGATCCCTATTCATGGTTTTCCTGTCATCTAGACTTTTGTAATGCATTTTTTCACACGTATCCAAAAAGACTTGAACACCTTCAGCTGGTCCGAAACTCTCCAGTGAAACTTGACGTAACTCCTGTTTCACTGTCTTTGCTCTGTTAAGATGGTCATTTTAAAATTCAGATGTTAAATTTCCAGGATGTTCAAGCTTTTCACTGTATAACTGAAATGTTACATTACAGAAGCCAAAATTGACTTGAAGTCCCAAAATCACAATCCAGATGGAAAACTCCTTCCAAGACTCCTACTTTAGTTGTGGTACTGTCTTTAGAGTCTTGAAGCTTTCTTATTAAAACATAATTTTCTTTAGAAATTACTTTTCTATTTGATCATGTTTTAATTTTGACGCATTTTGCGTTTTCTTTAGTGCAAAGTGCTACACACTGCAACAGTTACTGACTTAATATCAGAGGACATGTAGCTTAACAGCTTGAAATGTTGAGTCACATTTTGCTCTTGGCTTGTAACGCTTGTATGAGCTAATCTGGCTTCTTACCACAAAAATTAGCAAGTCCCCCTAGTTTTCTCCACTTGTACTTTTAATAAGATTAAGTTGTGTGTAATTTCTTTCCAAAAATCTGGTTAAAGCATCAATATCCAATGACATGCACTAAAAAACAATGATAGCTAGTCGTTAGCAGTGGCTAAGCAGGCATGAGTAGTAGCTTCTTTTTCTAATTCAATAATAACAATAATAATTTATCCATGCACACGTTCACAAATATTTTAGGTCAATTTGGAGAGACCAGTTACCTCACAGTCATGTTTTTGGACTCCAAGATATTGGAGTACCCTGAGAGAAATCATGCATACAATTTTTTTGTGTTATTGAAGTACTTCATAGAGTACTTTTTCTCTAACACCCACCTATACAAACTAATATGCAAAAAACCCCAGTGTAGTCATATTCACACAAACAGCCCACACGTCTCACTAAGTCACAGCTGGGTATAAATACCCAGAGCTGTGTAATTACGGCTCCTCTTAAATTCAGAAGCCGGGGGGGTTCTCTTCTCTCTCTGCGGTTCAGACCAGAGGAACCGCCCTGCTGGGTCGCCATCCAGGCAGGACTCTTTTCTTTCAAGGAGACAAATGTGAGAAACAAGGATAGGAACCAAGAGCAGAAGTGGGATCATGATGGGCAGGACAGGGCAATATGGCTGAAACATAAAATCTCAGATTTTTTCCCTAAAAATATTTTTAAAATATTTTTCTAAAAGTGGATTTTATTTAAATTGTTCCTTCTGTGAGTTGTACGACAGAAAGTTAGGCCAAGACTATGAAAATGTTGCTTTAATCACAAAAATATAGTCACAATATTAGCAGACAAAAACAATATCTTAAAATTATATATATAAAAAACTAATTTTAATGAGAAAAAAAGGAATTATTTTTGTGTTGGAGTTCTCATAAAATTACTAAAATAATGCTACTAGCATCAACTAAACATGTTAGTAAGCTTTTATTATCTGTCCTTGAAAAGCAAGCACCAAAAAATGGTGTTAGCTTCTTGTTAGCTACAACTAAATATCTTAGCAAGCTTTTTTTTATCTGTCCTCAAAAGGTAAGTACCAAAAAAATTATGCTAGCTAGCCATTTGCAACAGCTAACCATTTTAGCAAGCTTTTCTTATCTGCCCTCAAAAGGTATGAAACAAAACATAGTTCTAGCTAGCGTGTAGCAAAAACTAAACAGGCATAAAAGTAGTAAATTGAGATGGATGGATAGACAGAGACCAATGAATGGACTTATTATTCGTCTGAAACATGCTAAAGCATGTCGACTACTGCATGACCCTCTACCCTCAGATAAGTTTTTCTTATCTGTCTTCAACCTTTCTGACACACTGCAACTTGGTTTTGACAAAGATCTTTAAGTCAATCCCCTGGAAATAATATCCCGTGGCTCCAGACCGGATTTGTCAACAAGCATATATAGTTGAAGCAGGATAAAGTCGAGCATTGCTGCAGGTGAAGCAGATAGATTGGGATGCTGATATGTTTGGTCCTCTTTAGATCATTGGCCTAAAGATTAACACACAGAAACCTTTCTGAGTCACTTCCTTGCCAGACAAAAAAAGTATTTTTCCTAAATCGCCCACACAGCTGTAAAAAATGAGCTTTCACGGGAAAATACACAGGAAAGAGAAGAGTGGAGCGTTTCAGTCTGTAGTCATGACCAAACTAAAGTGCAGACACAACGATGGGGTGTTTTCTCTAAACACAGGCTGCAAAACTTCAAGAAAGGGTCACCAGGGGACAGTCTGGGTTTTCTGCTTACAATGGAAAACCAAACGGCACAGACAAAAATAAAGGATTGTTCTTGTGGAGAAATCTCTCAGGGAGGTTCAACATATCCCTTTCAAATGTCTTTAAATCTTTTAAAACCTCAAATAAAGTTTCATGATCCTGTTAGATCCTGAAAGAAATGCTCCCAAATAAGAGATAGCCAAAATTCAAGCACTGCAACACATGGCTGAAACGATTAATCAGATAAATTGTCAACTAATTTAGTGACTGATTAATCAACAACTGAAAAAATGGCATTTTCTGAAATAACAAAGCTGTCAGAGCAGCTATTAGGTAAAAACTGTACAAAAAATATTTAGTTTGCATTTAAGATAAAACAAAACCCTTTGACTGTAAATATGTACCATACAAAAATCCTCAAGTGGCAGTTTTAGCTTCAAACTCTGTAAAACGTTTACTATTAAGCAACTTAATTAATTATTAATTGGTAATCTAAAAATCAATCAAAAGATCAGACTGCATTGAAGTTAAGTCAAGCTGAAACGGTTTGACTTTTCACATTTTGGTATTAGAAGTACTTTTATAGTTGCAGATGCATCCTTTCCCTCAAATGATCAGAAATGACGCCACTGCATTTTAGACAAAATGTCTATTTGCTTATTTTAAAAAGTATGAATTATTTTAATGTATTTCTAATATTAGAAAAATCAGCAGAATGTGATTAAAACTGATTAATTGTTAGAATAATCAATAGAATAATCAGTAAGTAAAATAATGAGCTGCAGCCGGATAGTTGACCTAAGCTCAAAAACTTGAGTCAATCTCTGCATGGCGATAAGAGTCGATGTCTTTGTCTTGACGGTCATTTTGAAGTGGATTCTACAAATGCAATTTACCAGTTAAAAACGGGGCGTGGTTGTTTGAAGCGAGTTAATTTTAACTTTAATCTCCTGTAAATCTCATTGCCTCAGTTCCTACAGGCATAGGTTGTAGTTACCGGGCTGGACCAGTAGAGGGCAGCCACAACCCAATGTGCCACCGAGCCTGACCCAGGAAACATGTACTTTCACAGCAACAGTAAACGGAAAAGTGAAAGTGTAGGATGAAATAGTGCAACATGGTGTCATAACAGCTCTCATCCATGACCATTAAAAAAAAAAAAAGTCAGAACTAAAATTGAATGGAAAGCAGCAGCTGGGGGTCAGAGATGTCACACCTGCTGGGGGCTTTAACGGCCATGCAAGGAGGAGGGGAGAAAGGTGGTACATGCAAACCAGGAATAAGCTGAGCCGTTTGACAATCTTAAAATTCTCAAAAATATAATCTGCGCTGTGTCTGATAAGAGGGAAGCCCTTTGTCATTCCACTCCAGAAAACAATGAACAAATAAGCTTTTTGTTACATGCGTAGCAAATAAAAATGAACTCATGACACAAGGGAACATTGGATACACAAGTCAGTGTGTGAAAAACCAGAAAATGCCAGAAAGAAAGTGGGAAGGAGAAAACAAGGAGGCGGGAATGTTGGCTGAAGTTTGGATCACAAGAATGGGAATATTTACTGGACAGAGTGGGCCTAAACAGATAGAAGACGATAAAGAGGGTACATATGGACAGACTTCTGACCAAAGATAGAAAATAGTCATCATAAATGTAAACTATAAACTTTTCTTCAAAACTCATAACAAACTAACACAAAATGCTTTATTATCATAAAGTGAAACAGGTAACAGTGTTTTTGTTTGTCAATTCTAGTTTGCATGATAGCTCAAGTTCAGCTACAATAGGTAGCTTCCAGTGCTTCCCACATATTTTATTTGGATTTAGGTCTGAACTTTGACTAGGCCAATCTAACAAACAAGTATGCTTTAATGTAAACCATTCCACTCTAGCTTTGGCTGCAACTCCTAATAACATACATCGAAGCTTGAAGTTGACAAATTGGTCCGCACTTTATAAAAGCGTTATACTTTAATTACCGGATTTTTCGCTGCTACTTTTTTCCCCATGTTTTGAACCAAGCGGCTCGTCGCCCGGTGCGGCTTTTTCTTTTTTAACCACCAGGGGGCTCTTTAGCAGGAAGTGAATTATTGGAAGCCAAAATTGGAAATCAAAGAAGAAAGCGCTGATTTAGAACAAGCACTGCTAACAGCAGGCACAATGGAGAAATGTTTTCAAACTCATATCCCCTCATTATGGAAACAACACAAAGAAATTTATATGATGCAGCTTTTAAGCTGAAAGCTATCGATCTGCACTTTAAAAAAAATCCATGCTTCGGCGTTAATAGAACCAGCAGATTTATTAGAAAAGTTGAGGGCGGCAGAGATATATGTACATTTCCAGTTTTAAAAAATAAAATTATAGTGAGATGCGCTCTATAGTCTGGAAAATATGGTACACCTTCTCTATTGATTTTTCCAGTAACTTTGGTGCAATTAATAGAAATAGAGACATAGAAAAAAATAATGTGAAGTACTTTTCTATCAAATCAAAGGAGAAAATATAACATTTCACAGTGAGTTTCGGTCTGCAAGACATTCATCTACTGGCACAGAGAGCTCACATCATGTTGTCCAGTCCACTAAGTGGAGAGATGGTGTTCCACTTTAACATGATTAGCAGGGAGTGGCTCCTTTCCTCCAGCACATTCTTTATGTTCAGGTCTGCACAGAGGCAGCCAGAGATCAAGTCAATAAAAACCTTTTGCAAAGCTGCATCTGCTCTCCAACTTATTCAAGATAATTACAGAAAAAGGCAACAAAAGAAGCAATTTCACTCCAAAAAGCAACACAGCTTTCATGGGAATCCAGACTGCTTGAATGTTTGCATGTTTGAAAGAAATTACAAGTCTGTCTCCCATTTCACAGCTGATTTTCCACAACTGTAAAAATCAAGAGGAAAGTTGGAAGTTGCGTTTAGGGAGTCTGATTATCACAGCTTTAATCTGGAAATCTGAATTCAGAACATTTTCTTTTTCTTTTTATGCTCAAGAACGAATCAAAACAAATCCATTACAGCTCGGGAGGCAAACAATCAATCAACTTATGATGAATTATCCATAAATGGCTGATTATCCAGCAGAGGGCGCTACTGGTAATCCTTGAGCAGAATCATTTGATACAGAAACAAAGATGGCGGCCATGCAGGAAAGAGAAACAGGATGCAAGACGAACTTCTGTTCTGAAATATCAACACTTGAAAAGCTCCTTAAGTTTCCCCTTAGCACAGCTAATTCTAGGAATTGCTTAATATATTGGTTTGCTTCTCTTTTGAAATTCAGCATATTTTGAACAATTTAACATGTTCTGTAATGGACAGATGGTCAACCCTGACAAAACTCAAATTTTTTAAGAAAATGGACAATTACCAACTAATCACTAGTGGATGGATGAGATCAACCAACTTTAGGTTAACTCATTAAATCAATAACTTTCATCCCAAATTCTAGCCAAAACTGCAAAATAAAAAGCTGCTGATGCTGCCTGCACTGGGAGGCCGCGGCAGAGTCCTGAGAGGAAGAGCCAGCTGGAAGGCTCTGCAGAGCAGATACATCTGGGTCGGGATGCGTGCATGCCATCTGAACAACATCAGGAGGGATGACAACATCTGGAGGAGGAGGAGGTACAGCGCTGCCCTCTCTGCACTGTACCTCCTCCTCCTGCTCTGTGCTGACCACAACCGCTGGGAGCAATCAGAGCGTCACGTCTGAGCTCCGCTGCATTAGGAGACCCCACCCCTCTTCTTTTTCTCATTTCCTTCTCTTTCTTTAGAGAACCGCCGGGCTCCAGCAGGCCGTTTCACAGGGTTGCCAGATCTGACTTACAGTTTCCAGCCCGAGAACAACGTAAAACAAAAACCAGGCCAAATCCCTACCTCTAATGAAATTCATGCTGATGGCGCCAAATATTTTTGGATGTCCTTTATTATATTCTGACCAGAACCAGGTAGCATTGGGACTGCAAAGGATTTGACTCTTTGAACACATGAGCCACATTTCTATTACAAATGTGAGCAAAGCTTTGTTGCTATTTTCCTAATCTCAAAATAATACAGTTACACTTTTGTAAAATATACAAATTGTTTTATAACGCAAAAACCTTTTATCTAAAAACTTGATTTTTTTCTTTTTTTTTAGAAATTGCAATACTTCCATTTAAGGAAACTATTTTTGTAATTCAAATTTGCACAATTATGTGACAAATGAAAGTGCAGATAGTGAGTCTTGACTTTTTTGTGGACATATGTCCTTTTAAATCATGGTTTTCATGTGACGTCACACTTCTGGAAACCTCATAGTTTACAGCCGTCGTGGTCGATATCCGTAACTGTCACAAGAGTTGCTACAGAGATGCTATGACAACAATAATCACATATTCTCTGTCTCTTACGGCTTGATCCCAACAGCAGCGATGTTGCTGGGATAGCTTTCTCCTGCACATTGGTCAAAGGTGTCAATATCCTGCGCTTGCCTACCAAGATGGCGGATCAGTGGTGATTTCCAGAACTATGCATGCTGCTACACAGGGACACCTGATTAACCAATGACTAATCACAGATTCTAGAGATTTTAAAATTCATTTAACTAGTAAGATGAGTGCAAGAACAGGGCACTTTAGTAAACATTTTGTGCTTTTCTGCCACACCATTTGAAATCATATTCTTCTGAATCATTTTTGAAAAGCAGCCTGCATTTTAACATCCTGCTTTTTTTAGCTAAATATTTTCAAAAGCAGTCCAATCGGGCAGAAACTCGCCCAATCTGGCAACACAGCCGTTAGACCCTCTTCCCCTCTCTCCACCCCCTTTGCCTGGGGAAAAACGCCACCTTGCCCCCCTCTTCTCAGGCCCACGTGTTTATATTTAGCTCAGCTCTGCTTCTGTGTAATTAGCATGAAAATTATAACTTTGGGGACTTAGTGGTGACGTCATCCTTCATTCTGGGCCACATCGAGCTTACATCTCGGCCCCAAAAGCAGGCGGCGGTGCAGCATCTGGGGCACGGCGGAGCCGAAGCCAAGCCAGATAGGGAAACTCAAGAGAGCCTAGAGGTTTAAAAATATAGAAAGAACAAAAAGAAAAGAAGAAAAAAATCGCCAGAGCTTGAGTGTTTGTTACAGCCAAACTGGAGAGATGGTCTGCTCACCGCCTTCATCTGTCCTGGAGTTTCCATTTGAGGTCATCTGGTTTTTACATTCCTGCCATGCACCACTGCTCTCCCAACACCGAGAAAGTCCCCCTTTGCTCTGTTGTTGCAGGATCGTACAGTCCACAAATCCTCAAAGTGGAAGATGTGTGCAGAGGAACCATTTAGGGAGCTGTTGGCGGCTGCTACATCCAAGCCTCATGGGATGACTTCAGTGGATTATGTTGGGTTAAGAGTCTTCTAGTAAATCTTACGCAATTAGGAAGACCAAAAGAGATTTTTAAATATCGCGGATGCAAAATGAAGCAAATGTATCCTATGATGCTAAAAAAAAATCCAAAAATTACCAGAATTTTAAAAGACACACAATAATTGTTGAAAAAAAGGCAAGAAATTGAAAAAATATTAATTTAATGATAATAGCAATAGTTTTACACTGGTTGGTGTTAGCACCCTTCTAATTTTTCTCCATTCTCTGGAAGCTTATTTTAAGATACATTTAGACTTTACTTCTATGCTTTACGTTTAGTTATTTATATTAATTTATCTATGTTTCATAAGAATAATAAAAATGTAATGCTCTTATTTGGTCGGTCAGGGCGACACTGACTTATAGAGTTATTACAATAAAATGTGACAAAAGGACCATTTACTTATTTTTAAGTAAATTGTATTCAAAGCCTCATAAATACAAATATTGCTCTTGAAAATTATTCCTATTTGTAATATGCTTATTACAACACATAAAGAAATGTTATTTGTATCCCTATGCTGAAAAGTATTTGATATTCCAATTTATTGATAATCTCATTGAACAAACAGCTGGAGAAAATAGAAAAACTAACAAACCCGACGATACAGATAGTTTTGGACTTCATGGATAACAATAAATCAAAATTCTTATGATAAGAAAGTTATCATGATAAATGATAAACAATTGTTGAAGAGTTATTTAACAAACAAATATATACAAAAATATGCAAGTTGAATCTTTTAATTTACTAAAATAAATCACATTTCTGGTGATATTCCCATTTATTGAGACACATCTGTCTCAGCTTTTCCTTCTGTTCAGGATGAACTTTCCAGTTTTTTCTTACTGTAATCTAATTTCTCTCCAGCTCAAAGCGAGGCTGATATCACGGCATATTTTGAATACAGGAGGATCTTATTATCTGCTCCTTCCTGTTGACACACTACAGAGGCGACACCCAGCTCAGACTGGTCTGCAGAGGACAGTGGATGCTGGTGTCCTTGGTTTTTCTGCCTGATCTCTCCCTCTTCTCTGTGTAAGATTCAAATGTGATGAAAATGGGTATGCTTTATATATGATTTATATATGATTTATATAAGCGTTTCAGTACCTTCACCCTGCAGATACAAGCAGGGTTGCAAGACCTGAAACGATGTAAAGCTCATCCAACTCCAAAAAATAAAAGAACGCAGCCCAAATCTCAACCTCTAATAAAATTCATATGGACAGGATTATATATAGTCATATATAAAGATGACTACAATAAAGGACACAATTTTTTCTTGGCACTCAAGACTGCCAAGGACTTAACTCTTTGAACACACCAGCTTTAAAATCTTTCTTGCTGTTCCAATAAAGTAAAAAAAACAACAACAACAACAAAAAAACAATTCTAAAGTAGCAGTGTTTCCGTTAAACAAAAAATGCAATTAAAATAAAGCAATAAGTCATTAAAGAATGTGCCATGCCATCATTCTCCTACGACACAGGCGTCAAACCCGTTTTCATTTTGGATCTTATCAAAAATCTGAATGTTCTTAAAGGGCCGGTTGGACCAGAATGTTTTGATAAATCCCATTAAGCTGTTAAAATTACTATAAATAGTTGTTTGTCTCAGCTTTCAGTAAGTGTTTCTTAAAATTAAATACTATTAAACATCTTTTCACACTCATCAGTCCCTCCAGGATCCTATGAATGTTTTTGCAGTTTTTTATAAATCAAAATGACAGATTTGTTTTAGAAATATTTGTGAGGAATTTTTATGATATTTGTGCTAATGTATGTTAGAAGTGACTTTTTATTAATTGCCATAGCAGTCGTGAAGTATAATGTGACATCAGGCAGCAGATACTAAAATCCAATGTTTTTGGCCAATTTTGAGAAAAATCTGCTGTAAAAATCTGAAATATTTTTTGATTTTCTGAGAATTTTGTGGATTTGTGAAAAACTGGAGTGACTTTGGTCTGACACAGATGTCCTACTACTTCCTGGCATGTTTTCGTTTTTGTACGGTTGTTGATGACAAGACTCATGTGATGAAGACAAAGTGTTTCCATCGAGTTTTTTTCTGAAATTGAAGATTTCCATTAAGCAAATTTAATACAATATACAAAATTATTTAGTCAATGGAAAAGCAACTACTGAAACTTGATTTTTTGTGGCAGCATGTCTTTTTAAATAATGATGTCACAGGTTGGGGTACTTCATTAACCAATGATTAATAATTGGATTAATAATGTGGCAGAAAAGCACAAAACTTTAAAAAAAACTCCCTGTTCTTGAACTTATGTTATTGATTTATTTCAAAATCATTGGAATCTGTTGAATGTGACAACTATTTGGACATAATTTTCCAAATAGTTGTCACGTTTTGCATTTTCCGCCAAATGTTTTAACACACCCAAAGTTGTTTCTTTCAAGCCAAACGTGTTCAAAATCAGCGCAATTGGGCAACACTGGATACAAGCCGACCTTTCACAAGATCAGACCCTCATTCTCAAACGGAGAGGGGTCTCTCTGTTTTAATGACAGATAAAGGGCTGCGACACAAGAGGCCCACCCTCACATATGGTTCCACTCTGTTTTGGAGATGAAAGCCAAGCTGGCATTGCTCAGAGGGAGTGCACAAGCAGCAGAAACATACTGTACTTTTAGGATTTTGCAGCCTATCAATGGAGGAAGTGAGGTAGAGGAATCACACAGAGAAAAACCTTTTATGGCACAAATAAGACCAGGGTGACAGCTCAGGGGGAAACAGCGCGCTCGGACATATCGTTCCGGCGAAACTGGAAAAATGAAAGCAACAACAGTAGAGTATCCTTAAGCAGATGACCAAAGAAGGTAACAAAGAGGGGGTCTGAGCAGAAAGCAATCACTCAAAGACAGGAGGGGGGGATGAAGGGAAAATCTGAAGCTTTGAAGAAGTCAGCTGCCATAAAAAAAGAAAAACTTCCCTCATAAACAGCGCAGCGATGCAGATAAAGCTGTAATAAGGAGGAAGAAGCAGCCACAAATATGAGCGAGAACACGACTCTGTCAGTGTGTGTAGTTACCGCATTTGAACGTGTGCGGCGAGCCTCGCTCTGCTGCTATTTGTGAGGGTTTGTTTTCAATCCAAGTAGATCCAAGAAACCCACAGAATCTGCCTACTGAGCAATTAAGACTCATTAGCTACTGCAGAACCACTTAGTTGAGACAGGTTCAAAGATTTATTCTGACACAAACTGAAACGTGATGCTGCAAGTTTCTAACTGACATGAATTTATAGAAACGACACAAAATGTTACCAAGTTTTGACTTTTCAGCAAGATATCAGAGCATGATTTAAGTCAATAATTTCTAGATATTGATGAAAAAGTGCTTGTTCCATTGGTAGATTGTTTTCCAATAAGTACTTTTTCATCAATATTAAATATTTATTGACCTAAAACAAGCTTCTGCATCTTCCCTAAAAGTTACTTGTAAGTTAGTTTTATCTATAGTTTATAGTTTTCAACTATACTAAGATATATGCGAAAGAAACTAGACCATAAATAAGATTCTGTGCTTTTGCAGTAAAGACTGTTCATTTAATTCACTGTCGTGTCCAAGCTCTCTTATCCCAGAGACACAACATGATAAAAATGATCTGGTTTCTACCAGGTTCTAGCAATGTTTAAATCTAAAGTCAAGTGTATGAAAACACACTTTCATTCCAGACTGTCACTATTTATTAAACAGAAACAAACCCAAAATGGTAAGGATGTGTGTGGAAAGAAACTTAAGTCCGGCTTCCTGCAAAATTTGGTTGGAAAGAATCACAGATGCTGCTAATCGAAGCTGATTATTGAGTGATTAACAGTTTTCTTTTCTGGAAACATCCTGGTGTGTAAAAAAAGAAAGACAACAGCAATTGCTGTATAACCTCACAGCTAGAAGCAGCTCCATATCAAAGACAGATCATAAAGTTCATCATGACAGCTTAAAAAAGATGCAGTTACATGTGAGTGACGACTGCTGGAGAGATAAGGCCAAAGAAATTTTAAAAAAGTAACATTTTTTTTTGATCGAAATTTTAGTTCAAATATCTTAGTATACTTGGAATAAGACAAAACTTTCATACAAGTCACTTTTCAGCAAGATATAGAAGCTTGTTTTAATTAAACAACTCCTTAATATTGATATTAAAATAAATACTAGCTCCAATGGCAGATAATTTCACTCATAAAGAGACAGTTTTCTCATATTATGAGTGAAATAATATGCAATATGTCATTTTTCATCAATATTAAGGGATTATTGACATAAAACAAGCTAAGATATTTGCACTTGAAACTTGACCAAAAGCACGTGGAAAGGTTTTGTGTTTTTGCACTGCATGAGCACAAACACGTCATACCAAAAACTAAATAAAGGGGTGGACTGATGATGATTAGGCTTTATTTTCTAGCTCAGAAACTTTGCGCAATAGTTCACCATAAATTTCAAGTTAGATTCAAATACTTTAAGATCTTGGATCACCTTTACTAAAACACCAGAACTAAAACAGAGTATGATATTTTTTCCACGATGGGAAATCACAAATAGAAAAGAAAAAAAATCAAGGATCCTTCGGTTTTTCTTTGAATTGCTGCAGAAACTGCTGGTCCAACTCTAGAATTATTGCTTTGAACATGAAGAGTGCCAAGTTAAGGATGAAATCATTTGAACTTCTTTCATTCAACTAGAGCTTTAAAGGCATGAACAGCTAACCCTAAAAGGTCTGCAAAGTAAAAAAAAGAAAAAAAATAGGAGCAACATTTTTGAACATCAGGTCATACCACGTTAAACACATGACCAGCGTTATCCTTTGAGAAAATCTGAGCAAGCATGTAAACAGAGGCCGCGTTGTTCTGGAGCAGCAGGCATCAGGAAAAACCGCAGCTCTCCATCTCCTCCCAGCATCCTCGGCTCCTCATTAGCCTCCCCGATAATCTCTGTCCCGTGGTTTCGCCTCCCTGTCAAAACAACCTCCTCCATCCCTCTGCGGCTGCTTGCAAACAGAAGGACGGACTGCCCCTGAAGTGGACGGCGAACTCTTGCAGATCTGCTATTGTGAAAGCGGGGATGGAGGTCAGAGCGTCGGGTCCGTGACCCTGACGAGACTTTGCTGCGTGTAACCTCCTGTTTGTAGTTCATCACATCTCGAGCGGAGCAGAGATGGATGGAGGCTGGCCGGCTGCCATTTACAGTACAAACAAGCCCAGAGCATCCTTTGTGATGTGGCAGTTTAGCAGAGAAAGCAAACAACATCCTATGGTTAATAAGGCAAAAATTCTTCTCTTTGTTGGAGTTTTCAAATGTAAGCACTGAGGGAGGTTCTTTCAGGGACAAACATTCAAACTAAAACAATCTTTTAACACTTTTTAATCAATTTAGTTTGTTAATTTAGCTTAACTCGTCTTTGATTTGCACGAATTTCTACTAAACTGAATACAATATATAGAAATCTATACTTTTGAAACACACAGAGAGAAACATTCCCATGATAGCATTTAAAGGGGAAGAATTATAAATTTTCCAGGCAGATGGTGCCATTTTATAGCGCAATCATGAAAGTATTTTAAAAACTATATATATCAAATTTGACTTAAAGAAATGTTACTTTGCAATAAAATGCCTTAAAATTGGGCCTCTGTCACTTTAAAAACTCTCACTTTTTCTGAAAGTCATCACAACATCGTTCTCTATTTATCCTCCTAACGTTTCGCTCATCTATCAAACTCACCAGGTGTTTGCTAATTGTTGTCGGCTATTCTGAAGGAACTCACCTCCTTATAGGACAATGTTTCTCAACCTTATTCGAGCTGAGGGCCCCTTACATCTTACGGACCACCTAAGATGTTGTGACTTCCAAAATAACACAACATCTTAATACGTACAACCAGAAATTAAGATATTGGTCTCATTATCTTTTTCCTCCGAATGTAAAGGGTGGTGCTGTTTTGTAAACGTGACTGGCTACAATAAAATCATGAACACATCTACTTGGGCCTTTTTGAGTTACTTACAGATTCTGAAAGTATGGATTCAAAGCTTTCCAATGATGGAAAACAGAAAAGTTTTTGTACAAGTCCTGTGTGCACTAGTAACGTTTAGGGTTATTTGTAATTTAGAAGGAAAATAGACTTGTGTTGGAATTCTTTGAGCTCACGTCACGGCAAATGAACTGTTGTTTACATGCAGTAAACACTAGGGGACACCCACGGACAATCAGGTCTGTATTTTCACTTTTTATGACAATGAATTTAATATTATGTACGTTATTTATGAGTCACCACAGTTTTCTCCAGCAGTATGAACCGTTCTGCAGCAGCGCACTACCAGTTCCTCATCGCTGTGAATCTTATTTTACAAGACAAAACTTGTCTGTTTGGAAAGTAAAGGAGCCCCACCCACCACTGTAGTTTATGTAATGCTATTCTGACAGTACAGGTGAGATGTTAATAGGCTACAGCACCAGAAGTGTTAAGCAGCAGACTGCAGGCTAGCTAACCAACAATGCTGCACAATGTTAGAAAAATTAAGTTGGTGAATGCTCCGATAACAAAATAACTTCCAAAAAACAATAAAAATAACACTTTCTTCAAGAGTGTAGAACCCAGATGGTGTTTTATCCAGCTACAAGTTCAACAACAAGCTTTTACTGAAAACAATGCATTTTTTCTGCTGTTTGGGAAATTAAAACAACTGGAGGTTTGTGAAAGCTCCACAAGAACAGAGAATCTCCTTTTTATTTTTTTAGGCTGCAAGAATAGCAATGAACAGTTCAAAAAAGAACGTTTTTATACATCATAAGAGTTAAAATGCAAAACTCCTGGGAGGTTATTTATGGTCTCACATCCATATTTTCCAGAAATAAAATAGTTAAATACACATCAAGAACAGGAACTACAGGAACTCCCAAACGAGGGTTGCAAAAACAGAATGATGTAATTTTGCTCCTGCGACCCTGAAAGAAAACACATTTCTCTGTTCTTGTGGAGTATGTAAAGAACTTTAATAATATTTGCTTTAGATTTCCAGCACCATGTGCAAATGTCATTTTAAATAACACATTGTTCTAACTAACAGGAACTTTCAATTCATTTCAATACGTGTGTCTGAAATACACTTTACCTCTTGATTTTTCTAAAAATTTTTAGCTGAAAATTGTATTTATAATTCATTAAGAAACAGCTTCTTTAAATATTAACTGGACTGTAAACACTCAATGTGTAAATAAACACAGCAAATGTCTTAAAACAACATTATAACAAAAACATTATAACAACAGATATATAATAATAACAGAATTAGCTCAGATTCAGCCTTTATGTTTTGTAATTTTGTGTTTATATCAAGAATTTTGGGTTTAGTTCAGCTAAATGTGAATACTTTTACAAGGCGCAGTAAGACGGGAGTCATGGAGGCCAGTTTTGTGCATAACTTGTATCTGTTTAGACACGGACTGCTAAACGTTTCCCAGAGATCATGTTCACGTGTAAAAATCGCAACTCAAGATATCAAGTTACACAGTGAAGCAACATGTTGAGTCTCTGTGTTGTGACATCTAAAACTGATCACTTTTTTCATTATGTTTTCCTATTACTACTTTGAAAACTTTTCATTCTCATTCTAAAATCTTTAACTGAGTCAATGAGCAAAGACTGAAAGGACAACATGCTTCCTACTTGTTTGTGCTCACCTTTTATTTCTTCACTGTGGCCTCATTGTCTTTTGATGACTCATCGTGATTCTCTTTATTTAATTTTTCTGTTTTCCTCTTCACTCCACCTCTCTCTTTCTCTTTTGCATTCCTGAATAATCCCCACTTTTTATTTACAAGAGTGTATGCATGCGCTGCTGCAGAATCCAGTTAAAACTGTGCATTTATCGCACTGATTTTAAGACAAATCAATGTCAGTAAAAACAACAAGCAGAATCAGATCGTCTGAATGCAAATGAGGCAAATAACAGCCCCGTTTAACCTCTGTGGCCCCCGCCGCCCACGGTGACAAGAATCCCCTCCTGCCTCCTTTGCTGCTTCACTGGAGGCCAAGTGTGCGACAAGTGGGGGAAGTGGGGGCGTCCTAACCTTTGAACTTTGACTCTGATTTTGCCTTAAAGCCAATACATCGAACAGTCTGCATTTTTTAGCAAGTCCAAACTTGCACTCTGAGATTTCTATATGCAGGGAATCCATGAATTGTACGTCATATTTTCCTCAGTAGAATCCACAAACGGAGACACTCCCAGGGTTCTGCAGGAACAAAGGAGGCACTGCTAGGACCATCAACAGGCGCAATCTGATCAGCTCTAATATGCTTCTGAGAGAGGCTTTTGTTTCACAATGTAACCTTCACAGCGCCTCCCAGTGAAACGGCACATGAAAATCACCAGAATATCAAGGAGCAAAAGGAAACAATGATCAGAAATAAATAAAAAGGTATCACTTCAAAATGACAACCTGTTCATTCCTGGACACTTTTTAAAATGGAAATACAGAAAATCACCGTGGAGCCATGGCAGATATTTCTGTCCATATGCTGTCCGGATGGATGGATGGATGGATGGATGGATGGATGGATGGATGGATGGATGGATGGATGGATGGATGGATGGATGGATGGAATGGATGGATGGATGGATGGATGGATGGATGGATGGATGGATGGATGGATGGATGGATGGATGGATGGATGGATGGATGGATGGATGGATGGATGGATGGATGGATGGATGGTACTACTGTTTTATCCTAAACACATTTTCAGGAATTCTGGTTCACTGTGTGGAAAACAGAACAAGGAATGTTTTAGAGATGAGATCTGGAAAATACTTCAAACTCCACACTTTTCTGGATGCATCTACTGAGCACCACTTACAGATTAATTTGAGATAATTTCTTTTTGTATTTCAGGTTTCTTTCTGAGTAAACGGAACGACTAAAGAGAATCAATAAAGAGCCATTAGCTAGACAAACAGCGCCTGCTCCGAGCCGCGCTGCAGCAGCTGCTCTCCTCTTCCCACAGTAAACAAGGTCAGTGACGACTGATGTCCTTCGCCCACCTATATACTGGCAGCCCCGTGTTTGTACAGCATCAAGGACTTCCTCATGTAAACACACGGCGAGAAGGCCAAACAGTAAAACTCTCCACAGAGATGATTTTCACTCAGATTTTCATTCGTGTGTGTTAAAGTGTGTATGTTTCCCTGCACCTGCATCAAGGTCACAAGGTCTACACGCAACTCCAACCCCGAGTGAACTTGCTGGACTCCCGGAGTTTGTGTTTTAAGCCCCCCACATAGTGCAAGTTAGAATTTGTGTCAGAGTGCTGCAGCTGCTGTCCCCACAGTGGAAAAGTGAAACTGAAACGTGGGATTTAAAGCTGCAGTGTTGAACTTTTATTTTAAAAAATATGTATTTTTTTTGTATTTGTTAAAACTATTGCCATGTTGTAACAGTACAATATGAGAGCTATTGCTGTTATCTGAAGAAATGCACCGCAACCAGTCAGAAACTACCAATCAGAGCCAGGAGGCGGGTCTTAGCGCTGTTAATCAACTATGTGAGCCCACAGTTTAATGTGCAACTGCCAATTAACGAAGAAGACAAAGTTTCACATCCAAGTGTTTTAAATGCGACAGAGTTCATATAGTGATCATGGTCAAATCAAAACTGAATTGGAAAATAAATAATCACTACTTTTGCTTAGAAGTTAGATTCATTTTTACTGTATTTTCTTTGTCAAGATCTGAAAACTACTCCAATAAAATTCCACATTTTTCCATTCTTTTTCCAGGCTGTGCGGGAATCGCCGAAGACAGAAAGAAACGATCCCAGGCCAGCTGATGTATCTGCAGTATGAAGTCTGCAGTGCAATGATCTGACAGAGGAGATGCAAGACGCTCAGTGCTCAGCAGACCCCATAAATCTTTGGAAGATTAGAGACTGAAACTGTTCACACATCAACAAAAAAGAGCGTAGCACAGAATCAGAACCTGATTGAATGATTTAAACATCTGCTGGATCAGCTCGAAGCAGAACGTTCATAAAAACAGCCTCGTGTTTCCCATCATCGAAGCGCTGAGGCGGCACGTGACACAAAGCAGCACTGGACATCAGATGCACAGCTCACCCTGCCCTCTGCCTCTATTGATTCCCTCATAAACCACAGCACTGCTACATTAGAGCCGGACCAGTAACAACGTTACACAGGTCCCACTGGACGCCATCAGAACTGTTCTAGTTGTCTCCCTTCCTCCACAGGTTTGGAGGAAGAGCCAACACCCTAAAGCCCGACTCACTTTGTAACAAACATGGGGAGATTCTTGTGCTGTTCTGCGTCTAACCTGATTTGTTCCACTTTATCCACAGTATTATTGAAAAAGTACGCGTCTTCCAAGAGGTATCCTCCTTTTTTTGCAGCTTAAAGTCACATGACAATTGTTTTTAAATCCAGACATTTGAAAATCTTCCTTTTTGTTGTGTTTTTTAGCAATTTAGAGGTGAGTCATTGTCCCTCTGCATGCAAGACTTAAGTGAACTTCAGCTTAAAATCTCAGTTTCCATTACAACTTGTGCAAAACTTTGTTGATATTTCACTGTTGTTGAAGAAACAATTTCACAATTACGGTGTTTCCATCTAATAAGAAACGCAATTAATATCACACGTGAAAAAGTTTGCAAGTCATTAAAAAAAAAAACATGCTAGGCCATCATCCTCTTCTTCATCTTTTCCACCAGCAGTAACAGCAAAAGAAACATTTCCATAGCAGTTTGGCAAAATACACTTGCATAAAACCAAAATCAAAATTGGTGTGTTTCCATTACAGTAGTTATTTTTGTGATTCCAGTTTTTGCACAATCAAATATGAATTCAAACTGATTCAGAGTTCACTTCAACCAAACCGAGTTTTCGGTTTTTATGCAGACCAGAGTTTGGTTTTTGGTTGTTCAATTGCGCATTCACATTTCCACAAACAAACCAGACTTTCTAGGCAAACCAACTATTATTATTTGTTAAAATACCACAAATGAATACAGTAAATTAAATAAAGTGCTGATAAGACGGATAAGACAACAATATGGGGAATTAGAAAACAGGGGTGCACCAATTTATAACCACAGATTTCCTTAATTTTTAGAAATTGGTGATTGGCCCAATTTCACCCCATTGTTATCAACTCAGCAACTTTCATGCTATATTTAGCAACATTTCAGATCTTAAAATTGGCATTGGCCAAAACAAGAATCAGGCTTTCAAAAAATGGGCCAGAATGCACCCCCACTTTGAAAGAAAGCTTTAAAACTTCTTCCTAATTGACAACGACAGCTTCTGTTTCCTACAAAACATTTCATCTTTTACCCAACAGGCAAAGTTGAGCAGATGAAAGTGAATCTTTGAACGAACAGCTCAATCAAAGCGCCCACAGTGGGTTCAATTAAAGCGTGACCACAGAGGAGGAAGTGTTGGTCTTTGCTGCAGGGGACAAACTTTGCAACAACAGATAAAAAGGAGGTGACTTGCGAACACAGAAAGCAAAACAGACAGAATCCTAATTACAGCAAAACTGTGCAAACACACAGGCAAGGAGTGGTAAACATAACCTCCTTTACCCAGTCAAACGCACAAACAAACAGCTGAACGGACTCAGACAGCAGACGACACAAAGGAAATAATCTCTGCATCTGCCTTGCACATTCACTTTATTCTAAAGAGAATATATAAGCACCAGCAGGCCAGGATAGCAAACCACATGGCTCCTTCAAAAGCACATCAAAGCCCAGACTGACATGTTGGCACATAGCTTCACTATGACACATAAACTGTTCGCTAAGCATTCCTCAAACCCTGAAACTCTCTCTAGTACAAGTTTGTTTGTTTTTTTACTTTGAGAAATAAATACTTTTGGTAAATATTTAATGAAGATGTCATTTTAATCCGGTCAGGAACATGTAACATTTGGGAATGTGACTTAAAAAGTTTCATTAGATAAATGTATATTTGCAGTTCTGTTACAGTAGGTGGTGCTTTCTGCACATTTCACAATACAAAACATGCAAAAGACAGTTTAGAGATGCCAGGTACAAATTATGATGCAACAAAATGTAGATAATCGAGCTAATAAGGAAGATAGTTCAGTATTAACTGATTGAGCTAATCCTGGATTTTTCTGTGGAACATAACACCAAATTATTTGCGCAAACTCTAACTAGTTGCTGATTTTTCATACAGTATATTTAAATATTTTAAAAGGGACTGAAATATCCCGGCGCAATGCTATTGGTTGTAGCCCTAAAAGCGGAAATAACTACTGTAGATGTTAACTTCTGACTGTTAAAATGGTTTGCAATATGCCGATTAATGCACATTGCTGTATATTTGGTGTTTTAACTTATAAAACAGGTAGTTATCAGTGTTGATCCAGTAAAATAAACATTGAAGGTTATCGCTGTTCTATTTGGTGTTAAATTTGGGACTCAACACCAAATTTAACCCAATTCCAATTGCTAACATTTTATGCTTTTCTATGTATTTATGTCAATATCACTCTCTCTTAATATTTGGTAAAGTTAAAAACAAAAGACTCTGTTATGAAATTACATATTTGTTTTGCCAAATTCCGTTTAAAAAAGCAGAAAATGTGGAGGCATTTTTGGCAATACCAAATATGATGTAATGTTAAAAACAAAAAGCTTTTGAAGTTGCATATTTATGTAGCCACATTCAATTAAAACAGAAAATTAAAACAGAAATACCACCTGTGATGTTTTTATTTTGATATTTTTGACAATATCGTTTTGAATTATAACGCAACTTTTAAGAAAAAGACTGAAAATGTGAAATATCGTTCGTCGTCGATATCGTTATCGAGGTAAATTTAGAGATATCGCCCATCCCCAATGTTATGTAATGTTAAAAACCGAGAACCGGAGATCGACGCCTGCAGCATCCCGGTTCGGGACATCCCGGTTCGGGACGTCCCGCCTGCCTCCGAAAGCAGAGACAAAAGGCTGACCCAGCCCGGGTGGAAAACCTCTGGACCAGTTCTCAACACAACAGCGGATCGAAAACTGCAGAAAAACTCTGTTCAAACACATGGTTTCTGTGCAGCCTGTCGATGAGTGTGTGTACACAGCGGCAGAGTAAACTGGAGTTACTTAAGCCTCTTAGGAAATCACGCTCTCTTGACCAAACCACGGCGCCGCGCGCCGCCGCGTCCCACCTAAAACCAGCAGCAGGACGGGAACCAGAAGCGGGTACTCACGCTGTTCTCTGAGAAGGGTGGTATTCCAACAAGGCAGAAAGCAACTCCATTCATTGGACGGCAGAAAGTGTTGTTGCTGCAGCGAGGAGACGCAGTTTTGTTGCAGCGCAAGCGGCAGGAGCGGCAGCTCGGGGAGCGGTGGAACTGAACAATGCGCCGCTCAGACGCAAACTTATATGTTCAACACTTTTCCAGCTTCCTTCCTCCTAAAAGGGGGGAGTGGGGGGAGAAAAAAAATTCCCAACTCTGTTCCCGTTGTTTTCGCGACGTCCACTGCGTTGCCCTGCCTCCCCCTCCTCCTCCTCCTCTTCTTCTTCTCCTTCCGCCAAACCGCATCAGTTGTGCATTTCTAAATCCCTGCCTGGAAAACGGCGGCGGCCTCGGGACGCAGGAAGCGACGAGAGGCGGCCTTCAAAGTAAAGTCATGGAAAGGAATCTGTCTAAAGCGCAAGAAAACGGGCGGAAATAAATGTTTATACTATAATGAAAAGTGTAAAAAAACCCAATGAAGTCACTTCTGGTAACCTTGCTTCATTTGTAGTATTTATAGACCTGAATCGTATGGATTGTTTTGAGAAAACGGGATTCACACGGGAGAAGCAGCATCTCTAAGAACTGCATTTTGAAATGCTCTTATAGCAAATTATTCCCCGGAAATGTCATTTTCTTGCAACCGTTACCTTGACGCCCGAGGACAGAAACCAAACGGCATGAGGGTCCGCCCTGCAGAGCTGCAGCGTGCTGGCTCCCTCTGGCTGCACCAAAACCCGCAAAACCCGAGAGGAGGCTGCAGAGAGGAGCTGCTGCATGTGATCACATTACTGATGCAGTGTTTCTGTTCGTGCAATGAATAAATCAATAAAAATGCTCTATTGTTATTATTTAGAGCATCAGATCAAAGCAAAACTCCTCAAGGCAAATGAGCAACTTTCTATGTGCAAAATTAAAATAAATATTGTTGGTGGTAGTAAAAATAGTAGAGGGAAATGGTAGTAATTTCTTTTCATTACTTTGTCATTTAAAATATATTGTTTTAATAATTCCACAAAATCTTGAGTATATTATTTTATAATAGATTTATTTCTGTGTTGTTTATCCTGATGATTAGGTTTGAAAAGGTGTATTTTTCTACTATGTGAAAATCTTGTAAAATCTTGAAAAGAGTTCAAAACTGATTGGGTGTGGTCAGTTCTGCTTAAAAAAATAAAAATCTTCTATTTAAACTTCCCCAAATTTAAAGAATATATTCTATTATTAATAAATAGTTATTTGAAATGCAATTTCAACAAGAATTTCAGTTGATGACTGAACAACTCAGCATTCACACAGAAATGCTATTTAATCTATGATCAACGTTTTGACAGCAATGCATCCAGTTAACTTAATTGTTGCAAAATTAACTATTAATTAGAGACTTTTCTAAATTGTTGGAAGGTAAAATCCCACTGTTGTAATATAGCAACATCTCTATTTTAAACGTTTTCTTATAAATGTTGAATTTTCTTCTGTTTTAGAGATTGAACCCTTTCAGTTTGAAAATTCACAGTCACAAATGAACTTGAGAAACCTTGGCTGAAAACAATCCTGATGCAAAAAGAAATTAAGTAAGTAAAATGTATTTCCAAATTTTATGGGAGTCTATAATAGGTGTTCATATGTAACTATGTGCAACTCTTGTACAAAATACAGAATAGTTAATACTATATTTGCAATTACATTTTCATAAAACCTTACAAAACAAAGAAAAATGTAGAAGGCTGAACTTTCTTTTCACAATGTTCTATAAGAACAAATTATTCTACCATTTAACTAATACAAATAACTTTAGTAAACTTAACTACAGTTTTTTTTCTCTCTCAATTAACGTCAGACTTGAAATGAGATGTTATGCGTCTTCTTGCACTAAGCAGCTGCTTAATTTGCTTTGTTTTGGGCCAGCTCTGTTTAAAGACCCTGCTTTATTAAGAAACATGTTGCGTGTAAAAATTAATTTGAAATCTCCAACTAAAGGTGGTTGAACAAGCAATTTCATTGCCCTTTAATAAAACGTGATTATCTTTAAAGGATTAGAAAACATCCTCATAATCCCATAAAGCTTTTTCTGCAGCTGCTCTAAAATCCCCCAAATTCTGTTTAAATTAACTCCATGAAAGAACCAATATTTCAGTTAAACTGTAATTTTCAAATAAACCAGAGAGACTAATCTTCTCACACTGATCAGCCTCAAAGCTTGAGATATATTACAGAGGAAACCGCATGGTTATGAAATTGGGCGTATCAGACATAATTTTAGGTTTACAATGACTCCCACCACCAACCCATGAACTGTAACTCATCATAAACAGATGGATGTAGCAGAAAATGGGCCAAACAATGAAAGAAGCCAGAAGAGCTTTAAAAAGACACCAAAGAAAAAAAAAAAATTCATATGTTCTCGGAAAAGTGATGAGAGACGTGCTGAGAATAAATTCTGTCCATGAATCAACACACAGGCAGGAGGGGAAGTTAACTCACCACCAGAACAGGAACTTGAGTCTGCTGCCAAGAATTTACATTACATGACATACTATAAATAATATTCATTGCTGCCCAGCTATTATGTGAAGTGGGTGAAAAGACGAACAGAAAGAAAAGATTTAAAAAAAAACAAACAAGGAGTTGCTTTATGGGCTCATAGATGGAGGCCCATCTGGTTGCCATTACTGCATAAGGTAACAGAAATCTATGGAGCTACATTGGGGCCATGAAGTTTGTCCAATAATAATACAAAAAACATTAAGCTGAAAAACAAGATCTGACGCAAAAAGAAATTAAACTACAAAAAAAATCAAATCTGGAACTGAAAAGAAAACTTTGAATATGAAACATAATTTTCATATTTTTTCATAATTTCAAATATTTGTTGAGTTTCAAGTTTGTTTTTCAGTTTCAAAAAAGTTGTAAAAATTATTTAGAAAGTTAGAAAAAAACATTTTAAGTGAAAAGGGTTTAGAATAAAAAAATTTAATCTGAAATGTAATTTTGAACATTTTCTATTTAAACGTATTTTCCATTTTCAAATATTTTTCAGTTTCGAAACATTTTGTCAGTTATGAAAAAGTTTTAAAAAATATTCTGAAAGTTAGAAAAAAGTTTTAATTAAAAAGGGTTTAAAATAAAAAAAACTGGAAAAAAGGGTCGAGTCTGTAATGTAATTTTGAACCTTTTTTCAATTTCAAATATTTTTTCAGTTTCAAAATATATTTTTAAAACTGAAGATAGAATAAAAAGATTAATTTAAAAATTAGTTTTAATTTTTTTTTTTAGAATGAAACAAATTTGAAATTAAAAAAAACTGAAAAAGATTTGAAACCAAAAAAATATTTTGAAACAGAAAAAATAAGTTTGAAAACAATATTAGAAATTTTTGAAACTGGAAAAAAATGTGTGTAACTAATAATAGTGTTCAAAACTATTTTTCAGATTCAATTTTTCCCCCAACTGTTGCATGTTGAGTAACGTCTCAGAGCTGCTTACAAATAAAAACCAACAGCGTGGGGTGAAAAATGGATAAAACAGAAAAGCTTTTTCTTCAGTTTCATTTTTAACTTTTTTTCTTTCTTTAACAAACTTTTTGGCCTCAATTTAGCTCTGTAGAGCTCCGGGTCTTCCCACGCCCAGAGGAGCAGCTGCTGACTCAGCTTTCATCTCTTTTCTTGCAGAACCTAAAGTCAGTTTCTGTCACACTAAAAGGTATAAAACCTCCTTTACTCTGATGCCACTAAATAAAACCCAGTTCAACCTACTGTCTTCAAAAAGGTACAAAATTAGTGAATGAAGTCTTTTTGTGTTACAGTGTGCAGGTTTTCCACACTTTGACACGGTGTGGAAAAGTTCAACAGATTTACTTTTGCCAGACATTTCGCAGTTCAGCCAGAGATCTCATGTGGTCTAGATTTGAAAACACATCCTGGGTTTAAGAAGGGTTGAATTGCGATACAGAGAGATCACAAAGCTGCCTTTTCTTTGAGGGGTCAAACAGTGTGAGTGGACGCCACAGACAGACATTTTATATCCTCTCTGGTCGGAGTCTAAGTCTTCAGGCTTTTTTTTTTTTACAGCCAGAGGGTTTTATATTGCTGGACATAAATCAGCTTTTATTCTTCTTTTTGTGATTTACTCAAACCTTTTGTTTTTGGTGGATTGTTCACATTATTTGCTCAATTAGACGCAGATACAACATCTTCCCCACACAAAACGGAAGCAAAGCAGGATTTTTGTTATTGATACTTCAGCTGAGGAGGAAAGATGGTTAAGTAATGGATCAACTAATTTCATAGTGTAAAAGTCTTAGACCACTTTGTTTCTTTATATTTTTGATTCTAAAACTTCTTGAAATCTCTCAAACTCACGTTTTCTGAACGTTTCTTTTGTTAAGACATTACTGTGTGTCACTAGACTGCTAACTATGTTGCTCCCATCACTAAATTTACAAGTCTTAAACTGTTCCTTATTTCTTTATACATTTGCTTCCAAATCTTCTAACTTTTTAAAATCACATTTTCTGAAGATTATTTTTATCCAGACTTGACTGTATGTCACTTTGGCTCACATGACTAATATTATAGCTCTAAATTCTTCTATCATTTCTTGTTTCTTTGTCATTTTCTTTCTAAATCTCCTTGTATTCTTTCAAACTCACTTATTTTCTGTAGATTTTTTTGTTTTGGACTTGACTGCCACTAGCCTGCTCATTTTGCGCCTCTCGCTGCATCTCTGGGTCAGGCTTCTTCTCTGACACACACCCTGGGGGTGTTGGCTATGTCCCCCGTGGTTTACAGAGTCGGTTTAATAATGCTGATGTGAGGCGACACAACCCGATCCTTTTCCCCCTCCAGGGCCACAGCCGGCTGGGGATGAGCAGGAAGCATCCAGAGACTACAACTTATTACGTAATCACACAGACACACACACACATACACACACACAACATTTCTTTCATCCCGCCTCCCACTTCTGACCTGGTTAAGACCAGGCTCCCAGTTTTCTGGGCATCCCTCGTATTTTTCTAGGCCACTTCACAGATCTTGTGAGCTAGATACTAATTGTGATCACTCCATTTCCTCCTTCAGATCTCCTGTTTCACTCCACTTCCCCTCATGTTATTAAGTCTGTCCTTTCCATAAAATGTCTGAGGCGCAGTGTAGCTGGCACATCTTTTTTAATGTCTGTACCAACACTTAGCTCTCTGTTCAAGCAGGCCACACTATCCCTCTACTTGATACAGTGGCATTTCATGAAGATTTTCCTGGAGCAATGAGAGGGAAAAGGACACAATGTGAAACCTCTGCCAAGCCATGGTATCGTTTTCCCCTCTCTCTGATCTGATGTAGAAAGCAGTTCTGTTCCTGGAGGAGCTGCAGATGTAATAAGAAGCTGGGTAGATATAAGATGAAGATAAAATGTTAGAAGAAGAGGAAACTTGGTCATTAACATGCACACTGCAAAAACATGAAACCTTACCAAGTAGTTTTACGTTTGAAATAAAGCAAAACTCAATTACGAGTAACTTTTCAGCAATATATGAGTTGTTTCAAGTCAATAAACTCTAAATATTGTTTGAAAATGTTCTAGTTTCACTGGCAGATTATTTAGTTTATAACAAGATATGTTTCCATGTCACAAGTAAAATATTCTACCAGTTGAACAAGCAATTTTTCATCAATATCAAGAAATTATTGTCTTAAAACAAGTTCGCATTTCTTGCCGAAAAGTTTTTAGTAAGTTAGTTTAGTCTTATTTTACGTGTGCAAAGATATTTCGTGTGAGTTTGTGTTTTTGCAGTGTAATGAAGCATTTATGAGACGTTCAGAGCATAACTGCAAACACAATGACACGGTTTTTGCAGTGTATCATTGGAATGACAATATCTTGTTATATGTGTTGTTTTAAGTCAAAAATGTCTTAATTTTGATGAAAAAGTACTAGATATAAGAGAAAAATCTGCCAGTGGACCTACTACAGAATTATTGACTCAAAACAAGCTCATCTTCTTACTGAAAAGTTACTTATATGTTAGTTTTGTATTAGAAAATAGACCAAAACTACTTGGAAGAATTTAGTGTTTTTGCAGCGATATGTCAGAGGTTGGTGGCTTGGAGGTTCCTGGAGGTTCACAGGAGGTCATGTTGCAGAAACCTGCAGTCGTTGTGTGGATTAAGCGGCGCTGCAGCCCCCCTCTCTGTGTCCCTGTGTGAAAGAGGAGCCTTCTTTGTCTTGTTGGACAACTGGCACGAGAGGAGGGAAACAGCTGACCAGCTCGGCCCAGACAGGAAGAAAAACTTTGAACTGAACTCCCAGGATCAGACATTAAAGTAAAAAAACTGTACTCAAGTAGGAGTAGCATTAATTCAGCATATTTTTACTCAAGTAAAAGTAAAAAGTAGAGATGATTCACCATAACAAAGATACTCAACCTATTACTTACTATCCAACTCTGCGTTTTATTTTTCTACATTCAAACCTTTGCAGGGTTTTTTATTTTTTTTAACATTCTGTCACATTACAGAATTTTTTCAGAACAGCCTAGTCAAAGTCTACCGTCATGGTTACCCAAGAGGAGTCATTGGGGATATTCTGGACCTGAAACCCAGAAAGAAATGGTTGATAAACGGGCCTCATCTGAGCAACTATTCTAACTATAGAAGGAAGGAGGTAAGAGAAAATCCCTTATTTAAATTAATTTCCTAAACAATTTTAAACATTTAATTTTCACAAAGGACCAGGTTGACTGGGTTTCTTCTCTTAATATATAAAATAATTGCTTCAAAAAGGACATTTTGTGTTTACCTTCGACTTGTTTGGCCACATTTAGGTAGGACAAAGGAAGCAAAATCAGAGAAACGGGTGCAAACACTTATTCACAGAACCATATCTCATCCAAAAACATGAACTCCTGAACCTCCAATCTGTGCAGGCGTGTTTTTCTGGCATGACTCAACACAGAGAGAACAACTTAGAAACGTACATGTGGGAAAGATTTAGACAAACAAACAAAGACAAGGAAATACCCAGAGACTAAGAAGGACAGCAATGGACATTCAGGTGTTGCCAATTGCAACACGGCCGCTGATTCAACCACGGTAAAACGCCAGACTGTCCTGAGCGACAAATGTGTTCATTATTAGAAACTCCAGACAAACACAGAGAACAAGTGAATCACATCCAAGTGACTCCAAGGAATTCCACTGTTGCTATAAATGTCCATTGTTACTATAAACGCTTGGCACACGTTTCTCAAAGGACTTTCCTGCAGGCGGTGCCCAGCTCCACCTTTTCTCTTCTCCTAAATCTTCATGAAGAGACACAGAGTGATAAAGTAAACCGAGTCTGGAGCTTCCAGTAGCAGCTCAGTGGGTTTCCTTCCTGCTGGCCGCCACTTCACAAGGCGGCCTTCTTTACCTTTCACAGCTCTGCTTCCTCGTGGAGCAGTTTGATGGAAATAACTGATGAATCAGTTGTATCCTTAAGGCACTTTTGGGAAACCAGATGATACAAGAGGAAATATTAAAGTCAGACCTTTCTGACTTTCTGACTAAATATACCCACTTAAAATCTGAGAGAGTGTTTTCTTTTCTTGCACCTTCTGGACAGACTTTAATTTTTGATGGCAAATTAAAAATTTGCTGGGAAAGAGTAGTAAATACCAGCCAAAACACTCAGAAGTATTGAGATTCATTTGCTAGAAAAAAAATAAAAATTTCTAAAATTTGAGAGGAAAAAAAATTGAGATTAATCTCTGAAAATGTCTACAAAAAATGTGGAAATTTCTGAGCTCCAAATGTGATAAATAAACTCAGAAATGTTGAGATTAATACCAGAAATTTTCTCGAAAGAACTTTCTGAACTATAAAAGCAAAACAATTTTAGAATATAAAGTCAAAACTTCTCGAGGCAAAAATAATTTTCATGCCAACAAATCTTCATTCCTAATGAGATCTAACTAGATGTTGGCATTGTTGAGTTAAATGACATTTGAGAACCTCCTGCAGCATTTAGTAAGACTAAATATGAAATTTATAAGGTCATTTATCCCATAATTGAGCTCCTAAACCAGCTTTCTCAACCATTTTTCCTCTCAAAATGACTACAACCTTTGAAAAGATTTAAATGCAACAGATTATCTATAACAACGACATATGCTTTGAGCCACATCGCTGACAATATATGAAGCTAACTCAATAATCTTGTTCCCCTGAGGAGATCATACCCTAATCTGAGCATTTCTACGCTCCTTAAGCTCAGAGATAAATTCGTCTAGACATGGCCTTATAGCACAGAGTTTTCTTTTTGACGGACAGGAGCTGTTGGCTTAAAATATTCCATTCAGAAATGTGCAGAATTTCCTTCAGTGCAGAAAATAAACTCTCACTCAGAGCTGTCAGTCTCAGAACGATTCAAAATGCTTCTTTAAACTATTTATTAACAGTTTCTGACTGAAAATCATGTAGGATCACGCATGTTAATTTATTAATAAATCTGCATTGTTTTTCAGTGATGTAGAACATTTTCTTCTTATTAAGGGATGAATCCTGCTGAAAGGATGACCATCTGCTCCTGTCCAGCACAGATTTATGTAAACAAATAATCCTCAACCCTCCTGAAAACACAGAACTGCAGTTGCATCAAGTTACCACAAGAGGGCTCTGTGGCTGGACACATGAGGTTATTGGAACATTATCTCAAAACTGTGAGATTTTACAGAGTTTATGAGTGAATAATGGTAAAATAAAGAAATACATGTATCAGAAAAAGGCAGGACGTTTTCAATCATCCACCCTTTATGTCTCTGTGAGCTTTTGGAGTAATTAGAGGTCTTCAAGTCCAAAAATAATTATGCTCATTGGAAGCAAAATGGACATTTGTGCATCCCTGCATCATTTGATGTACAAACTGGGTCAATATGATGCTGAAATAAGGCAGTCAGAGAAGCAGAGTTCGCACTAGGATGCAGAAACGCATGACAAAAGTCGCTCTAATGATCAAAGCAATGAAACCCCAGACCTCATCTGTTTGCACGAAATACCTGGATGCTGATTTCTGCTGCTCTCAAACTCAAACAGACTGGAAAACTCCTACAAGATAAACAATTTGGGTCATGAGCTGTACATTTAAAAAGGCCCATTTGGATAAAATGGGCTCCTAATGAGATTAATCTCATGACGCTCATCCTTCTGTTGTCCTCCTGCATTTCCCTGACATGGCTAGAACTGCTCCTAAGAAGAGGTGCTTTAACCAAATGGACTGACCTTTAACCCTAAGGAAGACCATGGCCCCTCACTCCCTCCTTATCCTCTGCCATCTGCGCTTTTGGCTGGTTTGTGCTGAGGTTAAGCCTTCTAAACAGCTAGTAGAAGATGTTGACCTCCAGGGTTTGGGTGTCCTAGTTTCTCCCATGGGACAGCCTGCTCACTGTTCACTTGCAGGCATCTGCATATTAATTTGGCTGCAACACACTGAAGGCTCTAAAATAAATCCTTTGGTACATTTTTTTTGCATGCACTTCTAGATGCGTTTACAGTAAACTTGCAGAACATGTTTTACTATCTGACCAACATTCCGGCATATGTTGGATATATGCGGCACAATTCAACTAAAAAGCAAAGAAATCTGTAGGAAGGAAAACTAAAGGAACCTCAAGCCAAATCTTCTTCAACCCTTCAACTTGTTTAAAGAAAAATAACACAGATTTTTAATTAGATATATCAATTGCTACATTATATTGTACAAGTAAGAAGCTCATTAATAATAGGTGACTAATTTTCCAACATGCAGTTGCTCCTCCCCTCATCCTGATGTAAAAGTGTTGAATGATGCTTTTCCTGCATGCTTCATCTCCTGCAGAAACATTTTAATGGTGGCTAAGGTCAGACGCAAAGTCCCACATGTGTCCCGCCGAGACCTCTGAGTGTTTTCCTCTCCCCATAGAAACCATTTGCAATGATTGAAACTCTTTTCAGTGGTTTCTAATGTTTTCTTCTTGTTCTTTTCCTTGTGAGTCAGCGAAGTCGCTGTAGGTTTTATTTTAGATGTCTCCTACTTTGCGTCCTGCTCTGGAAAATGAAGGAAGAAATTCCTAAAATTCTAACATTTGTTGTCAGATTAGGCCACCTGTTGCACACCCGTTCCCTCCTTTTGTCCGTCCCTCTCACACACTCGCCGTCTTTCACATTCCCTCTCACTATCTCGTTTGTAGCTCAGTAAGACCCTTTCTTCTCCAGCACACACCCACACACACACACACACTTTTACTCCCATAAAACATCTCCCTGCATGGCTGTTTCGCTCTGAGCTAATTCTGACTGCATTCCTTTTCAGTCACATCTATGAGAAAAAGACAAAACAAAGTCTAAGATAAGTCTGGGCGAGAGTCAAAGCAACACACACACACACACACGCAAATTCAAAAATACACAAATATATGAGCCTCAAGGGAGTTTTGTCCAGACGACAGCACAAACACAACAAAAAAATCCTGCTTGCTCCCTTTAAAGCGGCTCAAATAAAAGATGATGCTGGGACACACTTGTTTAAATATTTTATTTATATATTTAGAGTTTTACAGCAGAGAATGTTTGTTGTTTTTCTCTGATGGATGCGGTCATGAAGCCAAACGCTTAGAGTTGCCACATCCTGATTTATCACTAATGACTATTGATCACTGAGCGTTAATGACCCCGGATTGACGTTTCAATCGTTCTCGGGAAAAGCTTCTGCTGTAGAAACTGTTACAATCCTGTGAAAACAGGCGTAAAGTGGAAGTAAGCTGTACACAAAAAATCTTACCAAACACTTCTAGTGCAAAACTAACTCACAAGTAGCTTTTCAGAAAGATCTACAGGCTATTTTAAAGTAGATAATTCCTTAATATTGATGAAAAAGTACTAGTTGCACTGGCAAATGATTTCATTTTTAATCTCGTTTGTCTTGTTATAAATGAAATAATTTGCCACTAAAACTAGAACTTTTTTTAAAAATAAAAATGAAGAAACTGTTGACTTAAAACAAGCTGCTATATTTTGCTGAGAAGTTATTTGTAAGTTAGTTTTGTCTTATTTTAGGTGTAATAACATATTTGAATTAAAGTTTTGTGTTTTTGCAATATATTGATGCATTTATAAAAAGAATAGATGAGACTGGGATTATACATTGCAAAAGCTGATAATCTCAGTATTTTTAGTCTAGTTTCTAGTGCAAATATGTTAGTACACTGGAAATTAGACAAAATGAAATTAAAATTAACTTGTCCACAGGACATTAGAGCTTGTTTTAAGGCCATAATTCCTTGATATTGATGAAAAAGTATTAGTCCTACTTACAGATTATTTCACTTTTAACATGGGAAGAATGTCTTTTTATAGTATTAATATTCAATTTATTTATTTAAAACAATGTCCTGTATCTTGATGAAAGTTACTTGTATGTTAGTTTTGTCTTATTTCAAGTGTGATAAGATATTTGCACAAGAAACTAAACTGAAAATAAGACTTCATGTCTTGAAAGAAACACAATAATATTGACGAGTTGTCAGTATTTTTGCGAGTTCTGTTCGATCTCTGCAATTATCATAGAACTTTGCAAACAGCAAACATTTTTATGCTTTTTATGGGTCCTTCAGCCTGTGTTTTCCAACATCTGAATCTGAACTTCATAGATAATTGCCTCTCACTGGGAGTTTATATCTGTACAACTAGAGGAGAGGAGCTTTGATGCTGCATAACAGTTGGCTTTAAACTTTCTGTAGCTGCAGTAAACACCCCATGCCTGTGTTTACACTGACGCATGTTTGGGCTTCACATCTGACAGCTGATCCTTGACTGTTTCTCGGACACTGTGCTGTAATGGGCCCTGAAGCAGGAAACGCACAAAAAAAAGAGATAAACCCTCGCAGCCACCGCGCACGGACGACAGTAACACAACGCCACGTGACGAACAGGAAGCTCTATAACCATATCATATCACAACAACGTGCTCCATCCGTTAAAATGACACCGACCCGCCGTCAGCACTGCACCAAGGCCGTGCCGTGTCAGCATTTTGCAGCATTAAAAATGGCTCCTTTTTCCTGTGGGTTACGCTGGGACAGTATCTGCTCCCTCCTTTCATTTCTGATGTTTTTAAGGTAACAACACCTTATGACTCACAGAAACTGGATTGTCATCACTGCCATTTAGGCTAGAAGCGTTCGAAGCGCTAGACCTCTTTCATATTCTGTCAAATTATGACCACAAACTTTATAGTTATTACGTGAAAGGTAAATTATAGTTTTTTAACATTAACAAGCCAATAGTCTGTAGATTCAGACTTAAAGAGAAAAAACTTTTTATTCGTTCTCCTTGCAAAAATACCTTAAACTCAGATTCTGACCTGTGGACTTTGACTAGACCTTTCCATCATGTGGACGTGAGTTGATGTAAACCACTGTAGCTTCATCTGGATATCTAGGAGTGCTGTCCACCAGTATTCCCATAAACCTCAACCGAATAGAAAGAAAAGCATCCCCAAATCATCATACTGCCACCTAAGCAACTGATCAATTAATCGCATCTCAAATTAAAATGAGATTGATTAAATCCATTCTCCATTTTTTAAAGGGTAATTTTATTTACAGAGACATTATAACACATGTCTTATTTTGGATGTCTAAAATGTATTTCAGTTCCAGGGTGACGTTCTCTTTACAAAATTAAAGTTTATTGGTCTTTGAGAGAGCAAATTATGCCATGATCAAAACAATAACATTATTGTTTATCACAATAATTATTGGGACAATTTATCCTCCAGCAAAATTTGATTCACTGCAGTGTGGAGTCTATTCATCAATAACGTGACTTGACCAACTGTTTTAATTGGATATTATTTAGCAATATCAAAGTAAAAGGGGCTGGATACAAATGCAGGCAACACTTGTCATGTTTTGATGTGCAAAATGTTTCAAATTGAACGCTTTTCGGCACTGAAAGAAGCATAAAACGTAATTAAAATGACACTTGTCCTCGTTTAACTGCACTCAACCAGTCAATGGGATGACATCATGTCCATTCTGAGACGCTTACTCAGACCTCATCAGGTGGGACAGAGTGGAAGACATGAATTATTCATGTAAATCAAATGTTTGGGACGGGTTGCTTCATCCCCTTGTTCTGTTCGCTTCTACGTCACAAACACTGCTGAGAGCATCAGGGGAGGAGGAGAAGCTTCGGAGGAGACGGAGGGAGGGAGTGAAGGGGGAGATGAGGTAATCTCCTCCAAAACATTCATGAGTTCAACCTCCTGCTTTTCCCAGTGATGGGGAGCTGTTTGTAAAATTACACTGTAAAAAATGAAAAAATAATAATTTGGTTTATTTAACCTGTCAAAGCAAAAATGTGGGTGTTCAGTTTTTAAAGTCATAATTTCACTGTGTTATTATAAATGCTTAAAACATTTATTTAGTTGACAAGCTACACATTCAACTTTCAAATGAAATATTTAGTGAGGAAGACAAAGAGTTAGTTTACAAACAGGTATTTAATTTGGTAAATATTTAAATGCTAAATGTGTGCCTTGGAGAATGAATATTTTTTCAAATTAAAAGTTCAGTTTGGAAAGTAAATAATTAGATTCAAACAAATAAATATTAAATTTGTGGCAAAAAATAGTTAGAAAAGTAAATATTTACCTCACGCTTAAACTTTTAGCTTCCTAATTAAATATTTAAATTGAAAGCTAAATATTTAGTTTAATTAGATGTTTAGTTTGGAACTCTGACATGTAGCAGTATGAAAATATGACCTTCTTTCCGCTATTACAGTAAAAAAGGTCATGAGCAAAATGACTAAACTAAGTGACTTTAGAAAACTCCCAAACACCAGTGGACGGATAAATGAGCCAAGTGGAAATGAATGCATCCTCTCTGTCACTGTAAACAAGCGCAGCTGCAGGAGACACTTTGCCAAAGTCACTTTTTGTGACTTAATGAACCCACGACTTGATGACAGCCACACCCCACGCAGACTTCATCTCTCCTGACTGTGGAGGAGCAAACTGGAGGATGCTGTGTCACCAGCGGCCTGCTGGCATCACCTCAGATCAGAAAACATCCCTGCAGGATGAGATGCTGCTCACCTTATGAAGCCAAGGTGTGGCTTTAACGCGGATAAAAGGTGCTCACGTTTACTTTCCCCATCCTCACCTGGTCCATGATTTCACTGAGCCTCCTCCCTCCTCCTGCTCCCGGTCATCTCCAGCTGCTTCTCTGCTCTCCTGTCTGTCCTTGTTCAGTATTCCCAGCAGAAATCCAGCCTGGTTGTCCTCAAACAGGCGAGGCAGCCTGACAGCCAGAAGCCGCCGCTGCGCCTCCCCGCAGAGGCATGACTCCGAGTCTCCTTGACAGGGTGACACCTCCGGCTACACATCCATCCTCTGCCCTCTTTGCTGTTCCGGAGCGGCGGCTGCAGGGGGAAACAGGGAAACGTCTCTCCTGGACAACACAAGCAGCAGAGACTCCCGCTTTTCCTTCTCAAGCTCTTTCACTCCTTCCCTCTGTGAGCTCGGCCCTCGCCTTCCTTCCCTCCCTCCCTCCTGCTCAACGCCACTTCCCTCCTCTCTTTCCATCTCCCCTCCCCCTCCTGCTGCTGAAAGGGAGCCAGAGCGAGCGAATGGGTGCAGGGTTGCCAGATCTGACTGACAGTTTTCATCCGAAACGACATAAAACCTACCTAAAAAAAAAACCCAAAAACAAAACAACAAAAAAAAAAAAAAAAAAAAAAAAAAAACAAGCAAACAAAAACAAACAAAACAAAAATACAGGCCAAATCTCAACCTCTGATGAAGATCATATTGATATCATCTGACTCCTGGGTTCAAACTTAACTTGTGACATTTTTGTTTGGCATTTATTATATTCTGACCAAAACCACCAGCTACGTTTCCATTACAAATGTGCAAAAATCTTTGTTGCTATTCTGATAAAGTAGAAAAATACAGTTTTATAGTTGAACTGTTTCCCTTAAATAAGAAATGGAATTAAAATCCACAAGAAAACCTTTCACTTCCTGTCGTCTTCTTCCTCTTTTCCACCAGTAGTAACATCTGGTTGTTAATCATGTGACGTCTGATGTGGGGAAAAATATTTCCTTCATAGTTTTGTGAAAAACACTTATTTTGAAGCAACCGAAAAAACAATTCATCCTATCACAAAAACGTTTCTTTTTTTTTTTTTTCAAAACTGGTAAGTTTCCATTAAGCTAGTTTATTGTTGTAATTCCAGTTAGCCCAATGTTATGGTCAAGCAGCGAGTGAGACTTGTGTTTTTTTTTTGTGAGAATATGTCATTTTAAATCTTGATGTTGCACTCAGATTTCTGTTTTACAATATTCTACATACTTGATTAACCAATGACTAATCATTGATGATGTCACTTTAAGCAGATTATGGAGATTTTGAAATAAAATACTAATATAACTGCAAGGACAAGACATTTTATTACATGTTTTGTGCTTTTCAGCCACACAATGACAACTATTTATAGCCCATGTGAAACATTTAGGTTGTAAAAACAACACACCCAAAGCTTTTCTTTTTTTCTTTCAGCCAAACATGTCCAAAAGTAGCCCAAATGGGCGGAAACTCGCCCAACCTGGCAACACTGAATGGGAGCGAAGGAAGCGGGTGGAGGATTGGGATTGGCCGCCATGAGATCACATGACCCCTTGGCAAGGGGAGCAAGGGACCCTCGACCAGCTGTCCAGCTCATGCTTCTCAGCAAACCTCTGTTGTTATTGACAACAGCTGCCGTGCGCAGCTCACCAACCGCAGATCCCCGCACGAAGCCATTGGCTGGCAGGACGTGCGGCGCCGCCTCCTATTGTGCGGAGCGCTTGTTGGGACGTGTAGTTCAATTTCTGCTGTGCAGGAAGGAACATTTGTTTCTCCCTCACTGCATGAATCTGAAAATGAGGTAAAACCGGTCAAGATCCGAGAAAAAGGTGAGATGGTTGCCACAGCAGAGGGAGCAGGAGACGTGGAGGCCGACAGACAGGAAGAAGACATTCTTCTGTTTCCCTCTCAGCCCATCTGGGGAGACTCCCACAACTGAAGGCCATGGCTGCAGCGGCGACCCCGCCCTGCATTTTTAGTATTTCATTGTCAACTTTTTCCTCATTTGCATTTTCTCTGACCTATGAGAGGGTCATTGTTAAAAAGGAGGGGTAGGTTTCCGCCAGAGAATCTCAAAAATGTTGAGATTTGTCCATGAAATGTTCTGGGAGGAAAACTTGGGACATTTCTGAGTTTCAAAAGTCAAAAATGTGCAAGAAAAAAAACTTTTAAATTGATCTCGTAGAAATTTCTGAGCTCTAAATGTTTTACTTTTGAAACTCAAACAATTTTCAAAAGTTGCAAATTTTTTCTAGAGAATATCTGACTTTTCAAACTGAATTTTTTTTCTATAAAATTTCTGAGATTAATTTAAAAATTTCAATTTTTGACTTTTCAAGCTCAGATTTTTTTTCTAGAAACTTCTGAGTTTCTTCCAGTGAAATTTTTACTTTTCAAACCCAGAAATGTCCTTGTTTTTTTTTACTCTCAAAATTAATCTCAAATTTTCTTTTTTTAAGCTGAGATGTCCTTGTTTGTTGTTCTCAAAATTTCAGTTCTTTCCCAGCAATTTTTTTTGACTTTTCACACAGAATTTTTCTTATTTTTTTCTAGAAGATTTCTTAGATTAATCTCAAAACTTGAGGGTTTTTTTCCTGTTAATTTTTGACTCTTCAAGCTCAGAAATTTGAAGCTTATTCCACTGCCTGCCATCTTAGGCTGGATTGCAAATATGCATCACCCCGTCCGATTCCTAGTTCTTAAAATGCTTACAATTTTTTCTTTTTATCAAAAGTTCAACAACGACATAGTTTGTTGTATCATCAGAAATCAAATTTAGGTCATTCGGTTGATTAATGGTGATTATTTTTCACATTTCCCAACAATCCAGAAAATGAATGTAACTATTAGAGCTAAGTACATGTTCTCAGAGCCATGAGGAATGTTGCCAGTTGTTTTAAAATAGCTGGGAAAATTTCCCCTTTCAAGTTATGATAAACAAATGAAACATGTGCTACTTGTCACAGAGTATAGTCAAAGTATGGCTACTTGAGAAAACTGAGGTTTGCTGTAATATAATCTAATGCAACCAATCAAAGATCTTTCTGTTTCCTTCTTTTCCTCTCAAATCAACATCCTGCTAGCAGACAGTCAGCTTCCTTCATTTGACCAAACTAATAGTGCTTGAAGTTTGATGACTGGATATCTGTGTGTTTGCTCTTAACTAGAAGAGTAGAGATTATGTTATCAGCAAAGGAATTTGGATTATTTACCAATGCGTTCCTGTCTCCATACATGTGGGAAAGCTTTAGAAGAGTCGTTGTGGAATAGAAATAAAGTTTTAACTTGAAAAATATGCTGGTAAAATTGTCTTCTTAAATTTGTAGTATAAGGTTTATATCAATAAAACTTTTAGCTGATTAGCAAGAGTGAGACAGTTAATCAGATTATTGATGATTAGTCGATTACTGAAATAATTATAAACTAATCTAGTTATCAGATAAACATTAACCAGAGTACACAGATTCAATAAAAAGCCATTAGCTCAAAGAGCAAACTAGCAGACTAATAATTTAACCAAAAATGTACAAAATGTCATTTTTCAGATGAATGCCTTTCTATTTCTGTTCATTTTCTACCCCAAAATCAACAGACACAGAAGGCGTAGTCAATTACTCAAACCTGTCGAAACCATTTTTGCCAAAGGATTATTTAGAATTAACGGCGGACTTTATCGCCCCCTGGTGAAGACTCACGGTATAGCACTCAACCATGCTCTTTCACATGGTTTTCACTGATCGATGAGTTTGGCACCAGGCAAACACACACACACACACACACACACACACACACACACACACACACACACACACACACACACACACACACAAAGAAAGAAATACAAATGAAAGACCAAGGAATTGATTTTTAAATTTCAAAATTGAACAGGATAAAAAAGTTCCAGTCTTCTTTAGAGTCCTTTTGGACTTGGTTGAATGTTGTATTGTAGAACTGGATGCGTCCCTGGTCCAGCTAAGTGGACAGCTGTCAACTTAGCATTAGCACTAGCTAATGTCTAGCATTAGCTCAACTCAACTTTACCTTAAAATTAATCAATAAAGAGGCAATTTATTGTATTTAAATCATCTTTAATTAACACTATGTGAAACATAGCTTAGCTGATTATCAGTGCATCTGTAAACACATCATGAATACCAATAAACAAGGATTTTTCTGCCAGATGGAACAAAACCAATACATTAGCTATTTTTGACACAGCATAATTTGTTGCTAATATTAATAAAGAAATCATCCTAAATTCATACTGATGGATTAACTGGATTGTAGGAGATGAGGTGAGGCCACAGATGTTGGAAAAATAATAATATTAGACAGAAAGGTGTTGTCCATTCGTCTCCCTCTGGGTTCCCCATGTTCCATCTGAGAGGGGAAACATCATGACCGGCATGAAGGTTCTTCAGTCTGAAAATTACGAACAAGGTCAGGCTTTATGTGAGAAAACAAAGCATCGAGGTTTGTCATATGATACATAGCACTGAGTTAAAAACAAAACAAAAATGTAAATATAGTATTTTGTTTAAATAACAAACATGAATTAATGCCAGTTTTTTTGGTCTCCTGTAGCTAAAAATGTAGAAGAAATTTAAAAAGAGTTATCTTTCTTCATGTTTGAAATCTTAAAAAAACTCTTTTTATTTTTATTTCCATAAAGCCTTTTTTTCTTAAGAAAACACGACCTTTAAAATTAGGTTATATCACTACATTAAAAAACACATGTGATATATTAATGTGGGCTTAAAGTGTGGTTAATACCTCTCTAAAGTTATTTTCAAAAGGCACTATCAATCTGACAAATAAACCTAATCTGAGTTGCAGACATTAAAAAAAGATGCAAAAATTAGCTTTGAAAAAATTCAATAATTTCCAGATTAAAGTCAGAAATCTAGAAAAATTTCAGAGCTTTTAAAATCAATCTAAGATATTTTCAATAAAGAAAACTTGGAAATTTAAGATTTCAAAGTCAAAGAAATTAAACTTTTAGAAAAAATCTCTAAATTTGAAAAGTCAACATTTTTCTAATTTAGAAACAGAGAAATTTAAAACTTCAGTAATCCTAGAAAATTTGGGACTGATCAAACTCAAATATTTACTTGAAATTTTTTGGAAAATATTAGAGTTTTTTTTTTCTTTATTTTTTTGGAGGAAATTGACTCATTTTTTTATTTACTGCAGCCCTAATACAGCATTATACTGTAAACCTAAATCTGACATGAATGGATTTGGGATCAACTCTAAAGGCATAAACTACTAGTATCTGGTAAAATCAGTGATTTGAGCTGTAATCAGTAATTAATATTAATAAATATTGGCCAATTCTTTTGATTTTTCAGGTAGCTCTGATAAATATTATGTATCAATAACATTAAAACAGTCAAATAATATTAACCATTCAATACAGGAGACATTTCTGGGCAGCTGCTTCAGCTTTTTGAGAAATTTATAGTGGAATAACTTTATTTTTAAATCTCTCTGTTAGTATTTAAGCGATGTAGGCCTTCTACATCATGCATGCCATTTGTTACGCCTTTTTTTAAACAAGCGCAGCAGCAACTTGCCTTTGTGCATGACGGTAAGCAGGAGGGACAAAACTCATCGCCTCATCAGAGCATGTAGATGATGTAGGAGAGGAAGACGAGACCCATGACGGCGAAAAACATCAACACCAGAATGTCCACCATTGTGGCAGAGCCGCGGGATGGAGAGTGAAGATGCGAGAACGCGCAGCTGCAACGCCTGAGAAGGAATCGGAGAAGATCGGAACACTTCGGGCGGAGCTCGGGGAAAAGACCACGCCCACTTCCGAGACAAAGAAGCTTTAATTTTTCTTCCGTGGATCAAAGTCCGGCTCCTTGTTTTTAATATTTATTAAACGTATGAACAAACGGTTGATAAAACATTAATAAAATGAATAAATATGTGAATATTTACAGCACCAGTTGCTCAGAATACATAGAAAAAAAACTTGATTAAAATGTTTTACTCATATTTAATGTCACATATTAAAAATAATTCTAATATATTTTAGCAGCAAATTTGAAATACTTTACCACAATAATGACTAAATAAGCAATAACCTTTAACAATAAGTCATTATTATTGTTATATTTAAGGCTAATGGAAAACAAAATTAACTGACTTGCATCTGGGTTTTTAATTCAGTTTATTTTGAATGCATGAGTTTTTTTTTTTTGTTTTGGTGTGGCTATTTTTACCTGCCTCATCTTGGACAAAAAGATAAATTGGTCATTAATTTTTTTTTCAGTATTTAATTAAAAGATTGGCCTATAATTACATAAAAACAAAAACATATTGAGTAAAATACAGACGTTGCAAGCAGGCAAAAATATTCCAGAGACATTAGGTGCACGAAAAAAACCTAAGAGAACCTTAGAAAAAAAAACTTCTAATGTGGATTTTATCTGCTTGACCATCAGAATAATAAATTAAGTAATCAATTACTAAAATAATTATTCGCTGTAGCCACATCTGTAACATTTGCAGCTGCATGGAAATTTTATTTGGCTGTTCTGGGAGCAAAATGTCTCTTTCGGTTATAAAGTTTGCAAGGCCTTCATATAGAATGTTTTATGCTTTGCAAAATTTAATTCATAACACACAAAAAGCTTCAGATTTATATTTTATGGGGGAAACCAATTATAACTGAAAGAAATCTATTAGAACATGGAAGGAGTTGCTCTGATCAAATCAGACAAAATTTTGTCCTTTGGCCGACATGCAAATTGCAAAAAGATTTGTTTGTAGGAGATTGAAAGTGGTGACAAAGCACAAACAGGAGTCTGAGAAAAAAAATGACATTTTATTGAATCTGCAGAATCATAAGTACAATTTGAAGTGCTGTAACAGGGCAACAGGAGATGAGATCAGGTCCTTAATCTGAGTATTTTGACTTTTCAATACACACGTGTATGACAATATGCATGAGACATCCTCTTTTTTCCCCCCCATTTAATAACAAAATCATACCAAAAACAAAAACAGTTTAATATGGAATGCACAAAACTTGTCCAGGGTGCTGAACCTGCAACTGTGGATAAACATAATTTCACTCTGAGAAGTCTACAGTATATAACCAGTATGATAGACGAAGGCTGAAGGAAAGAGGCTCTGCAGCAGGAAAGGAGGAAAAAGATACAAACTGGGAGGAGCGGCGTACGGATCAGTAGTGAAGTCAGGGTGCAGGAGAGGCATTTAGCTCAACTTGCCCTGCGCCACAAGCTGGGAGGAAGAGCGCGTCTGTCCCCTGTCAAAACCCCAAACGCTTCCATCATAACACTTTGCAAATCCGGCCTGAGCCACATTCAAACAACCCCGTCATCCAAACCGACGGTCGCACCCTGGGGACAAAACAAGCTGGACTCGACGTAATCAGCAGAGAAATGGAGAAATAACTGAGAAACTATTAGGCCTGAAATCATGTCCTCCATTTCTTCTTCAGTTGAGGAAAATTTGAGTTCAATCACATGATCTATGAACACGGTGAAGATGTTTTTATCTGATCCAGTGCTCGTTTTTCATCTGAAACGTCATGTCGCAGATTTGAGATCTCGAGGATGTTCGTCACTAACTTTTCCATGAGTTGACTTTTAAAATTAAATTACTGCCCCGTATTTGCAAAAAAAATATATTTATAAACCATCTTCTCCTGCAGGCAAGCCACTTCCCAGAGCACTTTATGATGCACATACATTTATACAATGTATGCTAGCTACATAATGAAATTGTTGTCAACAAAGCTGAACAAGTTTGACCCCTGACCCCTTCGCGCCTGCCCCACTCTATTCGCTCGAATCTGTGACGCTCACAGTGCATTATGGGCGAGAAAAGGGGAAGCCAGACGCAAGCGAGCATCTTTCTGTTAAAGTTTGAGTGTGAAAGGCTCAAAATTGAGCTCATAAACAGAAAACCTTAATTATTTCATTTGTAGGCAGAAGATTTAAAAATAACATTTAAAAAGAGGTTTCGGATCGACCCGTAAGATAGAGCTGAAAAATAACATTTAATCAAAAATATCCCAACTCCAACACCTGATCCAGTATCATGATAAACTCTATTGTTTTGGGTCCCAAAACCAATTGTTTACTTTATTTAAACACATCAACCGTTTCAATTAAAAAAAAATAAGACGAGCAAAGGAAGAACAAAAAGAGATAACATTTAACACAGCAAAGGATTTTTCTCACATTAAATAGAAATAAATGACTGGAATGTTTCACACAAACAGTGGAGAACAAAAATAAAATTAAGAAAATCACAATACAAAGTTGTGCTTGGCCCTCACTTTTATAAAACCATTTCTTTATTAGTGATTTTTCTAATATCGGGGGAACTTTTTTTCTTCTTCTTCTTCTAATAAACAGATAAATATTTGGAGCTCCAAAAACAGGAATAAGGGCGTATGCACAGTATAATCGCACTAAGTCGAGGTGGATTTGAGAGGTTTTGTTCCCTAACTTGTCCCTGATCCCTCCTGTGTGTGAGCGGCAGGAGGGGCTCTTCAGTTAGACTAATATTCCAGTTTCACAGCAAACACCCAGCAAACCCGATACGTTTAAGATCCTTTTACGTTTAAACCTCTCTGTTCTGCGAGGCTGATTGGTGCCACAGAGCTTGAAGTTAAAGGAATGTGCACAAGTAAAAAAAAAACCAAAAAGTTAAATAAAAAGAAAAAATATTCAAGCTAATAACTAACAGACTGAGATAAAACACTGTTTCCAGTCTGACAAAGATTGAGCTCCATAATAAAGTCGAAAACTTTTGTTTTTACAGGATATTTGAAGTTTGACTGACTGCTGGGAACTTTAGTTTGTATTTTTCTCTGTGTTTATGCGCGTCAGGTTTGGTAAGTGATGTCGCCGTGTGACATGATGTTTTATCTGTGACGAGTTTATCTCAATGTGAGCGGACAGAGAGGAAGCAGAGACTTCGGCACAGACGGACAGACATGAAGCAGGCTGGCGGACAGTGAGAGCAAAGCAGGGATGCAGAGCGGAGGAGGGTAAAGGTCGCAGGACAGGTTCTTTTTTTTTTTTTTTTTTTTTTCTTTTTAAGGGACCAGAGTAAAATTAAGATAAAGCGGTGTTAAGATGAGATGGCACTGGGCTTTTCCTTTCCTTCTTTCCCTCCATCCTTTTCTTTCCTTCTTTCTCTCCTCTCTTTTACTTTACTTCCTCCCCTCGATCATTCAACATTGATCCACGTAGTTGGAGGGCAGCATGCCCTGCTGGCCGGTGCGCTCCACGCGGCCGTACATCCAGCCTTCGTCTATCTGCTGCACATCTACGATTATGTCGCCGTCCATGAAAGACACCTCGTCGTCATCGGCAGCATTGTAGTCGTACACTGCTCTGTATCGCTTCTGCAGGCGAAAAAATATAAAATAGAATAAAAGTCAGTTTGCCAGAGAATACAAAATCTGCAAATGTGCCAGCAGCAATCTGTCACAAGAGATTCAAATATGAAATGCTCACTTCCTGGTTCTAAAGTTTAACAGACTTGCAATTGTTTAAATAGAAATTAATATAAAAAAATATTTATTAATTGTAGAGTTATGACAGCATCGTCTTAAAAAGTGCCAAAAGATTTTAAAATATAAAACAAAGTAATTATAATCAGGTTTTCCATCAGGAAACTGAAAATTTGCTTCTTTTTTTTTCCAGAAAAGAAGGCGTCAAACAGAAAACAAACTAGTTTTAATTGTCCGGATAACCGATTAATGGTGAGAATAACTGATAGATTAACTGTTTAATCTATGAGTTACAGTCCAAAGCAGAAATAAAACATTTTTAAATGAAATGCGCTAATGCTCTCACCCCAGAACTGGGAGGAGGAGCAGCAGCTGCCGCCTGGCGCACTGGTTCAGGAGTGGGCTCATAGTGGTGGTAGTTCTGGGAGGCTGCAGGCTGTTGGTAAGATCCTGATAAAAGGAGAAGAAAGGTGAAGGAGGGCACATTAATGAGCTGCAAGCTAATTCCTGAGAGCTAAATCTGAAGCACAGCACCTGCTGGGAGCTGTGCAGGAATCTGCTGTGGTAGGAGGCTGTAAATGTGCACATTCAAAGACAAATACCTTCTAAATGTCTTACAGTTTGGATTTACTGCTTCTTTTAGAGAATGATGGATTGAAAAAAAATAGAAAGACAGCAAGTCAAGGCAACCTGCTAACTTTCCTGTTGCTCAACATCTAAACAATACATCTCTGTTTGAATTTGCAAATCAAGCATGTAAAATAAACCAGCCGTCTGACTCATCATGCTGGATCTTTTCCACTAAGCTGCTGCATTTTTTCTTTTGCGTTCCTTTGCAGTCAACTAGCAAATGCAGCCATAGTGATAACAAATGCCAATTTAAAATTGCACAGATGTTCACCTTTAAAAAGCCTCTGAAAATGTGTATGTACAATCTTAAGTCTTTGGTGCAGAAACTGGTTGAAAATCCATTTTTTAACTGTGTTTAAGGTTTGTGTAAGATGGAGAAGGGATTGTGCATGAAAACGGACCTTCATTAACCATTTAGACTACCGATATGAAAAAGACACAATCAAAACTGTTTTCCTTCTTACAGACAAATTCTGTGCATGTCTGAGACATGACTGACCTGTTTTGCTTTTTGCACCTAAGATTGTGCACATTTAAAGATCTGACACTTCAGATATCTCACAAATTTTAATGTACACAGAAAAATATTGCAGCAGAAAGACTTTCGGTATTCAAGATGCTGCATGAAAAAAACGAGTACATGGGAAATTCAAAAATTTTGCAAGGAAACACAGAAGAAACATTTATTTTCTGCCAGATCACCTACGGGGCTCCACAAATGAATAGGTTGTGTCAGTATTTTCTTTTCATGCTTATTATCCCAAAGTTTCTAACTGAACACTTGAGCAATAAGAGTAGAGGTTTAAACAATTTAAAGTGGTACTATGATTGCCATCCAGATTGTGAAACGAGTGCAGCAATGCAGTTATTTATAGCTGGGCGATGAACAAGTTGCAACAAAAACCCCTGAAAGAGGGGGAAGTGAGTGAATCTATCAAAAAAAAAAAAAAAGCAGGAAATTGCTCTGAAGCAAAACTTCTGACCGCTTGTCTGATTATTTATGTGTGGAGTTGCAGGATAAATACCTTGGTTGGGGTTGCTAGGCTGATATGGAGCATCTGCTCCAGTCTTCATCTTCTCAAAATCCTCATGATATTTGATCTGAAACACACAAACGGTGAGTCAGCTCACATCAGCCATGGACAATGCACCGTCAAATTCAATCTTTCATGGAGTTTTTTCCCCCTGCACAGCCTGTCAGTTTATTTTCCAACCACCAGAGGGCTCCCATTTCCTGTGTTTTAGTTTCTCCCTCTGCTGATAGGTGGGGTGCGCTACGTGCTGCCACGGCTGGGGAAGCAGCTTGATGCTTAGAGGAAATGACATCTCCACAGCCGGAAGTATTGTGAGGTCAGAGTTGCACGACAACCCACACACATTATGAAGCAAAAGCACTTAAAAAAAGTAAAATACATGAAAGAAGACTTATCTCTTATCTCATTATGTCGTCTTTACAGATACGACTTAATGCGGCATGCAGCTTTGCACACACAAGATGATTTTTAGGTAGATTGAGGTCACCCATCATCACATTTCAAGAATCAATTGGATTATTTAATTAAATAAGGGTGTTCAAAGTGCAGCTTGGGGGCCATTTAGGGCCCTTGGACTAAGCTTTTGTGCCCCAACCCCAACAATAACGATGCAAATTTTGTTATTAAACTTTTTATTTTAAAATCAGAGTAAAATAATTACAGATATGGTTTTTGTGCAGTGGAAAATGTGAAGTATTTGTCTTTTAATAACCAAACTTTGATAATTATAACCACGTCTATCCTGAGACTTTTACTGAGAAGTTGACTTTTCTGCACCCAAATTAGCCTTGATCTAATTTATTAAGCTTGGCTAACTATAGCAAGCATTTTGAAAGAAAGTGACCAAATAAATTTATCAAACTGGGCCTAAACAAATTTGAAAACTTTCTTATAACACAGAAAATGTGCAATATTCTAGTCAAGTGTGGGTGTATGATGAAAACAAATCTGTCTACTTTATTTGCTGCATCTTATCAGTTTTTTATTTTCTTAACGGTTTAAAAAAAGGAAGCTGTGCAACTTTTTGTTGCTTTATCACTGAAAATCCCAATAAAAATGCATTGAAGTTTGTTTGCAGCATTCTAGAATGCATCAATACTTCTGCAAGTCAATAACTGATAAATATTGGCAACCTCTGCTTTGCATGATAAAAAACACACTAGAGTGATGACACTGAGGCTGAATAACCCACCCCTCTTATTACCAGGCTGGTAACAGACTGACTCACAGTGTCTGGGTTGAGATTCAAACGCCCCCATCTCAAAAGGCTCACTGTGCTGCCGGCATTAGCAAAGAGTGTATTCACAGACTGGATGGGAGGACAGTGTTTGTCCAAGAACAGTGAAGCTAGTGAGTGAGACAACACAGTCACTGTTGTTGAGAGCAATATGCTAAGAGAGTGTGTGAGGGAGATTATTTTAGCTTATTTTGAGGGAGCAGGTTGGACAGATAGTTTCTGTGTGGATTTAATGCGATAAGTAAAACTCCTCAGATATATAGTTCTCCATTCTCACTGTTTAACAGAAGATGTGTTTCATGGAGGAAATGAGAAAAAACTCACAAAACAGCAGGAAAGTGTAGCTCTTCTTTAATGATCGGCTGCAAATGACAGACTGATTGCAAGCAGATGTCTGATCAGTTTTAACTAAAAGCACTTCACTCAGAACCCCATCAGTGTTTCTGTTAAACAGATGTGGCTTGTGTGTGTACATCCATATATACATGTAATATATATGTGCATCGCTCCCACCCGTAAACACTTCCTTGATCTCAGACAAGCAGGATCTTTCATTGCATGAAAGCAGCAATTACCCATCACCCTCAACACTAATTATGTCATTAGTGAGGCCGGTGCAGAGCCAGTTGTGTGTAATGATGTGTTTTGTGTGCGAATCTGTTTCACATGAAAATAAAGGCCTTTGTGGAGGATTTTGAGAAGAGACTGAGGAAAGGAAGTCAACATTTGATGCATTTCCAGTCCTGTTTTCACACAAAAATGGTAAATCAACAATTTTAGTGGAAGAAAAGAGGTGAGAGAAGGTACAACTTATGAAAAATCCTAGATTTTCATCTCTTGAAGCAGTTTTAAAAGTACTAGAGTGCAATGGGTTCCCATCCATTTCTGGTTCAATAATTGCAGATTTTTCTGTGAAACTTGATTAAATAAAATCTTGAAAAACAACAATAGCAATAACAATGTTTATAAATATTTATATCTTGTATAGCACTTCTGGATAGATGCAAACTACATTTTGTTGCTTTGTAGATGTGACAGTGCAATGACAATAAAGTTGAATTCTATTCTATTCTAAATGTCTGTTTCTGCAGTTTCCTCTGATGACTCAAAGAAATATAACACCTAACAAGCCTTAGAAGACTAAGCTTGAGGTTAGAATATTTAATAAAAGAAACCAACAAGCTAATTTTAGCTTCGATTTTGCATGAGAAAGTTTGCTGTCAAGACTTACATTGCTGATCTGGTCCTGCGTTTTCTTAATTCTCTGCAGCTCTGGCGTGTCGGCGACCACGCTAAAACCTTTGCCCTTATTCTTCTCAAAGTCCTCCTTGTAGTGAACCTGCGCAACAAGATGTCAGAAAGGAGGAAACAATTAAAAATCGGCAAGTGTGGAACATACGTTTTGGGGGAAAAAAATTGCTCCAAATGGATGCTTGTGTGTAAACAAATAGAGAGCAGATTATAATTTATGGATGCTTTGACCTAGATTCTTTCAGCAAAAGAAATTTCTAGCAGAAAGCAGATAGTTGGGATTAGCTTCCACCTCATAACCACTTGGTTCCTGTGTTTGTAATGGGTCAGATCTGGGTTTTATTGTGCTAATAAAAGACTTTTATAGATGCAGGAAAATTGTTCTCCGGCTGGATTTATTACAGTTTCACACTATTAGAAAACAACAACAATTTAAAATGTTACAAAGTGGAACACTTGGCAAAATGTACAAACTCGCAGCTGTTTACAATGAACAAAGCAAACTATTCAAATTGCTTAGCAGAACAAATATCACAAAGTGTTTCTCCAAATTAAAACACAAAATCCTATCGTCTAGGGGTTATGTGAGTGGCAGAGATTTTTCTAAAGTTTCAAGTCCAGGACTTGTTCTGAAACAAAGCCTTCATTGCCTTGGAGATATTTCAGCTGGTGTGGTCCGCTTTCACACTGCACTGTGAGAAACGAACCAAACACTTTGAAAAACCTGCTCCTCTCCTCCTCGCCTGTGGAGGCGCTGCAGCACAACCACTGCGGAAAACGACAAAAAAACTGAAGAGGAATACATGAGCACAACTTCCTTCTTCATGAAATGTAAATTAAAATGGAGTAGATGTCACATTTTAGCGGTTGTAGGATTTCTTCTTTGTCTTTAGTAAAACACAATCATTTGAGTAATTTTAGATGAATTGAAACTTACATATATGCTTAACTAACACTGTTCTGTGTTTTGTCTTCGTCCTACGCATATCCATTTTTATGTATACCCTGTTTTTTGTTCATTCTCTTATCTTAATGGTTATTTTGTCTATCAATACCTTTGTTAGTCCCTAATTTTTGTGATGTATGCACTAATTGGTCTTTAATAAAACAAACAAAAAGACACACATTGTTACTATTATAGTGCAACATTACACTAAAACATGGTTATGACATTTCTATTAAACCAGGAAGTCGTGCTGCTAAAACAGTCCCAATTTATGTTCGATATAAAAAGCAGATAAGTCAGCTGTGTGTGCTTAAAGTGCAAGCAGAACAAGGTGGGTCCCGCATGTATCGCTCAGTTTTTCTGTGATGACGTCAACTTCCTGTTTGCTTGGGAGTGTAGGCCTTCCATACAGGACACGTTGGCAACCATATATGGTCAAAACGAGAGGTAGTGAGTGAAACGGTGTTTGAGTGAGCATTTCCAACCCCACCCACCGGTTTTTGACCCTGAGGGCAAAGGAGGAAATGTCCAGCCCATGCAACTCCACCAGTAAGACAAACAGTTACCAATGAGTTTTCTCTGCCTCAAAACCGAGAGCTCCAGCTGAAGATGAAACAGGAAGGCATTACCAGGTGTCATTTTTGAAGCACCCAGTCTCGGTCTAACCTCCCTGCATGAGATGGCTGCAGTTTGCAACCAGGAAACAAACACCTTCCCCCCTCTCATATGTCCAAATAATTGTTGACACTTCCTAATAGACTGCTGATCAATCCCCCTTTAATCTTTTGACGCCTTGTGATGAGATGACATGGCTGTGATTCACATATAATATGACCGCGTACATGATTCAGCGCGATACGCCCATGCTTCAGTCAGTATTCTGTGATATCTGCAACCACGAAAAACCACGAGAATAACAACAGCAGAAATTCAAACCCTGAAAAAGGGACACATTAGGAATAAAGCGGTCTTGACCCAGCCTCGTTTAATTTCCCAAACCCATCTCCTTTGTCTTTCAGGGTCAACAACCCTGCTCACTCTACAGGCAACTGCATTTTTGCCTTCTTTCCCCACCCACGACTTTTCCTCTTTCATTCATTCATATTTTAAAACATTACCAGCATCAAAAACTCCTCCTAGAGATCTAAAGCATTTATTTCATCCTTCCTCCTTTCATTTGCATTCCTGCAGCATTCTTTTTCTTGGGACTTTGCTTTTATCTCCTCCTTTAACCTGCACACCTCCTCTTTTGCCTCGTTCATCGCTTCTTCGATTCATTCAGTCTGCTTTCTTCATTTCTCTCTTTCTGTGCTCTTTTTCTTTCAGTTTTCTCCCACAAAGTCTTGTAATGAGGTGTGACAAACCTCTACCCTGCTGCCATAGCAATAGGGTTCCTCTAGCAACACAGCACTGAACGGTGGGGATGAGAAGCTGAATACAGTTACTGTTTTCTTCAAGTCCTTTCAACTTTCTTCCAGTGATACAAAGGCAAGTTAAAATATTGCATGTAACGAACCCTTTGAATAAAAGAAAAAGGGTTTTAAGAGTTGTTATTCCAATATTTTCTTAGACGTTCCGCACCAAAGAGGAAGCTTTTCAAAAACAACCTTCACTTTTATTTTCAGAACAAATATATTTTGACACCTCAGCAGAAAATGAAGTTCCTTCTTTTAAGTGTTGGCACTGAAAACATTTCTAATTATCAGTTTATGGAACACCAAACATTCAAAAACAACAACAAAAAAAGAAAGCTTTGCAATCTTCATATAGTTGAAATCAGATGATTTTACATAGAACGACTAAGAAAATGCACATCTTTTTCTCACTGAAGTTAAATAAAAAAGCTTTTCAAATGTATGCAATTTTTTTTAATATTTACAAACAGAAATAATTTTGATAATTCTAACTACGCTACAACAACAGTTTGGTCTGATTTAACATCAGACAGTGAGAAAAAAAAAGTCTTTTTATTCAGTGTATGTAAAATCTGGTTTCAACTATACATGCTTCCTTTATGATGGGGGATGTTTAGATGTATGGCCCACATAGAAAAAACACCATCTGTCCCACAGTTTCCTCACTAACCCCCCTCTCCATATGACCATCATCCCCACTCCACATAACACCCTTCTTTCTCTCTCACACACACACACACACACACACACACACATACACCCCTCGTCTCATCTGTAGTGTCTGACAATGACATTTGGATTAGACCAACACTTTGATAAGCCCTGCCCTCCTATCAGCACAACACTCTCTCTCCTCTGCTACACGCTGAGAAAACAAGCTTCCTTCACAGCTTCTTATACATCTTCTCCTGCTTCTCTCCGTCTATATTAATATAGCAATACCTCTTAAAGTTCAGGGGGTGAGGGGTTGTCTCTAGATTAGGCATTTGTAGCCAGTTTGTCCACCTAAGCTTCAACAATCACAAACAAGTTCCTTGAATACCAAGGAATGACAGTCAATCACCACAGCACCAATAAGAGAAGTGAAACCACAGATGACAGCCTCAAAGGTTTTTGAGTGCCAAAATAGTTTTGCATCAGATTTATTTAACTGGACTCTAGGCACTTAGGTGTGACAGGAGACAGACACCAACGCCCTCCAATAAAATCTGGATAATTAGCTTAAATTAGAAAGATAGCTTGGTCTTTACGTTTGCTTTATTCCTCTCTACTCCGAATGTGTATGTAAACAATTTTAGTAAATTGTTTTCTTGGTTTCTTTTCTGAAAAAAGAAATTACAAATGACAGAAAATGTGGCTTTTATTTCAATGAAACATTGATGACCCTCATAAAAATGTGATATTTGTTCAAATATTGACTGTATGGTGTTTTCTGACTGTGCTGTACAAATAAACTTGATTGATTTTGTGAATTTTATGGTGAAATATTAGGGCAAGGCTGCAATAGTTTTTGTTTAATTGTGAGAATATTCATTATGTCATTATGACTATGACATAGTCAAAATATTAGCAAAATAAAGATGCATTTTTTTCAGAATGTCTTTAAAAGTAAGGAAAAAAATGTTTTAGTGGGAAAAAAAACACCTCAGTCTGTGTGTTTTCTTCAAAGTAGATTCAGCTGCTTCCTCAATCAGCAGAATCCTGGTACTGATAGTTTGATGCTGATGTGTTAAGAGGGAATATTCCCTTATCTGTAACACCTATGATTAAAAGTATAACTTCACAAGATGCTCAACATTCTTGTTTTTAATTTTTTTTTTTTGCCATTTCTTGTGTTTGAATTCTCATAAACTTACAACTTTATTTTCCTGTAATTCTATGACTTCATTCTAGTAAGCCTTAATAAACTGTTGGCCCTCATCCTCCTCTTGACAATACTCCACAGATTACATAGAAAAACTGTGGAAGTAAAGCTGCTGATGAAATGGAAAATCATCCCAAACTTTGGAAATTTCACACTGGATTTCAAGCAATTTGTTTGGTGTTTTTCTGCACATTTCCTCTGCATTTGGGGACTTTGATTTTCAAGCCAGATCCCAGTCCATCCTTTTTTTTCTGGGCCCAGGTAAGAATCTTTTGAAGTCTCTGGTTCGGGAGTGACTCAACACACCTTCAGACTCATTCCTAAATCTAAATTATGTTCACAATTCTTTCAAAACAATTGCTATTTTTTTGTTGTTTTTCTTTCCACTCAATGTATGTGCGCGTAATGAATCTACAAGGAAGGAAATAAATCCACTTTTTACTCATTTTCCAATTTACTAAGATGGCAGGTCTTCTGACTGCTGACTGAATCATTTTATAGACTTTTGAATTATTATATTTTTAGGTACCTCTTTTGAAGTCAGAACACACTTTTGCAGAGGAAAAACAGATTCTCCTTGGCCCTCTGATGTGCTACTACTAAAGCCGGGTGCTGTTGCCAAGGTGGGGGGTGTGTTGAGTCTGTAAAAAATTTTTATTTTTCAAGTATCAAAATAATAATAAATGTAACTCATGACAGAATGAAAGCTTTTGCAGCAGAACACAACCTTTGAACAGGAAGAGCAATGTTTATTGCATCAACCCCTCGTCATGGCTAATTTGAGTAGATAGGATAATTCCAATATGTTTGAGTAAAACACGTTTATTTATTCTGGGGGAATGTATAAAAATAGACCTGATAGAGAATTTTCCCACAAGGCTTTTAGGAAATGCTAATTCTTTGCAAATAGGGCACAGGACTAGAAAATTACACAGGGGGAAAACTGCAGCAGTAAAATCAAAATTTATCTGGTGACAGCATTGCAAAAACGCAGAGTGATGGGTCAAACATTACGACTATGACACAGTAAAAGCAGTAATGGGTAAATCACCTCTACTTCATCCAGGTAATTCCCATGAAAATAAACATTTTCCTGACTGCTACTGTGGATGAGTCTTGATTCAGGGTAGGGGTAAGCTAACACAACCAAAAAAAAAAAAAACGGTGCTTTCTGCCAAGTTATTATTTCCAAACACTTGACATATGACATTAGCCTAAACGTTTTCAGTTTTAGACTCCATAGTGTCGAAAAGTTGCAGGATTGTTCTAATATATAGCAAGAAAAACAAAACAAAAACAAAAACCAAAACAAAACAAAACAAACAAAAAAAAAAAACAAAACTGTTGCTTCTTGCTCTATTCGAATAGAGCATCATGCGCTGTAAATAACTCCCCAACTTTTTCGCTTACAAAGTTGGCAAGTTTTTTCTCTTTTTGCGAGAAAAAAGAAGCACCATCACCAAAATTTGGCAGGTCAGAAAACTACAACTGGTGAAGCTCTAGTTTGGATAATTTTTCCCCCTTTGTTAAATGAATTTTTGTATTTACTCCTGTAATCTTTACTTAATATTTTAAAAAATTGCTTCATAATCTGAAACATTTAACTGTGACAAAAACAAAATTCAGAAAAGAGAGGCAACAATTTATCAAAACACTGCTAGTTGTGGGTTTGTTTAGCTTTTGGTTTAGAAGTTGAACACTTCCAAAGTTTGTTAAGTCTCAACCCTGCGACTGGGAATGAGAAATATCCAACAAAGCGTAACTTCTTAGGACAGACATGTGTGAAAACACCAGCATAACTCAACCCAAACCAACCAGCAACTTGCAAATTCCAAAAAGGTGAGTGAGGTAATTTGGTAAATAATGAGTACTTTGCTTAGCTAAGTTCCAGATTACCTGGCTCTGCATCTTGGTCTGCTGTTTGAGGCGGAGGTTCTCTGGAGTATCAGCCACACAGGTGAAATTTGTCTTGGGGTAGTGTCTGTAAAACAAAACATGGAGGACACCAGTGACTATCAATGAAGTTACCAGCTTCCACTCTGACACAGCAAGGCTCAAACCTCGTCTGCTAAGACAAAAACAGCATAAATCAAGCAGAGTGCAGACTGTGGCCCCAACGTGGAGACATTTGTTATTCAAGGTGGTACTGACGTTGAATTAGGAGCGCCTGTAGACAAAAAGCATGTCAGCTTTAACAATGGTTTGTCAGTGAGAGCCAAAGAAGCCTGAAAAAGCAGAAATACAAGAAAGAGGCTGAGATGGGAGGGGGGTGGAAACCTCAAGGTCCCAGAGTTTGGAGACAAGCCATAGCAGGTGTAGAAAAAGATTTTCAGAAACACAAAGCACAAGAATACACTCTCACACTTGTGGGCACGGTGCTATGGGGATAACAGGAAGACAAACAGCATGCAGCAGACACAGCAACGAGGTCAAACAGACAGTGTGAATGATGCTGTGGGCCCCTCCCTTCAATAGAGCATGAAGGAGACTTTTTCTTTTTAATGATTTTAGATACATCTTCCTTTCATTCAGAGAAAATATTGTCTGAAACACATGATTTAAGCAGTAAGTGCAGACTAGCTGCGTTTCCATTGACCCCATAATAGCAAAATTTGATGTTTCAAAAATAAATTTGCTTAATTGAAACATCAATTAAAAAGAAATCTCTCTTGTCTCAATACGTTTTCTTCTCTCGATAAGGCAATTTTTTTTGTCTGCATCAAAATTTTAAAATTCATTTCACAAAAACACATTGGAAACACTTTTTGTGTTGCACGAGTCAGATGATCAACAGCAGGATGTTACTACTGGTGGAAACCATGAAGAAAAAGGAAGTAATTGGAGAAGGATGGCACGGCTGTTCTTTAATGACTTATCGCATGAACAAACATTCACGTATGAATCTAATTGCGTTTCTTTTTTAATTGAAACAATTGTGAAATAGTATTTTTTTTGACATTAGCAGAATTTGGAAAAATTTCTGCACACATTTGGAATAGAAACGCAGCTACTGAATGCCGTGGGCAGAGGAAAAAACTTTAGGACTTCTCTCATAAGTTTCTTAAATAGGGAGTGGCTTGTGCGCAATACAATTTGCCAGAGTACTTTTTATTTCCACTAAGGCACATCAAGTATATATTCACAGAAAAAAACAATTCCAGTGAGTGTAAAAAAAACGATTCTGTATGTTCTTTGATTTCGTCACCATTCAGCTTTTATTCCTCACTGGCCATAGACTGCCTGAACTCCCATTAGTAGGCAGTATATGTGAGGCGTCAGACAGTGCTATTCTATAATGGAGGCTTTCAAGTAAATGCAACCCTGGGTCAACAAGTAATGGTGCCTGCCAGCTCATTCAGTCCTAAAGGCAGAAAACCACATGGTGCATGTCTAGTGGCAGACGAAAACCCCCAACAGTGGATCTAGCAGCTTATCTGGACTTCATTTCCCAGACTGCCTCAGGATACTCGCTGTCCCTAAAAATCTTTTGACGCTACCAATGCCTCTGGGTGGCCCACTTTGCCCACTCAACTAACTCAATGAGAATTTTCTCAATGCAATAACCATATTTGATGAATTGCTGACAAATTATTTGGGGGAAAAGCTTTACACCAAACTTAAGAATGAAAATACTTTACGCCTAGACATTCGATCTTTCTCTGCACCCATCTCTGCTCCCGTCTCTGCTCACGCTGGCCTTTTTATGGCAACCAGTTTAACTAAAGCAGCTGCTATCTGTGACATTCAGATGCAGCGGTTAGCAAAGCTAGTAGTTTCATTGTTCAAATATCTAATCATAGAAGCACAGACATTTTGTACACCATCACATCAGTATTTTATTCATTTATGATAAGAGTCTTGCAACTCTGTTTGCTAATCAGGTGACTTACTTAGACAACTGCTTGAATTGGATTCTGCGAGTAAATGAGGCCAAGTTATTGATTTTCAGCAATAAACACCAGACTTCAGAGTTCCAGTTGTAAATAAATGCAGTAAACATTCCCATCCACTTCACAATTACACCCAACTTTGAATTGGTATAGCACTGAATCTTGTAATAATACATTCAAATTTAGAAGTATGTGTGTTGAACTTTTGCAGGGTGTAGAAAATGACAAGAGCTTTTTAGATGATGTTAAACTCTCTGACCTTTTATTTCATAACGTCAGAGTTGTGGAAACTGATACAGCTACAGGACAGCAATTGCACCAACAATCTCAACCTCTGATCAAAGCTGACGATTGTAATATTTGTTAAATTTTCTCTGAAGCTGGGTGGGTCTAATTTATGATGAAAGGCTGCTTTTCATAAAGCGTCACAGTCGCTAAAAATCCCCTTCTTGTCAGAGGTAGTGGGTGTGAAGCTGAGCTCATAATCAACATCAGTGTTTCTCCCACATTTGATGCGTCTTTGGAGCCTCCAGTTGCACTTAGGGGCCAGTAAATACCTTACATTTGCAACATGCTTGGATATTAGAGTCATACCGTCAGATCTTGTAGCATTTCTCAGTGTGAACCAAAATTTTTTGTGTTTTCACATCTGGTTAACGGTACAACCAAGTTATAAGACCACTCATTTACCTGCCAGGCAGGACACTGGGTTAATAAGCTGCACACAGGAAACTGGTGCCAATACAAAGAGGAGTGATAAAAACAGAGGGGATGTGAGGATGGGGGATGAGGCGGGTTCATGCATGTGTAATCACAAACACAAGCGGCCTACTGTGCGGGAGGAGAGGCCTGTTTGCAGGGAGGAAACAGGAGATGATGCGGTCAGCTCGCCTCAGACCTGGAAAGGTTGTTACATGTCACTCAGCTGCAATATCTCATAATATTCAACTGGGTGGAAGAATGACGGGGAAGCAACACGGCAGGAAATGTAGAACTGGCTTTATCAGCTGCTACAAATTACAGGCAGGGCTGGCTGTTTTATGACCCTTCAGAGTGCACTTCATAATTCATAGACTGGACATTGAAAATGAAAAGTACCCAACAAAGACTTGAAAGTTGCAACAAAGTATGAGGAGCTGTTTATTAATAATAGACCACAAATGCTTTAATGTTGAGAACACAAAACCAAAAGCAATAAATCAACACATTAAATCAAAGTATGACAAACAATCGTGATTAATCGATTACTGTAATAATTGTCTAAGAATTTAGTAATTGACTAATGATTAATTGAAGTAAAAAAAACATATTAAGAGCAGTAAATGTGCAAAAAATTACTTACATTTTGCATTTAAGATAAAAACACTATCGGTAAATATGTTCTACCCAGAACTCCTCAAATGTTGTCACTCGGTTCAGATTTACTAGGTTACTGCTTTTTTGGCAATAATATTTTTATTTATTTATTTAAAAAGGAAGGTGTTTAAAAGAAAAAAACTTTCATCCAATTAATCATCAGAATAATTGATAGATGAATCAATTACAAAAAATAATCATTAGTTGAGGCCCTAAACTAAATTGATCCTCAGCTTAAGACTTTCAGTCATTAAGGTAATTTACAACCATTAGAGACCGAAGACCATCAGAGTTTTTCACACAGCCTATCGCCTTTCTCCGTCTCCCACAAGCCGCGGCGACTGCGTTATCTACCAAGGGAAGAAACGCTCAGGGAAGAGGGTGGGAATCCAGAAAAAACAAACAGCGTCTATATCAATTACCAAGGTCAAACATAATGGAGTAATGATAAAGTAGTTATCCCACAGGCGGACGGGAACAGAACGTAGCCTGCATTCCTTTCCTGGAGCTGCAGCCTCTTCAACTGATGATGTTTACTCTCACAAGGCTTATATTAAACAAACAGAGGGAGGCATAATAAGCAGACTCTGAAGGGCCTTGCAGAGAGAGATCAGGGGAGGAAGGAGGAAAAGTAAAATGAGACAATTTCTTTTATTTTTGGATGAGTGTGGAGTAGTTGACACCTGTTGGAATTTTACACTTTAATGTAAATCTAAAATTTTACATGTCCGATTAGGCTATTATGGCTACGGCACTGAAATTGACATATTTATGGCAACTAACTGATTAAAATATGCCAGCACAACTTAGAAAACCTAAGTTATGACTGAATTTTGTTTGCCCAATTCAGTTTTATGATGTGTGTATTGCATGCAAGCTCAGGATATGTGTATGCTGGGACAGTAACAGTTTCCAACTAGAGTATTCTCAAGTGTACACCAGTTCTGACTGAGTAACATGCAAATGAAGACAAAATTAGCTCCTGGGAAAACCACAGAGTCATCTACCTTGGAAACAACTCTCGAAATTCATGGAAGATTTTATTTGTTGGTTTGTTTTTAAATCTATTTTGTTCCTTCAACAGTATCGTTGGTATCTAAATGTGTGTGGTATGAAACTAGCACTTCCTGACAATCTTCCATTTGGATCTTTCCTTTTAACACTTACAGGCAGTTCTTCTGAAAGCTAACATTTTCTTAGAAAACATTGTCTATTTCTATGACTTGCTCATAGAAATACTAAGACACAGAAGTAAGTGACTCAAGAAACCTGAAGTTTCTGAGTTTAAGTTACAAAGCTTAATTAGTTTCTAAGCAGGTTCCTAAGATTTACTAAACTGCCGAAAATAAAAATTTTAAAATCTTTTGCACATAAGAATCTGAAAACTTTACAGAATGGATGGAAATAATCTGTAGTCATCGGATTTGCAGCTCTGACTGCGTGTTTACGGTTGTTGGCCTATTTTGGAAAGTTAAACATTAAACCTCGTTTGCATTCTTGTTTTTATCTGTGACTTCCCTCCATTTAGTGCCATCAATTATTTGGTCATAGCTTCCAGCATAGAAGCTTCCAGCATAGAAGCTCTGACCAGCTTCTATGCCCTTGAGGAAGAATGGAATGCCATCCACAAAGCACAATGTCTCCATACCATGCTTAAAGATTCAAATGCAGTGTTAATCTTAAATGGGTTTTTCTTTTATGGTTTCTTCTTAGCAGTGATTATCTTCCATTAAAGCCAGATTTCCAGAGCAGTGTCTACAGCTCCTCCAGAAATACCAAGGGCCTCTTGGCTGCTTCATTGAACAATGATCTCCTCGACCTGCCTGTTGGTTAAGGTGGGATGCCATGTTTTTGTACACCAACCTTTGATTAGTGGAATTAAGACAATTGTTTGAAATCAAAATGTCTCATTTTCTTTTTATTTCATAATCATTTACTACTTTGTGTCATCACAGACCATAGAAAATCATGTTAAAACAATCACTTTAATAGTAATTAATTCACTATTGAAATAATTGTCAGCTAATTCACTAATCAATTAATGATGAACTAGAGTACACAGACTCAAAAAAGGCCAAACATGAAGCAGTAATTAAGCCCAAACTGTTTAAAAATATATGTTCTGCATTAAGATTAAAAACATTTTTTTCTGTAAATATGTTCAACCCCTGAGTCATTAAGTACACTCTTCAAATTTTGTAAAAATCTATTAACCTTTTGTTTTTCAATTTGCTCATCCAGAAAATAAACAAATTAGTTCAAACAAATTAACAAATTAACAAACAAATAAACAAATTAATGTTAAGTCAAGCAGAAAGGGTTGGGCGTTTTACATGTTGATATTAGAACTTTTTTTAGCTGTACATGTTTCTTTTGCTACAAATGACCAAGTGTTCACTAAAGGAATGTTGTTTTTGCATTTTAAGCAATATAATGTTTATATTCTTATTAAAAGATTTTTTTTCATGTATTATGAAAAAAATACATGAATTTTTTTACGTATATATATATATATATATATATATATATATATATATATATATATATATATATATATATATATATATCAATAATCTTTTTTATATATATATTAAAAAAAGCCCAAACTGTTATATATTTTTATATATAAAATAAAATGAAGTGTTCTAATGAAAAATGAGAAGAATGTGCCAATTAATTTATCTAATTAATTGCCAGAATTAATTATTAGACACAGCCATAGGAAATACAATAAGTTTTTATGTTGTGATATGACAAAATATGAAAGAAAAAAAAAAATCTGTGGGTACTAACAGCTGTCACATATCAAGATGTTGAACTTGCAGCTAATCTTTGGCCTTGCACAAGAAGGCGAAAAAAAAGCTTCAAACCTGATTATCTCTTTAATTATTTATGACAGGAGAGAAGTCGCACATTCTACCACCAGCCACAAACTAGCACCAAAACACGAATGTCTAACTGGGCTCAAGCTGACAGTAAAAGGACAGCTCCTTATCAATTTCTCACTCAATAAAATGGCAGCTCAGCAAATGAGCTCGTCAGGACTCGAAGCAACGCCTCTTTTCCTCGCTCCCTCTCCGAACGTGCACACACTCTCCCGCTTTCACACCCGGGCTCAAGAGGAGGAGGAAGTTATTATTTGCAACATGAGAGGGGAGGGGATTCCATGGATTCCTGTTGGGAACTTCAGCATGTACTGAAGCATGAGGGAACATGCTAGTTTATAGAGTCCACCTCTGTCACTGTAGAGGAACTTTAGGAATTTCTTTTGTTGATACCGTTCTTCCCCATTGAGAAGGGGGAGGGAGGTAAGCACTTTCCCACACAGGCCTTCACTTTGAGGGGGAGCTGGAATATACACAGATAAATAGGAGAGGAGGAAGAGAGGGGCCGTAGTTGGGTTGCACCACTCGCACAAACATTTTAGTCCAATTTCAGAGCTAAATACAAATTAAATGGAGTCTTCAGGCTGAACCCCTTAAATGTAAAGCATGTGACATTCCCCTTTACATCCACAGAAAGATGATTTAGCTACAAAACTTACGCGTTGCAGTATGGTCTCTTGTCGAAGCCTTTGTAATTCTTCATGTTTAGGTCATTTTGCAGATCTCGCAGCTGAAGCATCCTTTATGCCAGTACTAAGAAAGAAAGACACAACGGGTGGAGATTTTAGTCAGGACAAATTTATTACAGGCATGATTTTATTGCAATGGGAAATGTACAACCATATTTATCCAGAGATTTTAATTGAAAAGCCCATTTTGTACCACCCAAATCAACTTATTAAACTTTACTGAATGTAGCTAGCATCTTGAAAGAAAGTGACCAAAATCCTGATCTTGCAACCAGATATAAATTTGCTCAGTGTTGCTCAAATTATTTCAGAAGTAGATGTCTTTTTTCTACAACAAATGTGCAAAACATATTGTGTTATGGAACTGCAATAACCAAACACATTTTTCTTTTGTTTTTTCTGAAAAAAAAGAAGTAAAAGTAAATATTTTAGTTACGTTTATTTTGTTGGTCAGAGTACTTTTGACTTTCACAATTTTTGCATGTGACAAAAAGTTTGGACAAACTTTTCTTAAGGGATTTAAACAGATGATTGACTTTCTATCCCTATTCCAGAAAAATGAGCAGCTTGAACTGTGTCACACGAAAGTGATGCAATCACTCTGGCTTTGAAAACTACTTAAGAAACCAACTTCCTCTTTGGTTAGCAACAAAAAGTTGGCTGCCAGTGGTGTGAGAACCAGTGAAACTGTATTTGATGAGAACATATCACAGTTTCCACATTAGAGTCTCAAGGTTCTGCATTTTTACTGTTAATGTCTTGTGAATTATATCAAAGATCTTCAATTCATCTTCATAGGAGCTTTTAAGCAATATATACACTATAGAGTGTTTTTCTCATCCCCTCTTCCCACCCTCACGCCCCATTTCCTGTTCTGGCGTTAGCTTAATCTGTAGCCTGTGGTCTCAAAGGGAGATTGAAGGAGAGGGAATTGGACAAACCCAAAAAGGAGGGAGGAGAGCATGAAAGTAAGGAGCTGGACAAAGCAAGAGGAAAAGCTGCAGCCACCAGAGGGTGGGTGCGAGAGAGGAAACGCCGGGGAGTGAAGCAATGATCTGATCCCGCTGTCATCGAAGAGAAGGAGGGAGGAGAGCGAAGACACGGAAAGAAAGAATAGGGCGAAAAGAAAGGGAGTGCTTATTAACATGGCCTTAGGGCACCCTGCCATCCGTCCCATTCTTTCTCCCACTCTTTATCGCTTTCTATTGCCCACACACAAAACGAGAATCCTCCGAACAGAAAAAGGCGCAAAAAGATTAATCAAAACAGCAGAAACATGAGACTGCAACAAACATTTCTGAATGTTTCTCAATCAAGCCAGAGACAAACCTAACATCCACTGACATTCATTTATAATGTAGCATGTGTCAAGGAAATATAGCCAGAAGAATGACTTTTCGACTTAGGTAGCCATGAGGTATGAATCGAATCACAAACCAAGAAGAAAAGACTCAATGGGAACGTCTTTGGACCACCCAGGATGGTCTCCACTGACAAATGGCAAGAATGTGCATATGTTTGTAGCTGCAAGCAAGCAATATTGTACCGGGACATAGAAGAGACAATGCTAACAGTGGAAACAAGGCCTTGGCTGTGATCTGGAAAGCTGTGATCCACAGCCAAACACACAGAGCCAAACCTTCAAGTCCAAACTCCTTAACCACCCGCACCCCAGCCAGGCCGGAGGGAGCTACAGATGAACATGCTACTCTCTGTTTCTTTTTCTTTGAAACAAATTGCTTTAAAAACACCAGGACGATTACATGCTGTCTGGATACAGTTTGTCTGTATGGCCATTTCAATGAGCAAAACAACAAATGGGTCACTTGAGGGACAAATGCACACCTATGTTGAATGAAACAGAGCATTTACTGTTCTCAGGAGAGTCACAGAGGCAGCCATGGACTTTGATATTCATGTCAGCCAGGTTAAACATTGACTTTAAGCCTAAATTAAAGCACAAATCTGAGGAAGTTAATTGTTAAGCAAACTAATTCTATGCCTTCCCTAACCTGTTAATCCACATTACAGGACAAGACGTGGCACCCTCCAACCAAGCATGACTGGGAAATAATGTTGCTCTCTGATGATAGGACAATGTTTTAACCTAACCATAACTTCTGAATTAATCATTAGAGGGCATACCTGAAAAAACACGTGCTGTAGTTGGAAGAGGTAAGGTGCTCCCACCGTCAGGTTGACAATTACAGGAATTTTTTTTTTCTTTTCACTTTTGGCCACAGACGATTGTAAAAACAATGTAATGGCCCCAAAAAAAGGGCTATTTCTTTTCCGGATATAATTTTATTTTCCTTAAAAGTCTCCATTTTGACACATGTAAAGTTGACATATTAGTGTCTGTTCAGATGGCACCAAAAGGAGAGGTCGGTATGAAATGTCTCAGGGTATATGCCTCCAGTTTTGTACCTGAAGAAATTTGCGAACACACCAAATAAAACTACAAACATATGGTTGATTTATTTGTGTGAATGAAACACTTTGGATCCCAAGACTCAGAAAACCACCCACGTAGTCAACATTTGCTTCTGAAGGCGACAAATCCGCTCAACCACCTCAGTGATCCAAGAACTAATGACACAAGAAGTGACTGGAATATATACAATATATTTTGCTTTAATTAATTTCCCATTAGATTATGTTTGGTTCTACTACATCTGATATGTACGGCCATTTTAATGACTTAAGTAAATGACTGGTAGAAATAAAATCAAACATGTTCGCATTCAAGTACATGCTGGTGCCATCATAATGACATTGTAATTGCCATTCTTGTTCATAAAAGGGTGAAACATGAACTTGCCTCACACTACTCCAGAAATGTGCATCTAAAATTTCTCCCATAACTCATCCATTGCGGAGTGAAAGCTTATATGTGTGCCACCTTTCCTGTTGTTACTATGCTGATTCATGACAACGTTCTTCAGAAAAATAAGTACAAATGACGTCTGCTTTTTCAGCCAACAGTAGAACAGCTTGTGCGATTTGCTTGTCACTCAGACATTGTAGGGCTGGCAGAGGTGGCATGGCAACAGTTCCCACAACGATCCAATAATGCACTCCTAAAACATTGTACTACTAACTGGAGGTCTCGTCATGCAAGACGTGGCCTGGAAGAGGGTGGAAATGTGCAAATTCTCAATTGAAGTATGTGGTACCCCACTAAAATAAGCTGATTCTTTTCAGCATCCAAGAATCAGCCTTTACCCTTTGACCTGTTCGGTTGCAGACATATACTGAGCAGTTAATGCTGCAGTATGCAACTGTAAAAATACATATCATTTTACATATATGCTGAAACCCTCACTATATCATGACAGTATAATATGAGACAGATAATCTCTGAAAAAAAAAAGCAACAGCCAATCACAGCCAGGAGGTGAGTGTTAGCACTGTGAATCACCCTCTGTCTCATCCTCCTCCATTTCCCCGCTGCTACGCTGCAGCTAGCAGATTATGTTGTGGATGCTCAGGCTAGTAATAATAGCTACCTATGACTGTGGATACACAGTTTTCTGTAACGTTAGGTTACATTAGCACATTTAGCAGCAAGTACACGAGGTTGATTGACAGTGCTAAGACCATTCTCCTGGCTCAGACTGGTTATTTTTGACTAGGAGTATCAGACAGCAATAGTAGCTTAGAGAGGATGTTTTTACATATTATCTGTAATATTATACTGTCACAACAGTGACAGATGTGTAAAAAACATTCAAAAAAGTTACATCATGCACCTATAAGCTTGAGACTCTGATTAATAGCTGTGGCTTAATCAGTGAGCCTGCCCACATCGTTTTTCCTAGTTTGGTTATAATTCAAAGCAGTTGGGGAAATATTATGCATTACCTGATTTTGATCAGGCTGACATGTCAGAAACTGCACAGGCTTCAACATGTCAGACTGTGTGAGCTCAGTAAAATAAAATCCTGAGATAAGCTTCTGTCACACAGTATGATGCAAGATGCCATTTTGCAGTAATAGTTGGTGCAGCAGAATCAAATCAGAAATATAAGATACTAGTCCAGGAATGATTGAACAGCAGGTTGAAGGTGTTGAAGCTTTTCCAGACCCAAATTTTCTGAGAGTTTCTCACTTTTACACCAAATTTCAATTTCAATTTATAAGCCACATTTCTACAGAGGTCAAGCTTCACAGAGTAGCTAGAAAATACTTTTACTTCGCATACATTTCCAGATTCTTCCAAACAGCATAGAAATCCTGTTAGACATAGAAAAGAGAGACAATGTAGAGGGAATATCAAAGTAGTCATGACTGGACGACATGGGAAGAAGTCACATTTTGGCAATTTAGCATTCTCTTTAGTTGTGAGAATGCTAAAATGGCGATCAGAGTATCTTGTCACACTGAATGACCACAGACTCTAGATCACAACTCATTTTCTCAAGTACCATGTACAACAATCCGGTCTGAAAGAGCTGACCAGGTTCAGACAGTTGACTTAGGTGATTTAGGAACAATTCTCATAAAACACTTAACATATTAATCCCCTGAGCTGCTATACAAGTTAGCCACAGCCCACTGTCTTATGAAGGGTGGAGTGATACACTCATTTCAAGGGTGGGATGTACTGTTTACAGGTGTTTTGTAATGCTTCAGCTGTTAATTGTGTATTCTATGACTGTATTTTTTGTGTTTTTATGATGCAAAGTACCTTAAACTTCCTGGTTGCTGAAATATGATATACAAATAAACTTGACTTTGTAGTTTTTCAAGAAAAACCTGCTGGGATGGATCAAGGTCCCACACAAATAATTTGTCACTAATGCACATTTGATATGTTAAATGTTGTTTTAAAGCTAATTTGTGAAAAATATCACAAATTAAAAAAATCTTCCTTAGTGATTTTTAAATGAGATATGCTTGCCTGTTTGGGTTTATACTAAACCTGCACGTTGATCCAATATAATTCAAAGTGCTTTCCACTGAAACATCCACGACGTTTTAACGCCATGCATGAACATGGGCTAATTCCAACCACTCCCCAGACACTCTGCATTGTCTGTTAATGATGTGCTCATTGTGAGAGTTACACAAGAGGGAACAAACAAAGCTGTGGAAATAAATGTGTGTCAGAGGGGCCGTCCAGCTGTTAGCCTTGTCTGGTTCCCGGAAAACCTTGTTCTGTAGTGCCAAGGCAGGATCTGACAGTCAGCTGGAAAAATGAGGACACTGCAGAGATGGAGCCCTAGAAATGAAATACTCAAAAAAAACTGACATCTCTGTCTGCCAGCAGCTCAAGGGCAAATGTGTATGCACATAAAACACGCAATTGTACATGTGTGCAGGGCTGGATGTGGGCTAAATGTCTCGATGTGAGAGATGTGTGTGTGTCAATGAGGGTTCTAGCCTCCAGACAGGAGAACATGTTCACTCAGCATTGGTCAAGTCAAGTAGTTTAGGAGGAGGCAGAATCTCAAATATACCAGCAAAAATAATCAAATAAAAAAAATGGATTCAAAAGAATCAATTTCACGGTATAATTTAAAAATTAGGAGTTAAATTTATGATTGTTCTCACTGTACAAACAAATCATTCTATACTGTTTAGGACAGAATGTTTTGTGCAAACTAATATGGCCATTTAATCATCTTTAAAACATCTTAGAATTATATACCTGTGGTCATAAATTTAGCCAGAAGGACCATATTTTGAGAGATATGCCAAAAAAAATCTATTGCTCTCTTTTGGAAAAGAACAGATAGTTCAAGTGTTATATCAAACAAGTGTAAGCAGCTTTCCCCCTGGAAAGAACAACATGCATACAGAAAGGAAAGTAAGAGAAATTTGAGATAATGTGGACTTCATTTTATTTGTCAAAAATCTATAAAATCCTGTTTTTTAAAAACATTTGAAACAAGTACATGAAAGTCTGTATAAATAAATTATTAAAATTGTAGAAGCCATTATTGAGAGGCAGTTATCATGCACTGAAAATCTCATGGAGTGATGCGTGAAGTTTCAGGCGTTAAGTGCGGCCCATCTTCTGGTGTTAACCACTTCCTGGGTCCCCGTGTGATGCAAAATTTAATTTGAGAGCAGTGTTGTGCTGGTATGCCTAAAGCCTTGCACATCTGGACAGTACTAAAAATTATAATGAAACAACTCATTACTGAATGCAAGTTAATTAAAACTCAATGCCACTATTTTTGTTTCAACCCATGGCATTGTGGCTCAGCTGCAGGCAGACAGTGATTTTCACAGACTTGCTGGAATTGAGGTGAAAATTTACTTTTCTGACTTTTCCTTCCAGATTTTAAAAGTGCAATAATGTTTGCATCCTTACACAACAGTAAAGATGTCAAAAGTATGTCCCAGCAAAACATAAAAGAGGAACATAATTAAAGATCTTTCTTGTCTTGCTGTAAATCAAGCACATAATAACCCTGTCATGGCTGCAAATGTCTCTTTGCAATGTGAAACCATAGTTTCACTGGTATAAACTATGCAGTAAATAAAACCCAATATGTAAAGTGGTTCCTTCTTCCTGATCATACACACCTGGCCACTCAGTGAAGCCGATGCCACTGAAATTTTTGATGTGGTTGGAGACATCGGAGGAATGTGACTGGTGGTTACTAAAGATGCCTCACCTTTGTGGCATTTAGACAACGTGACTCAGCTCTCAAAATAACCTGACTAAATAGGCTGCCATTCCTAAGACGAGGAACAAAACATTCGAGAAAGCCTGATTCAGGTCTAGAAGCACTGGCAGTTAAAAACGTAAGTCAGATTTTTTTTTTTTTAAGATATTTTTAAAATTTGGGATGTAGGACATATTGTTTTTCAAACAGTAAAGACTGTACAAGATGAATATGCTTTGACCTTTAACCCTTCCTCACTGCAGTTTCCTGTGATTGAGCAGAAGCAACACAATGGACACTCAAATCTTACAGGAAAATCCTACAGTGGCACCCAAACAAAGCAACCACATTGTTAAATAACCTAAAAATGGCTTCGTCATAAAATGGGAGATAGAGTATTATGTTAAGCCCTGAGCCATTTTATTGCTTACGATACAGTAGCACTCCAGGCTCTCTGGAGGTCTTTCAAGATATTAAAGAACAAAATGTATATAAATAAAAAGGAAAACTAGTGTGTCCACACATTATTTCTTCCTACAAAAATGCATTTTTACACAAGTCACTGTTACAAGATGATTTCTGTAGATATCTCTATAAAAATAGCATAGACAACTTGGGTGATCTGGCGACAGTTTAAAAAAAGATCCTCAATGGTTATTGTAGCAAGCTGCTTAGAGAAAATACGTTTTTATTTCTAGCAATGCAATCTTTAACCTTATGCAACATTTAGTCTTATGCAACCGAAAACAGAAACAGGTGCTGGTCATGTTACTTGACTTGGAGCTGCCTGGAATAGATCATTTTGTATTTCCCAAAAATGATCTGATGATGTTGTAGAATAACTTTAATAAACTTTAATAACTTTAACAATTTTATTTATTCACTGTTAAAAAATATATAATAAAGATCGATCTAATCTCATACTTTTGAAGAGTGAGCTTACCCAACTAGAAATCAAATATTTTATATTTATTTGTATCCGTGTGAAATTCATATTTAATGGTAACGAGGTGTGGTACAAAAATCGTTTTGTTGCCATTTATCCCAATAAATCATGAAACCTGAACTAAATGGTAACAGAATGCATTGTAAAAGCCAATGGAAAATAATTACCTAAAGGTTTAGAAATAAGCAAACAGCAATTTTAATATTTCTTATTTGTTATGTGTGGGGATAAAATTATTATGTAGTTTATGTGCAAGAGTGAATAACTCTGAATCAAAATAAGTAAAAAAATTAAATAAATTCTGTTTAAGTACCGAAAAAGACATTCAAATCCAAATTTGGCTAACCTGAGGCATAGGTTGACCATCTGAACTTGCAAAGTATGTGATTAATGGTTGCATAAAAGCCAATCAGCAGTGCTGAAAAAAAGATCTAACTGTTGCAACAACTACCCAAAGCCAAGAAACAGCAGCACACCTCTTTTGCGAGAAAATCCACATGAGGAAGGAAAGCACAAGCCAGTTTCACAAACTATTTATAGACCTTTGAACAAGCAGCAGGTTAACCGTCCAACAAGAGAGTAACCACCCAATGGCCTATATATCAAATTAGACTATTAATAAAATGTGCAAAAGATCTGGAACAGAGCTGTGTAATCTGCAGGCCAGTTTAGAAAAAATATGCAGTAACAGGAGATACAGTAAGAGTGGAAGAAAAGCTTTGCACTAATGTTTTTGTTTAAAAATAAAATCTATTAGTTCATCTTAAAAGTAGATAACTGGGACACATCACTTTGCTCACACAGCAATTTCTCTGTTACACATCTCATTGGCTAGACTTCAAAGCCACAAAACTGACAGGCATGCTCCAGATAAATGAGCTAAATATGTTCTTAACTTCATGCAACAAGCTGGTATGTTAAGCCCCAAATGAAAGCAAAATGAGACAGAGAACCAGTTGTAAAAAAGAGCCCTGGCTAAAGTTTACTTCCCATCTTTACCTGCTGCAACTACAGGAATCCAGACAAAAGATCTGGTTGTTCACCTCCTGCTACAGAAGGTGAAAATGGTCAGAACCAGAGCACAAGCGAAAGAACATTGAGCTACTCCACATGTACACCTGGAACGATGGAAAAATACTCGGATCAGCCTTGAATGGTTTAAAACAAAGATGGAAGTGTGTGCAGTTTTGAGAAGAAAAAAAAAAGTGGGGAGTCTGACACAGAATGGCAGAAAACGTCAACATACGGAAAGCTGGCTTGCTTTGCTGGGATCAGAGCAGAGAGATGGCACTGCAGGCCTGGAGCAGAGCATGCTACATGGGAGTGTCTGTCTGCTGGAATGCATTCTGCTTTGGGCCGGATTCCACAGCGCATTCAGACTGCACTTGTGGCAATTTGATTTCTATCAATCTAAGCTTTGTAACAAACCAACTTTACTTATCTGGAGATGTCTGATCCGCCCTATAATATGGGATGGCTGCGGGTACGGAAGGCTTCTGAGGTAAATCAATTCCAGTTGAAAGCACAATGAGAAAATACCATTCATGTCCGTTCTGCAGAAGAGCGATGCAGCCAGTCTGGGGATTATGTTACTTTAGATAAAGTGCTTTGTGAGCTTTTTCCATCACCTTCTTTTATCTGTCAACCCTGACAGATAAGCAGATTTTAACAGTGGTTGATTTTCTCAAGACTTTGAACCATTCATTGCACAAAATATCTAATTGGTCGACTAAAATATCCTTGCCACCTGACAGATTTCTCCTGTTTCTACTTATTTGTCACCTAAATGCTTCTGAACATATATTAATATCCAATTTGATTTTATCTAAAGGGGCAGTATTATGTAAAAGACTTTCTTTGAACTATAAATGTTATTTTCTCATCAAAAACACCTGGAGTTTTGTTTTAATTCAAGCATGTTTGAGAAATACTTTTATCTCTGTAGCAACCATTCAGCAGTGAAAAACACCTTGGTGGACCAAGCTCCTCCTTCGAGACACAGCCCTCCTCCCGAATCAGCTCCTTCAGACTAGCCAGTAACAATTAGCAAACACCTGTTGAAACTGCAAGTCAGCTGAACTCATAAAGCTATTTCTCAGTGCAACGTTGGTAAAAACATTGTTAAAGGCTTAATAGCAGCACCGTGTTGTGAGAAGGGGTTTTAAGGAGAGAGGCCCAATTTCCATGGGTTAAATTATGAAGTCAAATTTGATACAGCATTTTTATGACAACTGAAAGTTACACATTTTTGATTAATTGTGCTGTAAAATGATGCTTGATGCCTGGAAAAAACATAATATTGTCCTTTAATAGGAGAAATAATACAAACCAACTCTAGGCTTCTGTGAAATAATATTCTCCTTTATTTTAAAATCAAATAATTATGATTCACCACATATTTTTAGAAAGTTCCATTTCACAAACCAGAACCTGACAAGATTACTGGGAGACATGTACAATCAGAAAATCCTTTCATTAGAAATAACACTAAAACTAAAAAAATTCATCAGTAGATAAAAAAACAAAGACTTCCATCAGTCATGATGGAAACATTAGAAATGACAAATCCATTTCTAATGTTTTTGGATCCCAGCTAACCACAAGAAGACTCATCCAGAACAACCAACATCTAGACTCCCAAAAGTCTCAGTTAAAAGAACTGTTCATCATTCAATTATAAAAATGGCAGAAATGGGATCTTTCCAGGGCCAAAACCACTGGAAAGGCCCATCTTACGTCCACCAATAAACATATTGATCATCTGAAACTTTATAGAAAATATTCTATGGAGTGTCAAGACTAAAGTGGCTATTTTTGAAAGGGTGCATCTAGTATATTAAAGCCTTTCAGAAAAATATCATCATACTCAGAGTCAAACATGGTGGTGGTCTGATGGGCTGGGGCTCTTTAGGATCAGGACAACTCTCACAATTAATGGAACCAGTGATTCTGTCCTCCACCAGAAAGTCAGGAAGGAAAATGTCTGGCTATCAGTTGGTGATACTACACAACTTAATTTTGAGTTAACAGGACATTGGGGAAAAGCACAGTACTCAGATTGGACCACATTGGTTTACAAAGCTGTAGTCATTATTTCAAATCTGCTTTTTGTATTTATGCAGCTTACCCTGAATAAATACAAAATACAAAGATATCAAACTTTGTTTAATTTGAAACATCTAAGCATGAAAAAAAACATTTTTTTTCCAAGCAGTGAATGTAGTAAGGCTTATATTGGAAATTTTGTAAATAATTGATAATCAAGTGATGAGACCGAGAAACCAGCTAGTGATGTAATTAAAACCCAACATCAGTTCCATGAACACATTTTTTCTTTTTAAAAACCTGCATCATTCTGTCAAGAAATGATCGTCATCACTGTAATTATCACGACCTGCTTAGCAGAATACTTCCACAGAATGTAACTTCAGTTATGCTAATGAGGCTTTGAATAACCGACCACTATTCCTTGAGGTCAGATCCACCGATTCAACTTTTGCTTTTAAGACTGTGACACATAGAGAAAACAAGGATACTTTAACTTTTGGGAATAGTTTTGAATTTGATTTTAAAAAAATATATATTTTTTTAAAACCTCACTTGTTTCATCACCTGTGACAAACCTAAAATTTTTAGTTTTGCATCACTTAAGGAACAACAATCAGAACTAACTGATGCATGTCTAAATGTAACCGATGCAGCTTATTTTAAGTTAAATATGTCTTTAAAACAGCAAATTATATGTAATGGATAAATTTATGACAAATCACATTTTCACAATACAAGAACATATCTTGATTAAAAGAAAAGTTTAAGTCCCAATCACCAACCCCTGTAAGAGAGATGTTGAAATGCATATTCAAAGCAAAGAGACCCCACCCAGATGAGTACAGCAGGGACTGAGCACGAGTGATTTCAGCGTCTTGTACAGTTAAATAGTTGCAAAACTCTTTAACTTGAATTTAATTGGGTTTTTTTTTTTTTTGCCCAGCCATGTTTTTCTACGAGTTAAGAGACAAAACAGGAACAAGACTTGCACCATTAACACTTCCTTTAGTTGTTCCACGACTGCCAATGTCTGACCTCGACAGAGTCATGGTGGGGAAAATTGATGAGATTACCCCCTGATCTGAGATTAGCGGTGTGTTTTGAGTGAATCCGAACGAGTAAACTCATCAAGTAATCCCCGATTTGAGATTAGCCGGTGAAACTGAGACAATCCGCGCTACCTGGGAGGAGTTCAGGACACGGAAACAAACGTGTTCGGTCGTGGATAAAGTGCTGTATTGTTCAGAAACTGGATGGAAATATCTCCACCTGAGGGGATTTGTGTGCGAGGGTAAAAACGTACGATATAATGAATAAAAACGCCCTGTTTGAAGGCAGTGGTGCGTTTTGTCGTTTCGGGCCCAGACGAGGCTCGGTTGTCGGGAGCACATCGAACCTCGCTTGCGGGCAAATAAACACCTTAATCCAAATTAATACACAAAACCAACACAAAAGGAGCACTTGATAAACCAGGATGGGCACTATTTCCCTTTTCGACCACGTTGTGGTGCCACCGCATTCCCAGACGCTGGCTAGCTGCTAGCTTGCTAACGTCGACGTACCTGTTCCTCTTGGGCTCTTCAGTTCAGTTCATTCACCGAAACACGCGAACGCTTTCGCTTTTAGCAAGGCAGAAGCAAACCCAGATAGGGTCCAAAACAACTCAACCGGGTTTCTTTTATTCCCCTAAATAAAAAAAAGAAGAAAAAACAAAGATATTTCGAGCTCTTACCTTGTCCAGACAGTTCACTTTTTCCGTGGGGTAAACGACTTGATTACATCTGCCACACAACGGATTCATGTTGGAGGAAACGCTCTTCTAGCTAGTTAGCAGACAATCCGGCGATGATAAGGGACAAAAGTGGCAGCGTGCTGTCGAGTGTTCGCTTTGAAACACCAGCTACAGAAGTCGGTCGGGATCGGCGGCTGACCAAAACCAGAATCTAGTTGTCTGTAGTAAAGGAGATTGTTGTTGTAGCCGCACAGCTGGCTGTCAGTCTACTAACCAGACACGGAAAGCACGCTCCCGACGTCCTCCTCTCCTTCCTTACAACGCGCGTGTCCGTGCAGAGAAGGGGGGGTTGGGGGGGGGGGGGAGGTATACAATGTGGGCTTTTTTCGCACCTAAATTTTTATTGAATGAGTAATTACTCCTCAGATGACTTAATGGGAAATGTATTATTGAAAATATCCATCCACCAACTACTGCAAACCAGTGCTGCAACCCAGTATTTAGTGATGTCTGATCGAGCCCAGTGCACCTCCTGTTTGTCCTATCTATGCTCCATCTGTTCTTGCATAGCAAACTAATGCAGTCATCTTTCAGATTTTGGGACTCCACCAATTCAGTGCTCCTAAATCACATTTTACACATCTGCCACGTTCACTGCATGTCCTACTTCATGTCCAGGTGAAACAATTGTATAGGGCGACACCTGCTGGCAAACGCCATAGCAAACAATTTCATCCATTCATGTTTCCATGCACGGAAAACATAGAAAAACACAATCATGTAGAAAAAACAAATGAATTTAACGCGCATGGTTAGGCTTTGGACTCTATATTAGGAGTTTGGACCTATTTATAACATTTTATTCAGCAAAATAGCACTGTCTTTCTGTTTCAACAAACTAAAAGGTAAGCTAAATGACTCTGGGACTACATGATGTAATTCAAAGCTGTATTTTTTTAAAAATAGTGAGCTTTAGACTCTTTCTTACCATTGTGTTCACACAGTTGTAAGATGAAGGTGTAATGATTTGATGTGTTTACAATATTTAAATATTACTACAAATTCTTGCAGCAATTTTTTTTATATATGAAGGCTGAAACACTTCTTCCTTACTTGAATGTTCTTGTGTTTTTCCCATTTTGAAGCAGGCCTCTGTCACACAATATTTAGGCCTCAGGGAAACAGGAAGTCACTGTTTATTATTTGGACATTTCCAGTCAACTTAATAAGATGAGGAGAAAAAATAAAGGGGTCTTATTGTGAAACAGTTCTAGTAGGACAGTATCAAACAGTAAAACGGAACAGAAGGTTAAAAAACATGTAGCAAAACCCTATTTTTTAACTATTTTTCTCTGGTCTTTTCAATCACAGTTATCAATTAAAACATATTTCATTCAGCTATTTGCAGTGTGTCATATGGAAAACTATTTCCATTTTTCTGACCCGTTGGGAATCGTCATCGTTCTTCAGGAGAAATGTACTAACCTTCACAAAACATCTCCTGAGATTAAATTACACACAAGAAAACTCTCTTTATTGATTTTAATGACTTCTAAATTGGTTTAAATGGACTTTATAAAGAGGAATCAGAAAAAAATTAGGGTAATTACAAATTCACACCACACTTCTCTCACCTTTATCTACAAAAAATAAAAACAAATTAAATTTGCACTGTTCAACATGCTCAAGATTTTGTGAGAACATTCAGTTCAAGGCACAAGAAACTAAAACTTCCTTTTTTCCATTTCTTTATTGAATCAAAGTGCTTCAAAGTAAAACTTCAAAGTAAAACTTCAATTTAAAATGTAGATGGTTGCACAGATTTGCACATTTCAACATGGCCCAGCTTCAACGATGCTGTATTTTTCATGACCTTCTCCCTCCACTTCTGTGTATCCAGGCTGCTGATTTTGGAACTTCATGGATGGCCAGTAGCTTTTGCGTCTCTGGCAATATTTAATGGAAAATATAATATTAACATAAGAAGGATGTTAGAATTTATTTGAATTATATGTGTGGTGTACCTGGATGAGGTAGAGCGGTGATAAGCCAGTGGGATAGCAATGGATGCAAATGGCGACAAATATCAAAGCCAAGAGTAAGACCAGAGCAGCTGCTATCCCGGCTATGATGCCAGTGTGAGACAGTTCTTTACTTTTGGTGAAGACTCTGTTTCACATCTGAAGCCAAGATAAACATCCGTGTTTTTATATCCGAAACAATGTTTTTTGAGTAATAACTTTTATTAATACTCACCACTGCCCGAAATGAAAATCTCATCATCTGGAATAAATAAGTGTATTTAGCTTTTTAGATCTGCTCCACAGTTCTGAAGTAGTTATGTTTAAGAAATAAAATCATATGGAAAACATTACCTCTTTTACAGTCTCTTTGTTCTGGAATTAAAGGTGTTGTGTCCTCTGTTTTTGGTGAAACAGAAGAAGCCGTGAAATCATCCTCCTTGAAGTAATCATCACAAGTTGCATCTTTGCTCTGTCCACACACACAGTAATAAAACTCTGTTTCACTTCAAAACGCAGGCAAATTAAAGCAAACATCTGTGTCCCAGTCCTACCTCCTCCGAACAAGAATAATCCAACCATTCCTGCCTGTGACGGTCCATTCCATCGGAACACCTGAAACACAATGTTTGAATAAAACAAAGAGGGACATTTTTATCTGAGTTGTTTGGCTGCTCACCTCTGGAGAACGTTACACCAACTGCAACCAGACGTTTGGTTGGAGGAGAGGCAGCGCTCACAGCTGTCATGAAAGAGGCAAGCTGGGGAGAAAAAAAACAGTAAAATGAGATTTAATTGTTTTAAAACTTATATTAAGATATGAAATATTTGTGAAAGATGAGAGACTTCACTAACTGGGGAGTGGTGTGAGCTCTATAGCAGATGAATTGGTGATCTTTGTCATGTCGATTTCAACTCGATGGTACTCATAGATCGTTTGCTGAGCTCCATCTTGAAAAGGAGAAATAAAATGTAAACGTAGTATTGTCTAATGACTAATTATGGCATTGCTCACTTCTGTTGGTAAAAAAAAAAAACCTTAATGATGGTGTGTGTAACTTTTAAAAATATATATTTTTTACATATTTGTTTAAACTGTCACCATGTAACAATATGGTACAAGACATAATCTGTGAAAAAACAGAGATCCTTTGACTTTTCCCAATGTTAACTAAAAACAACCAATCAAAGTCAGAAGGAGGGTCTTAGTGCTGTCAATCACCCTCCATCCAACCTTGTTTTCTTCTAAGGAGTACCTTCTTCCTGAGAGAAGAGTCTATCGTGAATGTTCATTCTAGTTAGCATGGCCACTGATGGTCCTGGATAAAATTTTTTCCTTAAACGGTAAGCTGAAAGTAAGTAACTAAAACTTTATTTATCACCTTTCAATAAACAAAATAAATACACAAAACCAATTCAAGCAAAAGCTAATTTAAAAAGACAAGTTTGCCTGCCATTAGCACATTTAGTGCATGAGATGATTGACAGTGCTAAGACGCCTCCTCCTGCCTGATTAGTTGCTTTTGGTTGGGGGCAGTGAATTTCTTCCGATGGCAGTCGTAGCTCAGGGAAGAGAAATACAAGTTATCTTCTCAAAGATATTCTTTTTACTTGTTTTCTGAAAACCCATCTTTTTTCATTGCCATCAATCCTTGTATGAGAGAGACCATTTTATTTGTCAAGTTGTGTATAACCTCCCTTGCTCGGTTGTTTTATGTTGGTTGCTTTTATATGATGTTGGTCAGTCTTGCTTGCTATTATGAAAGTGCTTATAAATAAAGTTGGGTTTCGGTTGATGTTTTGAATTCATATCCAGCTGCAAAACCACATATCAATTTGCTTTTTAGTTTCCTGGCAGAGAACAGCAGGTTGTTGTACAAAATGTCCTGGAATTTAAACGACAGCAAAAAAGAAATCAGTGATATCTAACAGAGTTTGTGGATAAGCAACAGACCCTCAGCATCCACCTGACTTAACAGTAGGCAGGAGATGTTTATATATTTATCCTATTTCAACACAGACCCTTGGAAAGTTGTGCTGAAAAGCTCAATCTTTGTCATCTGACCATAGAACACACTGTTAGTCCACATGTTTACATTTTTCAGGGAAGAATAGAAAAAAAAAACTTCCCAGACAACAACTCCAAGCCACCAGCTGACAAGCAGATAACAGTTATTATGGAAACTTGCTTACCAGAAGATAGGTTGATTTTATTGAATTTAATTTTTTACCTCCCTTATTATTCCCATAACTTTGCAAACTGAAATGCAAAATGTTGTTGCTCCTGTCATAATTCAAGTTATTTTAAATATCCAAAGTAGATGTGGGAAAGTTTAGGCAAATAGCTATTACCTGTAGACTGAACATACGGCACATCCACCATAACTGATTGATATGTTTTCTGTCTTTCCTATTTTGGTCAGTTTTCAACACTGATTAGCTTTAAAAAAGTAAGAAAACATTTAAAAAGGTTTCAGTCTATATAGATATATATATATATATATATATATATATATATATATATATATATATATATATATATATATATATATATATAAATATATATATATAAAATTCCCTTCTCACCCACCTCGGGTGGTTCTTATCCTCTGAGCTCGGGTCCTCTACCAGAGGCCTGGGAGCTTGAGGGTTCTGCGCAGTATCTTGGCTGTGCCAAGGACTGCACATTTCTGGACTGAGATGTCTGATGTTGTTCCTGGGATCTGTTGTAGCCACTGCTCCAGTTTGGGGGTTACTGCCCCGAGGGCCCCGATGACCACAGGCACCACTGTGGTCTTCACCTTCCAGGCCCTCTCCAGTTCTTCCCTGAGGCCCTGGTATTTCTCTAGTTTCTCGTGCTCCTTTTTCCTGATGTTGCAATCACTTGGTATTGCTACATCTACCACAACGGCTTTCCTCTGATGTTTATCCACTACGACAATGTCTGGTTGGTTCGCCATTACCATTTTGTCTGTCTGGATCTGGAAGTCCCACAGGATCTTAGCTCTGGCGTTCTCCACCACCTTTGGGGGTGTTTCCCACTTTGATCTTGGGCTTTGTCCCTGATGTATTTATGGATCTTAGTTGTTTCGTCCTGTACAGTGGTTCTCACACTCACTAGTCCTCTGCCTCCGTCCTTGCGGCTCGTGTACAGTCTCAGGGTGCTGGATTTGGGATGGAACCCTCCATGCATTGTTAGTAGCTTTCTGGTCTTAATATCTGTGGCTTTTATCTCCTCCTTTGGCCAGCTAATTATTCCAGCAGGGTATCTGATTACTGGCAAGGCATAGCTGTTTATCGCACGGATTTTGTTCTTGCCATTGAGCTGGCTTCTCAGGACTTGCCTTATTCGTTGGAGGTATTTAGCTGTGGCTCCTTTCCTTGTGACCTCATCGAGGTTGCCATTTGCTTGTGGTATACCTAGGTACTTGTAACTGTCCTCTATGTCTGCTATTGTTCCTTCTGGGAGTGAGACCCCTTCTGTGTGGATGACCTTCCCCCTCTTTGTGACCAGCCGACCACATTCTCTAGTCCGAATGACATCCCAATGTCAGTGCTGTAGATCCTGGTGGTGTGGATCAGTGAGTCGATGTCTCGCTCACACTTGGCGTACAGCTTGATGTCATCCATGTAGAGGAGGTGACTGATATTGGCCCCATTTTTGAGTCTGTATCCGTAGCCAGTCTTGTTGATAACTTGGCTGAGGGGGTTCAGGCCTATGCAGAACAGTAGCGGGGACAGAGCATCTCCTTGGTATATGCCACATTTGATGGACACTTGTGCAAGTGGTTGCAGTTGGCTTCAAGGGTGGTTTTCCACAGCCTCATCGAGTTTGCAATGAAGGCTCTCAGAGTCCTGTTGATGTTATACATCTCTAAGCATTCAATTATCCAAGTATGCGGCATTGAGTCATAGGCTTTCTTGTAATCAATCCAAGCCATGCACAGGTCGGTGTGTCGGGTTTTGCAGTCTCTGGCAACTGTGCGGTCTACGAGGAGTTGGTGTTTGGCTCCTCTGCTATTTACACCGATACCCTTCTGTGCCGTGCTCATGTGTTTATCCATGTGTTTGCTTATCTTGGCCGCTATGATGCCTGACATGAGCTTCCAGGTTGTGGAGAGGCAGGTTATTGGTCGGTAGTTGGGTGGGACTGGACCCTTTGATGGATCCTTCTGGATTAGGATTGTCCGCCCTTCAGTTAACCATTCAGGGTGAGTCCCACTTTGTAGCAGCTGGTTCATTTGGGCTGCCATTCGCTCATGGAGAGCAGTGAGTTTCTTTAGCCAGTAGGCATGGATCATGTCAGGCCCTGGTGCTGTCCAGTTTTTCATACCTGAGACTCTTTCTTGGACATCTGTCACAGTGATGGTTACCGGGGCTTGCTCAGGGAGGTTGCTGTGGTCCTCTCGTAGAGAGATCAGCCACTGTGCATTGCTGTTGTGGGACGCCTCCCTTTCCCATATGCCTTTCCAGTATTGTTCCGTCTCCAGCCTTGGTGGGTCTGCTCTGTTGTTATTGTTACCTGCCATTGAGAGTACACCTTAGCTGGTTGAGTGGAGAAGAGCCGGTTAATCCTTCTGGATTCATTCTCCCTTGTGTATCTCTTTAGGCGGCTGGACAAGGCTTGGAGCCTCTGTTTGGCAGTCTCGAGTGCTTCAGGTATGGGCATCTGCCTGTACTTTCTGGGTACTGGTCTTTTCATTGCACCCTTGTGGAGCTCTGACAGTTGGCTCACTTCCCTCCTTGTTACCTTGATTTTAGCCTCTAACCGTCTTTTCCATGGTGGGTATTGGGTCTCATGGTTGCTCTTATAGCCAAGTATCTCAAGGATCACTGATGCTGAGTTGTAGATCAGCTCATTGGTTTCTGTTATGGTGTTGGTAGGGATCGTTCTCAATGCTGCATTCACATTCTCAATGAGACTTTCAGATGGTACTTCACTCATATATATATATATATATATATATATATATATATATATATATATATATATATATATATATATTATATATATATATATATATATATATATATATATATTTATATATATATATATATATATATATATATATATATATATATATATATATATATATATATATGAAAAAAAACAAATAAATAAAAATAAAATATATATATATATATTTTATTTTTATTTATTTGGTTTTTTTTTCATTAAATAAGAATGCAGTTAAAATCACCAAAGAATAAGTTTGTTCATTTGATAAGTCATTAAAAAACATGCCAGCCATGATCCTTGTGTTTTGTGCCAGTAGCTGTTTCCATTACAAATGCGTGCAAAGCTTTATAGACATTTTGCTAATGTCAAATAAAACACAATCTCGCAATTGTGGTGTTCCCATTAAATAAGAAATACAATTAAAATCATGTGAATGAGTTTGCTCACGAAATAAGTCAATAAAAAAAACATGATCCACCATCATCTTCCTACTATTTTCTGTTGACATCTTTCTGCAAATTTTTCAAAAGCAGTAACATCCAGTTGTTGATCACATGACTCCTGTGATGCAATAAAAGTGTTTTCATTGCAGTTTTGGGAAATAAACAAATTTCTATGTGGTCCAAAAACACTATGTCAGACTCTTCTCTCAGGAAAACCTTTCATCAAAAAATTTGAGTTTTCCAGCAATTTTCTTGGAAATTGCTATGTTTCCATTAAGCAAATTAATTTTCAAAATGTCAAATTGTGCAATTATGTGGATGAAATGCAGCTATTGACCTGGTGATTGTGACGTGGATGACATGACCATGAAGGCATCTGACAATCCGGCCTTCACTGGATGTTCGGCAGAGCCAATCACATCCAGTGTCAGAGGAATCTGTTGAGCAGAAAACAGAATATCAAAGCTGGTGAATTATGATTACATATCTCGGAGAGCAGGTAACTCACTTCTCTGTAGCTGAAAGAGATTCTTCCTGTCTTATAAAGAGCAGCCTGAAACGTAAAGGCTCCAGCTGACTCTTTGCCTGGAAGTCGAACCCTCTCCACTGGACCACGAACACCTTTCCTACAGACAAAAAGTTAATTTCAAACATCTGGGTGACATCTGGGTGCCAACATGTGAGATGATGTCATACCATTGTCCAGGTATTGAACAGTGGAGTCTTTAGAGTAGCTGGGTCAAAGTTTGCCATCAGAGGGGCGATGTACTGTGTGGTGGTCAGCATACGGTGAATAACATCTCCAGTGAAGATGAATCCTTTAAAAAAGACCAGATGGGACAATATGTTTCAAAAATCGCTCTGTGAGCATATGTGGATTGGAGGAAAGGTTACTGGAAACATCTGTAAAGTTACTGAAGTTGTACCTCCTGTTGCAATGGTAATCTGCCTCAAAAAATGTCCGTAAAAAGGGAAGTCAAAAGACAAGGCGACTCTCTGCAAACAGAAAAGACATAAATTGATATAATGACAAAGTAGCAGTCAGTAAGTGCAAAAATATAACTTGGATCTTCCGACTTCGTATTCTGAAGTTAATTGTAGATGTAATGTTAACTAAAAAAATAAATAAAAAAACGGGATTTCATACATTTGTTGACAAAAGGGAAGAAATTTTGGGATTACAGACAAAATTGCTATTCTATCAGATTTATCTAATCATGGCATTTCTGAAAAATTCCTAATGGAGGATGCAATGGATTTCAACATATTTAAAACTCAAGTCTGAACACTTGTTGGATGCAAAATAATATTTGCATACATTAATTCAAATGAGTTAAAACATCCTGATCTACAAAACAAGTATGAAAACAAATATTTTTATGTCAGCCAATCAGTTTTGTTAAATTCAAAAGAATATCAAAACATTCCTGTTATTTTTCTGGATACCGGGTTTTCAGATGTCAGCTTGCTAAATCTCTACAGCGTTACTTTGGGGAAAAAATTAACATCAAGTATAACTAAATATTTTGAAATTAGGTTAAATAACTTATACTTTAATATATCTACTACATATAAAAGACTAGAAATCTTTTCAGTAAATATCTGAAGTCATCATTGTATATGGCAATGAAAAACATACATATTGTGGGGGTATAGCTTAGGGGAGAGCATTTGACTGCAGATCAACAGGTCCCCAGTTCAAATCTGGGTGCCCCCTGTTACTTTCCTTGTTAATTCTTAATATGCAACTGTTTGTAAAAAGACATTCTGACAAGGTGAAAACTTTATTTCTGCAGACCTGGACCTATAGAGACAGAGTAAACATAGATTGAACTGCTTTAATAACACTTTTAATGCTTCTTCATCCACCAGGATTTCAAATCAGTTCTAATTTAATTTATCACTGTTCAACATTGTCCAAATTGTAGCTCTCCATGAATGTTGCTAAAAGAATAAGAGCCAGTTCAAGATGTAATGTTACTAAACCTGAAGATTTCACCACAACTGGTGCTCCATTTAGAAGAAAACCAACAGTTTTCCACATTTGTGTAAAATCCAACATTTTCAGTTAATATTTTGAAAAAGTCAAACTCGGAAAGGTCTGACTTTGCATACAAGACGTCATTCCAACAATGCATTCAATGGAAGAAATTAAATATTGAGGATAGTTTTAGAAAACCCCTTTTTTTTCAAAATCATGTGCAATTTTTCTTTCTGTTTACTGTCGTTTTACTCTTATAAAAATGATTCTTTTTTCTCATGATTGCTGTATCGCCTGCACAGCATGGTGTGATTATGACAATTGTATTCTTATCTCACTTTATATCCCAACAAGACACCTAATTTAAACATTCAAAGAGTATGCATACTTTTGCAAGTTATTGCAAACAGAAATCAATTTCTAAAGAAGGTAAATAGAGAAGAATCAAACCAAGTGTTCTAGCGTGTTTGTAGCAAGAACACTTGGTAGCAAGAACACTTGGATCACTCTTATTATTTTGTATAAGAGTGATCAATTCTAAGTTTGAATTCTCAGTTTTGTTGATCAACACTATAAATTTTTCATCAAATGTGCAAAATAAAAGAGAAAAGTTTTAACAGCAAAAAAATGTATGCAGGTGGGACAGTGGTGGAACAATTATATAGTTAGTGGCTTTATTTCTAATTATTAAAACAAATATCAGTAAGTAAGACTCACCACAGCCTGTTTGTATGAATTGACAGAATGCTGTGGACTCTAACTTGGCATGTCGGACGTCTGTCATGTCAAACCACAGGTCCTGGGTTCGCTGGTCCTCAGGTCCAAACCTGCGCCATGTGTAGTACTTGCCAGAATCCTTCATCAAGACAAAAATGATGTGGATCACAGGTTACAAAGACCTCAGAAAACATATTCAAAATATCCTCATGTTTCATGCCGTTCCAAGCTTGTGTAGAGGAGTAAATATTTCTTTCCTAAAGAGGGCACTGTTAACCTCAGCTAAAAACAAATACATCAAGTTACAAACCTAAGTACTATTACATGCCTTAAATATTTACTGAAGAAGAAACACTTTGGGAAGCTCTCACCACTACATGTGTCATGTTGTTTGGCAACGTGTTGATTGTTAGTCCTCCACCCAGAACTGCCCGGCTTGTTCTCCCCAAAGAAGAACTCCGAATTCTATAGCCAGCAGCTGACTCTTCACGCTGATGCGGGATCAAACTGTAAAACATCTGTCAGAAAGAGATAAGAAGCCATTTTTTATGGGTCTATATAATGCATTTAAAATAAAAGCAGCATTCCATCAAAAGGAAAAAGAAAATCATATGTCAGTTTATTGCAACTCTAAAATGTGATGTTTACAGCTGTGGTTTTGTGTTCAGACAGTCAGTCTTGAGAGAAATTAAAACTTTTTCTTTGAATTTTTCTGCCTTGCCTTTGTTAGCAAACCATTGTTGAATGACTGCAGAAACAATACAAAACAATAGAATGTTTTTCTTCTGCTTTGACTGAGTTGTCAAACCCTGCAATCAAATCTGACCATATCTGGTAAGCAAACTGGGGTAGGTAGGCTTTGGTTTAAACTTTTGGGTGTTTTAATTGACAACTGACCCTATTTCAAACCACATCTTTTTGGCTTATGTTAAAAGTTTATTTTGCAGTGTGCTGTGCTTTTCATGGCGTGTGGAAAATTCTTGTTCTGCTGGTATATTTATCCTCATAATTTGATTTATACATGCAGACATTTTTGTCCTTACCCAACCTCAGCCTTATTTAGCTTCAAAAAACCACCTCTTCAGAGGTGCAAATTGGCACGTTTGGCAATAATTGTATAAAATAAACTCTGGAAGGCTTTTTGTGAGAAAAAACATAATTAGAGGAAATTGAAAAAAAATTTTTAAAAAAAAATTCAAGTAGATTTTGATTTTACTTCTGGGTTATTATTTATTCAAAATAAAAAAATAATAATAATATGTAGTTGCTGCTGAAAGTATTTAATTCTAAGCTTAAATGTGCAAAGAAACATAAGAGATCCCAGAAGCACATTATTTAACGAGAAGAAAGTTTTAGCAGTAAAAGCTTTGCATAATCCCATCTTTCCAAAATTGCATTGTTGAGAGTTCATTGAGGTTTACAGGCATTCGTTTTATTCATTTTATTTACAGCTCTCTTAATGTCCCACAACATTCTGTGGATAATTGGCATCTTGTGTGTGGGGTGTTGTCCTATTGATGTCCATATGTGGGCTAACCTTCAGTTGTTGAATCGATTATCTTCCACTTGAGTAGTTAAAATACTTTACTTATGCAAGAACAATGACAATGTCTACAAGATTCAAGGTGGTGTGGCTGCAAAAAGAGTCCAAATCATAAGAATTTGAGACAGTGATCTGTTTTTTTTTTACACCATTTCTCAGTATTAAAATATGTAGGAAAGAGATTAAAAAAATTGCAAATGGTGGACATATAAGTGTCACAATTGTGAAGGCTCGTCAGTGATTAAAAATTTAGCAGTCATTAATATCATTTATGAGAACAGACAAATTGAGGTTGTCATAAATTCAATTGATGCTGCTACACTGTTTTGGATACTGTTGCTCTGTTTCTTTGGTCTTTTAGCCCCATTACAAAACAGGGCTAAAAAACAAGTATAGTGTGTTGTATATAAACTGTATACATATGTACTATATACTAGATAGTATATACTACATTTATGTAGTATACACTATATATATGTATACATAGTTTATTTAGCTATCTATATTTGTAAAGACAAACTGGTTTGAGAAGAAATTATTATTTTTTGACAATAATTGGTCAAAGACCATTATGGTTTTTTAGCCCATTATTTTTCTTTATATATTGGCCTAACTATATATTTAGTGAAGAAAGAAGGTTTGAGAAGAACTGAAGTTATTTCTTTGACAACAATGCGGGTTAAAAAACAAAGCAAGAGTATTTGCTTATAACAATTTATCACTTCGTTTGTCTCTATTCACTTTCCCGGACACCGTAGTGACGTCACAAAGCAGCATATATATATATATACCCATGCGAACGCTTGGTTTCCGCGGGGTGTCTGATCTAACCCTAAATGAGGGTCTCCTCCTGTACTACGTGTTTGCTGTTTTCTTGTTCCTGGCTTTCAGTAGATTACAGGAGGACGTTAGCAGGAGCGTTACCGAGGGAAAAAAGCCAGGAAATCACCCCGACGTGCTCAGCTTCCTCCCTGAAACCCCGGCGATGTTTGCCGTGGTCAGCCCGGCTGCCGCGAAGAGTTAGCCTCTGCTGCTCCGTGGGTTTTTTCCCAGTGGGGGAGTCTCTGTGTCTGAGCAGATTAAAACTGAGTGAGGTGACCCTGCCGGACCTGCTGTGGTCCGGCGAGGAAACCTGTGCTCAAACATTCTTTAACAAGAGTCCGCCATTATTGCAATTTTTTTTTAACCGTTACAACGGCTAGCTCGCAAAGCTAGCTAAACGTTGCATGAAGCACGAAGGTGGGAAAATTGCCTCGAATATTTGGGTGCTAAAGTGATTGGAAACTAACAGTTTAAAAAGGGATTTCGAAGAAATCTGTGTCCCAGCTTCCATACAATGCTTGCCCAAATAATTTATAACTTTCTGATTTACCATGTCTAAAAAATACCATCACAACTAGACAAAAAAAAAAAGGCAAAAAAACAAATGTGCTAAAAAGTCCCTAGTTTAATCAGGATAATATTGCCAAAGTGTTGACTTTCTCATTCAAATAATTGATTTTTAGGTGTATTAATCACTCTTGTGGCTGTAGTTGTGTTAAATCCGGCACAAATGCATGCTGACTGTTTCTGCATTTTTTGAAAGAATAACATAAAATCAAAGTTTCTCACAACTTTTAGACTCATCCATACTCCAGCACACCTACATTAAATGACTAAATTACCAAGTCACCCTGTTATGCAACTCTACAGAGGCCTGGTAATGAGAAATGTATTTGATTCAGGTGTGTTAGAAAACATGACTTTTATTCTATTTTTGTACTCCATTGTGTGCGGGCACTACTCCCACACCCTCTTTTTACGTATTAGATTAAATTATTCAGATAATTGCCTGAGAAATTCACTCTTACTTCAGTTTAGCTACAATCCACTTTTATCTGGAAGTAATTTAAATGAATTTCTCTAACCATGGAGCGGTAGCTTTTTGGCTGGTAAATGAAATTTTCCAGAAGGGGGCATATCCAGACCTGTTCCTCTCTTTTCGACCCCCATCCCTGTGCATGCAAACACCTTTCAACCTCACTCAGAGGTACTTCTTAATTAGTTTAAGACCATATTTATTGACTTAGCTCTCTGTTAGAGTATGTTCTCCACCCTGTGTTGTGTGTCAGATCCTTTGTGGCTGCCAATTATATCACAGTAAATCTAGACGTGTGATTGTTGAGCAGCGGACCCACCCTGATGTAGCGTCTGTTTGGTAAAAGGAACACTGACGTCTCATCATAATGGGGGGCAAATAAATTCTTATGGCTCATCTGTTTCAGTTACAATGCAGCTCATGTGAAATTTAGAGGCATACATTTTGGAAACTGGAAACTTTCTTTTTGTACTAACTTTCCTAGATGAATTATTTGTGGCACACACCTTTCTTCTTGCTACAGATTGGCTTTAACACAGAATTTGAACTTTGATATTAACAACAAATTGAAACTCACTGCTAATGTCTAATGCAAAGCAGATATACAATTTTTAAAGTTTTTTTGTGAATTAGGTGCTTGTTTTTTAGTTTTGAAAAGTTCACTTAGAAAATTCACAGCCATTGGGATAAAGTAACAAAATACCTATGTGGTGAGTCAGTGGCAAGATTCAATCTGAACATCTGTTCTTCTTTTAGGGGGAAGTACAGGAATTGGGTCTAATTTAGAGAACACATTTTTTTTAATGGAATGAGACGAAATTAAAGATTTTGATGAACACCTTGTCAATAAAGGTGATAACTTACTCATCAGTGATTGTAGATATGTTCCTGGTATTTCAGGCATAAACATTATATGTATATTTTTAATCAGCAGGTAACATTTTTCCTTGCACAATATAGTAGGTGAAGCAATTGCATATTTTGCTGATAACAGGCTTTGTGATTTCTGTGTTTGTATGTATTCATAATTAATTTATGTACCTAAAGGGAGTTTAGATATCTCTTCAAGGGCAAGAGCATCATAAATGCTGGGCCTTTGTTGATTTAATTGAGCCATTCTTGAAGGGTGGATGTACTATAAAGCTACAGTGAAATAATTTTCCACAAATTGGCTTGCATAACTCTGAACGGATAAAAATGGTTGGTTCTGTTCTGGTGAACTTATGGAGATGACTGTGCAAAGATGGATTGTTCATAAAATCAGGAACATTACAGAAAAACAATGAGCGTCTTCTTAATCGGATTGTTTTTATACTAAGAATGTCTTCAGTCAGACAGCCATCAGCACCCAACCACTCTGAAGAGAATTGAATATTATAACTAAAACAACATTTAATTTTTCTTTGGAAAAGGAGTCTTTTGCATTATTTTGAAGGAATTTTGACCCGAACTTCCTTGCAGATTTTTGTCACATTGGAGAGGTTTTGAGCATTTAATGAGGCCATTCATGCACAGCATCTCAATCAGAACTGATTTAGAATGAATCTATCATAAATTCAAACTTGCACTCACAATTTTTGAAAGCAATTTCCACCCTGAAAACTTTGACAAATATTTAGATATTTACTCAACAAAGCAACTGTAGAAAGCTTGAATGAACTCAATGTTTTCAAAAATAATATCTTTTGGTAAAAACATGCAGTTGTTAAAGATTATAAGTGAGGTTTGAACTACAATATTCTTTAAAAATGTTGCGGTGTAGGATCACAAGCTTGTGGAAAATCCAGTGAGTTTAAAAAAAGAGGGACTCATTTAAAGCAATAAAAAACCATATGCTTTGGCCTGAAAACTGACCCTTGCCTGTTCTTTTAGGAGCTAGCAAACCTCAACGTTTAGCTGCATGTTTCTGACCATGGTCAGAGAGGACACACCCTTCCTGAGCGGAGGCCGGAGGAGTTGGCATCACGTCCCAAACATCCAGCCACAATAAAACATCTACAGTTCTTTCCAACAACTCCTGCAGAATTGCATTTCCACATTTCTTAAATTGCTTTCCACCAAAATAGTTGTCACCTAAAGTATGTCACTTTCTTCTGACATCTTTGGCTGCATTTGGAGTACAGCGATACTTAACCTTTCTACTCCAATTAAATCTTGAAGACAGTGCTGCTGCTGTTGCCCTCTGTGTAATTTTTGGACAGTCTCCAATCTGCTGACACGCCACAGCAAAAATGACCACATTTTAATGACTTTTAAGGAGACTCATTTGATAAATGACACCAAAGAATCTTGAAAAGAGCCAAATAACATTCATCACTCTCTTATTTTTATACCAGTCTTCTCAAGGAAGAAACAAGTGATATTCTCTCATATCTTTATTTATCCAGCGCTCAGCATGGAGAAGAGACAACATATTCTGTTTTTCATTGTCCAATTAGGGAAACGGATGAGTTCAGAATGTTCAGCTCAAAACTATTTCTCAAACAAACACTGTTTCAAATTCTCAGATATATTTAATTGTTTTCACACTTATCTCTTCCCTCCAAATCGCATGTGTGTTTCCCATCACAGGTCAAGCTGCATAAAATCAATTAAATTAGAACAGATATTGGAATGAAAGACAATAACAACATTCTGAGTTTAGACTTATAAAATCACTCTATTTTTCATTACAGCCTCGTTCTAAAATGTTTGGATCACTTTCAAACTTCTTGTTTAGCTAACTTAAAAGCAGAACAAGAGACAAGAGGCCAAAAAAAACTGAGGTCATAACAGGGCGCACAATTAATTTTTTAGCTTGGCTCTCCCTGTTTTTACAGTCCGGATAAGTCGGCGTCAACGACTTTCTTGGGATCAACGTTGTTTTTACAAAACATAACTCTTAAAGAGTTGAATTGCATAGGAGACAGGAAAGAAATAAATATTGTTGACTTCCTACAGTTTTCCTGATACAGTAGAAGTGTCATGATCTCAGTCATAATTTCTCATTACCTTACAGCTGCAGTGTGTAACTTTTATAAACTATATTTTTTTTAGATATGTTGTGAAACTGACAGTATGTCATGACAGAATGGTATGAGTCAGATAAACTGTGAAAAAAATCAACCTCCTTTGCCTTCTCCCAGTGCTAACTAAAAACAACCAATCAGAGCCAGGAGGAAGTTCTTAGGACTGCCAATCAAGCCTGTGTTTGTGCCACTCGTTCTCTGTGATGATAAAATCTCCCTGTCCACAGAGTCTGCCACGAGTGCAAAGTCTAGTTTTCCTGTAATGGTAAGTTGTTTCTTCACCATTAGCGTATACATGAGGGTGATTTACAGCTCTAAAATGCTCCTGCTTGTTCTGACTGGTTGTTTCTGACCATTTCTTTACACAACAGTAGCAGCACAGGGAGGAAGTGGAGGAGCTTAATTTGTTCAAAGATTATCTGTCTCATACAGTTACAACATGGTGATAGATTTAACAAATATATAAAGCAAATACTAGTTATTTTTCATAAAAGTTTTATACTACAGCTTTAATGCCACGGCATTTCAGCTTAATTCTGTCTACAACACTTTGCCCTCATCACAGACAGCTTTTTCTTAGCTGAAATCATTATTTAATTAAAGCACAAGAGGGGAAAAAAGGATTTATCTTTACTCTGTTTCCCAACTTTTACACAAAACAAGACCTTTTGATCAAGATCAAGAAAAGCACCATTAAGCTATTTTTCTCTTCTGCCAGAAAGCAGCAGAGTGGCAAGAAGAAAAGCAGGTCCAAATCTAATTTTAAACTTGCAACAGACTGCTTGTGGGTTGTTGCTTAGTCTAAGTTGCATGCTTGTGGGGAAGTTTTTTTTTTTTGTTTTTTTATACACTGTCCTTTATTGTAAACTTGTTCATTCACTTTTGTGAGTAAAACAGAAAAAGTCATGGTATGCCCATTTGTTCCTTTATAAAGATTCCAACTGAAGTTTTGTGGTTTGGAGCACGCTTAAATAGGAAACACTTTCAACAGTGACACTAAATTACACTTAAATTGAGAACTGATGAGATAAAGCAAAATGTTGTGGAAATTTTACAATATTTAGAATTTCTAGAATGAAACATTGCATTATGAGAAGAATTGCATCTGCCGATATTGTTTTTGTTATTATTTTTTCAAGTCTTTGACACCGACCTGAAAATTAGCCATCTGGCTATGATCTCATGTATTTACATACTAAACTGAATTAATTTGCGTTGGAAAATATTTTAGAATAAACGAAGGGCATTAAACTAAATAGGACATGAGTGAGTTGAAAGTAAAACTATTCACAACTCACCTGTCAGCTGTTGATCCCAAACTCTGGCCGGTTCTGTTTGGGAGAGACAGAAAAACAGCATCACCCAACCGAACCACATGTTACACGCTGCAAAAACACAAAAAATCTGCTTCCACTCCTTTCTTTTCTCTACAAAAACAAATTTCAGCCTGCTTCCACCCGCTGCTGTCTCATCCGTCCCTCTGAATCTCACTCGCTTCTGACTCTACTAACTACACCCCTTTCTCTCCTCCTCAGTGATGTTTTTGGGATGTAGCAGTGAAGACTGTAATAAATCCTGTCAACAAAAATAATGTTAACGTCCTGAAAGGTGTTTCTTCCCCTTTTTTTTCCAGAATCATTTTTGCTGCCTTGTACTACTGCGACTTTCAGAATAAAAAATTATAAACGTGACAAGCAGCTGTGTGATTCCTCACTCTTTCCAAACCAGCTGTGTATCCAGTAATAAATCTGACATCTATTGAGCATGCACGTTATAAAACCAGCCAACCATGGTTTATAATCAGTGCTAAAAATGACATTGCATATTCCCTGTTATGTCGAAAACATCGCTCATGTTTTTTAAACACCAACTGAAAGGTCTCCTTGTTTCACTTTATTGTCTCATAAATGTGTAAAATGTTTTCTGTTCTCCTGTGCAAGAACAGAAAACCACAGCGGCTTACGCAGACAACTAACAAGGAGTCTTTTGCATTTATTTTGAAAGAATTTTGACCAGAACTTCCTTGCAGATCTTTGTCACATTGGAGAGGTTTTGAGCACATATGGCCTATTTAATGAGGCCATTCATGCACAGCATCTCAATCAGATTTAAGAAGGTTCACGGATTAGTATAAGCAATTCTGATATTTTGCAATTGATCTTTCTGTCGGGTCATAAAAAAAGAACCAAACTAAAAGCATTTTTGGATAGACTCCACAACACACACGCTATTCATGCTTTGCTGCAAAGATGCACCATGAGGAGCACAACATTACACAAACCGATATGGCGCCAGTGATGATTATATAGAAGTTAAACGTGAATTTTCATAACAAAACCAAATAACTCCATCAAAAAAAAAAAGTAACGTCAAAATTGAACTAGATAGATATTGTTTATTTGTGACACGTTAAAGAAGCAGTTACAGTTTAAGCCAAGATGTCAGTGATGGTTGTAGTCTCAATTGAAGAGCTGGTCTGCATCACTCAAAGTCTCAAAAAAATCTACAATGAAGAGATTATAGGGACTTGTCAGCTTCAGGCTCTTTTATTGTAATGCCAACCATTCCCTGACTCACTGATGTGATTTTATCAGGCAACTTTCACCAAAAATGCAGTGAGGGTTTCCCCAATTTAAACCCAATGCGAAATAAGTAGGCGTCAATTGATTTCTTACAGTTTTGACACTGCTGAAACGCAGGTGCTTAGGTTTTACTATGCTTTTTAAAGCCACTTGTTACTGTTACTTTGACTGAATTTTCTGGGTATGGGTTTTCCTTTTGGACTTGTTAACGCTAAAACCTGCTGATAAGTGGAAGACAATAGCTGGGTGAATGGACAAAATTATATTTGCGTCTTAAAGATTCAACAGTCAGTCTAAATAATACAGTTCACGCTGAAATTGTATTATTTTCAAACAATGGCTTCGGTGTATTCCATTAAATCTGTTTTTTAAAAACACATTCAAGAATCCTACACTCCGTTCTACATGAGCTACTCTATTTTGAGAATATAATATTTTGATTAAAATTGAGTAGATGTAGTCTTGGTTTCTAAAGGTGGAATAGCAATTTTTTTAGCTAGCGCTTACAGCTAGCCAGTTTGCTAGCCGGCTAGGTACTAGCTTAACTGTTTGTGTAGCTCTCAGTTCAAAATTCCATATCAATATAAAAGAAAAATACGTATCTATTTACCAAGTGAACTTTGTTGTTCACACTACATGTATTAACAACAAAATAAAGTTTCAATTCTATCCGTAACCATAACTGTTAAAAGCCATCTAGCCACCGTACTGAACGGACGGGGGTATAGCTCAGTGGTAGAGCATTTGACTGCAGATCAAGAGGTCTCCGGTTCAAATCCGGATGCCCCCTTCGGTAGCTTTTTCTTGTTGTATTTTCACAAATCACAGTGTCTTTTTAATTGATTGTATAATCAAGCTGTAATCAGAATAGCACTGCTTTCAAAAAGAGCTATAACTGTCATTTATCTGTAAATGAATAATAGTATTTATTATTATTTCATTTTTTGTTGCAGAAATTTCAGAAAAATGTTCAGTTGGATTCCATATATATATATATATATATATATATATATATATATTATATATATATATATATATATATATATATGTATATATGTATATATTATATATATATATATATATATATATATATATATATATATATATATATATATATATATATGGGATTTATGAACATTATATATGGGATTGAACTGAACATTATATATATATATATATATATACTAATGAATCTAGTATATAGTGTATAGTTAACTGTGGATGCCCAACAGTAGTCCCCAAAACTCACACACAGCAAGTTGCAATATTGTTATTTATTTAAAAAACAATTGACAAAACACAGTATTTACATTTTAAATATAACATATTTTCTTTAGCAGCCAGCTCCTTTTCCCGACCAGGAAATAGTTTTTTTCTATAATATACAGAATAAACTAGAGAGCTTTGATACATATAAAAACACCTTCAGATGTGAGATAAAATACAAAATTTACCTTTATAACTCAGATTTCAGCATTTTTTTTTATCAATGTTGCAGAGTTACTGAGAAAGAAGAGGCCACAGGAATTTCTCATCATGTAAACATACATTAATTTCATTAGAGGCTAACTGTTATAACAGGCATCTGCTAAAATGTGCATGAAAAGTTGCTTCTAAAATTGGAAAATCAAGTGCTTTATCTAGAAAAGATTTTAAATTCTAAGAATGGAAAGAACTTAAAGAATTAAATAAATAACAGTCAAAGGTCAAAATGAGTTCATGATTATCTACATTATAAACAGACAAAATCTGACAAATCTTATTTATCGGTTTGCTGTTAAAGTATAGATTTAAAACTTATTGGCACCAAGTTGTAAACTCGACAAAATAAATTCAGGGCAATTAGTTTGCAGCTTAACAGTTAAGGCAATAAGTGGTGCTGCTAATAATGAAGGAGTTTTTAAACAGTGAGCCACATGTGCCATCATCTTGACTGGATGTAATGGTAAGATAATGTTGGGTGTGGTCACAGTTTCAGCTATTTTAGGCTTTTTATTTAGGGAAGAAACTATTTTCTTGTAGCTCCCCTAGTGTATTGATTATAATGACTGACAAACATCAGCCTTAATTGAAATGATATCTTCACTTGTTCTTCTAACTTTGCAGAGGATATGAACCTCTGTAGAGCTTCATTTGCATTTCCTTTACAGGAAATATTGGGGGTGTCAAGTGTCATTTTGTCTTAGGGTGAGGCAAATTTTACTCACTGAATAAATTTCATCAAATTGGATTTTTTTATGCAACTGCATTAATTAAAAACGTATTTCAAAGGCTTTCATGTATTTTTGCTAGGGGAGTGCTGTTGTCTCACAACAACACCTGAGAAATTTCATTAATGCATAAAGGGATTACATTATTATGTATCTTTCTAAGAAGATACAGTCATAGTTTTTGTCAAAAAAAAAAAAATCAAATATATCCCAATTGCAATATAAAGATACAATGACACAGATATTCAATAACAACAATCAAAAACCAGCCCTGAAACCTTTAAGGCGTTTGTTCAATGTGATTCTGAAGGAATCCAAGCAGCTCTTTGCAGATTCCCATATGAAAACAAAGCATGAGTGGTGAGTCGGCTCTGCCTGAGATGCAATTACACCAGCCCAATAGATCATCCTGACTCTGATCATACATACTGACTAGCACCGGACGTTGGCTCAGTTTTTCTTTTCAGACAAGTTTGATCCACCCGAGGGAGCATCAGTTTGCCACAACGTGCGATTTCATCCAGTCTAGACTGGCAGGAAGACTGCAGGAGGAGAAAGGAAAGAGCCTTTCAATAAGAGGTGGAAAACTAATCTGGTATTACTGGCTTAAACTGAGGTATGTACTCACCCTTCTCCAGTCAGGGCACAGCAGGCTTGTACATGCCAAGAGTGCGTTGTGATGGAGTCGAGCGTGAGGCACTGGGAGATCTCTGTTGCTGACATCGAGCCCTTTATGTCTTGTTTATTAGCCAGAACGAGAATGGCAGCATTTTGTAGCTCCTACATGGAAAAAAACAAGAGAAGAACCAATGAGGAATGTTATAAAATTTTAACTCAAAAATAACAGTAGCTGCATTTCAATTAATCATGAAACTGCTGAAATTGAAATTACAAAAATAAATTTGATTTTTGTGCTAGTATAGGATGGTTTTTCAGCCACATTGAAATAGATGTATTTCACAAAACTGCATTGGAAGCACTTTTTTCACATCACACAAGTCACATGATCAACAGCAGGATGTTACTACTGGTGAAAACAACAAAGAATATGACAGGAAGTAGTAGGAGGACAATGGTTTGTTTTGGTTTTTCTTGTATGTCTGTTGCTCTCACAGCATCGCACAGTTCATAAAAAGTTGTGTGTCAATCAAACGTGTCAAATCCAAAGCTCTTCAGTAAAATTGCAGAGTACAATTTCTCCAAAACATGGCTCAAGTAGACACTCCCAAATATATGGGGATTTCCACTCAAACACCTGAGTAAGACGCAAACATCTCCTCCGATGGCTGATAGATGATGAGTGCTCGCACCATGGCTGAATAAAGAATATCACGTGTAACTGTTTATAATATCACATGACCAAGCTTATTCACATGCGACTTCAATTCCATTTGTTATTTAATGGGAACACCACAATTGTGAAATTCTGTGGGGGTTTTTTTACATCTGCAAAATATTGACGAAGATTTGGACACAATTGTGGAAACGCAGATGCCAGCATTGAGCTGTCTCAGTGGAACATTTTAAGACGCTGACTCAGATAGCCGAAAAGGAAACTTCCTCGTCACGTTCGGTTTGTCAGAACTGGTTCTGCTTTCACAACACAATCACGCACTCACTGAAGGCGGGGCTGTGTTTCAAATGTGTGGCATAAACTCGAAGAGTAAACAATAGCTTTACGTCAAGGAGTCAAATACAAAGACAATTTTAGATTTATATGAAAGAAGTTATTTTCAAACACCTGTTATTAAGGCATTGCAGTGGAGCTATGTAAAGAAATAGGCGTCAGTTATTTCATAGATTTAAAGTAAAGCAATACCTCATGTGCAAGCATACGGTGAAGCTCTTCTTTGGTCACAGTCAGCCTTTCACGATCAGTGCTGTCCACGACCAGAATGACAATCTGTAAAGGCAACCATTTATGATGTGTTACATCACAGATATAGGAGCAATAACTTGTAAAGTATAGGCCATCAGTCAGCTTTTGGTTTTGCCCTGGATGACACTCAAAAGGTTAATTTTCAACCTGTGAAACGCAGCAAAGCTGTACCTCTGTGTTGCAGTAGTACGAGTACCAGCTGGCCCTCAGACTCTCCTGCCCTCCGATGTCCCAAACCATAAAGTGAGTGTTGCGGACAATGATCTCCTCAACGTTGCTGCCAATGGTGGGTGACGTGTGAACGGCCTCCTTTGTCAAGCTGAAATTGTAGACATTTCAAATTAGGCCCCAAAACAACTTTAAGAGCAGACTGGATCTGCATAAGGTACTGAGATAACTTACAACTGGTAGAGGATTGTTGTTTTACCAGCATTATCCAAACCCACTATGATGACTTTGTGCTCTGCAAGAGAAAAACAAATGCAGTCAAATAAGCTTCTGCAGTCTCAGACTGAATGCGCTGCACAACATTTGCCATTTCAACATTTGACAGATCAAGATACGATAAGATAAGGTAGAGAGATGCGTCATGTGTACTAGACTGGATGGTATCACAGTACAGCAGTACTTTCAAATGTTTGGACTCACAAAATCACACATGAAAAACATATACCACGCCCAAAAACGTTTAATCACAACAAAATAACAATGGAAAATGGTATCTGTTATATTATAATAGATAGATTATATGAACACAAAAATGGAAAAATGTTTTTTTACCTTTATCTCCGAACACCGCCATCATCTTGGACAACAGGAACCCCATAATAGTATGTTTAGGAAATGTATGAAGCGCTGAATACAAAACAAATCCTGAAGAAGAGAAACTTGAGTTTCAATCAACACCTGACTGACTCACGAAGCTTTGCCTCGGCATCTTATACCGGTTTCTGCTTCGCTTTTTGCCATAGTGGGAGGCGCCTCTGAAAACCCCCGCGGTGTTTCACTGAAGTGATGCGTTTAATGGCAGTGGGAAATAGTGGTACAGAAACAGGTGAACGACACAGCTCAGCCTGAAGCTTACAATATGATCAAATGCTATTTAAATACACATTTTTGATGATATGATTGGGTAAGTAACGCCGAATGAAACTTTAATTTAGTGTTGAAAAAATGTGCTTTTTTAAATAAAATAAATTGTGCTTACAGTTTGAGAATGTCAAAATGTTATGACAGGACTGTAAGCTTTTGATTTCATTTAATGTACACAAAGATGTAAGAAGGAGAATTGTAGATTTAAATTAACTTTAGCTTAATTTAAATCGAGATAATCAGTTCAGAAACTGTATGATAGTGCTTGTCATTTAAATGTCTCCTCGCCTCGTGAAAGACACTGGGGTAGGGTTTTCAGAAAACACAACCAGAGCATTTATAACCTCAACCTGTTATAAAAGGTTGCTGACCAACAAAGACATACTTCCCAAAAAACAGTCATTTTTAAGCTTACATGCAGTTCCTTGAAATTTTGGTGGACAGATGGGACGAAGATTGAAGTTTTTGACTTCAACAGCAATCACTAAGTCGCTTTTTTAAAATAATTTTCTTCAAAAATGTAGCTTCGAACAGATCTTAACGTTTGAATTACTAGCTTTTTATTGTGAAATACCAAGGTGGATAGTTTGTATTTATAACAGGATTGTTTCTTTCTTGAATTTTATAAGGTAATATAACATTTTTTAACAAAAAAAAAAGAAAAACAGAAACGTGCAAAAAACACCCCCCAAAACTCGCACTGTAAATATCTGACCAAGCAGTCAAATATTTAACTACTTTGTTATGTAGCTAAGTATCAGAGCTTGGCCGAGGGTCCCTGAAGGCACCTTCACGTCTCTGTCGAGCCGACGAAATGAGCGACGAACCGACGTAACCCATCAACGTAAAGACAATTCCATCCCATATATGGAAAGGGGAAGTCATACTGTTTATTCCTATGGTGTTCTTGAGGAACTGACAAACAGAAAGCAAAAACATATCAAAGAGAATTCCCCTGAAACTTTTTGAACAGTCTTGGCATTTCCTGGAGTTTACCTGCAGTTCCTCTAAGAGTTCTCCATAAAAAGTTATCCAACAGATTACCACGTTTTATTGTTTTCAACATTTACAACAAGCTAAATCAACTAAATATAAGTGTAGTTTACCGTCTTTTCCTAAAACTCCAAGGTAAAATTTCACTCCAGTCCAAATATCTGTTGTTATATTTTTTGGGATTATTGGTGTTTTCCAACAACCCAAACAAATTTACAATTTTGTATTTATTGGATGACATGTGACCTTTTAGATTTTTACTAACTTTTTTTATGTCACCGGTACAACTTCAGTGATTTTATTGGGATTTTATTAGAGGCTTGTCTTAAAATTTTAAAGTTAAAAGAACATGTGTCTTTCTTTTTTTCTTATTATTTGTTGTGGTGTGCATTTTATTGTATCGCCTCCCTTATTACCACAACTCTAACATTTAAGTAGTGACAGAAACGTGTTACCTTTACCGTTACTTTAAAATTTCTTTGTAAGATTATTTTATCATCAAGGACCGCACAAAGTCATAATTGGCCCCCAGACTTTGGACATTCTTGCTTCAAGTATAACTTCACGCAACCAACAACAATAATAACTCTAGAAATAATAATTACTATCTTTTGTTAGAAAATTGAGTTTTATTTATATTTGTCCAGGTGAAAGGGAAACATTTAGTAAATATGCAAATAATAAATTAGCTTCTTTATCTTACACATTTGCAATTTATTTCAAATAATCTTACAAATAAATATTTCTTGCTTTTTGAAAAAAAAAAGGTAATTTAAAATCTAAAAGTAGGAGCTGGAACAAAAAGTGCCAATTTTTTATTATTTTTTTTTTATATTACTGTATTTACATTTCATAGTAATTCGGACCACAAACATCCTCTGATTTTTAATCAAGATAAATTAAGTGCTCCCAATAAGTAAACTGGGCTAAATAAAGCAAAACTATTTCTCAAAGCATGAACAATCAATATCCCAATCTTCCTGCTAAGAATATGCACAAAAGCAATCCAGGCAACAACAATAGAAAACAATTGGACAGAAATCATATGTCTATATTTTATGAGACAATTGTTTTTTTGTTTATAGTTTTCCAGGTGAAAAGGAATTGTTTTGCAAAAAAGTTACATTTAGCACAGGTGGAGGAAAGTTGGATCTAAAAGTTGCAGGACACTGAATCTTGAAAGCTGGATTTGAAGACCTAAAATGTTCCTACAATCTGAGTAAAACACAAAGGAGTTTGTTGTTGGAATGTGATAATGAAAAAAAACAACAACAAGGAAATACTTTCAACAAAAATATATAAAGAAAGAAATGAACACCACAAAGATCCTGATGTGTCCTGTTTGCATTTCTGCTGCTTCGACTCACTGATGTAAGGGTAATGTTTGAACGTAAGCCACAACTTTGCAATTTCCGCTCATGCAATGTCATCTGGCTGCAGACGAAAAAAACACTCTAGACAAATAAAAATACCACATCCTCTTGCATATTCTCACTCTGAATGTGCTTCTTATCTAAGTCTAGCCTGGTGTGATGCCTAGTTTAGTTTTTTTGGTTCAAAACAAAAGTGGAAATGATGATATCTGTACCCAGCAAAGCTCCATGACAAGTATGAGATGTAAGATCAGTTTGTTTTCCTTTCCAGCTTTAGACTTTATCCAATGCAGAGACAATACTACAAAATATGTAAAGAAACACTGACTTTACGTTTATTTCTCATTTTATTCACTATTACATTTATTTAGCTTAAATACTGTCCCATACTTTCTGATTTGGCAATGAGTTCTGTGTGTAAAATGTTTCTCAAGTGATATGACTTTTTTAAATCTGATGTTGTCATATTATCACCAAATAAAATTTTCTATCAAAATCTCTTCTTTTGATAAGAAAATATGTATTATTTCTATTTGTATTTTTTATTTAATCTCCACAGTTTAGGTTTTTGCAGCTAAATGGGATTAGTCAGTTAGAAAGATGAACGTAACAAATAAGGCTTTCCTAAATATTTCCACTTTGGGTCAATAAAGGTTACTTTTTCTATCTTATATCAGTAATTTTAAAATGTATTTATAAATGATTGAAAAGCAGATTATATTTATTAAATCTCATTTTCCATGTAACTTTCTGACGCCCTGTTAGCGCCCCCTTGCGGCCCTCAATTTGAAAAACTGGACTTAGAAACAGTGACGTTTTTAAATTAAATTTTTAATTAAAATACGAATTTATCCACAAATTAAAAATGAAAGGCAGAAAAAGCAAAAATGTAGCTACAATCAGGCACCAATGATACATGTCATCTTATCATTTTAACAATTGCGATAACGCAACAATAACATTATTTACTGATCATTAATATTTATCTATTCAACCGAAGACAGAGGTGGGCTAAAGCAGCCCACCGAAGACATTCATGGATTCTCAATTATAGATAACTCAGTAAAGACCAAAGTTGATCCTATCCCCGCCCTCCTCATGTCACAATGCTCCTCCTACTACCTCACAGAAGCTGAAGATTAAAAACAAAACAACAAAAAATGTTCACTAGGAGAAAAAAAACTAACAAACACAAATTCAGACAGAAATCAGGAGTAAGAAGGGAGTGGACTTTAATGTCAGACAAAGGTCGCAATTTAAGTGGAAGCTGGGAGTGATTAACCTCACACACAAAAAAACTTATTATGTGAGCAATAGCCCTGAAATGCAGTCGATGAGGCTGTTGTGAAAAAAACAAGATAATTGGGCTACACTGCAGATTAGCCAGGAGACACATACAGACAAAGACATGGTATGAAAACGAGTGTAACAAGAGTTAAGACATCCCACCCTCTGGTGGACATGGCTTGGCAAGACATTCCGGCACTTGTGATTGTAGGTTTCTTGAACTAAAGGTGTTTTGGGGTGGGAGCGACTAAGGCAGGACACTTCATTCTCACAACTATAAGTGTTGTTGCGCCACAGGTGAATACTGAAAGCTGAACCAGCTCAGGGAAGAAGAAGAAGAAGAAGTAAACATCTTTGTTGTGATCTAGCTGTCATGAGTGTAGCGACGATTTAAATTTGATTAAAATATGGCAACTCCTCCATCAGCTTTTTAAGGTCTGAGTGATAAGAGAGAGGTGGTGAAAGACTCACAACTTCTGGATTCCCAGTACAGGAGAAAGTCCCGGAAGAGAAAAGCTGTGAGTCTGAAAAATGTAGAGAAACCCTGACAATATACAGATGGGAACATTAGCTGCGTTTCCATTAAACACAAAATTGTGCAAAATGAAATTACAACAAAAAAAAAACACAGCAATTTAAAAAAAACAAACGTTTTCCGATGAAAGGTTTTGGGGCTATCGAAGCACGTCTTTCGTGTCACACGAGTCACGTGATCTGCAGCCAGATGTTACTACTGGAGAAAACGCCGAAGAAGACTACAGGAAGTGGTAGGAGGAAGATGGTTTTGTTTTCTTTTTCGATAATGTGCATCGGCACACTTCATAAAAAAATTGTGTGTCATTCAAATGTGTTAAATCTCTTCTGCAGATGTAGTCGAGGCTTGTTGCTCTAAATAAGACTCCCACTTCTCCTCTGTCATGGTTTTTTATGATATATCACTTAAATTAGCTTATTCACATATGATTTTAAATTTATTTTTATTTAATAGAAATGCTGCAATTGCGAAATTGTGGTTGTTTTTTTTTTTTGACATTAGCAGAATATAGACAAAGATTTGCACACATTTGTAATGGAAACGTGGCTAGTGACATTAGACCCTGTTTAAGACTGCAGAGGACAGACATGACAGACCACAGTCCTACCAGCCTTCACACTCTACAACTGAAGGAGAGATTGGGTCAGACAGATCACTTGTGCTGTCAGCATAGAAACCCATGATATTCATGCAGTATTGACAAAAGAAAAACAAAACAGATCTATACTTTTACTTCTAAACATAAATCAGTGGATTTGCAAGAAGAAGTCAATGAGAATGGCATCTGGCAGGTGACATATATCTTTATATTTTACTGGGATGTAAACACATTTTTGTAAGCCTGACGGGTGTGGCCCCAAACCCACACTTCAGTTCTTTTACCACCAGAATCCTCCCCTTTCCCTCAGTCCCCAGTCTGCATCTTCCTAGCAAACGCTCAGCGGATGTAAACATCCTTCCCCCAGTCGTCCTGGTTCTTGTTGCGGCTCATGTTGGACCCTGTGTCCACGGGGTCCTGGCAGTAACGCTCCCTCAGCTTGGCCCGTCCATGCGGCTGCGTCTGGCTCGGCATCGAAGGGTGGTTGAGGTTTTCCTGATCCGGCTCGGCTCCTTCATCTTCCCAGGAGCCCTGTCGACCGTGATGCTGTGCCAGGTGAAGGCGGCTGCCTCCACCACCTCGGTACGGATCGGGCTCTTCGTAAGGGTCGGTCTCAATGTCCATGCAGGAGTCACCGGCCTCAGTGTAGGCTGAGTCTCGGCTGCCCTGGGTCTCCGAGTCGAAGGTGTCTTGCCGGGAAAGGCCTCTCCCGCTGACCCCTCGTAGCTGGGCGCGGGATGAGCGCAGGTACGCCTGCTGCTGGTGCTGCTGCTGAGGCTTCCCACCCAAGTCTGTCTCGTAGTCATGCAAGGTGCTGCTCCCACCGCACTCTGTGAGACCCCCTTCACGCTTCTGCTCACCGTGGACCAGGTATGGGCCCTGCAGCCAGTCACACCCATGCAAACAAAAGAGGACATGCAGATGCACAAACCAAACTGTGAGTAGAGAACCAGCAGGGTTAGCAACATCAGCATACAAACAAAATCCTTTAGTGTTTAGTGTCCTCACAAATTTTACAATGGCCTTGCAAAAATATGTAAAGGGACCCCATTAAGTAAAATTGACATTTTGAACTTCCACTTGGGTCTCAGCTGCTTCTTAAACAGCTCAAGAGCTAAAACACACCCACACATTTTTTTGGCAATATGTAAATGTTTCTTAGTGTTTGGAAAAAATAAGTGTTTTGTTGTTGTCTTACCTTCCAGAAACCACTTGCTACATTCCTGTTTATTATGCAGGAGGCTCTAATTCTCCTTTTCAAAGACGTAAGGTTGATACTTAAGCATTTGTTTGCAGCAGCTTATTTGGATTTAAAGTGGCAAGAGGCCCTAAAACAGCTTAATCTGAAAGAATCTCAAAACAGACAAAACTGATTAAAATCTTAAAAATCTAAAAAAGAAAAAAATGTGCCAAAACTATAATCAACATGTCTAATATAGCCTGTAGATCTGTACTATCCAGTTTATGTAAGCATAACAGGATAGTTGATATTTTTATTAACATTTTGTCACTTTACAATCTAAACTTTGATGTATTAAATTGAAATTTAAAGTGGCAGACCAATATAAAGTAGCCCATCATTTTAAAGTGGAAGAAATATCATATTACTCATCCCATTTTCATTACATAGTGATGCCAGGTTGCTGAATACACCCTCGACTACATTTTTCAGATTTTTAGATATATAAAAGGTTTCAACTCTTGCTTTACTTTACCTCAACATTGAGATTTGTGGCAAAGTGACAAATACAAATGGAAGCTGTATGAATACTTTTGCAAGGCACTGTCAGTTGAAGTGCAAACATGAGTAACATTTACACAGTTGCACATGTTAATTTTGTTAATTTAAGACATGAAACTTACCATTTTCAACGAGAACAGACTATACCAATGCAGCAGTGCCACCTGCTGGCTGATTGATGTTATAGCAAAATACCCACCAATACCTTCCTGATCTTATCCAGGCCAATTCTGCACCATCTTTATGTTCAATCTAATTTACACAAATACAAATACATGCTTATAATTTTTTGATCTTTTTTCTCTTGTAAATATGGTTTTCAGGTTCTATAGTAGAGATCTGCAAGGTGTTACATCGTCATGCAGTAGCCGGGCTCTTACTTTGGCTGCAGGTAATTACGGTTAATGGTTAACCAGCAGTGATTAAAAGGAAGCAAGAAAACCAGTTCCACATCTGACATATCAATTGGACTGGCCAGAGCATTAGAGACGGCCTCCACCAAACCGAGCCCTTTCTATTTGAAGAGGCGGATGTGACTTGCTGTTTTCAGGACTGGTACCATGGCAACACGGAGGAGGAGGACAGCAAAGTGGATTCTCCTCACAGAGCAGAGAAACGAAGCCACTGAGCTAACATGGTGGGGGGGGGGGGCAGGACTGGGGCAGCAGATATTGTTTTGCAGTGGAAGGGGCCTTGAGGGCAGAGGGATCTGGACAGGCCTCTTTCACAGTTTTGAGGAGACAGCATTTTACTTCTAGGTGTTTTTAAAGGGGCAGTGTTACGTAAAATCAATGTTTTTCCAACTTTACGTCATGTTATAATGTTATTTCCTTGCCTTGATTATTTATGCTTGTTTGAGAAATCCTTTAGTCTCTATGGTAACCATTCAGCTGTGCAAAATGCCTGGGTGGTCGTAGCTCCACCTTCAAGGCAGCTCTGTTTTCGAGTTTCCAAGCTTCCATTTCACAGAACAGCTCCACTCAAATCAAGCAGGAATTAGCAAACACCTGGTGGAACTGCACATCTGCTGAGCTCATTATTCGAGCTCCTTCTCAATGAAACGAAGTACATTGAGATGCAAACTTTGTTATGGGGCTAATAGAAGAGCGATGTTGGGATGACTTCCTGAAGATGGAGTTTCAGAAAGAGCAGGAGTTTTTAAGAGGCAGACAACTAATTTCAAGGCATTACATTTCAAAGTCAAGTTTTGTTTCAGTCATATTTGATATATATGTTATTTTAAAACAACAAACAGGAAAGGAGTTCCTTAGTTGTGCTATAACATGATGTTTTATTCCTGGAAAATACATAATACTGCCTCTTTAAAATAGCTGTTTATACGTGAGAAATTTGCTCCATAGTCCAACATTTGTACTTCGCTGCTGTCCTGTGTTTTATGTACAGAATAAACAGGGTTTCATGGCACTCTTCCTTCACGTTTACAGAGCTCAGGCGGGATTTGGGTCAAGTCACTGGAGTGCGCCCCTCCACAACCCGCTCCTTGCTGCTGGACTTCAGACAGCATGCTCCTCCTCTTTACCCTCGCTGGCCACTGCACCGTCCATGCCAGGCCAGAGATCCATATTTCTGCGCAGAGAGGTGAGCACCTGTACCTGCAGGTTGGAGACAGGCTCAGGGGAAGCAGCTAGGGCTGCCGTGGCCATGGTGCGGTTCAGGAGAGGGTTGGGAGGGTTGCTGCTTGGCGGGTGTGTCGCCTTCCAGTAGGCCTCCAGGTAGTCTGCAAGGTGTTCGCATGCGTCCTCCAGCTGGTTCTCATCCAAGATGATGTCAAACAGCTCCTATAAAGTTGTTCATTTTAAAGAGTCAAAATCTACAGCAACCGTCACAAATTTACACAGTTTCGATGCACTGCAATCTGCAGAGGGTCAAATTATACTAACATTTTAGTTTTTGACGCTTTAGTGTTGTTGCTAGCTAACTATGTATATGTCGGTGTGTATTTTTTCTATTTCCCCCAAAATATGTTTTTCAGACAGAGACTAAACTAATATATATGTGATAGCAAAATGAGAAAGGATCACAAAGCGGAACTCACAGGTGGACATTGAGCTAGCTTGTCAGCTGCCACCATCTGCACATTTAGATGTTTGGCCTGGGATTTTCCTCTGGATTTAATGAGCCTCTGGAGAACCTGCAGGGATTTGATAATACAGTTGAATAATAAAACAATTGCCACTTGCTCAACTTAGGCATCATGCATCAAAATTATAATAACGTAGACAAGCTAACAGGAAAGTCAAATGTGCAGCCAGACGTCTCTATTTCATCCAAATGTAATAATGGTCTTGGAGGTGACCTATTGTGATTCTTGAAACAGATTAGGGAAGGTACACAGCCTAAACAAAACATGTCAATTTCATCTTAGATAATGGGATTTTAGTCTGGTCAGGCCTGATTATGTTGAGCTGCTTTGAAAAGCAGAACTGGAGCCACCTGCACAACCAACAAGAATGCAGCAGTGGTTTCTAAATGGTAAGTTAACAACAAAACACTTGTCTTTTCTAGCAGCCATTGTAAAACGCAAAAACCAGCTCATTAAATGTGCTGGAGCTTCAGTTGAGCTTGACTAGGGTTGCTCGGTAATGACACTAGTGCAAGTAAGACACTTGTTGATCATAAGCACTCCGCATGATCGCTCTAATGAAAACTTAACATGAAATATTGTAAATAACGTCTGCTCTTACCTTGGGTGAGGCTATTTTGATGTAAACAATAATGGGAGCCAGGGAGGTCTTGGCCAGCTGTGAGGGATGGTTGATGGTGTCTGCATCCAACGCAACAAGCTGGAGGGTTCGGGCCAACTCAAAGATACGTTCAATCTCACTCTGCACTTCAGCTGAAAGCCCAGGAAGCAAAAAAAAAAAAAAAAAAAAACAACAAAAAAACATACAAGAAAAAAAATCATAAATAAGACAGATATGTTTTTTCTTTGAAGAGAAGCATTTCTCCTTAACAAGACAGAGTTTCTATAACTTGTGCACAAGTACATAACTGCGATGTTAGTAACTACTCATGCATGTTGAATTATTTGTGGAAAAAAAAAAAACAAGCTTCCAGGCATGTAAATCGGTTTGGACCACAGTTAAAGTTCCATTTATGCCAAGCTAAATGGAGCACTGCAGCATCCTCATTCATTTGCCCCCTTCAGATATCTTGAGTTTTTGGAAGTTGTTTTGATCACTACTCAGTCAAGGCTGCCATAGAAGGAGGCGCTTAGAAATGAGGTGCCTGTGGTGCTTTGAGGAGCTTGCAGTAAGACCACAATTTGTCACTATGTCACTAAAACAGAAACATGAATAGAAAAATAAAAGCATGAAACATCATTTTGTTAGGACATATTCTGCCATGTGGACCATTCAAGTCTGTGGAGAGCTTGTCCACAATGCTTTATTTGTTCCACAGAGTGCATTTAGTTCACTTTAATTGAAGTCTAGTTTGTTTGCCTACAAAGTTTGAATTCTGATGCGTACCAAAAAAAGCAAACTTTGATCCACCTAAAAACCTAAATCTGGGTTTGTTGCGGTTCAGATGCATATGTGAATGCCAAGTGGCCCAGAAACCACTCCAAAAGCAGGAAGTGAATTACCCTGCAGGGCATTCTGGGTATAACCAAAGCAAATGTGTAAGTCTGGAACTAGCAGGAGAAATGTCTTGTTTGTCTTTTGCCAGAAATCCTACAATTGCTAAAATCTGACGCTTCTCTATTTTTGTCTTAAAAGGACAGGTGTGCCAGAATGTATTAAAAAACTGTTTAAATATTAATATTTGTGTTTTATTTCTAATTAAAATCACAGTCAGAAATATTTGCAAGGAATTTTTACAATATTTGTGCTAATGTATGATGTTAAATGTGACGTTTTATCACTCGCCATGTCAATCACAGATTATAACTTGATATTAATTTGACATCAAGTAATGCTGTGACAGCAGTCATTTGTACTCAATATTTTTGACAAATTATGAGAAGAATTTGTAGCAGAATCAGAAGGAATGTGGGGATCTGATGATTTTGTGTAAATTTTGTGAATTTGTGAAAGGCTGCAGGGATTTGGTGATATAATTTGGAGTCTATTGGACCCAGATTTGGGCCCTGGACCTTCAGTTTGACAGATAGTGTTTTTTCAGAGGTTTTTGTGTCGTTTTCTTGAGTAGTTTTTGGTGCAGTGCCACCACAGACGAGAGGGGCAAGTTTTTTTCAAACGGTTTGGTTCTTTTGACACAGTGCAATGAGAAAGTGAAACGCACCTGAAAGAAATGTAACAAATGTGGTAATTTTGGCCCCCAAACAAACTGACTCTATCGGACTATCGGGTGTGAAAACACCCTCATAGAACTCAGCACTGCTTCTTAAATGGCCTGTTGAACCGAAAACCTGAATAAACTCCTCGCCTGCTTGGTCGAAAGTCAGGTTGCTGCAAACCTAGTGGCAGAGGGAGATAACAAAGAGGCAAAGCGATGCTGCGTGCACACATTACAGTGGCTGAATGATGGAAAACTACAGCTGGAGGCCAAACAAGGTCTCTGCATGTTGATAAGAAGTCTGAACTTTAGCTCGTATATAGAAAGAGCAGGCAAAGCTTTCATTAACTTCAACAAAGACTGTGATTTCATACATTTGACTGCTGAGATAAACCTACTCCCCCACCATGAGTTAATAAAGGAAGATCCAGTGGTGTGATTGCAGACATATAAAATAGTGGTAGAATTACGGGTCAAAACTTAAGGTTAGGCGCGCCTTTTTATAGCTTCCTTCTGCTTCTGCTGGTCTCTTCCTGCTTGGGTTTTGCAATTCTTCCCCTGACTACAGGCTGTCACAAAAAAGTATGAGGAACAGAGAAACTGACAGGCAAGCAGACAGGCAGACAGGCGAAGATGAATATAAGCATATTATGAATATAGTTAGGAGAAAAAAAAAGGCAGAGGAAGAGAGGCTTCATTGTTTTGTTGAGGGGAGCATACGTACCCAGTACGTCTGAATCAAAAAGACAGAGCAGGAGGAGGATGATGGGCGGTGGGAGAGGAGGATGGGCGAAGGGCAGAAAAGACAGGATGAAAAGAGAGAGGATGCTGGATCAGACTCAGTCAGAGCTGGAATAAAAGCTTCTAGGTCTTTAGATGACAAACAGTGATGCTTGAAGTCCATGCTCTGCTCATTTCTACCGTCTAACTGCATCTACACACAGAAGTTCTGGTCTGTGTCATCAAACAGGATGGAAAACGTTCCCTGAAAAAAATTAGCTTTTTTTTTTTTTTTTTTCGCTCACCTTGATTTTGGGTGATGAAAATCTGTACAGAAGTACCAAAGAGCATTTCCCTACGCATCTCAAGACATTTGCATTTTTTAAGCTTCGCTCATCCCACAGTATTCCTAAAGTGTTAATTTTATTTATCGGATTCTTTTTTGTGTAAAAAATCTAATTCTAAATAGTTAAATTGTGACAACAGATGCACTGATCAGGTTTTTACTGGTCTTGTATTAAAGCTACACACAATAGATCTTAATCAAATTTGTTTGAAAAAATAAATAAATGCAACCAAAACTGGGTGTAAAAGATAAAATTAAAGCTTTGAAAATGTACACATTTAACAATAATCTCTATTTATGACTCGCCGATGATACACTCCTCTTTTCCTGTATTTCTTGTGTAAAAATATTAACAATGAATTAGGTTATCATGGTTTAAAGGTTCATAAAATAGTGTTTTCATAAATGACAACTACAACAAACTAAGCTGTTGCTATTTTCTGGTTACTACATAATTATAGCCATCATCATTATAACTTAGGTTTGAGATTATTTTGATTAACTACAATAACCGCCCACTTTATTAAATACCTCTGATTTTATTGAATTGCTCGTTAACACAAATTAAGATTCAGCCAATCACACGGCAGCAGCTCCAATCATGTCTACATTCAGACACAAATGAGGATTATAGGTGAATAGATTTAAAATTTTTTAAACAAATGTTGATCTCTCTCACTAACCATAAATCTGGTGAAATTCAGCAGAAAACTTTGCACAGCATTGCACCTTTTTTCTGTAGGCCGATCAAATAGCCAGTCTGCAACAGCGGCATGCAAATGGAGGCAGGAGCCATGAAGTCTGACTGCTGAATTAAATTTACCCTGCAGTCCTAATAGTGACATCCCAGTGTATATGTCCAATAAAAACTGGAAACCACACTGAAATTTTTCAAACAGGCTGAAGAGAATCCAGCCTGCAGACGACATGATACGGTGTAAGATATTGACTCCTTATACTTATTTAAGAGAACCCACACTTCAGAAATCCTGAACAATCCCATCAATGTTCACAATTTTCAACCAATAAGTTCAGACCTGATCAAAGTAAAACTGGATGATTTTAAATGATTTGTGGACAGAAATAATAAATTAAATCTGTTGATATTTTAAATTTGAACAAGCCCACCATCTGTGTTGTCTGAAAAGTAAAACAAAATTGCACCAATATGTTTTTATGTAAAGTAATTTGGGTTTAATTTCCAATCATAGATGGAGTCCTTATCCTTTCTTAAAAAAAATGCTCTTCATAAATAAAAACAGACGTAAGTACAGATAGTGAAAGATGCTGAGCAACAAAACACAATGGATAGGAATAAGATATTTACTTTATGTTGCATCATTTCACCTTGAGAGAAAAAATCCTACATTTTCCTAATCACTTTTTTCCTCCTCTGATATCAAAAAGCAGTCTTACCCAAACTGGAGCGGGTACTGGAGCGCTCGATGATGGTGTGTTTACTGGGGTTGTTGAGGACTGAGCGTTTGGCCAGAGAGATGTCTGCTGTCACACGTGTAATGGATATCCTAAAGAAAAAAACCCCAACAACAGTTCATCCCAGTTTGATCTGAGTAGCGCTAGCAATCGATTAATCTATCAATTATTCTCAGGATTAATTGCTTAATCATATTCTTTTTACACAAAAAAGAATATGATAAAAATCTGATGATTTTTCTATTAAAATCATCAGATTTTAATAGAGAATCTGATTATTTTCAATTAAACTACTTAACTTCGACTTTACTTGGGCTGTTTTGGGTAAACTTTATTGACAGACAAAGACTTTTGTCAATAAACGTCTTTGTATATATATATATAAAGGCGTTATATATAACGTACAGTTTTGGTTTAATTGCCTTTCTGAATATGTTCCCCCCCCCAACAAATAGCCTTTATTGAGTCTATATACTTCAGTTAATGATGAACCAATTTGTAAATTATTTGACGATTATTCCGATTAGTTTGTTAGTTTGTTTAATCAATTAATCAGATGCTGCTACATTCTGCAGATTATTCTGCAGGCTTTATTACTGCTCTGAATATGTTGGCCTCTTTTTGAGTCCAGTTAACAATTAATCAATTATTTGAATGAGTTGATCATTATTTAAATAATAGTTTCAACACAATTAATCCAATTAATTGACTAATCACATGAAGAATTAGCACATTTAACAGATTATTTGCAGGCTTAGTTACTGAATATTGTTGGCTTCTTTGTGAATTCAGTTAATGATTAATCAATTACTAAATTAGTTGACAATTATTTAATGATTCAGTCATCACTATTAATCTGATTAATCGTTTCAACCCTTAAATCAGAGGGAGGTTTCTCATTGTTAATAATGGGTTTTGCATGTCTTACCTGCCCTCAAACTTGTGTTTCAGAAAGTCAAAGAGCGCTTTCTGCATCATATCTGTCACCTAGGAAGCAAAATCAGACATGAAGAACATAGAAAAGGACTGAATTTAGGCTTAAATTAGCAGCTATTGCTTTGTTTTCTTCTTTACCTCATAGCCTTTTAGTGAGGGTCCAACGAGGATGATGGGTCTCATGGAGGGAACCACGTCGTATGGAGGAACATGCTCCATCTTACCCAGGGAAAGAGAACATCAGGAATTGGACAGAACCAAAGCTAACACAGAGTCACGCGCACAAATAAATCTTCCCCTCCTTATGAGAGAGGTCACAGTGATGGATGGCGAGTCTCAGACGATGGAGTCCATTTGTTTTATTAAGTGTCTGAGTGTTCAGAGGGAGGGATTGATTTTTGAACTCGGAGCGCTGCCCTCTATTTCCTCGGCTCCATATTAATGCGTCCATAATTAAACCAGACGGCAGCGTGAGTTTCAGGAGAGCTCTGGTGACCGCGCCGTGACTCCAAACACAGACGTCAAACTTCACACTTCCCTCCTTCTGTTATAGATGGAACAGTTGCAGCAGTCATATTACATTACTAATTGCTACTACAGTCATGTGAAAAAATTAGGTCACCCCATTAAATATTCAGCTCTCTATTAAGAACTGTTCACATTTGATGTCTAACCTTATGTTTTATTTATCTCTGGAAAGAAAGTTATTTAATTACTATTAAACAAAAAAAAAACATTTAAGGTTGCTTATTATTCTTCCTTGCATAAATTAAGTTAAGGTTGACCTATACAAAACATGTGTATTACATTTTTAACACAAAATAATTCTTCTTGAACTGTTTTAGGTCCCCCTACTCAACATTTACACTCACATGTGAAAATGGCTGCAAATCCACAGCTGAGTGTTTTTTTTTAAGTGGTTGGAATATTTTAAGAAGAAGTAGAGACAAAAATGGAAGTATGAAACCTGCAAAATGTGAATTTTGCATTATAAAACAATATCTATATCTATATAGCTTATGTATATCTATATATCCACACATTTCAATGAGATCAGAGTCTGACCTGAACTATACAAGCGTTCACAAGTGTTTCATATCTTTAATTTTTGGTAAAACCAGAATATCTATCCTGTATTCTCTGATAATGATGAAACCGGATGAAATATATATCCCTTTGTGAATTTTTATAATAAGCATGCCCACTCCTCTTTGTGCTGCACTTCAGGCATCAGAAAGCACTAGACCGACCTGTTCAAACATTACATAAACCTGAACAACGGAAGATCGTTTCACCTCATTTCTTTTCACCAGCCAAAATACATGGTGCAAAAATGTCCAAATGGTTCTTGCCAAGAACGAGGGTAAAGCTGAAAACATCAGCTCCACTGGTTGATCATGACTAAAGCAAGAAAGCACACAATTTAGAGCTTTAGCTCGATTGATAGCTTATATCATACATGAATTAAAAAATAAATATAATTTGGGAAGAAGGCCTATACCAATTCAAGCTTCTCATTACTCTGCTTAATTAGCTTTGAGTTTTCTTTATTACAGTCCAGATTCATAAATGTGTCTGGGACTTTACTCAATGACGCTTTTTCACAGGAACAAACACTCAAATAGCATAAGAAATTAATTGGAAAATTATCTCATTACCATTGTTAAGTAAAGTGGAGGATCTGTGGTGCTGTGGGCTTGTTTCTGTTGTTTGTATCCATGAACGCTGGGAGATTTTAATTAAAACTATGATGACACTCAAGGAATCCAGAACATAATTTGTACCCCAATTTAAACTTTATTTGATGTAAACTACCCCCAACTGCTATATACTGTTCAGATTTTTTTGTTGTTATTTCAATAACAATAATAATAATAATAGTAATAATAATAAAAATAATAGTAAATGGAAAAACCTAAAATTATGACAGAATATTAGGGTCATGCTAAGAAAATAAAAATTAAGAATAAAGTCATAATATAATAACTTTATACTATGAACAATGACTTCATTCTTATATTATTCACCTTTATTGTCATACGATTTATTCTGATATTATCACTTTTTTGTAATACTAGGATATATTCTTGTCATCTTATTTTTTTTAATTTTTTATGTTTTCTAATTATGCACATATATTTATAAAATGGATTGTATCAAATATTTCAAGCTCTGTATTTTTAAAGCATTTTGGCAAATTAGATTTTATTTAAGCTAATTTTTTTTCTATAATTCCAAAGTTGGAAAAAAAAACCCAACAAATTTTTAGCCGTAGGGGTCTGAAATGATTGTTCAAATGAAACAAAATCAACCTTTAGTTAATAAAAGTAAAGAGCAGAGGTGTCTCTAATTTTAGCACACATGACATAATCTGTTATTCCTGCATCCACATCTTTACCAGGGGCAGAGGGAGCGCCGATGACAGCAAACATAAATGCTGCCCATTGCTCTCACAGCTAAAATAACCTCATGAAAGCTTTTGATGGGAAGAAATTACACAGACTGAGTGTCACTCACATCAGGTATCATAAATGGAATGAAAGCATGTCAGGATGCATTACAGGTGCACTCTGATTAACGAGCCCTGCACCTGCAGGCTGATTCCCGATACTGACTCAGGGGAAATGACAGAGGCGTCAACATGATTTAAAAGCCTCTCCGTAAATTATTTTCCTCTTTTTTTTTTGCATCAATAATTATTTGGAGGCATAAACAGTTGAATAGCTGCTAAAGGCTGCTACATGCAGAGCATAATGAACAGCATGATTAGATGTTAGATCAGGGGTGTCCAAACTTTTTGAGGGCAATAAAAAAGAAAGAAAAAAAAAGCTGAGATTAAGCAAATTAAGTTGTCTCGATTTTATTCATTCAATTGGTTTTTTTTGTAGGAAAGGGTTGCTATTTGATATAGATCCATAACTTAAATGAGATTTGCTGTATTAAAAGAAAGGTGCCTAGTTTTTACATTTTTTGAACAAATTTATTCTCAAAATAAGAACAGGATTTGGGTTTATATCAAAACACTATGCCAGATTCAGCCAAGTTTAATAAACTGAATAGCAAAAATTTAATTGGATTCTGCAGAAGATGATTAGGGTCACTGAAAAAAAAGAAGAAAAAAAAAATTATGCCTTTTTTTTCTCAGAAATGTTTATAGTCTGAATTCTTTTTTTTTCAGTGGTTATGATCTTCTTGAGCAAAGTCGGCTTTTTAGCAAAAGTCTTAATAATAATTTGGGTTGTACTTTATGTAATAATTTCACCTTGATTGATCTGCAAAAAGGGTCAATTTTCTATTCAATTTCAGAAATTCAACTGAAGGGCCACAATGGCCCCTATTCCCACTTTGGACATCACTGAGTTTAGATGTTAGTGTCAAGAACAAACACTCACCGACTTCTGTTTCTGTTTAGCCGGGCCACCTACAGCATCATTCCACACACAAGCAAAACGAGACAAAAAAAAAAAAGCACAAAAGCATGTTTAGTTAATAACAGGTTCAGATTAGAGAAACAACAGAGGAGGAGAAGTTTTATTATTAGAGAGTTGACACATTCTCAGCATTGCAGCCTTGAGAAGGAGCCTTTTAGGGCCAAACAGGGTCAGATTTGGGAGACAGAGCAGCAGCCGGGACGGTTAAAATGCAAGCAGTTTAGTGAAAAACAAGGAGTGGAGGTAGAGAGGTTAACTCCGGTTTCCTCTCGGAGGTCAAGTTCAGGAATGTTGGAGGAGGAAGGCAACAAGACGTCCCTCCAGTCTTCCTTAGTGTTACCTTCTTAAAGAAGGGCAGGCGGTGGGCGTTGGCCTGGGGGGAAGTTACACTGCCAGAGATGCCCTTGGGGGAGCGAGGGTCACCCTGGGACTCAGAGGGCTCCTCGGCATCAAGGTCGAGAGGGTCAACGTCAAAGGCTGCTGTGGATGTGTCCGTGGTAGCTATTGTTTGAGTGGAAAGTTCGAACAGAGAAGGAGGAGAAAGCAGGATGAAGAAAAGCAAAGAAAAAGGAGAAAATAATAGAGAGACACTGGCTGCGTTTCCGTTAACCATAGAATTGAGCTTAATGGAACACGCGACTTTTGAAAAAACAGCATGTTTTTTTTTTTTTTTTATGGAAAAGTTTTTGTGCTATGATGTAGTTTTTTTCCAGCTATATCAAAATTGATGTAGTTTGCAAAATTGGAATGAAAACAATTTTTTTTGCATCACATGAGCCGAATGATCAACAGCCAGGTGTTACGAAGAAGACGACAAATGTAGTAGGAGGATGATGGTCTTTTTTTTTCTCTCACAGCATTGCACTTTTTTAAAAAAAAAGTTGCAATTCGAGTCTTTTCTGTGAAATCGCTGCCTATAAAAAGCCATTTATGGATATTTATCATAATCCATCATTTTATTCACATGTGACTTTCATTCCATTTCTTATTTAATGGAAACACCACAACTACAGAGTTGTGTCTTTTCTACATTAGCAGAATGTTGACAAATATTCATGCACATTTGTAATGGAAACGCAGCAAGGGAAATGAGGAAAAAAACCTGAGAGGCGTCAAGAGGGAGGCAGAAGACATAAGCTGTGATAAAAAAAATGATTTCAACAAAAAAGAAAGAAAAAAGAACACAATTGCTCGCCACAAAGCACGCCGCAGATGTCAGGTGTAATAGCGAGAACAGCAGAGAAGGTGAATTCAGTGTGAAAGTAGCTAAACTTGAAGTGTCGATGTGAAAGAAGTGGGAAACAGGAGGAGCTGTGAAAGGAACTGAGAGAAAGTAAACTACAGAAGAGAAGAAATCGAGCTAAGCGATGGTGTCATGGTGGTGGGGGTCTTCTGAGGGTCAACCTGGAATTTGACAAGCTCTGTGAACTGAATGTTGATGTGTACTGCATTTACAACATGCTGGAAACAAAGGAAACTGGAAATGTGAAATAATCCACTTGCTTGAGGTAGATTATGAAATGCAACAACTCTCTGTTTATAACTAACATACAAAAATGACAGACTTTATAAGATTTCATCATTTCAGGAGGGTGTAGGTATATGCTTCCATCCTTTCTCCAGTTTGCAATGATTATACAAAATACGACTGAAATTACTTCCCAAAAGCAAACATTTTTTTTACATTTTGTTTGTACGTAACTCCATTTAAGATGAATATTCCATGCCACCAGTAGTTTTAAATACCTGAGACCCGATCCTGCTTGGGTTGTGTTTAAGTTGCATCTAATTAATCTGCAGTGAATCGAGTGCATCACTGCAAAAAAAAAATTTACCAAGTATTTTTAGTCTAGTTTCTAGTGCAAATATTTTGGTACACAAAACTAACTTACAAGTAACTTCTCAGCAAGATATAGGAGCTTGTTTTAACTCAATAGTTCCTTAAATTATACTTCCCTAAATTATTTTTTTACTATAAGCCAGCCAGTCTAAATTCACTCCAATTCTCCAAAGTGGAGTAGTCAAATACACTGCAAAAAGATAAATGACCTCAACTAGTTAGAAGTGGCTGAATTAAGTTTATCCAAATGAATATATTCATTTGTCAAGTTTATTTGAATTGGAGCTGCATTTTTAGCATATCCAGCCAGAATGAACACAGAAGTTTGTGGATTAGATCAAATGTTTGCCTGAAGTTGTTTGTTGTATGATCATTAAAAAAAATAGAGGTATGAACCTCCATTTGATAAATACAGTTAAAGTCAACAACGATTGTTTGTGTTGATTTATTTTTGTTTCAGCTCCAGAGACACAGGGACGCAGACTCACACAAGCCAGACATACTTAACAGCCCTAACGAGCGTAGCTTGTTCTCCTCTATTTCAGTCGCATCCTGAGTGCTAATGAGTGACCTCCCAAGACCTCTTACACTTTTCTCAGGAACCCACTGAGACATGCCGTGATTCATTGTCATGCTTGAATAACTGGCCGATTATGAAAACCTTCATCCAAAGAATCAAGCATCCTTCTCATTTTACTATTCCTTGATTCAGGATTGCAAACGCAGCAGGTTGTGTGTTTGATCTTACCTGTTCCTGGCGGAGTAGGCCTGCGGGTTCCTACAGCAACATCCAGACTTGAACTGCCTCCAGATTTACTGTAAAAGTAAAAGAAAGTAAAAGGAAGTAAAGTTAGGTGTGTCTTAAAGTTGTTTCCTTGATCAGGTTAGAAATTATTTATGGGCTATATGCAAAACATGTTCATTACATTTTTTGCGTAACATTATTCTTGGATAATTAAAGGTTTCAGTTTTAGGGCAACTTTAAACTTTAAATTCAAATAAACTGCTGCCCTACCTCAACATTTATACTTTCAAATGAAAATGAGTAAAAAAAAAGATGCATAATTATATAGCTATGCATCTTTGGAAAGCAGAAGAAGAGTATTCATATGAAGTTTCTGGATGTTAAATCAACAACAAACCACTTGCCTTTTTTAGCAAGTTTAAAACAAGCTAGCCTAATGGCATGAAACTTAGCTGGGCTTGGCAGGGGGAGGGGCAGAGCCGTCTGATTTATGACGTTACATTCTGAAGGGTTTTGAAACATTTCAGTTTCTAGACAAAAAAAAGGCATTAACTTATTGCCAAAAACAAGCTCGGTGTTGTTGTTGTTTGTTTTTTTTTTGTAAGCGCTTGGCTGTTTATAAAAGCATCAGAAACCCAAATGGGAGTACAGAAATGTGTACTGTGTGAATTTTGCATGATACGTCTCCTTTAAATTCATATTCTAAACAAGCACAAATATTCCTAGCAAATGTCTGTAAAGACGGCAACAAAAGAAGCCGGTGTGTGTGTGTACCGAGGAAGTTCAGAGTAATAAAGTGACTCACAGCTTTGCTTAGTGTCTATTTTGGTGTGTTTTACTGAGCCTAGTGGATCAGGAGTGATTCATGTTTGACTCCTTTTTTGAAAAGCTGGGATGTTGTTTGCGCTGCTGGTAGCGTAGACACAGAGGACCCTTCGCCGTTACCTGGAGCTGAGCCGATTTTGTCTCATCCGCTGCTCCTGCAGCAGGCGGGTGTTCTCCAGCTTGACCGGGCTGGGAATGAAGCCCACCTCACAGCCCTCCTTCACCAGGCGTCCGATCCACCAGTCGTTATTGTATTTCTGCACATACGGCAAAACAGTGAGATATCAGCACACAATGATGGATAAAGCATGACAATAGCCATCAAAATTTAAAGATGGCCTATTACAGTTCCATGAACAGGTTAGAATATCTGTGGACCATACAAAAAAATCTTCATTATATTTTTAGCACAAAATCATTCCTAGATAATAAGATTCTAGTCTGCTCACTTTTCCTATTTTGAGTTGTTTTAGGGTCTCTGTCACTTTAAATCCAAATAAACTGCTGCTAGCCACTCAATGTTTACACTTCTACGTAGTCCTGTCACAATAACAAATTTTGCAAGGCAATAAATTGTCCCAGAAGTTGTTGTGATAAACAGTAATATTGTTGTTTCAAACTAAAATAATAATGCAAGAACACATTCTCAGAGATCAATAAACTTTAAATTCCAATGAATATTTAACACTGGAAATGGTAAATGTTTTAAATATGCAAAATACATAAACAAACAACAGAAACAACAAATAAAATGAATTATGAAGTTTGTGTAAACAAAATTGTCCTTCAAAAAAGCACCAGATTGAAGCCTTTTGGTAAAAAGAAATAAAAAAAAACAGATAAAATTGATAAATCATGCAAATGAGAATTATTGTGCTTGTTTTAATTCATCATGCAATTTATTGCGTATCACGACAGGCCTAAACGCCAACGTAAAAATAGCTGCAAACATATAAGCAATCATACAACTAAATGCCTTGAAAAGCAGAAGTGGAGCCTTCTGCGCAGTCAAAAAGAATGCAGCAAGTGATTCTGGATGGCAAGTCAACAATAAAATACTTGTCTTTTTCAGCACATACAGCAGTAAAAACAGCTGATCAAAGGCGAGTTTGTTTTCACTTTATTTTGCTGTCATTTAATATGATCTCCAAGGATTCTGACAATCTTCCAAAGTGGTTCAGTTGCCTCTAAGAGCATCTAAAATCCAGTCTTTTTACTTTCCCATTTGTGAAGCATGTGATTATATAAAAATATGAGAAATCTTAATTATTATATGATTGAGAACATATAGGTGCTCAAATACTATATTATCTTTGTAAAATTGTGGAGGTTTTTTTATTTAAATGAGTAAAATGAAAAGAACAATTATCTTATAAAATGTTAAGTATGGATGAAATGCTACATTCAGGAGTCCTTTTTTACTGCCTAGGTGATTATTAGGTCTGAGTTAAGTGGCTTAATAAATGTGAAAAAGCAACTTGTGTAAAGAAAACTTCAAAAGCCCTTCAGAAAGCATGAAGAGCTATTCATTAAGACCACTTTAAAGTTTGAAAGTTTGGTTCCCTGTGTGAAAAATATGAAGAAAATATGACTCATTGGTAACTTGAGACTTATAAGCAGCGCTGTGCACCATATAAACATGAAATATGAGAATTTTGTGTATTTTTTGTATTTATTGTTTTTGCTTTGGACCTATTTCTTACTGAAATGCAGGCTGTCTTGCTACCAACACCCACTCATGGCCTGCCATGGTTTCAATGGAGCGTGGATGCGCAGTGCGATGAAGAAAGCAGAAAACCTCATTGGCTTTCCACCCACCATCACTGCAAGTTGCTTTTGTGGCAGAGGAGCCTGAAGCCTTTCTCTGTGTCATCCAGGCTGCTCTGACATCAATGTTTACCTTAAGATTGCATTTGAGGATTCACGTACAAAGACCACAATTTTATGACACTTTGCAAAGAAGTTACAACCTTGTGTTCTCTTGTAAAACGAGTCTGTAGGCGATGTCCAAACCTCTTTAATGTGCAAGAAGTCTTTGGCTTCAAAGGAAATGGCCATGCCCTGCACAGGAACATCATCGTTGGGTCCTGGGTTGTAACCAACGTTGGTGCGCACAGCAAATGCCACTGGTTTGGTCTGGAATAGCAACAGCAACAGCAGGTATTAGACACTAGCATGCTGGGAGTTGTCCAGATTTCAAGGCACGTAGGTCAGCCAGGGCCAAAACATCGTCTTACTGATGACTGACCTTTGCTTTCTCAAGCGTGGCAAGAGCCTGTCTGTCGGCCTCCTTCCTCAGAGCCTCAGGGTCCTCCTCCAGGGACACGTCTGAGTCCGACGGCCGGCTGGTGTAGGAGTCTGCAGAGCCCTGAAATTCACAGTTAATTAAAAAATAGGTGAGAAAAACATATTTAGCAAGAAGACAATAACTGGGAATCACACCTTGTTAGCAGGAAAAACCAGACTAAGATAACTTGTATATTTCTTTCCTTCCTACTTTCTCTTGTGATGTGCTTTCAACTCGTTGCTTCAACATGCAATGGTGCTCCTGGTTAACATCCTTTCATTATATTAGCATAATCTCACATCCAAAAATGACAAACCCACCTTTTAAATTAAAAATATTCATTAAGTGGGGTAAAAACATCAACATCTAACTTATATACTCCTGTTGTTCAACAACATGCAAGAGATAAATTTGTTAAAGCACAACACTAACACTATGTTTAGCAGAAGCTAAAGCGCTAATTTGAATTCAAATTATGTCTGCTCTTAAAAGACATTCATAGGTTCTGTAATTTATATCTTGCTCTTTATTGTCTATGTTTTATTTATCCCTGTTTATTTATGATTTAAAGAAAATTTAAGAGAGAGAACACAAGGAGAGGAAGTGACATAAACAGGTTTCAACCACTTCAAAATAAGAGCGTAAATATAAACCGCTACTTGAAGAATTCTTAATGGTTGATAACCAAAACTTCAACACAGATGTCAAACTATGTTAAACTAAAAATTTACAAAACAGCCATGTAAATTTTAGCACTTTAAAATGATAAAAATGAATACAGTGAAAGCTAATCGAAATTAGCAAACGCGCTAAACAAAAAAAACTAACTTTACGACTAGAGGATTAGCAGAGTTATATCAATGAATAAATCAATCAAATTTTATTTGTATAGCACATTTCAGCAAGGCATTTCAAAGTGCTTTACATCATAAACACAAGAACACAAAGTCATGCAACATGGAATAAACAATACATTGTTATATATTACATTTCAAAAACAATTCTAAACAGGTGTGTTTTTAATTGGGATCTAAAAGAAGTCAGGCTTTCTGCTGTTTTACAGTTTTCTGGAAGTTTGTTGCAAATTTTTGGTGCATAGATGCTGAAAGCTGCTTCTCCTCTCTTGGTTCTGGTTCTGGGAATGCAGAGCAGACCAGAACCAGAAGACCTGAGAGGTCTGGAAGGTTGATACAACAACAGCAGATATTTGATGTATTGTGGTGCTAAACCGTTCAGTGATTTATAAACTAACAACAGTATTTTGAAATCTATTCTTTGAGCTACAGGGAGCCAGTGGAGGGACTTTAAAACTGGTGTTATGTCTCTATCTTCCTGGTTTTAGTGAGAACAGGAGCAGCAGCGTTCTGGATCAACTGCAGCTGTTTGATTGATTTATTGGACAGGCCTGTGAAGACGCTGTTACAATAATCAATGCGACTAAAGATAAACGCATGAATGAGTTTCTCTAGATCTGGCTGAGACATTAGTCCTCTAATCCTGGAGATGTTCTTCAGGTGATAGAAGGCCGACTTTGTAATCGTCTTTATGTGGCTCGCAAGGTTCAGGTCCGAGTCCATCACTACTCCCAGGTTTCGGGCTTGATCGCACACACCTGGGTACTTCTAACTGTACCACTAGTGATTTTCTCAAAACAATTACTATGATTACTATCATATAAAAACAGTTGCTATGGTATTAAAATAACCATTTTTTTCCTCCAATAATTAAACCTCAACGAAATATTAAATTTTTCAAACAGGTTTAGAGTGAAACATTGCAGATTTAAAGTTTTTTTTTTTTTACCAGAAGTGCCATTAAATGCAGGATGCTCTGAGGACCTTCTCGTCCTGAGCAGTAACGTCGACCTCAGGTGAACATACAGCAACAAAAAGAACTCCTTCATATTGCTTGTAAGCTGACTCTAAACAATCAGAGGTGGAAATGATGCATAACAAGTGAGTGACAGAGTACACAAGGTCTCAGACCTTCCTCCAAATGCACGAGGGATTCAATGTGTGGGTGCCTCAAGTACGGACAATACATGGACTGAGGACTCGATGATAGCAGCGAGGATATAAAATTCTCATGAAGTGGCTAAAGTTTCCATCACATCTACCACTCATGCGCTGTAACTTGACTCTCCCCTGCTGACCCTGATCCAGACAAGCATGCCAGGATAAAACGCTGCCTGGTCCCAACACACTCCTCAGCTTTTGAAGAGTTTGAGTGTTCAATTTATATAACCGTCTCACTTTTCTTTTTTCTTTTTGTGTATTTTTTTTTTTTTAGCTGACAGGCTGCTTGCCGCTTTGTAGGAGGTAGTGACAAAAATGCAGGACAGCTGACTGTACCAAGCAGAAGAAGTGACTCACTGTACCAGCCTTTAAAATAGTTCTGAGAATGCACATGGATGACATACGCCATGTGCAACGTTGATTAAAAAAATTAAAAATCAAGTCTAGTCACACATCACACCCGTCAGGTCCAGCAATCGGCTGCCGCTAGAAATTCTTCAGGAGTTTGATTCAGAACAAATCCAATCTGTTTTTTGTTATTTTAAAATATTACAAAACAACATTTGTCATGAAAATAAAAATCTTACATGATTGAAGTGAAAATGGGATTTTTGCAGGCTTCTTGATCAGGAGGTGCATATGGGCAGAAATACACCTTGGATATTTTCATATCAAGAGAAACAAAATTATCAGGTCCTGATTAGAATAAAATGCTTTTCTTTAACCTGAACTCTGGAGAAAAAAATCAACAAATTCTAGAATAGTGGAACTTATTATGGAAATCTGTTATGCATTGAAGCATTCACACTCACACTACTATTTGAAAGTGGCATCAACTGATAAACACTAAATTTACAGTAAAATCAAATAAACAAGTTTGATATCTTATATTTCTCCAAGACTGGCAATGAAAAAGCAGGAAGATATTTACCTATTATTTGGGTAACAACAGTAAAAATAATAGAATTTAAAAAAAATGTGTTTTCCAGACTGAAGCAATGTTTGGACTGAAACCCTGACAAAAGAGTGTGTTTTTACATCACTAAGTCCATGATGGCTACAGAAGAAAGAAACTTGTTTTCTATGATCATATGTTCAGGATTATTATCCAGTAGTTTACTGAAACTAGCCATAATTTTTATTTAAAAACTCCTGATGTTTCAAGGAGTTCATGCACTTTAACAATAAAGTTACAAGCCCGCAGCCTCACTAGTCCTCCAACGTACTCAACAGTGAGAATTGGGATTGTACAAAACTCACTCTAAGCTTTTTTTTTTGCTGAAAACTCAATCTTGGTCTCCTCCAACTGATACACAAAGATTAAGTCATTAGGCCGGTCACAATAAGCAAAAAAATCTATTAATTGCATGATAAATTAGAATGGCTTCAATCATTCATTCCTTTGTTGTTTGGATAATTTCTTGTTTTTCTTTTATTGCTCTCTTTCTGAGATGACAAAACTTTTTGGTGTGTTGCATTTGTCTCAACTTGCCCTTTTTTTGAAGGACATTTAAAATGTCTTCCAGTGTTAAATAATAGCTAGAATTTAAAGTTTATTGATCTTCGAGAATGTGTTCTTGCGTTATTATGCCATTACTATTATATTACTTGAAAATGGTCTCAAAATAACAATATTATCTTTTATTGCAATAACCTCTGAGACAATTATTTGTGCAGCAAAATCTGTCATTCTGACAAGCCTACAAGTTACAAATAGTCAGATTATCTGCCATATTATTATAGTAGTTTTTTTTATAAAAGTTAAATACTGCACTTTTAATCTTCCCAAATTGAATATTTGAGAAACAATAGGATGTTTTAGTGCTATTTTTTAGAGAAGACTTAAAGAGAATTGTTTTTCCAACTATATAAAAGCTAGAAAACAGTACAAATATTTGGTCAAATGTCTGGAAAAATAACAGTTATGGGTGCAACATCTTTGCTATGAGTCAATGTTTGCACATCTTTTTATGTGTGATTAACCTTGCCTTTGCTTCTGATGGCTGTCCATGCGTATCTGCAGGATTTGAAGTGAAATGACAAACACTAATGTTGATTCTCACTCTGCCACCTGTTTCACTGAGGCGCTCTGTGACTTGGCAACAGCACAATGAGAGTGGGCACTCCCTGTTACCAGGGCGCTGGGCGGCTGCTCGCCACTTCCTGTTCCATTTATCGAAATGGTCAAAGTGGTGCGGCGGTGGCACTGTGAGTTCCGAGCGGCATCTAATGAGGACAGTCACAGCAGTACCCCCACTTAGCGGGTCTGAGTCATCCCATGAGGCGTTCAGGTGCATCCAAACACAAAGCAGTGACTAAGAAAAACCTGATGAGATTCCCGCTGGAACATTTTAAAGGAAAAAAGAGGCAAGAGCATCGTCTAACCTGCCTGCCCCGCCTGGTCGGTGATGCAGTAAAGGCAGGAGAGAGAGAGTGCAATAAGCTACGACTTTTATATGTGGATGAATGTCTGAGTCATCTGTTTATTTTATTAACATCACACAAAATCAAAAAGGAGAGAGAGCACTCTTCATTTCCAACCCCCCTTATCACCCACTCCTCCTTTTCCGATGTCATTAGGTTGTGTCTCTAATTTAGCTGCTTGCTTCACTTCACAGACAGCTCCTGTTCAAAATAGATACAGGCCACCTGATGGCAGAGCTGCCTTTCTATTGGCCGAGCCACGGCAGGGACCTCAGTAGTGTCATAGTAACCAGGGCGAGTCAGGGCTACACGAGCGATGAGAAGTGAGCGCCTACATGTAGGAATCGATTGTAAATAAATAAAAAAGGTGAATAGAAAGCCAAGATGTTCCAGACATTTCAGCTTTGAACCAATGTTATAGTACCATACATTCATTAGCAGTACACTGGTTAATTAGTGAAACCAGAGGCATAATGAAAATACCACTGAAATGAAAATATCACTAAATGCCCACAAATACTTCTCATAGATTTTACTGTGGTGCTGTAGAAATAGAGAAGCGGACAATTTTTGTTAAAGTTAGAAAGAAAAACATTTCACTTCTTGCATAATAAATCAGTCAGTTAGGATTACCTAAATTATTTAGGAAATTTTAAAGTTGCTTTTTCGACCCCTACAGACTGAACGTAGCGCTGAAGATCCAGCCAAATTTGCAGTATCGTAATTCCGCCACATTTTGCGCTATCTGCAAAATTTCAACGAGTTCTGAAAGGGGAGACGTTGCATTTTCCAGCCAATAGCAGGTTATCACGATGATTTCACTCCTGCCACAGCAGGGATTGAATAAATCTGCGCAGCACTCTTTTAATAGACTGTAGATTGTAGAAATAACTTGCTAGAAAGTTTGGTTTCTTTGAGGAGTTGTGAATGCATATTCGGACCAAAAACACAAACTCTGGTCGGTTTTGGTTGAAGTCAACTCTGGTGTTGTTCAGATTGTGAATGCAAGTGGACTTTTTGAGCAGGAAGCGGACTACACTGCAGGGCATTCTGGATAAATATAACCAAAACAAACAGGAGTTTAATGCTAACGAGAGAAATGGCTCAGGATAAAATAGAAATCCTACAAAAAATGCATACTATTCCAGTCATGTTTACATTTTGTGAAGAAGAAAGTTGTGCTCATGTCTTCTTCAGGGATTTTTATGTAGTTTCCTTCAGTGGTTCTTGTTGTAGCGCCACCAGAGGTTTTTTGAAGAGTTTAGTTTGTTTAACACAGTGCACTGTGAAAATGAACCGAACCAGCTAAAAATGTAACAAATCTTGCAATCTAACATTAAAATGCCCTAAGATATCAGGATGAGAAAGTATATAGTTGTTTAAAGCCTATTGCAATGTCTAGTCATCATAGCATTCAAGAGGAAAACAAGTTCTGACTCCCACAACATGTTTTGGTCGAAAAAGTATGAATGAAATGCAAAAAAAAAAAAACATCTTGTGAAGATTCTGGCTGAAGGTGGTTAGAGATTTACTTTATCTAAAGTGAAACAAGTAATGACAGCCACTCAGCTCAAAAGAAGCCAGAGGACTATTTGTTGATTTGTTTTGTTGCAGGAGAGACAGGTGAACTTTATAAAAAAAATAGGCTATAATCATGAATGAATATGATATGAAAATATTCAGGCAATATCCTAAAATATCAGGAATAAAACTTGCTAAATCCAAAGTATTTCAAATGGACAATGATCCTAAGAATAGAACTAAATTAATTGATGACCATGTCAAAACTTTGAAGGTCCTATAAGAAAACTAGCAAAGGAGAAATGAAGAATTGCAACAAACTATTATAAGGAACTTGTAGAAGAAAATCCTAAACACTAAACTCAACTTGTATACATACATATTTTGTGTTTGCAGTTATTTGAATAAGTGTGGGAGCAGCTTGTTGGGACACAAAGCTTCAAACATACAGAAGTCTGAAATCTTCTGATTTAAAACATGCCTTAATTTGTCCGTGACATTTCTCGTAACTTTGGTGTTTTCCTGAGACTATTCAATTATCTGCTGCAAACTTTTCTCATTTGTTGAGTCATCAAGCTGCTAAACATGTTTCGTTGCTGAAAATAAGACCACTAAATAGATCCAGTTCGGAAAAGGAGAGCAGCTACGATGGGAGAAGATGAGCGACTAAGAAAAATGACAAGTCCTGAAAAGCAGCAGCGAAATCGAAGAAGCAGATTTGTTTCTGAAAGACTATACAAATATTGACTTGGCATTAATGGTGTGATAGTTTAGTAATCATTCATTCCTTTGTCTTATTGTCTTAAAAAAAACACACACACAGTAACTAATCTTAACTGTACTGTTCTGTTATGATGCCAGAAAAAAGCGCAGAGTTTAAAGATTTTAATCTGTTACGAAGAAACAGGAACATCGCAGCAGGTGTTGCAAGAATCCACAGAGTATGACTAAGAGGTGATTACCATCGGAGAGCTAACACGTACTGCAAACCCTGTACCCTGATAATTAAACAGATAAAAATATCTTCACACTGATCACACTGGATGATGTGAGAATGAATAAAGAAAGAGGAAAAGTGAGAACATTAAATATCCTTTCTGGTTTATCTCTGAGGAAGACAACGTCTCCTGCCAAAGAAGGGAAACTACACAGCTATATCCGAAAAATATACAGCTCTGGAAAAAATTAAGAGACCACTTAAAACAATCAATTTCTCTGATTTTACTTTTTATCTGTACATGTGTGAATAAAATGAACATTGTTCTTTTGTTCCATGAACTACTGACATTTCTCTGAAATTCAAAGCTAAAATTTTGTATTTATTTGCAAAAAATGAGAAATGTTCTCATTTTCTCAAATAATACAAAGAAAACAAGTTCATATTCATTTAGAAACAACAATACTAATGTTTTAACTCAGAAAGAGATCAGAAATCAATATTTGGTGGAAAAAAACAGGTTTTCAATGGGGTTCAGTGCAGTGGACTCTTAATTTTTTCCAGAGCTGTATATGCATTCAACTCTTGCCATCTTTCAACCACATTTGCAATGCAGTGAAAAAGCATTTACCCCTCATAGATTTTTATTTCTATGGTTAACAAGAAAAAGTTTGTTTTAACTCAATAAAACAACTGTCCACCAACCTCAAAAGCAACAACTGATTCAAGAGCTGATGAAACACAAATTCATTGACGTCGTTCACTCATTTTTAAATCTTTGAGATGCCAGAGAGCCTCAGCAGGAGTTATGATCCACAAATAAAGGGAATATGAAAAGGCGGCCAACCAAAATTACTCCAAGACAACATCAATAACTGATCCAGGTCGTCACAAAAACCCAGAACAAACTCTAAATCAATCCAGGTCTCATTATTGACAGTTGAAATCAGAGTTAATGGTTGAACTAATCCAAACACCAATCTGGTCTTAAGTTTAAATTCACAATTCAAAGTCCACTCTGAATGTCTAAAAAAAATAGCTAATCAAAATATTTTTTGGATGGTCTAGTCAAAGTCTTGTCTTCAGATTGACTGAAATACAAAGTGAAGGTTTCATTTAAAGTTGCCATTGTGCCACCATCAGGAGTGGCACAATTTTAGAGAAAATTACATTTTCAAATGCAAACCAGTTTGGTTTGGTAAGTTTGTTTTAATTTAGCAAGACTGCATTTTGCATTTACTCAGGTCTGGAAAAATGTCTGAAACTATCAAAAGTATGAAACCTTTAAGTGTGACAAAAATGGGTAAAAAAAAGAGGGAAAAATCCAAAAGATAAAAAACATTTTTTTACAAATTGATCTCAATATTGATGTCAATTTTTTCACTTTCAAACTTCAAGTGATGTTAATCAAAAGAAAACAAATATTTCATCTTGTTCCATAACAATGGTTGATATATTAGCTAACTCTGAACCATTTTGTATAAAGCAAAAACGTCTAACTTGAGGGATGCTCACTGACTTGAGGATCAGAAAGAAAAAACAAAAATGAAAAATGCAATTGAGGGAAAACAACCAATCTGTGGACAAACCGATGCAAAAACCTAACAGCTGAAATGGCAGATAAATTTGTTTTTGATAGAAAGGTGTCAGAAAACACAATGCATCAGCGTTTGTGGCGTTCTGACATGTGGGAGCCCAGGCTACTCGATCGAAGCAGACGGCATTTTGCTGTTATTCCAGCTGGATCTTTGAATATGCGTGTTGAATATGCGGAGGACACATTGGTTCAGGATGAAACACGAGAACAATTCCAGCTACTTAGGACAAGGTAAGGTTTTTTGGGGCCTGGGAGATAAAGTGAACAATAAATAATAAACGAGTGATGCAATAATGTCATAAGATGTGCTTTTGTTTAGGATTTTTAAAACACAAAAGACAAAAAAAGTTTAACAGTAATATCCACTTTGAATCAGACAGAAAAAGACAGTATTGAGTTTGTTGAGGTATTCACAAACCAAAGAAAAGAGTATGACTTCAGTTTTGATGCATTTGAAAAAGCTAAAAGTATTTGATGTGTTGTTAGTCAAAGAACAAATATACAATTTAAAATTTACTGATTAAGTTGTACTCCGTAAATTATTACGAACGAAGTAAGACAAACGTGACCTAAACTGGACCGCTCAAATAAATTCCCCAAATCCAACCCATATGAAGCAATTAATGGATATGATAAACAAGCAAGTTACTCTTGAAAGAAAAAACAATTATTGAAAATAAAAACAACTTCCAGTAACCATGTTTCCACTCCAATCGGCACAAACTTTTTCTGCTAATGTGGAAAAAAACACAATTTTGGAATTGCAGTCTTTCTATTAAATAATAAACACAATTAAAACTGTTCACAAAGTAAGTAACTTTGTGATGTCGCACCATCGTCATCATCCTACCACTTCCTGTCGTCTTCTTTGTCATTTCCACCAGTAGTAACATCCGGTTGTTGGACACATGCCTTGTGTGATGTGAAAAAAGTGTTTCCACTGAAGAAAACCTCTTAGTCAATGTAGAAGCCGCCACTGTCAACTTGGTAAGTAACCCAGTCAATATCAAGCAGTTGGTCATAATATTATGGCTAATCAACTTAATTACTCGATTTCTGCTCCGATCTCTTCAGTCAAAACAACGTAGAGAATCTTTAAGTGATTTTGTCAAACAAACAAATATGGCAACTCTTTCTGGGAACCAGCTTGTCAGATGTGACTATTTTGGGGTTTATGGCAGTCAGAGAGAGAGCTGGAAGTCTGAGCTCGCCACTTTAAGAGCTCAATCTTTTTAAATATATTGCTTGGAACATGCAACATATTATGAGATTGTAAACATAAATGCAGATATTTGCAATTTCTAATTTCAAGACATATGAAAACCCAGTTAGCTACAAGTTTACATTGAGGTTGTACAGCTGGATAGACTGAGCCTGCGCCTGTGGAGGAACATGGAAAAGCCCCCCTGAAATGGTGATGGTGCTGGGAAGACTGGTGCACCGACGCAGCCACTGGGACAGGAGGTCTAATTAAAAACACAGCGCCTTTTGAGCAGCTGTAACACGGCCCAAAATGGAAACTGCTGGTACAGTCAGAACATGGGAAGCAAAGAAAAATACAAACCAGGATGGCACAGAAAGATCCACTTAATCTGTCAACGGAAATATATCTGAAGTTTTAAAACTCTGTCCTTCCATTTCAGTCAGATGTAGCCAAACTTTACTTCTTACCATTACGGGCCTTGGAATCCTCTCGGTCCGCTCCATGCCTCGTTTGCCACGCTCGCTGCACCCCGGCAAACCAAGGGGACAACGCCAGAGTCCACTCTATTCGAGTGTGTGTGTGTGCGTGTGTGTGTGAGAGAGACGTCTGTATGTCAATTTAGCAAGTACATGAGTGTGTGGTGGTGTGTGATAAAGTAGACTGCCAGAAAAGTGTTTGAAACTAAGAGAGCGCACTCTCAACCTCCGGCCGCACGCGGACGCGCACACGCCCACCTCCACAACCCCCCGAGGAGCGCGTACAGTGTCGAAGCTGGCTATAGGGGCACCAGGGGGGGTCGGGTTGCAGGACTTGTGCTACATTTGCAATCTGGGTAAATATATTTAGCCCTGGCAGGACAGAAACATGGACGTGAACACGCTGAGACCCAGAAGGAAGTTTGGTATGCAGTCGTCAGCCATTCAGAGGCCCAGCTGACCAGAGAGAGAGAGAGAGAGAAACAGAGAGAAAACCGGGCAGTGGCAAGGATTTTGCACCGCCATCCCCCCACTTCCACTTTTTCTTCCTTTGAACTTTTGCTACAAGGTCATTCTCCCCAACTTCTCACTTTGTAGTTTGTCCCTTTGTGTATCTTTTGGATAGAGCGAAATCATCCGGGGGATTCAGGGAACTGCAGACATGAAGCTCAGTTTACCAGTTTACAGTGACTCACCCTACATCAGGCATGCTGAACTCAATTTAATTCTCAGCCAAATCCAGATCATGAATGCATATCTTATCTTATTCATTTTTTATTAATTTCTCATTTATTTTATCGAGTACCACAATCCAATTAAATAAGTAGCTAAAAACATGTTTATTCAAATAAAAAACTCTAACAATTATAAAACAATGTAAACATTTGTAATTATTTAAATGTGTCTTTTGGTCAGCCAAAACAATTTGCTAATGGACTTTAGCAAAAAAAAAAAAAAAGTATGCATTTATATTTTCATTTAATTTATATATATTTCATTCAAAATGTATCAAATGATGCATAAAATTATTATTTATTTTTTTTTACCATTTTTGAAACTTGTGTTCCTCAGGACAAAGCAAGGTTTGACTCTGTCCACAAGAGGGCGACCTTTGACCCACCAAGGGAGGTTTCTCAATGCCTAACCTCTTCCACCTTTTCGTTTGTACAAAAAAATAAAGAAATAAAAAAATTCAAAGCCTGTAGATCTGAATATAATGTTTTGAAATGTCTAGGAGATGTTTTCTCCACGTCTGCATTTCAATTAATAATAAATTGTCCTGAAACCTTTAGATTTTATGGCCATTTAATGAATCTCTGAGTGTTTTTTTATGATTTGATGTAAAGAGAAACATTAAATTATCATTAATTTTTTCATTGACACCCTCCTCGGTCTCATTCAGAGCAACAGGAAGCAACCGTCCAACCTCATGCTGCAGGCAGCCGTTTGCCTGGTGTTTTTGTGTTTTTGTTCAACTTGTCGCCCAAAACTTAGGAGACGTGTGAGCGTGCGGGCCGCGCCCTCGCCTGGCACTCAGGAGCCAGAAGAAGGATGAAGATGATGGCCAGAAGGATGAAACCGCCAAAGTTTCGAGATGAAAGGCCGAGGCGCATCACCATGGACCAAAGCACCTCTGACAGCTGGGCATGAGCGAGACACACACACACACACGTGCGTGCGAACGCGAACCTGTCGAAACATCCTCTGCTTCGTCTCCACATCCCACCGTTGCTTCGTCTCCATATCCCACCGTTGCTTCGTCTCCACATCCCACCGTTGCTTCGTCTCCACATCCCACCGTTGCTTCGTCTCCACATCCCACCGTTGCTTCGTCTCCACATCCCACCGTTGCTTCGTCTCCACATCCCACCGTTGCTTCGTCTCCACATCCCACCGTTGCTCGCACGCAGGGGAAGATTCAGCAACCCGGTTGCCATAGAAACCAGGCCGAGTGTACCACAGGCTCTGCCATCGGTTGATTGTGGCTCCGATGCGTTTGTGTGCTCGCGACCGAGCGAGCGTGTGCTGGCGTGGGCGTGTGCGAGACTGTAAAGCCTATACGGGGCTGTGCTCTCAGTGGTTATGTGAGGCCATATTTACAAAATCCTATATGTTGCCTGAAAGGGTGTTGCTTTTATTTATTTATTTTTTTTTGTTTTGTTTTGTTTTTGTCTGGCAATTTTGAGCCAACTGAATGTGTGTTAAAAAAAAATAAAAAATGTGCCATAGATTTTGAAAATCAAAGCGCAAAATGCAATGCAGCAACATGAGAGATAGAGGATGTGCTGATTACACACATCATCTGCAGCATGTTTAATCATAGTAATAAATACTATCTTACTGCCGGGTGTCGTCTTCTCTGCTCTGAGTTAATGAAGGACGTGGCAGTGGGAAGGGCAGCGTGTGCGGGCGAGAATGCTGCTAACCTTTAGAAACCACAGGAGACTTCAGCTCCCTGTGTGCACCGACAGTGATGGGATTTTTTTTTTTTTTTTAAAGCAGTGCCAGAACCAAACAGTTAAATGTCATACAGCGCCGAGCACATCAGTTCCTCTCTGAAATGAAGAGGTCAGACTGAAAAAGAGTGGCTCGTTTAGCCATGTCACCACATGGCTTTCAGAAATGTCATGTCCAGACACAGAAGGCTGCACAGGTCATGATGAGAGTGCGATGCCTTACTCCAGCCTTCCTGTGGTGGAAATATATTACTGTTCACACAGAATGCATTGATAGCAGAACCAAAACACCTGCATGCTGGGTCTGGATCAAGCAGAAGGGTTCATTTTGGATTAAATCCAAGATTTAATATTTAATATCTAAGTCAGATATGTTCAAAGAGCAGCCCAGAGGCCATTTGTGGCCCTTGAGATGATTCAATTTAGTTTGCCAGTTTAGATGGTTTAGACATCGTTTTAGATTTTAAAACGATTTTAGGATGCAGCCTTTTGAAAAAGACAGAAAATGTTTGCTTTTAATTTGATTTAATTCATGCTAAAACAACCAATCTTACTAAGATTAAGACCAGAGCATCCCCATCTGATAAAATATTCAAAATAATGCAAAATAATACTGTTCTTGTTGCCAACATAGACAAACAGAAAATGTTGAAAAATATGATCAACCTCAGAAAATTAGGATACGGTTTACTGTTTTTTGTTTTGTTTATCTGGTTAACCTGCCAACCATTTTTTTCTCCTGCCATGACTTGCCAGGAGAAATGTGACTGCCATCATGTTTAGTTTCAGGTACAAATTATGATTAAAAACCTGATGCTTCCATAGATATGGAACAAAAACTGCAACATTTGTTACATTTTCAGCAGCTGCAGTTTTCTATTGTGTCAAACTACCCAAATCATAAAAAAAAAAAAAAATCCTGTTCCCCTCCTCGCCTGTGGTGGCGCTGCATCAAGAATTACTGCAGGAAATGACAGGAAAGCCTCAGAAGAAGATACAAAATACAACTTCCTTCTTTACAAATGTACACAAAAATGGATTTCTCTTTTGTCTTTTCTATTTCCAGTGTTTGTTTTGGTTATATTTAACCATGTAGGGACAAAACAATCAGCACATCAGCCCAGTTTTAAACTCCTTATGCTTTCTGTCGTTCAGAGAATAGACTTTAAGATACTTTTGTTTGTTTATAATTTTCAGAACAGCACCAAAATACTTTAAAAATCTGTTAAAGAACTCTTAAAACCCATATTTAAGTTAAATCGCTGGCGTTTTGGCATTAGATGCCAAAAAGTTAAAGCTATACTTTAAATAATTAAATTTAAGGCTTCGTAATTAAGGAGTAGTGCAGAGAGTAAGGAGATTATGAGTGAAATGTTACCTGTCGGACAAAGCTGTTCGAGGTGGTGTCAGAAGATGTGCTCCCATCTGAGCGCTTAAATCGGCTCTTCCTCTTGGCATACTTTCCCTGAAAAGATTGAGGGAAAAAAAAAAAAAAGTTGAGTCATTCATCAGTCTCATAATTAACCCGACACATTTCTGAGAAACCCTCGTTTCCGGGGAGCTTGATGGCCATTAACATTTGGAAGACCATTTGTGAAATCCTCTGAAAACGATCAGGCAGTCAAGATGGAGCCAAGAGATAAAGCGGCAAGAGTCCCAGACCACAGAGGAAGTCAACCAAAGAAAATGTGCCCACAGCCTTCACGACCGCCATCTATTACTCGCTATTTTTCATGTGATTCGATGCTGTAATCTGATTGGTAGACCTCTGGCAGATGGCCTTTCTGGGTTAGGCTGAGGCCACACATTGCATTAGGAGCCTTCCCAGCTCGCATTGTCATGGCTACACAATACAGTCTAATCATATTTGTTGACAATTAGGGGGCCGCCTATTTAAGCGTGAAAAGAGGACAGCTGGTGAAGAACAAACACAATGGATCAATACAGCAACAGCATGCGCACTTCATTCAGGTATGGCTTTGTTTCCTCCCCGGTGTGTTCATGTTTCACGGGGGTATAGCTCAGTGGTAGAGCATTTGACTGCAGATCAAGAGGTCTCCAGTTCTAATCCGGATGCCCCCTGCTTTTCCAGCTCTGAGCCATAAGGTGTATTACACACAACACAGCATGACAGGAGTACATTTTATCTTGTTTACACAAATCTCCTGCACCTAAAATGAGTCATGCACAAACGCAGTGCATTAAAATAACCAGCCTATAGTGCATTTTAACAGAAACTGTTCATAACCGGGACCTCGCATATTTTTTCCGCAGGCAAATTCTTAACGTAAGCCTCGTTTGGTTCATTACTCACACCCTGAGAGGCAATTATATTCATGCACAACTGAATGCACACACTTTCTTACAGTAACCCAGTCATCCTTTCAAATCTCCTACACGCAATGAGCAACTGCCTCAAAAGTCCCCTGTGCTTGACTTGCAGATTACACAGACAGATTAACAAGGAACCTGTAATAAGCGACCTGCGCCGGTGTTTTTGTCATCACAGTCACACAGTGTCCAATGTGCATAAAGGAGGCCGTCACAACGCCTTAAAGCAAACACACTCGGTCAGGAGGGAGCAGATATGAGGGAAACACATTAACTGAATTTATCTCAAGCCTCCTGCTGAACTACAAGTTATGTTTATTTGATGTAGAAAAGAGGAATCGAAAGCTGCTTCTAAGGAGTTTCTCTGTAACTCCAGCACTTTTGCCACATTTTATAACATTGCAAACTTATTCCAAAACCAATTTGATTGTTGCTTTTCTTTTCTCAAAAAGCTAAGTTTGGACATTTTTGTTAAGTAATATAAAAAATATATTTTTTTAAATTGCTGCCAAAGCAAACGCTGTGAATACTTGAGAAAATGTGATTTGTCTAATTCCAATAAATGAGCAAAAAACTTAATAACCTAGTTTGACATTCTGATAATGGGTCAGTGAAATGCTGTAAATATTTTCTGGATTATGATTTGCATTAACGTGGGTTTATTGTCAGTGTTTTTATTTTTACTTCAGTATGGAAAGGTTAAAAATGACCAACATAATCAATAATTCAATCAAATCTGCTGGTTTATAGCAGGAGTTTGCTTTTTCTTTCTAAGTGGATATATAAAGTGGACACTCTTGTTAAAGTGCCAAGCTTTTGTGGAATATTCTTGAATATTATTGACAGGAAAAACGAGTATAATAGAGGAATACATTGAGAAATTCAATGATTGTGCAAAGACCTGGTTGCATAAGTATGCACACTTTTGATTTAATTACAGCTTTCAGACATGAAAAAAGATGAAAGGGTTGTGAATATTTTCTGGTAAATTTAAAACAGACAATATAAGACACATCATCAAAATGCATGAGCAACTGTACTTTGTTTTGTTCAAGAGCAAAAATAGAGCATGATGTCAGACTCCACCTACACAGAATCTTCACAAATCCTGTTCTCCAACTTTTGCAAAAAATGAGAAAGACAAACACAAGTCAATAATGTTGATTTTCAGCTTTGTCTTAACCACCTATCAATACAGTGTGTAGATTTATAAAGCAAGATGCAATCACCACATTTCAAAACGCTGCAATTTTACATGAGGGAAATTGTCATATACTCTTGTTTTACTTGATCTATCGTCTTCCCTGTTCTGGTTTTTCATTTGAAAAAGTTCTGCCCTGTTTTCCCTTCATTTTTATAAGAGAGTACCTCAATTTTTACTTTTAAAGAAAATAATAAAACATATTCAATCAAGGTATAATGAAGGATATTGATTCAGAATAGTGTTGTATCTTTACAAAGTTAATATACACAAAATATTTTTATTGCCTGTTTTCTGTTAAAGATGTATACAGATAGTTGATTGATGCTAAATTGCTTATATCAAATTGATTTTTGAGAGAAGAGGTAAAACATACAAGACTTTATTCTTCCAACTTCTTCTTTTCATTCAAAACTGTTATTTATGTCAACATGTGGCAAGATGATTTTAAACTGTACATTACATAAATAAAAAATAAAATGTATGTAAGCATGTTTGTTCACCTTTGGACTTAATTGGAAAACATATTTTTAAAGTGTAGAAAAAGTAAATTTTATACAACGTAAACAGGACTGACTCAAGAAGTTACATTTTTAACATCTTAATTGTCAATCTACTCAATTCGGTCTTCTTTTAAAGACTAAAAAAAGCTTCTATTCTCTATAAAAGTGACATTTTTACAGCTACTGTTATGTCAATTTCAGTCTGAACCCAAAGTTCATTAAAATCAAGGCTGCAATTGTTTTCTTAATGTTTTGTTACCCATCTTTTGCCGTCCGCTAACTATCCTTAAGATGTTAATAATTAAACAGATAATATTAGCTTGTGATGGCTGACATGTTTGCTCCTGTAATTCTCCTGAATGACTGTTTTACATCAGAACATCAAACAACGAGCATTTTTGGTATCTTTAACAAGCCTATCAAAGACATTTGAATCAAGATATTATTTTAGATGAAATTATAAATGGAGGTCATTTCACTTCTTTGTCATTTTTGCAACTTTGACATGTAAAAACACAGACAGAAAATATTGGATTCTAGATGAATGTTTTGATTTCTTTTTAAAAACATTAAGAAGGTTTAACTCCTGCAGTCTCTAAAACGTCAGAGCAAGTTCAGCGTTGATGAAGTGTCGCTCCATTAGACACAAACGCAACAGAAGAAGACCATAAGCTTCGTTGCCTCCATTTTAGATGTTCAGCTTGTTAGGGGAAAAAGAAAGAAGTGGGGGTGGGGGGTGAATGTCACATTTCCATCAGTACCAATTACTGGAGCTGTTTAAATAACTGCAGTGGAGTCATTTAATCCTGGGCAGTGAAAGCTTCTTTTATGCGTTCACAAAAAGACAACAGCCAAATGTTTCCCCATATCAGCACTTTGAGGCTCATGTTTCCTGCGCTTCACTCTTTTCTAAATTAACTCAAATATTATTTATTTATTTTATTTATTATTTATATATTATCATTATTTATTTATTTTTTTATTTATTTTTGCTGATGCCTGTATCTCCAGCAGTTTCAGTTTTGCCCTTCATTCATACTTTTAGAGATTTTTTTTGCATGTAGATGTTTCAAAGTGCCGATTTCAAATAATTTTCTCCAACTGAAACCCTTTCCTGCACTTTTAGTGTAAATGATAAGTGAAAACAAGTCTTCAGGTGTAAATTAAATAAGTAATTTATACAAAAGGATTCTTGTTTTCCTTTTATAATCAAATATTTAGGTTAAAGTTTGTGGTTTGTCTTGGATTTTCCTATTTATATCTGTTCATTAGCCAGTGTTGTGTATTGCTGCTATACAATATTTATTTGTAATCTTAATGAATTATGATTTAATTAATCATGCAATAGATCTTAAAAGAATATAAGTGACAGAAAATTACCTTTTCCTTCACATTTTATGCATGTTATGACCTTTTTCCACATTTTACAAAATAAAAATCAAAAATTTCCAACATATTTGATTTAGATTTAATACAATATTGCATGCAATGCTTTCTTAGAAACTAAAATGTTTTGCATTTATATTCAAATCACAGTTGAATGACCGTTTCTTCTAATCACAGCTGAAAAGCGAGTGTCTCTACCAGCTTTATAGATCTCTAAAATTTTATTTCTGCATATTGTTCAGAAAAAAACTAAATGTTTTTGAAATTGGATGGAAAGTATTTGTGTACATGTATCTCGCAGTTTTGTCAAAATATCTCAATGAGGTTTAGATTGAGTGCATTATAATGGTCAGATTATTAAAGTAAAAACAGATGTAAATAAATGACAAACCTTGCAGTTTGTTCCAAATTATTATTGTCCTTTAAGATCTAATTGAAACTGCTGGTTGACTCAGGCGCTGAATAAATAAATAACTGATCTTCAGTTCAGTTTTCGCGACTGCTTGCTTAGAAAGAGCAATAAATGCACCTCAGTTTTGAACATTTCACCAAAATTTTTAATTTCCACAGTAAAAAAAGATGTCATTAGCGTTCCCAAAATGAGATTTTGATTGCATCAAGTACATTTGGTTGCAACAACCTATTAGTGTCTGAACGCCTGTCGAGCAAGAAATGATGCATTGCCACCAAATATATTAGCAATTAAGATGTTAGATGAAGCAATATCACAGCAGATGAGAGAAGGGAGAAGCTAACTCATGCTTTGTTAGATGCTCAATATGGAGCGCAGACGATCTGTGAAAAGCCACTGCAGCTGAACGTAGCTGTGTTCATGTCAGGAAAGGGCAGAGAAATGCCACAGGAAGTAGGGAGGGGAGGCTTCCTGTTGGTAAACATCCTCCCAGATTAGGAGTGTGATTAAGCAGGGTGTGAGAGACGGACCGGCTGGCAGGTGGTTTGGGGTGCAGCGACAAACCCAACCCGATTTTCTTAATTCTGGGAAATCAGCCGATATTCAGATGTGAAACCAATCGTATTTATCAATCTTATCTACCTCGGCAAAGGTCTAAAAATCAACTAGTGTCCTCTATTGCTCTGCTGGGAGAGAAGTTTTACTGACAGACTCGCCATCGGGTCATGTTTGTATGTTTGCATTTAACAATCCCACTGTTGTCAAATCAGCGACATTCTTGCTAAATTTAACAACATTTTTAGACAAAAAAAAAAAAAAGACCAAATCACAATTAGCAGGTCAGGGTTTTTAAAGATCTCTAATTGACGATCAGGAAGAAAACTGCACCCCTATTAACTGGAAAACCTCTAAAAGCTGAAGTACGTAACTTTTATTTTTTAAAAATAAATAAAATGATATATATATATATTTACATATTTCTTGAAACTGTCACTATGTTGTGACGGTATGGTATGAGAAAAAAATCAAGCACATCTCCCTTTTCCCAAGAGCTTCCAGTGCTAATTAGAAATAACCAATCAGAACCAGGTGACGGGTCTTGGAGCTGTCAATCAAGCCTGTGTGCACACTGCTCATACCCCAGTTGCTCAGACAAGTTAGAATAGCCTCTAATGATGGCAGATAAACAGTTTTTCTGTCACTGTAAGTTGTTTCTTCACCAATAGCACATTTAATGAAACAAGTTTCGTGTCATGGTAAGTTATTTCTCCACTAATATGACATTTTGCAGCATGTTTATGAAGTTGATTGACAGCTCTAGACCTGCCTCCTGCCTCTGTTTCTGCAGACGGCGTTAGTAGTTCAGAGTATTATGTGTCTCATATTTTACTATCACAACATGGTGAGTTTTAACAAATACTTAAAAAACTAATTTGTTCAATAAAAGTTACATTCTCCAGCTTGTTCTCTTTTATACAGAATTCCTAATCCAATATTCTGCTCAGATCTACAACTGCAGATCTGCAGGCACAATCTTTAATCTAAGAAACCCTTCTGCTCTGAATTCGGATGAGTTCTCTGCCCACAGTCCATCTCTCCAGAAGTACTGAAAAAATTCAGGATATTAGAGCTTCTCGTCTGCACGGCAACATGCGCTTTCCGTTTGATTGATAGGAGGAGCATACTTAAAACACAATAAAAGGACAAAATAAGACCAAACACCCTGCTGCCTGGACAAGAAGGCTGTCCATCTGTTTCTCGCCACAGTCTCACTCCACAGATAGAGATCAGATTTCTAAAAACAGACATGATGAGGTGAGATGGTGATGTGATGGTGATAGTGGGACACTCGTAGGGAAGAACTGGAAGGAGCTGAGGGGGATGAGAGAGATGAGAGGGAGCTGGTAAGAGTGGGAGTAAAGTGGAGAGAGCAGGATCTGGCATGGTTTGAAGCGCTGGTTGTCTCTGATGAGGTGATTTTTTTTCTACTCTCTCTCTCTTCTCTAGAGAGACAATGACTGAGCTCAGCGTGGGTGTGTTTGTTCTAGATATTCTCATTTTTTCATCAATTTAAAGACTTATGACTAAACATGCCCACGTTACACACAATCTTTAAAAACTGACACCTTGAAAGGAAACTGGATCAAGTTTTTATTCTAATAACACTGGATTTAATCTCCCTAAATTATGATCTAACAGGTTTAGCTGAACATTTTGCTCCCCGTGCCAACATGTGTTTTTCCATTTGATCGGATCAGCAGTTTGTTTGGGGTATAACAGATTAATTAAACAAAGGTGTGGTTTTCCTCAGAATCAGCCTCAAGCGCAACAACACGGTCTTACATCTCCAAGATCATTTCAAAAAACAAAACAGAGAAAACTCGAAAGAGCTGCCACCCTCTACAAAACCACCCGGGTGTTCCTGTTCCTCAGTAATTTTTGATTCAATTGATGCTTAATGAGCGCAGAGGCGATTCAAGCGACCGGAGAGCGCCGAACAACCTGTTAATCTCCAGAAGTGAAACAGCTTTGCGCATCTAAAAGGCAGCTCACTCCAAAAGGAAAAAAAAATCATAATTATTAGCTTTTTTTCCCCCCTCCCTCTCATTCTGTTGTCTTACCTGCGTGTGCGGATGGTGGTCGATCATGCCCATGGGGATCTCCTGGTTTGGGGTCGAAGGCGTCCTGGACATACTACTACTTTTCTGTACCATTTGATTTCACTTTTTAAAGAATCTCTTTCAGTTGTCGTTTGTTTATGATGCTGTGGACGGAGTCATCTTTCTTTCTGTCCAGGGGAGGGGAGAACTCGGAGATGGATCTGAGCTGGCTGGTTAAAATAATGGCAACAGCTGCTTGCCTCCCTCCAGCCTTCAGCGTTACACACTGGCGCACTGAGCGCCGACACGGCCGTCAAGTGTGCGGAATGACGCACGGACGCATCCGGTTGGAGAAACTTTTTTTTTTTTTAATTTCATTTTTTTTTCTTTTTTTTTTTTTATCAGTCCACTTGTAGTAATAATAATACTAATTATTATTAAGTGATTAACAATAATTGGGTGCACGTATTGAAAAAAAATAGTGGTAAAAACAAAACTCAGACATTTTGGATCATTCTCAGAATTTTTTTAGGAAAAAAAAAACGTGAACATTTCTGAGTTTAAAAAGTCGAGAATTTAGAAAAGAAAAATCGAAAAATTTGAAATTAATTTCATAAAACATCTACAAAAAACAATAAAATTTCTATGTTTGAATATTTGCTTTTTTTCTTAAAAAACCTCAAATTTTTAGTTTAATCTCGGTAGAATTCTAGAAAAAAACAAAAAAATCGAATGTTATCTGGAGAAGTATTTTTTTAATTTATTCATAATAATAAATAAATAAAATAAAACTCTTATTCTGTAAGGTTTGTTGTTCTGCTCACTATTCACTCCTTACAAAGAGAACAATGAAAAAAACCACAGTTTCTATGTTTAAAATAACATTTATAATGAATTCCAGATCCATTTATAATATATATGTAGAAAAATAAAGAAGTAATTTTCCATATTTTGTATACATTTGACATGGATGTGTTGAACAAACTACATTAGAATAATATGGTTTGTTATATTACAGACTATATAAGTTTGTAATATAGCTATCAGATTTTTCAGATGAATAATACAATCTGAAAATATTTTTTGGAAGACGAATTATTCAATATTGAATCAAACAGCTAAACTGGTTGCCATGAAGATTTCAGAATCATTTCTTTCTGGGAACTTAAAACTTGTCTAACCTCCTGTAGCAACAGGCTGTGCTACACAAATAAAGCTAGATAATGAAATATTTCCTGCTGCTCTTGTAATGTTTTTATTTCTGGCCACATTATTATGGTAAGCCCTTAGGCTTTTATTTTGAAGGACGCATGCTCCAGCTACCGGCGTGTTTCTGTGTTTTTGTCCGCTTTTACATGGTTTGTGCTGCTTGTGAGAGATCAACAGACTCCATCCAGCTGGAGGCTGTGGTCCACGCCCCGATGAAATGACTCCACCTTCACTGAGTGAGTGATGAGCGAGCAGCAGAGCTCCGTGTAATGAAGGCCAGGCCACACAGGGCTGTAATGATGCAGAAAATGTTCGTCTTCTGCTTTAGTTTATGAAGTAGAGCAGGAAGCCATCACAATCTGAAGAAACAAACATGTGGTTTTACACTGAGCGCATTGTTCTCTCCAGGGACACGGATGACCTGATGACCTCACATGACAAAGAAACACCAGGAAGTATTTTATAAAATTCATTTTTGATTTCTATCTGTCAACAATTTTTATTTCCAAAATGTCTCTGTATTTATTCTTTTTTTTCAGTTTTACTTTATTTAAAGGATTGGTAGTATTATTTATTTCCCAAGCGCATAATACCAATTATTACCAATTATTACAGCAATTATTATAAAGTTACTATAACTTTATATTGCAGTAATATTTGACATATTGCTAAATATGTCAAATATGATTTTAAAGGAATTTAACTTTGTAATTTAATGCCTTGAAATTGGGCCTCTGTCTCTTTAAAAACCGCTGATTTTTAGGAAGTCACGTTTAAAAGTGCGCTTGTATTAACCCTTTAGCAACATTCAGTAGCTCGTATAATGAGATGTGAAGTTCTACCTGGTGTTTGCTAATTGCTGCTGGCTAGTCTGAAGGAGCTGAGTTGGAAAATGCTGTGGAGGTCCACCACAGAAATTTTGCACAGCTGAATGGTTGCCATGGAGATTCAAGGATTTTGCATGAAAGAATCAATGCAAGACTCCATGTGTGTTTTTGATGAGAGAATAATGTTATATCAAGGTGGAAAGGTAAGAAAAGTTCATTTTTCTCAATATTACATTAATAAAAGCCACTCTGTGAAGTATATGCATTTTGAAATTGAGGAAAAACTCATAGAAATTTAATAGTAAAACCACAAAGCTGTTAAACAGTAATCAATGGGCTGCATACTCTAATAATGATGAATACTTATAAATGAGACTGTCTCTGGAGAGTAATACTCTGCCCACATAACGGTATTAAGATAAAAATGTGTGCGATAGAGACACTTTTCCATCATGCAGTCGGTATCAGAGCTGATGGACCAAACACCCACAACCTTATATCTTCTGTTTCTGCAGATTGTGTGTCCGGTGAGGTGGTGGGAGGAAGCTTAAAACCAATTTTCCTCTTTTTAAAAGAATCAACAAATCCTTTTAAAGTGGCTTTGGAGGTAGATATCTTCCTGTGACTTTGCTGTCTTGGCTGCTGGGGAAAGAGAAACAAAGTTCAAAATGACATTTCTAGTTTGTTGATATTCTTCCTGGAAGGTTCTGTGAATTATAATAATCCACAATTTAGAGTTTTGCTGTTGAGCTGCTCCAGATTGCAGGTTATTTTCATATATTTGGAACAAACTGAGTGTATAGTTAGCAAATCTTTAAATCATGCTATCTATATCTTACTAAAACTTTGTGGACAATACATGTTTCTTTTGAAGTGAATGTATTATGCAAAATTGATATTTGGGTTTGACTTCTTCTAAAAGCAGCCTAAGGACTTTGAAAAAAAAAAAACCCACAGTGTTTGTTTTAGCAATAAGTTAATATTTTTTGTGACTGGAGCGTTTCAAAAACCTCCTGATTGTTGAGTCACATTGCGCTGTTACCCAGAAACCCCAACTCAAGCTGAGTTCCAGCATGTCTGATCAGCGGGTTTTACTGCTGTATGTGCAAATACAAGGAAGCACAAAAGGTCACCTATAAGGAAAATACTCCTTGGTATTACTACTCTTGAGTAAAATGTCTGGATTCTGGAGTAACTTCATTAAATTAAGAACAAACATGTTTTAACCAAAAATTCACCAGACATATGTTTTATATTGAAAGAAACTGATTTGGAAAACTTTTCTTTTTTTGCCCTGCTTTTATTTTGCAATTATATTATTTATATAAATTATTGCATGTCTTAAAATACCATCATTTTTGATCCATCTAATTATGTATTTTTAACTATTAAATGATTGATGTTCTGGTCAGTAGTTACTCACTTAGTTTTTTTAACAGAGACTTTTTTTATTCTTGTATGGCCACTTATTACTTTTACTTGAAGTACTGCTTTACTTACTTGAGTAAAACCTTTGGATACTCTGCCCAAAACTAGATTTAGATCTCATTATATTTCTGAACTGAATTTTATCATTTACAATTAAAGTGGGATCAAATTACATTTCTGGTTATCAAGCATTAAATTGATCAGTTTCTGTTAGTAGAAATAAAATAGAAGCTGATTTTTTGCTCTAATTTTGGTTGTATTATAAAAATTCAGAGAAATAAAATTCCTTCTTGTTGATAAAATAAATATTGCAAAACTGTGAATCAGTTACCTGATTTCCACATCATTACTGGGAACTAAATGTGACCTTGAAATGTAACTTTTCAACAACTGACTTTAAAATCGGATGCACCACAACCAATCTCAATCAAGGAAGTATCTTCAGATGCTTCCAAATATCACAACTCATAAAAGAGCTTTCTTCTGAACAGAAAGCAGGTCATCATCACATATTAAAACATCTAAATAAGCTTCTTGGATTTATTTTTCTGCTGCATTGGACATTGCTGATGAATCCTCTGTAAAGTTTTATTCGCTGCTCTCTGAGTTACATGAGGTGAAGACGTCACAGAGAGGTCCTTATGCACCCACGCTGTAAGCCTGCAGCCTCCATGTGGTGACGGGATGGTGCTCCAGAAGGTCGAGGACAGAACGATCGCTAGTCAAATTGTACTGTACCAGTTGGCTATTTTTACAAGAGTCTTTCTAAGTACCACCCGCTACACCAACACACTGTTCTCACTTCCTCCTCTTAATGGATGACACTTAAAAAATAAAAGATTTTTCTTCTTCTTCTTTTTTTTTTTTTTGCTCTCTTGAAATGCTCTGAATAATTAATATTTTCTGCATATTTTAGACTTAAATGTGGTCATGGATGTTAACTGTTCACTGTAATGCAATTTGCTTATTTATTCATTTTATTATAAGAATGAAAGAGTAAATTTAACAAACTCATGCTCAATACATTATCATTTTTAAAGCCAATATGAAATAATAAGCCAAAAGTTACATTGTTAAAATAATCACTCACATCTGAACACACAGAAACATTAGAGAGTTTTATGCTTTTTTTAGTCATTTAATGGTTAAAAAGTAAGAATACAAATTGAATTGTAATGTTTACCACATACTATTAGCATTTAGTCTGTTCTGTTTTCTATGATCTCAAAAATAGGACTTATAGATACTTGTTGATTCTTGTTTCAATGGCGCCCTCTCGTGTTCATACAGATATGTGGTACAGATTGACCCATAATGCATTGCGAACGCATCGGCTCGTACTAATATTTTTGAAGAGACAGGCACGGGGGTCGCCAGTTAAGCACAGTTTTTAACGTAGCTTTATGTTAGTCATATTTACACGTAGTTGATCTTTAGATATATAATTTATAAGCTTTGAATTTTGTGTAGTAATAACAGCTAAGTTTCACTTTGATTAAAACGAAGTTGCTTCATGATAACAAATGGACGCTCCTCTAAAAATGGTATCTTCCGGTCTGCCTCTCAAGCCTTCCTTTTTCTACTGAAGTAGCAGCCATGAGGTAGGAGCGCAGCTGATAGCATGATAAAAGTCACAATTTAACTGTTTAAATACACAAAAGAATATCGTGTTTGAAAAAATAATAAATCCAAGTTTGTTCTTGACACATATTTCTGTTTCAGTCATTATTCCAGGCTTACATTTGACACATTTACGCCTTTTTATGCAACACGATGTAGCGACAGGGAGGCCATGTTGGCAGCCTGCTAGCCACCGGGTAGTTAGCAGTTAGCTGTGTGGTTAGCATCTGGTGGTATTGTTGAATAGATGGATAAATACACATGGATAAATGTCATAATCTTCCGAACCCGTGTTTTGTTGTTACAGCATGCTCAGGCTCCAGAAGAGGCTGGCCTCCAGCGTCCTCCGCTGCGGAAAGAAGAAAGTGTGGCTCGACCCCAACGAGACAAATGAGATCGCTAACGCCAACTCCCGTAATTAATTTTTTTAATTTGCCTTTCTGTCTTGATTCTTAAGAAACACGTTTGCAGTTGCATTAACCCTCTTATCTCTTGGTTGCAAATGGCTCAAAATGCGTGTACTGCTCCATTCTTAAACTCACAATCTTTGGCAATATATCTGTCTGCAAAGCTTTCCAGCAGGAGTCTATGAGCTACTTGTTAAGCTTTCATGTTAAAAAACGTCGTTTAGTTCAGGAAAAAATGTGATGCCAGAATTATGGATGCCGATTTAAAAATAAGAAGAGTTAGGCTTCTAAAAACTGGGATTCAAGTATTGTCCAAATCCAAAGTTTCTCAAAAATATCATGAAATTGTCATCAATGTTTTGTGCTTCTTTCTTCTTACAATCAATCAATCAACAATCAAGGTTGATTTGTTGCTGTAAATCCTGAATCATTAAGTTTGAAAAGGAATCATTCTGCTTGAATTATTGTAAAATAAAACCAGAAAGTTATGTCCAGAAATTAAATAATGGTACTTTCTGTGTTTTATTATTGCCTGAACTTGTCCGGGCATGTATCAAATCAGATTGTCTTTAACATGGAGATAGTTAAACATTAACAAATCATTAACTTGGTTAAAAATCTTTGAGTTTTGTTTGACCAAATTATCAGTGATAGACCCTGGTTTATCTTTACAGGAATGAAAGAAATGAGTTTTTATTTTTACATTAGCCGTGGAGATTCTTCAAACTGCAATATTGTGAAAAAAGTTGCTCTAGGGAACAATTACATAAGGATTCTCAGTTAAGCTGCTGGAGTGAAAAGCAGCTGCATCCAATAATGATTGTAGTAATCCAATATTCGATAGAATATTCTGGTGATTGAGTAATCCTACATAAAGAGTCACATTCTAAAAAAAACTACTTACAAATGTACAAAACAGTATTCAAGTAAACAACCCATTTAACTGGTCTTTTTAAATAACCCTTTATTACTTGAAATGCAAACCTCCATTTCAGTTTCAATTTTGATGTGACAGACTGATTAATTCCAACTATTATAAATAATTTAAATATTCTCTCATAAGATTAGATTCTGTCTTATCTCATTTAAGACAGAATCATAGCAACAAATAAAAGTTTAATCTCTTCTTTTGCTGTGCTTTTATCTTTATTGCGCTTATAGAAAGAGCTGCATCGTTATTTTTTTTTTGTCAAAACTTTAGACTGTTACTTAATGTCCTGCCAGGTAGCCTCTACAATCAGTTGTTACATGCAACCAGAAGATACCATTTTTAAAATCTGCAACACGATAGATTATCACACATTTAGGTTAATCTATTGTGAAAAGCGAACATGAATCATTTCCATCGGACAGTGCAGACAAGTTTGATGTATGCGCAGGATGTTTTCTGTTAGGGTTCTGCAATATCAAACACACGCTTTTGCTGAAAGCTATTTCCTCACAATGTTTCTCCTGTTTAATTTAAATTGTCTCCATACTTTTGACTGTCATTCTCTGGGTGATTTGATTTGGTTCTCTCTCCTTTCATAGCTAAAAATAGCACCTACTATACACATGTCAACATAACAGGGGTTAGCGGAAGTAACACAAATTATCCAAGAAATCAATTCAGCTCTGATTGAGTTCAAATGTTTTCTTGCATTTATTTAATGTAGGGGGATGTTGTACTGTCTTTGATATTGAGATACAAAAACTGAGGTAATTCACAAACTTTAACCTCTGTTCAGTGTTTTTCAAAGTGGTGGCCACTAGAGGGGGCTAAAGGAGCCTCAGAATGCTGGAAGTATGGTGTTGAAATGTTATGTGCTTGTTTCACCATGTTCATCTTTCTGAAGCATCCAGCAGCAGCTTCAAAAAAACTATTCCTTCAAATAAAATCAGAAGGAATGAGGCAGCATTTATACTAAATAAATAATTAATTAATAATAAATGAAAGTGAGAAAGCCATTTTAAAAAAATAATGTTACTTGACATTTTGTAGCATTGGCTATAAGTTTTCGAAGGGGGATAGTCGTGAGTGATCTTTTAATCTGATATAATCCTAATTTGCATTTGTAGTTTCCCAGTTTTCTTTCTTTTGTTAAATGTTTTGTTTGTTTATTTTTCAGGCCAGCAGATCCGTAAACTGGTCAAAGATGGTCTTATCATCAGGAAACCTGTGACGGTCCATTCCAGGGCCCGGTGCCGCAAGAACACGCTGGCACGCCGCAAGGGAAGGCACATGGGAACCGGTATGTTGAGGCTTCTTTTGTTTTTTTAAGAAAATGGCAACAAAACAAAAAAACTAAATTTTTGTGATTAATTTTCATAATCAGGTAAGAGAAAGGGTACAGCCAACGCCCGTATGCCGGAGAAGCTTTGCTGGATGCGTCGCATGAGGATCCTGCGTCGTCTGCTGCGTCGCTACAGGGAGGCCAAAAAAATCGACAGACACATGTAGGTTTCCACCATTTTTCCTTGTTGTCTCAAGCTAACTGGAATGTTATGATATGAGCTTCTATATCCTGATTCTTTTTTTTTGCCCTTTTTACATTTCCTTCAGGTACCACAGCCTCTATCTGAGGGCAAAGGGTAACGTTTTCAAGAATAAGCGTATCCTAATGGAGCACATCCACAAGCTGAAGGCTGACAAGGCCCGCAAGAAGCTCCTGGCGTAAGTATCCCTGTGCAGACAGGATTTACATAGAGCAATATTGTCATCTAACTAGTTTGTGGTATTTTTAAACACTTAATTCAAAGAAATTGTTTACAAAGCAGTGAAATGATGGTGGTTCTGATCTTTGCGTAGCGATCAGGCCGAGGCTCGTCGTACCAAGACGAAGGAGGCTCGTAAGCGCAGAGAGGAGCGCCTCCAGGCCAAGAAGGAGGAGTTCATTAAGAGCCTATCCAAGGAGGAGGAGACCAAGAAATAGTCTGGTTCTTTTTGTTCCACCTGACTGTGCCAGCTGTCAAGCGCTGATAATAAAAAGTGTACATAAAGACAGTTGCTGTTTGCTGTTCTTTCTTCTTTACAATGCATTTGAGCAAAAGGCTGGAAAGGTAGAAATTCATTAATTTATTTATCAAATAATCATTAATAGTGGTGATTTACTGAAAGAATATACTTAGAGCTAATATTGTCATTTTTTTTAATATTGCAAATATGTTCTACCCCAAACTCAAACATCAGTTTTAGCTGATGTTTCAAATCCAATAAAAATCTCTTAAGCATCTTTTGCTTTCCAATTATTAACTAGTTTATTGAAAAACTAGTCACCAGATCAGCTCTACATTATTGATAGCTACAGATGCTTCCTTTGAAGTTTAGATAATATAATTTTTGTTTTATGTCGGGAAAGGAATTTAAAAGCTAAAGTGGTTAAAACAAAAATCTACCGAATGCCATTTTTAATTGATTACTGCAGCCCTCGATTATTATTAAAATCTGTTTTTTTTGGGGGGTAAATCTTAATGGGTCAATTTTATTTGTTTTTAAATCATTAGTCAAGATCAGTACAAATTTCTGAGAAGTCATGAATGTATCTGATTTTAAAAAAAATATTTGCAGATCAAATTTTCTACATGATTGAATATTGCTGCTTCTCAATCTGCTTTGATTTTTAAAGCCTCACAAAACAACATTTGAAGTGGGAACTAAAAATAGTGAATCTTCATTGAACTTGTTTTTAGTTTATCAAGATTATCTTGGTATTTCATCTTCAGTGCAGATAAAGTTGAACATTACGCAGAAGCTGTTCTTTCTGTTGTTCAGGTGGCTAAAAGAGACTCGCTATCACATTTTCCACATGAACAGAAGTTTTACGTGTTTAGCAAACACATTTTGTTCTTTTGCCTGGCTATAAAAATATGGGTTTCTATTTTGAGTTTATGAAATGTTTGCTAAGCAAAGCTGTGGTGAAGACAGGAGCAAATACTGTTAACAGTGAGATTGTACAACCAGCTGTCCAACCATTACAGCTTTGTCTGTTTTCCTCCCTATGCATATTTAGTTTTTAAATCTATGATTTACATTGGGTAAAAGCCAATAGCACTTTACTCGTGTTTCTGTACTCTGTTTACTTTCTCAGTTGGAAGGGAGGGATACTGCAAGAGAAACATCCTTTATCCTCACTGAGTGCAGAACCACTATGGTTAGTCCAATGCAGTCTGTAATGTTTAGATGCCTAGAACGTCTTCTAATAATTTTTTTTTTAGCATTTTCAATAAAATAGAAATTAATTAACTGAGAATTACACTTTCAGAGCTTGTTTTAAGTGAATATTTCTTAATATTGATTTTAAAATGTACTAATTAGTAGCATCTGAGGGTTTAATGCTATTCTACATTGGACCTTGCAGCAGAACAATTCACATAAAACATCCAAACTGGATTTGTAAAGGATCAAGAAGGCAAATCATTTCTTAAAGATTTGTGTTCTTAGCATAAAAGCATATTTGGAGCATCTTCCTGGAGCAGGAAGATGCTCCAAATATGCAAACTACCATTTCTGCAAAGGTGGGTTATACATAAATTCATCCTCAAATATGACCAAGTTGTTTGTTGTATTATCATTTTACTCAAAAATCAATTAATAATTCCACAATGTTAGGATTCCCATAATTAAAAAGGCATAATTTTAAACAGTGAAAGCTGCAGTATGTAACTTTTATACATTATTTACTGTTCTATGTGCTGATAGAGGAAAATAACAACTTACTGTTCCAGGAAAACGGTTTCTTCTCCTGGCTCTGATTGGTTGTCAGAAAAAGACAGTTTCAACTAATACATAAAAAAATTTATTTTTAATAAAAGTTGCTTAGTGCAGTCTTAAAAAGTCAGTTCTTTTTTCTTTTTTGACATCTCAAGTTAAGCCTAGAAATATTATTAACAAGAGGTTATTGTAAATAACAGCTTGTAATGGCGTATTTATGCCCCTATAAACCAAATTCAAGGTTTCAGATGATGCAAGGTCAATTCTTTCATTGTTTTTGATGATATATGTATATACCATTTTTATAATCAGGAAAGGCAATACAGTCACTTGATTGTTCCTGGGAAATTCAAAATGCCTCCATCAGGCAAGAGTGTTTTACTTGCAAATTTAGAATATTTGCATCATTACGCAAACATACAAGGTACTGAATCTCTTATAACATCTACAGTATTTGACATTCAAAGCAAATAAATCATTGACATGTTGTAGTTAAGATTGAGGGACATTCAAGGTTAATGGAGAATAGAAGACAACGCTGGCTGTAGTGTTTACTTCTCAAAAAAAAAAAAAGAAAGAAAAAGGAGCTGCCCATTACCCTGTTCTTCCTCCCAGTTCTGTTTCCCATAAAGTCTGGTTTCAATTCAATGAAGTAATTTGATTTATTCCAAAGCTCCAGACATGTTGACTTCCCTCCCACAGTCCAAAAACATGCTGGGAAGGTTCACTGGTCTCTTCAATTGCCCTTTAACCTGAGAATGAGTTGTTGTTTGTCATCTGTTGCCCAGACAATCTATCTATGATGTAGCCCTTCTTTCACCCAATGATTACTTGAGTTCGGCATTATACCCTAGCAAATCAATACAGCACACACTAAACACTTTTATATTTAAAATTAGGTTTAAGCCTTCAAAATAGGGAGCAAGTTAACAAATAAATATTTATGTTTTGTGCAAATGGATCATACTTGGGTTTTGGTTCAAGTCAAATTTCCTCTGAAACATTTGTAAAAAACCTGCCAAATGACATAAAAAGCAGCCCAAATTTGACCAAAGCTGTTGTTTTCCTCAGCCAATGTGTTCAAAAGCAGCCCAACCTGGCAACACTGAATGGGACCAGAACAGATCCGTCATGTTCCCCAAAGGGCTGGTCAGCTGAATCAGACATTACCCCATTTAGAAAAACAGAAAGCAAGTCTGGAATTACTTCAGTATGGATAGGATGGACCACTATCCACAATTACAGGAATAATAATATCTGATCTAGAGAATCCTGCAGTAAAACATCCAGCCAGGTTGCTGCATGTTTTCGTATTCATCCAATACTGAGTACAAAAATCACTGATACAGGTACTTTTTTATGCATCATCAAACTTCTGATGTTCCTCCTTCCTTCTATCAGAAAGGCCCCTTCTTTGATTTATTACCCCCCACACATTCCTTTCACTCCTGTTTTGCTTTGTGCTAATAAAAAAATCGCTGGAGCAGAGTCAGAACGGCTGGCAGGAGCCAGGCTGTCAGACTGTGCTTTTCCCTTTTGCAGAAGGCTTAATAGAAAACTTATAAACATTGTCTGTGGTTCTCTTTTTATGTAGGTTGGGAAAATACCAATCATACTTCAATGACATATCAACATGATTTGTATAAAAGTTTCTCCAAATAATTAAGTGCAAAATCAAAACAAAACCTGTTTTGAGGTAAAACTAAGAAGCTGCAATACAAAAATAAAAGAAAATTTCAATAGGAAATATGAAACTAAAGTATTGATCTTTCCAAACTAATATCCATTCGATGTTGATATCGACTTGGTATCAATATTATAGATAATTTGGACGAATCTTCCAACCTCAGTTTGTAACATTAAGCCCAATCTAGGGTTACGCATTGGGAAGTAATCCAAAGAGTACCTGCAGTTCACATCAACAAATAAACTGATTGAATAGACCTAGTCAAAGTCTGAATGTCAATCCCATTGATATGTTGTAGCATGACCAGCCATTTCTGTTTAAAGACCTGCAGGTGTGGCTGAATTAGAACAAGAAAAGTGAATCTGTTTTCCAGATACATTGAATAATGTATCCAGCCAATCAGATTGGTAACTTTCGTTCTGATCATGTCCAACACAACATTTCTATTTCCAATGGACATGTAGTTAAGGAAATTTAATAGACTACAAAAGCTACTGAGGCACATATATGATTAGATTACATCAAAAATGTAAACTATTGAATCAGAGGGGATGTGCAACACATGTTTCAGATTTTTATTTTTCAAAGAATATTTTTTTTTCCAGTCCAATTACTTTGAATTGGTCCTTCATAAAATCTCATTAAAATACCCTGAGGTTTGGGGTTGCATAGTGATAAAATGAGAAACTAACATTTGGGGTTTGTGCCTGCTTCTCTTCTCTTCACAGAAATGTAGGAATATTTTTAACATAAACTGTTTCATTAGAAATGCTTTTCTCAATAATTTTAAAACATTTTTTTATTTTTTTTTTAATGAGAAGTGGTGACAGGGTGTGGTTTAAGCTCTCTTTAAGAATGTGAGGTTCAGGGTACAGAGCCAGAAGAGAGACTGACAAACACAGCGAGGAAACCCTGTGGTTCACGTAGTATCATTCTGAAAAGCATGGAGTGGAGTAATTTGAAAAAAATGACCCAAAACAACAAAAAAAAGCTTTTCACATTAATACTTTTCAAAATCTTTCCATTTGCAAGTTTATTTTGATATTGTCATCTTTTAACTCCTGACTTCATTTGATGAAAAAACACAAGATGGATTCCTTTTGTTTATTACATATTTTATTTTGGTGTTAGATGCTTTAACCAAGTCCTTCACAAGAGGCAAATTCACTGAGAGGAACTCAAGTCATGTTTTTCTTTTATTTCTGTAGTTAAAAGGGAAATAAGTCATGACTTCCTTCTGCTTTCACACATATAGTTGACATGGAAGCCATCTCAATGGCTGAAAACAAATCAAGAAAGAAGTGGCAGACTGAAAGAACATCAAGATCAGGAGAAGGACATTGAATGCGATAGTTTGTAAATAAAAACAACATGGAGAGGCAACACACTAGTGTTCCAGTACATGTGTTCATCCAAGAAATCCCAGTGGACAGGGTGGAGGATACATGGGAAATTACATCAGGCGTGTCAAGAGGCTGGCTTGTGAAACAGTCAGAGGAGGAAGATCATGAAGGAGTCTGACGGGTGAGTCCAGCCGAAGATGGGAGGCATGAGGGGGCAGCTATTCCGTTTTATGATCGGCCTCCTGTTTCTGGCAAGCCTGCTGACCATTTTAATGTGGTACACGCTGGACAACAAGTAAGTTGGCTTTTTCCTTGCTGTGAACTGATTCTGCTTGATTTTGACTGAAGTGGCGCAAGATGCATATGAGGACGATGTGTATTATATCATCGTAATTTACATGCCTAATGTTTCTGCTATTTTTCAGATTTTACTGATAGTTTTTGTTTCCGTAACCTAAAATACAGCATAAAATGTTTTTTTCTTTGAGAATCTTTTCAATCTGAGTCCTGCTGTTGAAGAATATTTTGCACAGCTTTTTTAAATGTTTAAATATTTTTCCACATTCAGTCAATCTTTGGCGATTTAGCAATTTTAACACAACTTAAACAGAAAGACTCTCACCAGAGTTAAAATTAAAATAAAATAAAAACTGCATAAACCTGGAAAACATATAAAATCACACACAGTGTAGGATGAAGTTAAAGCTGCAGTATATAAAGGACTGTGTTCATCAATTTGGTGTTTTTTTCTCTGATTGGTGTCCCAGAAATTTGAAAATTCACAGACACCTGCCCAAAATGAAAATTGTCCCCCGGTCTACTGATTCCTGCAAAAACTGTGGGTAAGAACTGTTGGAGCCTTTTTTTGTTTTGTTCCATTTCTGCCCTATGTATACTGACCAAATCTCTTTATTCATTTGTTGCAGAGAGAGTATAAAGAAAGCATTGGATATTTACTACAAAATCTGGAGAAAACAGGAGGACAGTTTCAAAAATTTTAGGTAAAAACCTCTTTTGTTAAATCATTTTGATGATTTTAGACATTTTCTTTGCCTTGATTGTGAAAATAATCTGTGAGCTGAGTTTACGAGTATGTGTGAGGTGAGGACTCAGTTTTAGCTACTAGTCTTACTGCATCAGCTTGTCTTTAAAAAGTATTTAGAGGTATGTAACAACAAAACAATCATTCAGAACAAAACGTCATTTTTGAGGGAAATATATGATTTTCCGAAAAAGCTAATCAAAGATTTGGGTAAATCCAAAGTATCTGGTAAGGACAACTGGAGGACAACTCTCTCCAGTTGTTCTTGAGTAAAGGATGGGACTGAGCATCCTTTACTGGCTGTGCAGAGTTTGACTATGAAAGAGGAAAGAAAATTGATTTGACATGCTTTGGATAGGTAGCTAAATAACTCCTGATTCACCAACACAGCCCTGCGCTTAGTCTAGCTTCTCCACCAACTTGTCAGGGTTGAGTGAAAAGCTGAGCTCTTTCCATCAATGACGCATGCAGATTATTCTTCAGTATCATCAACTGCTGACCCTGATTTGTCCACAAGCTTGTTCGTTTTCTGCAGTGAGCCATCTGGACAAGGCAGAGAACCCAAAGAGATTTCTATCTGCTTTCTGTATTTAGGTTCTGCTTTTTTTATCGCATCATTGTGGGGTGTGGGTGTTTTTAAGCCTTTTTGTAAATGTTCTCTTGTGGAAACTTTCTCTCCTTCTAATGAGCTTGTGGCAATTCATTACCCATAGTCGATTTAAAAAGACACATATTAGTTTATTTTTCCCACTGTCTGTACAAGTTAATGCAGACCAAACTTTTCTTATTTCACGTCAGTTAGAATTACCAAAACTATTTCTATTTGCTAAATTTCAGAAAACATCTAGAGTATTCTCTAGATATTCTTTTTGTAACTTTCCCCAAGTTTGAGAGTTTTCATACATTTGGTAAGAATCAGGAATAAATGTCTTTTAAAATGTATAATTTGGGTCAAACCTTTTTGGGCTTTATTCCTCAAATGTGACGGGCTGACTGTCACATTTCAGTGAATTGGAATTGAACGTGGATGTATTTTAAACACACTACTTTCTTACTTGACATGATTGTAAAGTCAAAATAAATCAGCCAAGAGATGATGAAGAACTGCACAAGTCTGGTTTGTCTTTAGGAACAGTTTACAGACACTTGAAGGTGTCGCATTCATCTGTTCAAACAATTATAAGCAAGAGAAGACATAATGAGAATGTCCATCATGCCAGCGGGTTTTGTGTCCCAAAGACGAATGTGTTTTGGTTCAGAATGTGCAGATTTACCTCAGGACAAACGCCAGAGGTGTCATGTAGATGCTGCGCGAAAATCTTAATCTTAATCTTTAGTTTCAACATGTCTGTTGAAACTAAAGTGGAACTGCTTGGCCTCATGACCATCTTATATTTGGAAGGAAAAGCATGGCTGCTTGTACCATCCTAACTGTGAAGTACATCATGCTTTAGGGCTGTTTTGCTACAGACTCCATATAACAGATGCCATCAGGAGTAAAGAACAATAAAATGAGCAAGAAAGTTGGAGAAATCAGTGTCAGAAGTTGACGATACCGAAGAATAATCTGCATGCATCATTGATGAAAATCCGTGTGGTTTTAATCAGTGAATGTACATATGTGGTTTCAACTGTATATTTAGAGATGCAATGTTTTCAGTGGAAAGACTGATTGTCTGACTTATGTTGACTTGGATTGTTTACCAAGCTTTTCTCCGTAAGTTCTACAAAGGCATTGACCTCTGTCCTTCTCCGGCCTACGCTGTATCCGGTTTTCAAACTGAAACTTTTTGGTTTCTCAGGTGTCTTAGTATCCTTATTTACCCTCTTCTATTGGAATCTTATCAGATGGATTATGCCTTCTTAGCGAGACAGAAAGCCCCGCCCCTTACAAAGTAGGCATGACCATGAGGATGATAATCCTTGAGGAGAGATATTTGAGCATCATAGTAAGGCAGATATATTGTATAGTTTTAGTTTATCATAAACCAAACACCATGGCTTTGATTTCTGCAAGATCCATTTTCATGTGAGAAATCCAGAAGGCAGAGAGGGAACCATTGTATTCTCTGAAGTAGTTAAATAACTCATTGAAACGTACCAACTCATCTATTCAGCTCATGTTACATTGTATGCAACATGAGCCGAAGTCTGAAGTTGCCCCAGGGTTTCCTAAAACCTGGGCTTTGATACTCGGTCACACAGGCTGCCAATTTCTTACAGTCTCCTCAAAGTAAATAAAATCTTCAAGATGATTCTCTTCTAATCAGGGATAAAACTATTTCCAGGCTAGTGTCAGGAAAACCTTCCAGAGAGTTTTGTAGAAACATTTTGCTCTGTTATGTCTGTGACCATAAACAACCCTACTTTAATAAGTACTTTACTTTATTCCAGGATGACAAATTTCACATAATTAGTGACATAGAATCTAGTAGCTAAGTGTGATTTTATCCTAGGACTTTTAATACTGACCATGTACTAATTTCTACTTGCTTTGACAACCTTTGACTTAAGACAAGTTCAAATAACTTACTTACATTATCTAATAGCTATGTGATAGAAATTATCTACTAAACTGAGTTTACGTAGTTATTTTCATCTTAGAATCATATCCTGTAAACTAATCTGTAAATTAAATTATATGACATTTAAGCATCCTACAGTATCCTATAAAAACAACTAACTGTAAAAAATAAACTTATATGGGATGGTTTAAGTACATAGATTTTGTTTCTGAAAAACCCACGACTGCTTCACTTGTTCCTTAAAAAAATTGTAAAACTTCATTAAAAATATCCATCTTCCTCTTGCTTTGAACTAGGCTGCCTCCAGTAGCAGACAGAGTGGTACAGTCTGTGTGTTGTTTGACTTTACAATGCTTGATTTTACATTATACATGCAATGAATGAAGTCTTTGTTATTACCCAGTCAGCAGCTGAGCAGCAGGTGCCATGGGTTAGATAAAGCCATCATTAGCCAAATGAACACTCCACTGGGATCGAAGCTTGTTTATGATGGGGAAAAGAAGAGGACGGCTCAAATAAATGCAGAGATCTTCAGCACCTTCCCAAAGGTGAGTTATTTCTGTTTCTTTAATGTTGTTAAAATACAATCAACATATATGTTGAGGAAAGGCTTCAATAGACTTTTCTAAACCAGTATCAGCACACAGGCATTGATATACATTACTGGATTTGTCAATATATAAACAATTAACCAATAATTTAGTTTCACATAATTGCCGCTTTTAAAATTAGGATAAAAAATTAGCTTAGCTTTACTGTGGCTTCTATACTCTATGAAGTATTTCATCCGATGTCATGATTGTTTTGAATGTCGCCACGTTTTACAAACAACGGAGGCAGTTAGTCCAGTTTTTGTCGTTTATTAAACTTTTTAATAATTACCGTCGCTCCAGTGTACTACAACAAAGGGAAAATAACGCTAACAAATTACTTGTATTCTGCTTTTTCTCACTCTCTTTGTCAGATTTAATCTACATGCAGCCCACAAATTAGAGATTAAGTTCAAGTGTATCAAGAACATCAACACCAAAAAGCACTCAAACATTTTTCACACATAAAACCCCCAAACAGAACATTCGGGCTGTTACAGTTTAATATTTTAAGTACTACTTTTTAAATTGATATTAATGAGTTATTTGCTTAAAACAAACTCCAATATCTTGTTGTAAAATTATTTTAAAGTTGTCTTTGTCTTAAATCAAATGTACTAAGATATTTGCACCACAACTGGACCAGATATACTTAGTAGGATTTAGTGTTTTTGCAATGTGGCCACAGCAATGTACAAGTATGAATTATAAATATTCAATCAAAATTGATGTGAGGAAACAAAGATTTACTGAAATTACAAATCATACAAGTAAACATAAAAAACCCAGTTTAGTTAAAGCCAAGGTCAATATCCAGAAGTCAATGACAAACACAACTAAAAATAAAAAATGTCAACAAATACTTCCAACACTTCATTCCATACAATCATTTCCATTTCCACATCATGATCTAATCTTTAAATTTTGATTCCAGGTTAGTCCTTTCTCAAACAAAACAAGGGCCTCCTGTGCCGTTGTTGGGAACGGCGGCATCCTGGCAAACAGCCAATGTGGAAAAATGATTGATTCAGTTGAGTTTGTCATCAGGTGACAAATATGTTCCAGTTGAGGTACTCTATAATTACGGTTATACTGCATACATTCCAGGTAACAGCTTCTGTGTTTATTTTGTATTGAAGGTGTAACCTACCTCCTGTTTCAGACGGATATGAGAAACATGTGGGTAGAAAGACAAACCTTGTGACAGTAAACCCAAGCATCCTCTTAGATAAGTGAGCGAGTTTATGAATTTCAGAGGTAATTTATAACCAGTTTGTCCTATACAACCATCTGTCTTCATATGTGCTTTATGTCTGTAGATACGGGTCTCTAATGAAAAGCCGCCGTCCTTTTGTGGAGACGTTGCGGAACTATGGTGACTCCATTATGCTTCTTCCTGCCTTCTCCTTTGGTATGAGCACCCCTGTGTCTCTGCGGGCTTTCTACACTGTTGAGGACTTTAAAAGTCCCATCCAGACTCTCTTCCTGAACCCACAGTACCTTGAGAATCTGGCCGTCTTCTGGAAATCTCAGGGCTGAAGTCGCTACGGCTGAGCAGTGGCATCATGATGACAAGCCTGGCGCTGGAAATTTGTGACGATGTGCATCTGTACGGATTCTGGCCCTTCAGTATTCACCCACACAGCTTCCAAGACTTGAGTAACCATTACTATGATAATAAACCAGCTAAAAAGAACCTCCATGCCATGCCCATGGAGTTCAACCTACTGCTGAACCTGCACACCCAAGGTGTGTTACAACTACACTTGGGGGACTGTGAACCAGGTGATTATTATTAGTCTTGGAGGAAAAAAGATTAATCTATCAAAACACGTAATTTTCTTTTGAATGAAAGGTTTTTATAATAAGATAGATGGTACACACCCAGAGGGAACATAAGTTTTCTGTAATTTGTATAAAATTACACTGCCAAGAAACGGTTTAGTTTCTTGAACATTGAAACCTTTGGATAATTTTTATGTATGTAGATTCTATAATGGTGACATAAAACCCTGTCGATGTCTACTCAGGTTTGTGCCTTTAAAGGAAATGTATTATGAAAATATACATTTTGCACATTTTTGTACTTCCATATGTTTTTTTTTTTTACTGCTTTTAAAAATGTCCAAGCACTAAAAAAAAACCATCCAGCTCTTTTATGGCAAAAATGTTCATGTTTTTTGGTGTTTGAAACATAAGAAGTTAAAAAAAAAAATCCTCCACAATGTGAAGTAACAAATCAGCAGGAACAAAGTTGTACAATTGAGCATCTGCTCTATTATACAACTGATCAGATGCTCACATGAGTCTGACCTTTGAGTTGGGAGATGTAGCCAGTAGCAACTTATATGGGTTTATCAATTAATCAATCAATCAAGTTTATTAGTATAGACAATTTCAGTAACAAGGCATTTCAAAGGGCTTTACGTCATAAAAACAGAAAAATACAAAGTCATAGAATGCAGTCAACAATCGAAATATTACTTTTTCCCAAATGCTGTCATATTACACATCAAAGTGTCCGTTAGTGTTTCATTTACTATGCCATTTAAAGTGACAAGAGGCCTTAAAACAGCTTATTCTGAAATGTCATGATCTAAAAATAAATTATGCCCCAAAAAATAAAAATAAAAATGGCATTTATTATGTTTTTGTACTGCATAGACCTTCCCTAACCTGTTTAAATGATAGGGCACTTTTAAACAGTTTTCCACAAATAATAATATAAAGAATATTATTTCTATAAGTGCCTGACCTCTTGTGAGAACCATTATCCACAAAGGGAAGAAACAGCAATGAGCCGTCATGGCTGACCAAACAAAAGTATTCCAACAGGGCATCAATGATTCTCTAACGTTGAATAGCATTTTCCCACTAATAAATATAATAATTTCAAAATTACTTTTAAACTGGTGATTATTATTACTCAGGACATTTTTGCCTGATTTATTTGATTTTTTGAACTATATGAGTTATTAATTGTTTTTATTTTGGTGGAATGAACCAAATTTCTATTGGAGAAAATAAAGCAAAGCTGAATGTTCAAACTTATTTTGCATATCTATTTATATTCTCTATATTTGTATTTATATCTAAGTGGAGAAAAACACATTGCATGTATCTCCAATTAGCCAAACTCAAGAAGGTTAGATTGACCAAAAGGCTGTTGCCTAATGAGGGAGTATGAGTTTTTCCTTTTATATCTAATTTTTGAAAAATATGGAGATATAATAATTAATTTGAACAAGCTATGACACTATGAAGTCAGAATCTCAGGGGAAAATACAGAGGTGGGAATGAAGCTTTATTTTATGCAAAAGGTGCAACGAACTTGTAGTAATTGTTACCAGTAGGTGGTGCTATTTACTGCTTAGAGAGGAGGCTTGACATGGAGAGACTCGGAATGTAAAGATTTAAGTGTTAAGTTAACAAAATGGTTGTAGTTTCTGATCATAAAGTTTCTCTGTATTTGTAAAATTTGTCTCAAATGTTTGCAGTCACATTTTGTTTAGAGAAGTGTCAAAATTACACAGATCTGTTTCAACAGCCCAGCCCATTATTCTAAGGAACGCTAATGAAATATCCTGGTGGCGGCATCAAGATCTGTTGTTAAATCTATACTGAGCCAGAGGAAATTATGAGTTGTTAAAGTGGTAGCATTATGTCTGAAACATTCCCCTCCATCACAGATTAGTTTTTATTTCAGTTGAATTTCACAGGTTTATTAAGTTTTGCATATTTGAGTGTCTTAAGAGGGGTGTGGACATTTTTAAGGGGGGTGTCACTTTGCATGTGTCACTTTGAAAAGTACATGCAAAATGACACATATACTTTGCAAGAGTATTTTTATATGGGCATTTTAAGCTCAGCTGACGCTCCTCTTATTCATTTGATTGCTGCTAGTTAACAATTTCTACAATATCATGAAATGATATATGTCTGTATTTATTAAAAAATAAACTTTGTCAAAGGTTTCAGAGAATGACTGACTCATTCAAATACATTGCCAAAACAAACAACCTAAAATGACTTCCAGATACTTTCTGGAAGAAAGGCGGTCGCCGAGTCCTTCCAGATATAACAGTTTAGAATGAGATAAAAGAAAACAAAATTCTTTATCTCATCTAATTATTTCTTCTTTTTTTTATTTGGTTTTCTCATGGCTCACAACTGTTTTAATTTAACATTAACTATATGTAAAATCTACACCAGAAATTAAGCAATCACAATAGTTAAACATTAAACTGGAATGAAGCCTGTGTGCCGATGTGCCGATGTGCGTTCTTACAACAGGTTTTGTGGGAGGAGGGGGAAGTAGCATGAAATCATCCGAGGTATGAGACCGTTCAGGAACAGCTTCAAAATTCTCCAATGCAGAAAAGCAGACGGAAAGTGAGAGGAAAAATTAGCAGAAATAGAAAAGGATGAGGGGAAGAATTTTAACTTCAATCGTCTTTATTGGGAGTTTGCTGACTCTGGTGTGGTACTTACAGGTCATCAGGTAAGCAACTTAAAATCTTAGAAGACAAAAACTCAAGTTTTCTGCAATAAAAAATGTGTTGGTTTATTGTCAAAGAACTTTGGTTTTACAAGAGGTAATTCAAAAGTAACATGCTTAGGTTTTTTTAATCATATTCACACAACATTTTTTATTTATATGATTAGAAATTCAGTTTCTTCTTCTCTGATTAACAGTTGTTCTTCCAGGAGAAGAGAAACATACTTCAGGAAAATTTTCAGACAAAAACAGCAACTTTATTTTTTATTATCACTGTAATAATGCTACTGTGACTGTCAGAGTGATGAGAAGGACAATTTTTGTGGCAATTGCATAAAATATAACATTTTGATAGAAAATTTCTGAACTACTTGAATAATGTAATAAATAGGCTGAGGTGGACAAAGTACTCAGTTTCACTAGTTGAGTCAAAGTACTGATCCTGCTAGTCAAATATTAGCAGGATTATGGATTACGTTCTGAATTATGCGTTTTGAAAATACATGTTTTTTTTTTTATTTTTAGTTATTTAACAACACATTTCACTTGAGGGTTGTTGAAAATATTTGGGTAAATTGTCTGTTATATATTGGACAGAATAGTAACTGCAAATATAAATATAAATAATAATAATAATAATAATAATAATAATAATAATAATATAATAATAATAATAATATAATAATAATAATAATAATAATAATAATAATGCATTGGTCTTACATAGAACTTCTGTAAACACTCAGACGCTTTGCAATTTTATAACTTTTTCATTCACTTCCTCAGTTACAGTAAGTAGAAGTGTACAATCACACCAATATATATATCAATAAAGACGTTGGTGATCGGTTTTAGTGCTCTCCCTGGAACATAGTGATAATTTTGGACTTGAATCAGCAGCGTTCTGGTTGCAGGATAAGTACCTGCCCTTTCTACCCATAAAATATTCCTAATCATACCTTTTTTACAACTCAGCTACTTTCCAGAGAATCTATGCTTAAAGGAAAAGGATTAAAAATTGTTTTACAGACAGTCATAAGTGACTCATTCAGAAACTCTAAGTTGGGAAAGTATGACATGCTGAGCTGTAGTTGGTATTTGAAATCTGTGAACCAGCTCCTTTAAACGAAAATAACATTTGCTGCGGTAACCTTGAAACACTTTTGCACAAATACAATTCAACAAAGTGTATTTAGTAGAAATCCATCAATAGAATAAACGGACTAAAGTCTTACATGAGCTTTATCCATGTTAGAATCAGAAGACCTTTTGTCTGCATCAAAAGGGTTTTTATTTCAGCCAATTCAAACAAAGGTGTGTTGCATAAAGATGCTTTTATAATTGTGTAATGGGTTATTCCGTGAAATGTGCTAAATAGGCTACATTACAAAGACGTTAGAAAACCTTCTCTATAACTGTCAGAGCTGGTGAAGGGAAAAATAATAGTTTTTTTATATAACAGCTAAAGAAATCGCAGAATTTCTGACAAATGTGTGTGTATGTGTTTATCATTTTGCTGATGTTTTTTCTGCTTTTTGTCTTTTGGGGTATCATAGCAATGGGGAAAGTAACCAAAACCAGCAGCAGATGAGAAGCGCACCTAACACCGTTGCTTCTTGTGAAAACTGCGGGTGAGAAAAGAAACATCTGCAGCTATTTACTTTAGCAGTCTGTTTGTTCGAGTCCAAATCACATAAAGATACAAGATATCACCATAGAAAATAACAGCTTCCTTTGTTGTTGAATTTGTCTTTGTTTTCCAGAGAGAAAATTAAGCAGGCATTAGAGATATACTCTGAAACCTGGACAAAACAAGACTTCAACTACGAAAAATTTAGGTAAGGACTTTTTCTATCACCTCATTATGTCATTGTAAATTAATGAATTTGGCTGTCGTTAATGTACCCCGAAAGAAAATATTTAGCATGAGTTTTTTGTGATTTCACAGGTTGGACCTGAGAGTGAACGTCAATGGTTTTGATAAAGCCGTCATAACCCAGACGAACACTCCAGTGGGATCCAGGCTTGTTTATGACGGTGAGAGGAACAGGATTTTGAATGTGACCCAACAGATGCACGACTTATTTCCAAAAGTAAGTTGTTTTCTTACAACGCATCATGTCTTGAACCTCATGGTTCTTTTGTTTTTTCTTGAATATTCTTCCTTTAGAAACAACAGAGCCGTCTCTACCCTCTTTGGTGACATGGGAGAGATAATGGTTTAATGCATATTTATTGGCACATCAAATGTCTCCCAGATCTTTTGTTTTGTTGGTGTGCCATGTAGATAGATTATAAAGGCCTATGAAAGTCCTATCTTTCACCCTTATCAACGATCCGACTTTGATGAGGGACTAGCATAATAGTTTATTGGGCAAAAACCACACAGTCATAGTCCTTCAACAGACTATTCCTGACAAGTTCCCAATATTCAACAAGCTACAAGCTAAAAATCACAAAGAACATGGGAGGGACAAAGCTAATATTTACATCAGGTCTATTTCTCACCAGTAATACGAGAAGATCCAATCATATAATCTCCCTCTGAGTTTTTTTTAGAATATTTAGACAACGACAAAATAATTTTTAGAGAATTCTTGTAGCCTTATAAGACTAAGACAATAGGAAACAAAACTCAGACTAGAAACAGATTATTATCTGAGACATTTTGGCAGGAAAAACAGCAGTTAAGATGGAATATAAAGAAGATAAATTTACAGTCAACCCTCAAGGCTGAAAAATAGATAGTGGTTTATTTTTAGACCTTTCTGGAGGTAGATTAGATCGGCTTCATGTGTGAGTATTGGCTGACCTGCTAAAATTAATGAAATCTGGTCAAATTTATCAGTGCACTCCTAGAAAATATTGTGGTTAAATAAACATTTGAAATTTCCTTCTTTTGCATGTGGGTTTTCTGTAAGTTTACCCAACAGTTCCCCCAAAGTGGTAGTGTAGAGGAAAACTTCAAGTATAAAATAGGCACCTCAACATTATTTTTCTTTTTCTATACTTAATTAATTTCTTCTCATTTTAAGTTCTTTAGTGTTATTTCAGTTATTCGGTGAGATTCCATCCAACCGCGAGGTTGTCACCAACGCGCTTGTCGCATAGAGAAATTTGGACACACAGAAGAAAAGACCTGTAATGTATTTTAAGATGTTCTGTTTAATTTAATTTAATGATTTCAGGGTCATCCTTTCTCAAATAAAAGATGGGACACATGTGCTGTCATTGGTAATGGTGGGATAGTGGCAAACAGCAGCTGTGGAAAAATGATCAATTCAGCTGATTTTGTCATCAGGTGAGAAAAATGTTGAAAAAAAAATCTATCATATTTGAAAATTGCCATATCTGAATTCATGTTTGTTCTTCAGGTGTAACCTGCCTCCTTTGTCAAACGGATATGAGAAAGACGTTGGAACCAAAACAAACCTTGTAACGGCAAACCCAACCATTCTCTTAAAAAAGTGAGTAGATAAACCACTAAGGTTATTTTGTCATCTTAAAAACATCACTGATTGTTTTTTTTCCACATTATATTTATATTTGTAGGTTTGAGTCTCTAACGGGACGTCGACGTCCGCTAATGAGAACGCTGAGTAGCTACGGCAATTCGATGCTGCTCCTTCCTGCCTTCTCCTTTGGCATGAATACAGCTGTTTGCATGCGAGCTCTTTACACCATTCAGGACTTTGAATCCGCCATCCAACCTGTCTTCATCAACCCGGAATACCTCATTAAACTTTCCAAATTCTGGCACGCACACGGGCTGAAAGAAGCACGGCTCAGCACCGGAGTCATGATGGCAAGCCTGGCATTGGAGCTTTGTGACAACGTGCATCTTTTTGGATTTTGGCCATTTGGTATTCATCCATTCAACTTCAAAAACCTGACTAACCACTATTATGATGACATAAAACCAAATACCAATTTTCACTCCATGCCAGTTGAGTTCAGCATCCTCCTTCAATTGCACAAAAATGGTGTGCTACGCCTACACCTGGGGGACTGTCAATAACACGATTATTGACAGGTGTCAATAAGTAGTTACATAAAGGAGAGCATGTTCTTTTTTTGTAATGACAGGTGTCAATGACTGACATGTTTATTCCTGTTGAGAGAAAGGAATGTAAGGTACAAAATGTTTCTGGGAACTGTCTTCTCAAGGGAGGTCATTAAAAATATTATAACACATTATCTATTCAAATAAGGTGAGCTCTGTTTATATTTATTATTGTAAATGACAAAAACGGCATTGAAGCAAACTGACCACTATTGAGAAAAAGGGTAAATAGTCACTTGTTTACACTATGAGATGGAATTGACTTTTTTGGTTGTATCAGAATGGTATTGAGTCTTATATTTATTTGGGGAAATATTACATTTATTTTGCAATCCACAAAATAAAAATCACTTTTACTGGTTATAATGGGTCCTGTGATGTAACTGCTGGAGATTGGCTGCAAGGTTATCTAACTCTTTCCAAAACAACAGTAGAGTTGGTGAGCGTCAAAGTGCATAAAAGTTATCATCATTTTGAAAAAAGAACATTTGAAAAGTATTTGGGTCACAGTTTGTTCTTTAATTTGTGCTTATTAGTTATTTCATGTCTGTGTTGTTGACAAGGAGTGGCAAGCATGTCACTGGAATTTACTTCCCTATTCAGTTTCTGCAATATAAAAACTTAAAAACTCACCACACCAAAGTATCACTCCAAGCGGTTACTGATTTGAAGAATTACTGGTAATCCAACTGGTTTTCTTGTTGTCCCATGATTGAAAGAACAAATGTTTTTATGTCCTTGTATTGCAAAAAAAAAGACATAAAATGCACAAAAGGTTTTTTTTTTCTTTTTATTCAATGCACAACAATAGCAAGTTTTATTATTATGTTTTATCTTTTGTCTGAATGCTTCTACTGCAGACTGGGGAATAATTATGATATACCACATACTCCTTTAAATAAGCGAGCTGCTTCCTGGTTCCAATTTACCTTCATGTCCAAATGCACGTGTGAAGTCCCAGGTAAACAGACTAAAGTCTGACGTGGAGTTCAATTCTCATACTTAAAATTTTAAGAGTATAACAAGTTATTTCACTAAATTCATCATTTAATCACAGAATAATTCTCATTTTGAATATTTATAAATAATTTTTAAAAGTTGCGTTTACAAAACAGTTTTAAAAATAAATTTACTTCCTGACCAAGTTGATTTTACTAGAAATGAATGTGGTCCTAATGCCTCTGCCAGTTAGGGTGCACTGATTTTGTTTAGATTTAGGTTCAACTGCTGTGAGCACAAAATAATCAGAGGAAAGTTTAATTTGAATAAAGGAAAGCCCGTGTTATGCTAACATCTGATTCAAAAGCCAATTCGTAATCTCTCCACCCATCCCTCCTGAGTACACCTGAGTCAGTTACTTTCCACTCTCCATGACTGACTGAAAAAGCTGAAAGAAATGTAACATAAACCATTTATTAGTTACTTTATTGGCTCTGACTCATCATTCTTTGTGTAAGATTAAGTTAAATGCAAACTGGATGTTTTTTTCTCTCTACTAAACATAACAGCAATTTATTTTGCTATAAAATTGAGTCTAAAGCGATTAAGTTTGTGAACGGAAGTTTAACACATTTTCAAGTATCACAGTTCAAGTCCACTCCTCTGCTATAAAAGGCTTTCAAAGAAGTTACTATTTCAATTTGCTTTTGCCACCACTCTTGGAGACTGCGACTCCAAAAGGTACAGTTTTTGGGTTTTTTTTGCTAAAAGTGGAACGTTTTTGACCTTTTGTGCCTTGCGTCTTCACAAAATGGCGTCTTATGTGTGCTTTTTAAAAAACTAGTTCCTGAGTGGATAGAGAAAACGCCTCTGTTGTGAATCATTAGCCCTACCAGTAACCTGATATATAACTCCAAACATGACATAACAACAACAATGGTGGATCACATATCTTTGCTTGTGCTGCCTAACTCTTTAACCTCATTAAAGTTTTGACAGCAGCTGCAGCAGTTTTACGAGACTCCACTCATGCTTCGTTGTTCGCCATTCTTGTTTTCTTGTTCGTACCACTAACTTCATATCGAGGCTTTCTGTGCATGTTTAGCGCCACTCTCAGATCTGAGGGAGTAAAAATACTGTTTTGGGAGACCTTGTGTATTTCCATGTAGTTTAAAATATTTCTGAAAATGGTACCATGTGTTCATGTTTCCCTTAGGAAAAAATAGATTCCCTTGTAGACACGGCCAAAGGTTTGGCAGCACAACGTTTAGAGGCACGAAATAGAGGATGAACTTGACACAAGCACCTCAATGTTGTCCTCAATAAGCAGGGTAACCATTCAAAATGCCAAATTAACGCAAACATTTTCTACAGACACCAAAAGAATATCCTGAAAGGGGGAATTTTAGTCTCAAGACCTATATTCTTTAAAAACTCTTTGGTTCAAGGGACGATCAAGAACTCTGGGAATATCTGGAGTGAAGTAAAATTAAAGTGAAATAAAGTGTCACAGTCATCTCTTGATGCATTTTTTAAATAAACCAGCAGCTTTCAAATATTATATTTAGCTTTCAAATAATTATTTAGTTAGGATTCTAAATATTTAGTTTGCAACTAAAACCTTATGAATAAGTAATATTTTCACCATGTCATTCATACAATTGCAAATCTCAAAGTTCTAAACTAAATATGTAATTCACAGGCTAAATATTTACGTTTTAAAATACATGTCTAGTTTGAAAGCTAAATATTTAGTTTGAAAAGTTTGTATTTAGCTTAAACTTAAACATTTAGTTTGGAATTAAATATTTAGCTTGTGAACTAAATATCTAATTTGGAACTCTGAGATTTGTAAATGTATGAATAACCTGGTGAAAATATTTTAAAAAATTAACTCCAGTATTGTTTTCTCTCTGACTGAACAAATAAACCTAGATTTTCTTCTTTTTTTTACTGTATAGCTTTACAAATGTGTGAAACAAGCATGAGGTTTTTACTCGTGACATTTGCCAGCTCAGTGTTTTCACAGTGCATGTGTCTGAGAAGTGCATGGCGTCAATAGGTCAAATGGGCGCAAGCTCGCAGGCCTCATGTTAAGCAGTTGAGGAATGCACCGGGATCAGCTGTTCCTCAGCCACATGACTCCCTTACTGCCCTCCTGAGGCTCATGTCTTCCAGCACATCTCCTGTGAAACTATGAGAGGATTCACAGGGAAGAGTACAAGTGTGAAGCCAACAGCTGCAGAATAAGAAAATATTCTGTTTGGGATCGGAAGAGTGTTGCAAGAGTGTCGCTAGAGGCCTGTTAACTTCCAATGGCTGCCAATACAGAAAAAACATGCCTTTTAATTTAAAAAACACTGCATATTCCTTTATTCAAATTTACTCCACCAATTTTTTTCTGCTCATGTAAAGCTGCAGTATGTAACTTCTATTTATATAAAACATTTCTTTTACATATTTGTTCAGTATGTCATGTCATGGCCATATGGTGTGAGACAAATAATCTCTCAAAAGATTGATCACCTCCACCTTCTTCCTGAGCCACTACTGCCAACCAGTCAGAGCGAGGAGAAAGGTCTGACTGCTACTCATCATCCTTATGTACTCGCTGCTATTTGTGTTAATAGCAGAGAAAGAATTTACTACTCCACTGTCAACTGTGGACATGCTAAAAAACCAGAGCATTCACTACAGACTCTCTAGTGTAGCGGGGGAGGCAATGGGAGGAGCAGCGCCACATAGCAGTGGATTGACAGCGCTAAGACTCGTCTCCTCACTCTGATTGGTTGTTTCTAGAGAAGGTGTAGGAGCTTGATTATTTCACAGATTATTAAATAGGGATTGATTGACCTTTAATCCAACTCCAGTTCATTTGCCTGGAATGTTCAGTTTGTTTGTGGAGGTGTGAACGCGCAATTGAACTCTGACCCGGACCAAAAAAACAAACAACTAAATTTGCATTTTATTTAACCAGGCTTGTTTGCATTCACATCACTGAGGCTGAAACAGAGAAACAAATAGACTTCTTCTTCTTCAATGTCATGTCAGTACCAGGAGTAGATATCTTTGTGTTTTGGAAAAATATTAATGTTTCAAGAACTCTACAAATATGTTTTGAAAAATGGCAGAAGTTAAAAAAACTATTTTTATTTTGAGCCTTTGAGTTAAGATGTGATGTGTAAATAAATCAGTTCCACATTAAATTGATGACTGAAATAATTCTAGATTCATATTTATTACTATTTTATACTGGCCAGTATACATTGTTGTTAAAGAGCAGAGAAATAGTGGTGCCTTAAATCATTGTGATATTGATTAAACAAGGTGATTGATTAGATTGAGTTGGATTATATTTATTCACCTTGCACAATAAGCAGTATGACAAAATTAATTGCAAAGTTTTGCATGGAAACATTTCACAGAGATTTGTTGATGATGCAACTTTTCTCATTGCGAAGTTACGTAAGATTAAACTTAAGATGTATTTTTGGCACTTCTTTCACAACCTTCATGCAGACAGACATTCAACAAACAGTTTCCCAAGAAATTTTCAGATTCAATGATTACTAACTGCGTGACATAATTGATTTGGCTTATGAAACACCAGTGTGGCCAGTAACAAAGAAACAACAGAGTTCAGTCAGTCTGCTGGAAGGAAATGAACATTTGTCCTACTTTAAGTCTCAAGGAAACTGGACATCAACATAGCTAAAAAAGCTTTATCTTGATACAGTCGTCTATCATTCCTTATAATTTAGGCATCAGAGGGATTTCAACATGCAAGAGAATTAGGCAATGCTGGGATGTCTGCTGCATTATGAGATTTTAAATGTCATCACAAACAATAGGTTCTTTGGGTTTAATTTTGTTAAAAAGCTCATGGGGTTTTGAGATGGAAATGCCACTGTCTGGGAAATGCTAACCACTGACCAGCTGTAATGAGTGGATATCAGATGTTAGGTCTGGAAATTTGCGTCAACAGATTGCCAATGCAGAACAAGTGTTCGGCAGCTCTGGCTGTAGTTGCCCAACCTTTCTATTGCATTAACATGTAAATGTTATTTACATGCAATAACATGTAAATGTTATTGCATTAACATTTATATGTTAATGCAATAGAAATGCATCAACATGCAAATGCTGATGCGTGACAGAGTTTTTTTTGTTTAGTTTTTTTTTGTGACATTTCTTGCGATGCATGGCAGTTTTTCTTTCCACTAGCGTTTCATTTTGTTCTTATACCCAACAATTTCGTTTGACTTCCAGCCAGAAAGAAATAATTTTAGATCTCTGAACGCAGGATCTTGTAGTACTCAAATGCAAAAGAGAGAGGCTTTAGTTTTGCATACCCAAAGAGAATCCTAACTAAATCTGATCAGAATTAAACTTAGCTTTACTTAAACAGACAATGTGCCTTTAAAGAATACTTTCCACAGACTCCTTTGTTTTGGGTTGTGTGGGTGGTGAGATTTCTTTAGCCCAGCTTTGCTTACTCAGGATGCAGGCACAGAGCATGATTCATTTATTTCGCTCAAAACACAAAGACTTGTTCTGTTTGAGCCAAAATCCAATAACATACAGATGCAGGAGGTTTTAGAAGTTTTGTGTTTAGCGCAGTCCATATGGGCATGAGAAGAGTTAATTCCTTTTTCCAGTACAGGGAACAAAGCTACTGAAAAGTTTAAGCTTTGACTTAATAGTTTATTGGCTTAATGTTCTGCCAACGTCACACCAGGTTAATTGGTAATCCACATCCTCTTCCAGAATAAAAAAAGATACTTTTTTTTTTAATTCACTAAGCTGGTACAGCTGAAGGAGTTTGCCATGAGAAAAAAGGCAGCTTCTGGAAGTGTGGATGAGATTTGGGGAGCATTAGGAGTACAAGAGGCAAACTGTGGTCTAATTCAGTACTGGGAAATCACCTCCCCTTTGTGAAAATAGGAGAAGGGAGAGGGGGTTTAAGAGGAGTGGGCGGAGGACAGATGGGGCGGGAGGGGCAAGCAAAGGGAGAAGGCTGAGGCGATGGGGGCGGAGAACAGAAACTGCTCTCCCTGTGGGACTCTGGTGGAAAATAGGGCTGTGTGAGTTTGTCTCTGCGGGCAAATGTGGAAAGAAAAAGAGACGGAAGACAAAAAACATAGACTGGACCAAAAAGACATGAAAAGGATTAACAGATGAGGAAGATCGACAAAACAACACTTTCAACGAAGCTGAACTGAACCCCAGGAGGAGAGAAAGGAAAAGAAGAGCTACAGAGACTTGTCTGTACAAGAGGAAGGGGGGTGGCATGACTGAGCAGGCTTTGACTTGCACCTTCAACAGTTGAGAGGAAACACTTAGTGACGCCTCGCAGACAGGAAAATGAAGTGATTTGAAGAATAGTGTTAGAAAACAGCTGGAGGCTGCTGGGAAAGATTACTTATGAGGCAGCAAACATAGGAAGGACGAAGAAAACTGGAATCATAGCGGCCGTGGCGGAGAGCAGACAGAGTGAATGAGAGGAGAAACAGAAGCAGAGAGGGGCTAACGGGTAAGAAAGGTATGAGGGGACAGATCTTCAAGCCCCTCCTCTCTTTGATGATCACTGTCCTCCTGCTGGCGAGTCTGCTGACCACTTTCATCTGGTACACGCTAGAAAACAAGTAAGTTCCTCTTACACATGAAACATTGGTTAGGACATTAATCATGAGCAATGAAGGAAAAGTCACTCTGCTGGGGTTTAACAGTAGGAGTCAAAGAGGCTCTCAAGGGAGAACAAGTAGAGGAAGTGATGCTATAAAAAGAAAAGTAACGGTTCCCAGAATACACAACTCATCATTCAATTTCTGAATCCCAAAGATAGTTTTACAAAGTGTTACGATGATATCACATAGAAACAGTGTTGTAAGGTTGATCATCAGAAATATCATTAAACATTTTGTTAACATGTTTTCCTGCAACAAAGAAGCAAAAGAATCAGAAATTATTTCCTCTAAATTTAGAACAGCAATAACCAAAGTCTAGGCGTGAAACATGTCACTTTTAGAAATACAAACTTATCTAAAATTAAAAGGTCATCATGTGGTTGAAAATACAAAACAGGAAGAGGAAGTCGTGAGAACACAAGATAGTCATACATACCACAGAACGCAGGAAGTCTCCAGCTGAGACATGAATAAGATGTCGATGCTGCTTGTGCAAAGTGTTTGCAGATTGATTAACTTACAGTATGCATGCAAAAGCATTTCTTCCCTCTCAAACTTTTTTAACCTGAAAACCACAAACTTCTGCAACTTTCATGGCAAATCTGTGCGACACTGCCTTGCTTAAGTTAATCACATACACCTTCAATAAAAATATGCTGAAGTAATACTTTGAAATAGTTTTTTGGAGGTGTTTTTATATTAGTTTGACATTTTTGCCCATACTTCAGTTCAGCCGGATCGGATGGACTTTGACTGGGCCAATTTAACAGATAAATATGCAATGATTCAAACCCTAAAAGGTGAATCTTACCTTTTAGGGTGAATAATAATGACACTTTAACCTTTGTATTAAAAGTGTAACTTGGTAAATATTGACACCTGTCATAAACATTCATAAAAACTCCATGTTCACAACAGGTGTTATATCATGTTTATGACATTGTCTTCAAATAAAGGGTTCCCAATCTTTCTTATTGTCACTTTTATCATTATCACAGTGATACCACAAAAGATGTTTGTGGTATTTTAAAGCAATAAAAGTTTTATCACCCACCAAAATCATATCACCCACCAAAATCACTCCTTCCTTGGAGTGATTTGAATTGTTTGATTGTGACGTTTGGTTTCACACATATGCCAGCCAATGTTAAATCCCAATTAAAAGCTTCTAGACTCTCTCATGCTTCTTACACATCTCTGTTTCTTACGCAAGCCTATCTATGACTTTCTTTAAACAACGGTCTTCTTGTCACGCTGGATCAAATCCAGATTTGTGGGGTGTACAACTAATAGAGATGTAGATCTCCTTCAGTCTTCAAAGTTTCCTTCATCTCCTCCAGAGTTACCAGGAGCCTGATTACTGACTCATTCTCTAACCAGTCAATTTAACAGAAATTTATATACACAGTCATAATACAATACTTGCTCACTTTTTGAAATCAGCACCTGAAGTAAACTAATGTATGAAAAAACTAAAACTACTATTAGTAGTACAAACTAAAGTGAAACCAACAAACACACAATGAAAATGTATTAAAATTAACCTAATTAGACAAAAAGTCACAACGGAATAAAACTTAAAACAAACCTATCATAACTGTGTTTTCTTGTACAGAACTTCAACCTTCTATAAAACAGCTGGATTTATACTGAGATTTTCTGACACACAAGTGGACTACATTTACCAATGAGCAGAGTTATTAAGAAAAAAGCTCAAAGGGGGATTCTAGAAACACACACCAGTGTCAGATAGTTTGCTCTTTTATTTTACTACTTTGGAAGGGCCTGTTGTATGAAAAACAGTTAAATAAATGGTGATTGTAAGATAACAATACCTAAGAATTTAAGAGGCATGAAGACTTTAGTGAGGCAGTGAATGTTCAAAGGTTTAGTCATAAAGACCTGATCATGTGCAGGTCTTTGTGAAACAAGAAACAAATGTGAATTTGCATTCTTATTCAAATTTCTGTTTTTTTCTCTTCAGCAGTGTGCAACCGAAACGATTACTCTCTCAAAAGAAAACTGGTCCTCCAACATCTGCTTCATGCAAAGACTGCAGGTGAGAACAAACTGAACAAACGTTCAGATTTTTTACATGACTTGCCTTGTTTACACTATAATCATGTATTGCCATGTCAGCAATACTGTGTTTACAAATGTCATAGTGTATCTGGATGTGTTTATCCATGACAGAGAAAAAATAAACAAAGTGTTGGAACAGTACTCTGAAGCCTGGAAGAAACAAGAAGAGCGTTACCAAAAGTTCAGGTAAGACTGAGTCAAATTAATTAAACTAAAATAACTTTTTTAAATATTGGTATCAGTCTTTAAACAGTTTGTGAAATGTGACCTTAAAGGACCTGTATCCTGTGAAATTGACTTTTGAGCTTTATGTCGTGGTCCTAAACATTTGTTCTCTCAAATGGCCACATATTTTCACAAAGCTCCACCAGACTAGTGGCAGCAGTAGTTAGCAAACAACTGCATGTCTGCTGAGCTTTTTATACCAGCTGGGTCTCAGTCCAAATGCTTCTAAGAGCTGTTCTAAATGGCATAATGGAGACATTCAATTGTGTCAGAAAGAGCAGGAGCTTCTTAAAGAGACAGATGACAATTTTTAGACGTCAAATTGCAAAGTCAAATTCATTTAAGTTCTGTTTGACAAATTCAGCATTTTCATAAAACTGAAAGTAAAATACTTAACTGTGCAATAAAGTGGCACAGTGTGCCACTTTAGATAATACTTCCTCTTCAAAGATGCAATGAGAATCCGATTTGCTTTTTTTTGAAAAAGAGGAACAAAATCCCAAACCAGTGGAATTCAAACATTTTATGAAAGAGGAACTAGATAGAGTCCATTATTTATAAATTACAACTTCCTTTAAAAGTATGAAACTAATTGTACAGATCAAGTGCTCTTGACAGCTTTCTGTGTTAATTTAAAGAAATGAAAACGTTTAATCATAAAGGAATCTACCAAATTTGACTCCTAAGTAAATGTTTCTGTCCAGGTATATTTTATGTTGCACTGACTCATCAGACTACTTGTGACTCCCCAGGTTGCAGCTGAACACAAAGTGCCATGGTTTAGAGAAGGCTATAATTACCCAGGCAAACACTCCAGTGGGAACAAAACTTGTTTATGATGGAGAGAAGAAGAGAACTCTTCAAGTGAACCCAGAGATTTTCAGCACCTTTTTTAAAGTAGGTCATTTTCAATTTTCATTTGATATCAGATAATTGTTCCACCTTTTGATCTGAATCTGAATGTTGCACTTACTGATGTAACTTTTCAAGAAGCTTTGCCAGATAGTCAAACTCACATTATGCAGATTAATTAGAGGGAAATATTTCAGTGTATATTTAATCTGGGTCAGGGCACCAATGTAATCCTTCTGTGTTTCTCAGGTTCAGTAGGTTCACTTTATGACGACACATTAAAGTTTATTATATTTATTTAACAAAAGAGAAATCAATGTGGTAGTTAACATCAGGCTAACAGCTTCTGCCCCACAGTTACAGATGAAGCAGAAGATAGAGAAAGGAGACGAGCTGTCAGTTACTGGTTATTATGTAAACCACCATCTGTTATAAAGTGTTGAGGAATAACTGGCTGATTATGTCATCTCACACTACCATATTTTGGTCATGCTTGCAAAAACTCCTTACAGAAAAAATTGGAAAAAATATTGTGTTATCAAATTGATAGATTTTACTCACCTTTAGTAATTCAACTTTTTCTTTAGATGAAATATTTATGGTGAATCTTATTATAATACTAGCAAAATATTACGTCTACAAGATGAAATGGACTGAAAAAAGTCCCCTCTTTTAATAACTTTCAAGAAACTGACTTAAAAATGTACGTTTTATGTCATTTGTGTTTTGCCTCTGTTGGAAAACTTAACTTTAATAATAAGAAACTGGTGAAAAGTTTAACTCTTCTCCAAAAATTGAACTTCTTCTCATGAGCAAATCCCTCTTGTCTTTTCTTTTTTTTTTTGCTGTTATTTATTCATTTTTTGCTGTAAAATATCATTCTTCATATGTATTTCAATATATTTTTGACACTTTTTGTTATGAAAACCTAGCTGAAAAAATACACATCATTTTATTTTTCCAATGTATATATATTTATTTAACTTTTGCCTTTCTAGATTTTAACATTAACACCCTCATTGTCTGTAATTATTCTTTATTTGTTTTTATTTTTTATGATAAAAAGTTTGGCTTTTTTTTAGTTTTCTGTTTTTGCTCTATTCCAGGGGCATCCCTTCCCAAATAAAACATGGCATACATGTGCTGTTGTTGGGAATGGTGGGATCCTGGCAAACAGTAGCTGTGGCAAAACGATTGATTCAGCCGAGTTTGTTATCAGGTGAGAACATTTTCCAGGTTTTTCCACATTTTGAAACTCCATCCAACAGTAGCTGTCCTTGTGTTACTTCGACAGGTGCAATCTACCTCCTTTGTCAAATGGGTACGAGAAACATGTTGGCATCAAGACGGACCTTGTGACAGCAAATCCAAGCATCCTTGTGGAAAAGTGAGTACTGTTCCCATTTCAAGGTAATGTTTGGAGGTAAAACTTACTGTCTTCTGTTAATAGCCTTCTGTTATACAGATGACTAGTGCTGGCAAAGTTGTTTTAACATCAACTCAAGTCATTCCCTGAGTCGATGCGAAACAGTGCGTGAATTTCATATCCTGTAGATGTCTGTTAATTTCAGCAAAATCTCAAGAATTGGTTATCACATGCAAATGCATACATAAATATCAAACTTTGGGGAGTAACTAATTTATTACTCCCCAAAGTAATGGGGAGTAATCATAATCTGGAGATTTAAATATTCTAACTTTAGTCTTTTTTCTTCACTGGTCACCTTGTTTCTAGGTTTGGGGCTCTAATGGGGCGTCGACGTAAGTTTGTGGAAAGTTTGCGCAGCTATGGCGACTCCATGCTGGTTCTTCCAGCCTTCTCCTATGGCCACAATACTCCTCTGTCTCTCAGAGCTTTTTACACACTTGAGGACTTTGAAAGCCCCATTCGACCTATCTTCTTCAACCCGGGGTACCTCCATAACCTGGCCCACTTCTGGCGCTCTCAAGGCTTAAGAACGATACGGCTCAGCACTGGTATTATCATGACAAGCCTAGCTCTGGAACTCTGTGACAACGTACAGCTGTATGGATTCTGGCCCTTCGATTTTCACCCATACAGCTTTCAAACTCTGACTAACCACTATTATGATGACAGAAAAACCAAAACAAAGTTCCACGCCATGCCAGATGAGTTTAACCACTTGTTGCAGTTGCACAGTCAGGGTGTTCTCAAATTGCACCTTGGAGACTGCAAAGCAGAGCCACACTAGACTTCTCAGGCAAAGAGCCACGTGAATTCCTAGTTGCCTCAGGTGAACCCAACCATCAAGACTTTCTTTTAATTACACACTGTATGGAATAGACTGACTAACTCCACAGACCAGAACCTATCTGCAACCACAAAACTTGTACTGAGATCAAAATGCAACAAAAAGAAGACAGTAACTAGTATAGATTTCATCTTCTTTCACAACTTTATTTATGTTTTGTTCAGGTTGATGTCTGGAAGAGACAAAGTAACGTGCCTTTGTGAGGCTATCATTGTTTAGTGCCTTATGTTACATTGTTAGTGATGGATTTTGAGTCAGGGTTACTGTTTTTTAATGGAAACCAAATACCTCCTTTAGAATAATATTGTGACTAAATAAAAACACCAGATACTGAATGTAAGTTGTTTAATACATTTAACCACTTTGAAAAGATAATTTGTTTTAAATAAACAACATGAATGTGTTGGTACTGAACACTTTTTTCACTATAGTGAACTTAAGATGAAAGATTATGCCTATCCTGCCTTAAACATAAATACAATAGATAAAAAAATAATAAAAATAAAAATTGCACAGTTTTTTACATAAATTATAACACACCTTAGGTGCTTTTGGATACACTTTGAGTGTCTTGTTCAGAGTTACAAGTCCAGAAGAAATATTATACTGCCTTTTTGAGGCAGGAAAGTGTTGCTGCAAAGGATGAGTGAAAGAAGAATGATGGTTTTGAGCTGTTCTTTATCTGATTGTCGGCGTTATTTCTCTATGTTGCAGCTCAACGCAGTTGCTGTAATTTCTGATTGTTCAATAAAATAAAAAGCTGGACTTACTGCCTTGTTTGTTCATTGATCATCGCACCATTCATACCAGTCATCAAATAGAACAAAAATATTTTGTAAAATATTTAGAAAAACTCTGGCTCCTACAGCAGTACTTGTGTAAAATGTCATTAAATGTCTGATGTCAAGATAAATGTGGCCAGACGTCTGACAACAGACTCTTTTATCATTACCCTAAAATTAAACCAGGTGTTACATGTTTTAGGTCAAACAAGTAAAACATTCCAGAGCAAAAACACAACTAACTTGAAGTTTAAAAAAAATCACTGTGAGTCTATGGTTTATTTGGTATTGAATATAAAAAATCACATCGAGATTTCAAACATTTCCTGGTGTAGTTTTATTTTTCTATCATCATAGTTGTTCCACTTCATTATTTTAACTAAGTAATTCTGTATAAATTTATACACATTGCAGAATTCAATTAAATATGTTTTTATCCTGTAATGTTTGTAACAACTTTCAACAGTTGGCTGTAACTAATAAGTTGCCATCAGTTGTAACATAATTATTAAAATTAATTTTCTTTTTTAACTGCACACCATTGCTTCTGTGTTACTGCCAAATTTATAATGTCAAAAATGTGCGTCGGTTTTGTTACTTTTCTTTTAAAAACGGTCAAGTAATAAGCGATTTCACTGACAAGATCTACAAACAGGAAAACTAAAACCAATATGAAATACCAGTTTTTATTTTACCTGGAACTGTTGGAATGGCTCGTACTTTTAATTTCTGCCACTTTTGCCTCTATCGATTGGTTGAGAACAGGTTGACTCTGATTGGTTGCAATACAGCGGAAAGCTGTCAAATTTACTGGTTGTGATTGGCTGCTTTTCATCGAATTGAACGTAGTATTTGCAATCCCTGTCTATGATTGGCTGGTAGTGTGGGTCATTTACATACAAGTCACGTTGCGCAAGTGCAGACAGAGCCGAAGTGAGCGGGGAGAGAATGTGCGAGCACGAAGACAGAATCAACTAACTTGAATGACCAGAGTTCGGTTGGTCGTTCGGTTTGTCAGTCAGAAGACCACTGAGCGATTTATATCCAAACTGTAAAATCAACAACAATATCCTATATCAACAACTTCTTAAAGATTGATCCCGCCATAAGAGAGGGTACTCAGCAGGACAAGGAGGTATGAAACGACCGCTTTTACGGTGTTTGCCTTCCCTCCTGTTGGGTATCTTCCTGACTACTTTTATCAACTTTATACTATACAAAAAGTAAGTTTATCTTTAATTTATTCAGTCATGCAGTCGTACTTTGTTTGTCGTTTTTCCTACACAGCCATTCCTACTGGAATATGAGGAGCAGTCAGGTAACAGTTTTTTAACGTAGGCTAATCTTATTTTTGTCCATTGCCACGCAGGCGCCATTGCTATGAATTTAGACAGGAACCAGGAAAGAATCTGAAAAAGGGACACTGTTTTGCTATCAGTGGTCAACAGTACAAAAGCTAGATAAGGGTACCACATTTAATCCATCAGGAAAAGGTTTTATTAAAAAGAAAATCAAGAAAGTGGGAAGAAGGTCAGTGCTTGGGCTTCTGTAGCTGTTGTCTGTCGTTGCTTCAGCAACGTTTTTTGCGTCTCTGGAATGAATCCGATTTTATCGCCGTCATTTTCACTTCGCTGTGGTGAAACGCAGTCGTTGTAATTTCTAGAAGTTTCATAAACGACAAAAACTGGATTAATTTCAAGTTTTCAACTGGGAAATTTCTGTGAACTTAAAAACGGCCCGCTAAAGTGTGTGTCGGTTGGAACCCATTGATGCTAGAGATTAGCATCAATGCTAGAAATTAGCATCAATGCTAGAGATTAGCATCAATGCTAGAAATTAGCATCAATGCTAGAGATTAGCATCAATGCTAGAAATTAGCATCAATGCTAGAAATTAGCATCAATGCTAGAGTAAAATACAGTTTGAGGAATTTATTTTAATATCATAATAATTATTAATGAAATTATTATTAGTCGTGGAAACCAGTCTGCTCCCCATATCTGGAACTCACTCTTGTCAGACATTTGTAATACTGATTCTCTTCTTTTAGAACTCAGTTCTTTTCTCTAATTTTATTACATTGAGTATTGAGTATTGCACTCAGTGTGTAAGGTCTGTGTTGGAAAACTATCACCAAAATGTGGAAAAATAACAGATATGCAAAAATAAAAGGCCTGTGTAAAAAGTAAAGGAATTGCTACCGACCTGTCTACTTTGATTTAAAAATGACCTTTTTCTGGTTTCACAGCAAGAAACAGTCTTTTACCTCTTGTCAAGATGACAGGTGAGTTTAAATTTCACCATTCCTGACTTTTGCCTTTAATTTGATGTCATTATCTTTGTTGTTGCCCCAACAAATCAAGTAATGTCATATTCCTAGACTTTACTGACTATCTGCATGTGTTGATGTGCAACAGGGATGAAATGCTTGAGAAGTTCTCACAAACCTTGGTTATAATCGAAGAAGAGGACAAAGAAATCAAGTAAATTTATGATTAAAAGCCTCAAACTAGAAAATGAAACTAGGAGCCAAATGTTTGCTATGTAGACATGTCTTATACTCAGAGATGGTGGGGTACAACCTGGACAGGTCACCAGCTCAAAGGGGGATTCTAGAAACACACACCTGTGTCAGATAGTTTGCTCTTTTATTGTACTACTTTGGAAGGGCCTGTTGTATGAAAAACAGTGAAATGGTGATTAAGATAACAATACCTAAGAATTTAAGAGGCATGAAGACTTTATTGAGGCAGTGAATGTTTAAAGGTTTAGTCATATAGACCTGACCATGTGCAGGTCTGTGTGTGACGGTTGCAGCAAAAGAAACAAGAAACAAATGTGAATTTGCATTCTTATTTAAATTAATGGTTTTCTCTTCAGTCGTGTACAAGCTAAGAAATTACTTTCTGAAAAAAAAACTGGTCCTCCAAGATCTGCTTCATGCAAAGACTGCAGGTGAGAACAAACTGAACTAATGTTTTTATTTACATGGCTCGCCTTGTTTACACCATAATCATGTCTTGCCATGTCAGCAAACAAGTAGACTCACTGTGTTTACAAATGTCATAGTGTATCTGGATGTGTTTATCCATGACAGAGAAAAAATAAACAAAGTGTTGGAACAGTACTCTGAAGCCTGGAAGAAACAAGAAGAGCGTTACCAAAAGTTCAGGTAAGACAGAGTCAAATTAATTAAACTAAAATAACTTTTTTAGTGTTGGTATCAGTCTTTAAACAGTTTGTGAAATGTGACCTTAAAGGACCTGTATCCTGTGAAATTGACTTTTGAGCTTTATGTCGTGGTCCTAAACATTTGTTCTCTCAAATCGCCATATTTTCACAAAGCTCCACCAGACTAGTGGCAGCAGTAGTTAGCAAACAACTGCATGTCTGCTGAGCTTATTATACCAGCTGGGTCTCAGTCCAAATGCTTCTAAGAACTGTTCTAAATGGCATCATTTGTGAGGAAGTGTCAGAAAGAGCATGAGCAAATTTTGAGATGTCCAATTCTTTTAAGTTCTGTTTGATAAATGCAGCATTTTTATAAAACTGAAAGTAAAATACCTAATTGTGCAATAAAGTGGCATCATGTGCCACTTTAGATAATACTTCCTCTTCAAAGATGCAATGAGGATTAGATTTGCTTTTTATGAAAAAGAGTAACAAAATCCCAAACCAGCGGAATTCAAACATTTTATGAAAGAGGAACTAGAGTCCATCATTTATATATCACAACTTCCTTTAAAAGTAATGAAACTAATTGTACAGATCAAGTGCTCTTGACAGCTTTCTGTGTTAATTTAAAGAAATGAAAACGTTTAATCATAAAGGAATCTACCAAATTTGACTCCTAAGTAAATGTTTCTGTCCAGGTATATTTTATGTTGCACTGACTCGTCAGACTACTTGTGACTCCCCAGGTTGCAGCTGAACACAAAGTGCCATGGTTTAGAGAAGGCTATAATTACCCAGGCAAACACTCCAGTGGGAACAAAACTTGTTTGTGATGGAGAAAACAAAACTCTTCAAGTGAACCCAGAGATTTTCAGCACCTTTTTTAAAGTAGGTCATTTTCAATTTTCATTTGATATCAGATAATTGTTCCACCTTTTGATCTGAATCTGAATGTTGCACTTGACTGATGTAACTTTTCAAGAAGCTTTGCCAGATAGTGAAACTCATATTATGCAGATTAATTAGAGGGAAATATTTCAGTGTATATTTAATCTGGGTCAGGGCACCAGATGTAATCCTTCTGTGTTCGTCTCAGGTCCAGTAGGTTCACTTTATGACGGACACATTAAAGTTTATTATATTTATTCTAACAAAAGAGGAAATCAATGTGGTAGTTAACATCAGGCTATCAGCTTCTGCCCCACAGTTACAGAAGGAGCAGAAGATAGAGAAAGGAGACGAGCTGTCAGTTACTTGTTACGATGGTAACCACTATCTGGCACAACAGAAAGTGAAACAGCAATAAAAGTCTGGAGGAATAACTTGCTGACTGAACAAAGTAAATTTAAAGAATCATAAACAGATTTTGACAAACTTCACATCCGTAAGATTGAAAAAATAAAACTGTCACATATAGATTTCACTCCATTTATACTTTGTATTTAGATTCCTGTAAACCTCCTAAAATTCAACTAAATTAAATGGAACTAATATGTGTTTAAAGTTTTCTGTTTCTGCTCTATTCCAGGGGCATCCCTTCCCAAATAAAACATGGCATACATGTGCTGTTGTTGGGAATGGTGGGATCCTGGCAAACAGTAGCTGTGGCAAAACGATTGATTCAGCCGAGTTTGTTATCAGGTGAGAACATTTTCCAGGTTTTTCCACATTTTGAAACTCCATCCAACAGTAGCTGTCCTTGTGTTACTTCGACAGGTGCAATCTACCTCCTTTGTCAAATGGGTACGAGAAACATGTTGGCATCAAGACGGACCTTGTGACAGCAAATCCAAGCATCCTTATGGAAAAGTGAGTACTGTTCCCATTTCAAGGTAATTTTTGGAGGTAAAAATTGCTGTCTTCTGTTAATAGCCTTCTGTTATACAGATGACTAGTGCTGGCAAAGTTGTTTTACATCAACTCAAGTCATTCCCTGAGTCGTTGCGAAACAGTGCGTTAAGGTCATATCCTGTAGATGTCTGTTAATTTCAGCAAAATCTCAAGAATTGATTATCACATGCAAATGCGTACATAAATATCAAACTTTGGGGAGTAACTAATTTATTACTCCCCAAAGTAATGGGGAGTAATCATAATCTGGAGATTTAAATATTCTAACTTTAGTCTTTTTTCTTCACCGGTCACCTTGTTTCTAGGTTTGGGGCACTAATGGGGCGTCGACGTAAGTTTGTGGAAAGTTTGCACAGCTATGGCGACTCCTTGCTGCTGCTTCCCGCCTTCTCCTATCTCCACAACATTGCTGTGTCTCTCAGAGCTTTTTATACACTTGAGGACTTTGAAAGTCCCATTCAACCTATCTTCTTCAACCCGGGGTACCTCCATAACCTGGCCCTCTTCTGGCGCTCTCAAGGCCTGAGAGCGATGCGGCTCAGCACCGGTTTCATGATGGCAAGCTTGGCTCTGGAACTCTGTGACAACGTACAGCTGTATGGATTCTGGCCCTTTGATTTTCACCCATACAGCTTTCAAACTCTGACTAACCACTATTATGATGACAAAAAATTCATGATGAATGTCCACGCCATGTCAGATGAGTTTAACCACTTGTTGCGTTTCCACAATCAGGGTGTTCTCAAATTGCACCTTGGAGACTGCAAAGCAGAGCCAAACTAGACTTCTCAGGCAAAGAGCCACGTGAATTCCTAGTTGCCTCAGGTGAACCCAACCATCAAGACTTTCTTTTAATTACACGACTGTATGGAATAGACTGACTAACTCCACAGACCAGAACCTATCTGCAACCACAAAACTTGTACTGAGATCAAAATGCAACAAAAAGAAGACAGTAACTAGTATAGATTTCATCTTCTTTCACAACTTTATTTATGTTTTGTTCAGGTTGATGTCTGGAAGAGACAAAGTAACGTGCCTTTGTGAGGCTATCATTGTTTAGTGCCTTATGTTACATTGTTAGTGATGCATTTTGAGTCAGGGTTACTGTTTTTTAATGGAAACCAAATACCTCCTTTAGAATAATATTGTGACTAAATAAAAACACCAGATACTGAATGTAAGTTGTTTAATACATTTAGCCACTTTGAAAAAATAATTTGTTTTAAATAAACAACATGAATGCCTGTCCTGCCTTAAACATAATTATAATAGATAAAAAAAAATAAAAATACAAATTGCACAGTTTTTTACATAAATTATAACACACGTTAGGTGCTTTTGGATACACTTTGAGTGTCTTGTTCAGAGTTACAAGTCCAGAAGAAATATTATACTGCCTTTTTGAGGAAAGTGTTGCTGCAAAGGATGAGTGAAAGAAGAATGAGTGGTTTTGAATTGTTTTTATCTGTTTGTCGGAGTTATTTCTCTATGTTGCAGCTCAACGCAGTTGCTGTAATTTCTGATTGTTCAATAAAATAAAAAGCTGGACTTACTGCCTTGTTCGTTCATTGATCATCGCACCATTCATACCAGTCATCAAATAGAACAAAAATATTTTGTAAAATATTTAGAAAAACTCTGGCTCCTACAGCAGTACTTGTGTAAAATGTCATTAAATGTCCGGTGTCAAGATAAATGTGGCCAGACGTCTGACAACAGACTCTTTTGTCATTACCTAAAATTAAACCAGGTGTTACATGTTTTAGGTCAAACGTTACAGAGTAAAAACACAATTAACTTGAAGTTTAAAAAATCACTGTGAGTCTATTTGGTATCAAATATAAAAAAAAATCACATCGAGATTTCAAACATTTCCTGGTGTAGTTTTATTTTTTTTATCATCATTGTTCCACTTCATTATTTTAACTAAGTAATTCTGTATACATTTATACACATTGCAGAATTCAATTAAATATGTTTTTATCCTGTAATGTTTGCAACAACTTCCAACAGTTGGCTGTAACTAATAAGTTGCCATCAGTTGTAACATCATTATTAAAATTCTTTTTTTTTTCTTCGTAAACTGCACACCATTGCGTCTGTGTTACTGCCAATTTTATAATGTCGAAAATTTGCGTTGGTTTTGTTACTTTTCTTTTAAAAACGGTCAAGTAATAAGCGATTTCACTGACAAGATCTGCAAACAGGAAAACTAAAACCAAAATATTTTTAATTTTACCTGAGACTGTTGGAAACCTTCTTTAATTTTTGCCATTTTTGCCTCTATCGATTGGTTGAGAACCGGTTGCAATACAGTGGAAAGCTGTCAAATTTACTGGTTGTGATTGGCTGCTTTTCATCTAATTGAACGTAGTATTTGCAATCCCTGTCTGTGATTGGCTGATAGTGTGATTCATTTATATACAAGTCACGTTGCGCAAGCGCGGACAGAGCGGAAGTGACCGGCGAGAGAATCGTGAGAGCACGAAGATAGAATCAACTAACTTGATTGACCAGAGTTCGGTTGGTCGTTCGGTTTGTCAGTCAGAAGACCACTGAGCGATTTATATCCAAACAACTGTAAAATCAACAACAATATCCTATATCAACAACTTCTTAAAGATTGATCCCGCCATAAGAGAGGGTACTCAGCAGGACAAGGAGGTATGAAACGACCGCTTTTACGGTGTTTGCCTTCCCTCCTGTTGGGTATCTTCCTGACTACTTTTATCAACTTTATACTATACAATAAGTAAGTTTCTCTTTAATTTATTCAGTCATGCAGTCGTACTTTGTCGTTTTTCCTACACAGCCATTCCTACTGGAATATGAGGAGCAGTCAGGTAACAGTTTTTTAACGTAGGCTAATCTTATTCGTTGTGTCCATTGCCACGCAGGCGCCATTGCTATGAATTTAGACAGGAATACCAGGAAAGAATCTGAAAAAGGGACACTGTTTTGCTATCAGTGGTCAACAGTACAAAAGCTAGATAAGGGTATCACATTTAATCCATCAGGAAAAGGTTTTATTAAAAAGAAAATCAAGAAAGTGGGAAGAAGGTCAGTGCTTGGGCTTCTGTAGCTGTTGTCTGTCGTTGCTTCAGCAACGTTTTTTGAGTCTTTGGAATGAATCCGATTTTATCTCCGTCATTTTCACTTCGCCTGGTGAAACGCAGTCGTTGTAATTTCTAGAAGTTTCATAAACGACAAAAACTGGATCAATTTCAAGTTTTCAACTGGGAAATTTCTGTAAAATGTAAACGGCCCGCTAAAGTGTGTGTCGGTTGGAACCCATTGATACTAGAGATTAGCATCAATGCTAGAAATAAGCATCGATGCTAGAGATTAGCATCAATGCTAGAGTAAGATTTAATATCATAATAATTATTAATACAATTATTATTAATAGTAGAAACCAGTCTGCTCCCCATATCTGGAACTCACTCTTGTCAGACATTTGTAATATTGACTCTCTTCTTTTAGAACTCAATTGTTTTCTCTAATTTTATTACATTGAGTATTGAGTATTGCACTCAGTGTGTAAGGTCTGTGTTGGAAAACTATCACCAAAATGTGGAAAAATAAAAGATATGCAAAAATTAAAGGCTTGTGTAAGAAGTAAAGGAATCACTACTTACCTGTCTACCTTGATTTGAAAATGACCTTTTTCTGGTTTCACAGCGAGAAACAGTCTTTTACCTCACCTCAAGATGACTGGTGAGTTCAAGTTTCACCACGTGACCACGTGACGTTATTTTTGTTTTTGCCCCAACAAATCAAGTAATTTTTGCCATATTTCTATGTGTTGATGTGCAACAGGGAGAAAATTTATGAAATGCTTGAGAAGTACTCACAACCCTGGGTTAAAAATGAAAACAAGCACAAAGAAATCAGGTAAATTTATGATTAAATGCCTCAAACTAGAAAATGAAAAATTCTCTAGTTATAATGTTTGCTATATAGACATGTCTTATACTCAAAGATGGCATTTGTGCATGTCTTTCATTAGTTTTAGTACATCTTTATCAACATTTTTATGAATTAATTTCTGATATTAATCCTGTAGTCCATTTAAAATAATTCTAATTCAATCATTCTCACATATTGCATTTCATGTTCAAATTAATAAGGCACAGAGATACAGTGGTAAAAACTTGCAGTATATATTATATTGCGTATTGAAACATTGAAAATAACTGAAAATACATCAAGGAACAATTTAAACATCCAGTAACCCTCGGAGATTACCAATAAATCAAACCCAATTTTCTTAATTTTGGGAGATTGGTGATCGACCCATATTTAGATGTGAAGCTGATCTTATCTACTTAAAAATCCACTACTGTTCTCTGTTTGTTGGCGCCAACATGATCTTTAAAGGTCATCAGGCCATTAATCTTGACAGCTATAATTTTTTTATGGAGCAAGACAGAGCAGTTTAGATTTGCTGCACATATTATGATGTATTCAGCTAGGTTTATCAAGTTGTCTTTGGATTGTTGTCTATGTTGCCCAAAAGTAGTGTTCACTGCCCTCTTGAAAGTTCACAACAATGTTTTTTACAAAATTAATATTATTTCTAATTGAACAATGTATAAAAAAAAAATATGACAGTTGGTTGACCCTTTTTGTACAATGGCAAACATTTACATTATGCTAACTTCTGAAAGGTTGCTAAGACATGATTTTGTGATTTCCCAGGACTGAGCTTAGCCTCAAGTGCAATGGTTTGGAGAATGCCATCATACTCCACAAAAACAGTTCATCTGGAACAAATATCACCTTTGATGCAGAGAAAAAGAATAATGTCAAAGTGAGCTCAGAATATTCTCAAACATTTGTCAAAGTATGTAGTGCTTTATTTACTATTACTGCCTGATTATCCCTTTCTTATAACATCACTCTTTAAGAATGTGATTTCTGGTGGACTTTGATATTATATTTACTATCATTCTATGTTTTTTTTTTTTTTGTTTTGTTTTTACCCAAAGCATTTTGTGTTACAATTATTATATTTTATATTGGAGAAGGAAGAACTGGTATCTACTAGTGAAATGTTATTGACCATAAAGAGATGTAACTCCTTATTTCTGAAACATGTAGTTGTACAAAGATGATCCTTCAACATTTTTACAAATTTGACTTTTGAACAATTAATTGATCTCTGCTGTCTCTGGGTTCAAGTTTTTTTTTCTTTTCTTTTTTTACCACTTCTATTTTCGACTACTTCTATTTATAATAAACTTCATAGTGAAATCAAACATTTATTTTAGACCTCAGCTTATCTGTAGGTTTGGTGGTAAAATAACAAAAGTTTGACTTTTGGCCAAACCTGGTCTATTAAAAAAAGTAGCAGACAACCCAAAGCTTCTCCTTCAATATTTGGTGAATATTCTAGGATGAATTTAATATTATTTTGTAAAATATTGTTGAATTTCCTGTTGATAATGATTGCAGAAGCATCCAGTCTTTCATAAAATGTTGCAGTCATGTGCTGTTGTTGGAAACGGAGGAATCCTGGCAAACAGCAAGTGTGGAAAAATGATTGATTCAAATGATTTTGTGATCAGGTATAAACATTGTGTAGGGCATGTCTTTTAAATTAAAATGAAACCAAATCAAATCAAACTGTTTATGTTACTTCATCAGGTGTAACATGGCTCCTTTAGTAAATGGATATGAGGAGCATGTTGGGGTAAAAACAGACATTGTAACAGCAAACCCGAGAATTTTAGCTACGAGGTGAGGAAACAATTTAAGCTGTAACACCTTAAATTATAGTTTTTTAAACATTGTAACTCACAGCTGTTTTATATTGTAGATACGGCTCGCTTTTAAGACGTCGACGCAGGTTTGCAGAGAGTCTGGTCCAATATGGCAACGCCATGTTGCTGCTTCCTGCATTCTCCTCTTCTGAAAACACAAAATTATCTTTCCGGGTTTTCTACACCACTGAGGACTTTAAGTTGCCCATCCAGTCTGCCTTCATGAACCCAAAGTACCTGGAGAGTCTGGCAGTTTTTTGGGGCTCTCACGGAATGTTGGAAAAATGTCACAGCTCAGGTTTTATGATGGTCAGTCTGGCGCTGGAGCTGTGTGACAATGTGCATCTGTTTGGATTCTGGCCCTTCAGTGTTCACCCAGACAGCTTCCAAAACCTGACTTACCATTATTATGACGACATGAAAGCTAGAAAAAAAATACATGTTATGTCAGATGAATTCAGGTTTTTGTTGCAGTTGCACAACCAAGGTGTGTTGAAACTGCACCTGAGAAAATGTGGACCTGATTAATAGACAATTTTCATGTAGGTGCTTGAAAAATATTTACATGTCGTGGAGTGATGGGTATTTTCACTCTTGAACATGATATTCTGCACAGTAGGGGACTGAAGACCGTCTGCTCTGAAATGTCACCGAAAAGTGAGAGCAAGCAGGCAGAAGCAACAGAAGGGGATGAAATGCAGAAGCTGACAACTTCTTTGCACCACCCAAATTGGTGATGTCCATTTGATAAGTTCCTGGGGCTTTCAATCCCTGAACCTTCATGCAGGTCACTTCATTAAATCCAGCAAAGAATGATGTCTATTTTATTTATTATCAAGAAAAAGGCAAGAAAAAAAGCCAAACCAAAGAATGTCCTCACGATCCACCACATAACATCTGGCAAGTTTTCCTTGATTTGATTTCACCGTGCATTCCCAACTTGTAAAGGATGATCTTTTTTGTGAAATATAACTGGGGTTCACTCAAGGAGTCTTCATTTTAGTTTTATTTATTTTTATATGACGCTCCAATCATACAGGTGAAAACCCTCAAAAGAAACAGAAACATCTAAATTACATTGTGAACGCAACAGGACAAATACACTGTGAAAATCCTAAATACATTTCCACTGATTTAAGTCATTTAATCCTACAGCATAATAAATATTAAACATTTTAAAGTAAAATTTAACAAATAAATTAGCATTTTCTATCAATATTTGTTCTGCTTTAACTAATAAACACCAAGTGCATATAAATATATACATTTCTTTTTTCTTTTTTTTTCCGTTAAAACAATCAAACAGTTAAAGTCCATGTAAAACAGTATTAGGAGCTTACCGGCTGTCCTTCACAGTTTTTTTTTTTTAAAGATTTGCACAGTTTACACCTTGCATGCGATCAGCACTGAGCCACACATGCTGTGCCACTTTCTCAAACAAGAGTGAGAGGTCAGCCACACCTAAAATACACTTTTCGATTACCAGGAGCTTGACTAAACCTGGTTCTCAACTCTAGCAGGCAGAGCACAAAGAAGCAGCAAAAGGAGAGTGGCTTCTTGGCAGTTCACCAGAACATCTAAAATTTTACATATTTTTGCACTTTTACAGTTTGTCACTAGCTCAGGTGCTGTTGGAAATTTACATACCGGTCATCAAAAATTAATGGTAATAATTTGGATTATCTGATTCACAAACTAAATATTTAGTTGCAAGCTAAATATTTAATTTGAAGATTTTTTTTTTGTTTACAAACTAAATATTTAGTTCCAAATATTTTGTTGGCAAGCTAAATATGTATTTTGAAGCAAAAAATGTTTAGATAATATGCAAATTAGTTAACCGATAACTGGAAGTGCACTATCATAATAAATGTTGAATCTGGAGATGTTGACGCATTTAGCTAAAAGCTAAATTAATTTTCCTTGTTAATTGAATATTGAATTTGAAATTGTGCCATCTACAAATGAATAAAAACAAGACTGAAAAATGATCCCTCACTTTTTTTCTATGCTGTGATTCATGTGAACAAACAACCACAGTTTGTTATAACATTCATCAGTAACTCGGGTGTGCAACAAAAAAACTGGAAAAACAGGAAGACAAGCTGCAGGCAGGTGCAAGAATGGCCAATTTTATAGATACGGCAAAAAGAAAATACTAACACTTTTAATCATAGGAGCATACTTATTTGCTATTTCATTCGTTCATCAACTTTTCCAAGGCTTTCTAGGTAAAATTATTTAATTCTTTTCAAATGTTTTTATTTATTTAAACACTCCATTCTGTGGAATCTGTTTGGAAAGGTTTTGTGAATTTGAGGTTAGATTTAAAACATTTTAGAACCTGAGAAAGGCCAAATCATTTGTATGCTTCACATCTATACCTCACCTTTTTGCTTGTTTACTAAACATGGTGGGAATTCTTTTTGCATGTAAGGGTGAAAACATTGTGGAACATGAACGTTTACACTTTAAACATCAATAGCACCTTGATCCAAAGCAAGGGGCATTGATGTCACTTACAAAAATAGAGGTAAAAAACTAACTTCATTTGATATTGTTTTGATGTTTAAGTATTGAATTGCATACTTAATATGCAATTCTCATATTTTCTGTTAAGTCAGACTTAAGAAGTCATATTTAGGTTCTGAAACCTAAACTCTTGCGTGGCCTACTCTTAGCAGCACTGCTCACTACTTTCAGAAGCTTATGTTTGGTAGTAGTGGTAAGGATTTCTTAAAGATATTTTGGATTAAATTTAAAAGTTTACAAACAGCAGTAGGGTTTTGCTTTGAATGTTGATTCTTCTTTAGTCTTGATTAATAAGATAGAGTGAAGACAGCTAAATGTTTATGTTAAGCTGTAACAGACAAAAATTTACAAGGAAAACTAAAAGGAAACAGTAAAATACATTCCTGGACATTAATAAAAGCATGGAACTGTTACTAGAGAGATGCATTTTTTCCCATCGTCTTTGAAAGACAGCAAATATATTCAGTGTTTCATGTTAAATAAAGTAGAGATAAACCCATTTGTTTCTAGTGTAATAGTTGCTCATTATTTTAACAATGGCTGTCAAAGTATTTCAGCTTGTTTTTGGGAATTATGCATTACATTAAATTTACTGAATACCAAAAGATCCTTTATGATTGTTTCCGAAATCTGCTTGTGTAATTTTTCCTGTTTAGGGAAGAAAATGGGAAAATTGCTACCAATATTAGCAAATTCAATAATAGGGACAATGCATTTTTTGCAGGACCTATGAAAGCTTTAAAACTTTATGTTTGGACCGATCAAAAGGAAAAGTGATTGAGTCTTCTAATGTTCTTAGCAGAAATCAATTATTGACACTTATAATAAAACAAACAAAAATCCCGGTCTTACTAACAGATTACTAACACGAGTGGGTATCGCATTTCATTTGAATAAAGCTTTTGTTGTAATCCTAGCAGTAGGTTTGTGCAGTTGGTCATGCTTCACTGCTTATTGGATGACATAAGAAAACAGCGGTGACAAAATAGGAATAGTTTTATGACAAGGGGTTCACATGTCAAAGCAAACAACGCTATTGACTTTTGATCTTTGTCTAGTACATTGGCAAACAAGCAGGAGAATTTAACAACATGTATGTGATAGTGACACTCTACTGATCTGTTGCATGAAAGTTACTGTACTTTAAATGTAAAAATATATATATATTTGTGAAGGCAGTGCTCTTATTGTATCTGAATTTCCTCTAAAGTGATCCTACTGATCAATCTAATATGGAATATATTCAACGACAATGTTCTTTCTAAAGTTAAAGTATTCAAACAGATGTTGGATAAGCTTCAACTATTGAAGGTGTGGATCTTATCTGAGAAACAAAGATATGCTGTTATGCAAAGGCAGAGGGAACTCTCACAATACTAAAAAATACAACAAATAAGGGCCAATAAAATTTTAAAAATCAGCAGCTGTTGTGCTTAAATGGAAAGCTCAAACAAATCCACATCAAAACAATTGACTTTTTATTTCATTTCACACATTTTACGACGACCACAACTGTGAATCACAATCCAATCAAAGTCAAAGTTTGCACAACAATTACTAAAATTGCTTTCAAACATAAACAAAAGAAAGCTATGAAATGGAAAGATGTTTTTAACATTCTTTTCTCTTCACCAGAGACTGGAAACTTCTCAACACACAACTTCAGCAACACCATGTAAAGAACAAAATCACTGGTTCCTATAAGGAAATCAAGTGAGAAAAACTGGTTTTTGTTTCTGTTTTCTGTTTCATGTTATATCAGATGTCAACTTGTCAACCGGTACAATGTACTTTGTGTCTCAGGGAGAAAAGCAAAGGAATAGAAATTTGCTCTGAAGATTCTCAAGTCTGGAAAAATAAAAATCAAGAAATTGAGTAAGTATGTCTTCTTAAGGATCTTAAGAGTTGTAAAGCTGTTATCCATTAACCAACAAACCAACTGCAATAAAGCTGTGTAAAGTAATTTTCCATCTTTATTTTACAGTTCTTTAAAATGTCTCTTCTTTTTGGTTTCACAGCAAGAAGCCGCCTCAGCGAAATGATCCCCAGTCTTGTCAAGACTGCAGGTAAGTTCAAGATATTTTTATCTTGTCTTCATCTTTATTTTTTTCCCCAACAAATGAAGTCATATCAGACATTTTCATAGACATTTCTGAGTATCTGTGCTGATGTGCAACAGGGAGAAAATAGAAGAAATCCTACAGAATTATTCACAACCCTGGGTTAAAGACGAAAAAAAGCTCCAAGAAATCAGGTGATTTATTCATTAAAACCCTCTTAACGTTTTCTATGTTGACATGTTTTATAAAGAGGAATTGCATTTGAGAAAGTGTTTTTTTTAAAGATTTTCCAAATTTTTGTCTCCTGTTTCATTAAAAAACTAATCATTGATTATTTACACCTAAAGGTTCTTCCAAATGATGTTCATTTAGTTACTTTTATCAAATATTAAATGGCAAGTTCTAATTAAAAAGGGTCAGAGATTCTGCAGTAAAAACCTGTAGTAGGTAGGCAGCTTTATAAAGAAACATTTTTAAATGAACAATGCATAAATAAAACACCATGACAGATAGATCACCCTTTTTGTACAATGGCAATAATGCTAACTGCTAAGAGGTTGTGATTTTCCAGGACAGGGCTTCGCGTCAACTGCAATGGTTTGGAGAACGCCATCATAACCCAGAAAAACAGTCCAATGGGAACGAAGATTGTCTATGATGGGGACAAGGGGCATACTCTCAAAGTGAACTCACAACATTTTGCAACATTTGTCAAAGTAATTTGGGCTTCATTAAGAATTATTCACTTATCATCGTTCCTTATTACATCGTTATTTAAGAATGTGTTCAATAAAATTTTGACCTGTGGTGTAACATGGCCAACATACAAAAAATTATTACGGACAACGCTGCACTTTAACCAACACCCTCAAGATTCCCCCAAGAAGTTAAGCTGAATGTTCTAAGACAAAATCAAAAAAGATTATCTTATTTTGTAAAAATGTTCTTGAATTTCCCATTCGTGATGATTGCAGATGCATCAGATCTTGAATAAAACGTTGCATTCATGTGCTGTTGTTGGGAATGGAGGAATCCTAGCAAACAGCAAATGTGGACATCAGATTGATTCAGCTGAATTTGTGATCAGGTAAGAACATATTTAAGTGTAAGACATACATTTAAGAATAAAATGAAACCAAATCAAAGTAAACTGTTTATGTTACTTCATCAGATGTAACCTAGCCCCTTTGTTAAATGGATATGAGGAACATGTAGGGATGAAAACAGACATTGTCACTGCAAACCCGAGCATCTTATCTAAAAGGTGAACAGGTCTCCAGAAACAATTCCAACTTTATCACATTAACTTACATTTTCTTCAAGCTTTGTAACTCAGCTGTTTTATATTGCAGATACGACTCGCTTTTAGGCAGTCGACGCAGGTTTGTGGAGAGTCTTTGCCAATATGGCGATGCCATGTTGCTACTTCCTGCTTTCTCCTACGTTGTAAACACAGCAATGTCTTTCCGGGCTCTGCACACCATTGATGACTTTGAAATGCCCCTCCAGTCTGCTTTCATGAACCCAAGCTATCTTCGGAGTTTGGCTGTTTTTTGGGGCTCTCACGGATTGTTGGAAAAACGCCACAGCACCGGTTTTATGATGGTCAGTCTGGCGTTGGAGCTGTGTGACAACGTGGACCTGTTTGGATTCTGGCCCTTCGGTGTTCACCCAGACAGCTTCCAAAACTTGACACACCATTATTATGACAACAATGAAGCTAAGAAATCTGTACACGTTATGTCGGATGAGTTCAAATTTTTGTTGCAGTTGCACAGCCAAGGTGTGCTGAATCTACACCTTGGGGAGTGTGGAACAGAGGAATAGATTAGCTAGACCACTCTCATGTAAAGGTTTAAAAAATATTTGTTACAGAAGAAAGAATATTAATTGGATTTTCATCACTCCATGTCCTTGTTGCTTAAAAAAATCATGGGTGTCTTTACCATCGAACATGACTTTCTGCACAGTAGCAGACTGAAGTCCGTCTCTGACCTTAAAAGTATCAGAAAGGTGAAAGCAAACAGGCAGAAGCAACAGCAGGGAGCAGGGTTAGGGTTTTTATATCACAAATTGCTTCTCGTTGATGCAGAGCTGAGAGTCAAAGTCTGTTTTAATTAATTTAACGTTGTAATATATAAGTTTTGTTTTAAAATAATCAGCAAACCTTTTGTCATGTGACACATTTCATCTTATAAAAATGGTTTTGTATACAACAGTGCATGCCAGTGAACGTAACAGCTTCTTAACACACCAGTGGAATCAGTGATTTAAGTGTACCAGGTAAAACAGAAAAAGCAACAAGACAGAAACTTCTGGAATATGAGTGACTGCAAATTTCAGTCATGGTAAAAAATTCTGCAAAGTTCTGCATCTGCAAGTTATAGGGGCTTAGATATTTCATTCTTGCCCAAGCTTTTTGGGGTGTAATAAATTTTTAGTTTCTTCTTAAATTTATTTATTTAAAGACTTGGTTCTGTGAAATGGTGAGTGGTTTTGTACATTTGAGGTTAGCTTTAAATAATTTGAGAAAGTGGGAAGGTTAGATCATTTATTTGTTTCACATATAAAACTGACAGAGCTTGTATCTTTTTCTTTTCTTTCTTTTTTTTACAACATCCATCAGCTGAAAACACTGAGTTCCTTTAAATCAAAGCTAAATAATTAATTAATTATAATCTTAATATTTGATAATGATTATTTTTGAGGATTTTTGACAACGTAGTGTTTGCTGTTCCCAATACAATTAATTGCTGCTTTTTATTTTTATAATGTAAAGCATTTTGAGTTTTCAATCTTTTTCTGAAATGTGAAATACAAATAAATGTCACTTGACTTCACTATTAGTAAAACAGCAGGTGTTTGTTGTTTAGTCTGTGTTTTGTTCAATAATTATGGTTTCTTAGTAAGTAAAAGTATTTTTTGTGGTGAAGAAAAAAAATCTGAGTTACTCTTTTCATGTGAAGACCAGTTTAACAGATTGAAGGCCAATGTTGGAAGGTAAAAGGTAAGAAGCTCACGGAAAAGTGCTACACTGCCACCGAGAGGGGGGACATAATCTCTGCTGTGCTTATAGAGAACCTAAAGCTGAACATGTTGCTGAAAACATATTCGAGAGAATTTATTCCTAATGAACTCAGTAACTGGTGTGAAAAAGTGTCACATTTCATTGGTTCAGAAACTCAAACTAATTTAAATATTAGGCAACACAAGTGAAAAAGTAAACATTGTAAATACTTGATTACAGTTGTTGCTGCTCGGAGTAGGCTTAATATTTGACAAATATTTCCTTCTTTCAAACCTTGTTTAAATTTTCTAAATGTATTTTTTTTATCGCGCTGTGGTGAACAAGCAACATGATGACTAGTGAAGTTGAGTTGAAAAAGCTACGTGAATTAGCAAAGTGTTAAGCGCAGAGTGATGAACGTTGTCACAAAAAGTTTAAAAAGCAAGAGGAAAAAATAACTTGACTTACTAACTAATTAAGATGGTTTTTGTGGAGGTTTTGGTTTGGCTAAAAATCTTATGTTGGAGATTTACAAACTGGCTTTGAAAGGGAAACCAAACTAATGATGGCAACAATGGCCACATTAATTTATTTCAGTTTCCACAAGATACTAAGTTGCATGAAATGAAATGCAATGTCATATTACCCAGCTTAGTGAATTAATGCCAATAGTTTTTTCTCAACAATTTCAGGAAAGACATTAAAATACAATCAATGTCTCAACAGATGCTCATATCAAGAAAACGCTTTTACAAAGTTGATAGAACAGCTACAGAAATGGTTTATTGGACGTGGTGACAGTTTCATTGTTTGAAGTGATAAAAGCAATGTTTAACATGTAGGAGGGAAAGATGTAAGTGGGTTCAGAGAGCATGTGATGGGAAATGATAGACGGCTATAAACAGAAAGACAGCAAAACCTGATATATGAGGTTAACCTGAAGAGGAAAAGATGAAGAGACAGCTCTCACTGCATTTGAAGCTTCTCATTTTGGGGAGCCTGATAACCATTTTTCTCTGGTATACATTCAACAACAAGTAAGTTCTGCGTGAATGATGCAAACAAGATTTAAAAATGTATGAGTTTGTTTGGTGATAAGGAGATAAAAGCTTACTTGGGAAGAGCGGCATGATGTTGTTTTACTGAAGTAATTGTTCATGTTGCAGATATGTTTTCTACAAAACTAAAATAATAATAAAAAAAACATTAAATTAATGTTAATAATTTTCCCACAGGGTCTGCAAAAGCATTTGACACTTGCTATTTGAGTTAAACTGTTTTTTGTTGTCAGTGGAAGAGAGTAAAACTGGAAACGTCATTAACCAACCTTTTTTTGTAAACGTACCGGTATTTTGTTTTTAGTTTTTACCTGCATTTAAACTAAACTTTTAATATGTTAATAAAACAAACACATTCTGATTTTAGCAAAAAAGGAATCAATGAATTATTGTAGATATAAAAAATAAAACGGTCTCACACTTTTGCCTCATAGAAAAATCAAAGGGTGAACACTTTATATTTTTATTTACAGCTGGGGTTATTGCAGCGTAAAACTTCAACCACAAGTTCCTCAACTTAACACAGACTCATCTAAAGAATGCAGGTGGGAACAAAGTGTTAAATGTCTTTGCTTCATGACATCTTTGCTCATTTTACAATCAGGGTCAAAATTATGCTGTTTACTTACTATGACAGGGAGAAAAAACACATCCTAGATCTTTGCTCTGCGTCCTGGAGAAAAGAGAATCAAAAGTTACGGTAAGAAAGTCCCATAAAAATTTGTATTAATAGTTTTACATTTTCTTTTCTTTCTAGAAGTTGTTGTTTCAAAGCTTTTTCTCTGTCCTTAGTCTGGACTGGTCAAATCTCCAACAAACTTTTCAGTTTTTACAGTGGTGCAACTAGACTTTCATACAAGCAGTGGCCAGAAGAGGACCAAAGTTCTCTGAGGGGGTTCATTGTAAAGAAAACTCTCAGTTACAGGGGTCATTCTTTGCAATTTGATCCAAAATTGGCAAGAAAACTATCCTTATTTCTGGTGGTTCCTGAAGTTGCAGTTAAGATATTGCACTTATTCAATATCTTTAAATGCAGCTTTAATTTTTCCAAAATTAATTTTTTGTCTTTTTAGAATTAGAACATAACAAACTAATCGTAATTTGTTACTCCAAAGGCCATTTTTGTTTTTACCTCAGGCATACGTGTGTTTGAAATTGTTCATGTTTTGGCTATACAGGCACTTGGGGCACCGCTAGTATACAACACCTAGTAGCAGACGAAGACTAAAGGAGAAGTGAATTTCTAATTTATGTCTAACTACAAAGATTGATATTATACATTTAACTTTTTTAGCTACTTTTACAGTTTTTTCAGCAGCATGGGTGCATTGCAGGGGTTCCCTTTCTTTCTCAAAATTCTTTGTCTCAAGTCCTTGTTTCATTGTGTGCTGATAAGAGAATCAAATTGACAATAATGTTGTCACTCTAATACTATTGTGGAGAGGTATTTTGTTGTAAGCTGTGGCTAAAGGTATTGTAAATTGTAATTGTGGCAGATTAATGGCGAGAGACTGAACAAGACTCACATTTATTCCACTTTTTTCTGACACAGAAATGAAAGACAACAAAAGCCTAAAAATGAAGATAATGCTCCTTCCTCTGATTCATGTGAAGACTGCAGGTAAGAGTGAGCAGGTTTATCTTTTTCTTTTACGGCTCTTTTCTTGTACGGCTCAAAGAGCACCAAAAGATAAGCTCTTTGGTGCTTGTTTCTGCATTATCAAGTCAATTTTTTTCAGCATTCACAAGTCTTAAGGTGTATCTGCATGTGTTGATGTTCCACAGGGAGAAAATAAATGAATTGTTGGAGAGTTACACTCAAGTTTGGAAGAAAAATGAAGACAATAATTTTGAATTCAGGTAATGATATTCTAATGAAATACAAAGTTCATGAGGTGAAAGAGAAAGATAAAAGGCAGACAAGCAGTCAAGGCAAACTTACAAACCCAAATATTTGTTACACATTAGTGAATAATGAGAAAGACTCTTGAGGGAACAAAGGAATACAGGGAACAAAGGTAATAAAGTCAACATGACAAACCTTAAAATTCTATAAATTACTTCCTTAAAGTGTACCGGCACATACTGCGTCAACCTCTTATTTGAAGAACAAAGCAAATAAAGTTGGTAAATGAGAACCTTTGATACAATGGGTTATCTGATGAGAACCCATTTCAACAAGTTGCCTGCATTAATCATTCATAAGCAGGAAAAACTTTATAGTTTTTGCTTACAATCAGTGAAGTTAGAGGTTTATCTGCAGAAAATGGCTTGCTTTGAGTTATGTTTGTCCCAAGCGATAACACTTAAAGCTGACATGTTACTTTTATGTAATTTGTTTTCCACATTTGTTGAATCAGAATTTTTTCTTTTTTTTTTTACTGTAAGAAATTTTCAGTTATTGCAGACAAACAATAGGCTGTTTGTTTCCCCAGGACTCGGTTGAGCCTCAAATGCAACGGTTTTGATAATGTCGTCTTAACGCAGACAAACACGCCAGTTGGATCCACACTTCCTTATGATGGGGAAAGAACAAGATTCCTTGAAGTTAAAGAAGAGCATTTTAAACATTTTTTTCAAGTAAGTCAATTAAAAAATTAAAGTAGCAACAGATAATCCTTTCTTTTGCAGTATTCTTCATTATCAGGTTTTTTTAACACATGTTCAGGATTTTTTGTGAAACTTAACTTCCAATTATTTGCAGAAGATTCCTCTATTCACTTCAAAATTGATCTAGAATATTGTAAAGAAAACAAATGCATTTTATGAAGCTGAGCTACTATGGTGGAATTTTTCTGCCGTAACTTCAGAGCACACATTTTCAGTTTGAAAGCAGTATTCAATGTCTTTCTTCTCAAAACTTATATCAAAAGCAGGAGGAGAAACATCTAAGAAAGACTCAACATGGTAGTGTTTCCTTCATAGTTACTCATTTATGTTTCCTGTCTGCAATGTCTTTCCAAAACCAAGTGCAGCCTCCAGTCACCCCTGCCATCCTGTTTTGGGTCATCACTTCCTGTAGCTCTTAATCTCACCCTTCTTTCTGAGAGGGAGAAACTTGCAAATGGTTTACTTTCATTTTATTGTTGGATTAACAACTGCAGGGGCATCCTTTCTCAAATAAAACAAGGAAGACATGTGCTGTTGTTGGAAACGGTGGGATTCTGACCAACAGCAGCTGTGGAAAAACAATCGATTCAGCTCAGTTTATTATCAGGTGAGAATCTTTTCAAGCACAGAAAAGCAATACATTTAAATAATTATGACAGAAACTGTTTATTCTGCTGTTTTAGGTGTAACTTGCCTCCTTTGTCAAACGGTTATGAGAAAGATGTTGGCATGAAAACAGATGTTGTGACTGCAAACCCAAGTATATTCACACAAAAGTGAGCAAATCAATCTTTCTTACCCTCAGGCAATATTTCTTCAAGCTATTTTTCTCACTGATGTCCTGTTATTGCAGGTATGGCTCTCTTTTAGAACACAGACGTATGTTTGCAGAGAGTCTGTGCCAATATGGCAAAGCCATGCTGCTGCTTCCTGCCTTCTCCTATCGTATTAACACAGCATCATCTCTACGGGCGTCCTACACCATCCATGACTTTAGGATCCCCATGCAGCCGGTCTTCATCAACCCAAAGTACCTTCAAAGTCTTGCTCTCTTTTGGGACTCTCTCGGATTGAAGGAAAGACGTCTCACCACTGGCATTATGATGACAAGCCTGGCGCTGGAGCTGTGTGACAACGTGGATCTGTATGGTTTCTGGCCTTTTGGTGTTCATCCACACAGCCTCCAATACCTGACTCACCATTATTATGATGATGGAAAAGTGAAGAAAGGTTTCCACTCCATGTCTGATGAGTTCAAGTTGTTGTTGCATTTGCACAACCAAGGTGTGCTGAAGCTGCACCTTGGGGAGTGTGGACCAGATGAGTAGTAGTTACATTTGGCAAAGACATTTTCAGCATACTGTAAAACATTTGGGCCATATTGAGTCATGTCTGTTATCTTCTATTCTTTAAATCGAATATATTTAGCACCTTTTATATTTTACGTGTGTGAGTTTGTGAAAGATGAACTTACAAAAGTAAGTTGTATTAGTGTTGTCAAACCTCCAAGAGTTTAATAAACTAGAGGTTTTAGGTTAGCACTTAAAAAAACTGAAAGAAGAAAAGGAAAGGAGTGGGAACTATTCCCCAGAATGCTTAGCAGCATGGTTTTACATTCTGAAATTAAAATGTGTTACATTGATCTGACTCTTGTGTTTTATTAAGGCAAATGTTTATTTTAATGCAACTGATAGTTTGCAAAACTTGAGGATTATGTCCTGTTCACACTAAATGTTTTTGAGCAGAATTCATTGTGACGTTTCAAAAATTTTAATTCTGCAATTTGAAACAAGAATTTAAATTGTATTTATTTTAACTTTAACTAGGTGAGGGCAGTGTTTCTTGCATATTGTGAAATAATTATTTGGTTTAAATTGTAGCATTATTGTTCTGCTCCCACTGTGTTTCCAAGTAACAGTTGTGCAGATAGATAAACTCTTGAGACGGTTGACAGGCGTATGTCACTTTAATTGACGTTGCTTTCAATGCCAAAAGAGTGAAACTACAAATAAAGATGAAAAAACACAATTTAGAATACAACAGTAGTCAAGTCATACAAATAGTAAGGATGCAAATACTTAATACTGTGTAAATAACATGTGACAATCAACCTTACAAACATCAATCTTTTTCAACATAAAGGCCTGCAAATTCAGCTCAATATTCTCTCAGAAGTAATAAAGGAACACAAAGTACTTACAAGCAGTGCTTTCTGTAAACAACAAAACAGGATGAAGAATGATTATGAAGATTGATAAACTGCTGGCGTCAGTCATCATACATGTGTTTCTGAACTCATTCTACTGATCAAAACAAACTCAACATGGAAACACCACCATCTGCTGGCTGGGAAGAATTACTGCCAGCACACTCCCCGCCTGACATTGTAAGATGTCACCTTATAACTAACTTCTGTCACAGGTGTTTTTCAGCAGGAGAACAACTCCAGTAACTGGCCTCAAAAAGGTTTTACATGAACTTCCAGAACAGATTCTAACTTCAAGCTTTCTAACATGGCCATCTTGACTAGGAAAGGTATTAACCACAATACCCATGGGCCACTGGTTCCTCTTGGCTTGACAGTCCTTTAAAAGCACAAGGTCTCCAACTTGAAGATCAGGCTTCTCTGATTGCCACTTTCGTCGCGGTTGCAGGGTAGGTAAGTATTGACTCCTCCAACGATGCCAAAAAACATTGGAAAGATGTTGCACCTGCCTCCACTGACGTCTGTAAAGATTTCCACCCTGATAGTCTCCAGGAGGTACTGAGGAATCCCCAGTCTTTTGGGTCAGGAGTGTAGCAGGTGTAAGAATAAAGGGACAATCAGGATCGGAAGAGACTGGAGTTAAAGGTCGGGAGTTCACAATAGCAGTTACCTCAGCTAGAAAGGTAACTAGCACTTCATGGGTGAGATGCTGAGCTGGAGTACCTGACATCATGGAATCTAGTATGCGCTTTGTGATGCCGATCATGCGCTCCCAACTTCCTCCCATATGCGAAGCATGAGGTGGATTAAAAATCCATGAACACTCATTTTCATTTAAGAAACTCTGAATCGCTTGATTGTTGCAGTGTGTTGGAGTTATGCCAAGTTCCTTGCATGCTCCAAGGAAGTTAGTTCCACAGTCGGATCTCAGTTGCTTCACCGGTCCACGAATGGAAATGAATCTGCGAAAGGCATTGATGAAGCTTGAGGACTCCATAGATTCCATCACCTCGACATGAATGGCCCTCGTACTCAAACAACTAAAGATGACAGCCCAGCGTTTACTGTTTGCGCAGCCTCCCCGTGTTCGCCGAGAGGTCACAATCCAGGGTCCAAAGACATCGACTCCGACATAGGTGAATGGAGGAGCAACTGCGGTACGATCCATTGGCAGGTCTGCCATCTTTTGTTCTTCCACATTCCGCCTCAATTTACGGCAGATTACACAGTGGTAAATAATCGAGCTGATGCATCGTTTTCCACCAATGATCCAAAGGCCAGCTGACCTTAGAGCGCCTTCTGTAAATAGACGTCCTTGATGCTGAACACGTTGATGATAATGACGTATCAGAAGGGTCGTTAGATGATGATGACTTGGAATGATATATGGGTTTGCTTCATCACTTTGGAGATTAGCTTGTGCAAGACGACCTCCTACTCTGACGCAACCTGAGTCATCAATGTAGGGTGACAGTTTCCTGAGATGACTATGTTTAGGGATCTCCTTCTGATCTCTGATACATGTAAATAATTCAGGATAACTCTTGCGTTGAAGGCTGCTCAGAATGACACGCTTTGCTGATAGAAAGTCATCTGGGCTCAGATTCTTGCACATATGCCAACCTTGACATTTGCTTGTTTGATTCTCTTTCCTGTACAGTCTGACTATGTGAACCAGTCTAGCTATGGCCCTCAACAGTGACTTCCATGATGAAAATGACTCGAAATGACTTGGGTCTATGAAAGAGTTTGTTAGTACTGTTAGACAGCAAGTTACTGTAGGACGAATCTCTGGGTCGGATTCAGGGTCGACTAGGTTGAAAGAGACTTCAGTTTGTTCAGTGTGCTTACTTTGCCTCAGCAGAAAATCTGGTCCTGTGATCCACTTGCTGTTCTCCAAGGCTTTAGCTGGGATGGATCTTGAAGCTATATCAGCCGGATTCAACTCCGTAGGAATGTAGTTCCATTGTTCTGGATTGGATGACTTCCTTATTCTTTGCACCCGGTTACAGACATAAACATAGAATCTCCTAGACTCATTCTGAATGTAGCCAAGGACTACCTTGCTGTCAGTAAAGAACTTTGTTGAGTGGAAGGGAACATCAATCTCCTCAGATATCATGTCAGAAATCTCAATGGCAAGGACAGCTGCACAAAGTTCCAACCTAGGGATGGTAACTTCTTTTTGTGGGGCAAGCTTTGCTTTGCCAAACATGAAACCAAGTTCACTTTTGCCTTTTGCATCTGAAATCTTGACATAAGCCACGGCGGCAATTGCCTTAGTAGAAGCATCACAGAATATGCACAATTCTCTGTTTGTTGCATTATAAAAGGAAAGGGAGGTGTACTTTCTGGGAATCCTCACTTGTTCAAGATGTTTCAGAGAGTTCCTCCATGCATTCCATTCTTGTAGTTTCCTCTCTGGAAGTGGGTCGTCCCAGTTGATGGTTTCAGTTGAAAGCTCTCTTAGAAGAGCTCTACCTTGAATACTCACTGGGGCTGCAAATCCAAGCGGATCGTATAGACTGTTTACAGTCGACAACACTCCTCTGCGTGTATAAGGTTTCTCTTCATTCGAGACTTGAAAGGTAAACTCGTCAGTGTTGATGTCCCAACTTATTCCAAGGCTGCTTTGCATTGGTGGAGGGTCTGCTCCAAGGTTGAGATCTTTAAGACCCTTTGCCAGGTCCTCCTTTGCGAATGCTTTCATCACGTTAACATCATTAGAAGCAATCTTGTGCAACTTTAAATTGGATGTGGCCAATGTTTGTTGAGCATTTTTGACAATAGAGATTGCCTCATCACTTGATGAGAAGGAAGCAAGGCCATCATCAACATAGAAGTGACGTTCCACAAAATGTCTTGTTGTGTTGTCCTGTTTCTCCTGGTCTTCTGATGCGCGACGAAGCCCATAGGTTGCAACTGCAGGAGACGGACTGTTGCCAAAAACATGAACAGTCATGCGATACTCCACAATTGGTTGTTCCATGTCATTGTTTTCATGCCAAAGAAATCGTAAGAAGTTCCGATGGTCCTCTTTGACCAAAAAGCAATGGAACATCTGCTTAATATCAGCAGTCACGGCCACTTTTTCTTCTCTGAAACGCATTAAAACACCTAAGAGACTGTTGTTAAGATTAGGGCCTGTAAGAAGGACGTCATTGAGCGACAATCCATCATGACGTGCACTGGAGTCAAACACAATCCTAATCTGGTCTAACTTGCGAGGATGATAAACTCCAAAGAAAGGGAGATACCAACACTCCTCCTGTTCTTTGAGAGGAGGTGCCAATTCTGCATGGCCGTTATCAAGTATGGTTTGCATAAATTGTAGAAAGTGTTCTTTCATTTTAGGACGTTTATTCAGAATATGGCGAACAGAAGTAAGGCGCTGTAGAGCCTGCTGCCTGTTGTTGGGAAGGCATGGCCTAGGGGAACGAAAGGGTAGTGGAGCGACCCAACTATTTGAACTATCTTGGAAGACTGCCTTGTTCATTATCTCAAGAAAGATTCTTTCTTCTTGTGAGAAGCCAGGTTTTTCATCTGAGCTTGTTTGTTGAAAGATCGTTTCTCCAATGTCTGTGACGTCTGACCATTTTGTCTTTGTAGAAGTGCAGAAACTGACCCTTGAGGAACCGGGGAATCGAAGCCTTCGGCCACCTGAATGGCATTCTTACACGGTAGAAAGCGACTGGGCCGACCATTATCCAGGAAATTGGTTTTGAAGACACTTGCATAGTCGGGTTTGTGCGCCCCACCGAGGCAAACATCCCCAACTATGACCCATCCAAGAGCCAGCTTCTGAGCGAACGGGGCATTTAAAGGTCCATTACGTTGGTCAATGACCTTATGTGCTTGGACAACATCTCTCCCTATGAGAAAGAAATGCTAGCGTCTGGATCCAGCCTGGGAATTTCTGCAGCTATGTCCTGTAGGTGGGAGTGGTGTTGAGCAGTTTCAGGCGTTGGAATCTCATTCCGGTTGTCTGGGAGCGAATCACACTCAATAAGCGTCTCTAGCGACAGTTGTGACTGGCAATCCACTGATTCCACAATGAAGTTGTGAGCTCTTCTCCCCATTACTTCTTCCGTTCCTGCACAAGTCTTTAGCATGTAAGGATAAGATCTCCTTGCAATATTGAAGGCATCGAAGACTGAAGATCTGGCAAGGGACCTGTTACTTTGGTCATCCAAAATTGCATATGTTTTCAGCTTCTTCTCAGGAGACCCTTTTGGATAGATGAACACTGGACAGATTTTGGCGCAAGAATGGCTTTCAATTTCACTTCCACACTTGTGTACAGGTAGAGGTAGCAGTGGGTGATGCTTGATCTTGCTCCCCGCCGTGAACTGGCTGCTTTACAGCTGGTGATGGTGTTGTTGCCCAAACTGCTGGACCAGGATGAAGGGCTGAAATATGACTGTTGGTGCCGCATTCTGCACAGCTTATCTCTGTAGTACAATTCTTTGCTTGGTGATTGGTAGAGGCGCAACATCTGAAGCATATCGAGTTCTTCTTAAGGTAGAACTTTCGCTCCTCAAAGGGCATTTCTCTGAATGCTCTACATCTCTTCAGTGCATGGGGTTTTCTGTGGATGGGACATTCTTTATCTACATCCACAACCTTTGTCTCAGCTGTAAGTTTTGGTTGAGAGTTTACAACTTCTGTCCGACTTACAGAGATGGGTTCTTTCCTGCAGTGTCTTTCCTGATATTTAAACGTCTTGATAGGTGCTGGTGGTTGCTGGACTGAATGTCTAAAACTGGGATCATTGCGCATTTTTGCTTCACTGGAAACAAAATTGGCAAATACAGAAAATGGCGGAAATGACACAAAATGTTTTTCTTTGTATTTAGTCCCATGGTTCATCCACTTTTCTTGTATTCCAAAAGGCAACTTATCAACTACAGGGTGGATCCCCCTTGCTGTGTCGAGGTAGAGTAGACCTGGTATATAACCTTCACTCTTTGCTGAGTCGATCTCCAGTAGAAGGTCTGCAAGTTCTCTTAGGAGATGTGGATCTTTGTTTGAGATCTTAGGGAACTGTAGCATCCGTTCTAACAGTGCCATTTCTAAGGCTTCAGGAGAACCATAACATTCTTGTAGTCTGTCCCAAACTTTAAGTAGCCCTTGTTCAGGATTATTGACATGCACTGCTCTTAGACGCTCTGCATACTTCACAGACTCTGGGCCAAGCCATTTGATCAATAAGTCCAGTTCTTCACTAGCAGACAAATGTAAGTTACGGATTGCATTCTCAAAAGAGGATTTCCAAGACCAGTAGTCTCCTGGTTTGTCACTAAACTTCCTTAGTCCTCCAGTGAGTAGCTCACTTCTAGCCAGGAACCTTGTTAGTTCAGACATGTTAACTTGGTCATTTGATTGAACATCATGTTTGAAGCGTGGTGACGTGTTAAGTACAGGTTTACACTGGGATGGTCGAAGAACAGCTTCATGCTTGGTTGAAATGTTTGATGGAAGAGCATAGTCTTTCAGAGTGTCTATGGAACTGTCAAGTTCTTGTTTGGGTTGACAGAATGTTGTGGCTGCCAGTTCTTCTTTGTACTCTATAATGTCAAATGGAGCTAGGCTACCTTTTATGGCAAGTTGTTCTTTCACATAATTGCCAGTGCGTTCTAAAGAATCATCATTTTGCTGCTCTGGTTGAGACATATGCTCATCTTCATTAGCAGCTGCCTCATAAATGTTTGCCTCAGCATTAGCTGCCTCTGCATCACACTGGTGTTGAAGAACCAGTAATGTAGCTTCCAGTTCTGCTTTCTTAACTTTCATTGCGATTTCCTTTTTAGCAAATTCTGCTCTAGTGCGAGCTGCTTCAGCTTTCGCCCTTGCATTTACAGCAGCCATGCTTGCAGACGACTTACTTGAATTCGACAGGTGTGTCTTGCTGGAGCGAGTTGAGGGAGCCGTTCCAGCTTTTTGAGACATCTTGGGTAGTAGATCTTCGACGTAAACATTCACTGCTTGTTGTGTAGATCTGTGCTTTTTCACTGTTCTGCTCCCACTGTGTTTCCAAGTAACAGTTGTGCAGATAGATAAACTCTTGAGACGGTTGACAGGCGTATGTCACTTTAATTGACGTTGCTTTCAATGCCAAAAGAGTGAAACTACAAATAAAGATGAAAAAACACAATTTAGAATACAACAGTAGTCAAGTCATACAAATAGTAAGGATGCAAATACTTAATACTGTGTAAATAACATGTGACAATCAACCTTACAAACATCAATCTTTTTCAACATAAAGGCCTGCAAATTCAGCTCAATATTCTCTCAGAAGTAATAAAGGAACACAAAGTACTTACAAGCAGTGCTTTCTGTAAACAACAAAACAGGATGAAGAATGATTATGAAGATTGATAAACTGCTGGCGTCAGTCATCATACATGTGTTTCTGAACTCATTCTACTGATCAAAACAAACTCAACATGGAAACACCACCATCTGCTGGCTGGGAAGAATTACTGCCAGCACAATTATGTTAACACTCGCAATTTAAGATTAATGAACTTAAAAAACGATGTTAGATAACTCATCTTTCGTTAAATCAACTTTATGAACTTTACTTTCTGAATTAAAACCAACATTTTTTTTTGCTGACTTAAATAGCATTTTTAAGTCAGCAGAAATTGTCGGTTGTGGCAGAATTTATTGATAAAAGATCCCAGGAACAACATCAGACATCTCAGTCCAGAAATGTGCAGTCCTTGGCACAGCCAAGATACTGCGCAGAACCCTCAAGCTCCCAGGCCTCTGGTAGAGGACCCGAGCTCAGAGGATAAGAACCACCCGCGGTGGGTGAGAAGGCAATTTTAAAATTTATATATATATATATATATATATATATATATATATATATATATATATATATATTTTAAAGCTATCAACTTTAGAAAAGTCGATAGCCTTCTTTTTTAAAGATAGCTATTTTGAATCAACGAAGTGCTCACCTCATGAAATATGTTATTTTTATTATTAAATAAATTAACTTCTGCATATCTTCACTATTTAGTGCATCTTTATTATTAACACGAGAAAAAATGTGAACATTTATTAAGGGAAAAAGTGAAATAGCTCTAAAATCATCTATGTTCAAGACAAGTGAAGCACTGCAACTTGAAGAAGCTGCTAATTTGTCTTACCATGACTCTAACATCAGGTACAGTGTTCATTTTGAGAAAACTCCTAGATTCTGATTCTGATCTGCTGTCTTTCTGGTTGCACCGGCGCCGTATCTTTAAGGGAAACTGTTTTTTTAAATTGTAGTTTTTGCATAATAAATGTTGATAGGTGCTGACAGGTTGTTGTGACTGTGACAAGAGGAATACCTGATAATGCGTTGCACCAGATGACAGTCTTTTAATAAAACACACTATTAGTCAAAACAATCAAAAAACATTTCTAAACCTAAATCTGCTGGAAGTGAGAGTAAATTTCAAAATAAGCTATGCTTAGGGGAAAGTTGAAACAAAGGTAAACTCCAAGAATGCCAGAGTTGTTTGAGTTAATGTTCAAAGTTGTCCAGTGCATTAACACAATTGGCGAAGTTGAGCAATGGAAAAAAAGAGATGTGGTGAAGTAATCCCACGAGGGAGGGGATAGTTTGACAGAGAGTACTTAATGAGTCAGAAAAATAGATGGTGAGAGAAAAAAACAGGTATGAGGGGACAGGTGTTGAAACTGCTGCTCTTTTTGAATGTCTTCTTTTTGGGGAGCCTTCTGGTCCTCACCATCTGGTGTTCGATGGAGAAAGAGTAAGTTAAACTTATTTCTATTGGTTGTAAACAAACATTTGGCATGTTCTGGGTCTCAGGTGTACGCAGGTAGATTCCTCCTGCTGAGGTTTAAATAAGATAGTGGTCAAACCCGACATTGTTGAAAAACAAAAAATACAATTTATGTTTTGTTTATATATACCTTTTTAGGCTGTTTGTGTTCACTTGGGTCACAAAGTAAATAAAATATACGAAAATAAATGAGGAAAAAAATGACTAAATAAATGTCCGTAACATTAAAGATACACACACTCCTACGTTTAACATTAAAATGTTATGCGTGTCTGCTTATCACTTCAAGTTTAGATTTTTTAAAATTATTTTTTGTATTATAATTTAGCCCAATTGCTCTTAAAATATTATCATTGTTAGATGTACATGTCACCAGGTTGAAATAGCATTTTTCATCCTGAAATTTCCATATTTGTAGTTTCTTTAGTTTTCTTAGAGATTTTGTTGCAAACTAAACAGATGAATCACATAAACAGAAACAAAACTTCTTTCAACTGTACATTTTCAGATGTTTTCTTTTTTTTGGAAAAATTTTATTTCCTTAAGCCTCTGCATTTTCTTTTTTCTCTTTGTAAGGACAGAAAAGAAGATATTTACAGGTCTTGATTAAAAAATGTAAATCTTGTGATCCATGAGTGCTTTAAACTTGACAAATGGCAGAAGTTGTGAACCCTACAGCAAAAGTCTCACAGATGAAAGAAAGGTTAAATACTTGTTCAATTCTCTTACTGCTTGTAAAAGAAAAAACAAACAAACAAACAAAAAAATAACATTTAAAAAAAGCATTCTGGAAATCATTCTCATTACTTTTAGATTAAGTTACATATTCACATCACTTAAGATTCAGAATGTAAAGTTAAACTACTTGGAAATTGGAACTTGCATGTCTTGATTTGTGACTTGAGTAGAAATATTTGAGGCTGACCTGTAATCCGGAAAACAGTAACTTGTTCACACCTCTGCTTTTTAAATACCTCACTGGAGCTCTCTGAAAAGTCTTTAGCAAAACCATAAAGAGGACACACTCAAAGTTTCACAAATGTATCTTATGTGTCTCCATACTTTTGTCATTTCAATAAGATATTCTTCCATCATTATGATTGATTTTGTAGCAGTACACTGTAACAAATTGGCCTGTATTTTTACAGTAAAATGCTGGCAGCAGGGTTGCCAGCATTATACCGTTAATATACAGTACCCTTACTATACTCAACTTTACAGTATATTACCGTCACAAAAGAAATCTTTTGATTACAGCACATTGTTGTTTTTAATCAGATTTACAGTAGACTACTGGCAGCAGTGTTGCCAGTATATTACAGTTTTTCTATGGTACCATTACTGTTGAATTCACATACAGCTTACTACTGTAAATTTCCAATTCAAAATAGAAACATAAAAGAAAAACACTTAGAAAATGTAAGTTCCATCATGTCAACCAACATTTATTTGAAAACAAAAAACAAAAAAACAACTCAAACATTGCTCAGACAACACACTGCCAAGATAAGTTAAGCATTGTGCCTGTACAGTCAAAATTACAAATTACATCTGAAGAACAGAAAGTGGGAGCCTTAACAAAATATATGCTATAAATTAAGACATGTCTAAGATTATGCTGACCTTTAAACCGCTCCCCCCCCCCAAAAAAAAAAAAAAAATTTGTGCGAAGGGGCAACAATATCTATAGACTGCTTAGAACGTTTTCACTAACTTATATGAAATTCCATTCAAAGTCCATGAGGTTTTTTAGCAGACTTGAAACACGTGGGTTGACAGTGACCGACTTCTTTTGAACAGTTTGTCCTGCCCTCTTGGAGACCATCTTGCCACAGCTGGCCTTGGTCCCTCTTTCAGGGTTGATATCAAGAAAGCGCCTGAAAATGCAATAATTTCAGATTAGCATATGATGCTTAAGGAGTCAGGGTTTAATGAGTGCTGGATGAAGACAAACTTTTGAATGTTAAGAGTTAATAAAAAGACACCAGCATAACATTTAAACAGTTTTCTGCCAAGTCAACTCTGTGAAACTCCAAATTCCCAGTTGCTAGCATTCACCAATTTCACTTTAGCAGCTAATCATAGCAATTCAAGTCAAATTACACAAAAGAAAGAAAAAGAGCTTCCAAACATGTCAATATTTGTAAATATGAATCATCAAAAATAACTTACCTTAGGATTGGCTCATAAAATGCAGGATTCAAATGGATAGTCCTTGTAAAGAAAGTTCTAGAGCAGGGGTGTTCAAGTCCAGTCCTCGAGAGTTACCGTCCTGCAACTTTTAGTTGCAGCCTTACTCCAGTAGATCAGGCTCAGCTATGAGCAGGCCTGGTAACAAGTCATTCATTTGATTCAGGTGTGTTGGAGCAGGGATGCATCTGATAGTTGCAGGATGGTAGCTCTCGAGGACTGGACTTGAGCTCCCCTGTTCTAGAGGTTGCTTCCACATGTCACAACAACATGTCTTCTTCAGAAATACTGTAGCGTTCTGTTTAAAGACAGCCTCCTTACTGTTGAATCTAAAATCATTCCCAAAATGCAATGCTACTCACAGTATACTACAGTATTTTATTAAAAACAGTAATAATTTCCCAGAATGCATTGTTTTTCACGGTGCAGTACTGTTTTCAATAGAAACAGTATGATACTGTTCAGTTTTGGCCGTTTTTTTACAGCAATTTGTTACAGTGTACGCTTTCTGTTTCTACCATGTGAAATGTGACAGCCAAGATGGCTCTATTACACAGCTTTTTAAAAATGAAACAATATGCAGACTCATAAAACTGTCCACCAGATCTGCACATTAAAGATTAATGCTATTCATAAATTTAAACCATCCTTACTCTGAACAGCTCTTGTATTTTGTATGAAACATTAATTTTTGGAGAAACTTCTGTCTTCCTTCAGGGTTCTTCTCTTGACAGATAGATTATGTGTTTTACAGGTTTTTATAAAAAACATGTGCAAGGACAAAAACTGTCCTGTCATGATGCCTTATACTGCATTTCATGTTAACTTATTAACTTTATGAAGCTTTCAGGCAGTTAAAACTGTCCTTGAAGAGCGGTATTAAAAAGCATTAAAACTGCTGGGCAAACAAGATAAGCAGTAAATATGTTAAAACTAGGACCACTGATGCTGCAAAAAAGTCAGAAGAAGACTGAATCTAAATAGATACCATTAACACAAATATATGAAAACATATGTTCACAAATGTTCACCTATTTATATAAAACTTTTGGGTAAAACTTTATTTGACGGATTGTGAGTAAGCCTGTCATAAACATGACGGACCATCATGAACATGAGTAAGTATTCATAAATATGTATGACTCCTGTCATAAAGTGTTATTTGGTAACTCATGACACTTTTAAGACAAAGCTGAAAATATTCAAAATGACAACTTGACATTGACCAAAAAATTATGATCTGAAACACATTTCTTACAAAAGCATTACTGATTAAATTTTAACTTTAATAACATAAAGCTACATCATTTTTAAAATTCACAGATCTAATGTGAACTTTATGTGACCTTCAGAATTAGAGTTTTAGTGCAAGAAGTATTTATTGCATCATTCCCTTTATAAAGTGAATGGCTGTTCTGGAATATGCAGAATGTTTTATGCTGGTAGAAGTTGATGTTTGCAACTTTTGAAGCAGCAAAACCAGTATGAGTGGCTGGATAGATTCCATCATAAAGGCTGGCTGGAACCTATGAAGATAATCTGCAGCATATAAAGTCTTTATAGTACATCAAATGAAAGATATTACAGAATATTTCATAGTTCCTGTAACACCAAAAGGATGATTCACATGTGACTCACACGTGTTAGAAGTTTATGCAATGCATTCACACTGAATAAAGCAAAACTGTTAATAAAAATATATTTTCTTCTCAACACTCTGTTTTTCTCTCGCCACAGATATGAGAAACCTTGCTTCAATCTACAGCAAAGCACCGTTTCAAGGAGCCTCCGCAGGTAAGAATGAGCAGTCACTGCTTTTCTTGGAGTTTGTTTCGTCATTCAATTATAAAATCAATCTACAATCTAGTCATGCTCATTTCTGGACGTGCTCTTGTGTTTCAGGGAGCGTTCGAATCAGTTCATAGATTTCTGCTCTCAAGTCTCACAAACGGAAGAACCCAACAATGAACCATTGAGGTATAAATACAATTCTTCATTTCAAAACTAAAGCTTCCTAAATCAAAATGCGATCTTATCAAATGCAATGAGCGCTTTCAAAACTCACCGGGGTCACTTGTTTGTTGTTGATGGACAAACCTGTTCACCAACCGTCCTGCATCATTCCAGTCACACTCACCTTATATCTACACATTCTGGGGAATGCTATTCAGTCCTCATAGTCAAAGGGAACATGCAAAACATGTGGGTGTTATATGTTTCCTCCTGCATTTAAGTTTCTGCATAATTTGCGAATAAGATCCAAATGAGAAATATGCCTGAGAAAGATACCTGAAGTTTGGCAACATTTCAGAAAAAAGCTTATAGGAAATTTTACTAAGCTCTAAAATTGAAAAAAACTCCTTCAAAACAAAGTTAATGAATTTTACCAACATGAAATAGATTAAACATCTGTTGCTGTTGTTTGAATTAAATCTAATCTGTGTGGTCTGTAAAAAATAATGGAAGTGGTATTGTTTTGTTGCCTTGCTCTGCATTATATTATCAGTCACTGATTGTATGTCTTGGCTATACATTTTTTGTTTCCAGTGGATAAAAAACATAAAATAAATTTAAAAAGTGCAGCAAGTTGTTAGATAGAGGTACGATGTTTGAATCCATCTGATTTTGTCCAACTATTTTTTCTTTTATCTTTAATTGAATTCCCACAAAGAAGAATACAGACTGGATGTTTATTTTTAGATTTTGTCCAAAATGGCTCCTGGTTTGTATTACTGTGCTAAAATTGCTCCAAATGCTGTGATGGAGTTTTTGCACAAACTGCAGTCAACTAAACAGTCACTGTTCAGAGTCGGTGGAGTTTTTAATGTCTGAAATACATTCAGTAAATGGAAAAAATAAAGTTTTGTGCCATTTGATTCATCCATCATAAAGGCAATAACAACTCATTTGCAGAAGAAATGAGAGCATTTCAACTCTAATTCTCCCCAAAAAGGCATCTGGAGTAACTTCTACTTACGCTTTGAATCACTAATCTCTTCGCACGGCATCAAGTTTCTTCAGATATCAAAAGGACAATGCAGAGGATTATCTTGAGAAAATATCTCTAACTGCTAGATAGGATCCAAAAGCAATGTCTTTCAACCCTAACCCAATCCTACCCCTATGTCATCTCTGGTGCCTGTCGGTTGAAAGAAGTCCAACAATTTACTGCACCTATGTAATTCGGCTTTTTCACCTCATGGCCCAAGACCTGTATGTCAAACTGCTCTTGCTAAATTTCAGCTACATTCTAAAAACAATGACATGATAGACCTAACCCTTACACTAACCCTAATGTAGCAAAGAAATTTGTTTTAGTTGTGTCCTAAAAACCTCTTTCTGTTCAAGCTGTGTATGATTGCTTTTAAAGTTTGCAGACGGTACTGCTGTTTTTTTTTGTTTGTTTGTTTGTTTTTTTAGTTCATTTATTAAATATAAGAAAATACAAGTTAAATGAAACCTGGATCCAGAATAAAAAAGTACATGTTAGCTCTGGATTCCTGAATCCAAATGTAAATAAAAGCAGATATTTTTATGCAAGTTTACAGATCTTGACACATTTTTTCTACAGTGAGCCCATCAAAGAAAAACCTGAAAAAATGGCTGACAAGAAACAAGCTGCTATGCAATGTAAAGACTGCAGGTGAGAACAGAGTCATCATTTAAAAAGAAAAAAATGCAAAGACATATTTTTTATAAAAGTTAAGTACTGCAGCTTTATATGTTATAAATGCATGAATTTGCATCTAAATAAGAGACCAGCAGAGATGAAGCAAGTTTACAGATTTTGACACTTTATTTCCTCCCAGCAAAGACAAATCTGAGAAAATACCTGATAAGAAGGAAGCTGCCAAGCAACGTAAACTCTGTCAAGACTGCAGGTGAGAACAGAGTGTCACAGTTTTTCCTTTCGGTGAGTGATTCTCAAATTTTTTAGAGTTGCCCACTTAGAGGAAAACATTTACGAATCCCTCTTGCCTCAAAAAAGCTCAGAAAATGCTTAATTTAGTTTTCAAAAAAGGTGTTTATTTAGAAGTGATGTGTCATTAAGTATATTTCTTTAAATAAAACTCATGATATATTTATAAAAGACAATATTTTGTATTACTTCCTTGTCTGTCACTTTATTCTCTGTCCAATCTAAATATCAGACATGCACAAAAATGTCTTTAGCAATAAATTTGGTTTGTAAAAATTAAAAAAAAGTCTGCCAGGTAATATCAAATCCTGCACAAAAAGTTTACAATGTCTTTGTCATTTCTGCCTTCATGTCTGGTTTCCATGGACATGAGGACAAATATCGTTAGTATTTCTAATCAGATGATTAGAAATACTAATAGTGTCTCAATGGAAACGTTTATTCCTGTAAAGCAGAAACAAGTTCGGGTTGCAACACTTGTGAAAATAAAAACAAAAATAAAAAAGACAAACCTCAGGAAACCTTTGAGCATCATAGCTGTAGTGAAATCTTTGCTTTTGCCATAAGAGAACCATATCAGTACTTCACAGTTTCCTGTTTTTTTTGTGATTCTGCTTTTGCAAATCCAGGAAGAAAATAACAGAAATGCTACAGCCTTACTCCAAACCCTGGAAGAGACAGGAGGAAAAACACGAAGAATTAAGGTACAAATATCATTCAAAGTCTATTGTAGCTCAATTTTAATCTTGTTCCCATCAGCTTGCTGCCTGAATGCTCAACAGCATTCCAAAACTTTTCAAACTGTTTCCAGAAAAGATTTTATCAGGCCTGTCATCCCACGCTGGTATCAGTCAACTTTACTTTAATGGCATGTTTTAAGTTAGCAACAGTCACAGTTTTTAAGGCTGACATGTTTGCACTATCACACCTTAAAGTTCTGTTCCTCTGCTAACTGCTGAATAAATAAAAGACCTTGTGTTTTTCCAGAGTTAAGCTGAACTTAAAGGTCAGAGGTTATGAAAAGGCCATCATTACTCAGAAAAACACTCTGGTGGGATCAAAGCTTGCTGCAGATGGAGATAAAAAGATGACGATTTTTGAGGTGAAATCGGAGCATTTTGACACATTTTTGAAGGTAAGTTGTTTTATGTTTTACATGTTTCCAGTTACATTTTTGTTTGTTATCAATTCATCAGTTATTTATTTTTGACATGAGACTTGCTATCATGGTGCTTCACTTTTAAAGGCACTTAACCCATAAAGATATCTTTGTTTTTTTAAAAATTTTTTTTTGTTTGTTTTCTTACAATCTTTTTTGATTCTTAAATTATTTTAAGGAAAATGCATTTGTGTGATTTGCAGCAGAACTTAGGTGTGTTACTCCCATGACAAAAACAGCCAAATCTTTTCTGCCAGTTCCAAACTGCTTTTGGCTATTGATTGGCTACTGATCAGTGAAGATGATCTCGATGCAAAAAGATTTTCTTACAGATGGCAAAAATATATAAAATATTAAAGCTATTCTTGATGACTCAATCATTGGCAAAATCACTGTAAGAAATGCTTCAAATAATAAAAATTCAATAATTTAAACAAAAATGTATGTAATTGGGACATACATACATTTGAATGGGATCATTTAAAAGCTGTTTACTGGAGCATAAAAACAATTCACATCAATGTGCCGCCCATTGATAGTTTTCTAAATTCTGAAAGTTATTTTTGCAGATTAATCAGATATGTTAGATATATCACTGATTCCTATAAATATATTTAAATATAAGTTATTTGCATGTTTTTAATTGTTAAAACTATGAAAAATCTTATGTTTACTATATGTTTTTTAATAATTTTTGTTGGTAATTTCAGGAGTCTCCTTTTGCAAATAAAACCTACAGTTCTTGTGCTGTTGTTGGGAATGCTGGGATCCTGGCAAACAGTAGCTGTGGAAAACATATTGATTCAGCTGAGTTTATCATCAGGTGAGTAGGCTGTCTAAGTATCAGAAGTTAAAATAATTCAAGAATCCTGTTTAATTAAAATAAATGTCTGCTACTGTTTTTCAGGTGCAACCTTCCGCCTTTAAATGGATACGAGAAACACGTTGGGGTCAAGACGGACCTTGTGTCAGCAAATCCGAGCATACTTTTACAAAAGTGAGAAAATGTATCTATTTACATGTGTAATATCATCTCGCTTGTTTTTATTAACATCAGTTTCGTATTTGCAGGTATGACTCTCTTTTAGGAAGTCGACGAAAGTTTATGGAGAATCTGTGCCAATATGGAAGCTCCATGATTCTGTTTCCTGCGTTTTCCTATGTCAAAAACGTAGCTCTCTGCATGCGGGCTTTCCACACGATTCAGGACTTTGGGAGCCCCATGCAACCAATCTACTTCAATCCAGAGTACTTAGCGGATCTTGACACGTTCTGGCGCTCTCAAGGATGGAAGGCTGTGCGTCTCAGCTCTGGCATGATTGTGACAAGCATGGCCCTGGAACTGTGTGACACTGTCGACCTGTACGGCTTCTGGCCATTCGATCTTCACCCACAGACCTTCAAGGAGCTGACCAACCATTATTACGATGACATAAGAGGAAGGAGCGGATTCCACGCCATGCCGGAGGAGTTTAAGCTCCTGTTGCAGCTACACAGCGAGGGTATACTTAGGCTCCACCTTGGTGAATGTGAGTAGTCCCACAGGAACCTGTGTATGCAGGTGTGTGTGTTTGCAGTTGTGGTTCTGCATCAAGCAGAGGCCTGGGCAAGCCCCTCCTCCTGCCGCCCAAAACAAAACAAAATGGAGGAAATTATTTATATTCTGTTCTGGGATAAGCAGTGGTATTTATAAAGTTTTGAACAAGCTAGCTCAGAAACTGACCCATACTTCCTCCCTCCTGACTAAACAAATATGAAGTGAACATTCTTAAATATTTATTATGAATCTGAATGTCTGTGCTAGGAAAATGGAAGGAATGCTTTTTCACATTCATTGTTGTCCTGAAACCTTTAAGTGTCCAAGGTCACAAAGATTTTATGCAAAATGTAACTTTTTTCATGCAAGTGAAGTATTTGTACAGTTTTCCAGGGAACAGATCAGAAGGAATGTCGTGGGATAGATGCATATATTAAAATATTTTTCCAAAGGATCACATTTTCTTACTTCTGATTCACTTTTTATACAGTTCCTCACAAAAGTATTTGCACCCTTTGATTCTTTCACATTTTGTCACATTTTGTCTATAAATCTAAATATTCTGTTAGGACAACAAAGTAATGAGTAACTATGAAAGTTTTTTTTGTTTTTGTTTTTAAATGGTTTTCTAAATAAAAATCTAATAAGTCCATGTATTTGTATTGATCTAATTAGTAAATAGTCTCCATCTGTAGGTCATTTCTTTGCAGGTGTTCAGTGAAAACCTGAGACGGAACAACTGGCATCATGAAGTCCAAATGAACGCAGCAGACAGGGAGGAAGGTCTGGAGATGTTTACATAGAAATAGAAATATTTTTTACTGTCCCATCACTTGTGAAAGCCAGGCATGCTAGCAGCAAATGAAAGCATGTAGGTTCACACAAAGGTTCAAATATATGATCAACAAAAAATAAGAAATAACATACATACACAAAAAAAGAAATACTGTTGATATTACCGGCATATCCTGGAAAAAAACTTTCAGGTTTCAGTATTTTACCTATTAATGTAGGGTGGTTTGGTCCATCAGTTTAGGAAGATAACACATAAACAGTTAACCAGATAAAGACCCATCTGTTTTCAAATCTATTTAATTGTAAGTGCTGTGCAAAATAAAAGCATTTTGAACATTTTGTTGGGCAACCTTTGTATTCTCTCTCTTGGACCATTTTCATCTCGCTGTTAAAGGTTCAACCACCAAAAAGACAAAACAAACAGTCAGAGATGCAATGAAACAGTTTGGATCAAAGCACATTCGTGAGTCAAATCCAGTTAAAAAGCTTTTACAAGGCTTGAGGGCTTAAAAATTCTCTCCATCTAATCAGCTGTAAAAATGTCACAGTCACAGTTCGAAGGTCTTTATTTGTGAAATGACTTGTAAGCGATAAGATAAATTGCACCATCTACAAGAAACTTTGGAAGTTCCGAGTGACTCTGTCCTTCACATTATTGAGGTGAGAAATTTATGACACTTTATTTATGACACTTTATAATCATTAGACACTTTATAATCATTAGACTAATTACAGTCAATCATTAAACAAACATGTTTTGTTTAATGATTGTTTTTCTGTTTGTGCTACAACTAGAAGATGACCCAACAACTTCAACCAAACAAGACCACCGTGTGCAACTATTCCTAATGCTAAAAGTAATTGAACTCATGTCTTCATTTCAACAAGCTGATAACATCTCTTGTTCCACCATTGACAGGATCCGTTTTTGGAATTTTGCCCTAGCATAAGAATCTTGAGTAAAATATATAATGACAAAATATATAGTATATTTTAACAATAAAAGTAAACTAGTTTTAGGTAGACATATGCTGGTTTCAAGAAATTTGATGTCAAATTGCATTTTCTTTACTTGAGAATAGTTTTCTTAAAATAAGGTAATATATCTTACTTGTAGAAATAAAATTGGCTTATTTTAAGTAAAAATACACTAATCTCGATATATTTGCAGGTTCATCTTGGTTAGATATTTTGTTCCTGTTTTAGAAAATCTTGACAAGATACAATTTCTAGTTCTGCTGGCAGATAAGGCACAACCCTGTGTCCAACAGTAAAGAAATCTGTACCAACAGTAAATAAAAATTTGTAGATATTTTTCTAAAATTGCTTTTGATCTCTGGTGTTTTATCCCACAATAACTATGTGGACTAGACAACTCATGGAGTATGCATTTATAGTCTATAAAAAGTAGAAAAAAACTTGGGTAGTTTTGTTTTTTATTACCTTGTTTTGTTAATAGTACACTATGGAGCTGGCCTGAAAACACGGTGAGCATACGGTCAATGCATTCTGCCAATTAGGTCATTCATTAGAGGACTGTTTATTTTTTTTAAAGAATACATCCTGCCATCACGAGTTGCCAGCTTAGAGTCTTTTGTGCCAGTGACCTCCTCTTTGTACATCCAGTTGCAGCACTTTAGTCATTCCCTGTGGCGAGTTTCTTTGAGCTTTTACCATTTCAGAGAAACAAAAATGTGTGTTCCATTTCTATTTTTATTTTTTGTGGCATACATTCTTAAGTAAGCTTAGTTGTAAGGTCACAGATGAGAAGAGACCAAATTGAAAACTCTGATGTGCTGATGGTTAAAAGAAGGTAGTTCAGTTCCATGAACATGACATTAACTTCACAGAAAGGACTCTGATTGTCAAGACTCTAGTTAATGAATGGCATGAAATGAAAAGTAAATATTTTCTGTGTCTGAAAAGATAGAAATAAAGATGTAAAAAAAGCATAATTTTGGCCCAGAAAATGCACCATTTATTGATGGGCACAAATAAATTGCAGTGAAATACAGAAAAGACAAGTTGGTTTCTGTTCAGCACATCAATTAGGAGATTCTCTGTAAATTGGACACAAAAAGAAACAAATAATGCCAAAATAAAAGTATATTAATAAGTTATTTGATATTTTGTAACAAACAAAAACTTAAGATCAAAACTTCATGATGGAGTAAAAAAAGATAGACTTCACAGATGTAATCTATTTTTGCCTATATATCACTAAACAAATTTTAATAATACAAAAATAATTTTTTTTGGTGTGAAATAAAAATCATTGACATTTGGAGCATACATTCAGCAGAAAGATTATTTATTTGTGATTTCCTATTGGCGCTACACAGTTTGGAAACATTGTTGACAGTGAGAAACTCTTTCAAAAAGGAGGTGCGCACGACAGTCGCTCAAAAATAAATAAAAAAAGGCTAAGCAAGATATGAAAAGAAATGTGCTGTGAGGATTTCTCTACTTCTTCATGCAAACAGAGTCTAGGCTAAAAACCTAGAATAGTTTTGTAGATGTGGGGCTGAGCTGCCAGCCATGCAGAACTGAGCAGATGGGGTCCTTGAATGCGCTCGTGGCATCCCTCCAGTTTGCCCGTTCTTCATCTTGTGAAGCGTCCTCTCCATTGACAGGAAGTTATCTTTTTCAGGGAGCAGCTGGATCAAACAGCCAAGAGTCAACAGCTGCCTTCAGTCAATTTAACCAATGTATCCTTCTTCAAACTGCAGCAAATACTTTGGCTGAAAACTTTAACGAGGATAGATGGATCTTGCAGGAAAAATATTGCGACGTTTTAACATCAGACCTGTGTCTGCAACTTTTTTTTATAGGGCACCCAATAGTTGCCTTAAGGACAACAGTTCATCATTCCTGCTCAGAATCAAGAAAGCATCAAAATCCAGGACTGGGAGAGGCAAAAAATACTCTATATTACTAAAGTAAGCTTAGTCTAAATACTAAAGCTGAGGCAGCAAAGTCAAAAGTAACAATCCAGAGTCATTTGTTTGCCATAGTTGTTTTCTGTATTTTGACTATGGTTGATACTTTTGTGCTTTGTTACAGTTTTACAGTACAAATCAGAAAAGAGTTGCAAAATAAAATAAAAAAACTATGAAGGACCGAATTATTTTCAACCCAGGTGTTAGCTAGTTGTCTAGAGACTCATCGTGAGGGCAGCACATTCTCCTTATGCATATGTGGGTTCTCCTGAACCAAATAAATAAAAAATAAAAACAATGGCTCAACAGACTTCAGGACAATGTTGAAAAAGGAGTAACACTGTTTATTAAAAGTCAGTCCAGAGGGTTTCTAAATACATGAAATACTGATACTGCACCACACAAGAAAACAAGACTTTTTTTTATCCTTCAGCCATTGCAGCTGACATATTAGAAAAATATACTATATCATATTTCACATTTTTACAGTTGGAAGGCAATTAAATCACAATATCCATAAATATCCACAAAGGTAATCATTGATCTTTTGTTTTCTTTTATCATACAAAAAAGAGCTTCATTCCAAAAGCAAAATGTTTTCATACAAAACACTGGCTTTAACATTAAAATTGACTCCATTTTGGAGTTTTTTATTTCAAGTCCCAGTTCAAAAGAGCAATACACATATTGTACTTTTAAAAAGCTTTACAAAAAGGGTTGGTCTGACACAGAAGTAGTTCCACGGCTGGAGTAGCATGGCCAAAGTATTCCAAAGCTACAAACAACCAAGCTTCATAGCAGCCCAGTGTAAAATCTTGGCACTGACACTTGCATCACAGAGACAGTGTTTGGTCTCACTATATTAAAGTAATGGCTTTGAACTCTTTCCATTACGACGTGAAGACTTGTGCGTCCAACACTGAACATGAAGCACTGGGAAGACATAAGTGACACAAGTCTTGTCAATAGAAAAGGACCAATACAGCTGGTTAAGGTGTTGCTGGATATAGGTAGTATTTGCATCTACTTCATAGTAGGTGAAATGAGAGTAAATGCCCAGTACAAAATCACCACCAGGGGGCAGTCAGCTACAAGGCAAATGGAGCAGCAGAGAAGTACCGTCTCCTCTAAAAACAGCCAAGGATACGACTAGGAACTTGAAGATTTACGGTATAAAAGCTGGATTGCTTCTGTATCTTGTAAAAAATAAAAACAACTCTACGGAGATGTAAGATCCACCAGCTGTACTCAGCGGCACCTGAGGAGCAGCTGGTTTAGCACTTTGATTAAAATTTCACATGAAACAAACACAGTTGGATTAAAGAGGAGAGCAAATAACACAATGAGAAGATACAACAGAGGATGGAGGAAAAGAAGTCAAGTGACAGGACACAGCCTTAAGGTAGGTCATGTTCTCGTTGTAGTAAACAGTCACTGCTTCAGGTGAAGTTGTATTTATGTACATTTTTATAATTTATATTAATTATCATAACCTTAAATCAAAGCTTTGGTTTGCTAGACATTGTTCATACCAAGACATAATGATGGTGCATAACTTTTTTGTCAGTATGAGCCAAAATCCAGGATCAATCTCATTTTATCTTTTCAGGGTCAAAGATTATATGAAGCTTGATTTCCTACCAAAAGGGAAGCAGGAAGACTTTATATTTTTTTCAGAAGTGACTGGAAGAAGACATAGTTGATGTGACTCTTCAAACTAAGGGGCATCAAACTCATTTTTATTTTGGGCCATATCAAGATCACAAATGTTTCTGCATTCCATAAGTACTTGTTAAACTTAAATAATATTTTTGTCTTTTCACATTGACCAGCTACTTTCATATTTCACGATTGATTATTATTATTATGATTTTTTTTTTTTTTTGCAATGAATATTAGGGATTTGGGATAGTAATTTAAAAATATCTGCAAGGAATTTTGTACCATATGATGTCAAATGTGATTTTGATTCTTACTCGCAATTATGAAATATAACGTGACATGTAGTAAAGCTGAGGCAGCAATTCAAAAGTAAGAAATACTGCCACCTGCAGGCGGGAGTTAGTATCACTTGAACCCAATGTTTTTGAACATTTTTGTGTAAAATTTGCAATAAACTCAGAGTTATCCATTAGCACAAACAATTGAGGGGGTCCGCTAATTTTGGATACATTTTTGTGGAAAAACTGGACTGATTTATGTAATTTGGAGTCAAGAAAGCCACATAAAAAAGCTATGGTAGACTGGATTTGGCCTTGAGTTCGACTAAACAAATTGTCAGCTGCGACACTGCACTTTTTTACCCAGATTTATAGAAAAAACATTAGCCTCCAGCTTGCATGATTCAATAAGGCATATGTGGTGTAATATTCATCACAGGTTGCAACAGCTCCCTATTCATTCAATATTATATACATGCTAACAAACATGCCTCTGTGCGTGGGCTTAAATCCATACTGAGGGTTTGCCCTCTCCTGATTTGCTGCTGCTGCTGTTGCTGCTACTGCCTCCTCCACTGCTGCCCCCCTTGCCATGCTTAACTCTGTGTTTGCGCTCTTTCTGAGGTTGAAGCTGGGGCTGCGGTTGGGCTTGGATGATGTTGCTCTGTGGCTTGTCATCCTGGTTGTCTCCTAGATGCTCCTCCGCCCGGTGCTGCTGACTGTAGGCTTGGATGGCTGCTTCCAGTTGCTCGTGAGCCTGCTGGATCATGTCTTTGTTGAGAGCCACACGGGCTTCTCCTCCAGTGGGAAAATTGTCCTCATTGCTGCCAAACTGCTGCTGCTCCTCCTGGGCAATGTTTGCCCTGTTCTGCTTACATGCCATCTTAGCATTGCTAAGGTCTGTGTACGGCATCTGTTCTGGCTTTACAACAATGTTGTACCCCGGTGGAGCTGATGGGGTGTTCCATGAGAATGGGTACCCAACATAATCTGCAGCACCATCTCCACCTACGCCACCCTCAGAGCCAGCCTCGGGAGCTGTTCCTCCAACAGAGCCCTCGCCACCGCCATTAGTGCCCAGTAAGCCCAGTTGATACTCATCGTCCTGAGGTGGGCTTCGCCGGCGCCGCAGAATGTCACAGATAGAACCGATGCCCAAATGGAGCATTTCCCAGACATTGAGAGAGAGGCAGAGGACAGTGACACCATACATGATTCGGAGGAAAATGGTTTTCTCCGTAGGACGCGACACAAAGCAGTCCACACTGTGTGGGCAAGGTTTTCCCGAGCATACAAAAATCGGTTTCACACGGAAACCGTACAGCAAATACTGGCCTGCAAGGAAGCTCGCCTCCAGCACTGTTCGAGTTACCAGCTGCAAAACATAGACCCGCATCAGGCCCTCATCTCGGATGCGCTTACGCCCATCATGGCGGATTTTAGGTCTGGGTGTTGGCTGCAGTGGATCTCGAGGCCTTTTCGGTGGCTCAATCTCTGGCACCTCATAGATCATAGGATCATCCTCTTGATCCTCCTCAGTCTCCTCTATGCCTCTGTGCTGACGGGCTCCAAAGCAAATTTTCCTGGGTTTTCTGTGGGTGTAACCCCCTCCTGCTGCTCTGATGCCAGCAGATCCAACGTTTCCTTTTGCTTCATCCAATCGTGCAATCTTATTGACAGCATACCCCATGTACATAAGAGAAGGCATCGCCACCAAAATGATCTGGAACACCCAGAAACGGACATGAGATAATGGGGCAAAGGCGTCATAGCATACGTTCTCACAGCCTGGCTGGCCCGAGTTGCACACAAACTTGCTCTGCTCGTCGTAGTAGATGGACTCTCCCCCAACGGCAGTGAGGACAATGCGGAAGACGATGAGCACGGTGAGCCACAGCTTCCCCACGAAGGTGGAGTGGTTGTGGATCTCCTCCAGCAGCCGTGTGAGGAAGCTCCAGCTCATGGTGTCACTGGACAGTGGGGCAGACAGTGTCCCTCTCTCACTTGCTCACAGACTCTGCAAAATGATGGGACGGGAAGAGAGAAACAAGGTTATACAGGGTAAGTTCAAAGTAAAAGCAAAGATTTAGCGAAATATCTCCAGTAAGACTTTAATCTTAGTGGAAACAGTATTAGTTTTGCAAGTTCAGCAGGAAGATGTGAAAGGGAGTGACACAATAATTACATTAATTAAAATTAACGTTTCTCTCTGAGCTCAGAAAAATCAATGCATCCTTAATTTCCTCTATTGCTCCTTGCAACTCAGATACATGGAGCTCTCTGTCACAAAGAGGTAGCTGTCAAGTTGGGACTTTTTAGGGAATTAGAAGCCCAAACAGACTGGAAAGAGGATATCGGTATTAAAAAATACCATCAAGCAGTACTGAGAAGGCAGGAAAATAATCCAAATAGGGAATTTGCTATCATCAAGTGCATGCGCATATATGTGCACGCACATACACTTCATTTTATTTCACAGGCTATCTCTTTCAGAAGAAATAAATCCTCTTAGTGCAGCTGTCTTCTGTGTGAGGTGGAGTTTTTAGAATTGTGCTAACTTCCCAGAGCTGACTTGCCTGGCTTGCTCCGGTTGAGACATAACTTGCATTGTTCTTACAGTGTCTATTTGCAGTTTCTGAGGAGGGGATGGGGCATGTTGTCTATCTAGGTTAGTTCTGGGCTCCAGGCTGTCCATGTACACCAGCAGAATCAGCAGGTGGTACGCCACAAACCATTGGAGCAGGATTTCAGACAGCAGACCCACATTAGCTCAGGCAGTGGAGCTGAACCCAAACGCGGCTGTCCCTCAGGGCAGCTTTGGGGATGAAAATGACACCTCTAGAGAACTTTCCTCCTCATGAAGGCGCAATAATACACGGCTTATTGTCAGCTTGACTGAAAAGAAAATCCAGCCATGAATACTAGCTTAGGTCAGGGTTTAAAGGCCTTCCGGTGTCGGGATCCTTACCAAGCTGGTTTTGAGCTTAGAGCTGCAGGAAAACTGTGAAACCTCACTGAAGCAGAGAAGACACAGCTTCCAGTCCTCTGTTTTGTGTCTCCAAGGCTGAGAGGGTGGGAATGTTCTGAAGGGGGCTTGTGATAAAACATGAATCGAGTAATGATCACTGTGACCATATACGGACATGCCTGAGACGCAGGAGACAGATGTCAGGAATATTTTTAGGTATGCTCACTGGAAATGTGAGTTCAAAACAGACAAAAACAACGGCTGCTTTTCCGTCACAGTGTAAACTCTGAGCATCTACGATCCAGTAAACAGTGAAAAGACCAAAGCAGAATGAGATGTCCCCCACCGGGAGTCCTAACATTTCTGAGCTCTGTCCCTTTAACTTTCCTGCATTACATCACTGTATTTCTCCACTTTCTGACTCTCCAGGACTCTCCTGGATTTATGACTCTCCTAAGTCATAAATCCAGACTTACTCACAGAAACACAGGCAGCTGCAAAGGTTAAACTGATTCACCATTATCTCAGTTTTGTATTTTATATTCTTTTACGGGAACAATTCAATATCCGGGATGTAATAGCTTTTTTGTTTTACTCATAATGTGGTCTTTTGACAATGACAAAACACCATTTCCCAATAAGGATTGTTCATATATGTTTCTCTTGTGATTTAATGATTAGGAATGAATTTTTCAAATCTCAACCTCTGATATATAAATACATATATCAGATGTTCAGATATTTCTAGATAATTTTGAGAAAATGTTGAGGAAAGTTTTAATATTTAAGAAAATTTCCTTTACTTAAAAATTTTGAACAGCATGGATGCATGCATTATAAGATTACTTTAAGCCACAATAAAAAGTCTATTTTTACACAGTTTTTGTGAACATCTGGTTTAAGCAATATGCTTAAGTTATATGTTTGTGATATTGACAACAAAAAAAATCTTTGCCACACCTCTTTTGTTGTGCAGTGAAAAGTCACTAATCAATACAATGTTGGCTTTTTAAAGTAAAAGCGAGCAATATCCGGTTAGATAACCTGCAACTGTAGAACTTTGATTTAAATGTTTGCTCATTTACTAAAGTAAGTGTTCCCCTCTTCTCAAATGTTTGGAAAATGCCCAATTTAGGGAAATCCATTTGCCTTGTCAGGTTACGCAGTCTTCATTTATGATCTTTCTGTATTTTCTGAACATTTCTGAAAAAGTCATAAAAAATGTCCATTCTTGTTCAGTTTTGAGGTGTGCAAAAAATGGTCCAGGTCCACTTTGACCATGAGAAACGATCACCCCCTGTCTCACATCTGACTGCGTTTATTACTCCTAATACTTCAACTACATTTGGCCAAGCCTTTTGCCTTCTCATCCAATTTATGTCTGCAGGAGCTAGTGGGGCAGTTGGGGGTAAGAAGCTGACTCTACGCATTAAGTTACCAGGGTGAGTCAGCCTCCTGAAGAGCCCCACACAGACACAAGAGGCGGACGTTTTATTTTTTTTACTTTGCTTTAAAAAAACAAACTTCAAAGTAGCAATGTGGTTGCCACAGAAGAAAACATTAAAAAACAAACCTTTAAAAACTCCTTCAGTTTTTTTTTCCTTACTAATTGTCTTTGAAAGAGAGTCACAGTCAATGTTACAGGCAATATTTCTAAGCTCACAAGGCTTATTGCCCTACTGGAACTGCATAAGGTGAACCCGAGGGATGAAATCATCAACATCTCGCGGATTAATTTAAGCAGACAACACCCCAGTTACAGTCGGCATCACTTCGGGAATCCCCTCAGTTCCTGGCTCCCATCCCTCAGGACCTACGGAGATTTTCTGCCAGATGTAGTTTACAGACAGACTCCCAGATGGGCCGACACATTTACACACTCACGCTCGCACGTGCAGGAGCCTCCGAAAGCATGAGGAGTAAAGCGACAGGGTCTCTGCATGTATGAGCTGAATGACTACACAGAGAGCCGCTCGAAGGTTAGTCGAGGTATTCCTGATTCACTGCAGTGAGTCAACATGAAGACATGAGGCTGCAGACGCAGGGCCACGGGCGAACCGAGGAACACCGAGACTCAGCCCAAGGCAAGCAAAGATGGCTGGCGGGAAAGTTTGTGAAGATTAACTTGGACTTGTGTTGTTAGTGCTTGCATTATCATGGTGGTGCTGTGCTGTAACATACAATGTGTCTGGTGGTAAATTTGTCCTGTCAAAGTTCAAAAGTACCATCAGTTTCCTTACTGTGGGTTAATAAAATTTAGGTGGTGTTTCAATTATAAAGCATTACATTGTAGCAGGAGGTCCTTTGGGAAAAGTCTTAGAGACGAAGTCTTGAGGCATTACTTTTTATTTCTCTGCCTTCCAATGAACAAAATATTCACATTTGTACTTGTACAATTATGAATTTAGTTTTATTTTGCTGTGATATTGTGATAACAATAAAAAGTGACGGTAAGAGGTATTTATTACTTCTCTTTTGTTCAACTGTATGGCAGTGACCACATAACACAGAAACACAAATACTGGTGTTGAAAAACATATCCAGCAAAAGCAGAGTGATTTCTAAGACCAATTTTCACAGAATAACTGGGTATTCTGCTGCGTTACCCGGTCTTTTTCGTTCTCAGAACAGTTGAATTCAAACAGAGATTAAAAGACAAACATGTCAACTCAACTTACAAAGTAAATGCCTTCTAAAGACAATTGCACAGAACTTTTTCTCAGGGTATTAAAGTTGAGTGAATGGGCGATCTAAGCTATTACACTTGTACATGCTTTAAAGGTGACCTGTAATGCTTCCTTGAACATGCTAGGATACGTCTATGGGGCTATACAAAACATGTTCATGACATTTATTTTGTGCAAAATTATTCTTTAAAAACGAGACTTTAGTCTGGTCAGTTATGAGCTGTTGCTGACCAAGTCAACGATTACTCTCACACATAGAAATGACTGCAAACAGAGGCACAATTATACAGCTGTACATCTTTGAAAAGCAGAAGTCGAGCTTCCTGCACAACCAACAAGAATGCAGCAAGTGGTTTTTGAACAGTAAGTCAACTACAAGATACTAATCTTTTCCAGCAGCCATTGTACAGAGTATACAGTGGTAAATCCAGATGACGAGCTCGGGTTGCTGTACCTGTCGGTTGTAAAAATGGGGAATTTTCCAGACATCAAGAAATATGAACTTACAGCCAAAACTGGCTGAGTGTTTTTTAATGCATCTGCTTGGATCTCCAGAAGAATAAAAACACACAAGTAATGAATTTTGCATAATATGTTCTCCTTTAAATTTAGACCTTAAGTTTCTAACAAATTCATTTTTTAAAATTTGATATCTAAAATCCTTTGGAGCAAAGTTAAAAGATGGCACCTTCTCAATAAATGCAATCCTGAATCTAAATCAGGGCTATGTCTATGTTTAAGTTGTAACATCATTAAACTTCTACTGTATATCCATTATGAATTCAGTCTAGAATATCAAAATATTTTATACATGATAAATATTTATACTTATTATTTATCTTGCATGCCATAAGTATACAAATAATGCCTAAAGATTCAAAATCAAGGTCATATGAGAGCGCAAGAAATCTGAGTAAAGGTAAACTGATTATGATTTAAATATATAAAGTATAAAGATCTGAAGTGCTTTTAGAAGATGATATAGAAGTTTATGAAACACTGATTTGAGGGTGTAATGGAATAATGTGTTAATCTTTAAATTTTTAAAGAAATCCCAGATAAAAGGTGCTTATTAGCCAAACTGCACGTCATTATAATTCATGTAAACACAAACCTGCTTTCCTTTGATATGTGATTTTCTGTGTAGCACATGCACAAATGTAATTACATCCTCATTCATAATAATACATAGTGGAGGCCAAAGGCAATTTGAAATCTAAATGCACTGGAATGTAAAGAAAGTGGCTCTAATGACGGCTGACATGGCTGATGGGTTTATTAGCCGCTGCTTTGGCTGTAATCTAGCCAACCATACTAACGTGTATATTTAGAGCTTTATTAATCAAAATTAAGTACCTCTCAACAATGTTATTATACATAACTCCAGGGATTATTTTTAGTGTTATTGAAATCCTGATTATTTCCTATGATTAAAAGTAATTGCAAATATCTGTCTTTTTGTTTTCTCACGTTGTTCTTTTTCTCAGATAAAGTTGGAAACTATTTGCGTGAACGACTCTTTAATCTGCTTCATCATCAGGATAATGAGCGGTTAGATTTATTTGTAGCAGTTATAACAACAAGATCATAAAATGGATGTGATCAGTTCCATCTTCAGTCAATATTGATTCAGCTTCTTCAACCAACCTGCCTTTTAAAACACTTCTCATTTTATCGTTCCGTTTTATTTGACTGACTTTTTTTGCTTAATAGCTTTTATCGACATCTTGAAGAAGAAAGACGATTGAAATTTGCTAGAATGTCATGGATTTTCTTTTGTTTTTATCAATTAATCACATTTCTGGACACATCCACTTAATAAATTAGCTTTAAATTTAGCCAGCAAAGACTCATCAGGAAGACAAATAAATCTATGAAAGGTCAGATAAAAGTTGTCATTTGCAAGTTCAATTAAAAACTTTCTTTATCAAATCAAAACTTTTAACTATCCAGTAATAACAAACAGTTATGGAAATTTCTCTTTAAACCATTACTCAGTGTGGAAACTATTCTGTTATAAAACTGGTAGAAATTGTGATTCTGTGAGCAAAAAGCCAAATAAGAAAGCTCCAGTTGTGGTGGTTTATCTTACCAAATCCATAAAAGAGAGAAAACTTTACTTACTTTTTGTTTATTTGTTTGTTTGAGATGAGCAAATTTCAGTCAAAAGAAAAAACGTAACTCTGCACTTTAAAGTAAGAAGCCGAGTCGATTGTTTTTCTCCTGTCAGTGAACAAAGTTCCTTCATAAGAAGAAAGAAAGGATTCATTAAAACAATAATACTCAACAGAAATAGAGAAAAGTCCAGCTCATACTGAAGAATATAAAGAAAAACAATGAATAAATTGCTCTCATGTCGTAAAATAACATTTTGAGGCGAAGTGCGGGGGATACTTTATAAGCTTGCATTCTAAAACATTTTAAAAATATTTCACTTTCAACATTTACAAGAAACTGGAAGTTCATGCTTTCTCTTCACTGAATTAAATAAAATATCAAAGTTGAAGAAGTGATAACTGCGCCGTGGCGTCTCTGTTCTGCCGCCAGCTTCACTGATGCCTCTGCGCTCCCACCTTGTCCTCTGCAGACAGCACACACCAAACTAATCTGCTCACACAGGAGCTGGCCAAACATCTGTCCATTATAAGCCCCTGGATCATCATTAATGGGTAAAAATGGTTTTGGTGGTAAGAAACAGATGTGAGTAGAAATAGCCGGTATAAAAAGTTCTTTCTTTAGACATGCAGATGAATAGAAAAAAAAATACATAGCTCATCTTAAAATGGGATTCTAATCAGCTTTTTCTGGTTGTCTCTTTTCTTTATGAAGAGCAACTTTGTTCAGGAGAGTTCTTGAAGTGATTAAAGCCGTGCATGCCAAGAGAAGCTCTGCACCACAAAAGGTTATCAAAGCATAACGAAGCGTGGTGCATGCACCGACATGCATAGCCAGATCTGTACATGTAAAATGTAAATAAGTTCCAAAGAGATGAGCTGACTGTGCTCCCTGATTTGGGCCTCTAACTCTTGACACATGCTGCAGAAAACAAAAAGGAAGTAACACAAAAAATTTAAAGAGTAATGGAGCGTAAATCCTAAGTAAGGACGGAAGTTTTGTTCTTAGTGAGCATGTTTTTATCTCTCTATGCATGAGGAAATAGAAAGAAAATTCCTCATTAATGGTGACCGAAGGGGAGGACTACAACTGTAAACAGGTTCCATATGTCAGAGGAAGAGTCTGAGGCAGGACTCTCTCTGTGCACATCTGTGCCTTTTTTTGATAAAAAAAAAAAGTACCTCAGAATATTCTTGGTAAGGATAAGTGCAAAGTACCCTAAAGATCACAAATTCACAATGTTTATATCCAAAAGCTGCAGTTAGATGAAGAAGTAGAAGTGACAAAGCAGCGTACTCACTCCTCTCCTCTCCCAGGTGCCAGATCCGGTGTCCTTCCTGAATGTGAGACCCCCCCCATCTCTGTCTTCTCAGCTCCGATCCTCTTTACATACTTGTATCCTCAGCTGACATCTATTAGCTCTGACCTAAAACCAACATCGGCATCTCGGCGACAAAGACAAACTGAAAACACAACGCAGAGAAGCTCGGCGGTGATTCTCTTATGGAGAGCCTCAGTGTGTGCTTAACCAAGTGTGAGCGATTTTTTTTTTTCTTCTGAAAGGGAGAGAGGGAGGCAGAGCATCTTGCCTCCCTCCCTATGGTACTCACAATGTCCACACTTACACCCCTCATCCCCTGCAAACTGGGTCATGGTTGGGGGTGGTGATGGTGATGAAGAGGTGGTGGTGGAGTTTTTAATACCCCCTCGGAGGGGTAAAGGGATGCGGAAGGATCCATTTCGTTTGAAGGTAAACAAAACTTAGACCTTGGGCCACCTGAGGCGAGCACGAGACAAAGATTTCAGGACGGGTCAGGATGTAATTAGAAGTTTGTACTTTTAAAACACTACTTGAGAAAATCTTAGATGCCAGCTTAAAAGAAATGTGCCTGAAGGAATATTTTCTACTTAAAAGAAATTCAATGAAAAGACCTTTGGTGTAATTGTAAAGCAAGGACGTTTCTGAGAAGATTTTTACTTCTCAGAAGAAAAGAAAATGCCATAAAGTGAGAGCTGCATCTATGCAACCTTGCAAGTGAAAAGGGAGATAGAAAGAAGACTGGAAGTTTTGGGCGGCATTTTGGGAATGCAGCTTTAGACCTTGTGCAAAGTGGTCATAGAAATGATCATTTAAACCCTTTGAAAATCATTCACTACAAATTCAAACACTATTTAAAACTGGACATGTCTTGCAAGAGATCTTGGAAGCGGTTGGGCAATAAAGACGGTTATATCTAACTGTTCTTTTAGCCAGAAGATTTCCTAATGTTGATATATTTGGCTGCACAACAGATTTCAATTTGTCATGATTTAAGTTCCCCAGTAAAAACCTTTGAGTTAGAAAGTATTATGTAAAAGGCAGTCTGGATTCCCCAAATTCAAACACTGCAAATAAGTAGAATAAAAAAGCATTTTACTCTATTAATGAATTGATCTAACATTAAGCAAGTTGTTTTTGCTGAAGAAACTCAGACATCACTCCTCAGCTCATTCTGAGGGGTCCAAAGTCAGACCAGAAGGGACGCCAGGGGTCTCCAGTGGGTTATGGGTAATTTTTCGATGTAAGATGTGCCAGAGATGCCCGGACCACCCGACTCATTTTGACACGTGTCCAGAATCTAGTTTTTTCTGACCATAGGAGAAGGTCAGAAGGTCAGAACTTTATAAGCTACAACATATTCAATCAGTTGAAGAATTTTCTGTCTGTCCTTCCCTGCGCATGTATCATAAAAAAAAAAAAACATTGCAGAATTCTTTTATTTTTGTTTGGATTGTCAGTATGGTGGATGCTAATTGATAAGGCCGCTTCAACGGCACTTCTAACTGGAGAGACGGTTTCTGCAGTGTTTATTTTTCATTCTGCAGTAAAAATGATCCAATTAATTCCCAAGGTTTAAATACATACTCAGTTCATTTCAATAGAAATTATTAAAACTAAAAAAATCTTGGTAAATGATGGGCTACAAAAGTGGATTAGAAACAAATTTCTAACGTTCTAATTATTTCACACTGCATTATTACGAAATAATTGCTTAATTTTGATTTATTTATATGTTCAAAGTAAAACAGAGCTGTTCCTTACTATCATGATCATTTAAAATGAAAAGGAAAGAACGTAACATATGAAGTGCTAACACTGATAGCTACCAGAAAATGTTAAGAATTTTAAATGAAAATACAAAAAACATCAGACATATTTAGTAGAACATGTTTATAACAAAAGCAACAGCCGTGCACATGCATAATCATGCAAACCTACAAACGAAACATGTCCATCTGATATCTTTCAGCTCCTCTCAGCCTCCATTCGTAGAGTGAATGCTATAAATTATCTAAAACCTTTATAAATACGCAGCATGTCACATAAAGTTTGCAGATTCTTTCATCAGTGAATCCTTTAATACGCAGCAGTCAAACGTTTTGACACAAATGTGAAACTGAAAAGTGATGAAATGTGTTTTCCGCTGTGAAGAAAAGTGAAATCCTCAGATTGTATTTGATGCGCAGAGATTCAAGAAATTTTCTTTAATGAGATCTGCTCTTAATGTTGGCAGCAAGGATAGTAATTGGCAACCAAATCATCTGCTACAAGTTCATGAACTTTGCAATTGCTGGGCATGACTGAACTCTTCTTTATGTGACTGAGAGTGTCTGACATCACACTTCATGGTATTTCCAATACTCAAACTTACTTGCAAGTAGTAAACTATAAATCACAACAGTGGGGGAAGTCTTTGCAGACTCAGCCAGCAAAGAGGGAGGGATGATTTATTTCTTGAATCTTTTGCTGACTTAATGTGAGAGAAGCTCCTGTTATGGTCACTCTGTCTTACCGAGATGCACGTAGGTTACAGCGGCGCACTTAGCAGCAGATCAAAAGAGTCTCGTTCAAATCTGAGCGAGCGATTTAAAAGATGGTTGTACAACATCAGCACTTGGTGGCCGGCCTTGCAGTAGAAACCTAATTTCTTTTATTGATTCATGAAAGAAACATGTTTGAACCTGTAGCAGCAGTAGCACGCAGTATAACTAATTAGTCCTGTGCTTTTAGTTTTTGTCCCAACAAATATCTTTTGTTACAATTTGAAATATCAAATAAATTATTCGGTGTGGTCTGTTGGATTAAGTGGTAGTTGTACTTGATAAAAGTGAGCAGTAACTTTTGCACAATGGGATGGAAACGCCTGAGCTGCAGCCAAATATTACAGGCTGAGCTGAAAACAAGAGTCTTGAGCTGTTTATAATGACTTTCAAAGTGACATTCATGGTCGTAATTAAAGTGTGTTTATTGTAATGGTTGAGGCATCTTAGAAATTTAGCGGCACTTTTTTCCCCACTTGATCATAAAAGTGGTATGTGCAAAGATATAAAGATTTTTTAATTATTTTTTTAGATTTTTTTAAATCCCTTTTTGTCATAGCAACCCCTATTTCATTTGTCTTAAGTGAGAAACAAAAGCTTTTTCCAAAGTGTGAAATTTTTTGACGAGTTTATTAAAGCCTAGACTAAGTAATTTACTAAGTTGTTTCATTGCTGTGCATTTGACCAACATTAAATGGAGAAACTTTGCTGCCCCTAGTGGTTTGGTGGGGCCATCACGCCTGAAACTTGATTTTCTTTCAATTTGTAGGTAGAAGTTTAGATTTACTGGATGTATAGGAACTAAATTATAATATGTGATCATAACATTATATCAAATATCATTATATCAAATTATGTAGTTACAACAGCATTCAGAGAGAAAATAAGCCTCTGAATCGACAGAAATAATGAAAATCAAAAAGCTAATATTGAATAAATTAATTTATTACTTAGTGGAAGTTTTTGCAAAGACTAAATGTAAGCTTCATGTTATGACAACCATTGATTAAAGTGGTAATAACATGCAATCGCGTCAATATCTTCAAAAAATTATTTCAGGATAATCTGATAAACAATACCTTACAAAAAGACAAGTGGTTAACTTTTTTGTTCATTTGTGCAATTAGTTTAATTTTGCATACATTTTAAGACAACAGAAACATGAGATAAATGCAAACCACACAGACACGTTTTATTTTTTTTTTTTTTTTTTACAATTTATATGAAAGCAAAGGCGCAACAGGTTTTCTTGCTCGGTGCTGAAAGCAGCAGGGTTCCTACATTTTAAATCCACAGCTCCTTCAGAAAATGTTTACTATTTATGAGGAAGCTATAAGTGACAGCAGATAGATGGACTGAGAAGATTGCAGCCACTAAACTCTCCTAATCCTTACAGGCTGCCTGGGAAACCAAACTAATTCAGTTAATTTCACAGAGCACTGTTCATGTAAACATCAAAGCACTTAAAAGGAGCCTGGAGGGATAAATTTGGTCAGCTTCGTATTATTTCCCCAAAATGTTTCTGCTCAGGCCATTAAAGAAATTGCGGCATTATAGAGTTTTAGACTGACAAGTGGCTATTGATTTCTACTAAGCCTGAGACAGCTGAGCCCTAATTTAATGGGACAAAGTGCATCTTTTAAGAAAATGTTGGTGTGATGTTTCGGGCTTGTCAGCACATGAAGCCTGAATTTAAATACATTTTAAAGAAGCTGTGACTAACCGGGACTAATAATTGTTCATCCAGTATTAGATTCTGCAAATAAACAAATTAATCCCAAATCAACTTCAAGTGTTTTACATTCGGACTGTCTCTGTAAACATCAGTTTCTCTTTTAAATACCAGGACTTCATCGACTCTAAATTTCCAGATTTATAAAAAAAATAGAAACTCATCTTTAAATATAATCTGAGGTATGATGAAAAATAATGTATGCATTATCTTGCATTCTGCAAGATATGGAATAACAACTATGGAGAATATTCCTTTAAGATTTTTTTTCCATTTGATCTTCATTACCAGTGATCATTACATACTTTGCAGCTTTTATTTAGCTTTTATTAGAAAAAAGGTGATAAACATGAAAACAAAAATGACTTAATCAGGAATGTATTGGTGAAAAAACCTTATCTCCTCTCACAGGTCTGTCACGGTAAATACAAGCAGCAAAATGTTTCACACAGAAAGTCACACGCAGGTGCCTCTCAATATAATTTGGAATAAATTAGAAAATACCTGAGAATTGAATTTAGAGTGACTACATTAAGTTGCAGATGAGCCGGTAGCTCTACTTTGGTGTTTGGGAAGCCCAGTTTACTTCAATAGTGGGATTCAGTTTGTCTCTCATTTCCATCTATACAACACTCCACGGTTTCTCTATGATGTTCAGGTCATTTCAGTTTTCTGCCCGATTAAGTACAGTAATATCATAACTATCGAAGCAAATATGGCTACTTTTGGCAGCGGAGATAGGTGTTAAGTTCTCCTGAGGAATGAAATCAGCATCTGAAGGGAATTTCTGATACACTGGCAATAACTTTGGACTTAATAAAACCCACTGGACCGTTAGCACTAGATGACACGGCTGCCCAAATCATCAGAGTCTGGGAATTATACTCTACACCTCAAGCAACTTGGATTTTAACCATCTAAACTCTGCAACCTTGATTTAAAAATGAAATCTTCATCTGAAAACAGGACCGTAAGAAACTGAGCAAGAACTCAATCTTTTTCTCTTTCTTTTCTGACGATTGTGCAGCTTTTATCTGTTTCCTTTGTGATTGTAGGACGTAACAAAATTTCTATTTTATTTCTAGTTTTAGATAAACGTAAAGTATGTTTTTATGATGCGTAATTCAATTATTAATCTGTAAATTGTCTGAGGATGCATTTTTCATTTTGAATTTGGAACAATTGAACATTTAGTTGGTAATAACTCACATGCTCTCTTAACAGGGACTCATTAGGTGAGAAAGACCCAAATATTGTGTGATTACATCCACCTAAGTTCTTAACTTACCTGCCCGGTTAATGTGATGGTTTTGACCACAGTTTACAAATCTGATACTTTCAACCATCTTCAGAACTGAGGAAACATTTTGGATTAGATGAAACGTCTTCAAGAAACAGGACAAGTCCACTTGTCTTCAAATGTAGCACATATTTTCACTTATAACTGGGAAATTACACGATACTCACATTTATAAATAAGTTTTTTAAATCTCAATACATTTTATTCAAAACATTTGAACTGATAATCTCTTGATTGGCAGTTGATTTACCATTAACACATGCCAATCGAGGCAGGAAGTCAGGGTACCCAGAGAGAACCCACACATGCATGTGGAGAACCTGCAACCTTGGTGTAGACAGAAATGTGGACTGGATTTGAACCCAGGATCTTTTAACTGAAAGGCAACACAGTAGCTCTGATTTATTCACCACAAACTGAAAAAGGATCGTCATTGTTTGTATTTGAGAATTGCTTGAGGAGAGAACTGTGCTTCAACAAGAGCAACAGGGGGCCCTTTATTTTCATATCCCTGCCAAAACAATTTTCATACTTGAGCAGTTTGATTTGAGTCCAAAGCCTCTCTGTGTTATTCACCTTTTCCCTTTATAGCAGAATTGTATTTTTTTTTTAAATTAGTTTGTTTTCTGCGATGGATTTTCAACTGGTGCAGGCTGAACCTCGACTCTCGGCCAATGGCTGCTGGAAATTGGCACCAGCCCCCCAAGACCCTGCAAGGATAAGCAGGTTTAAACAAAGGATGGATGAATGTTGGGTAGAAAATGGGTGTAAAGTAATGCTAAATCCTTTCCATTTTACTTTATATCCATTTTTGTAACCTGTCAAGGGACTGCAGATGCAAATTAGCTTATGGTACAGCATCAAATGGTGATTCATGTTTGAGATGTATATTTTACATTTTAAATAAAGCTTATTATGATTAATTATTACATTATCTAGTTATAGTCAGAGTATAATGATAACCTTCTGTCCGAATGTGATGTTCGATTTTATAATTATTTCCCCTCTATGCTAACATTTGCACTTGTGAGGTTTGTTTCTCTCCACAGGCAGGGCAAAAATTCAGGTTTTTATTAATTATTTGGAAGGATAAATGAATATAATAAAAGTTTTAAATGATAAAAAAAAATGAAGATCTGAAGCTCCTCCTGAATCTAAAGTCAGAGTAAAAGTCAATTTTTTAAAGAGCTTTAAAACGTCCTAAGGTCTGCATTGTTTTTATATAAAGTAACAGCTGCAGAATGAATAACACACAAATTTTTAACACACAAGATTTTAAAAGTACTATCAACAAAAATTCAATAAATACATTTATGGGAACATCCGCCAGCCATTTTATTATGTACACTTGATTAATTGCTTGCAAGCACAAATAGTAAATCAGCCAACTAGAAGGTACGTTTAGGCATTTAGAAGTGAAAACCATATCCTGAAATTCAAAATAAGCATCAGAACGGGGAAAAAAGAGGGATTTTAAATGAAATTGACCATGCAAGAGTACTTTTTGAAAATGCAGAACTCCTGGGATTGTCTAACATCTCAGATATTTAGAGAGAATAAACTAAACAAGAAAAAAAATGAAAATCCGTTCAATGGCGATTGTATGGATATCTGATTTGAGAGGATGGAAAGGTAACAGTATCTAAAAAAAAAAAAAAACATTAGCAGAAGATGACACCAGGTACCACTTCTGTCAGCTCAGAAAAACTGAGGCTACACATTTCACCAACATGGGACAATATGAGATTTTAAAAAATGTAAAATCATGTTTTGGAAAGAGAACATTTCTGAGGAATGTGTGTGACTTCTTGCTAAATCTGCACCACAAATATTTAAGGCAGCTCTGATGGGGAAAAAAAGGTTTCAAGCTGGTAACAGCAAAACCTACTTGATAATAACTGATTGTTTTTATAGCAATTACTGATTGCCCTTCTTTTGTTTTGTACAATCTCTTGACTCCATGGACTTTACATTCAAATCCCCTTTGATTACCTTTTGTAGAGAAAAGTTGGATAAATAAATAGGGAATTGTTTGATTAATGGGCGTGGAGGGTAATGAAAGTAGTACATATAAATAAATAAATCATATAATGTTTTCTCCAATCAGTTTATGGTCCCAAATTTGAATACAGTCATTTATCAGGTTTAATTACAGTCGTTATTACCCTGAAAGCTATGATAATTTTGTTTGTTAAATGTTTACTTACTTCGTTTATATATTTGCTTTGTAACTTCAATTATACGAAAAGTGATTTACGCTTCTTGAAAGTCCAGTGGCTGATTAGCGTATTCCCATGATTAAAATCCTTTATTTCAGAAGTAACTGGAAATGGGCAGACCTTGATTATGTTTGTGTGCAACACAGAGCCGTTTAATAAACAGCGGGTAAGTGGAGACTCCATGCACATGTTCATTATCATACTCAAACATGTGGCTTGGGCATGCAGGGGCCCAGAAGAGAGCAAACATTTGGCCTGTTAAATATTTGTAGTTCAGAGGAAAGTTGCTTTCATTACTCAGGCAATCTGTTTGGGTCATATTACAGATAAAGCTTGCAGCTCGCTGGATGGGTATTCTGTTTTTTTTTTTTTTTTTTGCATCTCGCATATGATCATTATGAGTTCACACTTCCTGCCACATTTTCTCATAAAAAGGTCTCGTTTAAGCTTTAGATTAGATTCTCATCTGCAATTAGTATGGAGGAGACAAGAGATGTGAGGTGAATGGAAATGTGTGTAACTCTGTGCAGAGCCGGTCTGGGATCATACACAGAAACACACACACACACACGCATACATGCACGTGGAAACAATCCCCTAAGGCTGTCTCTCACCTGCAAGCTCAGACTCATTAGAGTGGGATGGAGGAGGGAGAGGAGGGTGAAGGAGCTGAAGGATGAAGAGGTAAAACAACAGGAACTTTCAGCCTGAATGAAGACGAGTACACGCAATCGATCAAATTAGCAGGAGCTACAATCCATGTCCTGTTAACCAAGCTGCTGGCTAATATAACTTTATTGTTGTTCTGTAAATAAATTTGTATTTGCATATCTGTGCGTGAGTCAGGCTGAGTGACTCCGAGTTAGATGTTTCTTGTTTCCTCAGGCATAGATGGAGTGTGTGTGTGTTTGCCGTTGGTGACAGCTTTAGAGGGCTGAGGGAATATCTGGGTGCATATGTGTGTGTTTGCGGTCCTACTGTACTCGTGTGTTTTTCTTATCCACTTATTTACGTTCTCCAGGGAAGTGGCCAGTCTTTCGTTGCGGCGCGTGTTCACTTGTTTGACGGATCTGTTCCTGAGGCGACTGCTGCTGCTAAATATCGCACACCTGGATGAGCAACGCCCGCCGCCTGCCTCATCCGCCGTCTTCCGAGACCCCATTACCTCACTAATAATATCCAACAAATCACACAACACTTTCACCTTGATGAGTCTTCATCACTGAGCCTGGATTGAGGATGACTTCATTTACTGCAGCAAACTTTTAATGCATCAGGAGCAGAAAGATGCAGGATCAAATATGTCATATATTACAAGGGTGCTTTTCAAAATAACAAAACTAAAAAGGACTTGAGAAATGGGACATTAGATCCCATTTCTTTTTCCTGAAAGTATGCGTATAAATAGCAAATTAATTAATTCCGTGTGCATTTCATCAGGAACCAAAATTAAAAAGTGCATGCCTCTCAGATTTTTTTTGTTTTTGTTGTTTCATCACACTTAAATGCTGCAGAACAAACAGACTTTACTACTAGATCAAAGTAACCAGCCAAATAAAAAATAATCAAAAGATGATTTAACTTATTAATGTGAAAAAACTGCCACTCAATATTTAATCATCACTGAACTGTAATTGACAAAATGTTTGAAAGAAGTTGTCGCCAAACCGGATTTTAGTGGACATCGACAGACTGCTATTTCACAGTAGATGGAAAACAATGACCAAAGATTAAGAAGCTGTTCAGTTTTCATGACAGAGCTGAAGGCAGCAGCTGCTGCTGAAACTGGAAGGTGATCAATCGTTTGGAGAGAAAGGAGAGGTCTCAAGAAAACTGAATCAGAATGAAGATCATCTCCAAGTTATCCTTCAAGATTGGGATTTTTTAACTGAAGAAAGGAGAAAATGCCATTTTTGCTTCAGATTCTTCATCTGAAATTGATGAAGTTTTATTACAGGACTTGTAAGCTGTGTGTTAAACACACCTAAAGTCTCTTTTCAACCAAAGAAGATGGACAGAAGTGAAAATATCTAATCTACATAATGCTTTGTGAATATCACTCCATGCGCAGTAAAATATGTTTTGGTTTCATCCTGTTATGAACACACTAGATAATATCTTCGTATGAGGAGAGGAAAAATTTATACACTAATTGCAGAACAATCATGGCACAAAAGTAAACAGCTGGCAAGTAAACAGAAATGCAAAACAATACAAAATTAACAAATAAAGGAGGTGTTTATAATATCATGTTCTTATTAAAGCTAAAAAAAATCTGTTGCTTGGAGTATTTTGACAAATTATTTCTTTTAGTTGTAGGAAAATAAAACTATAACAAATAAAAGAAGAAACAGGATCACAAAAATTATGTAAATCTATTTTTTTATTTAGTTATGGAGAGTGACTCAATCTGCAGGTCCTGAATGGTTTCCAGTCCTTATTTTAAAAAAAATCTGAAAATGCTATGCATACACAACAACTCTTATGATACTTGTAAGTGAACAACTTAGTGGAAAGTGCTTTGAAGGACCTGGGCAAAGTCAAACAACTGCATTAGGCCCATTTCCCTCTACATCAGAGCTTTGCACCTTGTTCATTGCTGAGATATTCAACCACCATTAAAACTCTTTCATGGTCACATGTGAACATTAACAGCAAAGAGATGTTTATCTTTGTAATATCCAAGCGATCGGAATAAATTTATGCTTTTGGTTTAAAAAAATAGAGAATGTAATCTCTTTTCTAAGTATGCTTACAATATTTTAGTCATTCTATTTGATGCTAAAACTTTACTTAAGAATTAAATGTAGAATGTATTTTTCTTACAGCTTATTAAAAAATATTCCCAATTATTTTATCCTTATTTTCCTGTCTTGATGTGGTGGTTTATGCATCTCTTCTTCTGCAGCTTTGAAACTAGTTTAAAATTTGACCTTCTCCCTGCTTGCACCTAAATTCCATATGAAACATGTTACATAAATATGTCAAGGACACACCATGTCAGCATTCTGGAGGTTTGTGCATTTTGATATACTAATCAGCGATAACAAGGTGAATTTCAAATGAATCTGGTTGCATGCAAAACAAAGTACAATGACAGCAGTTCCTCACATGGCTGCATCCCTGACAGCTGCTTTAATTTATCTGCTATAAACAGTGATGTAAGTAAGGCTGGGTTGACATGCATAGGTCCCACTGCATTAGTAAAGGACTTCGGTAGCCTATTTATGCAGCTGGATTTGCATTGAGTGCATTGATGCGAACGATTTAAATGGCATCAGTCCTGCTATTAAAGCAAAGCAAAATTGTCAGACAAACAGGGAGAAGCGGCTCGCGTCCTCTGTGTCTTTTTCTCTGAGTGTATAGCGGGATGCTCCATGCTGCTGCTTAGTGCGTGCAGCAGCTGCAACTTGCAGCCTCCTTCCACACTGTAGGGGCCATTCTGCTGTTTGAAAGACTGATGGATACAAAAAGCAGAATGGTGATGAGAGATGACAGAGAGGATTGCTATTTTTCAAACTCTCTCGTTCTTATTTTGTTGCACTTCTGCATTAGTGGGAAGGGTAAAACAAAAGCCATGCTTTTGGGTCAAGGAACGGAGCTTGCTTCTAAAATACAAACCCTCAAGGTCTGTTCGGGGATGAAGTGGAAATTTATGGAAGCGTGCCAGAATTTTGCAAATAGAAATACACACTGTACTTCTTTTATTGATCAGACACAACCCTCGTCCTTCAACATAACAACATAAAATCATGGAACAAACCCAAATAAATGAAAAAAAAATAAAACATCATCTATGGCTGCTGATAATCCAGCTGCAAAAGTAAATATTGCAAGCAAATCAATCAGAACCTAAGCATTTAAGGGTAAAAACACAAAGAGAGCTGTCCATTGTGGCAATATTTGAGAGTGCATGAATGAAGCTCCCTGTTTCTGCCCGTGGCACCAAGCAGAGACAAAGCACTCGTGCAACTTCCCATTCATAGACTGGGAACGTGAGGGCAGAGAAATGGAGCCAGAACACAACATTACAGTGTTATAATAACTGGGAGGAGACCCCATCATTCACCATCCCCCCATCTTTTACCCTGGCAGTCCCTCAAATCCCCACACACTCCCATCCTTCCCTCTGTCTGCTGCCACTGTACTCATCTCCCATCCCCCTCAGAGAACCTTCACTTTCTCTTCCCCATCATCCATGAACAACCATCAGGATTCTCTTTAGTTCTGTAGCTAAACTAAACTCTGTAGTCTGTTAATTGAACAGCAAGGGAATATGCCAAAGTCTAGTCTGAATCACCCCCTGGGGGTAGTCTAACATCTCACTGTGATCTGACAAGGTGAAGCAGGGTAACACACACTCATCACTTTTAACACAACACACTTCTTCAGCAAGAAAGCTACACAGTCTCACTATGTAGCTGATTTCACTAAGGTCTGCTGACAGATTTCTTTTTTTTCCCTGTATTTTTAAAATAAACATCTAAATGAAAATGTTACCCTGCTGTTCTGCAGTACCTACTACATTCATTTTGTTCTCAATATTTTAACCAGGTCATTAAGAGAAATCCATTAGAAGTTTAATTTTATTAAAAACTGATGATTGTTTTATTTCAGCATTATTCTGAGCAGTGGCGGATGGATGGATGGATGGATGGATGGATGGATGGATGGATGGATGGATGGATGGATGGATGGATGGATGGATGGATGGATGGATGGATGGATGGATGGATGGATGGATGGATGGATGGATGGATATTTCCCAAACCTTACGCTTTTCTTTTCTATATTCCTTCGTTAAATATAAAAAAAATTGAAAATGAGTTACAGATAATGCCATCTCGCCATAATAACAAAGTCCAGATGGAAACTTGGACATCTTCTTCTGCATGATTCCGAGGTGCTTCCATTCGAGAACTGAGTCGTTCCAGCAGATTCTGTATCTGCTAAAAGGTCTCATTATTTAAAATGCTCAAACGTTTAGTCCAGTCAGCATCAGAAACAAACTCCAGGATCTTCCCTGCTTAGTGTTTTAATTCAAAAAAAGCACCATCTCTTCACTGAATAAGCCAGAAAGAAGCTGATTTGATCTGGTTGCAGTCAGCATCTCATTCTTTCAGTTATGGTGCCAAGAACATTAAAAAAGCTCAGCTTGGAACAGGACCAGTAAATTGCTCCTACCTTTCTCAGCCCACTTCCTTCCTCCTTAAGAGATCTAGAAGCACCAATAATAATATTAATGATACTCTGGCCAATTTGTTGGCATGAAGCTGCCATTTCTTGTAAGCAAAGCACTGCGATACTTGAACTCCTCTGAATGAGGGTCAAACCAACTTCGAATCAAGAAGGTACAATTAACGCATCTCTCATGTTGGATTAAAAAGATTAAAGCACCTCTCCTACAGTACAGATCCACAGAACTGCTTTTCTAAAACAAAGCAGAATCTTTCACATTCAGCGATGACTTTTCATTTTTTCTTTTGTGTTTGAGTCGATGAACTCCAGTGCAGCCCTCTCAACACAGGAATTTGTTATGCCTTCAGTGAGTCACAGCGCTGATGTGAAACAAGCCACTAACAAGCAGCAGAGGGCAGGAACAAACCCTCCACAGACCAAAAAGATTAACCGACTCCTACAAGGAGGGTCAGCTGCGACACGAAACGCACAATTCTTTCACATATCGATGAGACTGATTTTCCCTGCCAGCTGCCCATAAAAAGCAGTTGATTAGAGTTGGTATTTATGACCAACCATGGATGAGTAGAGTTCAGCTGGACTGACTTTGGCAAAAAAGATGAATGGATTAAGGAGGAGGATGAGAGGGAATTAATCCAGAAGCCCTGATTCATCATAAAACCTTTTGTCTGAAGCGGATTCAGCCTCGCTGCATTGTTAGAACTAACATTTACCACATTCTCAACAAACAGACTGTGTGTTTGGTTTCAATAAAACATAAATCACAAACAGATCCCTGAGGATGTAATACAATGCAACAACACTAATGACTTATTGATTAACAGCTGCGCCGCTAAGACCGCCTCCTTCTTGACACCTGATATTTCCCATTAAACTGCAGCAAGCGTGAAATTGGCACTTAGAGCATCATGATTCCTAAAGTCACAATACTTTATCTATTAAGGGCGTGACTATGAGTCAATCACTTAAAAACAGGCGTGACTTACTGCAGAAATTAATTAACATCACATAATAAATTGTGGTTTTTGTCCTGCGGCATGCTGCAGTTTAATACCAGAGTTGAACTTTCAGCTGATCTAAATTGGCACATTTTGAAGAATGTTTTATTCAATGTCATTTAGAGATGCAAATAAACAAATAATTCAATTACCTTTTAACACAAAAAGATAAAAAATTTTATTAGACTTCATGTAATAAATTGTATTCATTTTGTAAATGCTTATAATTGGATAGCAAAAGGTGCCTAATTAATTTTCTTTTACAGAACTGGAATGAAGTGAAGCTAAAACTTCACAACTTGAGAAGTTTTGATAAAACATATTCATTTTTTTACTTAAATGCAAAAATATATTTACTCTTTAGAGAGTTTTGACTTAAAGAGCAATCATTTGCTGTTCTCTCAGCAAATTACTTTTATTTTTTACTAACTTAGTTGATGAATATTTCAATAATTAATTCATCAAAATTAATCTGAATAATTTTGTCATTCTTAATGGATTTTAATGAGGAATGAGGATGAGAAAGATTCATTAAAAGGGAACATCCAAATAACATCCATTATTTTGACCAAATGTTGTGCTATTATGTAAAGTTTAACCATTTTTATGTTTGATTTTACAGAGATTAATGATCTTTAGTTTGTGTGTTTTCATAAGTGAAACAAAAACACAAGATCGCAGAGTTTCATTTGTCCTTCCTTTAAAATCAAAGTTGTTTGTTGCCTTGAGGAGATAATTCACCCTGGACAGAAATATCAGAGGTTAAATAACTTGCTCAAGGATATATCAAAGGATGCTTCCATTTGAGTGACTCTCAGACACAAAAACACAGAAATGTGACGGCAGACAGAGACCCTGACCCTCTTCCTCTGATAAATCCACGGGACATCGTTCATATTTATATGAGAGCCATGACATTAACAGCACGGGACAAGGCTCTCCCAACCAATTATACTTTAATATCTGGGTGATAAATCTGTGTCAGGACAAACCATCCATCAGCGATTGTTCACTTTCATCTGACAGCACCATGGACATAATCCCTCCACTGTCGCTGATTTTGCCTTAAAGGAGCAAAGCAGAAGGACTGAACATCCTGACTGAGGGAGAGAAAAACGTTTGTCATAGGCAGGGGTCAAAGTTGAAACAGAGATGGGTGTGAATAATGGCCTCATGTGGATTCAGTTTGCTACAAATATCTATAAATATCAAGGTTATGGCTGTTATATAAAGGGATAACAGCAGGTGGACGTAAATCAAACTTTAGTTTTTGGTCAGGCGATGACAGCCATGTTGCCAAGGACCAAAATATTTCTAGAACTCCTGAATGGATTGGTAAACAATAAAAAAATATACAGAAAGATCTATTTTTATGTAAGCTTGATGACTTTCAGTTTCTGTGAAATTACTGAGACTAGGTTTCAAAAGGTAACTACTAAAGTCCCAAATAAACCCATAAATTGGGTGGAAAATTGGAAAACTAAACAGTTCAATGTCTCTTTACAAACTACTGGTATGAACTTTTTTTTGCTACTTTAAAAATATTCCAAAGTAAGGATGCCAAATTGTTAATAATTGATTTAATTATGCGTTGCACTTAGATTTTTCAATCAAAAAAAACTTAAAGTTGAAATTTTGTGTGGTGAACCATTTCTTTTTTGTTTCAGCCATATGTTTTGGATCATTATCCTCCTAATGATCCATTTCAATGTTCCATCAAAGGCCAAAAGATTTTTATTTTCCTATTGTGACCAAAAAAAAAAAAAGTTTCAAATAAAATCTAAATACTTTAGCAAACTCCACATGTCCTCATTTGTGATGGTTGCCGTGAAGACTTGGTGACCCCAAAATGGCAGCCTATTCTTTTGCACTTTTTCCAACGTTCTCACAGTTTTTGGAGGTAAAATAAACTTCATTTATTTCAAACACACAAGAAAATGGTTTGTAGTTCTGCATCATAAAACCTCGAGTTTCTCAGCGTTTCAGAAACTGAACTAATGTTTATAGGTGTGTCAAGTGAAACATGCGGAAACAGGAAAAGTGGAAATGGAGACACAAAGCGAGAGAGAAAGAGAGCGAGCAGGCAAACGAATGCAAATCTGCCAAGTACATTAAGAATTGATTCAGAGCTGCAGCCAAATCCAGCAGATGGTGATTGAATGTAAACGGAAGCAAGCCATCAAATTTCCAACAAAACTCTTTAAGGATGCAGGGAGGGGGAGAGGTGGCCGGGTGATGGAAAGAATGTGCATGAAAAGAGCCGTAAAGCTGCAATATGTTCTTCCCTGCGGTTACGCTTGTTCCTGTGCAACTTTAATCATCCAATCAGGCTTGCCAAGTCCACTGACAGGTCTGATTGCACAGAAATATTTTCTGCTCGTATTTGTGATGAATTTAAACCCCGAGATGAAAGAAACAAAAATCACTAAGTCATCAGAGCAGTCTGGACTCGGCCCAACCACAACGTGCAAACAAGCAAGCTGATTTGCTTAGACAACTGTAGCGTCTTTGAGAGCATATTTATTCATAAAAAGAAATCCCAACTTTAGGGATTAGTTGAGATAAATTGTGAGTCCAAAAATACATTGTTGCCTTAAGGCGAATCTGTTGTACTGCTCCAGAGGCGAGACATCCAGTGTGCAACAACAACCTTTTGCGTTCTTCTACATCACACCAGGGACCACACAGCAGCATGTTTACATCTGCCAGCAACATGCAAACAGAGCAGAACCTCAGTTTTACACCAATCCAGAAACCTGTGACTCTCATGCAGTCAGACTCACCTAACTGTGCTAAAGTTGAAACTTTAAGGTTTTCAGTTGGACACAGCTACATTCTCTGGTACTTTCCTTAAAATACAGTTGACTGTCGGCAATATATGCTGCTGGTTTTCCTCCTAATAAATTATCAAACACAAATGTATGTGTGACGCTGATTCTGTCAGAATATTTCCTCATAATACATGCTTAACCAGCATCAAGAAAACAGAAAAGAGGCTTTGTGCAGAGGAGGATATGGTAGAAATCTGAATGTTAAGCTCAATTAAAGCCTGTCACTGGGCGATAAATCATTCCAGTAATTATTGTGATAAATGATAATATTAGGACAATAATGGCATAAGTTTGTCCTCTAAAAGTCCAATAA